>NC_053488.1:45563252-46763252 GCF_015227805.2 Hirundo rustica
TTTCTAAAACCACAAAGACTGTAGACAATGAATCACAGCTATGATCAAAAAGCTCTCCTAATGGAGTGCTGCTATTTGTCCTTCCTGCTTGTTTTCCATCTGTAGCATCCAGGGACTGATAGATGAAAAGCCACAGGCACAAGCAATGAATGTCCAGGAAGGTGCCTGTCTTTGAAGCTATGAGCAGTAACATACTAATAACAGAGTTGTAAATATATTTATTAGCAGTTCAATGGTGGTGATCAAATTGGAGAGACTGGAGAATGGATATCTGCAGTATGAATTCAATCTAACATTGTTCGAGCACTTTTCAGATTTCAAACTGTGCTCTTTTACTCTTTTTTTTTTTTTTTTTTTTTTTTTTTTTTTTTTTTTTTTTTTTTTTTTTTTTTTTTTTTTGCCTGTTGCAAGATTTTCCACTCATGCTGCTCACACACAGGATTGCCATCTCTGAACACGACAGGACACACTACAGGACATGCCATGTGTTCTGTGGGTTCCCACTGTCCTTCTAGTATAACATCACGTATAATTCCAACCATTGAGTCACGGGGGGGCAGGCAAAGGTGCTGCAGTTTGTTCTAGCAATCGTTGCATTGGAGTTAACTGGGAGCTGAATGATGTTGGCTCCTCCTGATTTTTAGCATTTATTGTAGATAGTTCTTGGGCTTTTTCCAGCAGCAGCTTAGTTGCTGCATGCGCTCGTTCATCCAGGCGCTGCACCACTGCCTGAATTTGGTCAGTGAGTTCTTTTAAACCAATCGTGGGTTCTGCCGGGGGTTCTGCTCCATCATCGGGGTCCTCCTCTAATTAGTCCGGCAGCGGAACAGTGTCTGGGGAAGGTGGCTGACAGCAGGGGTCACCTGTTCCCCTCTCTTAGTCAACCGGTGTCCCTCCGGGCACAGCCGAGAAAGGGGGGCAGTCGGCGCAAGCGTTGCGGAGGCCGCGGGGTCGAGCGGCGCCACAGGCGGCGGAGCGGGAGTAGTCCCGGCGGTTTTTTGAAGCAACTCAGCCACCGTATACCACACTGGGTTGCCCTTGATCGGAGGCGGGGCTTTGTTCCCTACAAGAACTCCGAAATCAAAACTATTTTTTCAGGTTGATGGGGGGGGGTATGGCAGCGGCAGGGCTGGGGGTGGCGGCCCCGGCCCCGG
Organism: Hirundo rustica; assembly: GCF_015227805.2. Lineage (NCBI taxonomy): Eukaryota > Metazoa > Chordata > Aves > Passeriformes > Hirundinidae > Hirundo > Hirundo rustica. Next base: position 45,564,407 of record NC_053488.1, read on the forward strand.
CCCCGGCCCATGGTGGCGGCGGCGGTGTTGCGGTGCAGACTCCCAGCGGCTTCTTTGTCCTCGTCCTGCCTCTTGCTGCGGGGCGGCAGGGGCGGCGGCGCTCGGGTGACGGGGACAGTCTGCGGGCCAGGAGTAGGAAGCCGGGCGTTGGCCAGCGACGGTGCGGGCGTGGCACGGCAGGAGCCCCGCGGCACCTCCCCGACTTCGCAATGCCGCGGGGTTGTTAAATGTCCATTTCTCCCCGCCCAGTCAATCAGCTTTTGCAGTACTTTTTCTGCTACTATATTCCCTCTCTCAGAGAATATATTTATAAGCAACTTCAATGCGGCAGCAAATTCGCCCCCCATGCTTGCTGTTGTCAGTGGGGCAGGGAAGTGAGTACTCAGAACCTTCCATCTTTTTTCAAGAAAACTGCCCCCTGCTCCCCTTAACCAGCTCAGCCTCGCAATATATTTGCAAGGATGGCGAGCTTCTGCCTCAATGCTGATGCACCTCTTGGCAGATCAGCGTCTGTCCACTATTTTCTGGAGGGTCTCACCTCAATGCAGCTGCATCTGTTGGTGAGTTCAGCATCCAACCGGTCAGCGTCTCACCACTAATTTTCTCCTCCGAGTCATCACCCCAAGGTCCGATGTTCAGTATCAATTGAAGGTGATTTTGAAAAAACACGGGGAACAGCCAGAGTCAAGCACCTTCTTCACAGAAGTAATGGTGAATGCTCATTTATTGAGGGTACACAGGGTTCTTTTATACATACATCATTCTAGTGCATAAGCTGTTCACGTGGCATTTTACTACATGTCATTGGCTATCTCCTCATGTCCATGAGCCTCAGGTGGCTATCCTATTCACTAATGTTATCTGCATAAGCATTCTTTTGCAGTTACTTGTTTTCAGTTTTGTTGAGGGAAAAAGCTGGTTCTCAGGCTCAGTGTCCTGGTTCTCAGGCTCAACATCCTTGACAGTGCTAAAACAACAGAACTTTCCCAACACTGTCAGGCCTCTCTTTGTCTGTTTCCAAAAATCCTGCTACAGAGGCTAAAACAGAGCACGGGCTCCGAGGAGGGGGAGAGAGAGCTGCTTCAATGGGAGTCATTAATTCCCTAAACGCAAGGGCAGTGGTCATTCAGAAGTCCTGAGCTCCCACATGCTGGATGAGCCACGACATGATGAATGTGTGAGAGTGAAGCAGCACGAGAACTCTTTGGAGTCTGAGTGGGTTTGAAGAGGGTGCTGTGGAGTGAAAAAACAGGGGGACACAGTTGGAGACTGGCCACGGCTGGACCAGGCTGGGAGGAGTTGAAGGACAGCTTCCATGCGGAGTCTGGAGCAAAATAAACCTCCCAGAAAAAGCTCTGAGTAGAAATACACTGCATAGCGGGTACACTGGATAAATCAGGCAAGTGACCGGGGCTGGAGAATGGGAAAAGTTCACTCTAAGGCGGAGAAAACAGCTTCAGACATTCTTCAGCGTATTCAGAGATGTAAAATATGACCCAGAGTACTTGAAAAGGCTGTTAAAATGGGGTCAAGAGAGAGGATTTTTTACTACCCCCAGAATTGCTTTTGACACTCGTGAATGGGAAAAGCTGGGGATTCAGTTAATGATGGTTCAAAAGTAATGAAAGGACTTAGTACAGTGTGGAAGGCAATTACTATGGTGTTAAAACAACTGAAGGCAGAAAAAACAGCTGCTGCTGGAGCCATTGAAACCTTAGAACCAGACGATCTTCCGACATTTGCACAGGAATTTTTGCGGGGGGGGGGACACAGTTATACCATCTCTACCCTCTGCCCCACTCACGTTGGAATTACAGGCTCCACAGGCAATTACAAATAGTAATAATGCAGGGCAAATGCCAGAACAACCACAACAAATGGAACAAGAGGTGCAGGTACCTCCTCGGACACCAGGTCTACCCACCGAGGTTTTTTCCCTGAGAAGTTAACAGAAGCGCAAGGGACTCCACTACCTTTTTCGACAGCTGAATCACCTCAGCTTAGCCTAGAGGGAATTCAAATGCAGAGTGAGGCTATTCAAATGCAGAACGCCAAGCGGCAAGAGAAAGAACTATCTGAACTCAGAGTGCTGATCGATAAGCAAAATAAAGTTAAAAATTAAGATCACAGTTACTAGAGGAAAGGAGAAGTGAAAAATTGATCAAAAGATCACCTTACTGTAGTCCCAGTCTAGACCGTGATGGCAGGTGGGATAGGCGAGGTTGAGCCTAGTCCTCTGGAGAGAGTAGTCCCGAGTGGAGATTTACCTGCCCTGCCACGGCTGAAGTGGGGCAGGGTTTTGGGCAAAGGACAGGTATTCTGGATTGCGAAGAATGACCAATTCTCTGAGATGATCTGAAAATCAGCAGGGGGAGGAGAGAGGTCCCAAATGGGGAAGAAGTCCTGAGCTAAGTTCATATGACTCCGTTCGGCAGTGGAAAGAACACCTTAATTGACACCACATGCATTCCCAGTAATCACTGTCCCTGGTAATTGGAATCAAAATCAGTGGGTAGCATGGTATTGGAGATTTGTCCATGAGGGGCACAAAGTGGTAATGGAATATGGACATATAAATCCATATGTTCAGACCTCATTAGACCACATATTTTCTAGTAGTTTTATAACTCCGTTTGACTGCAAAAAGTTGGCAGATACCTTTTTAAAACCTACACAGAAATTGCTATGGAAACAGAAGGTGGATGAAGTATTAACAGAGAATCTTGGGCTCCAAGGGAACTCCAGATAATTTGCTACCCCAGACATGCTGCTAGGAAAAGGCCCATTTTCTGACCTTCAAATGCAGGCACAGTTAAACACATCAGTCCTGCAGCAGTCTCAAAGTTAGCTCAAGAAGCTTTTGATGTGGTGCCAGATATCCAGCTTCAGCTTATACAAACATTAAGCAAGATAGAAACATTAAACAAGATACAAAAGAAACCTTTATGAATTTTTTAGATCGCCTTAGAAATGCCCTTGATAGAGTCCCAGGACTGTCTCCAGAAGCTAAAGGTGCTCTTGGGAATGCTGTTAGCTGTGGAAAATGCAAATCCCACCTGTAAGGGAATTTTGCAGACACTCCTATGTACAGCATTGTTGGTAGAGATGATAGAAGCCTGTTCATGGATTGGAACTTCAGAGGAAAAAGCTACATACCTGGCTGAAGCCATGGCAACTGCTCTCAAGTCACTGGTACAACGAGGGAAAAGTGCCAAGTCCAGATGTTTCAATTGTGGTAAAACTGGGCGCCTCAAAAAGCAGTGCAAGAGACACGCTGTGAAGAAAAATACAACAACATTGACATCTACTGGTTTCTCAGGAAACTGCAGCAGATGTGGCACGTTTGGTCACCGAGCTAACGAATCCAGATCAAGATGCAGTGAAGACAGAATGCCGCTGGGAAACGGGAAGCAGAGCGCCAATAGGGGACGCGCAATGACGCAAATGCACCCCCAGAACAGGAAGTTGCCGGAGTGGACCTGGCAACAGCGATGGAGTTAACCCTTAACAACGTCGATGTGCAGGTTGTTCCATCAACAGCCAATGGACCCTTATGATATGGACTAAGTGCTTTGCTGGTAGGGAGATCATCCACATCAAAGCAAGGCATTTTTGTTTTGCCTGGAGTGATTGATGCAGTTTATTTATGTAATATTGGTATCATGATACAAACATTGAGACCACCTGTTCGTATTCCAAAAGGTACGAGACTGGCTCAGCTGATTCCTTTTAAGGCTCAAGTTTCTAGACAAGGGGTCATGCAAAGGAGAGAGGGAGGTTTTGGATCAACAGGAACTCCTCAGGTGATGTTTACTGTACTCTTGTCAAAAGCAAAACCAATTAAACCTTCAGCATCGCAACAGAAGAATCCTGATGACAAAAGAAGCACTGTTAGACAAGGGTTCATATGTCACCATTGTGCCCTCATTTACATGACCTGCTGAATGGCCCCTGAATACTCTCATAACCCCAGTTATGGGAGTGAGGGGAGTGCAAATGGCTTGAATTAGTGAAACACTCTTAACAGTGTGGGTTGGTGAGGAAGCACATTTTTTTGCCAGGGTGAAACCTTGTGCAAAGAGTACAACAATCTGGCTACTGGAAAGAGATGCATTGAGTCACATGGGTTACTGTCATGGGGTGACTGTGTATCCCCAATCGTCTGTTGGGTGCAGGGGGGAGGGCAAGCGCGGTTTGTTTTTCCCCAGGAAAACCCTGCTCATCGGAGTGACCTTGAAGCGGGGGAGTTGGAACACGGCAAGACAAAAGAAGCTTTGTTGTTTTTTTCCCCGGCAGTTAGTTAGTTTAGTGCTAGCATAGTTAGACGCTGTAGAATAGCTGAAGCTTTTTGCTTTTTTTTTTCTTTTTCTTTTTTTGTCCTTTTTTCCTTCCTTTTTGCTTTTTTTGTCCTCTCCTCGGAACTGTTCCAACCTCTCCGGACTAAGGACCTGGGGAAGCACCGGGGGCCTCCACAGGGGACCCACCCCACCAAGACCAGCCCTGCACATCTCCTTTTCTCCCAGCGTCAGCAGAGACGGAGCGGTGGAGCACAGTGACGACCCTCGAGGAGACTTTCTTTAAGTTTGTTATCCCTCCGTAAGCGGCACGAAGCTCTTGTCATCGGGTATTGTGCTGGGAGTGCTTTGCCTGTTTAATAAACAGGTTTTTTCCACTTCTCTCTGAGGAAATCTTTTTTCCCGAACCAGTTGGAGGAGGGGAGGGGGGCCCTGTGGGAGGGTTTCTCCCAAAATCTGCCTGAAACCACCACAAACTTATTGGTGCCCATACGTGGGGCTCGAGAGAGTGGAAAAACCCTGTACTGATTAATATTTAGCAGTCAGTAACTATGCTGTTTGACCTCATGTCTCTTGGGATGGGGGCCTTGCTGTGTTTTGGATCCTTAGGCTTCTTTGAGGTCTTAATACCTTTGTGGTCCTTAGGTTTATTTGCATATCCAGAGATAGCCCCAATATTGTCACTAATACGCAGTTTTTACAGCAGAGGGACACGGATTAGAGTAGCTATTGGCCTTGGTTTAATCATAATCATTTGTAGGAAGTTTATAAAGGTGCTGAGATCTTTTCCTACTATGTATGGGTCATGGTTATGGTTATTCACCCTGTTTGTGGGAAGAGGAGCAGAGGATGAAGCGTTGCAGTCTTTTGTTTCCTTCTTCTCCTCTGAATCGGTTAAATCATTGCTGGAGAATGTTGAGTTTCCCCTGAGTGTTAAAGAGACCATCTTTCTGGTATGTCATCTGGTAAGCCTCCTCTATACAGTCTGCAGCTTCTCTAGAATATGGGCTGAGATTTCTAGAGAGGCTGATAAAACTCCTGACCCAGGCAGAGGAAATCCTGAGTGGTGTGGAGAATGGGAGGATATGGGCCAACTCCTCAAGGAATTCTCTGACCCTGTAGTCTGGGATTTTCCACGGGAACAAATTCAGAATCCAGTGGAGTTGGGGAAATACCTGAAAGAGAGGTACCATGATGGCTCTAAGGGGGAGAAGATGGCTGCAGTAAGCTGGGCCCTGGCATATGCTTATCGCACATTGCTAGAGACTGTAGGGCAGCAGACAGAGGCAGGGGGGGAAGGGATACAAATCAACAGCCACCCCAGTCACTCAGGCTACAGTCAACACCCCAGTTATGAAGCCAGCAGCTAGACTAGAACCTGAACCTGAGTTGGCAGCTAAAGCAGACAGTAAGCCTAAGCCCCTGGCAGTTGCTCCGGCAAAGAAGCATACAGTCAAAACCGATCGACCAGTGGACGATGATGACCCAAGAGAAGGACCTTCACCAAAATCAGAAGCCAAAGCTTCTAGCGCAGGATCAGAAGCAAATATTGATTCCTTTTCCCTGAAGGACCTTCGGGGCCTAAGAAAAGATTACCGGCGACAACCTGACGAATCTATAATTAGTTGGTTAGTCCGTCTTTGGGATGCTGCAGGCGAGGCTACAATTCTGGATGGCACTGAAGCGAGGCATCTGGGATCCCTGTCACATGATCCAGTCATCGACCAGGAGATGATGAGAGAGGCTAGTCCTTGCAGTCTCTGGATACGGGTCCTAGGAAGTGTGGCAGAAAGATACTTGTGTGCAGATGATCTCTATATGCAGCAAACCCCATGGAAGACCATAGAACAAGGGATTCAACGCTTGAGAGAAATGGCAGTGGCAGAGATGGTTTTCTCAGATGATATAAACACTAGGAACCCAGACTTGGTATCATGTACATCTGTGATGTGGCGAAAACTTATACGACTCGGGCCATTAGAATACGCTTCTGCTTTAGCAGTAATGAAGCGGGAGGACATGGAGGAAACAGTGCTTGATATGGCAAAGAAGCTCCGAGCATATGCAGATGCTGTGCATGGCCCAACACATGCCAGGATCGCAGCTGTAGAAACACGTCTACAGAAACTGGAGGATAAGATAGATGAGAACCATAAGAAACTCAGGGAGGAGATTAGAGAGGACCTTCTCCAAATCTCAGCAGTGCAGATCAGAGGTTCTGGTAGCCAACGTAGACGCTCCCCGGCTAGGGAGAGAGGATACACTCCACGTGCTGAGCTGTGGTTCTTCCTGCGGGACTGTGGAGAAAATATGAACAGATGGGATGGAAAATCTACGGCTGCCCTGGCACAACGGGTGCGTGAATTGAAGGAAGTCAAGACTCAAAGAGGGAGTTCCACCAAAAGGGAAGCGGCTCCAGTTGCCCGTAGCCGAACTGCCAGGTATGATGACGATGACATGTCCGACCCCCTTGAAGGAACCTCTAAGACATATGCTCAAGGAAAGAAGGATAACCAGGCTTAGAGGGGCCCTGCCTCTAGCCAGGTAGAGGCTAGGGAAAACCGTGTATTTTGGACTGTGTGGATTCGTTGGCCTGGCACATCAGAACCACAAAAATACGAGGCCTTGGTTGACACTGGTGCGCAGTGCACATTACTTCCATCAAGACATGTGGGGGAAGAATCTGTTTCCATTGCTGGGGTGACAGGGGGTTCACAAGAGTTTACTTTGGTGGAGGCTGATGTGAGCCTGACTGGAAATGAGTGGAAGAGACACCCTATTGTGGCTGGCCCAGAAGCTCCATGCATTTTGGGCATAGACTTCCTCCGAAATGGGTATTTCAAAGACCCAAAGGGATTTAGGTGGGCATTCGGGATAGCAGCTGTGGAGACAGAGGGTGTTAAGCAGTTGAATACCTTGCCTGGACTATCAGAGAACCCATCTGCTGTAGGTCTTCTGAAGGTGGAAGAGCAACAAGTGCCAATTGCCACTTTAATAGTGCATCGCCGACAGTATAGAACAACTCGAGATGCTGTGATCCCCATCCACAAGATGATCCGTGAGCTGGAGAGCCAAGGGGTGGTCAGCAAAACCCACTCACCCTTCAACAGCCCCATCTGGCCTGTGCGCAAGCCTGACGGAGAATGGAGATTGACTGTGGACTACCGTGCCTTGAACGAAGTGACTCCACCATTGAGCGCTGCTGTGCCCGACATGCTGGAACTCCAGTACGAGCTGGAGTCCAAGGCAGCAAAGTGGTACGCCACAATTGACATTGCTAATGCCTTTTTCTCCATTCCTCTGGCTGCAGAATGCAGGCCTCAGTTTGCTTTCACCTGGAGGGGCGTGCAGTACACCTGGAACCGACTGCCCCAGGGGTGGAAACACAGCCCCACCATCTGCCATGGACTGATCCAGGCTGCACTGGAAAAGGGTGAGGCTCCGGAACATCTACAGTACATCGATGACATCATTGTGTGGGGGAACACAGCAGCAGAAGTGTTTGAGAAGGGAAAGAAAATCATCCAGATCCTCCTGGAAGCTGGTTTCGCTATCAAGAAGAGTAAAGTTAAGGGACCAGCTCATGAGATCCAGTTCCTGGGAATAAAGTGGCAAGATGGACGGCGGCAGATTCCCACTGAGGTCATCAACAAGATTACAGCGATGTCCCCACCAACCAATAAGAAGGAGACGCAAGCTTTCCTAGGTGCTATAGGTTTCTGGAGGATGCATATTCCCGAGTATAGTCAGATTGTGAGCCCTCTCTACCTGGTCACCCGCAAAAAGAACGATTTCCACTGGGGCCCTGAGCAGCAGCAAGCTTTTGCCCAGATCAAGCAGGAGATCGCTCATGCAGTAGCCCTTGGCCCAGTCAGGACGGGACCAGATGTGAAGAACGTGCTCTACTCAGCAGCCGGGAACAATGGCCTGTCCTGGAGCCTTTGGCAGAAGGTGCCTGGGGAGACTCGAGGCCGACCCCTGGGATTCTGGAGCCGAAGCTACAGAGGGTCTGAAGCCAATTACACCCCAACTGAGAAGGAAATCTTAGCAGCCTATGAAGGAGTTCAAGCTGCTTCGGAGGTGATTGGTACAGAGACGCAACTCCTCCTGGCACCTCGACTGCCTGTGCTAGGGTGGATGTTCAAAGGGGAGGTTCCCTCCACCCATCATGCCACTGATGCCACATGGAGCAAGTGGATTGCTCTTATTACGCAGCGCGCCCGTATGGGTAAACTGAATCGCCCTGGGATTTTGGAAATAATTACCAATTGGCCTGAGGGTGAAAACTTTGGCCTCACAGATGAAGAACAAGAGCAAGTGACACGGGCTGAAGAGGCTCCACCATACAACCAATTGCCAGCAGAGGAGACGCATTATGCCCTTTTCACTGACGGTTCCTGTCGTATTGTAGGGATGAACCGGAAGTGGAAAGCAGCCGTGTGGAGCCCCACACGACAGGTTGCTGAGGCCACTGAAGGAGAGGGTGGATCAAGTCAACTTGCAGAACTCAAGGCTGTTCAATTGGCCTTGGATATTGCTGAAAGAGAGGGGTGGCCGAGGCTCTACCTCTATACCGATTCATGGATGGTAGCCAATGCTCTGTGGGGATGGCTGAGGAGGTGGAAAGAGGCTAATTGGCAGCGTGGAGGGAAACCAATTTGGGCTGCTAAGGAGTGGAAAGACATTGCTACCAGGGTAGAGAGACTACCTGTGAAAGTTCGCCACGTAGATGCCCACATCCCCAAGAGTAGAGCTAATGAGGAACATCGAAACAACGAGCAGGTAGATCGGGCAGCAAAAATAGAGGTCTCAAAGATTGATTTAGATTGGGAACACAAGGGAGAGTTGTTCCTAGCTCGATGGGCCCATGATGCCTCAGGCCATCAGGGCAGAGATGCCACCTATAAGTGGGCCCGAGACCGAGGGGTGGATCTAACCATGGACAGTATTTCTCAGGTTATCCATGACTGTGAGACGTGTGCTGCCATCAAGCAGGCCAAGCGGGTGAAGCCGCTATGGTATGGCGGGCGATGGTCCAAGTATAAGTATGGGGAAGCCTGGCAGGTTGACTACATCACCCTTCCCCAAACCCGCCAAGGCAAGCGCTACGTGCTCACAATGGTGGAAGCCACCACGGGGTGGCTGGAGACCTACCCTGTGCCCCATGCTACTGCCCGAAACACCATCCTGGGCCTTGAAAAGCAAGTCCTGTGGAGGCATGGTACCCCCGAGAGAATTGAGTCAGACAACGGGACTCATTTCAAGAACAGCCTTATTAACACCTGGGCTAGGGAACATGGCATTGAGTGGGTGTACCATATTCCCTACCATGCACCCGCTGCAGGCAAAGTGGAGAGGCACAATGCATTGTTAAAAACCCAATTGAAAGCATTGGGTGGGGGATCTTTCAAGAATTGGGAGCAGCATTTGGCAAAGGCCACCTGGTTGGTCAACACCCGAGGCTCCACCAACCGAGCAGGCCCTGCGCAGGCTGAGCCTCTGCATACAATAGATGGAGATAAAGTCCCAGTGGTGCATGCCAGAGGTCTGTTAGGGAAGACAGTGTGGATCAAGTCTGCCTCAAGTTCAGACAAACCCATTCGTGGGGTTGTCTTTGCTCAGGGACCAGGTTGCACATGGTGGATAATGCAGAAAGATGGAACAACACGATGTGTACCTCAGGGAGATCTGATTGTTGGGTGAAAATCATTTACAAACATCACTGTCTGCTGAATGTTATTGCCATTGTCTGTACATTAAACCACGCAGAATGAAATAGAAGGAAATGTGTAAGTGAGAGGGTATTGCTTGTATTCTTTTTTTTTTCTGTGGGGAGAATGGATGGAAGTTTTATGTGGAATATATATTGGTTCTGTCTGTAAGTCAACGATATTGGGGATAAGGGGTGGAAGATGTCATGGGGTGACTGTGTATCCCCAATCGTCTGTTGGGTGCAGGGGGGAGGGCAAGCGCGGTTTGTTTTTCCCCAGGAAAACCCTGCTCATCGGAGTGACCTTGAAGCGGGGGAGTTGGAACACGGCAAGACAAAAGAAGCTTTGTTGTTTTTTTCCCCGGCAGTTAGTTAGTTTAGTGCTAGCATAGTTAGACGCTGTAGAATAGCTGAAGCTTTTTGCTTTTTTTTTTCTTTTTCTTTTTTTGTCCTTTTTTCCTTCCTTTTTGCTTTTTTTGTCCTCTCCTCGGAACTGTTCCAACCTCTCCGGACTAAGGACCTGGGGAAGCACCGGGGGCCTCCACAGGGGACCCACCCCACCAAGACCAGCCCTGCACATCTCCTTTTCTCCCAGCGTCAGCAGAGACGGAGCGGTGGAGCACAGTGACGACCCTCGAGGAGACTTTCTTTAAGTTTGTTATCCCTCCGTAAGCGGCACGAAGCTCTTGTCATCGGGTATTGTGCTGGGAGTGCTTTGCCTGTTTAATAAACAGGTTTTTTCCACTTCTCTCTGAGGAAATCTTTTTTCCCGAACCAGTTGGAGGAGGGGAGGGGGGCCCTGTGGGAGGGTTTCTCCCAAAATCTGCCTGAAACCACCACAGTTACCATCTCAGTAATGAGGGTTTTTAGCTGTTGCCACTGAGGGGCGGCCAATCCTAAAATTAAAATGGGTGATGGAGACTGATCTGGTTGATCAATGGCCACTCTCAGAAGAAAAGCTTTACCATGTTACAGAATTGGTTGATGAGCAATTGGAAAAGGGGCATATAATACTGTCTACAAGCCCCTGAAATATACCTATTTTTACAATTCCTAAAAAATCAGGAAAATTGAGATAATTACATGACCTTTGAGCCTTTAATTCTGTAATGGAGGATATGGACTGTGATAAATGTGCTAAAGTTAATTCGTGTTATCAAATTATAAAAGGTAAATGTTGAACTGTATAAAATATGAATGTTAGAAATGTGCTCAAATGAACATAAGTAAGGGTAAAATGTAGAAACTAAAAATTAGAAAATTTCCTGGCTTGGGAAGCACAAGAGGGACACGAGGAAAGTATGATTGGAATTACCAGGGAGGGGGCCTTGAAACTATTGCTGCCGGGAATCCCTGAAAAGAAACAAAGAACCACGGAAGAAGAAGATACAAGTCCGGAGACCAAGATAATCACTTCAGATGGATATCTCTACTCGTCTCCGCCGAAATTAACATATACACGACACACCCGGGCCCGGCCATCAACAGCATTGTTCCACCCTACCGGTCTATTCAGACCTCCGATACCAGGACTTGAATAATTAATGAAGACGCCTCGGAGAGGATAACGTCAGAATTTCGGACTTCACTCCGCGATCTTGTGTATAAAAAGGGACGGCCGGAGACCAGAAATTGTGAACTTGGGGGGGATACCAGTCTGACAGAGCTTGTTATCCGTGTTCACCCGGCACCGATCCCGGGCTCGGCGCTGTCCTTTTAAATTGTGGCTTTCCGAGACTGATATTTTGTCTCAAAATAAAATTCTAAATTTTGATACTTTGAATTTGGTCGATTTTATTTATAACAATTCTGGTGACCCCGACGTGATTGGAGTGATACCGGGACCCCCGAGGGACCCCCGTCTCTGACCAGGAGGCGCACTGCTGAATTCAGCGGCCTGGCAGAACTGGGGTATCCGGGTGGAACCGATCAACCACACGACGAACAAAAACGGCAAAAGCCACATTTAAAAGGGAGATAGGCGAGGTCAGAGCTCTCGGGGAACTCGGGGAGGTTTTTCTTTGGAAGCAGAACCTCCGGAGCCGCGGCGAAGAAATCTACTCATAAAAATCTACGTGCACGAAGAATCCACGCAGGAAAAGGATCGTAAGTATTGCGTGGTTGAGTGGGGAGTGACCGAGCGTGTGAGTGAGACGTGATTTTATCACGAAGCGAGTGGGACCCCAAAATCGCAGTTCCATAGTCCCGCGAGGGGCGTGGTCGGTTGCGGGGGAAGCGAAAGTTTCGGGGGTAAAACGCACCTCACACGTTAAGCCCTGAAAACTCGGGGAGTTTTCGGAAAGGGGGGGTCGGTCACAGGAAGGCTGAAAGGGAAGGTTACGTCCTTACAAGAGTTCCGGGGACTGGTAAACCTTTCAGCCTTGGACCAGGGACGGTCCGGGGAGGAAGTAAGGAGAAGAGAGCTCGCACACACCAGAGAAGACCCGGGGGGGGAGCGATCACCCACAAAGGGCAAGTATCTGGTAGACCCACACCATGGGACAGACAAAAAGCAAAGCTAGCAAAAGGAATCTTAGGAAAACAAAGCGGAGAACCGGTAAAGGAATCCCTGAAATCCCAGTTGAGAGCCCGCTGGGATGGATGTTAGAACATTGGGAAGAATGCCCCATAAGGGAAAGAAAATCCAAGAAACGGATGGTGCATTATTGCATAGAAGAATGGGGTGGGGTAGAAATACGGGATCACGTAATTTGGCCCGTGTTTGGAACATTTGAAGAATGGATATGTAAGGCACTGGTACGTTATGTCGGAGAAAAGAGAACTGCGGAAGAACGGGAATATGCTGGGGTCTGGGGTAGAATTGATGCAAAATTACTACCCATAAGGATAAAGGACCCTGCCGATGTTTCCGGGGATAAGTGGGAGCCTTTAGACAACTTACCTCCACCTTACATAGTACCCTCACCCCCTCCCCTCCCTGAGCAAAACAATCCACAGAACCCGGGGAGATTGGGACCCCCTCTGGGACGAAGGGTCCCTATATCCCCGTCTCTCCCCTCTGCCCCTCCGTTGGAGTCACAGACAGTGGCCCCGGTCCCACCGGTCGGGCTCCCTCCCCCGCTAGAACCTGTACAGGCCACTCAGCCACTGGGAAGGGGGACACAAAGTACAAACACCCCTGCACCAACACGGGATGACCTGTTGCCTGATCTAGATCTGGCGGCTTTCTTTAATTCTCCTGAAAACACACAGCAGGGTTGGGCAGAAGCAAAACACTCACCTCCCGCTAGGAGGACTAGGAGACAGCTAAAGAGGATGAATGAGACGGAGAGTGAAGGGGAGGGTGAAAGAGCAAATCTTTTCCCCTTAAGGGAAATTCCCACTGCTCCAGGAATTATCGGGTACGTAAACGTCCCGATTAATACCAGTGATGTGAGAGCCTTTAAGAAGGAGATGGGAAAGCTTATGGATGACCCTTTAGGGGTCTCCGAAAGGCTAGACGAGTTCTTGGGAACTAGCATCTATTCGTATGAAGATCTCACAGCTATTCTCAAATCCTTGTTCAATACGGAGGAAAGGGAAATGATCAGACAAGCGGGGATATGGGAATGGGAACGGAGGAATCCTCAGAGCACTCCTGGAGATCAGAAATGGCCAAGCCAAGATCCCCGATGGAATGCTCAAACTGAGGAGGGTAGGAGAAGTATGATTGATATGAGGAACATCATCATACAGGGAATTAGGGAGGCCGTGCCCCGGGGACAAAATCTGAGCAAGGTCTTTGGAGAATGTCAAGGGAAAGATGAGACTCCCACTGAATGGTTGGAAAGGTTGAGAAAAAGCCTCCAGATATACTCTGGGACAGACCCTGATTCTCCCGTGGGGGAGGTACTATTGAAAACCCAGTTTGTAGCAAAATCATGGGAGGACATCAGGAAAAAGCTGGAAAAGATTGAGGGGTGGCAGGAGAAGGGATTGCAGGAATTACTGCGGGAAGCCCAGAAGGTCTACATGAGAAGGGATGAGGAAAAACAGAAAATACAGGCTAGGGTGTTAGTAGCTGCAGTAAGGGAAGCCCAGAAACAGGAACGCCCACAAGCTTCGGAGAAACCCTTAAGGAAAGCACCTCCGAGGGGAGCCACGCGCCCGCAAAAGGGGACTTCAGGAAAATGGGTGGAAGGAATGGAATGTTTCTATTGTAAAAAGAAGGGACATATGAAAAAGGATTGTCCAAAGAAGATAAGAGATGAGAAGATGTTTCGGGAGGACTAGGGAAGTCAGGGGCTCTATCTTTTGGGGTCCATAACATCAGGAGAGCCCTTGATAACATTAAAAATAGGACCCCAGGGAACAAAAATGGATTTTTTGGTAGATTCAGGGGCTGAGAAAAGTACATTCAAACAGTTACCCCCAGGATGCCGAGTAAGTAAAGATTCTATGGTAGTTATAGGAGCTAAAGGGGAGCCATTCAAGGTACCCATAGTTAAGAACGTGGAGATAGAATCGGAGAATAAAATTTGTTTGGGAGATATGTTGTTAGTAGAAGAGGCTGATTACAACCTGCTGGGTAGGGATTTGATAGTTGCACTGGGGATCAACCTCATCATAAGGAATTCACAGATTACGGTTAGCATATACAAACTAACCTGTGAAGATGAGGACAAAATTAATCCCAAGGTATGGCATACAGGGAAGGAAGCCGGGAAATTGGCTATGGAACCTATATCAATTGAGATTGAGAAGCCTGAGGATCCCATAAGGATCAGGCAGTACCCAATCCCTTTAGAAGGGAGGCGGGGACTGAAACCTATAATAGAGGATTTGATCAAAAAGGGCATATTGGAGCCGTGTATGTCCAGACACAATACCCCAATACTGGCTGTTAAAAAGGGAGATGGGAATTATAGGTTAGTGCAAGATTTAAGAGCCATAAATGAAAGAACAAGAACTCGGTTCCCTGTGGTGGCTAACCCCTACACCCTTCTGAATAGGATCTCCCCGAAGGATACTTGGTACAGTGTTATAGACCTAAAGGATGCATTTTGGACCTGCCCTTTAGCTGAAGGCAGCAGGGATTTTTTTGCATTCCAATGGGAGGATCCAGACACTAACCGGAAACAACAGTTAAGGTGGGCCTCACTTCCCCAAGGATTCGTGGACTCCCCAAATTTATTTGGACAAGCATTAGAAAAGTTGCTAAGTCAGTTCTCCCCTAGGAAAGGGACCAAGATCTTACAATATGTAGATGATCTATTGGTGGCTGGTGAAACAGAGGAAGGTGTAAGAGAATGCACTATTGATTTGTTAAACTTTTTAGGGGAAAAGGGATTAAAGGTAGCAAAACAAAAGTTACAGTTCACAGAATCTGGGGTAAAATACTTAGGGCATTAGTTAGTAAAAGGGAAAAAGAAATTGGACCCTGCAAGGGTAGCTGGAATCATAGAACTGCCCCCCCCTAAAACCAAAAGACAAGTACGTCAGCTATTGGAGCTGCTAGGTTATTGTAGACAGTGGATAGAAGGATATAGTGAAAAAGCTAAATTTTTGTATGAAAAATTAACTGCAGAGAAGATAAAATGGACAGAACAGGATGATAAGGAATTAGAGCAATTAAAGGGTGCTTTGGTGACTGCCCCAGTATTAAACCTCCCTGATATAAATAAGAAGTTCCAATTATTTGTAAATGTAGGAAACCACACAGCACATGGGGTGTTGACACAAGAATGGGCTGGGGATAGGAAGCCTGTAGGTTACCTTTCCAAACTATTGGACCCTGTAAGCAGGGGGTGGCCTACATGTTTACAGGCAATAGTAGCAGTTGCCTTATTGGTAGAAGAAGCCAAAAAGATTACTTTTGGGGCTCCCATCACAGTTTATACTCCACATAACGTAAGAACAATTTTACAACAAAAAGCTGAGAAATGGCTCACGGATGCCAGACTGTTGAAGTATGAGGCCATTCTCCTTCATGCTCCAGAATTAGAATTAAGGACAACACAGGCAAGTAATCCTGCTGGGTTCCTGTTTGGGGAAGCTTCATCTGAGCCTATACACAATTGTATAGACCTAGTAGAATTACAAACAAAGATTAGGGAAGATCTGGAGGACGAGGAGCTCGAAGAAGGGGAAAAATGGTTTGTAGATGGGTCAGCCAGGGTTATAGAAGGGAAAAGAAAATCAGGATATGCAATTATAGATGGGAAAACTGGGGAAGTGATAAAGTCAGGCCCCTTAGGCACTTCATGGTCAGCTCAGGCATGTGAATTGTATGCTGTGTTGCAAGCTCTCAAAGGACTTAAAGGAAAAATAGGGACTATTTTTACTGACTCAAAGTATGCTTTTTGGGTAGTGCATACCTTTGGGAAAATCTGGGAGGAAAGAGGACTGGTGAACACTAGGGGAAAAGGGTTAATACATGAGGATCTAATAAGGCAAATTCTCAAGGCAGTAAGGGAACCAAAAGCTATTGCAGTGGTATATGTAAAGAGTCACCAGGCTGGACTACAGTTCAGAATACGTGGGAATAATCTGGCTGATCAGGAAGCCAAGAAAGCAGCTCTCCTAACCCTGGACACCCCGGAAAGCAGGACAGAAAATCTTGGAGAAGTTTCTCCTCATCCCACAGAAAAAGAGATTGAGGATTTCAAGAAAATGGGGGGAAATTTAATAAATGGGAAATGGAAATTGACTGACGGTCGGGAATTGATCCCAAAGGCTTATGCCAGGATCATATTAAAAAGATTGCATGCACAAACTCATTGGGGAACTCAAGCTTTAGCAGAACAATTTTTAAAATTCTTTGGATGCAAAGGTATCTTTGAGTTAGCCAAGCAGGAGGTTCAGAGTTGCTTAGTATGCCAGAAAATTAATAAATCAAAAGTCAAACACAATGCATTAGGGGGACGTCCTTTAGCATATCGTCCCTTTGGGAGAATACAAGTGGATTTCACAGAGTTACCAAAAATAGGTAGATATAGATATCTGCTAGTGATAGTAGACCAATTAACACATTGGGTGGAGGCATTCCCTAGCCCTAGGGCTACAGCTCAAACAGTAGCACGGAGATTATTGGAGGAAGTAATTCCCAGATATGGAATTCCTGATTCCATAGATTCAGATCAGGGAACCCATTTTACATCCAAGGTCATAAAAAGCTTAGCAGAAGCTCTGGGAATCAGATAGGAATATCATACACCTTGGCATCCTCAGAGCTCAAGTCAAGTAGAGAGAATGAATCAAACTCTGAAGGCACAGTTGTCAAAACTTATGCTAGAAACTAAGATGACTTGGATAAAATGCCTTCCTCTAGCCCTCCTAAATATCAGGACACAACCTCATTCCAGTTCGGGATTATCTCCATTCGAGATGCTGTACGGAATGCCCTATGAGCATAGAATGCCAGTTGGACATCCCCGAGTGGAGGATTGTCAGATCCAGTCTTATATTGTTGTGATTAACAAAAATTTACAGGAACTCCGGAAGCGTGGACTGATAGCACAAAGCACCCCGCTGGGGTTTGCTATCCACAAGATCCAGCGGGGTGATCGAGTGTTGATCAGAGCGTGGAAAGAAGCGCCGCTGTCATCGCATTGGGAGGGACCTTTCCTCGTCCTCCTCACAACAGATACTGCCGTGAGAACAGCAGAGAAAGGCTGGACCCATTGCTCCCGAGTGAAAAAGGTGGAACAACACAGCAGCACTCCGCAGTGGAAAATCACCTCAGCGCCTGGAGATTTAAGGCTAAGAATTCACCGAAACACCCAATGACCAGCACTTATCGGATAAGTTGCACTCAGGCAGGATGTCCCTGCTATCCTTTTGTTCATTTTAAGTGCGGGTATTGTGAACAAGTTTGGGTAACTAATTGTGTTCGGGGAGCTAGACCTTGGAATTTGTGTATCCCTTGTCACGAGGAGGAGGTCAGGCTTACCAATCTATTCCTATACGTTGCCACAGAATCGGGATTGTTCGAATTGGATTCTCCTGAGTGGTTCCACTATTACACTAAAGGGATAAGGGGAGGATTAAATAAAAGGGCGGATCCACTCGTAATTGAGTGCAGGAGAACGTTGAAAGTACCCTGTAGAGGAGATCAAATAAAGAGAACGAGGTGAGAGCAGTACAAAAGGCGATACGCTCAGAGAAGCACCGGCAGGGACCCAGAAGAATATCCCTGCTGCCAAGAAGATGGATTACCCCGCCGCTGGTAGCAACCCAACGGGCGAAGGGTAGAGCAGAGGGATAGGTCTATGGGTAACCCTAGTGATCCTGAGTCAAGCCATGTACCCCACGAATGGCCTCCACGAACCCCAAGAGGGGATGGGGATGGAAACTAGTCTCCCCACGGTCCCTCCAAACCTTACCCAGAACAGAGTTTTGGAGTCCAAGGTACGAGTAGACTGGTTTACACCAAAAAGGGGGGAGAATCGCCAGTGGAATGAAGGGGTTAAATTGAACAAATCCAATCACCCGATGGCAACGGCTAGGAAAAGGAGGGAGGTAAGCAGTCTTCCTTTGATCACAACATGCAAAGAATGTAACAAAACTGTCTGGATTAGAGGGAAAAGGGAGAGTACTTTTGTGGGATATCTACAAGTTAACCCTTTATGTTATGATAAGAGGAAACTGAAAATGTGTGCCTTGAACGGGAAAACATATTGGGTGGGACAAAATGAGAAATTACAAACAGCTGCTTTAGCTAATGGACCTATATTACTTGATATGTTGGGGGAGAACGATGAAAGGGTTTGTTTAAGAATGGACAAAGTTTTTTGTTTTTCCAAGGATGAGGAAGGGTTAGACCCTGAGAACAAGATACAAAAGGTAGCCCTGGAATTTAAACGACAAGAATTGGCAGCTAAGAAAAAGAGAATGGAGCAGGAAAGAATGAGGACATTAAGTGAACAATATGAACAATTGGAAAAACAGTCTAATGATTGGAGTCTGGCTACTTCCAGCAAAAACCTTTTCCTGGATTTAGTACAGGAGATTGCTACCGAATTAGGGCTGACTAATTGTTAGATCTGCGGAGGATTAAAATCCGCAGAAAGATGGCCATGGAAAGGTGAGAGTTTAACTCCTGAGCAGTTGCTAAAATGGGATAACAAAATCTTAAACACTTTAACCCAGCCAGGAGGGTGGACACTGGATGAACGAGTAATAGGGACAATCTGTATTAGTAGAGAAGGGAATGTTTACAGTGATGTAGTGGGATACACTCCTTGTCTATCCACTCTAGCTGTAAATTCCAACAACAGATCCAAAATGTAGCAACCAGAACCCCCAAATGGGTACTGGGGAAAGGAAAAGCAAGGAAAGTGTAATTGGGTAGAAGAAATTGAACTCTGTTGGCATGAACTCACTAACGCTAACCCGTATTACTCCTTAACTGAACTGGTGGAATTTTGGGACAAACCGGAAAATATAGATATTAAATGGAAAGCTCCCAGCGGGATTTATTGGATCTGTAGGAAAAGAGCATACAGTGAATTGCCCCGGAAATGGAAAGGGTCCTGTACCCTAGGTATGATTAGACCCTCTTTCTTTACACTCCCCAGAACTGGTAGCAATTTACTAGGGGCTCCTTTGTATGAAACCCTCAGCAGGAGAAAGCGAGAAGTAAAGAAAGGACTCCCACAAGTGGGAGGGAATCAGAAATGGGGAGAGGAAGATTGGCCTGCAGAGCGCATCATAGAATACTATGGTCCAGCCACCTGGGCACAGGATGGAAGTTGGGGTTACAGAACCCCAGTATACTTATTGAACCGGCTAATCAGGTTACAGGCTGTAGTAGAAATAGTATCTAACCACACCTCAGACGCCCTGGAATTGTTAGGCAAACAACACTCACAGATGAGAGCTTTCGTGTACCAAAATCGAATAGCTCTGGACTATTTATTAGCAGAGGAAGGGGGTGTGTGTGGGAAGTTTAATGACTCAGAATGCTGTATTGAAATCAATGACTATGGAAAAACTATCAGAGATTTGGCTGCAGAAATTAAAAAAGTGGCGCACGTCCCAGTGCAGAAATGGAATTCGATCCTAAAAGCATCATAGTGGGATCAAATATTTGGAACAGGAGATTGGTAGAAGAAGGTGGGGTTCTTTATCCTGTGCTCAGTGGCTGGGTTAGTGTTCTTACCTTGTTTAATACCTTGCCTAATAAGACTAATTCACACCGTAGTCCAGGGAATGCAAATAGCAGCCCTTCCTATGGACCCGGAATTAGCTTCAGGAGGATTAGCCAAAGGAAAAGCCACCTCAAAAATTATGAATTTAACCAAGGAAAAGAGTACTGCTGCTCAGGTATTGGAGAAATTTAAAGCCCAGATACAGGAAAGAAACATAGAGAAAACATATTGAAACAAAACGACCGGGGAAAGGTTAACAGAATAATGGTTAAGAGGCTTTTTTATCTTGACAGAGAAAAAAGACTATAACCAGAACACGAATTAAATTGGTGAATTTGGAAGAGGGGGGATTGTGATAAATGTGCTAAAGTTAATTCGTGTTATCAAATTATAAAAGGTAAATGTTGAACTGTATAAAATATGAATGTTAGAAATGTGCTCAAATGAACATAAGTAAGGGTAAAATGTAGAAACTAAAAATTAGAAAATTTCCTGGCTTGGGAAGCACAAGAGGGACACGAGGAAAGTATGATTGGAATTACCAGGGAGGGGGCCTTGAAACTATTGCTGCCGGGAATCCCTGAAAAGAAACAAAAAACCACAGAAGAAGAAGATACAAGTCCGGAGACCAAGATAATCACTTCAGATGGATATCTCTACTCGTCTCCGCCGAAATTAACATATACACGACACACCCGGGCCCGGCCATCAACAGCATTGTTCCACCCTACCGGTCTATTCAGACCTCCGATACCAGGACTTGAATAATTAATGAAGACGCCTCGGAGAGGATAACGTCAGAATTTCGGACTTCACTCCGCGATCTTGTGTATAAAAAGGGATGGCCGGAGACCAGAAATTGTGAACTTGGGGGGGATACCAGTCTGACAGAGCTTGTTATCCGTGTTCACCCGGCACCGATCCCGGGCTCGGCGCTGTCCTTTTAAATTGTGGCTTTCCGAGACTGATATTTTGTCTCAAAATAAAATTCTAAATTTTGATACTTTGAATTTGGTCGATTTTATTTATAACATGGACCCTTGCAAGCTGGTCTACCCTCATCATCAAGGTTACCTGCTAATTTGCAACTGATAATTATTGATTTAAAAGATTGCTTTTTTACAATTCCTTTGCATGAGGATGGCAGTGAGAAATTTGCCTTTTCAGTGCCATCTGTCAACAAAGCAGAGCCAGCAAAGAGGTATCAATGGATGGTATTACCTCAGGGCATGTGTCGCTCACCCATGATGTGCCAACTGTATGTTGCTTGGGCACTAGCCCCACTGAGAAAACAATATCCACATTATCTATCATTACACAGATGATATTTTGATAGCAGGAGAACACCTTGATGCATCAAATTTGCTACCTGTCTTACAGCAGCAGTTGCAAATGGCAGACCTTCAAATTGCCCCTGAAAAGATACAACAGGCCCCAAGGAAATATTTGGGAATGATTATTATTGAAGCTCATATTTGGCCCCCAAAATTAACTATTTGTACAGAAATTCAGACTTTAACAGAAATTTATTGGGGGCATACAGTGGATTCATAGCACTTCTGGTATAACTAATGAAGATCTTGACCCTCAATGCCATTAGTGAGAGGGGCGAATCAGGCAAATGTGCTGTGCAGATTAACTGAAAAACAACAAAAAACACTGATTCAAATTGCCACTAAATTGGGTAGTTCTTTTGCAGATCACTGGTCACCAGCTTTGCCATTGTCCATAGCTGTGCTGAATAAAGATGCATATGTGATGGCTATGCTCATGCAGTGGGATAGCCAAGCTAAACAACAATTGAAAATCTTGGAATGGGTGTTTTTACCATACAATTTGAACAAAACAGTGACTATGAGAATGGAGGCTTGTCTTGGGTTATGTAACAACAACCACCACCACAACAAAAAGTGTATTCTATTTCATCTGTTGAAAGCTGTTTTTTGGGAGATGGTTTTTCCTTCCCTTGTAATTCGGGGCGGGGGGGGGGGGGGGGAGGGGGGGGCGGGGCGGTGGCAGGTTTAGCGGGGAGAGGGGCGGATGCCTTCTGATAATGGTCCGGCCATTAAATCCAGGTGGGGCAGTGTTTCTTATTTCTTTCACTACCCCTCTATCCTCCAGAGGGACATCTTCTGATAATGGGCCATTAGGGCCCATCAATGACAGGACACATTCCATCATCCCATTGTGAGATGCTGCACCCCGTGGGGGAGGAGCCAGCTGTTCCTAGCTAGATAAAAACTGGGACTGAAGGACACAAGGTATCCTGTTTTTCCACTGGATTCCCAGAGGAAGACTGGACCCATCTCGTCACCACTGGACTTTCTACAGGACCTTCTCTACTCCACAGAATCACATCTGTTACTCCAGGAGGACTTACTTGGACTGCTTCCAACACCCTGACCACCAGGTTGCGTCCCTGACTCTGTCAGGGTTTTTTCCAGGATTTTTGTTTACGTCTTTGCTTGTTTTTTTGTACTACTACATTTGTATTTTGCTTTTTTTTTTTTTTTTTTTTTTCATATTCCTAGTAAAGAACTGTTTCTCCTGTTCCCATATCTTTGCCTGAAAGCCCCTAATTGCAAAATCATAATTTGGAGTGAAAGGGGTTTACATTCTCCATTCCACAGGAAGCTCTAGCTTTCCTTGGCAGACAACTGTCTTTCAAAACTTAGACACCAAACAACCAGTGAGTGTGCACAAAAAGACAGGGTGAGAAGGTCACTCCAAGGAAGATCACATTACTTCATCACCTGCGACTGACCACTGAGATGACCACGAGAGACAAGTGCGCAGGTGCAAAGGACTGATAACATTAGCATACGAAGAGAGATGGCAAGGAGCTGGGAAATGAATATGCATGGGGTATTGTGAAACTTGATGCATATATAATGTTTTAGACAATAAAAGAGAACACGAGAGAGCAAGCCTGTGCCTTTGGAGGAGCTAATCCGGTGCCCCCAGCTACTAAATAAACTACATACCTACTTTAAAACTCACTTTGTCTTTGAGTTCAGGAATTTTCTGCACATCACTGTGCCATTCTAATAAAAAATTCTCTTCTATATCAATCATAACATCCTGTTAAGAAAAAAAGTTTTAATTGTACCTATGGTTTAGTGCCATCCTCACTCTGCCAATAACTCCAAAAGAATCTATCTGTGTTGAGTGACAATGTCACTTAGATAACAGTGACATGTCTATTAATCGAGAGCCTCATGGAGCAGCACGAAACTTTTTAGCAAGGGTGTGAAAAGGGCTGCATGTAGCATGTAGGAAG
The DNA here is from genome assembly GCF_015227805.2 of Hirundo rustica. Classification (NCBI taxonomy): domain Eukaryota; kingdom Metazoa; phylum Chordata; class Aves; order Passeriformes; family Hirundinidae; genus Hirundo; species Hirundo rustica. The sequence continues at coordinate 45,587,783 of NC_053488.1, forward strand.
TTGAAAGGGATGGTATTCTGGGCAGTTGGACTCTGGATGCTGAGCAAGTTCTGCTGCACACCTGCTACCTTGCTCAAAGAAATATTACTAAATTAAAACTTCCTGCTTGCAAATTAAGTTACTGTTTGTTTTGTTGGTGGGTTTTGAAAGAGGCTAATTGAAAAATGCTACAGCTGAATGTTATCTAGAAGAATTTTTTTCTCTTTTTTGGTCAATTGATTTTGGTCATTTGGCAGCTTTTCATGCAGTGACTTAAGCTGTACTGCAAAACTATTTATAGTTAAACTTAGAGAGGTTTACAGTGCTTTTCCAATTGTTCAACATCTAATTTGAGGTAGACTTGACTTTCAGAGATCACATGAACCTAAGTGTCCTGTTGATTTGGTGGAGCGTTTGAGAAGTTCACCATCTCTGGAAATCAGGTGTGTCCTGCCTATCTTTCAGAGATGTCAGATTTGGGGTATATAAATGTTGGAGAATAAGTGTAGCTAGTAGTGCTACAGCATTGTTATTAATGCTTGCATTGGCTGTCCAGTATATGCTTATTTGCATTTAGAAATCAGGGCATTATGGAAAATGTATATTGTAGAATATAGATTAATATTGAAGAACTACAGTTTCATTTAACTTACATAAGAACACAAACAAATACCCAATGGATTGACAGTTAAAACCCACAGTCTTAAACAGAAAACATACAAACTTTTTAAAGATTTATTTTGAGAAATATCAAGCCTATTTTGCTTCTCACAGCAGTATGGAACTCTCACTTTGTCCTGGTTTAGGGCAAATTTGGGACAAAACCCCTGAATGGGGTCCCTCCAAGGCGCAAACCAAACGGCCCCTCCCCTCAACCGGTCCAGTAAAGAACTTACTTGGAGAAAAGTGGAAAAAAGTATTTTACTGAACAAAGTTCCCACAAGTACAAAGAATTAATAATATGAAACAATAAAACTTCTTGTTCTGGAGTGTGATGGTAAATTGAGAAAATTCTTGTTGTGGGTGTAGCTCGGCTCTCTCTCAGTCTCTCATCAATCTTAGTCCCACCAGCACTGCTGGAAAATACTGAGGTCCAGGCCCCAGTGGGCAGCAGGAGCAATTCCCCCAGTGTTTCCCTGGGTTTTTTCTAGTCCAGAGCACGTTTAAACAGTCCCAAGCAAAAAAAAGAAAAAAAAAAGTCCAGGGAACTTCTCTGCCCTAGCTAGCTAAATCTATCTAAAAGCAAAAAGATCTGTTCTGCAGTCTCTCCAAGCCTCAGCTGAACACCCAGTCTGGAGAAGAATGTGGAGGAGTCAGGCTGTTTTCTCAAAAAAACCTCCATGCTTCTTGCTTCCCCTTTGCTCCCAGAACCAGTCTTAAAGGCACAGAATTCAATATACAGCACAAACAGAACAGACTATTGGGATTACAAGCATTATAAAGTCACCCTAGGACACACTTCTTGCCCTCCTTCCTGTTCCCTCTTCACAATTTTATAGGCACCACACATCCCGTACACCAGGGACACAGGCAGAATCGTACTTTCCACTGCATAGCACAGTTTCTGTTTTAAATGTGGGGGGTTGCAATCTGAAATTCACATTCTTGGCTGTAGGAGCAAACTGCCACATAATTCACAGCAGGCAGAGGGATGTGGTGAACTTTGGCTCAGGGTATTGCTTTCCAACTAATGCGATATGTATTTTTGAAAAATTAGGGAGGTATCACAAGCCAGCAAGCTCAGCTGGTTTTACAGTTTTGTATGCCATACCACAGCTAGGATATCAGCTGTTCCTATCAGCAAAGAGGAACTGGTATGGGTGATTTATTATCAGGGAAAGTCAGAAGCCAGCACACCAGGTTTTCTTGGGACTGGTGCAAATGCAAAAAAGTTAACTACATCTGATCCCCAGAAACTGAAAGGATAGCAGGAGAAATTAAATTCAACTAACTCAAAAATTGTTCATAATGACCAGAGATGATAAAGTATGGGTGAACTTCTGATCCACAAAGAAAGCCACTGTGTGAAACATGCAGCTAAGATGAGAACAAAAGATAAAATGTTATCTAGATTAGAGGAGAAGTGGGAGATTAGTTTAAAAAAATGTGAGAACTGGCCAACCGCAAGGCTTAGCAGATAGCATCAGGATGGAGAGAGATTATTCTTGGAGATTCTCATTGCTGTATTTTGGATCCCATCTTGCTCCATTGATACTGGTGGCCTTGTCAGGAAACACTGTTTTAGGACTCTGTAAGAATCACAGAATCAAAGAATATCGTGAGATGAAAGGGACACATGTGAGACCAACTCGCTGTGGTTAAGAAATTTCATTCTTAGTAAGAAGCAGTGCATGCTATATTTGCAGAATGTGTGCAACAATTCTTGTGTGTGCTATTGAATAGCTCGTCTGTGGGATCTCGATGAAGAAAATGGGTTTGTGACTTCACATCTCCTCTGGTCCTCAGTGTAAACAAAGAGCTGCAGTAATCAGCTGGTGTCACATATGAGCAACATCCTGCCCAGGACTGAAAAAGCTTGTGCTAAGACTAAGAGTCAGACCACTGTAGGTCAGGAGGTGGAACATCTGAAAGGATAGTTGCAATATTCTCTGATTTGAGTGCCTTGGGAGAGTATGGAAGTGTGTTGGCTCCATACTACAATGTCCTTGTCATCCAGCAAGAATTAATGTGAGCAACATAATTTGGAAATCTGCTGAGACCGAGACAATACAAGAGTGAGTGTATGCATGCTTACAATTGCAAGTAGTTTTAGTTAGTAAGATGCCAAAGGGCCTCTTTACCTTGTATCAAGGTACAATAAATATTAATAACTAGAACTATCGCCATCAGTAAATGTACTTAAAAGGCACTGTGGAACAAGTGTGGTAATTTTGCTGAATTTATATATTCATTAATCCCTGTAAGCAACAAGGAAGATCAAGACATTTTGTGGCATGAACTGGACATATTCAAAGATTTAATTAATAGGTGAAGGATAATACCTGATGCTATGAAACGTGTTCTTTAAAACAAGGTTGTTGTTGTTGTTGTTGTTTCAAATACAGAAATAGGTTAGGAAAAAAAAATTAGTTGACCCAAATTAATCACAGGATGATGGAGTAAGAAACATAATGCATATGTAAACTGAAATGCTGTTCTACACTGTTTCAGAATACCTGTTTTCAGTAGAGATAAATCAGATTGGTGCTGGTGCTGTATCACTTCTTTTCACAGGAAAATAATAAAAAGCACTGAATAAAAATTAGGTATTGAGAAGGGCATCAAAGATACTAAAGGAAATGAAGAAGCTGTACTATACAGGCACAATTTTATTTTTTTCATCTGGCCGCATGATGTCTGCAAAGAAAATTACTTTTCTTTAAGTGAAAAACAGACCAACAGGCAGGGAAGGGTATAGGCCGGAAATATGTTCAAGGACAGAAAACTGAATTGTTGACTTCTGAAGTAAAATTTGATAAATGGAAAGGAAATGGGTGAAGCAAGTGGGGCAGGTGCTCTGCATTTCAGAATGCTTTTATCTGACCAGCACTCCATCAAATACCCTGGAGGGCAAACAGAAGGGTGCAGGGGCTACATAAAACACTGAGGTTTGTTGGCTTCTACAGCCAGCCAAAGCCGCAGCCAAAGCAGCACCCCCGTGTTATGGAAAAAAAGAGAGTCAGAGACACTTGCTCTTTTTTATGCTTTTATTATCTAGCTTGGCTCTGGGGGAGCTTGCTTGCTCCCCTGGCAACACGGAGGAGGAGGTACACACAACTTTGCTTCACAGCGAAGCTGGGACTCCCACACCCCTCGCGGGCTTTTTCCCCTTGCCAGGGAGTCATCTTTGCTTCGTTGATCAGGGGTCATCCAGCGATGGGGGACTCCTCCTCAGGTCACGGCAACTAAATAAAGCTGCTTTGGTGGACCCCCATACCCCTTGCACTAGTCTAAAGTGCAACTTCAGCCCTGGATTCTACTTTGGTTCTCTGCTTTTTAGAGTCTCTCGTTCTTGAGTAGTTCCCAGAATTCCAGTGTTCTTTTTATTTGCATATTCAAACACTATCCGACGAATGGGAGCACAGATACAGGTAACAAGGTGAATTCTTAATTAACAGACAAGTAAATAAGATGAATAATCAATATTAAAACAGGAATAAGGCAAATTCTTTAAAGAGAACTAGCATTAACTATCTTAATGGAATTACTTAACAATTAAGTAACTAAAACATAGATAATTTGAATAGAACTTGTTTATAACAACTCCCCCCTCTATTTCTTTGATCGAGCTTTAGCTCGCATCAATTTCTTACCTCTTCTTCTTGAAAATAAAATTTTCTACATTTTTGGAACTTCTCATATATTTCTTTGGCATTCTCATGTTCGGGTTCTTGACTCTATCACTATCATTTTGGTTTGTTTTTGACTCGTTGCTTTAGGGATCTGGATACTGGCTTGGACTGTGGAGGTAATTGTTTGAATTAGATATGGGATTAGACAGGGTAGAAACATTAACCCGGTGATTGAGCAAATTATCATAAACCCAGCTTTCTTCCACCAATCCCCCTTGAATGACCAAAAAACTATTCCACCAGTTGGTGTCCATTAGAGGAGTCCACTCTTGATTTCCCACATAGGCTGGCTTTCTGATTTCTTTTGAGTGTTTTTAATTACTGTGCTTTTATCATCAATTTCTAAACAACATTCAGATGAATTAAATTTACCACAGATTCCTCCTTCATCTGCTAAAAGGTAGTCTACAGCAAGACGTATCTGGTATATTACAGCTCTTGTTTGTGTTAGTTGGTCGCTGATGTGGTCTAATGCTAGAGCTGTTCAGTTAGATACCATCTCTAGGACAGCTTGGAGCCTAATGATCCTATTTAACATGTAAATTGGAGTGCAATACCCCCAGGACCCGTCCTGCGCCCATGTAGCTGGTCCATAGGTTTTAATGATTTCTTCTGGGGTCCATATTTTTCCTTTCCATTTTTGGTCTCCACTGATTTTTAGAGTATCTCTTTTCTTTTGTTCGACTTTTCCCAGATTGTCATATACTGGGACTCCTAGGTGTGCTCCTAATCTCTTGGGTAATAGGAAGAAAGCTGGTTTTATGATCCCTATTGTACAGCTTCCTGACCAATCCCCAGACAATTTTGTATAAGCAGTATCCCCACAAATCCAGAACAGGTGATTTGGAGCTTCCCAGTAATCTTCTTTATTTTCGAAAGGCTGTTGCCAAAATTGAGACAGGTCTTTTATTCCCCAAAAGGGATTTATAGCTTTGTCAATACATTCATATAATTCATGCCTGTCATTAGAGATACATTTTTCCGTGTTCTCAGTTGACCAATACTTGTTAGGCCCTTTGGGAACCCATTTAGCACTTGAGTTTATCACTATTATATACCTCTTACACATTAATTTTCCTACTCGGGTTTGGTATCTGGTTCCTGTCCTCATAATACATTCTTCCCCAATGATTTTGGATTTGAGATCCCACTTCTTTCTTCCTCTTGATTTTAGATTTTGTGTATTCTGTTCAGTTTGCTACCATTTTAGAATTTCTAGAGGGCTTAAACTAATTCCTTCCCAAGGCCGTATTTCAGACATTTGTGTACCTCCACATATCCAGCACCCGGTTAAATTTAATTCCCAACTGATCCTTTCTACTAAGTCAATGAACAGGTTTTTTCCTGATGGGATGTCTAGGCCTTTTTCAATTTTTGTTGTCAACACTTTTTCTTTTATTATATCTCTCAATCCTTTGTGAACTGCTTCAAAGCATAACCAAGTATCTCCTATAGGACATTCCCCAAATAGGCACTGTGCATAACTAGCTGTGTTTTTTTGTGGTCCAATAAACTTTTCCATCCTCTTGGCAAGTATTCAACTGGGAGTGGTCAAAGCAGTTTGGGTTCATGTTAGTATGGACCCTGAATAAGGATCTGAGATCCTCTCCATCGTACACTGGATGGTAGCAGTTAGTACAAGCTTTTTTTTCATAGGTGTGCTTTATGAACATCATCAGTACGATCCCTCCCAAGAGTCCGGTATGGGCCATCCTTCCTGGATCTCTTACTCCACCCGGCCTTGCCTCTTGGAGTGGAGAGGTCTCCTAAAGAACCCACTTACATGCTTTCACTTCCCTTCCCTATTAATTTAGTTACCTTTAGAGAATGTTCTGTAGGAGATTCACCTTTTTTTTTTTTTTTTTCCCCTAAAAAAACTTATACTCTTTTAATTTATCTATTACTTGAACTTGTTCAAATTGCTACTTATGAAACTTAAACGACTTTTAAAATTAACATTAAAAAAACCTTACACCTTTTTTTAATATATCTATTACTTAAACATATTGAAATCGCTACTTGTAAAACTTAAACAATCTTTAAAATTAACAAGAAAAAAACCCTTATACTTTTCTAATATATCTATTACTTAAACTTATTTAAATTGCTACTTACAAAACTGACTTAGGTTTACATAAATTAACCTTTATTGTGCACACCCCACCCCACCCCCCTTTTTTGAGTCAGTTGATTATGGGAGGGGCAACTGAAAAAGGTTTTCACAGTTTCTGTTATCTCTTATTTCTTTTTAAAAGTTAATTTCAAGTCTTTGGGATGTGGTGTTACTGTCCACCCGGTTTCATCTGGTGAGGGTGCTGAACTCGGGTTCTCTCCAGGAGGGGGTACTGCCCCTTTAACTCTTGTGATGTGAGTCCATCCTTTTTCTTTAGTGCGCGCTGCTGTGTGAGTTGTTAACAGTTCTTGGTAGGGACCTTCAAACTTCGGGGTCAGAGGGATATTAGTCCACGTTTTGATCAATACCCATTCTCCAGGATTGATATTATGCACGTTTGCATCCAAAGGGAAAGTTTGAGGAAGATACCCTTTCTTTCTGAGATTTTCTAGGGTTTGTCCAATGGTTTTTAGATATTTTCTAGTGACTTCCTCTCCTTCTAGGTAGTCTTTAGAACTATAAGGAGATAACAAAAAGGGAAGCCCAAATAACATTTCATATGGTGACACTCCGGTATCTGCTCGTGGCTGTGTTCTGATTTGTAATAATGCTAGGGGTAAACATTTAAGCCAATTTAGTTGAGTTTCTGCTATTAGTTTAGTTAGTACATTTTTAATGGTCTTGTTCATTCTTTCTACTCTGCCTGAACTTTGGGGATGGCATGGGATGTGTAACCTCCATTTTATCCCTAAGGCTTGTGTTACCTGTTGTAGAATTTGTGCTGTGAAATGTGGTCCTCTATCTGAATCAATATTATTTATTAGACCATACCGAGGGAGGATATCTTCTAATATTATTTTTGTTACTACTTCTGCTGTTTCTCTTTTTGTAGGGAATGCCTCTACCCAGTGGGTAAGGTGATCTATGATCACTAGCAAGTGTTTGTAACCTTGAACAGGGGGCATCTCAGTAAAATCAATTTGGACGTTCTGGAAGGGCCTTAAGGCTAACTCCCTCCCTCCAGGCTCAGTCTTTCTCATAACTTTTTGATTTATTTTATGACAAATTATACATCCTTGAGTAACTGCTTTTGCTAATTCGTGTACTCCAATACATAGGTTTTCCCTTAGGAAATGGTCACATAACCCTTGGGTTCCCCAGTGGGTTAAATTATGTATTTCTGTAAGTATTTTTTGGGCTAGGGCTTTATTCAAGAATTTCCGTCCGTCAGCTGTTAACCATACTCCATGTTCCCCCTGGTGTAATCCTAATTCTTTTATTGCTTTCTGCTCTTTTTCACTAAACACCTGCTCTATCTCTTCTTTTTCTTTTCTTGGTATTTTCTCCAATTTGAGGATTTTTACTGGTTTTCCTGGTTCTAAAGCTGCCTCTCTGGCTGTTTTATCAGCTAACTGGTTTCCCCTTATCTCGGGCATATTTCCCTTTTGTTGCCCTTTTATGTGAACTACTGCAATTTCTACTGGTTTTTGTAAAGATTTTAACACTGACTTTATTCATTGTGTGTATTAAGTCTTTCCCTTTTGAATTCAAATATCCTCGTCCTTCCCAAATTTTCCCAGACATGTGCACGATACCTAAGGCATATCTAGAGTCTGTGTAAATGGTCCCTCGGTCATCTTTAAGTAAGTCTAGCCCTCTCTTTAGTGCATATATTTCACAGCACTGCGCTGACCAATTACTTGGTAACTTTCCCTTTTCTAAGACTTCCATTTTCTCTCCCTCAACCACAGAGTATCCGGATGTTCTTCTCCCTTTCATCACTCGGGATGACCCATCTGTGAACAATACTCTCCCATATGGAAGGGGCGTGTCTTCTAAAACTTCTCTCACTTTTGTCTGCATATCAATGAGTTCTAGGCAATGGTGTTCTGTTGGAGTCCAGGGCATTCCTTTGGCTGCCCTGGAGGGTCAGAGACCTGGACAGGGGGGTCTGGGACCCCAGCCCAGAGATCAGAGAGACACTGGCTTTGATCTCAGTCCATGGGAGAGGCTTCCTGCACTGCAGGATGGGTTGCATGCCACAAGAGTGTGAAATAAAGTAGTTTAGCTTATCACAGGGTGGAAAAGCAGTACGTTTAGGTTTCTAACACTGAAGTGAATGGGGGCAAGATGGAGAATTTGGGGCGTTGTCTCCTACTTCTTTCTGCTTCCCTCACTCCATTTCGGCAGTGACGTTGGCACAAAGTAGTTTAATGGGGATTGGGTCAAGGTAGAGATGACCTGTTTAGTATTAGTAATAGGCATTGGTAAGAAATAATAAATAAAGAATACATAGCAATTAGTATAAAAGATAAGGACAGCCCTGGGCAGGAGGAGTCGTCAGATGCCCGAGCAGCTGCAAACATCTTTCGTGGGGCACTGAGAAAATTGTAAGATAAGAAAAATAAACAAAGCATGCAACCTTGAAAAATCAGAACTTGAAGACTCCGTCTCTTTCATCCGTTTGGCACAGAGCTTTGCAGAGGGCAAAAAAGATTCTAAAAACCACTTGAATGTTGGGGAACAAACCTAACAGTGTTTTCTGTCTTCAGGGGGCTCGCCAGAGAGAAATTGGGCTGGATTTAAGTTTTTTGATGATGTTAGTTCTAGATTATATGTATTTATTAGTATAATTTCATATTTTAGGATTCTAGAATCTGTGAGCCACTTTTGAGCTCTTTGGCTTACAATTGTTTTCAAATCATGTGGAGTATGTATCTTTGTCTTTCCCTGTAATGTTAACTTTTGAGCCTCTTCTATCAAAATAGCTGCAGCAGCTACTGCTTGGAGGCAAGCTGGCCATCCTCTGGCCACTGGATCTAGTAGTTTTGATAGAAATGCCACAGGTTTTCGGTATCCTCCCCATTCTTGGGTTAAAACTCCATATGCTATCCCTTCCTCAGTGTTTACAAACAAATCAAACTCCTTTTTAAGATCTGGTAAGCTTAAAACTGGTGCTGAGGATAATTTCTCTTTTAGATCTTGTAGCTGCTTTTCGTCACTCTCTGTCCAATTCATTGGTTCCTGGTCTATTAATCTATCATAAAGAAATTTGACCCCTTGAGTGTATTTATCTATCCAGTGCTTGCAGTATCCGAACAGGCCTAGAAGTTTCCTTATGTCTCTCTTAGTTTTTGGAGGTGATATAGATACCATTCCTGAAATTCTTGCAGGGCTTAACCTTTTACTCCCTTTACCAATTATGTGTCCTAAATAAGTGACCTCACTTATACAGTAAACTGTAGTTTACTTTGAGATACTTTTAACCCCTTTTCTCCAAAAAAAATTTAGAAGTTGTATACTTACATCTTTAACTTCTTTTTCTGTCTCCCCTGATATTAATAAATCATCCACATATTGCAAAATTTGGACTCCTTCTTTGGGACTAAACTGTTCTAATAATGTCTCTAGGGCCTGTCCGAAGATATTTGGTGATTCCGTATATCCCTGCGGTAACCGTGTCCACCTTAGCTGTTGTTTTCTTCCCTTGTCTGGATGTTCCCATTCAAAGGCGAACCAATCCCTACACTCTTCTGCTAGGGGACATGCCCAAAAAGCATCCTTTAAGTCTATCACTGTGAACCAGGTATGCTCTCTTGGAATTTTACTCAACAAGGTATAGGGGTTAGGTACTACTGGGTGTCCAGCAATAGTTCTTTTATTTATTTCTCTCAAATCCTGGACTAATCTAAACTTTCCCTCATCTTTCTTTATAGCCAATATAGGGGTATTATGAGGGGACATACAGGGTTCTGGGATATTTTCTTTTAAAAGATGCTCAATTACTGAAGCTAGCCCCTTCCTTCCTTCTGGTGACATTGGGTGTTGCTTGACTCTGATGGCAGGGGTATCTTTTTGCATTTCTCTCTTAATGGGAGGGATATCTAAACACCCATACTTTCCCTCTGTAGCCCACACTTCTGGATTTATCTCTTGTATATCCCTTTGGGTTAGTTTCATGATATGCACAACCATTTTTCCATCTTTTGGGATAACTCCTACCCCGAGCTGCACTTGTAACCTAGTAAATTGGTTACTGTATGTGGTAAATAAAGAAAATCAGCTACACAATAGTTTGAGTTCCCTTTAATCTCTACTCCTTCAATTATTAATGCTCGAAAGGGCCTCCCTTCAGCCCCTAACACTTCACAAGTTTTTGTCCCGATTGTTACTCCTGTTGGTAATTTCCTTAAACTTGACCTATCAGCTCCTGTGTCTACTAAGAATTCATATTCTTCACTTTGGGGCCCCACATCAAAGTTTACTAGAGGCTCATCTTGTTGTTCCATTGGGTCCCCTATTTTATAGAACCTCTGACACCCCTAATCCTCCCCTTTCAGCACCCTCTCCAGGGCATCTTGCTCCCTTGCAATAGCTTCATCAAGGGATAATTTCTTACAGTCCCTTTTTAAATGCCCTATTTCACCACAGTAATAACAAGTTCTATTCTCTCCTGAGTTACTTCTTTTTAAATTTACCCACGGTGGTACTATGGGTGACTTTGGTTCTTTAAATGAGGGTCTTGGTCCTCCCTCACTAGATTTCAAAGAGGAGTTTCTCTGGTTTTCTGCTACTCCAGTACTTTCTCTTGCTACAGCTACCATAATGCGAGCCTTGGCTCTAGCTTTTTCTTCTTCTCTCCTCAAGTAAACTTTTAAGGCTTCCTTTAATAATTCATTAATACTTTTCTCCTGCCAATCTTCAATTTTTTCTAATTTTCTCCGTATATCTGGCCATGACTTTGTTACAAACTGCACTTTTAGAATTACTTGTCCTTCAGGACTATCAGGGTCTATGCTTGAATATAATTGAAAATTTCTTTTTAATTGGTTTAGCCAAGTTCCAGGAGTCTCATCTTTTTCTTGGGACCCATCAAAAGCTAATTTAGTATTATTCCCTCTGGGGACAGATTCTCTTATGCCTCTTACTATCAAGGACCTATAGTCTCTCATATTTTGTCTTTCTTCTTCTCGATTTGGGTCCCACCCCGGGTCAGCTATCGGTAATTTATGATCTCCAGGTGGCCCTAACCTATTTTCCCTTTCCCAGATTCTGATACTTGCTGTTCTGATCATTCGTATTTCCTCAGGGGAGAACAAGATGTTTAATATTGAATTTAACTCTCCCCATGTATAAACATTGGGTCCAAGGAATTGGTCTACCTGTGTGGCAATACCTATGGGATCTTCAACTAAATTTCCTAGCTCTTTCTTAAATCCTCTTACCTCAGAGGCTGTTAATGAGGCATTTACAAATCCTACTCCTCCAATCACTCCTCCCATAGGCACTTCCTTGAGGGGGAAAAAGTCTTTCTGGCTTTAAGGCTTTTGACCTGGTGTTACAATAGGGTCCTTCACTCACATTATTAACTGGTAACACTGTCTGGGTCAGGGACTCCTGGGGGTTTCCGGGAGGATGGGATGACTCACGGGAGTCTGTAGGGGTTCTGGTTAACTCCCAATTAGGGGGTGGCAGGGGAATTGCTGTAGGTGATGGGGAAGTAGTAAAATCTGTAGGAGGAGAAGCAGAGGATGGTACTGTGAGAGGAAGGGGGACTAGGGAAGAGGCTGTGTTTTGGGAAACCAAAGGGGTTATACCTGGGGCAAAAGAACCTCAACTTTGATTTGGGCTGGAGGAAGGTTTAATTGGGGTTGTTAAGGGATGGAGGGAGGAGGCTAATAACGACTGAGGAAGGAAGGTATTGGAAGGAGGTGACAAAGGGGCTGTTGGGAGAGTAGGGGGAGAAGGTACTAAGGATTGAGGAGGTAAGGTGTTAAGGAGGAGTGATGATGGAACCACTGGGGGAGGAGGAAGAGAGGGTACTGAAGGAGTCTGAGTTTGACTCGGGGAAGTTAGTAGGGGAACTGGGACAGGATTTTGAGGGACTTGGGGCACTTCTGGGTAAATTGGAGGGGGTAAATTGTCAAGAGGGTCCCATCTTTTATTAGTTTCTCCTCTTTCTTCTTTCTCTTCCTTTCTTTCATGCTTTTCTTTTTCTTTTAATTTGCAGACTTTTATATTTTCTCTTCTCATGGCTCTCTTTTGCCAACAAGCAGCATAGGCTAACTGGTTTATGTCTGGATCTTCCTGAGTTCTTAGGTACTGATTTGACTGATAGCACATCCACTCATCCTGTGTTCCAAACCATGGCCACTCTCCTGGTAATTTTAATTTTGGCCAGACTTCTGTGCAATAAAACACCATTTTAACCTGATCTAGTCCTTTTGTGGTCTCTAAAGAATCCCATTTAGCTAAAAGTTGTTCTAAGGGACTACCAGGTGGAATACTCTTCACTTTGTTATGTTCCTTTTGGGATTTCTTCTTCTAACTAGTACATTGTCCCATTTTCTTTAGACTGAAAATTAAAATTTAAAATTTCAAAGGTGCCCTCTACTGATGGGCAACACAGGTTTTTAAGCAAAAAAAATTCTTCGGCTTTTCTCACTCTACTTCAAATCTCTTGACGTAATTCTTGAACACTTCAACATAAAACTTCTAAACTTTATGTTTTTCTACTCTTTCCTACACTTTTGCTTTCATTCAGGGAACAATCTCTCCTTCTACTCACTTTCCCCAACCTTCTTCACTTTCTTGGACACTCACACTTTACTTACACTAGGGGCTCAGACTCTCTTCTGACCCCTTGAGGTGGGTCCTAATGACCTTACCTCCTATGTATCCCCGCGCCTTGCCTCACCCCTGAGACGCTTTGCGGCGCACGACAGGGTCCCTAGTACTAGCATCCCCTTCCGGGCCTCAGGGCCTTCCTGCACCTTAGCCCCCGCCAGGCCAGACACCTTCAAACTGCCCTGTCACTAGTACCGTTCCCCTCTTCACTTTTTGAAACAGAGGTAAGAGGTCAAGACTCCATACGGATCTCTGGGACGTATCCCTTCCTTGTTTCCAAGGATCAACCTGAGCAGGGCCCGACCCCTTTGCCTTCCACCAGGACTGGCTTGACTACTTCTCCCCAGCGAAGCAGCCTCAGCAAGAGGGATGAGTGCATGTGTGCAGGATGCCCGTCTTGCCTCCAAGTCAACTCCCCACCCCAGTGTCCTCGGGCTATGGGTTTATGGCCTCCTCCCTGAGACCGCAGCAGCACACCCTCTCTGGTGCATCTGGCTCAGTCCTGGGAAGCAGGGACTCTCATGAGCTCTCGGCACCCGCAGTGTCTGGGGACACCCCGTCAACCCTGTTACGGTTTACCTGCCCCTCCAGGGATTCTAACCCCTCCTAGGCTACTCTAGCCCTTATGGGGGAGACCTGCCCCTAATGCATGCCACTCACACTCTGTTTTCCCCTGCACACCCAGGGGAGGGGCCCTTCTACCCCTAAGGAGACGCCTCACTCACTAGTTTCTTTCGCTTCCCCCTTTTCCTGGCTGACTCCCTCGTGGGGATCCGAAACCGCGGTACCGAGGGGTCCACTCTCACTTCGGAGGTCCGAGCTGCTGGCCCCCGCCTCACTCACACTCCCACTCGCACATCTCCTTTACCCGCTGCCAGAATGCTCACCCTCCGGCGCTCCTCGTCGTTGCTGGTCCCAAGCTGCTCCCGCTTGGCCAGCTGTCCCGGAGGTCCAAAGGGCGAGCAGCCGTCCTGTCTTCGGCCCTTCTTCAGGCGTGGCCAGATCCTGGACGAGTCCCCAAAAATTGTTATGGACAAAAAGGAGAGCCAGAGAGACTTGCTCTTTTTTATGCTTTTATTATCTAACTTGGCTCTGGGGGAGCTTGCTTGCTCCCCTGGCAACACGGAGGAAGAGGTACACACAACTTCGCTTCACAGTGAAGCTGGGACTCCCACACCCCTTGCGGGCTTTTTCCCCTTGCCAGGGAGTCGTCTTCGCTTCGTTGATCAGGGGTCATCCAGTGATGGGGGACTCCTCCTCAGGTCACGGCAACTAAATAAAGCTGCTTTGGCGGACCCCCATACCCCTTGCACTAGTCTAAAGTGCAACTTCAGCCCTGGATTCTACTTTGGTTCTCTGCTTTTAAGAGTCTCTCGTTCTTGAGTAGGTCCCAGAATTCCAGTGTTCTTTTTATTTGCATATTCAAACATTATCCAACGAATGGGAGCACAGATACAGGTAACAAGGTGAATTCTTAATTAACAGACAAGTAAATAAGATGAATAATCAATATTAAAACAGAAATAAGGCAAATTCTTTAAAGAGAACTAGCATTAACTATCTTAATGGAATTACTTAACAATTAAGTAACTAAAACATAGATAATTTGAATAGAACTTGTTTATAACACCCGCATGAGCACCCCTGGGCCCTGCCCAGCCCAAGGAGAAAAAGCGACACTCGGGGGCGTGTTTGGGTCATCCCGCACTCGGTGGCCCCCGGCAGAGAGGACAGCTGGCCCCGGGGTCGGTGACATCGCCTGCTCGCTCCCGGTGAGTCCCGCCGTGACCCTGGCACCAGATGATGCTGTGTGCAGGCGGGAGCTCTGAGCCCCGGCGAGGACCCGGCCCAGGTGCCCCTCCACAGGCGCTGGAAGCGGGGCTGGCAGGGCTCCCCCCGCGGCTTTGTGCTGCTGGTCGCCCTTTGCAGGCGCGGCGGGATCGGGAATCCCGGACTGCCTGAGGCAGCCTCGCCTCCTCCTCTTCCTCCTCTTTCTCCTGTTTCTCCTTCACCTTCTCCTCCAGAGTGGGGTGCATGATGGCGGCAGCCGCCGTAGTGGAGGCAAGCAGTGCCAGCAGCAGCAGCACCGACACCTCCAGCACGGGCGAAGAGAGGAGGATGTGGCGCCTCTTCCAGACCTGCAACGGCAATGGAGATGGCTTCATCAACAAGTAGCAACAGCGGAAGGCAGCTCTTTGCTGGTACGGAGCCATCCTGTCCTTGCCCCAGCCCCGCACTCCCCAGCGCTCCACTTGTGGGCGAGTTGGAGCAGTGGGAGCTCCGGGGCTCCTGCCCCACTGCCGCCAGAGCCGGGGGCTTTAGCAGGGCTTCGGCACCGAGAGCTTCCCGGAACAGTGAGCGAGCCGTCCCCGCAGCACTTACACGTCCGCTGAGGCTGGAAGGTGATGCCTTCGATCCTGGATTTTTTCACCTTGTCCCCCGAGCAGGTGGTTTTTTTGTGAGTAAACACACAAAAAGCCGGTCGCGGGTAATCTAGAAGAAAACTCATACTGTTCTCCTGGATCTTATGATTTTGTTTTGTCAGTACTTTTTAATCAATATTCTTGTTACACAGTTTCGTTTAATTTCCTCTGCTGGTCCTCAGAGAGTTTGAGGAGGGTCACCCACTGATGGCTGAAGGCTGATGGATTTTGCTGGGGAAGGGTGAGCTTGTACATTTGCCGTAGGTAGCTGGAAATAAGCCATAGTGGAATGTTTTTGTGTCTGAAAGCACTGGCACTATGTTTTGGTCACAACTTGGTTTTGTGGCCATGGTATTTCTGAGCTCTCATGCCATAATTTGAAAAATACTGAACTTCAAAAGGCAGGATTTACCAGAGGCCATGGAAACTTGTATTTTCAAAATGAAACTTATGCTATTGCTTGCAATTAGTAGGTGCCCCTAGAGAACTGGGACAGTGAGGGAGTTTCTTAGGTCTGCCATTTAACATGTAACCTACAAATATGACCCCACAGAAAGGCTAAGCAAACTTCAATCCCCCCCTGCCATGTCTTTGGAGCCAGAAAGTTGTTAAAAATCTGTAACAACTGGCAGTTATTAAAAAATAAAGTTCCAGAGTTGTGATATTTCTTATCTAAACAGATCCCTCAACACATTTTTCCCCCGCCTCAGTCTAATGATTATTTTGACCGTTATGTTTTTGAAAACATATTTGAAAACATATAAACTTTGAAAATGTGTACTTTCCAACCCTTCTGCAAAGACTGCTTCTCTTTCCATTTGTTTATGGTCTTCATGGAATTTATTCTGATGTCTGAAAACTTGTGATGTTCTTGTAAAGTGTGCACTGTCTCCTCAGAGTATGCTTGCTCTTCTGTACTGTCATGTTTTTCTGCAATGTAAACTCTCTGTGTATTTATAATTTTAAAACCTTACTCAGGGAACTTTAATGTTTTAGTGTTTCATACAGACGATTGAGAGATGTTACCATGAGGCAAACTACTGATTTCTGATTGACTAGTCCACATTCCCTAAGTTTTGTCCCAGATTTGTATTCTGTGTTCTTCAAAGTATTTCCGAATGTTGATTGAACTACCATGTAGAAAACGCCAAGATATGTTTGAGTAAGGACATTGGATTTCATGAGGAAGTGGCAATAAACCAGAAATGTTTGCATTCCTAATGAAATAACATGGTGTCTCAGCCGTGAAAATGCTTTTTTGTACATCAAACTGTAATAAACCTCTTCAAATAGCAGCAGGAAGGTACAGGCACAGATGGTGAGGAAGAGCATGTCCTGAGATACTGATTAATTTTCGGGCTCTCACCTGAGATGTTGATTAATTTTCAGGCTCTAAATAAGATGATATCAAAACAATAAAGCATAATTAAGGAGGTACCATTGGTGGTTATAATCCAGAAGACACTGAACTATGGGATATGAAGTGCTAAACCAGTATCTCTGAGCCTTGCATTGACATGTGCATGTTGAAATTTTGCAGCATCCAGCCAGAGAAAAGTACTAAGAAAACACCAGGGTTTTAACTTGTTGTGTTGTGCTGAAATGGCTTTCGATTCTTTGGGGGTTAATATTTATTACATAATTATTTAAATATCTTGCAAATGCTTGGCATCCTTCTGATGCTTCTACAACAAGAGGTAATTTCACAAAAACCAACTAACTGTGGCTTGTTTCTCTCATGGAGCTCCCGGCTCCATTCTCACCCCAGCTAGCTTGAGAGACAAACCGCAGTTAGGCGTTTCCTCAGGGTCCCAAAAGCCAGGAGGTAGCCGAGAACCTTTCCCTTAGCACGAGAGGGTGAGACCCCATTGACAGCCAAGGAAGGAGGTCTTGCACTTGATCCGAGGGTGAAACTAAGGCTTTATTCAGTGTTTTTTCTGTGGTCCTGCCCCAGACCTAGCCTGTGTCACGGGCCCTGTCCTACTGCCTGAACCAAGAGCCCCAGATCAAGAGGAAGCAGCTGCATGATCTGTGGCTTATATCCAGGGAAGGGGCTAAACGTGGGGATAAGCCAATACCCAATCAGGGATAAGGTGGGAGTGGAACAGGGTTGGATTGCATTCAAAGAAGGGGACTGGAAAGAATGTGGGAGATGGACTGGGGAAAGGGCAGGGACAAACTTCGGGATATTACATTTTCCAGGAGAACAGGGGAGTGCAGAACAAACCATTATAAAACCCAATATAAAAATTAAATACAATATGAAACCAAATAACACACAGCAACAACTAACCAAAAAGTACCACCACTACCCCCCCCCCCCTTACCCCCATACCACCCCCCCAACTCAGTTGCAAAGCAGTCCACAATTAAGGCTGGATTCTGAATCCTTGAGATCAGTTGGATGAGCATTGCTAAGAGGAGAAGGCAGCCTGTTTACAGCAGAATTTTAGTTTTGCAGCTGTGTCTGGATTGTGTTGTTATTAACAAAAAGCTGTTAACTGGTAAAACAGTAATTGCTTTCCTTTGTTTTATTCTGTTTGCTTTGGAAAGTTTCAGAATCTGATGTTACATTTATAAATATTTTCAGTTTCAGAGTGAATTGTGGAGGACACATCCTTTTTTTTTTTTTTTTTTTTTTTGGTGTTGTCTGCATATATAGCCTTGAATGCTGGGTTTTTGTGGGTGACAGTCTAGATTAATGTCTTCTTCAGAAACTTAATTGCCTTGTAGCTTTATAATGGAATTAAGTTCTGTTTGTAGATTTGGTTTGAAAATGGTGTTGTCTGTGTACACTTTTTTTTTTTTTTTTTTTTTTTAAATTGGATCAGTGTTTTACAGAAAGTCTTGGTCAAAGTAGAGTAAGATGTTAAAAACCCAGTAAACATACTAACTTTGAATGAGCTTATACAGCCTGTTAAAATGACATGCTCAATGACTGCCTTCTCTAGGCCTGCACAGAAGCAGTTAAAAAGAACTAGCTGTATATGATTTGTTACCTGAGTGGTTTTAGTGATACATAGCTTTAGAGCTCAAAACCTTTGCAAGTACAGGCTGATCCTTCCCTTTTAAATGGGTGTCACAATAGTAGGACATTCACAGTTTTCTTGCTGAGTGTGTTTTGGCACTGTTCCCCCCCTCTCAGTGTTTCTGTATCTAGTGAGTGTATGCTATTAGAGGAGAAAACCCAGTATTTTCAAGAAGACAAAGTATTAATCTATTCATCGCCTTTTCGAGGGGGGAGATTTTTTCTTCTGTGGTCTCTGGTACTCTCCACAGCAGTCATTACCACTTCATTTAACTTTTTTTTCAACTATTTGATCTTGCTAATATGCTTCAACTTCTGTGCTTAGTATTTAAAGAGATAACTACTGAAGCACATAAGGATCAACAAAATGAAGCAGCAAAATCAGTGTGAGTCGTCTGTGACCAGTCAAGTTACCACTACTGGTAAAACACGTGTTTAATCCATAAGATGACCATATATGAAGTCACGTGAACATGTTCAGTCAGGATCTCTGAAAACTTACTTTGGGCATGAGTTAATATTCTGCATGTAGGGGCTTTCTAATTTCTGTGGGGTATTCTGTGCTAGTTGAAAGCAGTATCAGGAACATGCTGCTGTGAGTGCTCAGATGTCAGCAGGCTAGGGAGTGATAGAACCATTTATCCTACAAGCAAGAGGTTTATAAAAGGTCTGCTCTAACAGAACAGGTGGAAATAAACTGCCTTTTGAAGTCTTGTGAGAGAAGTAATATTATTCTGTTAGTTTTGCAGCTACTGGGATTTCAAATTTCAAAAGTTTAAACCTAGTACTGTACAGTCCTGTCTGGCCTCAATCCAGCTGTCTAACAAGGAGACATCATTTAGAAACAGTCTACAAAATGTCAGCAAGATTGTGTCAAAGCTTTGCTTAGTCCTTGCCTTCAGTCTGGTTCTTCATATAGTTGGGGTGTTCTTACCATGAAGCTAAAATAGACCTGAATACAAGATTTTGTTCTCACTTGAGGTGTAGACTATTTGCTCTGTGTTTTCTTTAAATTAGCTCATTTTTAGAAATTCCAGGGGAAAAAAATCCAAGATCTCCAAATCCCCCAAACCTTGGTAAAACATACTTTGTCCCTGCCCTACTGCTTTAGTGTGTATTGAAAACAGTTTCAGATACCAGATTCTGTTCCTAGACTTAATTTTAGTCTTCAACCATCTCTGTTAGGAGGCTGTCACAGGGTTTGTGATCCATGTAACTGAAGGATTGCTTTTATATGGATACAGCACCATACATACTCTATGCCAAGTAAAATGGTGACTAGAAGCACTGTGCTGTTTCTCACATGACTGTAGTCTGTTTTTTCTGTTTCTCCTGGGACTTTCATTAGTCAATGATTCTACATTTGTATAGAATTTTGTGGGGTTTTAATCCAACTTTGTCTTCCATGGGTCCTCTTGGAGCATCATAACCAAAATCGGAATAAATTACGGGGAAAGCTAGGAGGTTGGATGTGTATGAAAAGCCAGAGAGACATGCTTAATTTAGGAAGAAGAAAAAGATATCCCCTTTGTTAAATATTATGTCTAGAAAATACACCAAGAATCAACATTCATTAAAGGATTACATATTTTGTTATAGATGAGTAATGCGATGGTTGGCTCTTGCATTTGAGGGATTAATATTATGTGTATGTTAACAGAAGTATTATTGATGTATAGTTATGTTATTGTGATTTTCTCTCCACATAGCCCCCTTTCCCCTCCCCCTTGTATTGTTGTCACTGGAAGGCCTTTGTAGTCTAGGCATTTGAGAGGAGGGCAGGCTTGTTACTAGGAGGCACAGCATGGCCAGACCTGACCTGCAATCAAGTTGTAAGAAAGTAGTCTCCACCAATGGATGGCAGAGAAGAATTAACTATCAGACTTTGGGAGGGGCCAGGGTTACCTGATGCAATACCAGGTCTATAAAAAGGCAGAGCAGCCGTTTTGTGGTTGAATATAAGGTGGTTTAGTTCCATGCTCCCAGCACTGCTCTTTTTCCTTATTCAGTCCTTTGCTGCATTTTTTAAAGGTTTAATAAACCTTTGAAATTTTAAAGTGAGCAGCCATTTCTCACAACTGGGGACTCAGTCTAGGATAAAAACCTCGTCTCTGTGGCCCTAGAAGATTTTGAAAGGGAAGTGCAGGCACTGCCGAGTTCAGTGGCTCAATCATCTTCTCTTCAGGTCACCAGTGATTGCAGGTCAGCATCCTGGGAACAAGAAAGGACTGAATAACAAAAAAGAAGAGGAAGGTGAGTACCATCCTCACAATTGCTTTGGCCAGATTATTCACCTGTAATCCGGGTGCACTAACCCAGCTCCAGGCAAGTAGTTCATGGGATCCGTACCTGGTCTGTTGGAGCTAAAGGCTATTGGGCAGATACAGAGTGGGATGCAAAGTGAGAGGAAAATGGGGAACCACAAAAGGTGAGATGAGAGTGAAAGAGGAGCAGAGAAAAAACTGCAGGCAGGATGTGGAGGAAGAGGGAAGTGGGAGAACTGTGGAAAGCATGACGTGAGTGAAAAAGGGGTGGAAAAAAGCCACAGCATGAGGTCACTGGCAGTGGGAACTGCAAGTGGACATGGATTCATGTGGGCAGCAATTGGTAGAGCTAAGCACAGTAAAAATCGGGCGGCACAGGCTTGTCTGTGGAGGGACCAGCAGGGACCCAGAATGGTGACTTTCGGCAGTTGTCGACCCAGTGGAGGCGTTGGCGGTTCTGAATGCAGTTTGCATGTGGTGCTGCTGAACTCCCAGTGCTTGCCAAGCCAGCAGAGGGGGCGGTCTGAATGCAGTACGCGTGCAGCACTGCCAAGGGTTGGGGGCTAGCTCGGTTGTGCAGGAAGCCATGGGCAGGAGCCCACATGGGTGGCTTTCAGCAGTTGCCCTGCACTAGGATGCCAGAAGGCACTGGGGTTCTGGACCATGGCAGCTTCCCTGCAATCCACCGGCTTAAAGCTGAGGGACTGCGGGATCCCATGTGGGTGACTTTTGGCAGTTGCCCCACACTAGTGCACCAGGTTGCAAGACCGCAACAGTGAAAGAGCAGTGGAGCGGACCTAGTTGTTTGTTTGCTTTTGCTTTCAGCTGTCACGATGGCACTAGGAACAAATAGGGAATCCCCAAAGAGAGAAGGAGGGAGTGAAGAGATGTCAACAGGTATACACCCAGATAGCCCACTGGGAAGAAAACTAGCCTGGTTGAAGTATGACCCCAACACCAGAGATAAGGATGAGCTCAAGATTATATAGTACTGTATGACAGAGGGAACTAAGGAGAAAATTAGACCAAATCATGTACTTTGGCCAGGGTGTGGGTTGGATGAAGGGTGGATATGTCAGGCTTTAAACATCTGTGTAAGGGCTAAGAAACCGTTTAATCGGGAAGAGTGTGACTACACTGCCTGTTGGGAAGGAGAAAATTTGCCTTTAAGGGTAGGCTTGTTTAAAGTAACAGAGAGTAAAGAATGGCATCCATTAGACTATCTGCCCCCTCCACCTCCACTGGCACCAGCTTCACCTCCCTTGCCCTTTGATGGACCTAGTCAAAATACTAGAAACAGAATGGCACAATGAGAGGAAAACTGATTGGGGAATGGGAACCAGGCAGTGGGATTGCATCCTCTGAAGAAAGTGCTGCTGGGTGAATTGGATTCAGTGGATTGGATGGGGGAATTGGATTTGTGACTGTACCACTAAATTCCTCTGATGTGAGGGTGTTCAAGAAAGAATTAAAAGGATTACTAGAAGGCCCCATTGGTTTAGCAGAACAGTTAGATCAATTTTTAGGACCCAGCATTTATATGTGGGAAGAAACGCAAACAATAATGGCTGTGTTATTTACACCAAAGGAAAAACAGATGATCTGGATGGCTGGCATGCGAATATGGGAAATGGAGGTAGGATATGGTTCCTTGGGACTGGATTTCTAAAGGGAAAATTGGGAAAATGGAAAAGCTAGGAACAATTTGCTTTTATTGTAAGAAAAATGGGCATATGAGGAGAAATTGCCCTTGAAGGGATACGAGGGTTTATGAGAACAAGTGAAAAGGAGTGGTGGAAGACTAGGAGTGTCAGGGGCTCTACTTCCTGGCGACAGAATACCATCAGGAGGCTTTGATGACCTTAAAGAAAGGTCCCTAGGAGGAAGACTTTTAATTTTTGGTATACATAGACACAAGAGCTGAAAGGACTTGTGTTTGTAAAATTCCAAAGGGGTGTGAAAAGAC
Source organism: Hirundo rustica (assembly GCF_015227805.2). Lineage (NCBI taxonomy): Eukaryota > Metazoa > Chordata > Aves > Passeriformes > Hirundinidae > Hirundo > Hirundo rustica. Next base: position 45,610,535 of record NC_053488.1, read on the forward strand.
TCAAAAGAATATGCAAGTAGTGGGCACGTAAGGGGAAGGGTTTAATGCATTAGTTATAAAGCAAGTAAGGTTTGAAGGGACAAATAAAATAGGAATTTGGGATATTCTATTACTTCCAGAAGCAGGGTACAGTTTATTGGGATGGGATTTGCAGGTACAGTTGGGCATCAGAGTGGTCCCAGAGGAAGGGAAAATGGTAGTTAAGCTTTTCTGAGTAAGAGAGGAAGACAAGGAAAAAAGTTCATAAAAGAGTATGAGCAAGACCAGGAAACCGAGGCAAATTAAACATGAATCCTTTGGTAACAAAAAGAAAAGATAAAACCTGCCCAGTTTGGGTATGACAATACACACTCTCCCTAGAAAGCAGACGAGGGTTGCAGCTGGTGGTCCAGAAATTGCTTGAAGAAGGGACTTTAGAACCATCTTTGTCCCCCCATAATACACCCATATTGCCTGTAAGGAAGTCAGACGGAACTTACTGGCTTGTCCAAGACTTGAGGGAAGTGAATAAAAGAACAGTGAATCGATACATGATAATGCATAACCATTATACACTATTGAGTAATATTCCCCCATCACTACAATGGTTTAGTGTGATAGACCTAAGAAGTGCTTTTTGTGCACATATTTTTGCTTTTGAATGGGAGGACCCCAATTTAGGAAGAAAGCAACAGTTTTGGTGGACAAGGTTACCCCAAGGGTTTTCTGAATCCCCCAACTTTTTTGGTCAAGCACTAGGAGCACTACAAATTTTCTCCACCACACCTGAAATAAAACTTACCCAATATGTGGATGATTTTCTTCTCTCAGGGGAGGAAGAAAAGAAAGTCTGGGAATCTTCCATAGCGTTATTTAATTTTCTGGGAAACCAATGACTTCAGATATCAAAAGGGAAACTTCAATTTGTAGAGCGTGAGGTAAAATACCTAGGACATATAATTTGTCAAGGGAGCTGGCGACTGAAGCCCAAAAGAATTATGGGGATAGTCTCACTTCCATGGCTGAAAACTAAGAGGGGGGGTCAGCAGGTTTTTAGGCTTGTTAGGATATTGTAGGCTATGGATTGAAGAATCAGCCAGGATTGTCTCAGGCTGTCAAGTTCTTGTATGAAAAGTTAATAAAAGATGAGATTAGATGGGAAAAGGAGGACAAGCAAAAGTTTGAAGATTTAAAACAGAAATTAGTGTACTGGCATGGCATCTTCCTGCCTTAGACAGACATTTCTATCTGGTTTTGGATGTAGAAAAAGGGGTAGCACATAGAATGCTGGCCCAGGACTGGGGAGGATTCAGGAAACCAGTGGCCTTTTTATCAAAACTGCTAGACCCTGTCAGCTGAGAGTAGCCAACTTGCATTCAGGCAGTGGCAGCGACCATTATACTAGTAGCGGAAAGCAGGAAATTAACCTTTGGGGGAAAATTGAAAGTATACACTGCACACTCAGGAGTATCCTAAGTCAAAAAGCTGAGCAATGTGTTACTGATTCCTGAGTGTTAAGGTGATGCCTGAAAACATGAAACCTTTCATGTTTTCAGATTCTGTGTTGCTTGGGAGTAATTCTGAGCTTCATATTAAGTGCTAGTAAGCTCTCTTCACAGAATAGGTAGACAAAACAAATCCCTTTCCTGCTGAGGATGAAGGACAACTTTCAGCCCAACAGCATAAACAATGGTGGACTGAAGAGAGAAAACAAAAAGGTTGAGACCTTACGACCTGAAGCTGTAATTGGACAATTAAACCCCAATATGAACATGGACCACAACTTATAAAAATGTAAGCTATTGTGACCAGTCAGCCATTTTGTGACCATTCTTAGTCCACCTTGGTTTAGCCCTGGTCAGGCTCCTGTCCTGCTCAAAGTCGATCTTGGAGACCTTTCAGTAAATACCTACTTTATTGTCTAGCTCTGTCCAGACTCTCTTTCAGGTCAGCCTTCCCAAGGCATCAAAGGTCTGAAGACATTTTAATAGATAATAATTAAGAGCTAATTGTGGACAACCATCTCAGTCCTGCCCAGTTTCTTTATATGGAGATACAGTGGAAGGACCAGTGCATGCTTACCTAGAGGTTATTAACTATCAAACTAAGGTAGGAGAGGATCAGCCGCTCCAAGGGGGGAAGCAATTGTACATCTATGGATTTTCGAGAGTTATCCAGGGGTCCCAGGTGTAAGGGTATGCTATAATGAATGAAAGTTTGGTAGCCATAGAAAAGGGAAAGTTACCGTCCAACTGGTCAACCCAAGCATGTGAGTTACATGACGTAAAATGAGAAATATTAACACAAGAAAGGGGAACAGTGTATACAGATTCAAAATACGCTTTTGGGGTGGTGCATACGTTTGGAAGGATTTGGGAAGAGAGAGTGCTATTAAATTTGAAGGGGAAGAGACTGGTTGATGAAAAGCTTACTTTGGAGGTAATAGAAACCTTATAATTACCAGAAGTGGCAGTAGTGTATGTTAAGGGACATCAAAAAGGTGACTCTGGAGGCACAGTGAAACAATTTAGCAGATTTGGAAGCTAAGGATGCAGCTGACTTGGAGACAGAAGTAAATGATGGTATTAATCCCTAAGGAAGAAATGCAGGAAGTCTCTGTATTTAGCAAGATGGAAGAAAAATTACTCCTTAGAACAGGAGCAAAGAAAGAAAATAAGAGGAAGTGGAGGTTATTGTATGAGAGACAATTGTTAAACAACTTGCCAGGAAAATTCTAGAAGGCATGCATGGTACAACACATTGCGGTACACAAGCACTGAATTATCAGTTCTTAAGGGACTGGGGCTGTGTTAGGGGTTAGGTTTGGTTTGGGGTTTTTTCCCCCTATAGAATTTTCCCCCCATAAATTACTAAGAGACTAAATACTGATGCTTAGAGGGTGCTTAATCCACACAAAAGAAGTGGCTGAGGGAGGGGGAAGATCACATAAGTTTGGGGGAGGGAAAAGGACAGTGCTGAGGGAGTTGAACGTTCTCTTCCTGCTCTCGGCACTGGAGAGGACGGTCAGGCTGCTGCTTGCTGTGGGAGGAGCCACTGTCAACAGAAAGTCCAGTCCTGGGAATCCTACCATCATCCATCATCTACTCGCGTGCCCAAGAATTTGGAGCCTCCTTTGCCTGCCCTGCTGGATTTGGGCCACCATCACGGCTTCTTCAGCACTGCTCACTTTGCTGGGACACTCCTCTGCCTGCCGGGACATTCGCCCTTGCCTGCCAGGACATTCCCCCTGCCTGCTGGGGACACCCCATCATTCCAGCCACCAGCCCCAGTTTCCACCCTTCCAGCTTGGTGCTGTCAGGGTCCCAGGACATCAGACTGCCCCGGACTTTGTGAAACAAAGCCCCTCAAGGTTCCTGGTTCTATTTATTCTTAATGCTGTAGTTGTTGTTTGTTTGCCTTGTTATACTTACTAGTAAAGAATTGTTATTCCTTTCCCCATAGTTCTGCCTGAAAAACCTCGTTAATCTTCTAAATAACTTAGAGGGAAAGAATTGGAATTCCTCACTCCTAGAGAGGCCCCGCCCCTCCCTAGCAGATATCTGTCTTTCAAACCAAAACAGGCTGCGTAGGATTTTTTTGAATAGCCAAGCAAGTAAGTGAATGATGTGTGGTAGGTCAACAAGTGGATAGGAAAGTCATGAGGAAAACACCCAGAAGAGGGTGAGAACTAGCCTTATGACCTTTTCAAAACATCCAGGTAGACTTTACTAAGATTCACCAGGTACAATGGTGGAAATTTTTGCTAGTGTTACTAGATCACTTAACCTATTGCGTAGAGACAGTGCCCACTGTTAAAGCCAATGCCAGTATTGTAAGTAAAAAACCCTTCTGGAGTCAATCATTCCCTGATACAGGATGGTGAATAGGATTGATTCGGACTCAGAAACTCATTTCAAATCTAAGATATTACAGCAGACTATTTAAGCCCTGGGGATGAAATGGGAATTACACACTCCATGGCATCCATAGAGTTCTGGGTGTGTTGAAAGAAAGAATCAAACTCTTAAAAGAACTGATTAACCTAAAGATTGAAACCCAAATGTCATGGATAAAATGCTTCCCTTTAGCTTTGTTAAGAATTAGAACGCAACCCCAGTCAGATCTAGGAGTTACACCCTATGAAATGATGTTCAAAATAGCCTTTTTGATCTTGCCCCAGAGAGTCGCCACCTATGAGGAAGACCTTAGAGGGCTAAGGCATAAAGGGGTGATCCCTCAAACTACTACCCTGGATTTCAGAATTCATAATATTAACCCTGGAGTCTGGGTAATGATCAAGCCTCTATACCCTCAGTGGGAAGGTCCCTTTCATCTATTGCTCACCATTGAATCAGCTGTGTGAACCACAGAGTGGGGATGGACTCATGTCAACAGAATTAAAGTGGAAGAACCCAAAAACTGGACTATACCATTCAGACTAGGTGAGACAAGATTGACTCAAACAAAAGACTGAGAGATAACCAGAGAAGCACCAGGACATCTGAAAATTAGAGTCAAGCTTCCACCAGCCAGCTCAAGGACTGTTTTAAGTAACAATTTGGGCAAGGAATTTGAATCGTATCAGTTATTGATGTAATTATCCTATTTTATTTGATGGGGATTGTGAGTATCTGTCAATGGGAAGTACACAGGAAACAGTGAGAGATGCTGGGGTGGTTTGCTTGGGAATTGACAAATGGAAGAACTAGAGGGCAAGACTGGGTTGGCCCCTGTGTTTGCCACCAAGCAGATTATACAGCTGTGCTGTGGACAGCAACCGCATAGGCATGATAAGGTGGGAACAGAAGCTATACTGGACCTCTGTCATTCCTCAGTTGTCTTTTCCCTCCAGAATCCAATTGACAAACGGAGTACAACAAGGACTAGAGGGCAAGACCAAGCTGGCCTCCGTACTCGCCAACAAGATAACACTTGCTATAGGTAACAACCCCATGGGGATGGTAGATGGGGATAAAAAGCAATACCAGGCCCCTGTGATTCCCTTTTGTCTGCCTCAACTAATTCATGTCACCAACTCCACCAATCATTTTACTTAACGAAAACCTAAGAGGGTTTTTCTGCTGTTCCCACTGTCCTCACCTGTGGTGGTTCTTTAGAGAGACCCAGACGACCGTCCATGGCAAAAGGCGCAGAGCCTGCCCTCTGTCCGGGAGGATATCACGGCTTTATTCTGGGGTCCTGCCCCCACCGGCCGTAGCTCTTACTTAGCTCCTTCCCCATCCCCGCCGGTGCCAGAGAGACTCAGGCTGGCCGTCCTGGGGCTTTTTCCCAGGGGGGACGGGCCCAGAGGCAGGGAAAAGCCACTACCCAATCAGGGATAAGGTGGGAGTGGACCAGAGTTGGGTTACATTCCAGTGTGGGGGATGGGCACTGCTGAGCAGGGACAAACCATGTGATACAGTTTCCAAGGGGATACAATAGAAAACATTACAAACCCCAATATAAAAATGGAGCCCAATATAAACCCAATTAATGCACTACAACACTCACCCACATCAACAGGTGCTATTATGACTCATCCAAAATTAAATTTGACTCAGAAGAAGTAGAAATGGATCATCAAAATCAAAAAGGAGAATTAATTGCTTGAGCCAAACCACTTGTAGAAAAGGGAGGTTTGTTATAGATGGGTAATGTGATAGTTGGCTCTCGCATTTGATGGATTAATATTATGTGTATGTTACTATGATTTTTTTTCTCCACATAGCCCCCTTTCCTCTCCCCTTTGTATTTTTGTCACTGGAAGGCCTTGGTAGTCTAGGCATTTGGGAGGAGGGCAGGCTTGTTACTAGGAGGCACAGCATGGCCAGACCGGACCTGCAATCAAGTTGTAAGCAAGTAGTCTCCACCAATGGGCGGCAAAGAAGAGTTGACTATCAGACTTTGGGAGGAGCCAGGTATACCTTACACAACATGGGGGGTTTGAAAAGTGTAGCAGCCAGTTTGTGGTTGAATACATGGTGGTTTAGTTCCATGCTCCCAGCATTGCCCTTTTTCCTTATTCAATCCTTTGTTGCATTTTGTAAAGGTTTAATAAACCTTTGAAATTTTAAAGTGAGTAATCATTTCTCATATATTTCAATGTCTGTATTTTGTACAACTGGTACACAGTTAAAGTCAAAACTTGAATTTTCTGAATGTATTTTTTTTTAATTGGCTAGCAATCCAATTCTTATGTAAAAATCAGACACCTGAAGGGTGTTTTAGTTGGAGCGTTAAAGTTTTAAAGTCAGTGAAGTTACTTGGTGTGTTTTATATGTTGCTTTTTTCTTTCCTCATTGGAACTATTAGTCTGGTAAAAGGTTCTAAAATGAGCTCAGGTTTGTTGTTTCATGGTATTGAGACAATAATTTTGAAGAACTAAGGATTTTTAGGAAAGTTAAGATAATAAGTTGCTGAAATAGCTGAAGTAGATATGTAAGCTCTGTTCGCAGTTAACAGAAGCCAGATCTTAGATAAGCTGTCCTGGATTTAGTAACTCATTGCTTGTCAGCTTTATGTTTATGTAGCTGTGCCTGTAGCAAAAAAAAATTATGCAGTAAATAAGATATTGTGTCCGGTTCCGTCCCACACTAGGCGGGAGCTGACCTCCGGCTAGCTCGGGTCAACACAGCCACAGAAGGTCCCAGTTCATTTTGGCTTCTCGGCTTAGCAGCTGGACCCAGTAGTGTCGTGACAGCCAACAGCAGCAGAAGAGAAATCCTCTTTGTCTCTGATTGCTGGGAGATAAGGATAGGCTAGAGAGTACCTGACATTGAAACAGAAGGTCATACATGTTTTGATTGGGTGTAAGGAACCTCACAAAATACTTGGGCACCTGGCTTTTCTTGCAAATATACACCCCTAAGTTGTGGAGCTGCACTCCTTACACAATGAACTGTGACGAGCTAGTGGAGGGTTTCATGATTTTTTTTTAAGTCAATGTGTTTTGCCAGATGATGTTCTGCTGTGCATGGTCCAGAAGTTCTACTCTGTACTAGAATTTGTTCAAAGAATTGCCTTAGCCATACACTAGCTCAGTAAGAAATATTTCTTTGCAGCATGGCCAGTTTATAGTTGTGACTTTTAATCTGGCTGTGTGACCTTAATGTTGGCACAAGATGGTGGAGGGGGGTAAGAAACAACCTTGGGGTTTAGTTGTGATCCCTCTGTTTAATGTCTGCTTGATTTTTAAACATGCTTCACTCAAAGTAATCTGAATTAGGAAATTCCACTAAAAGTTAATTCATTTTCAGAAGTGTAAAAGGACAACAGAGATCTTATTGTGACTCTGGTATCTTGGCTGGTAAGATGAAAGGTGTTAGCAAATCTTATGTTGTGCCTAATTGAGTGTTATCCAAAGGATGGGCTTCGAATATCAACTGAAGGAAAAGTTATGCTCTGATTACATGGCTTTTCAAATCCACCATATTTTTACTGTGAATGTTCACATGCATCTTTTAGAATAAATAGTCCATATGTGGAATTCATCCTAGTATCAGTGATTGAAAGATGGGGACATTCTGAGTTATGATCATGTGCTGGCTTGAAAGCAAAACCAGCAAGAGATTCCAAGTTAGAAAAAACCCACCCCAATTTAATAGGAGGGGGAGAAAAGAAAGAAAAAAAAAAAAAGAAAGAAAGAAAAAAAGGTAATATAAAATAAAATAAATGCAACAATACAAAAGATCACTGACAGAGTCAGAATACAACCTGATACCCTGTGGTGGTGGTAGCACTCCAGATGAAGTGGTCTTGTTGAAGCAGTGATCCCGTAGAAACGTCTGGTAGTTCTTGTCCTCTGGGAATCCAGTGGGTAAGACTGCCTGTGCTGTTCCAAATCCCAGATTATATCCAGGTGGGAATGCTTGGCTCCTCCTCCTGGGCGTCTGAGCATCTCACAATGGGCTAATATCATTCTATGAGTCTTGCAATGTGTCCTTGATTTCCCATTAAGCAGAGATAGCTCCTGGAGGGAGTTACCTGTGTGTCATGCAGCAAGGCATTGATGGCCCATTAACACAAGGTAGTCCAGAGGGAGGGGGTAATAGAAACACTGCCCAGCCTAGTTTCAACAGCTCATGTAGATGGTGATAGAATACATACTTTGGGTACATCCTATATTGTAATCTAGGACAGATCAGAAGCCAAATTTATTGAGCATACAAGGCATTTATATAGGGTTTTTCTTGCATGGCACATACAGAATTCTATTTTTGGTAACAATTTTTCATTGGTTATACATTCTTTATGACGGCAGTTACTTGGTAGTCATTACAAAGTTTCACAACATGTTTCTTGGTCACTTCTACCCCAGGGATCAGTTATCAGTGTCTGTCTCTCCCATGGTTTTTTCTCAATCAGGCCTAAGATATCAGGCTGCTTTATCAGTTCCATTGTACTCACGGTCTTATCTCCCATATCCTAGTGCAGTAGCTTCTGCGTTCATTGACCTGTGTTAATTAGCACCACCATAATGCCTAATTGTAATCAGCACATTCAGTGTTTCCTTTCTTCTGGGAGGTTTTCTGCAGTAGTCCTTTTTTATATTTAATACATTAGTATTTATGTAGCATTAGCGGTTATTTGATGAAATCCCTTGCATAATTTTTGAGGGTAAGTCAAGTTGCAAAGACCAGACCATTTCTTAATGAAAACTGTGTTCTTGATAGTTCCTAACCCTGTGGAAGGGTCTGTATGTTGAATTGTTACTGTGGATTAGCAGTAAATTTGAAACCAGTGAACAGTGCAAAAGAAAGCGTAGAATGGCAGAGATTCTATTGACAAACTCCTGTGTTGACAGATGGACCTTTGCCTGCTAGTTCAGTCTCCAGAGATGAGACCCTTAGCCAAAAAGAGGACACCCTGTCCTTGCAGGTTGAGAGATGCAGTTTGTGCTGTTAGTAGAGTAGGTGATCAGAGCACAAAGTTTAAGCTATTTCTAGTGAGTAGAATATGCATTTGTTCTGTCATTTGTAAAATACATTTCTGTTCTGAGAAATACCTGCTGCAGGCTGTCTTGTCCATATCTAATGTGAGCTGGGGCAGAGACACACAGAAACATGCTGAGCTGGGGGGAGAACTGTCCCCTGCTTCCCCAGAGGCCGAGTGGTGGTGCAGGCTGCATGCTTGGAATAGTATTGTGAGAGGCAGCCAAGGCAGGACAGAGCTGTGAAGCAGAAGCTCAGATGGTTGAATTATGAATAAGGCATATAGGGTTCAGGGGCTGGCTCATTGTTAACCCTGTCTTTTTGCTGGTGATCCAGTGTTGTGGATCTGGATCAAGTTGCAAGTTAGTTGTGAATAGGCACTGGAACATGCAGAAATTGAAACTAGTGGGGAATTTCAAGTGTAAATTTTTTTCAAAATATAGAAACAGTTTTGGAAAAGTGACAGGAAAACCAGAGAAGGGGTACCCAAGAGAGTAAATCAGTAAGCTGCTGATGACACTAAGAAGTGTGAGATTTTTGTTTTGTTTTGTTTTGCTTTCTACATTGAAAATAACACATGTAGTGAGATTGTTCATGCAAATAGGACTGGTAACAAATACCTTAGAGGGGAGAGGGAAGAAAGAAGTTGAAGAGTATTTGGATTTGTTTTAATTAGTTTTACTTGGAGTTTCTGGTGTAATAATCCTAAAGACAGCTTTAGAATTATTCTTCATTCTTTTTCCCTGAGCTCTTCTAAAAGATACTAGTAACAGAAAATGGGGAAAGATAAAATATGCTGCTTTTCTTTTTAAAGTGTGTTGAGATGGGAGTCAGTCAACAGGCACTTGCTGAATATGGATTTGTTAAGAAAAATCAGGTTGAACTCATCTAATCTAGATCTTGTGTCAGCAGTTTGTGGGAGTGAAAAAGAAATGCCCTTTGTCTTGTCTATTTTAAGGCTTTTGATGTTTTTATGATACTTGTAGGCAAGCCAAAGAACTAGACTAAGAGAGACTTTAGTTTGTTGTGCTTTAAGGCAGTTTTTGGTTGGGGGGTTTTTGTGGGTGTTTGTTTGTTTGTTTGTTTGTGTTTTTTTCCCCAAGCTATACTTGGAGCTCATTAGACACCTGTGTTTTGTTTGATTTAAAAAAAAAAAAATACTGTATCAAATTGAAATCAGAAGGATGGCAGGACAAGATCAGCATTATTAAGGATTAATGATCTGGGTGACATGATAATGGATAAGCTTTCTTAAACCTGAGATGACATCAAGCTAAGGAAAATTGTAGACTTACTGTAGGATAAGAGTCACAATTGGTGTGGACAGATGAAGCTATTGCTTGAAAAAAATTAAGTGACGTAAAGCAGAGATAAGCAGGCAATAGCACGTTTGGTACACATACAGGAAATGTGCTTGATGAAAAATTCTATGAGATCCATAATGGTTCTCAAGTTAAACTTGAATTAATAGAATTGTGCTGTTGCATAACAGTGTTATAAATAAGTTCTATTCGAATAATCTATGTTTTAGTTACTTAATTGTTAAGTAATTTCATTAAGATTGTTAATGCTAGTTCTATATAAAGAATTTGCCTTATTCCTGTTTTAATATTGATTTATCACCTTATTTACTTGTTTGTTAATTAAGAATTCACCTTATTACCTGTATCTCTGCTCCCATTCGCCGGATAGTGTCTGAATATGCAAATAAAAAGAACACTGGAATTCTGGGAACAACTCAAGAACAAGAGACTCTAAAAAGCAGAGAACCAAAGTAAAATCCAGGACTGAAGTCGCACTTTAGACTAGTGCAAAAGGTACGGGGGTCCGCCGAAGCAGCTCTATTTAGTCGCCGTGACCTGAGAAGGAGTCCCCCATCGCTGGATGACCCCTCATCAGCCAAGCGAAACGGACTCCCCGGCAAGGGGAAAAAGCCCGTGGGGGGGGGTGGGAGTCCCCAGCTTTGCTGTGAAGCGAAGCTGTGTGTACCTCCTCCTCCGCGTTGCCAAGAGAGCAAGCAAGCTCTCCCCCAAGGCCAAGCTTGATAATAAAGCAACATACAAAAAAGAGCAAGTCTCTGACTCTCTCTTTTTTTCCAGAACAATTTTGGGGGCTCGTCCACGGGATCTGGCCACACCTGAAGAGGGACCAAAGACGGGACAGCCGCTCGCCCTTTGGACCTCTGGGACAGCTGGCCAAGCGGGAGCAGCCTGGGACCGGCAACGAGGAGGAGCGCCAGAGGGTGAGCATTCCGGCGGTGGGTAAAGGAGACGTGTGAGTGGGAGTGTGAGAGAGTCGGGGGCTGGCAGCTCGGACCCCCGGAACTGAGTGTGGACCCCTCGGTACTGCGGTTTCGGACCCCCGCGAGGGGGCCGGCCAGGAAAAGGGGGAAGCGAAAGAAACTAGTGAGTGAGGCGTCTCCTAAGGGGCAGAAAGACCCTCCCCGGGCGTGCAGGGGAAAACAGAGTGTGAGTGGCATGCATTAGGGGCAGGTCTCCCCATAAATGCTAGAGTAGCCTAGGAGAGTTTAGAATCCCTGGAGGGGCGGGAAAACCGTACCAGGGTTGACGGGGTGTTCCCAGACACTGCGGGTGCCGAGAGCTCATGAGAGTCCCTGCTTCCCAGGACTGAGCCAGACGCACTGAAGAGGGTGTGCTGCCGTGGTCTCAGGAAGGAGGCCGTAAACCCATAGCCCGAGGACACTGGGGTGGGGAGTCAGCTTGGAGGCAAGGCGGGCATCCTGCACACACACACTCATCCCTCTTGCCGAGGCTGCTTCGCTGGGGAGAAGTAGTCAAGCCAGTCCTGGTGGAAGGCAAAGGAGTCGGGCCCTGCTCGGGTTGATCCTTGGAAACAAGGAAGGGATACCCCCCCAGGTAACCTGTGCGGAGTCTTGACCTCTTACCTCCGTTTCAAAAAGTGAAGAGGGGAACGGTACTAGTGACAGGGCAGTCTAGTCCGGGGTTCGGACTGAAGGTGTCCGGCCTGGCGGGGGCTAAGGCGCGGGAAGGCCCTTAGGCCCGGAAGGGGATGCTAGTACTAGGGACCCTGTCGTGCGCCGCAAAGCGTGTCCAGAGTCTCAGGGGTGAGGCAAGGCGCGGGGGTACATAGGAGGTGAGGTCATTAGGACTCACCTCAAAGGGGTCAGAAGAGAGTCTGAGCCCCTAGTGTAAGTAAAGTGTGAGCGTCCAAGAAAGTGAAGAAGGTTCGGGAAAGTGAGTAGAAAGAGAGAGAGTTTGTTCCCTAAATGAAAGCAAAAGTGTAGGAAAGAGTAGAAAAGCATAAAGTTTAGAAGTTTTTGTTGAAGTGTTCAAGAATTAAGTCAGGAGATTTGAAGTAGAGTGAGAAAAGTCGAAGAATTTTTTTTGCTTAAAAACCTGTGTTGCCCATCAGTAGAGGGCACCTTTGAATTTTTTTCCAGTTTAAAGAAAATGGGACAATGTACTAGTAAGAAAAAGAAATCCGAAAAGGAAAAAAACAAAGTGAAGAGTATTCCACCTGGTAGTCTCTTAGAACAACTTTTAGCTAAATGGGATTCTTTAGAAGCCACGAAAGGACTAGATCAGGTTAAAATGGTGTTTTATTGCACAGAAGTCTGGCCAAAATTAAAATTACCAGGAGAGTGGCCATGGTTTGGAACACATGATGAGTGGATGTGCTATCAGTTAAATCAGTACCTAAGAACTCAGGAAGATCCAGACGTAAATCAATTAGCCTATGGTGCTTGTTGGCAAAAGAGAGCCACAAGTAAAGAGAATATAAAAGTCTGCAAATTAAAAGAAAAAGAAAAGTGTGAAAGAAAGGAAGAGAAAAAGGAAAGAAAAGAAACTAATCAAAGATGGGACCCTCTAGACCATTTACCCCCTCCAATTTACCCAGAAGTGCCCCAAGTCCCTCAAAATCCTGTCCCAGTTCCCCTACTAACTTCCCCGAGTCAAACTCAAACTCCTTCAGAACCCTCTCTTCCTCTTCCCCCAGTGGTTCCATCATCACCCCTCCTTAACACCCCTTCTCCTCAATCCTTAGTACCTTCTCCCCCTACTCTCCCAACAGCCCCTTTGCCACCTCCTTCCAATAGTCAAAGTTCTTTAGCCCCAGTTATAACCACTTCAGTTTCCCAAAACACAACCTCTTCCCTAGCCCCCCTTCCTCCCACAGTACAATCCTCTGCTTCTCCTTCTACAGATTTTACTACCTCCCCATCACCTACAGTAATTCCTCTGCCACCCCCTAATTGGGAGTTAACCAGAACCCCTACAGACTCTCATAAGTCATTCCATTCTCCTGGAAATCCACAGGCATTCCTAGCCCTGATAGTGTTATCTGTTGATAATGTAAGTGAAGGACCCTATTGTAACACCAGATCAAAGGCCTTAGAGCCAGAAAGAAGGGGATTGGAGGGGTAGGATTTGTAAATGCCCCATTAACAGCCTCTGAGGTAAGAGGATTTAAGAAAGAGTTAGGAAATTTAGTTGAAGATCCCATAGGTATTGCCACACAGGTAGACCAATTCCTTGGACCCAATGTTTATACATGGGGAGAGTTAAATTCAATATTAAACATCTTGTTCTCCCCTGAGGAAATACGAATGATCAGAACAGCAAGTATCAGAATCTGGGAAAGGGAAAATAGGTTAGGGCCACCTGGAGATCATAAATTACCGATAGCTGACCCGGGGTGGGACCCAAATCGAGAAGAAGAAAGACAAAATATGAGAGACTATAGGTCCTTGATAGTAAGAGGCATAAGAGAATCTGTCCCCAGAGGGAATAATACTAAATTAGCTTTTGATGGGTCCCAAGAAAAAGATGAGACTCCTGGAACTTGGCTAAACCAATTAAAAAGAAATTTTCAATTATATTCAAGCATAGACCCTGATAGTCCTGAAGGACAAGTAATTCTAAAAGTGCAGTTTGTAACAAAGTCATGGCCAGATATACGGAGAAAATTAGAAAAAATTGAAGATTGGCAGGAGAAAAGTATTAATGAATTATTAAAGGAAGCCTTAAAAGTTTACTTGAGGAGAGAAGAAGAAAAAGCTAGAGCCAAGGCTCGCATTATGGTAGCTGTAGCAAGAGAAAGTACTGGAGTAGCAGAAAACCAGAGAAACTCCTCTTTGAAATCTAGTGAGGGAGGACCAAGACCCTCATTTAAAGAACCAAAGTCACCCATAGTACCACCGTGGGTAAATTTAAAAAGAAGTAACTCAGGAGAGAATAGAACTTGTTATTACTGTGGTGAAATAGGGCATTTAAAAAGGGACTGTAAGAAATTATCCCTTGATGAAGCTATTGCAAGGGAGCAAGATGCCCTGGAGAGGGTGCTGAAAGGGGAGGATTAGGGGTGTCAGAGGTTCTATAAAATAGGGGACCCAATGGAACAACAAGATGAGCCTCTAGTAAACTTTGATGTGGGGCCCCAAAGTGAAGAATATGAATTCTTAGTAGACACAGGAGCTGATAGGTCAAGTTTAAGGAAATTACCAACAGGAGTAACAATCGGGACAAAAACTTGTGAAGTGTTAGGGGCTGAAGGGAGGCCCTTTCAAGCATTAATAATTGAAGGAGTAGAGATTAAAGGGAACTCAAACTATTGTGTAGCTGATTTTCTTTATTTACCACATACAGAAACCAATTTACTAGGCAGAGACTTACAAGTGCAGCTCGGGGTAGGAGTTATCCCAAAAGATGGAAAAATGGTTGTGCATATCATGAAACTGACCCAAGGGGATATACAAGAGATAAATCCAGAAGTGTGGGCTACAGAGGGAAAGTATGGGTGTTTAGATATCCCTCCCATTAAGAGAGAAATGCAAAAAGATACCCCTGCCATCAGAGTCAAGCAATACCCAATGTCACCTGAAGGAAAGAAAGGGCTAGCTTCAGTAATTGAGCATCTTTTAAAAGAGAATATCCCAGAACCCTGTATGTCCCCTCATAACACCCCTATATTGGCTATAAAGAAAGATGAGGGAAAGTTTAGATTAGTCCAAGATTTGAGAGAAATTAATAAAAGAACTATTGCTGGACACCCAGTAGTACCTAACCCCTATACCTTGCTGAGTAAAATTCCAAGAGAGCATACCTGGTTCACAGTGATAGACTTAAAGGATGCTTTTTGGGCATGTCCCCTAGCAGAAGAGTGTAGGGATTGGTTCGCCTTTGAATGGGAACATCCAGACAGGGGAAGAAAACAACAGCTAAGGTGGACACGGTTACCGCAGGGATATACGGAATCACCAAATATCTTCGGACAGGCCCTAGAGACATTATTAGAACAGTTTAGTCCCAAAGAAGGAGTCCAAATTTTGCAATATGTGGATGATTTATTAATATCAGGGGAGACAGAAAAAGAAGTTAAAGATGTAAGTATACAACTTCTAAATTTTTTTGGAAAAAAGAGGTTAAAAGTATCTCAAAGTAAACTACAGTTTGTAGAAACTGAAGTCACTTATTTAGGACGCATAATTGGAAAGGGGAGTAAAAGGTTAAGCCCTGCAAGAATTTCAGGAATAGTATCTATATCACCTCCAAAAACTAAGAGAGACATAAGGAAACTTCTAGGCCTGTTCGGATACTGCAAGCACTGGATAGATAAATACACTCAAGGGGTCAAATTTCTTTATGATAGATTAATAGACCAGGAACCAATGAATTGGACAGAGAGTGACGAAAAGCAGCTACAAGATCTAAAAGAGAAATTATCCTCAGCACCAGTTTTAAGCTTACCAGATCTTAAAAAGGAGTTTGATTTGTTTGTAAACACCGAGAATAGAATAGCATATGGAGTTTTAACCCAAGAATGGGGAGGATACCAAAAGCCTGTAGCATTTTTATCAAAACTGTTAGATCCAGTTGCCAGGGGATGGCCAGCTTGCCTCCAAGCAGTAGCTGCTGCAGCTATTTTGATAGAAGAAGCTCAAAAGTTAACATTACAGGGAAAGATAAAAATACATACTCCACATGATTTGAAAACAGTCTTAAGCCAGAGAGCTCAAAAGTGGCTCACAGATTCTAGAATCCTAAAATATGAAATTATACTAATAAATACAGATAACCTAGAACTAACAACATCAAAAAGCTTAAATCCAGCCCAATTTCTCTCTGGCGAGCCCACTGAAGAGATAGAACACCGTTGCCTAGAACTTATTGATATGCAGACAAAAGTGAGAGAAGATTTAGAAGACACACCCCTCCCATATGGGAGAGTATTGTTCACAGATGGGTCATCCCGAGTGGTGGAAGGGAAAAGAACATCCGGATACTCTGTGATTGAGGGAGAGAAAATGGAAGTCTTAGAAAAGGGAAAGTTACCAAGTAATTGGTCAGCGCAGTGCTGTGAAATATATGCACTAAAGAGAGGGCTAGACTTACTTAAAGATGACCGAGGGACCATTTACACAGACTCTAGATATGCCTTTGGTATTGTGCACACATTTGGGAAAATTTGGGAAGGACGGGGATATTTGAATTCAAAAGGGAAAGACTTAATACACACAATGAATAAAGTCAGTGTTAAAATCTTTACAAAAACCAGTAGAAATTGCAGTAGTTCACATAAAAGGGCAACAAAAGGGAAATATGCCCGAGATAAGGGGAAACCAGTTAGCTGATAAAACAGCCAGAGAGGCAGCTTTAGAACCAGGAAAACCAGTAAAA
This sequence comes from Hirundo rustica, assembly GCF_015227805.2. Classification (NCBI taxonomy): domain Eukaryota; kingdom Metazoa; phylum Chordata; class Aves; order Passeriformes; family Hirundinidae; genus Hirundo; species Hirundo rustica. The sequence continues at coordinate 45,627,102 of NC_053488.1, forward strand.
ATCCTCAAATTGGAGAAAATACCAAGAAAAGAAAAAGAAGAGATAGAGCAGGTGTTTAGTGAAAAAGAGCAGAAAGCAATAAAAGAATTAGGATTACACCAGGGGGAACATGGAGTATGGTTAACAGCTGACGGACGGAAATTCTTGAATAAAGCCCTAGCCCAAAAAATACTTACAGAAATACATAGTCTAACCCACTGGGGAACCCAGGGGTTATGTGACCATTTCCTAAGGGAAAACCTATGTATTGGAGTACACGAATTAGCAAAAGCAGTTACTCAAGGATGTATAATATGTCATAAAATAAATCAAAAGTTATGAGAAAGACTGAGCCTGGAGGGAGGGAGTTAGCCTTAAGGCCCTTTCAGAACGTGCAAATTGATTTTACTGAGATGCCCCCTGTTCAAGGTTACAAACACTTGCTAGTGATCATAGATCACCTTACCCACTGGGTAGAGGCATTCCCTACAAAAAGAGAAACAGCAGAAGTAGTAACAAAAATAATATTGGAAGATATCCTTCCTCGGTATGGGCTGATAAATAATATTGATTCAGATAGAGGGCCACATTTCACAGCACAAATTCTACAACAAGTAACACAAGCCTTAGGGATAAAATGGAGGTTACACACCCCATGGCATCCCCAAAGCTCAGGCAGAGTAGAAAGAATGAACAAGACCATTAAAAATGTACTAACTAAACTAATAGCAGAAACTCAACTAAATTGGCTTAAATGCTTACCCCTAGCATTATTACGAATCAGAACACAACCACGAGCAGATATAGGAGTGTCACCATATGAAATGTTATTCGGGCTTCCCTTTTTGTTATCTCCTTATAGTTCTAAAGACTACTGGAAGGAGAGGAAGTCACTAAAAAATATCTAAAAACCATTGGACAAACCCTAGAAAATCTCAGAAAGAAAGGCTATCTTCCTCAAACTTCCCCTTTGGATGCAAACGTGCATAATATCAATCCTGGAGATTGGGTATTGATCAAAACGTGGACTAATACCCCACTGACCCCGAAGTTTGAAGGTCCCTACCAAGTACTGTTAACAACTCACACAGCAGTGCGCACTGAAGAAAAAGGATGGATCCACATCACCAGAGTTAAAGGGCCAGTACCCCCTCCTGGAGAGAACCCGAGTTCAGCACCCTCACCAGATGAAACCGAGTGGACAGTAACACCACTCCCGAAAGACTTGAAATTAACCTTTAAAAAGAAATAAGAGATAACAGAGACTGTGAAAACCTTTTTCAGTTGCTTCTCCCCAAATCAATGGACTCAAAAAAAAGGGAGGGGGGGGGCACAATAAGAGTTAATTTATGTAAACCTAAATTAGGGGGTTTTTTGTAATTAGCAATTTAGATAAGCTTAAGTAATAGATATATTAAAAAAAAGTATAAAGTTTTTTTTGTATTAATTTTACATACAGTTTAAGTTTTATAAGTAAGAATTTAAGAAGTTTAAGTTTTTTTAATATGATAATTTTTAGATTGTAAGTTTTCTAAGTAGCAATTTAAATAAGTTTAAGTAATAGATATATTAAAAAAGAGTTAAGGTTTTTTGGTATTAATTTTAAATATTGTTTACGTTTTATAAATAGTGTTTTAAATAAGTTTAAGTTTTCTTATATGTTAATTTTAAAAGTTGTTAAGTTTTATAAGTAGCAGCTTGAACAAATTCAAGTAATAGATAAATTAAAAGAGTATAAGTTCTTTTTGAAAACAAAAGTAAATCTCCTGCAGAACATTCTCTAAGGGCAACTAAATTAATAGGGAAGGGAAGTGGAAGCATGTAAGTGGGTTCTTTAGGAGACCTCTCCACTCCAAGAGGCAAGGCCGGGTGGAGCAAGAGATCCAGGAAGGATGGCCCATACCGGACTCTTGGGAGGGATCGTACTGATGATGTTCATAAAGCACACCTATGAAGCAAAAGCCTGTACTAACTGCTACCATCCAGTGTACGATGGAGAGGATCTCAGATCCTTATTCAGGGTCCATACTAACATGAACCCAAAATGCTTTGACCACTCCCAGTTGAATACTTGCCAAGAGGATGGAAAAGTTTATTGGACCACAAAAAAACACAGCTAGTTATGCACAGTGCCTATTTGGGGAATGTCCTATAGGAGATACTTGGTTATGCTTTGAAGCAGATCAAAAAGGATTAAGAGATATAATAAAAGAAAAAGTGTTGACAACAAAATTTGAAAAAAGCCTAGACATCCCATCAGGAAAAAACCTGTTCATTGACTTAGTAGAAAGAATCAGTCGAGAATTAAATTTAACCGAGTGCTGGATATGTGGAGGTACACAAATGTCTGAAATACGGCCTTGGGAAGGAATTAGTTTAAGCCCTCTAGAAATTCTAAAATGGAAACAAACTGAACAGAATACATGAAGTCTAAGAACAAGAGGAAGAGAGAAGTGGGATCTGAAATCTAAAATCATTGGGGAAGAATGTATCATGAGGACAGGAACCAGGTATCAAACCCGTGTAGGAAAATTAATGTGTAAAAGGTATATAATAGTGATAAACTTAAGTGCTAAATGGGTTCCCAAAGGGCCTAACAAGTATTGGTCAACTGAGAACACAGAAAAATGTATCTTTAATGAAAAGTGTGAATTATATGAATGTATTGACAAAGCTATAAATCCCTTTTGGGGAATAAAAGACCTGTCTCAATTTTGGCAACAGCCTTTCGAAAATAAAGATTACTGGGAAGCTCCAAATCACCTGTTCTGGATTTGTGGGGATACTGCTTATACAAAATTGTCTGGGGATTGGTCAGGAAGCTGTACAATAGGGATCATAAAACCAGCTTTCTTCCTATTACCCAAGAGATTAGGAGCACACCTAGGAGTCCCAGTATATGACAATCTGGGAAAAGTCGAACAAAAGAAAAGAGATACTCTAACAATTGGTGGAGACCAAAAATGGAAAGGAAAAATATGGACCCCAGAAGAAAACATTAAAACCTATGGACCAGCCACATGGGCACAGGACGGGTCCTGGGGGTATCGCACTCCAATCTACATGTTAAATAGAATCATCAGGCTCCAGGCTGTCCTAGAAATGGTATCTAACCGAACAGCTCTAGCATTAGACCACATCAGTGACCAACTAACACAAACAAGAGCTGTAATATACCAAATACGTCTGGCTGTAGACTACCTTTTAGCAGATGAAGGAGGAATCTGTGGTAAATTTAATTCATCTGAATGTTGTTTAGAAATTGATGATAAAAGTGCAGTAATTAAAAACATCTCAAAAGAAATCAAAAAGCTAGCCTATGTGGGAAATCAAGAGTGGACTCCTTTAATGGACACCAACTGGTGGAATAGTTTTTGGTCATTCAAAGGGGATTGGTAGAAGAAAGCTGGGTTTATGATAATTTGCTCAATCACTGGATTAATGTTTTTACCCTGTCTAATCCCATATCTAATTCGAACTATTACCTCCACAGTCCAAGCCAGTATCCAGATCCCTAAAGCAACCAGTCAAAAACAAACCAAAATGATAGTGATAGAGAGTCAAGGACCTGAACATGAAAATGCCAAAGAAATACATGAAAAGTTCCAAAAATGTAGAAAAATTTATTTTCAAGAAGAAGAGGTAACAAATTGATGCGAGCTAAAGCTCGATCAAAGAAATAGAGGGGGGAGTTGTTATAAATAAGTTCTATTCGAATAATCTATGTTTTAGTTACTTAATTGTTAAGTAATTTCATTAAGATTGTTAATGCTAGTTCTGTATAAAGAATTTGCCTTATTCCTGTTTTAATATTGATTTATCACCTTATTTACTTGTTTGTTAATTAAGAATTCACCTTATTACCTGTATCTCTGCTCCCATTCGCCGGATAGTGTCTGAATATGCAAATAAAAAGAACACTGGAATTCTGGGAACAACTCAAGAACAAGAGACTCTAAAAAGCAGAGAACCAAAGTAAAATCCAGGACTGAAGTCGCACTTTAGACTAGTGCAAAAGGTACGGGGGTCCGCCGAAGCAGCTCTATTTAGTCGCCGTGACCTGAGAAGGAGTCCCCCATCGCTGGATGACCCCTCATCAGCCAAGCGAAACAGACTCCCCGGCAAGGGGAAAAAGCCCGTGAGGGGGGGTGGGAGTCCCCAGCTTTGCTGTGAAGCGAAGCTGTGTGTACCTCCTCCTCCGCGTTGCCAAGAGAGCAAGCAAGCTCTCCTCCAAGGCCAAGCTTGATAATAAAGCAACATACAAAAAAGAGCAAGTCTCTGACTCTCTCTTTTTTTCCAGAACAACAGGACTTCTGCTTTCAACTTTTAGTCTCTTTTCAGTGTATGCTTTAAGCTGGTGTCTAGTTTTGTGTGCTGTCATCCATACAGTTGGTTGATCATGTAGAGAAAACAAGAGAAGCTTATGGAAGATGATTAGAGATACAAAAAAAATGGGGTTCTTTACTCAAAAGAAGGTGGAACATATTATGGGATTTAAATATGTAAAGACTGTTTTTCTTACCCACTGTGATGGCAGAAAATGGCCTTAACTTCCTTTTTGAAGTAGCAATCTGAATTGTGTCTGGGAAAATTTGAATTAGGAAGCTTGCAGAAGAGAATGGGGAAGTGCTAGGACAGAGCACACATGGAGGTTTTGGCATTCTTAAAAAGTAGCTTAGACAACCATCCATGAGTGATGATGCTTTTCTGAGTCTGGTATGTTTTCTACAGTGGCAGGACTTAATTGTCTTTTCCTTTGTTTAAGAGATTGTTTATTGAGTTATGCAAGTTGTCTCTTGTGCTTATAATCAGGCAAATGTGCAAAGATCCCATATAGTCCAATATAAATTTCCACTATACAGAACTCAGTGGTTATGGAATATATATTCCCTTTTGGGACTGCAGTCTGGTCTAGCAACATTCCGCCCCCCCCCCCCCCCCCCCCCCCCCCCCCTTTTCTGTCAACTTTTCTCTTTGCTTTAATTCCTTTGTATTTGGGGACTAATAGAGCAAAAAAGACCTGTAAAACTATCAAATGTCAGTCAATGCTCTTATGTCTTCCTAAGTTTTCATGTAGCGAGAAAAAACCTGTCTGCATGAATTCCCTTCCTGATCACAATGAGATGTTAAAACTGAAGCTTCAGTGTGAGTTTTGAGATCCCAGTATTAATAGTATTGCTGCTCAGCATTTTAACAAGCATGTCCAGCTGACTTGCCTATTCTCCATCCCATCCTGCCTCACATTATTCATGTCTTGCCAAACACATCAGCTTCACTTCATTTACAACTATTGCCTGGTGCTGACAATGTATTTGATACACAGAAAATAGAGAGCATTGGGACAGCCATAAGGAAATGGAACTTTACATTAAAAGTGAATGGGTGTTGCTGCATATCTTATATTTTCATTTATAAAGGGTTGATTAATACTACTACATACTCTGGAACTGGGAAGTAAACCCAAAGAAAATATTCTTGAAACAAAGTGTACTTTGTTTAACAATGCAGAGAGTATTCCAAATATACATGTAAAAATTGTTTACACATCGGTAAACAATTTATCAGTTGTTTCATGTATGAATAGCAGTGATGGTTATGAATGCAGTTTATTAAACTGAGATGAAAACTGCAGGCCTTTTTTCCTAACAATAACTTTCAGGCAGACGTATTGTTGCAGGAAGCTTGTTGTTCTTCATTCTTTGCCCCTTTGTAAGGACATCCAGGTTGCAAGAGGTGGAAAATTCCAGCAATTCTGAAGCTGTCCTCATTATTCCTTCAGGATCTGTAGCTTCAGTCTTGCCTTACCACTTCCTTTAAAAGATAATATGGAAATGCTGACTTAGTCTTATCAGGAAGACCTATACCTGATAAAGTAATAACTTCTGTATTGTTAAACCATCAAAATCAGTAATAGTTGAGTAAACTGGAGAGTAAAAAGTAACCTCTTAAAGTACTTCTGTGTGAAGAGGTCTGTGAAGATGTTAATTTGTTTAAATTATGACAAAGGTAATGAAATCTGTTTCCAAGTTTAAATTCATTAGACGGACAGATATATATATATATATATTTTATTATTATTATTATTTATTTGTTTGTTTATTTATTTATTTATTTGGTGGTGGTGGTGGTGGTGGTGGTGGTGGTTGTTGCTGGTTCTAGAAATTATTTCTCAAGAAAGCATACTAAGTAAGATCTGCTGTGGGTGTTTGTCCTCTTTCCTAGTCTACCAGTTCTATCTGCTAGTAAACTTCTTGAATGGTTTTCTTCTCTTGTGTAAAGTCAAGACATCTATAAGGCCATGGGTGAACCACCAAACTACATAAATTCTCCATCCACCACCACACGTAGATGAGGACCTTCTTTTTATTCATGTTTTGCAGACAGCAGTGGACATTGTCTTTTAGTCTGGTAATCTTCTGAAGTGCTCTCTGTAGCTGGGTGCTAACCTTGAGATTTTTTTTTGCCAAAGATTATAGTGTCATAGAGGACTTCTGTGATACACATTCACTGTGGTTTTTGCTTTCTTGGTATTTCAGATGACTTTGGAATTATTGTGTGTTACTTCTGTTCATCCAGATTAAGAAATAAGCATTTTGACACAGCCTGCCTTATGATGCTTGGAGCTTCTTACCTTACAACTTTGTTCTCCAGCTAAAACTGTTAGAAGTTTATTCAGAACAAAGGTGTCACTCTGTGAGCTTTTGGAAGACTTGACTGCAGACGAGCACAGTTCTGGGATTGCTGCCAGGATTGTTTGCTTGCGGTTGCTCATAGAAAAGTCAAAGCTGAAGAACTGATGTGATTCTGTGGTTTAAGCAGTCAGGGGCTTGACTTGCTGTGAGAGCCATAGCAAATAGAGCAATGGGTCCAGGATGCTGTGGAGATTTGTGATGCATTAGGGACCTAAACTAAATACCCTCCTATCAAGAACAAAAGTGATCTGGAGTGATTTTAATACACCTTTTAGGTCAGCAGCTTCTTATTTTCTCTGAGTGCTCCGCTAGTCAATCCTTTTTAGATTAGTCCTTTTAAAATTAATGTTTCAAATAGATTACTGTTTATCTACAGTATTGGTCTAGAAGTGACTCATGACACTACTGCATGGAACAGGTTTTCTTACACTGTTTATTTACTCTATTTACCTCTAGGGAACTTGGCTGCATTTATAGTTTTGATTTCCCTTTTCAGAAGTGTTTGTGCACGTAGACTGCAAGTTGCATAAGCAAAAATTAAATGTTTCCTGGCAATATAATAACTTTTTACTAGCTGAAATTTTAAATAGTTCTAAGAAAATATGGGGTTTCACCGTGGTATTATCTAGTGGAATAATCTTTGCCAAGTTTCCTTTACAAATCAGTTTGCATTTGTGTAACACTTTTAGACTGTAGGGAACCAGAAGTGGGTTGAACATGTCCCTGTGGACTGTAGTGAAATAGAAGCTTTACAGTTGTCATGAACAGGGCTGTGTAAGGTGTCCTACCAGTGCCAGAGTCTCTTCCCACCCCAGTATAACAGATTAATTCTTCTGGAATCAGGGCAACAGACCTGTGTCCTGGAATCCCATGGCAAAATCACCTGCACTGCTTCTCCTGGTACTCATTTCAAAATTAGCACACCTCTGCTAATCCCTTAATCTGACGCTGTGTCTGATCTGTTCCAAGAAAACAGATAAAGACAGCTGAATTGTATCTGTCACTCCCCATGTAAAAATTTAAATGTGTTCTCATCCTTATTTTTCTTTGCAACACCCTTGTGAGATTGTATTTGTAATGTTTTAATTTTTAAAAACAAGGAACTGAGTCATGGAGATTATTTATTAATTGATCAGGTTCAAATCTTAGAGCAAAACTCTAAACAAAAATTGAACTGCAGGTAATAATAGCTTATATTTGGCCCGTGTGATTAATTTTCTGTAATAAAGTTGTTTCTTGTCATAAGTAGAGATTTTGTTGCTTTCTGTTATTTTTATTAGGGTTTTGTTTTTTGTTTTTTAACTACATGGTCATGTTATCATCATTGTTATCATTATTATCATAATTCTCATCATCATTACTGTTACATTTGTTAGTATGATAATCATTATCCAATTTTATTGTAAACAACTCTGACAAGAATTCTGTTTCTGCAGCTCTGGGATTACTGCATAGAAGAGATTTACAGAGTTCCACGCAACAAATAGCTTCTTTCTATAGAAAAGAATGGGCCTTGAATATGATAATAAATTACTTCAGTGAAACTGTTTAAGCAAGAACTTTGAATATGTAAATGTATCATGTTTTCTTAGAAACCTTCCAAATGATGCTCTGATAGTAGTAATGAAATAACAATAATAATACTAAATCTGCTAATAATTCACATAATATTAATATCACACATTTCTCTGCCTTCCCTCTATAGAAAGATTTTGTACAACACAGAAATAAGCAATATGCTTTTAGGTTCTTAAAAGAAGCCATAACATAGAAACACACTCATGCTATTTGTGGTATAAATTGGTATGGTAATGCTATGCAATCCAGTTCAAAAAGTGTTTAAGAAAAGGATGGCAGGAAAGAAGCAGTGAAGTGTGAGAGTAGCCAAGTAGTGGTATTTAAAAAAAAAAAAAAAAAAAAAAGTCTAAACAGAGAGAATAGGGCACCCAGAAGATATTGATAGTGTAGAGCAGTACTTCAGATCTGGCTGAATCGGTTTGCTGATATTTTATTTTAAATGTGATTATTTGCCAGTGGATAAATATACATCTGTCTTCCTTCAGATGCTGGAGAAATTGTTTCAGGATTTTGTTTCCTTCAGTACTTGGTTTATTGGTTTTAAATGCCTGTGGATTAATACAAACGCACATCCAGATTAGACAGAGCTAGTATTACTTTTCTTCTAAACTAAGTTGGTTTCTTTTGTTTTCTCTATTCCTGCTTTTCCAATCTTCCCCTGTCCCCATTTTCCCTCTAAAAATATCTTTAGGAATGACTTGCTGATGGTGTGCCGCCAACTGAATATGGAGGTGTCTGTTGCAGAGATCATGCACCAGCTGGGAGCAGATGAAGATGGAAAAATTTCCTTCCAGGATTTTAGTCAGTGCTGCATGGAACTGGTACAGGAAATCAAGAAGGAGGAAGTGGAGCTTTCTGTGAAATTGGATGACTCTTGTAAAAAGAAAAAGTTAAGGGATAGAGTAACTTCCTGGCCAACTAGCAACAATAACAGTTTAGGTAGGTATGACTTTTAAATATCCTGTTAGTGTAATTTAATGAAAGGTAAACTGTGGGGTGTTTGTTACTGATTTTACTGGCATTAGGGTTGCTCCTAAAGGACTGTGTGAATCTGCCTTGGCATAATTTCATCATATGCTAGAGTGTGTTGTAATGGATGCAGACTTGTCATCAGAATGTAAACTAGAATGTGTGCAGAGCATCCCTTTCTAAAAATGCAAACTGCACAAGACTTCCTTGGAAGGACAAGGGCTGGTAATTGAAGATCCAGGGAGTTCTCTGTAAAGCCCAGGTAGGTATGTAGATAAAACTGAAAAATGAGGGAAGACTTAATCTTGGTTCCAGTCATAATACACTGTAGGAAATAATGTTTCTTGGATGGTTTAAAAATCTTTCCACTTAGTGGGAGATCTGAATGCTGGAAGAGCCCTATAGTTTAGAGAATACAAAAATACTTCTCCATCTGGTTAAAAAAAACAACAAAAAAAACCCCAACAAAACAAAACCCACAAAAAAATCCCAAATCAAAACCAGAGCCAACCAAACCAAAAGAAACCAACAACAAAAACAAACTGCAACCCCCTCCAAAAATGCAAACCAACAAACCAACAAACAAAAAAAAAAAACAAAAAAAAAAAAAAAAAAAAAAACAAAAAAAAAACAAAAAGTGCTATTTCATCTCAGAAAAATGGATTGTAGGAAGTGATTACCTGTGCCATTGAGCCCAGCCCTTGATAGCACTGTAGCACTGTGACCAGCATTAGGTCAGAAACGTTAACACCTGAAGAATGCTTCCTTTCACCCTGTAAACAATGGAAGAGACTAAAGGACACAATCTGGGGTCAAAAATGGCAAAGTGTGGTGTCTTGTGGAAAAAGCTGAGGATGCTGTCCATTCCCCAGTTCCCTACAAGACTGCATGCTGGCTAAGCATGACTGCCAGCTGGTGACATGGAACTGACTTGCATCCATGCTTCACAAAAATGCCATCAGCCTCTGATGGTGTTTAGTTGGAGCTATGTCTCCTCAACCTTTTCTTTAGCCTTTATGTTTTAAAACACTTTCTTAACTAGAAATCTTTCATTAGTTTTCCCCAAAGGTTTTTCTTTGAAGTGTCTTCAATTAATTTGGGCTTATTTTTCACTGTGTGCTTCATACATCTTCTGGAGAGTTGTGTTATTCCAGCTTCTCATGGTATTGACCTATTGTCAAGCATAATGTTTAACATCAGATTTATTTATTTATTTATTTGAAGGTGCTGATGGTACATGGGATTTCTGTTTTAGCAGCATGATTCAAAGCTTACTGAAAACACAACACAGATACAAGTCACACATAGCAGAAGAGAGCAATTGCAGGGCACAGAACTCAGTCACAATACCAGTGGGGCTGAGCTGTGTATACAAGTACCCCACACTTGCCTGGCTAGATCAGGAAGATATTCACATTCTTACTGAACTCAGGGAGAAATACAGCACCAGTTAATTCTCTCAGTTGTTTATGAGAGATCACCTTGAATTTCTTGGTGTTGAGATAAAGCCAGATTTGTTGCAACAACTGTGATTGGTTCCAGTTCACATCCTTCCTTGAGCTTCATGGACACATCACCCTGGCCCATCTCTGATCCTGCTCCCATGGTAGGGCTTTACTAATCAGTCACAGCTTTCTTTATCTCATCAGTAGTCAGCTTCACAGGAAGTAAAACTGGGCATGTGTTTATTTTGGTGGTTTGGTCTACCTATTCATTTACTTATTATCTGCTTTGGAGGTATGAGGTTAGCATGTTTGATCTTTAGTCACTTTGCATATATTTTTGGCTAGCCATCTCCGAAATTCAAATTTTTCTTGTTTACTTTGTATCCTTCGTGAACTCATTATTTTTCTTTCTTCTTAGATGGACTGTACTACTCCTTTATCATCCCATAATCTCATGCTCCTTGGCATTTCATTTTTGCTTCTCAGCATAACAAAACTGTTTCATTGCTCAGTTTATCTTCCATCTCATATTTTATGGTTTCAGTCATATTTCGTTATAGAGGTAGCTCATTGTTAGCATTTCTTTCGTTTGTCCTTCTTTCATAAGTATTCTTGAATTGCAACTCTGTAGTTTCTATGCCCATTTCTCCCATCATTTTCTGTATTGAAATCTTCATAAGCCTTGTCCCCGATTGATTTCCAGCCTGTGAATCTCTTTCTGGAGCTGTCAGGAAATATTTCAAAGCCAAGATTGTGCTGCTTTTTTTTTTTTTTTTTTTTTTTTTTTTTAAGGATATTTTGTGTTCCTTTGCTCATAGCATTATCTTCCATTGTCTGCTTTGTCGTTGCTGACACAGCTGTATTTTTCTCAAAAATAGAGTTGTTGTTCTGCTCTCAGATGTCTATACAAAATTTCCTTGTTTGCTGACCAGATTTCTGGGGTTTAAAATCTTCTTTCTCAGACAAACCAGACAAGTAATTATTATTTGTAATAATCAGAGGTGAAAGACAGCTCCTGAACTTTATAATGGCCAACATAATAGTCTCAAAAATTATCCCACAAAGAAAACTTACTGATTGCTGCCAAAAAATGATTCATAGATGAACTTCCAAATTTATTAGTATTTAGAATTCAGTCCCAACTAATTTTTCCCCTACCCCCCAATTGCTGTTAGTTTTACAAGAATAATTGAATGCATTTTTAAAGTTGGTGAGTGAACCCATTATTCTTTTCCTATTTTTTCCCCAAAAGTTAAGTTCAGAAGACATTTTGATATATTTTGCTAGATATATTTTGCACTGCTGATCAAGTGTGACTATCTTACTACACTGTACTTCTAGAGCTATGGGAATTATGGGATTTGTCTTTTTCCTGCCTTGACTCTTGCAAGAATTCTTAAAGAACATATGGAGATGCTTGCCCCCTCCCAAAAAGGATGGGTGGAAATACTAAAAATGAGTATTTAGGATGCAACTGGTTTTTATTTGGTTGTTTAAAAAAGCCATTGTGGCAGCACTGTTCAAAATGTTCTACAAAGCCTTCTTTTCAAAGAGTCAAGGAAACAGCATTGCAATATATTTCTATGATATAAACCCAGCCCATGGTAGGAACATAATGACAGCTGAGGAATGACACTTGCAGTGAAGCTTGAATTACAATCTGTGCCTTCCTATGCCTTTCTGATGTTTCTGTGCCTTTCATGTCTTTGAGGGCTCACTCTTGTACTCATGTGATCGAAGAATTAATTATGTTATTATTGAGTCTTTGCGGTTGCTTTCTAAGCATTGCTTGAGACAAGAGACATCATGTACAAGTTCAAATATGAGTTTGGTGGATGTTCTTTTTTTGTGTTACTGGGGTTTTTTTTTCCTGGTCAAAACACTTTTTATTAAATTATTTTAAAAGATACTTTGCAGGCCTTTTTTTTCCAAGACTAATTTCTACATAGTATATGAGCTGCTGATAATATTTAAAGCTGGTATCATGAATTGGTGTGGGGTGCATAAATGACAGAATTTCAAAACTCATTTGACTGGTATTGAGTAGCAGGGGTCTTGATGATCTGAAACAAGGGAATCCAGCCTCTGACATGAATGTTTTTACACTGCAAGTTTGTAATTGTGCAGAGATTACCAGTCAGATAGCATTTTGTGCTGCCTTTTCTTGGAACTGTTCCAATTCTTTAACAAAAGGCAAAATCTTGTATCTAAATATAACATTACGTTTGCTGTCTATAGGTTTTGCTTTTCATTATGAAGAAAATAACTTAAAAAGAAGTTGCAAGAAGTAATTGTATCTAATTTACTATTGAACTTTGTCTCATCCATCTTTTTATCATTGATAAGGTTATTTGAATAATTTTGCCCAACTTTGCCCAACAAATGTTCATGCCTGACTTTCCAGGTGGGCGTGGGAAGCTGGTTGACTATTTTAATCAAGGTACAGGACCCAGGTCCACTAATACTCACTCATGTATGTCCTAAGTAAGCCAAACTTGCATCCATATCTACCATCCTGATGAGCAAATGTGTGTACAGATTTAAAAGCTTAATGTTTTATTCAAGTGCACAAGGAAGTTTTCTAAGTTACTGGAATTAGGCTTTTGGATGTTTATTAATCAGCAATTCAAAGCTGTTATAATGTGTTGTAGTTCTTACCCCACACTATTAATATCAGCAGGAGTGTTAACAATAATTTGCAAGTAATAACCAGTTATTTTTCTATAAGTGAAATGGAACATATACTCTGTAAATGTTCTTGCATTTTAAAATACAATTTAAGAAACAAACAAAAAAACCCAACAAACCAACCAAAAAAACCCCAGCCATGAACAAACCAAAAAAACCCACCAACTTTGAAAGTGTTGCTGGAGTCTTGCAGTCACCATATGTGATCTGACTTTTTATTAAATTGTTTTAGTAGGAAATGCGGAAAGAATGTCAGTTACTGATCAAATGTGTGGGTTCTGTGTCCAGCTGTGGATAGTGAGGGCCATGATGGGTACAGTAAATCTGTGTGAATAAAGTAGTGAGTGATGGAGGTGGATTTTATCACAGCAGAACTTTATCACAGCAGAACTACATCTCTAATATTTAAAGATGGGAGTTGCCTGAACAGTTGTGACTTCTGATAGGTTTTTCAGTGTACTATATCTTTGTTTGTCTCTTATAAACCTAGCATTATTATTAGAATTAGAATTATTATAATAGAAGCCTATAATTAGAATTATTATTATATTATGCATTCTGTAGGTTTGTCTAGTTCTTTACAAGCAGCAAATTGCTACTTTTCCCCTTGATAAAAAATATCCTATTTCTAGCACCCATTGACTTGGAGGATGAACAAGAAATGGTACTATTTATTAGTAAGTTCTTTCTTCTGGTTTGAATATTTGTAAAATGTGAGAACAACTAATCTGTGTTAGACTAGACTTTATTCTCAAATGGTAATTCTGTCCCTTAGCATGGTGAGAAGAAAATTATTAGAGAAGATAGTAGGCACTGAGTGATCATGTAACAATGCTTGCATATTAAATTTCAGCTAAGGGACTTTGAATTAGAAATAATTGCACTTGTTCACGCACACATGGCTTCCCTCCCTCTAACCCTGTCTTACAGGACTGAGTCTCTGGAGATGTGAAAATTTTTATAGTTCACTATGGCCTGCTGCCAGGAGTAGCACATCTTACTCTGCCATTGTATAAGGAACAAATTCTTTTTGCTTTCCTCAAATTTCCTTCCTTCCATGTGTTTGCAGGGGGTTTTCTCTCTCTCTCTCTTTTTTTTTTTTGTTCTAGTGTATCTAGTCAAGGTTGAGCATTGCATTGCACTGTGTTACCTTCCTCAGCAGAAGTCCTAATGGAGTCAGTCACCTCTGTGCCTTCCATAAAAGTTACAGAAATTCAGTGTATTTGACACTTTGACACCCCTACCAAATGCCTTTGAAATTACCAAATACCTTAAAATTTTGAAAGGAAAGGGAAGGACAGACGGCTGAGAGGATAGAACTGGGGGAAGCAGAAAGCTGCTATTCCTGAGAGCTGCTGCTACTCAGAGTCAAGAGAAGTCCAGACCAGCTCTGCAGAGCACCACAGGTCAGGCTTGCTTCAGGGTGCTGCTGTCTATGCCTCCTAGTCAGCTCCAGTGGTAACACATGGAGATGTGGTTTGGGTTTGCCATATGGTTTGAAACTGGATTACAAAATCACTTCCTCAGTTTTGTCCCAGTTTATGCTTTCCATGCAAACTGTGATCAGGCTGAGAAACCGAAAGGCTGCAGCTGCAATGTTCATAGAGGGCATGCTTCATTTGGCTCAAGATGAGCACTGTCACACATCCTCCACTTCGGCTTTTGTAAATCAAGGGTTGCCTCCCAGAACACTTCTGCTTTATCTCTCCTGACTTACGTGATACGCTCTTCACCTGCTTGCTTCTAATGTGGCTCTGATATACTATGGTTCATGAAACAGGAACAAAATTAAACTGACAAGCAAAAAACTCTGTATGTTTCATTTGTTTGCTTGGGTACATGTGTGTTCAAGTCAGATCTATAGCAAGGTTGTCTTGAGTGGAAGATAAGCAGGGAGGATGCTGATTATTCACATGTAAATTTCTGTATAAGGAAAGCCAACATTTTTAGAAGTACAGTGCAAACAATACAAATACTCTACTTGAGAAGTATGTTGGAACATCCTCTAGCTTCTGTATGACTTCAAGGCTTATGCACTCTTTTTCCTATATAATATATACTCCCCTCTTTACTAGAGATTATTAATTTTCAGGGGAAAAGAGGATTGTTTTCTGCCTTAATAGAAACTACAAATTAAATTCTAGCTTGAGTTCCTAAGTGCAATGCAGTCGTTAGCTACCAGGGTTCTGGCAAAATTTAGTTTAGGTGCTTAAATAATACTGGATACTTGGAGACCTTCGTTTCTAGACTGTTGGGAAGTTATCCCCATCCTGTTTCTTATGTCTGAATAGAGCAAATGGTTGTCTGGTCTCAAGAATGATCTAAAATAATTTCAGAGTCAAGGACAGGTGTATGAAGGTGTTGTGAGTAGTGTGCTTTTATTTTGTTTTCTGTGTTGCTATTTCCTATATGGCCAATGCCAGTCTGCTTGGCAAGTACTGAAACCATGATCGTTTACATAGATACATTTCTTCACTTGTAGAAATTGCTTCAGTGCTGTAGACCCCAGGACGGTGTGGATGAATGTACAAGAGAGATCTCTGAAGTTGGGTTTTAGAAGATAAGGTTTATTGTAAAAGATATGAGGCCTTGCTTTGAGCTGCCAGGCTGCAGCTCATGGCAAGGCCTAGGGAGGTGGGGGAAGGGAGAGGGAGGGAGAGGAAATTCCAAGAGAGGAAAGTCTTCGGGGAAGGGTGCCAGGCAAAGAGCAAAGAGCAAAAAGGGCCAGCCCACCCTTGCAGACCCCTGATAAGGGAGCTTCAAGGTGGGCTGGAACAGGACTTGGGCCAACGGGGTTACAGATACCTGATACATCAGGGCAGGCTTACAGGTGTGGGATGAACCATACATTGGGGGGTGAGACAGAACATCCCATTTGACCTCTGGGTCTAGCTGCAGGTGACCTTCAGCTGGTCACATAACTGTTTTCCCAGACATCCAGTAGCTAGGACATCTCAAACATCAAAACTTACTTTCAATTCTATCTCACAGGTTTCACATTCTCAGAATCTAAGCAGTCATATTTATAGGGCTTTCTGGCTTCATCCTCCCCAACATTCACTAATTGAAATAAATTTGAAGAAGGTAAATTGATAGAAATTCCACAAACATTTGTTAATATATATGGTTTGGACTACTGGTTTAACAAACCTAGCTTCTTCATCTAAAAGCTGTTTTGAATAACTGGGAAATTGTAATGAGAGAAACTTCCTCTTTTACTAGATATGTCTCTGTGTTTTACTTTCTCAATGTTTTATGAATTACCTTGTCTACTTTATGGGTTTGCTCTTGACAAGCTTATTCACTTACCTATCCTAGCCGTTGTAGCCATTTGATTTATTTTTCTTAAGATTTGGTGTAGTTTTAACAAGTGATAAAATTCTACTTAGAAAATTATGTCATGGAATGTAAAAATTTTAAATCCAAAAATCTAAAAAAAAAAAAAAAAAAAAAAAAAAAAAAAAAAAAAAAAAAGGAGGGAAAAAAAAGATAGTATTACTCTGCTGAGTAAGAGTGAGTAAGAGTGCTGGTTATGTTGCAAATTGTACAATTTTGATTTTTTTTTTAATGTGCATTTACGTGTTTCTGAAATTTATGCTATAATGATACCCTGTAGTGAGCTGGGCAGCACAAAACTGTAGAATTCCTGAACTTTGAATGTTGGGGCTACTTCACTTAACCTGACATACAGTTGAGATTTTAGGATGATCTTGAGAAATGCACAAGTGGAAAGTGCAAATGTGTGACCTTGTAGTTCAGGGAGAAAAGGAAGATGACATGTGAGCTGACAGCAGTTTTTTAGAGCAGAAATTATTGATGTGGTTCAATTTTCCTCTTAGACCTAATTTCATAAGAGAGATTTCTCCCACGAGTAAGTTGTGTTAGTTAGTCAGAGTGGGGTGTAGTTGTGGTTTCCTTCTCTTGGAGCTTGTTACCCTCACTCCTGTCCTAGGGTAACTTTATGATGCTTGTATCCCAAATCGTCTGTTCTGTTTGTGCTGTATATTGAGTCCTGTGCCTTTAAGACTGGTTCTAAGAGCAAGGAGAAGCACAGAGTTTGTTTTGAGAAAACTGCCTGACTCCTCCACATTCTTCTGCGGACGGGGTGTTCGGCGGAGGCTTGGAGAGACTGCAGGACAGAGATCTTTTTTTTTTGCTTTTAGTTAGTTTCAGCTAGCTAGGGCAGAGAAGTTCCCTGGACTGTTTTTTTTCTTTTTCTTGGAACTGTTTAAACCTGCTCTGGACTGAAAACCAAGGGGAGCACTGGGGGCTGCACCTGCAGCCCACCGGGGCCTGGACCTCGGCATTTTCCAGCAGCGCCGGAGAGACTGGGACTGAGGAGAGTCCGAGAGAGAGCCGAGCTACACCCACGGCAAGGACTTTCTCAATTTGCCATCTCACTTCAGAAGGAGAGGTTTTATTGTTTCATATTATTTATTCTTTGTACTTGTATGCACTTCATTTGTTTAGTAAAATAGTTTTTTCCACTTTTCTCCAAAGAGGTTTTTTTTTACCGGACCAGTTGGAGGGAGGGGCCACTTGGGCTTGCTTCCTTAGAGGGATCCTCTACAGGGGTTTTCTCCCAAATTTGTCCCAAACCAGGACAACTCCCAAGACTAATGAGAAAAAGACTGAAACAACACAGCCTAACATTGTATGTTGTATGCAGTGTTCATCAAACCAGAAAAAAGATATGGTGGAAAGAAAAAAATTTAGGCAGTGATCCCAGAGAACCTTGCCTTGAGATTCTCCATTTCCCATAACTGCTTTGCCCACAGCAATTATTTCCTTCTTGGTCACTGGACAAGTGTTGCAAAAATTTCTGAAGTGAAGTGTCTCTAGGATTGAATGCTGAGTTGAGAATACATTCCATCCCCATGAATTCTCCTAGAACTTGTAATGGATGTACAGATAGCTTTCTGTATTTAATAAACATTCTCACCCAGCTGTGCATGTGAGGATCAGTTATTATTGTCAACACTCTGGTTCTGTGCCACTCATGGGTGTCATTCACATTTTTTACCATCTGATGCAAAGTAATATATAAGTTTTAAAGAGTGATTTAAAGAGTGATTCCTGTTAAACAGGAAAGAGTAATAGCTGTCAGGCTACAAGCAGAGGCTGAAACCTTTGGCTTTGATTCCTGTATGTATTTTGTAGAAAACAATGGAAATAGTTGTGATACCCATTTTGACTATTATTTTCACTTCCCTAATGAGGCTGGATTAGTATAAAGTTGATCTCTACAGAACATAGCTTCTTTTCAGTTGTTTTGATTTACTGTACTTGGTTATGTTGCTTGAGCAAGTGAAGCTCTATTCAGTTCCTAAATTTTCTTTAAAATGCATTTGGGTTTTGTGATGTTTGCATCAGCTTGGAAGATTTGAATTGTCTGAATGTTTGAAGATTTACTCTCATTCTTCTTGGCTTCCTGCACAGTCCTAATTATAGCTAGACCTATTCCTCAAGGCCCTGACTTGATTAGCAAGTGCAAAATGGCCATTCTTTGTTAATTTTGTGCATTTCCCCCTTCATTCAGTGTACTTACCTTCAAAACTATTATTACTGGAGTTGGCAGGGAGCTTTGAAATTGCTAGTGCTTTTCACAAATTCACGTAATGCTTGGTTCACCAGCGTAGTCTAGTAACATTAGTCTTTACCAAACCAAAAATCCCGGCTGTATGGGCAGACTTGTATTTTTTGGTAGGCACATGTTTCTTTGTTGCAGAATACAAGCCTTCTGGGCAGAAGCTAACTGCTGGAACATAAGATGAAATGCCATTTTCTTTCAGATCAGAGCGGCAGGGTGGCACCCAGTACCAGACCACAGACCAGAGAGCTTTGCAGGTGATAAAGGAAGATTCAGATAGCAAGAATTATCAGTGCAGTTGGGCAGGGTACACTATTCAGAGTGGCATCTGTCAAGTGAATTGATTAAAGTTGTTTTAAACAGCTTTGGTACAATTCACAAACTGAAATTTTATGAGATTGTGGAATCTTGCATGTGCCATCAAACTAAACTTTGTTTGTTATTCTTTATTATGATATGCATTCATTCACTCCAGAAAATACTGTTTTATCTTTCCTACTCTGGAATTAAAGTGTTACTTTCATAATTTGAAAATTATTATGTGCTCTTATATTACCTAATACAAATATTGTGCAATGAATTTATTCGTTTATGTTTCCTGTCTAACTGTTGCAGTAACACCAACTTCCCAGCATGCATATTACCTGCGAATTTTCATGATCATTTTGTTTCACTGTACAGAAATCTCATGCTACTTGTTATTCTAAGTGCAGCTGAACAGGGAAAAGCTACCATGGGATGTGTGTTGTTCTGCAAAGACTTAGCTTAAACACAGATTTATTAACTGTAGATTCTTAGTTACCAGGTCAGCTATCAGCCATCATACTGAATGTTTTCTTATTTCTGATTAATATTGTAAGAGAAGGAATTGTGTGTTAATTACAGCAAGATACAAGAGTTGTCTCTTAATTCCTGGTTGAATTTTCAGTTACAAGTGAAATCTCAGTCTTGACTCCAGGGTTTCCATGCAAAACTGAGATTCGAGAGGAGCATGATACAGGACAGCATCTTAACAGCCAGAGTTCTGGAATCTGTTGGGAAAACAGTGGGCAAATTTAGGGATTAGGGTTAAGCCCAGCATAGAATACTGGAAAAGCCTTCTGGTTACCTCCTCGTCCATTTTTAGTATGTATGTTTTAAACTACGAGTATTGACATGAACTTTTAAGAAAACTTGGGTTAAAGATACAGTCATAATACAATAATAAAACCCCAGTGCTTCCTGATCCGTCTGTGACTGACAGGTGACTTCTGTGCCAGCTGTGTCTTCAGTCTGATAGCAGATGGTAGAATCTATGAAGGATACTTGGGTCCTTCAACAGAGCTGCTGTTGTTAATTGCATGATATGGAAGCTCTTTTGCAAAACAATGATTATTTGAGTAATAATAATAAATAATTATATAGAAATAACTAAATATAGTATAAAATAAATATAATAAATAATTATTCGAGTAATTTTGTAGTGCACATTCTCTGTAGAAACATGTGCCATATTTAGCTCTGTGGAAAGGGGTGTATCTATATGATACAACTAGCTCTCTTAATTCTGTGGCTCTGCTTGACAAGAGAGGTTTGTTTCCCATATTCTTGGCAGGCCTGGGAAGTTGCAGAACTAATCCTCTGCCTCCCTCGGTGTGGTGGTTTCAGGCAGATTTTGAGAGAAATCTTCCTAAGGGGCCCCCCTCCCCTCCCCCAACCGGTTCGGGAAAAGACTTCTTTAGAGAGAAGTGGAAAAAACCTGTTTATTAAACAGGCAAAGCACTCTCAGCACAATACCCGATGACAAGAGCTTTGTGCCGCTTATGGAGGGATAACAAACTTAAAGAAAGTCTCCCCTTGAGGGTTGTTACTGTGCTCCACTGCTCTGTCTCTGCTGACGTTGAGAGAAAAGGAGATGTGCAGGGCTGGTCTTGGTGGGGTGGGTCCCCTGTGGAGGCCCCCGGTGCTTCCCCAGGTCCTTAGTCCAGAGAGGTTGGAACAGTTCCGAGGAGAGGGCAAAAAAAGCAAAAAGGAAGGAAAAAAAAGGACAAAAAAAGAAAAAGAAAAAAAGGCAAAAAGCTTCAGCTATTCTACAGCGTCTAACTACACTAGCACTAAACTAACTAACTGCCGGGGAAAAAACAACAGAGCTTCTTTTGTCTTGCCGTGTTCCAACTCCCCCGCTTCAAGGTCACTCCGATGAGCAGAGTTTTCCTGGGGAAAAACAAACCGCGCTTGCCCTCCCCCCCTGCACCCAACAGACGATTGGGGATACACAGTCACCTCAGGACATCTTCCACCCCTTATCCCCATATCGTCGACTTACAGACAGAACCAATGTACATTCCACATAAAACTCCCATCCATTCTCCCCACAAAAAGAAAAGAATATAAGCAATACCTATCATGCTCCTGTCACGTTCTACACTGAGCCACTGAATCCAGGCCTCAGGCTGCAGGGCAGCAGGATTCTTCTCTCACTTACTCATATCTTCAATACTTGCTCATACTTTTAACACTTAATGCATACCCTCTCACTTACACATTTCCTTCTATTTCATTCTGCGTGGTTTAGTGTACAGACAATGGCAATAGCATTCAGCAGACAGTGATGTTTGTAAATGATTCTCACCTAACAATCAGATCTCCCTGAGGTACACATCATGTTGTTCTATCTTTCTGCATTATCTACTATGTGCAACCTGGTCCTTGAGCAAAGATAACCCCATGAATGGGTTTGTCTGTACTTGAGGCAGACTTTATCTACACTGTCTTCCCTAACAGACTTCTGGCATCACTACTGGGACTTTATCTCTATTTATTGTATGCAGAGGCTCAGCCTGGGCAGGGTCTGCTTGGTTGGTGGAGCCTCAGGTGTTGACTAACCAGGTGGCCTTTGCTAAATGCTGCTCCCAATTCTTGAAAGATCCCCCCCCCAATGCTTTTAACTGGGTTTTTAACAATGCATTGTGCCTTTCCACTTTGCTTGCAGCGGGTGCATGGTAGGGAATATGGTACACTTACTCAATGCTATGTTCCCTAGCCCAGGTGTTAATAAGGCTGTTCTTGAAATGAGTCCCGTTGTCTGACTCAATTCTCTCGGGGGTACCATGCTTCTACAGGACTTGCTTTTCAAGGCCCAGGATGGTGTTCCGGGCAGCAGCATGGGGCACAGGGTAGGTCTCCAGCCACCCTGTGGTGGCTTCTACTATTGTGAGCACGTAGCGCTTGCCTTGTCGGGTTTGGGGAAGGGTGATGAAGTCAATCTGCCAGGCTTCCTCATACTTATACTTGGACCATCGCCCACTATACTATAGGGGCTTCACCCGTTTGGCCTGCTTGATCGCAGCACACGTCTCACAGTCGTGGATAACTTGAGAAATACTGTCTAAGGTTAGATCCACCCCTCAGTCTCGGGCCTACTTATAGGTGGCATCTCTACCCTGATGGCCTGAGGCATCATGGGCCTGTCGAGCTAGGAACAACTCTTCTTTGTGTTCCTAATCTAAATCAATCTTTGACACTTCTATTTTTGCTGCCTGATCTACCTGCTCATTGTTTTGATGCTCCTTATTAGCTCTACTGTTGGGGATGTGGGCATTTACGTGGCAGACTTTCACAGGTAGTCTCTCTACTCTGGTAGCAATGTCTTTCTACTTCTTAGCAGCTCAAATTGGTTTCTCTCTACGCTGCCAATTAGCCTCTTTCTACCTCTTCAGCCATCTCCACAGAGCATTGGCTACTATCCATGAATCGGTATAGAGGTAGAGCTTTGGCCACCCCTCTATTTCAGCAATATCTAAGGCTAATTGAACAGCCTTGAGTTTTGCAAGTTGACTTGATCTACTCTCTCTTTTAGTGGCCTCAGCAACTTGTCGTGTGGGGCTCCACACAGCTGCTTTTTACTTCTGGTTCATCCCTACAATACGACAGGAACTGTCAGTGAAAAGGGCATAATGCGTCTCCTCTGCTAGCAATTGGTTGTATGGCGGAGCCTCTTCAGCCCGTGTCACTTGCTCTTGTTCTTCATCTGTGAGGCTAAAATTTTCACCTTCAGGCTAATTGGTAATTATTTTCAAAATCTCAGGGCGATTTAGTTTACCCATACGGGCGCGCTGCGTAATAAGAGCAATCCAGCAGCATGATGGGTGGAGGGAACTTCCCCTTTGAACATCCACTCTAGCACAGGCAGTCGGGGTGCCAGGAGGAGTTGCGCCTTTGTACCAATCACCTCCAAGGCGGCTTGAACTCCTTCATAGGCTGCTAAGATTTCCTTCTCAGTTGGGGTGTAATTGGCTTCAGACTCTCTGTAACTTCGACTCTAAAATTTTAGTGGCCGGCTTTGAGTCTCACTAGGCACCTTCTGCCAAAGGCTCTAGGACAGGCCATTGTTCTCGGCTGCTGAGTAGAGCACGTTCTTCACATTTGGTCCCGTCCTCACTGGGCTAAGGGCTACTGCATGAGCGATTTCCTGCTTGATCTGGGCAAAAGCTTGCTGCTGCTCAGGGCCTCAGTGGAAATCGTTCTTTTTGCGGGTGACCAGGTAAAGAGGGCTCACAATTTGACCATACTCAGGAATATGCATCCTTTAGAAACCTATAGCACTTAGGAAAGCTTGTGTCTCCTTCTTATTGGTTGGTGGAGACATCGCTGTAATCTTGTTGATGACCTCAGTGGGAATCTGCCGCCATCCATCTTGCCACTTTACTCCCAGGAACTGGATCTCATAAGCTGGTCTCTTAACTTTACTCTTTTTGATAGTGAAACTGGCTTCCAGGAGGATCTGGATGATTTCTTTTCCTTCCTCAAACACTTCTGCTGCTGTGTTCTCCTACACAATGATGTCATCAATATACTGTAGATGTTCTGGAGCTTCACCCTTTTCTAGCACAGTTTGGATCAGTCCATGGCAGATGGTGGGGCTGTGCTTCTACCCTTGGCGCAGTCGGTTTCAGATGTACTGCACTCCCCTCTATGTGAAGGCAAACTGAGGCCTGCATTCTGCTGCTAAAGGAATGGAGAAAAATGCATTGGCAATGTCAGTTGTGGCATACTATTTTGCTGCCTTGGACTCCAGCTCGTACTGGAGCTCCAACATGTCTGGCACAGCGGCGCTCAGTGGTAGTGTCACTTCATTCAATGCACGGTAGTCTACAGTCAATCTCTATTCTCCTTCAGATTTACGCACAGGCCAAATGGGGCTGTTGAAGAGTGAGTGCGTTTACTAACCACCTTTTAGCTCTCTAGCTCTTGAATCATCTTATGGATGGGAATTAGAGCATCTCAAGTTGTTCTATACTGTCGGCGGTGCACTATAGAAGTGGCAGTTAGTACTCGTTGCTCTTGTACTTTCAGGAGTCCTACTGCAGATGGATTCTCAGATAGTCCAGGCAAGGTGTTCAATTGCCGGATGCCCTCTGTCACTACAGCCGCTATTCCGAATGCCCACCTGAGTCTTTTCGGGTCTTTGAAATACCTACTTCGGAGGTAATCTATGCCCAAAATGCACAGGGCCTCTGAGACAGTCACAATAGGGTGTTTCTCCCACTCCTTTCCAGTTAGGCTCACATCTGCTTCCACCAAAGTAAAATCTTGTGATCCCCCTGTCACACCAGCAATAAAGACAGATTCTGCCCCTACATGTCTTGATGGCATTAATGTGCACTTGCGCACTAGTATTAACTAAGGCCTCATATTTTTGTGGTTCTGATGTGCCAGGCCAATGAATCTACACAGTCTAAAATACACAGTTTTCCCTAGCCTCTACCTGGCTAGAGGCAGGGCCCCTCTAAGCCTGGTTATCCTTCTTTCCTTGAGCATATGTCTTAGAGGTTCCTTCAAAGAGGTCGGACATGTCATCATCGTCATACCTGGCAGTTCAGCTACGGGCAACTGGAGCCACTTCTTTTTTGGTGGAACTCCCTCTTTGAGTCTTGACTTCCTTCAATTCATGCACCCGTTGTGCCAGGGCAGCCATAGATTTTCCATCCCATCTGTTCATATTTTCTCCGCAATCCCGCAGAAAGAACTACAGCTCAGCACGTGGAGTGTATCCTCTCTCCCTAGCCGGGGAGCGTCTACGTTGGGTACTAGAACCTCTAATCTGTACTGCTGAGATTTAGAGAAGGTCCTCTCTAATCTCCTCCCTGAGTTTCTTATGATTCTCATCTATCTTATCCTCTAGTTTCTGTAGACGCGTTTCTACAGCTGCGATTCTGGCGTGTGTTAGGCCATGCACAGCATCTGCATATGCTCGGAGCTTCTTTGCTATATCAAGCACTGTTTCCTCCATGTCCTCCCACTTCATTACTGCTAAAGCAGAAGCGTATTCTAATGGCCTGAGTTGTATAAGTTTTTGCCATATCACAGATGTACATGATACTAAGTCTGGGTTCTTAGTGTTTATGTCATCTGAGAAAACCATCTCTGCCACTGCCATTTCTCTCAAGCGTTGAATCCCTTGTTCTGTGGTCTTCCATGGGCTTTGCTGCATATAGAGATCATCTGCACACAAGTATTTTTCTGCTACACTTCCTAGAACCCGTATCCAGAGACTGCAAGGACTAGCCTCTCTCATCATCTCCTAGTCGATGACTAGATCATGTGACAGGGATCCCAGATGCCTCGCTTCAGTGCCATCCAGAATTGTAGCCTCGCCTGCAGCATCCCAAAGACGGACTAACCAACTAATTATAGATTCATCAGGTTGTCGCCAGTAATCTTTTCTTAGGCCCCGAAGGTCCTTCAGGGAAAAAGAATCAGTATTTGCTTCTGATCCCGTGCTAGAAATTTTGGCTTCTGATTTTGGTGAAAGTCTTTCTCTTGGGTCATCATAGTCCACTAGTCGATCAGTTTTGACTGTGTGCTTCTTTGCTGGAGCAACTGCCAGGGGCTTAGGCTTACTGTCTGGTTTAGCTGCCGACTCAGGCTCAGGTTCTAGTTTAGCTGCTGGCTTCATAACTGGGGTGTTGGCTGTAGCCTGAGTGACTGGGGTAGCTGTTGATTTGTATCCCTTCCCCCCTGCCTCTGTCTGCTGCCCTACAGTCTCTAGCAATGTGCGATAAGCATATGCCAGGGCCCAGCTTACTGCAGCCATCTTTTCCCCCTTAGAGCCATCATGGTACCTCTCTTTCAAGTATTTCCCCAGCTCCACTGTTCCCGTGGAAAATCCCAGACTACAGGGTCAAAGAATTCCTTGAGGAGTTAGCCCATATCCTCCCATTCTCCACACCACTCAGTATTTCCTCTGCCTGGGTCACGAGTTTTATCAGCCTCTCTAGAAATCTCAGCCCATATTCTAGAGAAGCTGCAGACCGTATAGAGGAGGCTTACCAGATGACATACCAGAAAGATGGTCTCTTTAACACTCAGGGAAAACTCAACATTCTCCAGCAATGATTTAACTGATTCAGAGGAGAAGAAGGAAACGAAAGACTGCAACGCTTCATCCTCTGCTCCTCCTCCCACAAACAGGGTGAATAACCATAACCATGACCCATACATAGTAGAAAAAGAGCTCAGCACCTTCATAAACTTCCTACAAATTATTATCATTAAACCAAGGCCAATAGCTACTCTAATCCGTGTCCATCTACTGTAAAAACTGCATATTAATAACAATATTAGGGCTATCTCTAGATATGCAAATAAACCTAAGAAACACAAAAGTATTAAGACCTCAAAGAAGCCTAAGAATCCAAAACACATCAAGGCCCCCACCCCAAGAGACATGAGTTTAAGCAGCATAGTTACTGACTGCTAAATACTAATCAGTACAGGGTTTTTCCACTCTCTCGAGCCCCACGTTGGGCAGCAATAAGTTTGTAGTGGTTTCAGGCAGATTTTGAGAGAAATCTTCCTAAGGGGCCCCCCTCCCCTCCCCCAACCGGTTCGGGAAAAGACTTCCTTAGAGAGAAGTGGAAAAAACCTGTTTATTAAACAGGCGAAGCACTCCCAGCACAATACCCGATGACAAGAGCTTCGTGCCACATACAGAGAGATAACAAACTTAAAGAAAGTCTCCCCTTAAGGGTCATTACTGTGCTCCACTGCTCTGTCTCTGCTGACGTTGGGAGAAAAGGAGATGTGCAGGGCTAGTCTTAGTGAGGTAGTTCCCCTGTAGAAGCCCCCGGTGCTTCCCCAGGTCCTTAGTCCAGAGAAGTTAGAGCAGTTCCGAGGAGAGGGCAAAAAACAAAAAGGAAGGGGGAAAAAAGGACAAAAAAAGAAAAAGAAAAAAAGGCAAAAAGCTTCAGCTATTCTACAGCGTCTAACTACACTAGCACTAAACTAACTAACTGCCGGGGAAAAAACAACAGAGCTTCTTTTGTCTTGCCGTGTTCCAACTCCCCCGCTTCAAGGTCACTCCAATGAGCAGAGTTTTCCTGGGGAAAAACAAACCGCGCTTGCCCTCCCCCCCTGCACCCAACAGACGATTAGGGATACCTAATACGATTAGGGTCACCTTATAGACTTCAGTGCCTTCAGGTCTGTGAGCTGCTGCTTTTTTTGTTCTGTGGTGTTCTGTAGCCACACGAGGGCAGAGACGTCCAACACTGTGCACAGCCACAGTGCCCTCCCTGCTGTATAAAATATTGCTGGTACCAGGAACTCAGTGCAAGCCTGTTGGAAGGCTTGCATCATGTAGCTAGATGAAGTACAGTGGTGCATGCTTGTGGGGTGAAAATCATTGAATTAATCTTTAATTAATCTCAGTCTACCGGTGGTAAGGAATCATGTTCATTGTAGTAGTATAAAATGTCATTATTATGCATTATTTTCTACTTAGATATTTAAAGATTAGAATATTTGCATAGCAGAAAGACATGAAAACCAACTCCAGTTTTCCTAAGTCTGTTTTTCATGCATCGTAATTTTATTGGGTATTAGGGTGTTGACCTGAAACAACAGATCAGTTGCTGCCTTGCAGCCCTTCTGGCTGGTTTTCCACTTGTACTTTTGCATCTCAAACTTTTCTTGGTGAGGGGGAGACATTCTCCTAATAGTCAATTATGTAGTTTATTTGCTTTGCCTGGTAATTTACTGATTAAGTAATAACCACTAATTAGCTCTCCCTTAGAATGCTGGTTAATATTTGAGAGAGAAAACTAGCAAGAAAAGAAAAGAAAAGAAAAGAAAAGAAAAGAAAAGAAAAGAAAAGAAAAGAAAAGAAAAGAAAAGAAAAGAAAAGAAAAGAAAAGAAAAGAAAAGAAAAGAAAAGAAAAGAAAAGAAAAGAAAAGAAAAGAAAAGAAAAGAAAAGAAAAGAAAAGAAAAGAAAAGAAAAGAAAAGAAAAGAAAAGAAAAGAAAAGAAAAGAAAAGAAAAGAAAAGAAAAGAAAAAGGCTCTCAAAATAATAAGGTAGCATTACTGGTAACTACTTATGGTTTGATGATTGCATCATCAAAGTTTTATTTAGAGTTTTGATGTAGTCTATACCGCAGCATTCTATTCTGACTTTTCTATTAACTACAGTGTATGCTTGGACAAGTAATTTGGTTTTAATCTTCATTATACTATAAATGAAATTTTACAGTACTGCCCAGGGTTACTAAATAATCTAGTGCCTGCTCTGGATTGTTTTGCTATAGGAAATGGTTGAATTTAAAACTTAACAAGATTTTAATAGGAGAGGGACATTTTTGAAGGAACCAGAAGCAGCCAGAGACAAAATTGTTACTGACAAAATTAGAAATTTTCTTGTACTTGTTTTATGGTTTAAGCCCATCTCTATGCATAGGGAATTGGAAGTTCATGGAGAAACAGGAACCCTACAGCTTCATGATACAGAAACTTTCTCAAAGCATTCATTGTTTGTCACTTGCCATAGGATCATATCCTTGCATTGATTTATAATGAAACACCTTGTGATTGCTGTGTCTGAAACTTGCATTGAATTGAAACAAGCAATCCTGAAATAATAAAAAAGACAGAGATAACATAAAAAGTGATAACTATACAGCTAAAATATACACTTATTTGTTGGCATTTGGTAAACAAAAAGTTAAAGGAATTATGTTTTTCCTCTTTTGCTCTTTGATCTCTGCTGCTTTTCAGTCTGACATAAGTTACTGGTACTCATTTCATGGTCCTTAGTTGTTGTAAACTACACTGGTTTTGCAGTGTACTAAATAACATATGTAAATGCTTTTAGTTTTTATTCTGAATCTTGAAATCTAGTAGTTCACCTATGCACTAGAAACTGTACTGCTTTTTTGGTTTTTTTCCCCTGATATTATCAGCACATGCAGGATGAGTAGTAATGGCAGGGGAGGTTTTCCTTTTTTTTCCTTTCTGGAGTGATGGTCAGGGTTATTCCTGTGACAGCAGCATGCCCTGGCAGCCAAAAAGGCTGTGTCCTGGGGTGTATCAGCATCATCAGCCAGTCAAAGGAAGTGGTGGTCAAAGGTGGTCAAAAGAGGTCCTAATCTGCACTGTATTGTTGATACCCTACCTTGAGTACTGTGTGAATTTTTGGGGTATTTTCTCAGTAGGTGAAAGGCAACAAACTGGGAATGTGTCCAGAGGAGGGAGATCAAGGTACTGAAATATCTCAAGGAGCAGCTGAGGTCACTGGGTTTGTTCAGGCTGGAGAAGAGAAGGCTTGAGGAGTGACCACAGAGGTGCTGATTTCCTCTCTCTGTTGAGCAGTGACAGGTTGCAAGGAAAGGGAATGAAACTGTATCAGGGGAATTTCAGACTGGATGTTAGGGAAAGGTTCCTCTTGGAAACCATGGCTGGTCACTGGAACAGGCTCCCCAGGGAAGTGGTCACAGCATCAAGTCTGGCAGAATTCAAGGAGCACCTGGATGATGCTTTTGCTCACATGGTTTAGGTTTAGTTAATCCTGTGAAGAGCAGAGAGCTCAGTGATCTCAGTGATCCTCATGGGTGCCTTCCAACTTAAGAGATTCTGTGTTTTCTTTATACAGAGTCCATGCTAGAATATTTTTTTCTTTTCTGCATTTTAGGTGCCTTATCAAGAGCCAGAGAAAGCTGTGAGTATGATTCAGGAGCAAGACACCTTCAGAGTTCAGACCTCCACAGTAATTTTATGCTACAAAAGGTGTTGGAGTATGGTGGAAGCAATGTGACTCAACAGACTGCACTGCAAAGACATCTAGCTCAGGCCTCAAATTTTAGCAACTCTGTTGGAGGGAGCTGCTTAGAACTTGCCAACACTGTAAGTGCATTTTACATTTAAGTCTGCTCTAAGTTTTGTGGGAGGACTTTTTTTTGTTGTTGTTTGTTTGGTTTAGGTTTTGGGTTTGGTGTTGAAGAAGCATATTTTCAAGAAAGAAGCATTTATTCCAGTCTTAGAGCCCTTATGGAAAGAATTTTTACTTTATCAGAAAACCAATGTGATTTTAGCAATAATGTAATGTACAGTATTTCCAAAGTTTGATAATCAAGTTGTGTCAGAAAAGATAGGAATTTGTGTGTGGTCAAACTGAAGTTCCTAATTGATACAATTTCACAGCAGAAGAATTTTTTAATAAAAACAACCTCTCAATTAATTTTAAATGTCAGATTGCTCAAAAGTGTTGTGCAGCAAAATTCCTCACATTATTTCATTATTACCCACTAAATTATTTGGTACTTTCTTTAAGCCCTTGGTGTACTTTTTTTCTACAGGCAAATATTATTCCCCATTTAAAAAAGCCCACATAACTGTGTGTGCTGGTTTTGGCTGGAGAAAGGTGAATTTTCTTCATAGTGACTAGTGTGAAACTCTGGGTAAACCTGATTTATTTGGGTGACACTTTTGAAGGCATGAGCATTGTTTTTTGCTTCTTCCCCATTTGTATTGAGGTCCTGTTTGTGTTTTAATTTTAACCCAGGCATCTTAGAAAAGACCATATATTTGGCAGCATGTTTCTGGTTTATGTTGCACAGAAACTTAGGTAGAGAAGTAAAAGATGCTGAAATGAAAGTGAAAAATTTCTAATCAGAAAAATTACTCTCCATTGGCATGCTTGACCTTGATGAAATAGACTCCTTGTTCATAATATCATAAGATAATTCAAGCTGTAAGGGAAACCTCAGGATCTTGTCTGGTCCAACATCACACTCAAAATGGAAGGAATTGCTGACATCAGAGGAAAATGAATGTCTTCAAGCCGTATTGTTTAAAAAGAAAATGATGGAAAGTATCTTGACAATGCTTCCAAAAGCTTTATTTTTTTATCCAAGTTCCTAAACATGAGCTGATATAGGACCTATTTCTATATGCAGAGTAAAAACAAGTCGCTATTAAAACTTCCCTAAGAGGGAAAATAATTTAAGGAAGTTGATAGTTTCTTAAAGGAATTGTGTCCCCATTTTTCCTAGGGAGGATAGTAAGAGATCAGCTGTGGTTCAATCATGAACTTACCCAGAAGCATATGGGAACTGTTACAAGCGGAAAAGAAGCAGGCACACATGTATTATAAGAGAATAATATGGGGGAATTGAGAGATTATAGGCCATTTAGCAGCTTTGCTTGTGTATTCCATTACTTGTGGGGAAAAAAGAGCAATTTTAAGAGAGGACAGAGAACATGTAGTTTTGTAAAAGAATAATCAAGTCCATCCACTGTAATACCTCCTTTAAGAAGAGATAGAAGGCAAACAATACACATATATTTCTCCAGTAAAACATCTGATCCTGCCTTGAGTGATATTCTCATCATCAAGGGAAGAAACATAATTTAAGTGTAACTATTAATGGTTGTACTATGATGGTTCAGAAGTTTTGTGCTGTTACACATTTACAGAGATATGATACAAAGCCACAGTGTGCAGTGTTACTCAGAATGAACAGTGTGATGGCTACTGCATTGCTATGACATACAAAAATATGAAAAATAAAAATGCAGGAGGCTTATAAAAAATACAGACTCCCAGGTTTCATGGCTTTCTGAGTCAGGGGAGGACATCAGGAAAAGATTTTTCACCCCCAGGGTGATTGAGCACTGGAAAAGCTCCCCTGAGCAGTGGTCACAACACCAGCCTGACAGAGTTCAAGAAGTGTTTGGACAATGCTCTTGGGCATGTAGTGTGACTCTTGGAGTGTTTTGTGCAGGGCCAGTTATTGGATTCAATGATCCTGACTGTGTCTCTGTCAGCTTAGAATATTCTATGATTTGGTGATCTCTAAATTCCTTCTATGATTGCTGTCATGAAAGATGCCTGATCTTTGTTTTAATCTGTTATGCTTCTGGTTTAGAGTATTTCTTCCATGCTTTTCAAAACCACAGTAGAGTCGTAAGTTTCTCATTTTTATGTAGATGAATACAATAACATCTTCATTTGACTCCTGGTGAGCACCGGTGTCATGGGTCATATGAAAATTTTTGCTTTAGTTTTATTAAAATGGAGAGAGAAAGGAGCAGGAGAAAATTGAGATAATTATTTAGTTTGGGTTTCAGTATTTATTAATCTTTCCACAGTTTTTAATACTATGTGGCATGCTTACTACAGCTTAAATTTAGGCTCTTCAAAGAGATAAACATTGCCTTCACAGAGGTGAGATTTAATATAGGTTCTTCCTTCTCTGTCTCTTTCTCAGATCTTCTACTGAGCTGCATATGCCACAATGACAAGCAAGCTGCTCCCTAGCATTTGTTCTCAGCTTTCCCATTGTTATAAGCAGAATTCAGCTTATTAATCAAGTGTCAATTCCTGTTATTAATGTCCTGATTTACTTTCTGGCAACCTTTTTTTGGACTTAGTTTGATTTTAAACTGTGCAGTCACGCTAAAGACATCCTTGTGATTATTTACTCCTACAGAATAGATTATACCCCTCAGTCAACACAAAGGGTCTCCATGCTGTCCTTAACATTTAGATTTTCCATTCTGCAAAAGCTAAATGAACATCAGTACACTTTGCCTAGCTTTTGTAAGGGGATTTTTTTTTTTTTTTAATGCATTTTTGTAATTTTGGGAACATGCAGCTCGACAGCATTTTATCAAAATGTAATGCCTGCTCTGAAGCATTATTCTTCATCCCAGGAGTGATGCAATTTTTAAAACAGTGCTATTTGAAATTTAGCCATTTTTACTCATAGCATATTTCTCTATCATTGTTAATTTTGCATTATTTTGCTATAATTTCGTTTATTAAGCCATGTTCAGATTCAGCTTTTGTTTTACCTGAATAATTTATTCTGTAATCTTTAGAGGGTGTTAATCTCTTTCAGTGTTTTCCAGATTTGCATTTTATTCTTAAATATTAAGAACATGTTACTTTTTATAGTTCTTTCCCTTGGTACCAACATTTATGACTAAAATAGTAACTTTTCACATGACTTGTCACCACTTACTGATGATGTACCTATTTGTGCCAACAGGAGTTCTCATATATGTGTGTGTTTGGGTGTTGTAAATGATTTAAACCTTCTTCATAGACAGAAAAGAATGCAAGCATTTGGAAGGATTTTTTGGTGCATGTGGATGTTTAGGAGCAGCTGTGGGATCTCAGTGTGCACCCTACAGCATCACAAGAAGGGATGGAATTCTTTTCCAGAAGATGAAGTATTACTGTTCTCTGGAAACATCACATGGGCAATATCTCAATGTGATAGGCTTATCATATTAATATTCCACTGAAGTTTAATAAGGAGAAGCAATAAAATTTGCTTTAATTCCCTTTTCATATTCTCCTTGCATGTGATTAGACTACACTTGATTTTTTTAGAACATGTGCATATCAGTAGTAATGCATGTATGTGTGCTTAATGTTGGTATCGCTTGCCTAAATTCGGTGTGAAGATGAATGTATTGTTGTCAGATGTAATTACATTTACATACATAAAAACCCATTGGGTCTGTTTCATTTGCCACATTGATAAGATCTCTGTTATTTTAGTTGGAAATACATCTGGTCTGCTGAGAAAAGTCTCTGCACCAAGATTTTATGTGATGGTTCTTTAGAGAGACCCAGATGACCATCTGACAGCAAAAGGCAAAGAGCCTGCTCCCTCGCCATGGGGATATCACAGCTTTATTCTGGGGTCCTGCCCCCACTGATCAGACCGCCTTTAGTCCCTTCCCCATCCCCGCCAGCGCCAGAAAGAGCGAGGCCCCACCTGTCCCGGGGCTTTTTCCCCAGGGGGAAGGGCCTAGGGGCAGGGACAAGCCACTACCCAATCCGGGATAAGGTGGGAGTGGAACAGAGTTGGGTTACATTCCAGTGTGGGGGACGGGCGCAGCCAAGCAGGGACAAAACACGTGATACAGTTTCCAAGGGGAACAGGGAAGAAAACATTACAAAGCCAATGTAAAAATGAAACACAGTACAAACCCAATGAATGCACTACAACAATCTTACATCTTTAAAATGTGACTCCAAGTATGTTGAATACATGGTGTTTTTTTCAACTATCCATTCCCTGGTCTGGTGAGATCCAGAACAGTTTGATCTCTGATTTTTCCATCCAAACATGCAAATATCCAGCTATACTAGAACATCTTTGACTGCACCTTCCTTGCCAGAGCTTTTTTACTTGGAAAAGATTTGATGAGAATATGGTTGACTTGCAGAGGGGAAGGGTACAGCTGTATTTTTGAGAACAGAGTGTGGTAGAATTTCTTTATGACCACTGTTTAGAAGGCTGTGTTGCTATTTCTTCCTCAAAGCAGCCATGCCACAGATGGGGTTATTCTTAGTCAGAGAGAAAGGCTTATTTACAGAGTTTACAGAACTACTTCCTGCAGCATCTCGCTCTTCTGGCCAACCACAAAGTATGCATAATCCTGCTTTTTATCTTGTGTCAATGCAAGATGGATGTCTCTAGGTGGGAGGGTTTTGGTGCAGATTGGCTCCACCTGCCAAATCTGGACTTCTCATCTCAAGAGGAACTGTTTTCTGGAATGTCTCCATCAAGAACAAACAGCAAACTAGTACAAAAATGTTCTTAATTTTTCTTGTAACTGCCCTGGTATATGCTCTCTCTTATCTCCCCCTGCCTGATTTGCATGTGTCTGTACCTTATCTGGAGGTACTAAAGATACTGTTGGGTTTGAGAATGGACTGTTTATTTGCATCTGTGTGACAAAGCATGCTTTATGTACAGGAGAATTAAAGCAAATAAACTGGATTTAGTTCAGGCTATGAACTCTCTGTATCAAATGCAGATACCATCTCTATTGGGTACAGAGCCTAAAAGTTTGTACAAAGTTAAACTGAAAATATGTGCAACGAATAAACATATAGTTGTGTTAGCATTAGTTTATCAGCATGATCACTAGCAGATGAGAATACAATGTCTTTATTTTTGGAAGCATTATGTTATCTGATAATAGATATTCTTACTGCAATACATTTTCACTAGTCAGACTCAGTGAATGTTTGCCTTGCTAACTTCTCGTCCTGAAGAGCTGCATGTTATGACAGACAGAACCACAGTTTTGAGAAGGCTATTCTTTTTAGTTGACATAGTTTATACTGAGCATTATTATTCTGAAAGTCACTATTGCATTTTTCAGGAACATGTGACTTTTCCTTTGCTATCTGGATCTGCTCTTTAATCAGGCAAACCTAATTTGCTGTGGTTTACTTATATTAATATGTTCTGTGTATAAAAGAGCACACTTAGTATTATCATTGTGTTTACATTTATGTCAGGATGTAGCACAGCTTATTCTGGATAACTTCTTCAAACGGTATTATTACCCTGCTTCATCCTGAGTCACAATAAGCATTTATGTGTTCTGACATACATGTAAATGTAAATTGATTTACATGTCAATTCCATACTGCTGTGATGTTATTGAGCATATAATAATTTCTTGTAATTCCTTAATGTTATAAAATGTACTTAGTACTTTAGCAGGAGAATATCTCAGAGGTGCTTGGTATATGGCATATATTCACATGTGATATTCTGTGATGAAATTCAAAGCGCTGAATTTAATCTCTTTGTCTGGTCCTTTCTCCAGCATTTCAGGCAATTTGACAATACATCAACTGTTCTGTTACTTCTTGCCTTACCTCCTCCTACCTTGACTGTTGGGCAGCCAGCTGATATTTCTAGTGTCCTTTGCTGTGTAACCATCAGGGTATGTGCCTATATAACCAACACTCTTTCATTACAAAGACTGAAATTCAGATTACCTAATGATAAAGGATATCTGCTTGTTCATGTTATGTATATAAGTTTTTATGTGGCGTAAGTCAGTGTAATGTTATGTGTTTAGAGATTAAACTTATG
Organism: Hirundo rustica; assembly: GCF_015227805.2. Classification (NCBI taxonomy): domain Eukaryota; kingdom Metazoa; phylum Chordata; class Aves; order Passeriformes; family Hirundinidae; genus Hirundo; species Hirundo rustica. Next base: position 45,663,209 of record NC_053488.1, read on the forward strand.
CTTAAGCTTATGTATTTAAGCTGTTCACCTTGTGTGTGTACTGTGATTTTTTTTTTTTTTTTTTTTTTTTTTAAGACTATATTTGGGGCTCATTTTAACTAAGCAAGTAAATGTAAATTTTATAATTGGCTCCTTGAAAAGAGGAAGGATCGTCTAGTTGCCAAAGAAAGCAAAGCTTTTGCAGGGGATGAGGGGAAAAGGGCTTCCTAGAGATTTGTGGCAGTCTAGGGTTACTCTTGTATCTGTCCTAAATGTGAACCATTTTCTCTGTTGCTAATTTACAGGCATTAGCTGAAAATTAAATGGGAATCCTGTGAAAACTATTTTGGGAAATAGTTTTTAAGGGAAAGTAGCAAGGAAAATAGAAACTGAAAATATAACTGTACTGTGAGAAAGAGAATTCCATGATTGGTTTGTAGGCTACTTTTGTTTGGCGTTGCTGTTAATGAGAATCTACTTCAACATTTCTCATTTAATTTCTGATGCTTTTATGGGTTTAGAACTCGTTAATATTGGTATGTAATTTCTAGCAAAGTCTGTCCCTTTTGATTCTAACCCTTCTCTCCAAATCTACTCTGTATAAAAATAATTTTATTTTTGTCTTAGTGTGGGAAACTCTGCTCCTTCAGCTTCCCCACCCCTTCCCTTACAGTCAGGAAAATGGGCCCCAAAGCATCAAGTATCCCATGCTATCAAGGCACTTTTTTTGAATGGGAGAAGATAATGCCTTTCTAGCCCTTCTGTATGAAACTAGTAGATTCATTTTTTTGTGTATTTTGAGGAATTTATCCAGTATATAGGCACTTCGTGAGATTTTGTGTATTTTGAGGAATTTATCCAGTATATAGGCACTTCGTGAGATGTGTTGGAATTTGTTTGCTTGTGTAGAGAATGTTTTTTAATGAGTTACTGGCTGGGGACTCTGTTCCATGTTTGGGAACCAGTACATACAATAAACCATAGGAGCTGGATCTCCTTCTCTTCTCCTCTTGCATCCATGTTTTTCCCATATTCTGTACACAATTTCTACTACAATTTCTTTTTTATACCAAAAAAAATGATTGTTGTAAAAAGTTAGCCTAATAATGCCTTAAGTTGGAACTGAAATAGAAGTACCTAAAATTGAAGATTCTAGTGGTGTGGAGAGTTGAGCCTACCACAAAAGTTTTGTGTCCAGGATAACCTTGCCTTCTGTGCATGTGCTTCCAAACCAAGTGTCATTTCCTTTCTGCCAGGCTAAAAATAGAATCCAAGAATTCTATTAAAGCAAGAGTTGATTATTGGAATAAAGATTCAGGAGGTTTGGCTTGTCCAAAAGCAGGCACAAAGGCGCTTCTGTCTGATAGACTTTTTTTTGTTTAGGGGTGTGGGAAGCTATTAGCTCTTTGATCTCAACCCAGCATTGTAATGGACCTTGTTTGTCTCAAGCAGACATCAGCTGTAATGGGATTATGCATTTTGTTCATACAAATCTGGCTTTTATAGCCCACTAAAATCGTAGTCAGTTATTAGTTTGTCTCTTAAAGTGGGCATTCTGGATTAGGTCTGCCACAACTCATCTATTTTATGTGAAATGTAGTTTTGCTACAGTCTTTTGAATTTCCAGCATCATAATAGACATAGAGGTGAGCACATGGCAAATTATAATTTTATTTATTTATTTTAAAATTCTGTTACTATTTCCATCTGCAGACAATCATACCACAGTGTCAGCACAGGTCACATTTGTTCAGGCAGATTATTAATAGATCTTTTTGACTAAGGCTTTTCACAGAAACACAGAATCACAGAATTTTTAGGTTGGAAGAGATCTTCAAGATCATCGAGTCCAACCCATCTCTAATACCTCAACTAGACCATGACACTAGGTGCCACATCCAGTCTTTTTTTAAACACATCTAGGGATGGTGACTCCACCACCTCCCTGGGCAAGCCATTCCAGTACTTTATCACTCTTTCTGTGAAAAACTTTTTCCTAATATCCAGCCTATATCTCCCTTGTAGCAGCTTGAGACTGAGTCCTCTTGTTCTGTCTGTTGTTGCCTGAAGAAAGAGACCAACCCCCAGCTGACCACAGCCACCCTTCTGGAAGCTGTAGAGAGTGATAAGGTCACCTCTGAGTCTCCTTTTCTCCAGGCTAAACAACCCCAGCTCCCTCAGTCGTTCTTCATATGGCTTGTGCTCCAAGCCCTTCACCAGCCTCGTTGCCCTCCTCTGGACACGCTCAAGCATCTCAACGTCCTTCCTAAACTGAGGGGCCCAGAACTGGACACAATACTCAAGGTGTGGCCTCACCAGTGCAGAGTACGGGGGAAGAATGACCTCCCTGCTCCTGCTGGTCACACCATTCCTGATCCAGGCCAGGATGCTATTGGCCCTCTTGGCCACCAGGGCACACTGCTGGCTCACGTCCAGCCAAGACTGATGGTAGATGATGGAGAATGGCTTAGCAAGCTCATCTACCAGCTCTCTCATCACCCTGGGATGGATCCTGTCTGGTCCCATAGATTTATGGATATCCAGGCATTTCAGCAGTTCTCTGACTGCCACTTCTTGGATAATGAGGGGACCATTCTGCTCCCTGACATCATCTACCAGCCCAGAAGGGCAGTTGTCTTGAAGGCAAGTCATCTCCTCACTAAAAACTGAGGCAAAGTAGGCATTAAGCACTTCTGCCTTCTCCTCATCTACAGATATTAAGTTCCCTCCCTTGTCCAGTAAAGAACAAAGGTTGGTCTTACCCTTCCTTTTAGCAGTAATATATTTGTAAAAACATTTTTTATTATCCTTTACAGAAGTTGCCAGTCTAAGTTCAAACTGAGCTTTGGCCTCCCTAATTTTTTTCCTACATTCTTTAGCACCTCCCTTAAATACTTCCTGAGAGGCCTGACCCCCCTTCCAAAGCTGATACATCCTCTTTTTATTCCTGAGTTCCTCCAAAACCTCCTTGCTCATCCAGGCTGGATGTTTACCCCATTGACTTACCTTCTGGCACACAGAGAGAGTCTGTTCCTGTGCCCTCAAGATCTCTGTTTTGAGGCATGCCCAGCTTTCCTGAACTCTTTTGTTTTTAAGGGCTGCTTCCCAAGGGATACTCTGTATAAGTCTCCTAAACAGGCCAAAGTCTGCCCTCCAGAAGTCCAGTGCAAGGGTTTTACTGGTGCTCCTCCTGACTTCACCAAATATTGAGAACTCTATTATTTCATGATCACTCTGCCCCATGCAACCTCCAACCACCACATCTTCCACCAGTCCATCTCTATTTGCAAACAGCAGATCTAACATAGTCCCTCCCCTGGTGGGCTCACTCACCAGCTGCGACAAAAAGCTGTCCTCCATACACTCTAAAAATTTCCTGGACTGCCTCTTTTCTGCTGTATTAAGTTCTCAGCAGATGTCTGGCAGGTTGAAGTCACCCACAAGAACAAGGGCTGCTGATCCTGAAACATTACCTAGCTGCTTATAGAATAAGTTATCCACCTCTTCTTCCTGGTTAGGTGGACGATAACAGACTCCCAGCAGGATGTCAGCCTTGTTGGTCTTCCCCTTAATTCTTACCCATAGGCATTCAACTCCATCTTCCTTAGTTTCAATTCCTACGGTATCAAAATTCTGCTTAATATGAAGGGCCACCCCTCCACCTCTTCTTCCTTGCCTGTCTCTTCTGAGGAGCTTGTGGCCATTGAGTGCAGTGCTCCAGCCATGTGAGTCATCCCACCATGTTTCTGTGACGGCAACTACATCATAGCTTTGCTGTTGCATCATGGCCTCCAGCTCTTCCTGTTTGTTACCCATGCTGCGTGTATTGGTATACATGCACCTCAGCTGGGCTGCTGACTTCGCCCCTAATTCAGCCTTGCAACCCTTTGGCCTGCTTCCAGACAGCCCAGCTGCATTCCTTCCCCCTTCAAACTTAGTTTAAAGCTCTCTCCACAAGTTCTGCCAGTTCATGAGCTAAGAATCTTTTGCCCTTAACAGAGAGATGTATCCCATTTGGTTCCACCATGGCAGGTGTTGTAAAAATTTCTCCATGATCAAATTTTGCCAATGACACCAACCCTTAAGCCACTTGTTGATGGTGTGGGTTCTCCTGTTTCTTTCACATTTTCCTCTGCCACCAAAGGGACTGAGCAGAACACTACCTGTGCTCCTGCCCTATCAATTACCTGACCCAGTGCCCTAAAGTCTCCTTTAATTGCCTTGACACTCCTCTTTTAAATCTCATCGCTGCCAGCCTGTAGTATCAGCAGAGGGTAATAATCAGAGGGCCGAATCAGCGCAGGAAGTCTCTCAGTGATATTATGTACCCGAGCCCCAGGGAGGCAGCAGACCTCCCTGTGGGATGGGTCCAGTCGACATATGGGGCCCTCTGTTCCTCTCAGAAGGGAGTCACCTACTACGATTACCCTTCTTTTCTTCTTGATGTTAGAGGTGGTGATGCATCTTTCAGATGAATCATAATTGGTGGACTCACTGGGCAGACAATTTTCTTCTAAATCATCTAGTTGGCCCTCTAGATCCAGGACCTCATATCTGTTCTGAAGTGGCACCTGGCTGAGGGAAGGGGAGGAGTTTTTGTTATTATCTCCCTGAGTAGGGACCCATTTCCACTCCTCTTAATTTATCAGGTACCCTTCTATTACCTGAGAGCGGGAGGCATGTAAGTCCTCAGACTTATGGTCAGAGGCCTCCCTTAAAGATGGAAGGGCTGAATTCCACCAGTCTATTTCCATTTCACTTTCCCTGATACTTCTTAATCGTTCAACTTCCTCCCTAAGCTCAGCCACCAGTGAAAGGAGATCACTCACCTGTTCACACCATAGGCAGACCTCATCCACAACACCCCCTGAAGCCACTGATAAGCTCAAACACTCCGGGCAGGAATGGGTCTGTACAGACACATCCTTTTTGGAGGGCTCCATTTGGTCACATACACTTATACCAACCACAGTTTTCAACCGTGTAGAAACCATTACTAGCAGACACCCCAAAAGCAATTGGATTTTTTACATAACAGTTGAACAATCTCTCTTAGAAGCATGTGATGAAGTTGAAAGACAGACGGTGATGGGTTTTGACCTAGTTCTACAGTTGCAGTTGGATGATGTGAACTGGCATATGGCAGTCATTCTAGGAAAGAGGGTCTTAACAAGTGCGTTTAAGCAGATGCTTTGGAGGTTTCAAAACTTCTAATTTAACTTAGTTACAAGGACTTTGTATTTTTTTCCCCTCATTGCTCAGAAAATGCCTTTATGCATCCCATTTTCTTTGCTGTACTCAAGGAAGCTCTGGCTCCAGTGCAGGTGTTCAGATCTTTTTACTTTTCCAAAATTTTTTCCCCCTAGTTGTCTGAAATGAAGAGCAATTCACCTGGTATAATGGGCCAACATCATTGCACACAGCTATACAGAATATAGTGTTAACATTATAGTTATTATTATTATTATTATTAGCAGCGGCAAGCTGAGTCTGAGTGAGTCATTAAAAACGGAATATAATCACAGACAAAGACCCACTAACCACTTAAATTTAGAAAGTGGTTTGTTTATTCACCATCGGGTGGCACGGGAGTCATCTCCAAAAGGTGTGTCTGCCTCGAACAAGGTTCTTTTCCCTCTATTTCTAAGATTTTACATACAATACATATGTATAACCCCAGCACCTCCCATCCCTGCTCTGTATTAAAATGAGGCCATTAGTCCTCCATGCGTGCGCAGTTCTTGTCTTGAATTGGGTTGGTGGTCTCAGATTGGGTCAGTGGTCTCAAAGGATGAAGTTAGGAGGGTCTTCATCAAGTCTCCGTGATCCTCTGGCATGATCCAAGGTCCCTGGTTCATGATTGATTGATACCAAGTCCAGGTGCTGGCCATTGTTCTTACTGGTTTCATTCTGTTCTTATAATGGTTCACTTACTCCACTTGTTTCTATAAACAGACTCAAAATATAACAATTATCTCTAGCTTAGGCATCTAATAATCATTAACCTACAATTTACTAATCTAACTTACATCTTGATCAATATAAATTGCTTCTAACCCTTAGCTAAAATTTTAACTCTTTAAAATCATGATTCATGAGGGCCAGAGTTAGTCTGGTGGAGCAAGATTACCCTCCTGGATTTTGGTGTGTGAGAAAGATTACCATGTAGCTCTTATCACAGGGTTTTCTTTTTTACCAGAGTTTCTGGCTGCTCTCTGAGTGTGAGCTGCCAACTTGAGTTTTAGTTGGCAATGCTGAGCTTCTGTGAATCCTCATTTTTTAAAAAGGTGAGGAGATGACTTATTGCCCCTTTTCTTTTACATTCACTACACCCTTGTGTTCTGGGTTCATGAAATACAGGATTTTGGTAATTACACGAAAATCTTAACTGAAGTGCACAGTTGAAAATGGACTCTCTGAAATGCCAGTTTAGTTATAATGGAGTAATCAACTGTTATCCTGCCAACCCAGAGAGGCAAGGCATAGTTCCCACAGAAACCTGTCAGAGACACAGTAAAATTCATCAAGATGTTCCTGTTCCTTGGTGTCACAGCTTGGATGACAGACAAGTGACAAGGCTCACTGGCTTCATGCACAACAGCCTACTATCATTGAGTCCTCTTCTCCTTATATAGATCTGAAGGTCTGCATGGTCAATCCCTATTGGCTGAACCAGTTGCCACCTGGTCAACTAGCCAATAGCTACTTGCATCCCCAGTGGTCTAGGCCTGCTCTCCAACAGTCCACACAGATCGAGTTATATAATCAAGGTGCCTATATAATTAGTTACCATTCAGTTATAAAATGGGTATTAATTTTAATTGTGAGGCCTTCAGGCCAGCTATTGGCCACCACAATTCCTGGAATTGTTTCTCTGCCACTGCCAGGCCTGGTAAATTGACCTGAGGGAGTACAAGATGCTGCCACTGTTAAAACATCCCACTTCTCTTTGTGTTGTGATGTTTTTTAAATGACTGTGTGGTTATCAGTACAGATGTTTTGGGGAGCTATTTTGGTTCTAGTACTGCAGAAATGGGAGGGGAGTACTTATACACATGTGCTCTCTTGTGCTTACTATTCTTACTTTATGTGAAAAGCTGTTTCAGCATGATTGCTCCATTTTGGACTAGAAACCTGTATTATCACTTCTCATCTGGGAGGCAGTTCATGATTGTGGCTGTGTTGCAGTGATTTAGTAAACTCCACCTTTCTTCCTGGTAGGAAGCAACCGAAGTAAACTTTGTTTTCCAGGAAGGGCACTGTCTGTTCTGTGAAGAGTTCATAATGAAATGAGTTCACCGCATTGAGGTACTCAAGTGAGGTTCATGCCTTTATGCCAAATAGCCATCTGTAATTTCCTGCACTGAGTTTTCTATATGTTTACCTGCTTGAAACTATAATTTTAGGAATGTGACTGGAGAAAAAGACATTGAATCTGTCTGTTATCTGAATTTTTAAAGAGATTCTAAGTGCATATTATTGTTTGAATCTAATTTTTATATAAAGTGATTTTCTGATATGCATTATAGAAAAGGAGGGAAAAGTGTTTCTGCAGCCACCTATATGGGTGGCAGGTGTTTTTTTCATAATGATGAATTATCTTGTGCCAGTATTCTGAACTGTGAAAGCAGAACAAACAAGATTTTTTTAATATGAGATATGGGTTTGTTTATTTTACTTGGTTTAGTTGGTTGATAGAGCCTTATCTGAAAGTAAACACGAGAAACAGTAAGCAAATGATTTCTTAACAAAGTAAGTGACTATCCAAATGAGGCCTGAAAATAAAAATTTTAGTTCTGTAATCATCTGAAGTGTGATATATGTCCTAAAGTTAATTCATGTTGATAGATAAAAATGTAATATCATCTCAATAAATGTAAGTTTTGTTTTAATCCAACAAACTATGAGTCAACTCAGAGGAAAGCAGCTCAGAAAAGGTGCAGGAATTTCTCTCGCTTGAAAGGACAAGGGAGGGGGAAGCATGAGACATAACATGATTAAGAATTACCAGGAGAGAGACACAAACATGCATTGGCTACCAGGAGAGAGACACAAACATGCTTTGGCTACAAATCCTTAAAAAGGAATGTAACATCTGCTCTGAAGTTACTTCATGTTAATAGAATATAAATTGTAATACTGAATGTATGATTATAAGTCCTGTATAAACTAGCATGTTAGAAGTTAGGTTTTGTTTTAGCATTTTGTGGGTTAACTTGGGAAGAAGGGGATTTAATAGAATACAAAAATGTCCCTAGCCTGAAAAGGTTTGGGAGGGGCACGGAAAGAGCTTGATTGGAATTACCAGAAAGGAGGACAGAAGACTGTCACTGCCAGGAATCGCTGAAAGGAAACAAAGAGCAACAGAACACAGAGATGATAGCCTGGAGAACCCGATGATTGTTTCAGATCCGTATCTAGATGGTCTCCGGCCAAAATTAGCATGTCTACGCCACACCTGGAACCGACCATCGACAGCATTGTCCTCCTCCGCTGATCCATTCAGACTCTTAGAACTGAAACTTGCATACTTAATGAAGCTGCCTCGGATGGAGGACTTACATCATCTCAGGCCTCTCTCCGCGATCCAGTGTATGAAAAGAGGCTGCTGCAAGCCCCAGATGTGAACTTGGGGATAACAGACTGGCAGAGTGTGTTATCGTTGTTCACCCGGCGCCGACCCCGGGCTCGACACTGTCCTTTTAATTGTGGCTGTCCGAGACTGTTATTTTGTCTCTTAACAAAATTCCAAATTTTGATTTATCGAATTTGATCTTCTCATTTATAACAATTTCTGGTGACCCCGACGTGATTGGAGTGATACCGGGACCCCCGTCGGACCCCTGTCTCTGACCAGGAGGCGCCCTGCTGAATTCAGCGGCCTGGCAGAGCTGGGAGAGCCGGGTGGAACCGATCAACCACGCGACGGACTAAAACAGCAAAAGCCACATTTAAAAGGGGATAGGCGAGGTCAGAGCTCTCGGGGAACTCGGGGAGGTTTTGGGGAGCAGAACCTCCGGAGCCGCGGCGAAGAAATCTACTCGTAAAAGTCTACGTGCACGAAGAGCCCACACAGGAAAAGGATCGTAAGTATTGTGTGGTTGAGTGGGGGTGACCGAGCGTGTGAAGTGAGACGTGATTTATCACGAAGCGAGTGGGACCCCAAAATCGCAGTTCCATTGTCCCGCGAGGGGCGTGGTCGGTTGCAGGGGAAGCGAAAGTTTTGGGGGTAAAATGCACCTCACATGTTAAGCCTTGAAAACTCGGGGAGTTTTCGGAAAGGGGAGATCGGTCACAGGAAGGCTGAAAGGGAAGGTTACGTCCCTACAAGAGTTCCGGGGACTGGTAAACTTTTCAGCCTAGGACCGGGAAAGGTCCAAGGAAGAGAGAAAGGAGAGCTCGCAATCACCAGAGAACACCCTGAGGGGGAGCGATCACTCTTAAAGGGCCAGTATCTGGTGGACCCATACCACGGGGCAAACGAAAAGTAAGAATAGTAAAAAGGCTTTAAGAAAAGCCAAACAGGGAACCGGTAAAGAGATCCCTGAAATCCCGATTGAGAGTCCATTGGGATGGATATTAGAACATTGGGACGAGTGCCCCATCAGGAGAAAGAAGTCAAAGAGTCAGATGGTACATTACTGTATGGAAATGTGGGGAGGGGTGGAAATACGGGACCATGTAACTTGGCCCATTTTTGGGACATTTGAGGAATGGGTTTGCAAAGCACTAACACTTTATGTTAAGGAGAGGGGAAGTGAAGAGGAACAGGGATATGCAGGAATCTGGGAAAAGATCGATGCTAGGATTTTCCCTGTGAAATTAAAGGGCCCTACCTCTGTCTCAGGGGATAAGTGGGAACCTTTAGATAACCTTCCCCCACCTTACCTAGTGCCCTCACCCCCTCCCCTCCCAGGTCCAGATGAACCCCAAAACCCCGGGAGATTGGGAGATCCTTTGGGGCAAAGGATCCCCAGACCCTCACCCTCTCCATCTGCCCCTCCATTAAGGTCACAATCTGGGGCCCCGTTCCCACCAGTTGGGCTCCCTCCCCGGCTAGAACTGGTGACGGCTCCTCGGCCATCAGGGGGGGTGGTGCAGGTCCCCCACGCCCCTGCCCCGCTCCTCGATGGCCAGCCGCTTGAATTAGATCTGGCGGCGTTCTTTAGCCCCGCTCCCATGGCACCACAGGTCCCAGCAGAAGCTAAGCATACCCCACCCGCTAGGAGGACTAGGAGACAGCTAAAGAGAATGAATGAGGCAGAGAGTGAAGGGGAAGGGGAAAAGGCTAATCTATTTCCCTTAAGAGAAGTACCAACTGCCCCTGGAATTATCGGGTACGTAAACGTCCCGATTAACACCAGCGATGTGAGAGCTTTCAAAAAGGAGATGGGAAAGCTTATGGATGACCCCTTAGGAGTATCTGAAAGGCTGGATGAGTTTTTGGGAACTAGTATATATTCCTATGAGGATCTCACAGCCATTTTGAGGTTCTTATTTAACACGGAAGAGAGAGAAATGATACGACAGGCAGGAATAAGGGAATGGGAGCGGCGGAACCCTCAAAGTACCCTGGGAGATCAGAAATGGCCAAGCCAGGATCCCCGATGGAATGCCCAGACCGAGGAGGGTAGAAAAAACATGATCGATATGAGGAACATAATCATTCAGGGAATCAGGGAGGCCGTACCCCGGGGGCAGAATCTAAGTAAGGTTTTTGGGGAATGCCAAGGGAAAGAGGAAACCCCTACCGAATGGTTAGAAAGGTTAAGGAAAAGTCTACAAATATATTCAGGAACAGACCCTGACTCTCCTGTGGGAGAAGTCTTGCTAAAAACCCAGTTTGTAGCAAAATCATGGGAGGATATAAGGGAAAAGTTAGAGAAAATTGAAGGGTGGCAAGAGAAGGGATTACAGGAGCTATTGAGGGAAGCTCAGAAAATATATATGAGGAGAGATGAGGAAAAGCAGAAAATACAAGCTCGAGTACTAGTAGCAGCTGTAAGGGAAGCCCAAAAACAGGAACGGCCCTGGGCTTCAGAAAAACCTCTAAAGAAAGGACCATCGAAAGGACCAGCGCGTCCACAGAAAGGGACCCCAGTGAATCGAGCAGAGGGGTTGGAATGCTTTTACTTTAAGAAAAAAGGACACGTAAAAAGGGATTGCCCGAAAAGGATGAGGGATGAAAAGATGTTCCAAGAAGATTAGGGATGTCAGGGGCTCTACATTTTGGGGTCCATAACATCAGAAGAGCCCTTGATAACATTAAAAATTGGACCCAAGGGAACGAAGATGGACTTTTTAGTAGACTCTGGGGCCGAGAAAAGCACATTTAAACAGTTACCCCCAGGATGCCAGGTCAGCAAGGACTTTATGGTGGTTATAGGGGCCAAAGGAGAACCTTTTAAAGTTCCCATAGTAAAGAATGTAGAAATTGAATCAGATACTAAATTTTGTTGCGGAGACATGTTATTAGTAGAGGAAGCTGATTATAACTTGTTAGGAAGGGATCTGATAGTAGCACTGGGTATTAACTTAATTGTAAGAGATTCATGGATGGTGGTTAGCATATATAAACTAACCTGTGAGGATAAAGATAAAATTAACCCTAAAGTATGGCACACAGGGAGGGAGGCCGGGAAGCTAGACATGACCCCTATTTCAGTTGAAATAGAGAGACCCGAGGACCCCATAAGGATCAAACAATATCCTATCCCTTTAGAAGGAAGACGGGGACTGAAACCCTTCATAGAGGATCTAATAAAAAAGGGCATTTTGGAACCTTGCATGTCAAGGCATAACACCCCAATTTTAGCCATTAAAAAGACAGATGGAAGCTATAGGTTGGTGCAAGATTTAAGAGCAATAAATGAAAGGACAAAGACACGGTTTCCTGTAGTTGCCAATCCATATACACTTCTAAATAGAGTCTCCCCCGAGGACACATGGTATAGTGTCATAGATCTAAAAGATGCATTCTGGACCTGCCCTTTAGCCGAAGGCAGTCAGGACTTCTTTGCATTCCAATGGGAAGACCCTGACACTAATCGCAAACAACAGCTAAGATGGGCCTCACTTCCTCAAGGGTTTGTGGACTCGCCCAATTTATTTGGACAAGCCCTAGAGCAATTGCTAAGTAAATTTTCTCCCAGGAAAGGGACAAAGATCTTGCAGTATGTAGATGACTTATTAGTGGCTGGTGAAACAGAAGGGGACGTAAGAGAGTGTACCATTGAATTATTAAACTTTTTGGGGGAAAAGGGTTTGAAGGTGTCTAAACAGAAATTACAGTTCACCGAGCCAGGGGTAAAATATCTAGGACACTGGCTCGTAAGAGGGAAGAAAAAGTTGGATCCAGAAAGAATAGCCAGGATTTTAGAACTGCCTTCCCCCAAGAACAAAAGGCAGGTACGCCAATTGTTAGGGCTGTTGGGTTATTGTAGGCAGTGGATAGAGGGGTATAGTGATAAGGCAAAATTCCTATACGAGAAATTGACAAAGGACAAGATAAAATGGACTGAACAGGATGACAAAGAACTGCAAAGGCTAAAGGAGGCCTTGATAACCGCACCTGTCTTAAGCCTCCCTGACATAAACAAAAAGTTCCAGTTATTTGTAGATGTAAGTAATCACACAGCCTACAGAGTTTTAAGACAGGAATGGGCTGGAGATAAAAACCTGTAAGCTACCTTTCAAAATTATTAGACCCTGTAAGCAGGGGATAGCCCACATGTTTGCAGGCCATAGTGGCTGTGGCCTTATTAGTAGAAGAAGCCAAAAAGATCACATTTGGAGCTCCTATGGTAGTCTATACCCCACACAATGTGAGGACTATCTTACAACAAAAAGCTGAAAAATGGCTCACGGATGCGAGGCTTTTAAAGTATGAGGCCATTCTCATCCATGCTCCAGAATTGGAATTGAGAACAACCCAAGCAAGCAATCCAGCAGGATTTCTGTATGGGGAAGCACTGGGGAAGCCTATGCATATTTGTTCAGACTTGATAGAATTGCAGACAAAAGTAAGGGAGGACTTGGAAGATGAAGAATTAGATGAGGGGCAGAAATGGTTTGTAGATGGGTCGGCCCGAGTCATAGAAGGAAAAAGAAAATCAGGGTATGCCATCATAAATGGGAAAACTGGGGAGGTGGTCAAATCAGGTCCCCTAAGCACTTCTTGGTCAGCTCAGGCATGTGAATTGTATGCAGTACTGCAAGCCTTAAGAGAGCTGAAAGGGAAAACAGGGACCATCTTTACTGACTCTAAGTATGCTTTTGGGGTGGTACATACTTTTAAAAAAATTTAAGAGGAAAGGGGACTAATAAACACTCGAGGAAAAAACCTAGTGCATGAGGACTTAATAAGACAAATCCTCGAAGCAGTAAGAGAACCAAAAGCTATTGCCGTAGTATATGTAAAGGGTCATCAAGCAGGATTACAATTCAGAATAAGGGGAAATAATTTAGCCGATCAGGAAGTCAAAAAAGCAGCTCTTCTCACCCTTGAAATCCCTGAGAACATACCAAAAGGTCCCCAGGAATTTCCTCCGCATCCCACAGAAAAAGAAATTGAGGATTTTAAAAAGATAGGAGGTACATTAAAGAATGGGAAATGGAAACTCACTGACGGTCAAGAATTAATTCCAAAAGCATATGCCCAAAAGATACTGAAGACATTGCATTCTCAAACCCACTGGGGAACTCAGGCATTAGCAGACCAGTTCCTGAAGTTTTTTGGATGCAAAGGTATCTTCGAATTAGCAAAGCAGGAAGTTCAGAATTGCCTAGTGTGTCAGAAAATTAATAAGTCAAGAATCAGACAAAATATACCAGGGGGATGACCTTTAGCATACCGTCCCTTTGGGAGGATTCAAGTAGATTTCACTGAGCTACCCAAAATAGGAAGGTATAAGTATTTACTGGTAATAGTGGACCAATTAACACATTGGGTGGAAGCATTCCCTAGCCCTAGGGCAATAGCACAAACCGTGGCCCGAAAGTTACTGGAGGAAATAGTACCTAGATATGGGATCCCTGACTCTATAAACTCAGACCAAGGAACCCACTTCACATCAAAGATCATAAAACACTTAGCAGAGGCCTTGGGGATCAGATGGGAGTATCACACTCCTTGGCACCCTCAGAGTTCAGGCCAGGTAGAAAGAATGAATCAGACTCTAAAAGCTCAATTATCCAAACTTATGCTAGAAACTAAAATGTCATGGGTGAGGTGCCTTCCTTTAGCTCTCCTAAATGTTAGGACCCAACCCCATTCAGGTTCTGGTTTGTCCCCCTTTGAAATGCTACATGGAATGCCATATGAGCATAGAATGCCGGTTGGACACCCCCGAATGGAAGATTGCCAGATCCAGTCTTATCTTGTCTTAATTAACAAAAATTTACAGGAGCTCCGAAAACACGGACTAATAGCACAAGGCACACCTCTGGGATTTGCTATTCACAAAATCCAGCCGGGAGACCAGGTGCTGATCAAGACATGGAAAGAAGCCCCATTGTCACCGCACTGGGAGGGACCTTTTCTCATCCTCCTCACCACTGACACAGCAGTGAGAACAGCAGAAAAGAGTTAGACACACTCATCTCAGGTGAAAAGAGTTGAACAGCAAAGCAGCTCTCCGCAGTGGAAAGTCACCTCAGCACCGGGAGACTTAAAGCTGAAGATACATCGGGAAACCTAATGACCAGCGCTTATCGGATAAGTTGTAACCAAGCAGGATGTCCCTGCTATCCCTTTGCTCATTTTAAGTGCGGGTATTGTAAACAGATTTGGGTAACTCATTGTTACAGAGGGGCCAGGCCGTGGGGTTTATGTGAACATTGCTTTGAGGAGGAGAGCAAGCTTACGAATCTATTTCTATACATTGCCACAGAATCGGGTCTTTTTGAATTGGATTCTCCTGAGTGGTTTCATTATTTCACAAACGGGATAAGGGGAGGACTAAATAAAAGAGCGGAGCCACTCGTGATTGAGTGTAGGAGAACAGTGAAAGTACCCTGTTTAGCTGACCAAGTGAAATTAGCCAGGTGGGAACAATACAAAAGGCGATACGCTCAACAGAGCACCTGTAGGAGCCCTGAAGAATATCCCTGCTGCCAGGAAAATAGTTTACCCCGCCGTTGGTGGCACCCCAACGGGCGAAGGGTTGAGCAGAGGGATACGCCTGTGGGTAACCCTGGTGACCCTGAGCCTAGCCGTGTACCGCACGAATGGCCTCCCCAACCCCAAGGAGGAGACGGGGAAAAGAACTGACCCCCCCAGAGGTTCACTCAGAACTTACCTGGGATCAGGTCTCGAAATCCAGGGTACGAGTAGACTGGTCTACATTGCAAAAGGGAGGGGACTACAAATTGAATAGTGGGTTTCAAATGAATAAAACCAATAACCCGATGGCAATGTCTAGGAAAAGAAGGGAACTAAAAGGCTTACCTTTCATTCCCACCTGCATGGAATGTAATAAAACTGTATGGATTGGGGGGAAGAAGGAAAGTACCTTTGTGGGATACTTACAAGTGAACCAATTGTGTTATAATAAGAAAAAGCTAGACATGTGTACCCTTAACGGGAAAACATATTGGGTGGGACAAAATAAGAAATTGCAAACCAATTCTTTAAACGGAGGACGCATATTGCTGGATTTGCTGAGTGAAAATGATGAAAGGGTATGTCTGAAACTAGAAAAAGTGTTTTGTTTTTCTAAAGATGAAGAGGGGTTAGACCCAGAAAACAAGATACAAAGGGTAGCCTTAGAGCTAAAAAGGCAGGAATTAGAAGCAAAGAGGAAAAGAATGGAGCAAGAAAGGATGAGGACACTTAGCAAGCAATATGAGCAATTAGAAAGAGAATCTAGTGATTGGAGCCTGTCTGCCTCCAGCAAAAATCTCTTCCTGGATCTAGTGCAAGAGATTGCTACCGAATTGGGGCTAACTAACTGCTGGATCTGTGGAGGATTGAGATCAGCAGAAAGGTGGCCCTAGAAAGGTGAGAGTTTGGCCCCTGAACAACTGCTCAGGTGGGATAACAAAATCTTAAAAACAGTGACTCGACCAGAAGGATGGACACTGGATGAACAGGTAATAGGGACAATTTGCATTAGCAGGGAAGGAAATACATACAGTGAGACAGTAGGTTACACCCCATGCCTATCCACCCTAACCGTAAATTCAAACAATAAGTCCAAAATGTGGCAACCCGAACCCCCCAACGGGTATTGGGGAAAGAAAAGAGAAGAAGGGTGTAAATGGATAGAAGAAATTAGACTCTGCTGGCACCAGGTAACAAATGCTAACCCATACCCCTGACTGACTTAGTGGGATTTTGAGAAAACCCAGAAAACATATATATCAGATGGAAAGCCCCAAGTAGAATCTACTAGATTTGTGGGAAGAAAGCTTATAGTGAGTTACCCCGAAAGTGGAAAGGGTCCTGCACCCTAGGAATGATTAGACCCTCATTCTTTACACTCCCCCGAACAGGCAGTAATTTGCTGGGGGCTCCTTTATATGAAACTCTCAGCAGGAGAAGACGAGAGATAAAGAGGGAATTTCCACAGGTAGGGGGGAATCAGAAATGGAGAGAGGAGGAGTAGCCTGCAGAGCGCATTATAGAGTATTATGGCCCTGCCACATGGGCACAAGATGGGAGCTGGGGCTACCGGACCCCAGTATACTTATTAAACCGATTGATCAGGTTACAGGCTGTAGTAGAAATAGTTTCAAATCACACTTCGGATGCTCTAGAGCTGTTAGCCCAACAGCACTCGCAGATGAGAGCATTTGTATACCAAAATAGAATTGCCCTGGACTATTTATTGGCAGAAGAAGGGGGTGTGTGTGGAAAATTTAATGACTCAGAGTGTTGCATAGAAATCAATGACTATAGAGAGACAATTAGAGATTTAGCTGCAGAAATTAAGAAAGTTGCACATGTCCCAGTACAAAAATGGAACTCTATACTCCAAGCCTCTTGGTGGGATCAAATATTTGGGGCAGGAGATTAGTGGAAAAAGGTGGAATTCTTTATCCTGTGTTCTGTAGCTTTGTTGCCCAACGAAGAGAAACACAAACCACAAAGTAGTTTATGCGGTGCTTTATTCGGGCCCAGGGACCCGGGGACTAGCGTCCCAAATCAGAATCCCACCGACCCTCATTTTCTTACAGGTTTTATACTATTTCTTACAGATTACATCATCAACGTACGTGCTATACATGACATTTCAGTTTAACATTAATCTTCTAATTTCTATAGGCTATATCCCGTTCCCACAACACCTGCTTCCCTATCTTTATTTACACAAAAGGCTCCCACCATAAATTCTATTCTTCTTTGACCACCGTGATCACCTAACCACGACGTCTTGGTCCGTTCCTCATGCTTCGTTTGTCAGCACATTCTTTCCTTGTACTTCTCCTAGCAACATGGTTAATTTCCAACAGCTTGATTAGTCTTCTTGCCCTGTCTGATACCCTGTCTAATTAGATTAATCCATACAGTAGTCCAGGGAATGCAAATAGCAGCACTCCCTATGGACCCTGAATTGGTCTCAGGGGGAGCAAATAAAACAAAGGCAGTCCCAAAAATCATGAAATTGAGTGAGAAAAGGAGTAAAGCTGCTCAAGTGTTAGAAAAATTTGAAGCTCGAATGCAGGAAGGAAGCATAGAAAAAACCTATTAAAACGAGACAACTGGAGAAATATAACCTGAATAATTAAAATGGTTAAGAGGCTTTTTTATCTTGATAGAGAAAAAAGACTATAACCAGAACACGAATTAAATTGGTGAATTTAGAAGAGGGGGGGATTGTGATATATGTCCTAAAGTTAATTCGTGTTGATAGATAAAAATGTAATATCATCTCAATAAATGTAAGTTTTGTTTTAATCCAACAAACTATGAGTCAACTCAGAGGAAAGCAGCTCAGAAAAGGTGCAGGAATTTCTCTCGCTTGAAAGGACAAGGGAGGGGGAAGCATGAGACATAACATGATTAAGAATTACCAGGAGAGAGACACAAACATGCATTGGCTACCAGGAGAGAGACACAAACATGCTTTGGCTACAAATCCTTAAAAAGGAATGTAACATCTGCTCTGAAGTTACTTCATGTTAATAGAATATAAATTGTAATACTGAATGTATGATTATAAGTCCTGTATAAACTAGCATGTTAGAAGTTAGGTTTTGTTTTAGCATTTTGTGGGTTAACTTGGGAAGAAGGGGATTTAATAGAATACAAAAATGTCCCTAGCCTGAAAAGGTTTGGGAGGGGCACGGAAAGAGCTTGATTGGAATTACCAGAAAGGAGGACAGAAGACTGTCACTGCCAGGAATCGCTGAAAGGAAACAAAGAGCAGCAGAACACAGAGATGATAGCCTGGAGAACCCGATGATTGTTTCAGATCTGTATCTAGATGGTCTCCGGCCAAAATTAGCATGTCTACACCACACCTGGAACCGACCATCAACAGCATTGTCCTCCTCCGCTGATCCATTCAGACTCTTAGAACTGAAACTTGCATACTTAATGAAGCTGCCTCGGATGGAGGACTTACGTCATCTCAGGCCTCTCTCCGCGATCCAGTGTATAAAAAGAGGCGGCTGCAAACCCCAGATGTGAACTTGGGGATAACAGACTGGCAGAGTGTGTTATCGTTGTTCACCCGGCGCCGACCCCGGGCTCGACGCTGTCCTTTTAATTGTGGCTGTCCGAGACTGTTATTTTGTCTCTTAATAAAATTCAAAATTTTGATTTATTGAATTTGGTCTTCTCATTTATAACATGAAGTAAGTGTAAGGGGCTTGAGAAAAATGTCTTGGGATGTAGAATCAAAAACATACAAGAAAGAGAGATCATAAATGCTGAAGCAGTGATGCCCACTGTCCTTCAAAATATAAAATGGAACTGACAGGATGTCTTGGTTTGAAAGACAGGTATCTGCTAGGGAGAGGCAAGGCCTCTCTAGGAATGGGGAATTCCAATCCCTTTCCTCCAAGTTATTATAATTTAGAAGATTAAAAAGGCTTTTCAGTCAGAGCTATGGGGAAATGAATAACAGTTCTTTACTAGTAAGTATAACAAGGCAAACAACCAACAACAACTACAGCATTAATAATAAAGAGAACCAGGAACATTGAGAGGCTTTGTTTTACAAAGCCCGGGCAGCCTGATCCCTTGGGACCCCGAGAGCACTAAGCTGGAATGGTGGATGGTGGATGGGCTGGTGGATGGAACGGCGAGGGTCCCCAGTAGGCATGGGGAGGGTGTCCTGGCAGGCAAAGAGGGATGTCCCGGCAAAGTGAGCAGTGCTGGAGAAGCCGTGACAGCTGGGCAGGGCTGGCCCAGCTCCAGCAGGGCAAGCAAGGAGCTCCGAATTCTTGGGCACTCCAGCAGATTATGGATGGTGGTAGAATTCCCAGGACCAGACTGTCTGTTAACAGTGGACTCCTCACACAGCTAGCCATCGCCCAAGCATCCTCTCCAAAACAGAGAGCAGGAGAAACCACCCTCAGCTCCTGGAGCCCCCGAGCCTTACCCTCCACCCGTGACTAAGTGATCTATTTTTTTTGTGTGGGTCAAGTACCCTTTAAGCATCAGTATTTAGTCTCTTAGCAACTTATGGGGGGGGGGGGGGGGGGGGGGGGGGAGGGGGGGAATTCTATAGGAAAACTTAACCCCCAACACAGGTATGAAGGCTGATGTAGATGTGAGTAAGGCTGAGGTAAGGTAGACTTGAAGATTATGATGAGAAACTTAAATGTAAGAAGATGTATAAAGGTGATTTTGAAAAAAAGAACAACAAAACAAAACAAAAACAAAAACATGGGGAACAGCCAGAGTCAAACAACTTCTTCACAGAAGCAGTGGTGAATGCTCCTTTATTGAGGGTACACAGGGTTCTTTTATACATATATCATTCTAGTGCATAAGCTGTTCACACGGCATTCTACTACTAGCTATTGGCTATCCTATTCACTAGTGTTATCTGCATAAGCATTCCTTTGCAGTTACCTGTTTACACTTTATTGAGGGAAAAAGCTGGTTCTCAGGCTCAGTGTCCTGGTTCTCAGGCTCATTGTCCTTGACAGTGCTAAAACAACAGAACTTTCCCAACACTGTCAGACCTCTCTGTGTCTGTCTCCAAAAATCCTGCTACAGATGTAAAGGAAAATTGTCACTGGGGAGAAGTAAATTGTATATGGCAAAGCAGTTAGAAGGGAAAAAATGAATTTTATAGACCAGATCTATATGCCAGGTTAGAATACAGAGTTTTGATTTTATGTTTAGCTGTCCAAGAGAGAAAAACCACCACAAATACCAGATCTTTAGAAAAAAAAAAATACTAGTATTTACTGTCTAGCAGGGAGTTGAGAAGTCATCTGTAGACCAACTTGCTGACCTTCATAAGCAGATACTAAACTATGCAGACATAAAATAATGAATGCAGATGAGGGCTGTAGGAATTCTGCTACAACAATCATAAAATAGATCTGGTTGAAAACTAGAGGGTTTGAGTCACTAAAATTTTTCAATTTTTCAGTCGCAGCAGGTGGTGGTCAGAGTGCCCCAACCTTCCTGGAGAGGCATCCTTAGAAGGACGTCCCAGAGGCACAGGCACTTCTGCTGCCTCCTGAGTGATTTCAAGCTCTTCAGTGAAATCAGCTCTTCGGGGCAGTGCTGAATGATATCAAGCTCTTCAGTGAAATCAGCGCTTCAGGGCAACACTGAAGGAGGAGATGGAGCCTTCATATAGAGTTCCACACGAGGCTTAAATCAGCTCCTTCTTTGGAAGAGTCCAGTGACAAAGTGCCAAAGGGCCAGCAAAAACAGAGGGTTATATAGGGAAGGCAGGAGGTGGGGTAAAACATCTGAGCCAGTTGGGTCGAGGATTGAGACATGAACCAGTTAGGGGAAGGATCAAAAATGGACCAATCAGCTGGGGTAAAAAGGAGGAAGTAGGGAGAGAACCAATGGGCCATAACTGACCGCAAAGCCTCTCTTCACCCTAGAAGAGAGAGCTGTCTGCTGCAG
Organism: Hirundo rustica; assembly: GCF_015227805.2. Taxonomy (NCBI): domain Eukaryota; kingdom Metazoa; phylum Chordata; class Aves; order Passeriformes; family Hirundinidae; genus Hirundo; species Hirundo rustica. The sequence continues at coordinate 45,684,234 of NC_053488.1, forward strand.
TTTCTCCGTTAGGGGGTTGTGTTTATATACTGTCTGCATTAACTGCTCTCTCTCCAGGGGAGCATGTTTATATACTGTCTGTCTTGACTGCTCTCTCTCCAGGGGAACATGTTTATACTATTGTCTGTCTTCTCTCTAGGGGAGTGTGTTTATATTAACACTGTCTGGTTTAACAGCCTCCACATTTTTCGATTTACTACTTCAGCTCATGTCATTGTAAAAGTAATTTTATTTATAATTTCTACTAAAGTAAAGCACCCAAACATTTAAGTGGTCAGAGAAGTTGTCATTCTTGTAATTTAAGTGCTCATGCCAACTAAAGTCTTGTAGAGCTTCAAGCAGGGATCTGTCAGATGCTTGCTTTGCATTTCCAGAAGTCAATGGATTGAAGATATTTCTAGTGGAACATTTCAGTGGATCCAAATATAGGTAGGTAGGTAGGTAGGTAGGTAGGTAGGTAGGTAGGTAGGTAGGTAGGTAGATAGATAGATAGATAGATAGATAGATAGATAGATAGACAGATGGGTAGATATAGCTAAGTGTATGTACATGCATGTATGAGAGTATGTATGCATGCACATTTGTTTGTGTAAGTATGTACAGGATATATACAAATGTCACACACTGTGCATACACAAATGGATGAAATAAGAGTATATATGTATGTGTGTATATACATATGTAGTCAGAAACTATCCAAGAGTTCATCTGTTAAACATTCAGAGATCTTGTCCACAGATGGTGAAATGGCATGCCTAGCTAGGTGGGGGATGAAGTGTCAAGGCACACTTCTGATGTAGTCCAGGGGCCGGGATCCATCCCCTTTCTTTGTAGGAACTCACATCATCATTGATCCATGATGGACACTCCAGGTTAGGGAACTGAGTGTTCAGTGTGCCAGTGGTAATGAAAGCCAGAGCGGAGAGAAATCCTGGAGTCAGGAAAAATAATTACATGCAGATGTCTTGATATAGTTCAAGGGCTCCTGAATATTTGCAGAGGCATGATCATAACTGTGGAATAAGGACTGGAGCTGGAAATGAGAGACTGTGAAAGACAAGATACAAACCAAAAAAGAGGTTAGGGGTAAGGAGGCAATGGAGGAAACCTCACTATTAGAGATTGGGAAAAATAGGAGAGAATTAGCAGGGGAGTCCTGGCAAATCTTTCTATACAAGTGACAACTTTTGGAAGAGATTCAGTTCACAACTGATAAACAGGAAGAAATACAAGTTGGCTACCAAGATAATAGGGACTTCAAGTGAAATTATTTAATTTCCTTGTGGTTAATAACTGGAGGAATGATGGACTCTGAGGGGAAGATATGCAGAAGTACGACATCATAAATTGTAGCTTACAGATCAGCCTTGTTGGTGTTTTTAAGCAAGGACCAAATAAAGTGATGATAATTAGGTGGCTGTGACACAGAAATGGCTATTGTATCTCCTTGTCCTCATAGAAAAGTCACTAATATAAATAACAGGCACCCATTGACTCCTAGTCCTTTTCCTTTCCTGACCTGATGCTGAGGCTGTGGGGTCAGCAGGAATACAAATGAATGTGATATGTCTGGATGAAATGACAGGAAATAGGAATATTTGTTTGATAAGTTGGTGAGTGGCTTCATGGCATGAAATACTGGAGGATGGAAAGAGGGATGAAATGTGAACTCCCAAAGAGACTGGTCAGGTCAAGTACGTGAATTTTTAAGTGGATTGAGTAGCTGAGGAAGGGTGAACAGGTGAGAGTAGCTGATTGAAGTGCTGTTTTGAAAATATATTATTCTAGACATATTATCTCTTTCAGGCTAATCAAGATGGTTTGATTGAAGGAAAGAAAAAATATTTGCTCATGTTTTCTTCAGAGACAGAGCTTCATTTTTCAGTATGAGATTGCTTCCAATTGTTCCAAATGGGTTGGATTTTTTTTTTTTTTTCTCTCAGCTTAGATGGATAACCTTTACTGTCAATAATGAGAACAGTTTGCATCGTGAACCTACCATCCCTTTCAGCCTCTCCCTCTTAAAAGACAGTGCATTAGTGCTGCTAAATAAAGAATTTTCTGGAAACACCCAACTACTGTATTGAATTTCTGCTTCCAAATTTAGCTTCCTTGCTAATCTGAGTGCTATTTTCTCCATGGAAATGTGGACTTTGGCACTATGCCAGTGTGGTTTGTGCAAGAATGAGAAGGAAAAAAATGTATTCAATTTGTTTATAGTAGATTTACAATACTTACAGGTGTGATTTATTTGTGTGTTGGATTCTGCAGAGTTCTGCTCTAACTGTAGGGATGATATTGAAACAAACAAACATGAACTAAATGCTCAGTGGACTCCAATTAGTTGCATTTCAGTTACAGAACTAATGTAACAGAACCAACCAAGAAGGTCTTATTTCATACATCCTGAAATTGTGATCAGCTAAAGGTGTATGTTGTATGCAGAGTGAAACTGCTCCTCAGAAAATGGCACACATTATGCTGAAGAATATGTGACATGCACATATTTAGTAGATAATTACTTTTATACTGTATTTTTCACTCTACAGCTGTTGAAACAAGAGAGGAATATTCATGTGTACCAAGTGTAACATATGCTCCAGTAACTGTAAGTAAATAGTTGTATTGCAATTACAATCTGTTGTAATTACAATCTATTGTAATTACAATCTATTGTAATTACTGAGACATATTATGAGGGAGAGGTCTTATAAAATAACAACAGTTGTTAGTGTTTTGCATATTTTGTGGCACTTTCAGAAGTACAGGCAAGAAGGATGACAGAGTTGTCACTTGTCCCAAAAGAATCCTTTCAGACCAGGCGATAGGGCAAGTCTTATTAAATGTTTATTCAGATACAATCAACAAACTAGAAATCCTCAGTGAATCTCAGACATATGTCAATGGTTCTTTTTCAACAGCTGAATGAGAGCAAACAAATGGAATAGAGTGGCCATGGGATTATTAGTTCAACAATCTGCAAACTGGCCATACTCGTGGTTGTTGTTGCATTATTCTGAAATTATTTTGGGAAGAATCTGTCAGTGCAAATGCACTTACCACAAGCAGTATGTGGGTCAAGACTGCTTTAGAGGTACATAGAGGTACAAGGCAGTAATGGATTAGAAATGCCCTGCAACTGAGTGGAAGCCCAGGCCAGTCTCTGTCTCAGATAGAAATGGCGTGGTGGAAGTTGTTTCTGAAAACCTCTGTGACAGTCAGATTTGTCCATCTTCTTGTTACCTGCCTCTTTTTTACCTCTTCCACACAAAGGCATCCACTGACACTATGTAATCTTGGGCTAAGAAACATCTGCAGGTTAAGAGATTCTTCTTCCCACTCCCAGTACAGCCCCCTCCCTGCCTGTAGAGACTGAAATAGGAGGAAGGAACAAGGATGAGAGCAAGGAAGCATTGTTGTCCTAGGCAAGAAAGTGAGTCACCGAGAGAGAGAATATCAGAGAGGGACTGAGTCCAAGAGGTCCCTCTATCATAGGGCCATAGGGTAGTCTGTTAATTTCCTGGCAATGCAAAATTGGCATACTTGGCATTTTGTTTGCTTTCAAGTCTGCCTTTGGCACAAGCCAGTGGGAAAATATACTTTGGCTTAAACAAAGTTCTTAGTACCCGTTGTTGAATTAGGTCACTCACTTGTTTGGAAGTGGTGAAACAGCCTGTGGACAGCAGGGCAGGTCTATCTGGGAATTTGATTTCATGATGTAACATTTTCATTTGGCTAGTTAATGGACTTGGAGAAATACTAGACAATAACGACATTTCATACAGGAACAAGTTCTACATCTTCAAATGTTCAGGGTATGTTCTTGATGCTCTGGTTTTAAAAATGTGATATAATAGTACCTATTTTAGATTAATTACTACATCTATTCTTAGCTAGCCCTCCACGGTAAAAAAATGCCAGCAAAATTTATAAGGATGTTAAAGCAAGTGTTGCCAGTTTTTATGGGTTAGTTAACACTTGATGCTTTCCAACTGAGAAATGTCTAATCCCTTACCATTCAGTGCAAGTATGCAGAGGTTGCAATGGGAATCAGCTGGCACTAAAGTAAAATAATTTTTCATTAGGGTTTGGTTTTACCATTTCATTCATCTGCACATGAGTTACAATTAATTTTTAAATTTTAAACAAACTTTGTTCTGAAAGTAACTGCACGTATCTCCCAGGTTCTTAGGCACATTTGAAGCTGTGAATTCTGATGTTGTTTTTCAGTCAATCTCTGTCTCTTTCTACCATGTTACTGCGTAGAGTAGGAAAAAAGAGAGAAAAAAATCCTGTATAGCGAGGTGTAGCATGCATAGTGGATCTAGTTCAGATCCTGAAGTGTCCTGCAGTGTGACAGCTATAGCTGGTCTATAGCTGCACAGATACATTGCTCTAACAGGCTCAACCAGCCTAGCTCATTAGAAGATAGAAGTAAACAAGTCCCCAGGCATGTTACTGATAGGTCAGATTCAAACTCCAACAGGGGACACCAGCCAGTCCCTTTGAATCGTAGACGCACCTGTCACTCTGGGGTTGGAGGCAGGGATGTGACATTAACACACTGAGATCATGCAGTGAAAACCCACATTTATTGTCCGGCAACTCCTTTAATAGAGCTTTCAAATTCTCTTGTGCTTACAGACATGATTGGTCAATGGTCTCAACTCTGCCTAGGTTACTGGCAAATTATATGAGTGCATCCATGCTTCAAAGGGATTGGCTGAGGTCCTCTGTCTGGGTTTGAACCTGAGCCATCGTTGTTGTGTCCAGGGACTTGTTTACTTTGAGCCAGTCTTGTCGAGCTGGTGCCTGTTAAGCCAAATCGTCTGTGCAGCTAGAAACCAGCTATATCTTTCACAGTTCTCCCCCTCGGTTTTAATAAAAATGCGAAGAGTTCTCTGTTATTTTACCTGAAAGGGCCTTCTGCAGATAATATGATAGGACAGCATGATAACACATATGATTCTACCTAACTCGACAAGCATAGCCTCTCCCAGCCAGTGATGCATCCCACATATCATTGAAAATGTTACATCCATTCCCAGGAACTGTCAGGCAGGATTACCAACAATACAAGCTTTCAAATTGGCACATGGCAGGCTTATTAAGTGGAAGTTATAAACTTACAACTTAATTCTATGAACAAGAAACATTTCAACTTTAGAACTGGGGGAAAATCAACTAACAGGGAAAGCAACTTAACAAGTTCAAGTTTTTGAATAAACTTGTCATCTCAAAAGGTCCCAGATCACCATGTATCAATTGCACAAGTAATTTAACTCACTGCTCCACCACGTCTGCTGCAGCTTCATTGGGAAGGTGTTGTCTCTGGTCCCAAGCAGGACATAAACCAGGGAAAACACACCTGGCGTGTATCCATCATGTTCCAGTATCCGTGGAAATACAGGCATACCCAAAGCCCCATGTAATGAGATCCCACAGACCTTCCCACTTGTTTGTGATAATGGCTTTTACCATTAGTTTAGGTGTCGATGTCCGGGCATCTCCAAATGACTGCAATCATTGGAAATTATTTAAGATTACTGGGTTTTGGGATTCTTCTGGTACTGTTAAGGGACTCAAGGTGTAAACAGCTTTTGCTACTCTGCTCTGTGGGGTTTCACCATGCATTCCTCTTTTTTATTTATCTAAGATACATTTTAAAGTGCCATGTGCACATTCAACTATGCCCTGTCCAGTTGCTAAATGAGGTATACCAGTTAGGTGTGACACACCCCAGAGCTGTAGAAATTGTCTAGATTTTTGTGATATGTGCTATCACAAAATAATTATCTGATATTATCTGTTTTGATGTTATGAGGTGTGGGAAATATTAAAGGTAAGAAGACTTTCAGAAAGTTATGAAAGCAGGCCTCACAAACAGAAATAGCCAAGAACTTAGAGCTAGCTGCACCTGCAAGTCTGAAAGTAGAAAAGTTACAATAGTACAGCAAGCAAGCAAGGACATGAAACAATAATTTGAGTTTTTATGTTTGGCTAGGATAGACCTTAAGACTGCAGAAAAATATGCCTAGCAAGATAATAGAAGGTTTTAAGCTTAATAAGGGAGGATTGTATATTGTTAATAGAAAGCATACAAGCAAGTATTGTTTGAAGCAGGTGTACACGTGCTTTAAGTGATTGGCTGGAACAATTGTTTGTAAGCTTTAGCAGTATGCTATTGGCTGGAAAACCTTTAAAATGCCCTGTAACAAAGAGATCTTCAGCTGCTGCTGACAAGACATGAGCTGTTGCCATCTTTCAATTGTCTCAATTTACAGCAATAAAGCACAAGGAATGTGTCCCAACAGTCCCGTCCCATTTGTGCAAACCTGGAACACAATGAGGGATACACAAAGCAGCAAAGGCTAATTGCCACTGTGAGATGGCATCCCAGCCTTTTTCTCCTGAGTGGACTGATGCCCACATGGCAGAGGAAAAAGTATCAATTGAAACATTCACATATTTTAATTGTCTAAACTCAGGAATATGGGTGACATCAGTCTGCCAGATTTGTAAAGCTTTTAAGCCTTGGGGATTAACTCCAATCTGTGGTGGTGCAGTGTGGCCTTGGCAGTCAGCACAAGTATTGCCTATGTTACGAGTGTCTGTGTTTGATAGCAGAAGTTGTCTCTGCAGAGCTCAAACACCTTGATGAAAGAAGTTGTGTAAGGCTTTTGCTCGTGCTAGCATGTCTGGCTGTGGTGCTGTCCAGGCATGGCTAGCTAGGTTATCTGCTTGCACATTGCCCTCTGTAATAAAACCTGGGAGATTTGTATGGCTTCACATGTGTAGAATGTACAACAGGTAATTTCTTGTCTGGATGGTATGCCACTTGTAGGCCAAATAACTGTGCATTGTCAATTTCTTTCAACAGAGCTCAGTGTAATATCTGTGTTATGTCAGCAACACAGGCAGAGTCAATATTTAAAGGGGTATGGGGAAAACACCGAAAAAACATAGCTACAGCTCTCACCAACTCACTGAGGTGACCCATTCACATAACCTTCCAATGTTTGCCATCCATCTTCTTCCCTCCATGTCATAACTGCCTTTCCAGTTTTCCCAGAACCATCAGTAAACACAGTAATACCTTTTAAGGGTGTGCAACTGCTCCGGGGTTTTATGGACAATGCAATGGTTTTACTCATTTGCAGTAATGTATGACTCAGTAAATGGTAACTGATTTGGCCTGAAAAAATTTGTGAGACACTTTGCAAAGCAGTGCTGTTGTCATAACACCACACAAATTCTTCTTGTGTTTCAGGTATAATGACTTTTGAATGATCTTTTGCAGTCAGTAGTAAACACCTTTGACAACATTTCACGATTAACTGGGCAATTAACTCAAAAATGGTAGGGCCTGTTTCTTTGGTTGATGAGACAGCAACATTCTAAAATATGCAAAGGGTCACACCACTGAGCATCCCACTGTCCAATTATAGCAGCAGGATGGAAATAAACCATTAAAATAAACACAGCAATACAGATTTCCAGGCATATTGTGATGGCTTGCCCTACTACCTCAAGAGCAGTCTTTCCCTCCAGGGTTAACTTTCTGGGAGAAGTTAGATCATGATCACCCTTCAGAAGGTGAAATAAGGGTGCTAATTTTGGAGTGGTCAACCCTAGGTAGGGTCTGAGCCAGCTGATGGTACCCTGCAGTGTTTCTTTATGAGACCAGACGACTGCCAATGGCAAAAGAAAAGAGCCTGCTCTCTCACCGGGGGAATATTGTTGCTTTATTCTGGAGTCCTGCCCAGCCAGCTGGAGCTAGAGCCCTTTCCCAGCGGCTCACCAGTGCCCAAGAGACAGCAAGCCCTGTCTTCCGGGGGCTTTTTCCCCAGGGGGACAGGCCCAGAGGCAGGGACAAGCCAGTACCCAATCAGGGATAAGGTGGGAGTGGAACAGAGTTGGGTTACATTCCAGTGTGGGGGATGGGCACAGCCCAACAGGGACAAACCACGTGCTACAGTTAAAGAAACAGGGAAAAAACATTACAAATCCAATGAAACAAAATATAAACCCAATTAATGCATTGCAACCGTACCCCAAATTTTTTGAGCATCATTTAAACTTTTAGTTTTGGTTGAGAATTGAACAGTCTAGGCTGTATGATCCATTAATTTTGAGAGCAAGGTACTTCCAAGATGGTTGCTGCTGTACCTTTTCTGGTGCTACTTCCAGCCGAAATGTTTCTAATGCTTGCAACAGGCTTGGCTGAATCTGTGGGAGTTCCCCTTTTGTTTGGGTTGCTATCAAAATGTCATCCATGTAGTGGTAACAGTATGCCCCTGGATATTGTTCTCTCACTGATGAGAGTGCCCATGCAAAATACCACTGACAAGTTGTACAGCTGGATTTCATACCTTGAGGAAGTATTTTCCATTGATAAAGCTCCACTAGTGTGGCTTAATGGGAGGCACAGTAAAAGCAAACTTTGGGCTATCATCTGGATGCAGTGGAATAGTAAAGAAACAATCTTTCAGGTCCACAATTAGACTATTCCAGTCAGCAGGAATCATTGTAAGACATGGCAAGCTGGAGGGCGCCCATGGCTGAATTGATCTTTCTCAGGTCATCAGACTTCTTTTTTACAACAAACACTGGAGTGTTCCAAGGGCTCATGGATGGCTCTATGTGCCCTTGAACCAGTTGTTCCTGCACCAAAGACCTAATGGCATGTAACTTCTCTTTCTTGAGGGACCACTGTGGTACTCACACTGGCTGAGTTGTAAGCCATTTTAGGGGTAGTGTGGGATATTTCACACCCCTTAAAACAGTGGTCCCTGTTAAAAATCTGTCCCCACCCAGACTCCCCAAGCAGATAAAACATCCCTCCCCCACAGGTTAAGTGATGCTGCAGTGATGTAAGATCTAATGGTAGCTGTTTGTCTCTCAGGATTTTTTCCAAAGCAGGTTTGCTGCTCAAACAGCTCTGTGTCATCTCTCTAAGGCCAGCAACAGTGGATCCCACAGGCTCAGTGTGGGCCAAGTGTGGGCAGAGATGATGCTGTCGTGTGACCCTGTGTCAGTCATCCCACAAACATTTATCTGCAAAGGCTTTTCTTGAGGCATCATGACAGTACACACCATGTTGGGCCTCTGCTCACCCATGACCTGGGTCCAATATACTTGTAGTTTACCAGTCAACCCTCAGCCTTGGTCTCCTTGCACCTTGGTATCTGTATTTGGGACAAGAGACTTAAAACGGTTAAGCTGGGCAATTCTGGTTTTTTTTCAGGGGTAGTCACGGGTGGAGTAGGGGATGAAACCATTGCGTGTATTTGTCAGGTAAAATCTGCATGTATAACACCAGGGTGTTACAATGATACCTTGCACTGTGGCACTGGATCTTCCAATCAACAGTGCACTCAATCCTTTCATGATAGGCCCTTGAGCCTCAAGAAGGATCTTATGTACCTTTAAGGAGATAACAGTTACTGAGATTGAGGTGGAAACATCCATTCCAGCTGCTCCTCCTGGACCATAACCTTGCACAGGTGAGGAGATGCTTGTGTCACAGCGTGTTTCCCCCTTGTGCTGGGCCTTCCATTTCCCTGGTCCTTAAAAGATTCCTTAAACAATTGTTTGTATTTGCACTGCCTGGCCTTCTGACCAGGTTTCCTAAGCTGGTTACCATTGATATTCTTCTGTCCTTGGAATATCCACATTAGAGTGGGCTTGCAGAGACAGTTCGCTCTCAGGTGGCCTCGCTGTCCACACTTGTAGCCTAGAGAAATTACATTTACAGCAGCTGCTATGGAATCTGCTAACATGGTCATGTTATGAAAATTAGACCCAACCATAGCACAGGCATTTATCAATTCATTTAGTGATGGATTTTCATCAAGTAGCAGCTCAATGACCTTTCAACAGTCCTCATTGGGACTGTCCTTTGCCAGCTGTAAAATTAGATGATTTCTGACTTCAATATTAATAATTTATTTTTCCATAGCATCTTGTAATCTCTCTTTAAACTGTAGATATGGTTCTTTGACTCCTTGTCTGATTTTGAAATATGTTTGGGTTGGGTTTGCCATGTTAGCTACCTTAAACAGTGCTTGCTGTCCCAATTCCCTCACCTGTGCTAGTATTAATGGATGCAGCCTAGCCTGGAGTTGGGAATCCCACAGTGGCGGTAATCCCAGAAGCTGAAGGACCCCTGCCTCAAAACGTGGGTCTTCTCTTAGAACCTTTATATTTTTAACTCTTGTTTTCAGCACTGCTTTTCCATGTAGATTTGAACACCATATATTGGACCATTGCAAACATTAATTTTTCAAGCTGCTTTATATCGAAAGGAGTTACCTCCTCGGTGTTCAGGAATTCTAGCACATTAGCAATGGCAGTAGAACCCAGACCTTGCTTGGCCACTAGCTGATGCAGTTCAGAAAAAACTGGCCACTGCAAGAGGATGTACTTGTCAGGAGTAGTTCCGTTGTCTCTTATTGCTGGATTAACAGCAACTGTCCCATCCTCAGGCTCCCAGACCCCCGACAACGGCACATCAAGGAGTTCTTAACCTTTGTAATCCCCACTAGCTGCCTGTTTTACTTTTTGCCAGACATTCACAGGATTGGGCAGGGCTGCTGGCAGTGCAGTGATGGGGCAATATCACGGTGTTCCACAGGGGGATAATGGCTCTGGTTTTCTCTGCTGGTCTCCCTTGCATACCTTGCTGGTATACATTCCAGGAACAGCTCCAGGACTGGTAACAGGAATGTGCTCACAGCAGTGGTAGTAGTGATTCCAGATTCCCTGGGCCGCTGTTACTTCCAGGTATTACACCCCCCGGAACTCCTGGTAACACACTTCCCAGATCCACCTACAGAGGCTGGCTTGGAGGTGTTATAAATGAAGCCAGGACTCAGATGTAACAATAAAAAAAAAAAAAAAAAGGCACTCATTTATTTAACTTTAAACAACCACTGGGTGCAAGAACCTAGGATAGGCCCAGGTTCCCCTCGGCAAGCCAGAAAACAAGAGACAGTGCGATGCCACACTGGGTTCCCCTTCAGACCCCTCAAAAGTTCCGAAGAAGAACCACTCCCACAGTCTTACAATCTCTTTTATCTTCTTTGACTTCTCCTGATTGGGGCGCTTTGAATCCTTTCTCTGATTGGCTCATTGTCAGCGTTCTGATTGGTCTTTATTGAGGGTCATTTCTGACCAATCATTTCCTGAGGGCATTGAATGATTGGTCAATTGTGTCTGCCAATCACAGCTCAGGGTGATATAACCAGCACAAACTAAATCTTTTGCCCCTTTTCCAGATTGACAGCTACATGGCATTTTACACCCGTACAATGTCACAATAACTTATAACCTTTGAATCAATACTTTGTAGAACAGATACCACCAGCAAAAAACAATATCAGAAACTCCTCTTAAAAACACTCTATAACAATTCCCCCCTCTAAAACTTTGATCGGGCTTTTGCCCACATCAACAACTTAACATTAAACTGTTTTCTATTAAACTGTTTCTTCATAAACTCAATACATTTTCCGAGTATTTTGGTACTTTTCATAGACTTCTTTTGCTGTTTCGGGGCTTTTCTCTTGTTTTTCTTGCTTCATTAGTCTAATCTTTTCAATCTTTTCTTCATTTAAATTTTCAAAGATGGAATTTTGTACAATACTCATGACAATTTGAATTAGACAGGGGATGATATATGGAAGAAAAATTACACTTATTAATGCACCTCCAACAATTAATTTTTTTTTACACCGCTCTCCTTTAAATAAATTATCCCACCAGTCACTTTTAAAAATGGGCTTCCATTTCTGGACTGGGACATGGGCCAACTTCCTAATATTGGTTGTAGTATTCCTAATAGCATCACTATAGTCATTTATTCCTACGCAACACTTGGATGAATTGAATTTTTAGCAACCTCCTCCTTCCTCAGCCAATAGTCAGTCTAGCGCTAATCAATTCTGGTAAATCAGTCCTCATTTGTCTAGATTGGGCAGAGAGTAAATTAATAGCTAGACTTGACTGGTTGGTTATGATTTCTACTACTGCTTGTAGCCAAATAATTTGAATTTACGTGTATATTGGTGTCCTATAACCCCACAACCCATCCAGGGCCCAGGAAGCAGGGCCATAAATGGCTATAATTCTTTCTGGAGGCCACTCATCATCTCCCCACTTCTGTATACCTCCTATCTGTACTTCTCTCCTCTTTTGTTTTAACTCATCATATAGGGGTATCCCCAGGTGTTGTCCATTAGTTCTGGGGAGTAGGAAAAAGGATGGTCATATGACACCCAATGTATAACTCCCAGCCCAGTCTTTCAGTAACATGACATAGGCAGTTTTTCCACACAACCAAAAAAGACCTTTGGGGCTCTTCAAAACTTTGGGGATTTTACTTCATTTATTCCATCTCTTTCACAAAATTTTGAAAGGTTTGGCTCATCACAAAAAGGGTTGGGCTTTTCTGTAATGCATTTATACAACTGTTCCCTTTTAATATAGGAACAACCTTTCTTCTCTTTCCCGGCCCAATGCAAATGTGGATTTCTAGGGATCCACCAGTGATGTTCGTGGTTAGTTACATAATATCTTTTACATGGTATCTCTCCTACATGAACAACATAGTTAGATCCTCTTCTCCACAAGTACTCTTCACCAATTATTTGTGATCTTAAACTCCATACTTCTTCTTCAAACCTTCCATTTGGTCCAAGTTCTTCTTTTCCAGCATTCTCAGTATGTTTTGTGAACTCAGAGGAATCCCCTCCCATGGCCAGATTTCTGCCATTCTAGTGTCTCCACAAATCCAACAATTAGTGATATTTGAATTCATGACTTATCTTTTCTACTAGGTATAAGAACAATTTTTTTTTCCTTCATACATTTGAACTTCAGGTCTTGTCTTAATTATCTCCTTTACTTATCTTTTTCTAATGAAATCTGGTTAATAGATCCATTTTTCTAGTTTGGGCTCTTTTTCTGTACAGGTTCACTTTTCCCACATAGGGCATTCTCCCAACAAATTTTGTTTAAAGTTCCTTACATTTTTGAAAAGCCAATAGGTTTTTCCATCCTCTTTGCAGGTTGTTAATTGTGAAAAAATGATACAAATGGGGCTCAGGTTCAAATGTACTCTGGGGATGGCTGTCTGAGAGTCTCTTGCATATAGTGGGGAGTAGCACTTATCACAGGACCCTTCTCCTCCTTGTTGGGTAGGTATTACCAAGAAGACCCATATCAACAGGGGTATGGTACAGTACATTCTCCCACCCATGTCTCTCCTCTGTTATCCTTCTAGAGGATTGTTGGAGTCCATGGCATTCCTTTGGTTGCCCTGGAGGGTCAGGGACCTGGGCAGGGGGGTCTGGGACCCCAGCCCAGAGCTCAGAGAGACACTGGCTTTGATTTCAGTCCATGGGAAAAACTTCCCACACTGAGAGAAGGTTTACAGGCCACAAGAATGTGAGAAATAGTAGTTTAGCTTATCACAGAATGAGAAAATAGTAGTTTTAGGTTCCTAGCATTGAAGTGAATGGGGACAAGATGGAGAATCTGGGGCGTTGTCTCCTTCTTCTTCTCCTTCTCCTTCCCTCACTCCATTGCTGCATTGACGTGGCACAAAGTAGTTAGTGAGGATTGGGTCAAAGTAAAGATGACCTTTTTAGTAATAGTGATAGACATTGGTAAGAAATAGTAAACAAGAAATACGTAGTAATTAGTATAAAAGATAAGGACAGCCCAGCTCGGGGGGAGACGTGAGGAATCCATGCAGCTGCAAACATCTTGTCAGACTCCGAGAAAATTGTAAGATAAGAAACAATAAACGAAGTATGCAACCTTGAAAAATCTAAACCTGAGAACTCCGTCTCTTCCTTTGGCTCGGCTTGGAGCTGTGCAGGGGAGCAAGGACCCTGAAACCACCTCAATGTTGGGGTAAGCCCCCGACATCTGGCATCCCTGAGTGGGCAGAAACAGAGGATCTTCGACTCCTTGTGGCAAGAGTGTATCCTGATCCAGTCTTGTCCCCATCGTCCTGCCATCCCTCACCCCACCTCCCCGTCGTCATGCCCCCTGTCGTCATCATCCATACCCCTCCCCCCAATAGTGTTACCAGCTACTGTTACCCTCCTTGTTACTCGTACCCACTTTTCCCTCTTAGTATTGACTTGTTTCCTTTTCTCCTTTTAGGCCCAGATTACTAGGTGTGTGGGAGGATGCTCTGTATCCCAGGCTTTTGGATCTGTAAGGAAAAGTACCAAAAGTTAGAACAAACTCTAATACATAACTCTTATAATTATTAACAAACAACATTTCTGAAGCTTTTAAATCCATTACATATAATAGGTAAACAGAAATGCCAACTCTCTGATTGAGAAATTTTAACTTTTTCAGAAAGATCTTACTCCTTCTGGCTTTCTTCTTCAGAGTTAGCTTAGTACCTGTTGCTTTTACTACAGTCCATTCAGTGGGAGCAGAAACTGGTCCTTTGACTCTAGAGAAATGTGTCCATCCTCCTTCTTGCATGTGCACTGCAGTTTCTGTAGTTAGGTGTTACCGAGACACACAAAGCAGTCACATGGAGAGAGAGGTTTCACAGGGCAGAGGTCCTTCTCTGATCCGGCTCAAGGCTGAATCCAGGTGAAGAGAGAGCCTTCTTGTTTATTTCTTACTTTATATACATTTGTGGGTCTAGCAGAAGATTGGCTTTTAGAGTTTTCACCTCTCAAGCCAACTGGCCAGACCAGCCGTCAGTTACAATTGTTTTCAGGTTAGAAATATGCAAACAAAGGACAGAGAATGAAAAACAAAGGATTTGTTTATGTTACATCTGTGGGAAAAAGGTAAAACTGCTTTTAATATTGTACAGTAACTAAAAAGATCTGACTCCATTTTATGAAAATCAAAAGGCTATAAAAAACTCAGAAAAACCAGGGTAACAGTTAGGAGGACCGGAAAGGGACCTTCCCATCTCAGGGTTAATAGCTGCTCTCTCCAAGTTTTAATTAGAACCCAGTCACCAGGTTGGAATTTATGGATATTAAAATCATTGGATGTGGTCTGGCGGAGCTATCCTTTTTCCCTTAACTCTTTTAAAGTAATTGTAATAGAGTGTATATACTTTCGTAGACTTTGTTCTCCTTTCTCATATGATCCAGAATTGCCCAAAGTTGTCAAAAAGGGTAAACCAAACATCATTTCATAGGGGGAAACACCCAAGTCAGCCCTGAGTTTTGTTCTAATTCTCAACAGAGCTAGGGGCAGACATTTTAACCAATTCATTTTAATTTCTTCTGTCAATTTTGTAAGTGCTATTTTTAGTGTTTGGCTCATCCTTTCAACTCTTCCAGAGCTTTGTGGTCTCCAGGGAGTATGAAACTTACATGTAATACTTAATGCCTCAGTTACTTGTTGTCGAATTTTCACAGTAAACTGTGGGCCTCTGTCTGAATTGATGGTGTTTACTACCCCATACCTTGGTATTACTTGCTCTAATAAGATCTTACTGACTACTTCTGCTGTTGCGTTTGGTTTTGGGAATGCTTCTACCCAGTGGGTCAAATGATCAATGAGGACTAATACATATTTGAATCTTTGTATTTGGGACAACTCAGTAAAATCTATTCGAATGTTCTGAAATGGTCTTCTTGTTAACGCCCATCCTCCTTGAGACATTTTCCATGTCACTTTTCTGTTTATACGCTGACAAATCGTACAGTCCAAAGTTACAATTTTTGCAACTTCAAAAGCCCCAACACGCACATAAATCCTTGTAAAGTGACCATAAAGTGCTTGGGTTCCCCAATGAGTTGAAGCATGGAGATTTTCTGATATTTTTCCAGTTAGTACTTTATTTAACACTTGCCTCCCATTGAGCATATTCCATTCTCCCTTTTCATTTCGGACAGCCCCACGTTTCTGCAGCTCCTCTTGTTCTTTCTCACTAAATATTGGAACTTCTTTATCATCTTTGTCCCCTAGATTGGTTAAATGGAAGATTTTTTCACTACGTTTGAGAGCAGTTTTTTTGCTAATTGATCTGCCAAGTTATTTCCTTGAGTCTCCATTGATGCCCCTCTTTGATGACCTCTGACATGGACTATTGCAATCTCTGAGGGACCCTTTAGGGCCTCTAATGCTTCTTTAATTAGTTTCTCATGAATTAATGTCTTTCCCTTTGAGTTTACAAAACCTCTTTCCATCCATATTTTCCCAAAGGTATGTACTATCCCATAAGCATATTTGGAATCTGTATATATAGTTCCTATCTTATGCTCAAGCCGTTGTAGACCCCTCAGCAGTGCATAAATTTCACAGCATTGTGCTGACCACTCTGCAGGTAATTTCCCCTTTTCTATTACTGTCATGTTTTTTCCATTTATTATTGCATAACTTGACACTCATTTCCCTTCTACTACCCTTGAAGACTCATCCACAAAAAGAATTTCTCCTTCAGTTAGTGGGTGTTCTGATAGATCTTCTCTGACTTTTGTTTGTAAGTCTATAGTCTCGAGGCACCAATGTTCTAACTCGTCTTCAGGTACTCCATACAAAAATTGAGCTGGGTTTTGTACTCTTTTGGTTGCTAATTCTAGATTTTCAATGTTGTTTAAAATTAATTCATATTTTATCCCAATTTTCTAGCATTTCCCCTAAGGGACTATTTGGAGGACTATCTTTCACTTCTTTTCCCTTCTTTGACATGTTGGAACTCTTTCCTGTACACTGTCCCATTTTTTTAATAATCAGGTATTAACTATAATTGAAGTCTTAGATACTTTCTAAAACTAATTTTAGAATATTTCCAATGGAATAATTATTAACTAAAATGCTCGCTTAAATAAATATACACCATGGGAAAAATCACTATAACAAGTAAGTGGTATAATAAAGACTACAAATCAATGGAACTCTATAAACTTTCACCAAAAAGGTGGCTGCCTAAATACCCAACTAAAGATGGTGGCCCATGGGAAATGCAATAATTACTATTTATAAATAATTAATATAATAGAAACTGCAAATCAATTGAATCTTATACTTTAGCAACAGAAAAAACAACAAAGATTGTTGCCTAAATACACAACTGAAGATGTCAGCCCGTGGGGAACATAATAATTACTTATGAAAAGAAAAAAATAAGTGAATTAAGTATGAAAACTACAACTAATATGGCTGCCTGGAAAAGACTGGGTCGACCGCAAGGCCTCCACCCCCCAGGTTCTTTCCTTAAAATGGTGGTGTCACCCTGCGGCAAGAAATTACAAAATAGCAGTGTCACCTTGTAGCCAGAAATTGCTTCTCTCCCTGATGAGTGGTCTGAGGACTCTTGGCCGTGCCTCACCCCAGAATCTCACTCACCAGGATTCCCACAATCGCAATTTTACAAAACCTTTTATAGTTAATACACAATAAACTATCAGCAAAAAAAAAAAAAAATCATTTTAAATTAAAGCAACTGTTACCAAAAAAAGCTATCTAAGTAGTCTTAGACTCAAAATTAAAATTCAGTCAACCTAAATTTTTGGAGGAAATTAAAGGAATAACTTCCCTGTGTTGGCAGGTTCTACTGTCCCATTCATTCCTAGTGAGTGAGGGGTCCTCCCACAGCCAGCAGCCCTCTCTCCTCAGTCGCCGCACCGTGAGGAGCCCACCCTCACCCTTCCCTTGTGAGGCAAGTCTTGTCCCCCACCTATGAACCCCCTTCTTGGATTCCTTAGCTGGGGTCCTAAAATCCCCCTTGGGCTGGGTCCCTCTCCTCCTCCTCTGCCAGAAAAGCAGGCAATCCCCCTACCCAGCGAGGCAATCCCCTATCCGGCAGCCACTCTCACTCACTGGTCATTGGCTAGTATTTAACCAGCCTCCAGGGTCCTAGTTCCCCAGGCGCCAACCCCCACCGATGCTTGATCTGCCCCAAGGAACTATTCCCTCCAGGTGAACTTTCAGCATTGACCCACTGGCACCCCTCCCACCCCCACCCCCCTGCTTTGGGGACCTAGCAGTATCCTGGCACCAAAATCCATCCCTCAGAGTCCCCTTGTCTCAGCCGGGAGTCCAGCAACTCCTCGTGCTACGCCCTTCCCGTTGGGACTACAGGGGAAACAGGAGCTTATGTGGGTAAAGGCGGTGAACAGGTAGGTACTCCCTATCCCTAGAGTACTCACACTCTCACTTTCGCTTCCCTCCTTTCCTGGCTGGCCCACTCGCAGGAGTCTGGAAATGGGGTACTGGGAGGTCCTCACTCACCTCGGGGGTCCGAGCTGCCGGCTCCTGTCTCACACACACCCTTGCACACTCATTTGCACACCCCGTGATGCCTCACACCTCACTCATGGCATCAACCTATGTGTTGTGAGCCCCGCTCCCTCTCGGAGGGCCTTCACAGTCTGGGTCGCTGTGCTCTCAGTGGTCCTTTGGGAAAATACCAGCTATTCCATCCACAGTCTTTAAAAAGTCCACAACCAGGGTGGAAAAAAAATCCGGGCACGCATCTTCCCAGGACTGCTTGCAGGTGTAGTCTCCTGGACGAATCCCCATATTATAGAGGATACATAGTCAATTTAATATAAAGCAATTTTATTTCACCATTTGAAAGCAATCTGGGACAGCCACAATAAAAGAAACAACTCTGATCCCGGGTATCGAGGTTGGGTGAACGCAGGGATGGCCACAAATGAACCAATCCCTCCCCATTCACAAACTCCTAGGTTCAGGGAGAAGTTTTTATACAGTTTTTCTTCCTTGAGGCAATTTTGTTAGCTTTTGTCTACTGTGCATATTCATATACTTCCTTTCTGTTGCTGCTTGGCTTTTGAATGCCTCTCCTGGCAAAGTCGAGGGCTTGAACTGGGCTCTGAGAACTTGGCATTGGGATGCTGACACATGACATCACCGGGTTCCCCTCTCCTAGATCCATATCAGGTGTTGATCACTGGAGAAGTAGCAGACCCACCCTTGATGGATGAGGCATCTCCTGTCCAGCCAGTCCTTTTCTGTTGTAAATTTGGACTTCATCCTGTAATCGTCTTGAATTCTTACAGTTGCAAATTAGTTTCAGCAGCCAGAAAGGTCTTCACAGTTTTTGGAAACCCTAAATTGTAACACAGTTTTATTTTATAACATATAACACACTTGAAACATGAATTTATTTCAAAAGATATATCACACCCAGAATTGTTATAAATGAAGCCAGGACTTGGATGTACAATAAATAAAAAGGCACTCATTTATTTAACTTTAAACAACCACTGGGTGCAAGAACCTAGGATAGGCCCAGGTTCCCCTTGGCAAGCCAGAAAACAAGAGACAGTGCGATGCCACACTGGGTTCCCCTTCAGACCCCTCAAAGGTTCCGAAGAAGAACCACCCCCACAGTCTTACAATCTCTTTTATCTTCTTTGACTTCTCCTGATTGGGGCGCTTTGGATCCTTTCTCTGATTGGCTCATTGTCAGCGTTCTGATTGGTCTTTATTGAGGGTCATTTCTGACCAATCATTTCCTGAGGGCATCAAATGATTGGTCAATCGTGTCCGCCAACCACGGCTCAGGGTGATGTAACCGGCACCAACTAAATCTTTTGCCCCTTTTCCTGATTGACAGCTACATGGCATTTTACACCCATACAGTGTCACAATAACTTATAACCTTTGAATCAATACTTTGTAGAACAGATACCACCAGCAACAAACAATATCAGAAACTCCTCTTAAAAACATTCTATAACAGAGGTACAAGCATGCCCCATGGACGCTGGGTCGGAGGCTGACTCAGAGGTGTGGTCTTGGAGTGGGCCCACTTGGTCTCAGGAGCAGGCAATCCTGGCACGCATGTGGTAGGAGGGGGAGGCGTGTTCAGTTTGAAGCTGTAAGGCGCTCTGTTGCCGTGGTAACCGCACAGACGCCCCCCCCCCCAATACAGCTAGGCACAGTAATAGAATGCCTGCTTGTCACAGGGGGATGTCATGGCTCTGTTACAGAAGCAGCTAAACTGTAGCTGAATTCATGGCAAGAGCTAGGTGCTGCTTCGGAGCTGCCGGGTGCAGTCTCAGGGGTCGCAGCAGACATGGCAAGGGGCAAGGTGTGGTCTAGCAAAGCACAGAGTGGCAGGCACAGCTAGGCAATAGCTAGTGGCTTGACAGCTGATGATTGTCTGGCAACAGCCAGCAGCAGAGGCCATTTTGCAGCATCTGGTGGTTGGCGTGGCTTTGCAGAAGCCATACATCCAGCAGCCATTGGGCATGGTCTTGCAGCTGCTAGGGGCAGTCTCAGGGGTTTCTGCTGTCCTGGCCAGACACAGGACAGCAGAGCATAGAGCGGCAAAGTGGCCGGTTTTCAGGAGTCTGGGTAGGTGCGGCAGAGCATAGTTTGGCTGCGGTGCATTCTGCCAACAGTGCAGGTCCCTCTGCCATCCTCCTGTCCCGCCCTCTCTTCAACTGTTTTAATAAATACATGATGAGCCTCCAGGGTTTTATAACATTAATGGCAATCTCGTCACCTGTTGAGGCTGCTGAAAGGATATGTTGTCCATTCCACTCACGTTTTTACATCTAGTGGAGCTCCTTCAGACTTGTCCAGTCCATGGCCCTCATACCACATTATTAGAGCTAGTAAAGCCCGTTTGTTGTACTTTTCCCATCTATTTTTTAAAACAAGGTTCCATACCTGCAGGAGGGGATCATCTGGTGCCAAAGCCATGCCCCCATGTTCCTGGCATTCTCTAGTCCACAAAGGCGAGTCTGGACCCACACCACTTTCTCCACCGTTTCTTTTTGCTGCCTGCAGCACTCTTGTCCACCCGCAGCTCTATTCACTGCCACAGCACTCTGCTCCCTGCAGTTTTTCTGCCACCCGCAACTCTCTGCCTGCAGTTTTCTCTACTGCCCGCAGCTCTCTGCTGACCACAGTTTTTCTGCTGCCTGCAACTCTCTGCCCGCAACTCTCTGCCCGCAGCTTTCTGTAGCCCAACAGGCTGCAGGCAGCAAATTTTGCTGCGCCCCGTCTCCCCACAATATCGCGGCTTCTTGTTGCTATCACGTCAGGGGTCACTAGATGTCGCTGTAGAGTCAGAGACAGGGACGTGACATTAACACACAGCGTTCATGCAGCAACAGTCTATATTTATTGTCCGGCAGATCCTTTATAGGGCTTCCAAATTCCTTGCGCGTACAGACAGGATTGCTCAAGGGTCTCAACTCTGCCTAGGTCACTGGCAAATTATATGGGTGCATCCATGCTTCAAAGGGATTGGCTGAAGTGCTCTGTCTGGGTTCAAATCCAAGCTATTGTTGTCGCGTCCAGGGACTTTACTTTGAGCTAGGCTGGTTGAGTTGGTGTCTGTTAAGCTAAATTATCTGTGCAGCCAAAAACCAGATATATCTGCCATATGCACCCATATCATTGGCCAGTGAGCTGGGTGGAGCTGAGACCCTTAAGGAATCACATTTGCAAGCACAGGAAACTTGAAGTCCTTATTAGAGGGGGTGCCCAACAATAAAACCTTGGCTGTTCTGCATGATCTTGGTGCATTCTTGTCACATTCCTGCTTCTGTCATCAGCAACACTGCGCCATTATGCTTGGGATGTAGTACCATGTGCTCTGTCTGGTCTGTCTGATGGCTGATCTGACAGAAATAGACAAACAATGGTGAGTTTTGAAGAAAAAAAATCAGAACTTTTAATTTCTGAATGCCTGTTCAGTCAGCAGGGAAGTATTTGGCAGTATAGGTGTAGATCATGAGAACTGCATTATATTGAGTCTATAATTAATATGGCCTTTCCTGTAGAAAATGAAAACTTCAGAAATTTATTCTTAATATTAATACTCAACCCTCTGCTGGTAAACCTGTGATAGATGTGAGAGAAATGGATGAAGATAAGATCAGAACAGATTATGAATTAGAAAATAAAGTTAATATGGGTAGCGATACAAGCTACAAAAGACTGCTTTGTTTTTGAAGGCATAATTCTGAAAAACTAAATAATTTTAAAACTTACTGTGTCAGCAGGAAGCTTTGAATGGAAGTTGTTGGGGTTTTAACTTATCCATGAAAATAAGCCAAGTCACTGTACAGCACCTTTTTTTCTGGGTACAAATTCAGTAATACAAAGTGTTAAATCACATTTTAATGCACAAGAGACCAGTATACCACACTGCTGTGGATATACTGTTCCCATGCTGCAGTGTGGAAGAGTCTGCAACCCCTCTGGCTCCCTGTGCATGGGAGAGGACAGCACAGTCTGTCCCACTGTTGCCTTGTGCCATAGGACACTGTCCCTCTGCCAGCAGAGAGCAGTGCAGGCCTTCGCTGGGATTTCAGGGGCCGTAACTGCGAACTGAAGGATGAAAGTAAAACATTTTGGAAAGAGATTGTGACATTCCTGTTACCCTATGAACCACAGGAGTGCTGGAGTTCCTGGTGCTGGATTTGGAGAAAGAACAAAGACCCAGGATGTGCAACCACTCTGTAGTACCATGGAGCAATATAAGTGTGTTTTTCTTTTTTCTAGATCTTAATGCACTTCTTGTAGCGAATTGGGGTGAATTATCCCTATGTCCGCATGCTGATACTAATCTGTGAGTAACAGAGGAGAAAGAAAAACTCACACAATTATTTTCAAAATGCTGCTCTTGGTGTGTATTGTTTCCCGTGAAAATGCTTTTGCCAGAGCCCAAGGATAGAGTCGCACTGTGTATAGCATTTATTCCTGATTCTTATATTGGGGGGTTTTTTTCCGAACTGATTTGGCACTTTAATAATATATTTTATTGAGATGGTCAGAAAAATTTCAGCTGCAGATGACGGTGTTTTGTACATCTGACTCAAGAAGTAAATCAGAATCCAATCAAAAAGTGTGGGGGGCTGTCAGTGTGTTTTAGGGAACAGAGGAAAGGGGAAAAGGAGTCATCATGTCGTGTAATGGGTGCAGCATGTCCACAAATCCAGTTTGTTAAGGATTTTTCCTCGATTTTTAGCAGAATGTTGAAAGCAAATGCTTTTTTCCTCCACTTGTTCCAGTAGCATCTCCTGAACTCTTTGTAAAATGTCAGTCTGTCATGTAAAATCTGCAGCATTCTAATGGTGCTTTCAGGCTTACTGAGATCATTTGATATCATTACAAACCGCACCCCCTACAGCACCCTGTTTTTCCTTACTTAATTGCACACAGGAATAGGGAAATAGGAATCCAATTTCTTGTTTTCCAGGTGGTGTTTCCCGTTACTTAACTTTATAGTTTTTTGTATGGTAATTAGTATGCAGAAAGCTGGAGAGATGCCTGTGGTTCCAAAATGAACCCTCTGTATCTCTCTCCCTCCCACATACGCTCTGCTTTTGGCACCGCCCCTTCCATGCACACTTTAGCCAAGAGCAAGACAGCTGTGTTTGATCATAAACCACTTAAACTCTAGGCTCACTGGCAGGGGAAACTTTAGTGTGAAGTGCAGCATTGGTTTCTCTCGGGGAGCTTTCTTCTCTTTTCCTTTCTGCCTCCCCAAATACTGAGGACTGTAGCAGCACTCTCCTTTGAATTTCTCTGTGAACTTGTGTGAAGCTCGTCAAATTTTTCTGAGTATGTTTAGCAACACTGGGAGTTGCTCTTTAATAGAGATATGGAAAAGAGCAGCATAAAGCTGATGGCAGAGATGGAGCACGCCTTGTAAATGGACTAAGAGGACCCTGGGATCCTGGTAAGCACTTAATTCCCTGTATTCTCTGAGCATTTCACATTATTAACAAGTCTTTCACAGCAATGGATTGATTATCTGTGCAGTCAAAACCAGTTTGGCTCTTTTAGAAGACTTTGCATCATTAACTTAAACCCTCAATGTGTAGTAAAGATGGCTACTAGAGCATGGCTTCTAGAGGAAAATGTATAAGAGAAAAACATTTTGGAGAAGAAAGTATTGCACCACTTGAACAAAGCTTTGAAGCATTAAAATCTGCAGAAATCATCGAGCCCTGAGAAGTCTAATCATGAATTCTGAAGTTGGTATGAAATACGGAAATGACTCCCCTGCAGAGCTGAGTGAGGTAAGCAGTTTCAGTGCCCTTCTCTATGCTTTAAAAAGAGGCATTCCCCATTTGGGTTTCAGTCCATGAACAGTGCAATTAAAAATTAATAGAATGTGTATCCTGCTATAACTTGCTGTGCCAGTCAGGAAATGACCTGAACTTTTTTGCAGCTTTGCTCTGAATGAATGGTGAAAGGCTAACGATTGCAACCATGTAGAGACACTTTTCCTGTTACCCTGCAGCAGTGGTTGCCTTCCCTCCAAGAGCTGTATTTATACCCAGCATTCATCTTTGCAGTAGGTGAAATATGGAGATCTCAGTTGAGATTAAACA
The DNA here is from genome assembly GCF_015227805.2 of Hirundo rustica. Taxonomy (NCBI): domain Eukaryota; kingdom Metazoa; phylum Chordata; class Aves; order Passeriformes; family Hirundinidae; genus Hirundo; species Hirundo rustica. The sequence goes on from NC_053488.1 coordinate 45,708,563, forward strand.
GATGGCGATTAATTTAGGAGGAAAGTGGCGTGAGTGGAAAATGACAAATATTTATTGGTAAGACAACAACATTGTCAGAAGTTGTGTTTCCTTGTATTTAGCTGAGGTGATACTGTTTATTTAGGTTAGATGAATTAGGTTACTTTCCTTCATTGCCAAAAAGAAAGCAAATAATGCAAAAAAAACTTTCTGGTTTTCCACTGGAAACCATAGTAAAGCTGTTATTTGTTATAGTTGTGGGTATGTTCTTTGTGTAACATGACTGTGTGTGTTTTTAATAAATTTGAAATTAAAACCATAGCAGATGTTATGCAAATTCTTAATAAATATTTTAGAAGTGGCATACTTTCTCAGTTACTGAAATGTCTTAGATGTGTAATCCTTATGGGCTTTACTGAGATCTGCTAATTTAGTTATGCTATGAAATCCCAATCATTTGATTAAGGTCATTTTGTAGGAAATTGAATCTGCAGTCTGTCTTGTCCCAGTTTAACTGAAGTTCTTCTCTGTTCCTTTTGCCCATTTCTTTGATATAACTTTTATTGTGACATATCCTTTATATACTTGGTTTTTAAAGGAATATTAGGTAGGATATACTTGTCAGAATAAGAGAGTTAACAGTTCCTGGAGTTAGTTGTGTAGGGAAAGGAAACAGGTATAGAATGGATAATAATATAAATGGAATAAATCAGTAGGCTAGTGAGGAAGACAATGTAGGGGGAAGCACAGTAAATATGTGAGAGATAAGCAAATGCTGTACCTTGTCGTACAAGAGGGCCGTAGGTTTGTGACTAGGAAGTTCTGGCAAAAGAAATGTCATACATATTTCTTCATAAACTAGAAATAGTTCAGTTTCATTATTTCTGTGTTACTTTTTTCAAAGTATTGCTTAGAAATTCTATGTTGGCATTGTAGCATAAGTGGGATTCATAAATTCAGCCTAAAAGCCTGGGTTACTTTTGGTCAGAGTTCCTGACTATGCTTGTATTGATGGTGATCACTTTCTATCTCCTCAACATTTAATTTTCAAGACTTTGCAAGATGACAGAGATCATGGAGTGTCTCAAGGAATTGATATTTGAGTCAATATTTGGAGTAGTGTTTATGTTGCTACCTTGAAATTACTTATTCATGCTTCCTTCATGCATCAACTATGTAGAACTTTAGTTGTGAGAAATACCTTTTCTTTCTAATATTTTAAATGGGAGATTTTGAAGGGAGTCTGTGACCCTGCAACATTGTGATTGTTTAGGTGTTTTTTATCCCTCCAACAAGGTTTTTTTAGTCCTTAGTTCACATTTTTACTCCAGTGCTACAGGTGGGTTAAATATAGGCCCCTTTTTGACTGCAGACATAGCAGAGAGGATCATACAACTCCTAACTTTCCCCAGCTGCTTATCATCATTTACTTGCTTCTCATCATCATCTTTGCAGTTTGAGCTGCTTGTGTTAGTGAGCCTTAGCTAGTCACCAGAAAGGGCTGGGTCAGCTTCAACAGTGATCTTGGGTAGAACTCTGGGTTTTCAGTGAAACACAGAGGTTTCAAAAAACCATTATATTCCACCTCTCAGAGAAAAGAAGATACCTAAATACACTGAGGTGTAGTATATAGCTGCTCTCCCCTAATTGTTTATTTCTCAAACAGCTCTCTATAATTACTATGCTCCTATTTGACCTTTCCCTATTGCTGACTGGTACTTGCCATAACTGAAGGTAAAAAATCCTGGGTAAATCTGTGTTTTTCCCATCTTTGCTATGCTCTTCTCCTTACTTTCTGTCTCTGTCTTCTACATACCATGTTTACTTTTGAGCAACGGACAGTAGCCTTGTGTTCCTTTAAATAATGGGAAAATGGCTACAATGGGAATTTGATTAAATGACTGATGTCTTAGTTTGTGTTCAGCTACTACACCTCTATCTCTACAGACAGCTCATATGCTGATATTACAGTGGGCTGCTACTGTTGTACTTATCTGAATGGCAAATATGATAACAGGCCAAGAAATACTGTGCTTCACATGATGTGCTGTGGGTTTTCATGTAGGTGCCTTGATCTCTTTATCTCAGTATGTGGAGCTCTAGGCACGAAACTACTGTTATTTAAATAAACAGGAAAGCTACAAAGCCCTGAAGATATTATAAATGCCTTCTTCTTCTAGACGAAAGAGCAAATAAATGTATTGCAATTCATTCCATCTGTATTAGAACTTTCTACCTATGATTTACATCTGTCTTCAGCAAGAATTAAAGGATATGTTCCTTGTCCAAGGCACAGTGTGATTGTAGAAACTTGCATATAGTTGCTGTTTGCTATTCCTAAACTCTTGTCTGGGTAAACAGCATTTCTATTAGTCTTTATTTACTCACCTGCCCCCATCCAAAGGTCATGCAGAAAGCAGAAGAAGAAGGAAAAAAATCTGATTTCTGTGGTAGGTCATTCAGACCTCCACAAAATTCATACTCTGGGGTTCCCTAGCTCTAGAGTTCAAGCTGTTTTGTTATTGAAATGTATCAGTTCATGTTATCCCATTTCTTCTGCTCTTCTTTGCCTTCAAGTCCAAAGAAAGAAAGATTATCCATTTTGCTGTTTGCATGGTGGATTTGTCATGTTGTACCTGCTTAGACAGTTAGAACAAACCTTGTTCTTACATAGCAAGGTGGTTTTAGGTTTGATGGTTGGTTTGGTTTGGGGGGGTTTTTTGGTATGTATAGGATACAATAAGAGGGGCAACACTTGTGTAGTCTGCGAGGATCTACAACAGCCTATGGTACCTTTGTAAGTAGCCAACAGTGGCCAAAAAAGGTCTGTTCTACTGTTCTGAAATGGGCCTTTGCCTGTCCATATTAAGGCTTAGCACATTTTGCAGAGATTGCCTTTAAGGCTCACATCAAGGAAGGATGTGATTTTAATGCATAACATAATACCCAAATTATTAAAGCTCTCATTAGATCCCTTCAATTTCTTACTCATACAATTCTGAAAGCCTTTGTTGTAAACACAAGGCATATTTTTAAAGCCAACATAATGAATTTTACTGAAAACATGCACAGGTTAATAGTGGGGTGTCCATAATTGCTGACAGTTTTTTACGTCATTAAAAATGAAAGTCTGTATCAGAATTTAAATGCTTTGTACCTATTAAGTTGTTATCATAGATTGGCACAATTTTGTTTTCTAGATATAGAGAAATGTAAAATGTTTTTCCCTGCCCTAACCATGGCATGGGTTGGGGGCGGGGGGGACAAAGACCTATCAGAACACAAGCTGGGATATTGACAGCTAAATTGACCAATGAGAAGTGTAAGTGCGACTTCGGAAGGAACATTTAAAACTGATCTGTTGGTGACTGCCCACTCTCTTGTTTCGGTGATCTGCTATGAGATAACATTGTGGTTGGGGCGGGGCCTGGGCCCGGGTCGGGTCGGGCTCTGCTGCCCTTCTGGGTGGCCAGGCCGGGCCCGGCCGGGCTTTCAGAAGCTACTGCCTGCATGGAGAGCGGGGGGAGCCCAGGTTGGGCCCCCCATTGCTGGCTGGGTGGCTGGGCCGGGCCCAGCCAAGCTTCTAAGAACTGCTGCTCGCATGAGAGCAGCCCAAGTGAAGCTTTTTTTGCAGCTTAGTGATAGCTCTGAGCTGGACCGCCCTGAATAAGACCGAGGGGTGGAAAAAAGACGTTTGCTAATTTCTTCTACCAGCACGACCTTGCAATTTTTTCCTCTTCAGCCCTGCAGCTTGGCGCGTGCACGTGGCCTTTGCAAGCCCGAGCAAATTTAACCCTTTCTCGGCAACAAGGAACTTTTAAAGCACAATTCTTCCTGGCAAGAAAGAAGAAAGAAAAAAACAGAAGGTACATGGAACAGACACTGCATGAAGTCAGTTAGATGAGAAGTGAAAGAACTAATAATATTGGAACAGGATTGAAGAAGTGGACATTTTTAACCGGACTTTTCTAAGGTAAATTATGAAGAAATGAACTGTTCTTTGCAGCATCTTAGTATTATTTGGGTAGAATGCTATTCTAGTCAAAATTAAGAACTCGTGCAATAGAGATTTATTTGGGAACTTTGAAACCCCTGCTCCTGGGTCAAAAAGGAGGTCTTAGCCTTTTGAGACAAAGATAATTTTAGATGAGAAGAAGTATTCGTAAATAATACCCCAGATACACTGAGAAGCTCTGCATATAGAACATCACAGTCTGTGAAAACTCCGGACGGCAGCAGATGTGTGTCAGAGAGCATGGACTATTTTGTCTTATAGCAAATGTCAAAAATAAAAAGATCTTAGAAGGACTCTTCTCCTAAGTAATGAGTAGTTACGTCTAAGTGGTGAAACTGAAACAGAAAACCCTAAGTTGTGTCTTTCTATGTTGTTCAATAAGAAAGTTAATAGTTTGTAAGAGGAAAGAAGCATGTTTTTGAAGTTTCATTCTGTTTTAGGGGTTTTTTTCCAGCTTTCTTTTTTTTTCTATTCTTTTAGTGTGTATTAATAAAACTAATTTTTGTTCATTTTTAAGCTTAAGCCTGCTATGTTTATTTTTCTCCTAATCTCTCCCTCCCACAAAAATATTAACACTAAACCCCCTACATTAATTGGTGTTTCCGCCCGGTTATTATTAAATTGAAACCATTACATTTGTCTATTCTGCAACAAGAGGTGTTCATCTAGAAGGAGCTGGATTGCCTAATCTGTATTTTCTTCCAAATTCAAGGCACTGTCTGGCTTTAAACTCCAGCATTCTGAGGATCTGAGTATCCCTTACATACTGATCTTACCTGCTCCTCTGGCCATTCACTGTGGAGATGGTGTGCTGAAACAGAGAGAGCTTTGGTCTAACCTGGTACACTTAATTGGACTAAATGTAGCCAGCAGTTATGCCCATGTGTAATGCTGGGACAGTTAAAATTATTAGTGCAAGAAGTGAAGGAAATGTTAAGTGCTGAGCTTAATGATATTTTTCTCAATTGTTTACTTAAGAGATATATTTTATCCTTGAATTAAAAGCCAAGCTGTCTTCATGGCTATAATCTTCATTAAGTGAGCCTTGTGAATTTGCTGGTAGTAAGACTGTGCCTAAGAGATTTTGTAATGATATATGGGCTAGTATTATAGTAAAGCAATACATTCAGCATTGCAGCTGATTTGTATAATGTACTGTTAATTGTGTTCTTTTAGCACTTGCTTAATGAGTTGATGGTGTCTAACATCTGAAAGTTTATTTTATGACTTTCTGCATGGCAAAATTAGGAGATAGCATGCTGCTTTAGGTGCACTCTTTGCACCTCCTGCTTCTTGATGTTTGGAGGTCAATGTTTAGGATACAGATATTGTATGTGACAGCATTAGCTACAGGTTCATATTCTTTAACCTTTTAACATTTACTGGAATAGACAGATGGGCTGTTTGTCTTAGGAAAATTACTAACTTATTTGTTTGTTTCAACAACAAGGTGTTTAAAATTTAGGGAAGGGGAAGGAAGGTGCTGGTGCTTGTGTAGGAAGCAGAATAATAAATTCTTACGAAGGATTTCACCAAAATCTTACATGTGAAGAAAGGACCAAGTCTGAAAGCTTAAATTCTGACTTTTTAGTAATTTTACGGTAGGACAATATTGGACATAATTATGTAATAGGACAACTTGTGTTCCACTGCTACTCTACTTATAAACTAGTCTCTGATGAAGAATGTTGTAGAAGAAGAATTGCAGAAATAAGAGGGGTTGCATTGGCTTGAAGTTGTGTACACAAGTCCAGTGAGTGTGAGGGAGCTGTGGGGAGAGGTGGGTAACCAGCAGAGGAGCAGAACATCGCTCAAAGCCTCCCTGGCAGAGGAAGAATTCAGCTGTGACCATCCCCACCCTCAGGTACTTTCCTATGTATACCTCTGTTCCTTTAGAACAAGTGCCAGCTTGTGCTGTCACTATACCTAGGTGTGGGGAAAGAGCATTTATGGAATGGGGAAGTATTTTTAAATGTATTCCAAGGTAGGATTAAATCTCAAACATTTGTTTTATCTTCCTGAACTTGGTAGTCTGCCAGAAAATCAGTGAGTAAATATCACCCTAATACTTTGTCCACTTTCTGAATGGTCTCTGGTTGTGCAACAAATGTGCTCGGGTGTTTCTAATACCTCTCATGAGCAGGTAAACACCATATTCTACTGCAATTCCATCTCTGCTATTGGATATAGCCTTGGCTGTCTGTGTCAAAGCTGTGCAGGCTGTAACACAGGAGGGTGTACTGCACCTTGTCAGGAGAGGTGGTGTGTTTTCTCCAGAGGTTGTTTTCATAAATGTGATAAATTATTAATCCTTTAAAATACTGCAGCCTTACAATATAACAGTGGAATGTGGTTATTAAACAGCAAACATGGTATATTTTAAAATTATTTTAACCTTGATAATGTTGCATAACTGATTTTTTCCTGACAGTAGGCAAACCAAAAAGGTGAATAGTGTTAACTGCTAAACTGTTAGAAAAGCGAGCACCACAACCCTGTATGCTTAAATCAAAGTACTTTAAGGAGAAACTTTCTTAAATTGTTTCTAATGGAGAGCTGGGTAAAACTTCCAGCTGGAGGTAGCAACACCTCTAGCCTTACAATCGTGTTCTCAGCTGTAGTGCTTCAGAGATGCTGAGGTAAAGTTTGCAAACCTTTGGTTGAACTTTCTCCTCTTTCCTGATTCACATGTGCTTTGCGGAGCACTTGTCAGCCTTACAAACCTGACATTTTCCCATGTTGTTGTCATGAGAAGTGCGGAGACATTAAATGTGAAATATAATCACAAATTTTAACTACTTCTTGTGTGTCTCTGTTACACTGATGTGTCTACAATAATTTAAAGAAAATGCTTCAATGGTAAACTTTAATGGACGTGCTCCTGGACAGTGACTATCAGTCTGGATGCAACCTTTAGACTGGGTTCATAGTCAAGCTAAGGTACTCTGGCATGATCAATATATGTAATTTACAGTGTGCATTATATTTCCAGTGTTCAAAACATAGTGACTTCAAAGAAAATGGTTTTTTTCCTGGATTTGTTTGAGCTGCTTATCAGCCCGAGTGTGTGTTCCAGGCTTGGCTATTATTAAATTGAAACACTATAGAAAGATTAGTCAAAATGCCCAGACACTGTCAGCACTGATAATGCTCTTCTGCAGCCTCCTAATGAAAAAAAAAGACAAAGATTATGTAACTTACCTGCCTGATATTTTAATATTCCTTGCTCCTAAAAAAAACTAGAAAAATGCCTTATATGCTGAAAAATCTGTTAGTACAAATATATGCTGTGAAAGTATCATTAATAAAGTATTGGATTGTCCAATTGCTTTTTGAGACTTGATGTTTTTATTCAGAGATAAAAAAAGCCAGAGTTCATTCCTGGAAGATTTTTGGAGATAAGGATTGTAATCTTTTCCCTCCTTCTCTTCCAGCTTGGAAAAGTAAAATGTGTTTTTGCCTTTGATCAGATTTAGGCATACCAGAAAATGGCTCTGTGTGGGAACAACTACAAGATTCTTCTTTCAGAAGGTATTTTTCTGTATTCCTCTGCAGTCTCTGAATTTGTAGTTTGTAAAGGGACACATAAACAAAAGGTTCTGAAAGAAGAATCCATGGCAAGGTTAAGGTTTGCAATGGCAGGATTTTCTGTGCTGTATGTGGGAAGAGAGGGCAAGAAGAGAAGCTGTGTCATTGGTTTGGTCACCTATAGTGGGGTGTAATTACATTCCTCTTCTGGGGCTCTGAGTAGTTTATGTATAATTGAAAAGAAAAAGTGCTTATGTCACTTCTCGGTGTTTTCCTTATGTTTAGGTTTTACTGTCTTTGTGACATTGCATGGTACTTCTAGCTGCAGGTTTTACTTGTGATAAGAATTTCTGCTTCTCAAGTAGCATGGAAGGGCTTAACTGAACTTTTCTGTTGCATGTAGTAATAATATACCAGTTTATGTACTCTGTGATGGTCTTTGAGATCAAAGATTCTGAGGGATGGAGGTTTGGTGTGGGGATTTGATGCTGGTAAAGTAGGCTTTTTGACGCTGGTGGCAACATGCTTTAGGCATTCCCATGTCAGGATTTCCCATGCAAATTAACTGTCTGTATGAATGATATATATTTTCTGTAGATTTAGATTTTCATTATCTCTAATGAGTGGAAATATTCATTAAGACTCTGCAAATTGGCTTACACGTTCTCACTCTGTTGTAATTATATATGAAAATTTGTCATTAAAATTAAAATATTGACAGAAATCTTTTCAGCCCTCCCAACATAAGAAAATGTAAAGAAATACAGAAATAAGTATTTTTTCAGTATGGTTAGATATACTCCTTATGGTTGTTTGTAATATTATTGGTTCCATGCTACGTTTTATAAACTACCCTCAGTAACTTAACACAGTATTTATAAAGCCTAATGACGAAAGTAAGATTTATGGAGAATTTATGGTTTGAGTTTTTTGCCTTAGGAGTTGTACTTTTTTGTTGTCAAATACTTTGTACAAAGTCAAGCTTCCTTGACGAACTGACATTCTGAGAGAATTCTGAGTTCCTGGAGAACTCAAAAGTTATTATGGCCAGGCTGAGTTTTACTGGAATTCCTGTGTGTCACATAACTATTTTGCAAATAGCTGTCTCCTCAGACCTAAACTGTCAGAGTTTAGGTTTGATGACTACTGACCATAAGCAATAATAGATCTTATAAGGGTACCTTTACCTTTTCCCTGAGAGCCCTCATGCAATCTCATGAAATATCCTCCTCTTCAGTAACTGTTTTCTGCTGTGGCATTTGTAAGCTCTCTGAATGTAGTTAGTTAGGTTGTTCTCAGCAATAGTAGTAGTAATTTGCAAATGTCATATGCCTAGAAGTTTCATCATGCCACTACTATTTCTTCTTCTTCATGCCTAAAGCCAGACCTTATGGCAGCTTAAAAGGGAAAACAAAATGTTTTCGAAACAAAAAGTGGAGAAGAAAACATTACTGAATGCTTTCATTGCTCTTCTTTCTGTAAAAGAGAATAAATGGCTTTGAAGTGTAACTTAGTTCTGTTCCATCTGGTGGTTTACTAACTTGTCTGAAATTATGAAAAACAATTGATCTAGATAAAATAATAGACCTAGATAAACTGAGACCTTTGTGACCAGAGGGAAGGCATGGACATTTCAGCATTGCTGCAGTGTTTCATGATATTAACCTGAGTGTTTTTTCTTTCAGTGCTGCTGCATTTCCTGCATAAAATTTTATATGCAGAAAGATAAAGACCTGACAACATCCTAATAAGTTGTATGCAATTTATAGTTATATGCCAAATACATTAATTATGATTATGAACTCATTTCACTGTAGTAATTTTTCAATATAAATTAAAATTTTCTTTTCATTTTTTTAAGCCCCACAAAAACATTGCTTCTCATTGGGCTGAACTAAAATGAACACTGAAGTAAAAAGATACTGCAAAGGACAGAGAGTACAGTTCTTTGCTAGGTCATGTTCCAAGAAATATTTTTTGCAAGCCTGACAATATTTACAAATTATAATTAAAACATACTCATTTAAAATCTGTGGACACAAAAATAATATAATACTTTTTTTTTCTTTTCTTTTTTTTTTCTTTTTTTCTTTTTTTTGGGGGGGTGACTGTTTCTTTTGCAGAGTGTTTTTTTTTTTAAATTGCAGTCCTAAACTACCTGGAAGTTGCAGTTTTACAGTACTGCTGAGAGGATTCTGTTTGGTTTTAGTAAAATACTTCTATTTAAGACTGAGTGATATTAAAAGAGTAACTCATTAATGTTGTTGCTTGATAAATAGTTGCTGCCAAAACATACTGTCTAAGCAGTAGACTCTCGGGTGTTTCTCCCAAGATTCAGGTGGTTTTAAAGTCCCTTGCCTTCTGAAAAGTCCTGAGCCAGACGCAAGAAAGAGATGGAGTCTTCAGGTTCTGATTTCTCAAGGTTGAGTGCTTTGTTTATTATTTCTTATTTTACAATTCTTTCTCTGCCCAGCTAAGATCTGTGCAGCTGCCTGGGCATCTGACAACTCCCCACGCACTGGGAGGTCACTGTCTTTTATACTAATTATTATGTGTTCTTTATTTATAGTTATTTGCCAATACCTATTACCAATACTAAACAGGTCATCTCTACTCTGACCCAATCTCCTTAAATTACTTTGTGCCACCGTCACCACAGAAAATGGAGTGAACGAAGAAGAAAGAAGAAGCAAGAGACAGCACCTAAAATCCTCCATCTTTCTCCCATCTAATTCTATACTAGAGAACCCAAAACTGTGATTTTTCACCCTGTGATAAGCTAAGCTACTATCTTTCACACTCTTGTGCCCTGTAATTAATCTCTCAATATTAGAAGCCTTTCCCATAGACTGAGATCAAAGCCAGTGTCTTCCTGGGCTCTGTGCCAGGGTCTCAGACCCACCTGTCCAACTCTTAGGCCCCTCTGGTCAGGTCTCTGACCTTCCAGGGCAACCAAAAGAATGCCCTGGATTCCGACAGTAGGCCAATGAAGATCACATAATTTTATGTTAGTTGGACAAACTAACATTTGTGGATTTAACTAATCTGGTAAATTATCAGTGTTTCCTGAGGTAGGCCTACCCATGATCTTAGTGAATTTTTGTACGAAAGCTGAAGTTACCAGTATAAGATTGATTCATACTTTTATTAAAAAGCTCAGTGCAGATTTAAGGAGAGCTTATTCCAAGTGTTTTGTGGACAAATGGGAACTGGTGTCTTCTGGTTCTGTTGAAAAGTTTTTGTATGTGTTGGAACACATTGTAAAAGGTAATTTTAACTGTTCCAGAAAATATGTGTTTATAATGGGAAAAAAAATTAAAAGCAGTTTGATTTTCCCCTTCATTAAACCCGTGAACTGATTGGTGATTGGTAGATTCCATACACAGGATAAAAAAATAATTAAATTCCTTTAGGAAAAGGAAAAACAGTATGCTGAATGGAATACAAGTAAAAATGCTTTTCTTTTGAGTCACAAATGGCAATGTAGATGATCTATTGCAGAACTTTCTGCTGGGTTAGCTGCAGAACATGAGCAAAAACACATGGGAATATAGTATCCTGGAGCCTTCTAAAGCTGCAATAATAGTCAGTTGTTGTTTGCAGCATGCATCTTTTGAGAATTACAGTAGGATTACTTGGATCTTTTTTAACATGTAACATTCTTGGCATGAATTCCAGTTAAGGTGAGGCAGAAAGCCATTAGAGCGAGCAGAGATTCCAAATGGCTAATTGTTTTAAAAGGAAGAGCAGTAAGTGCATGTAGTGTATTTGTCCCAGGGCAAGAGGAAACTTGGTGATCCCTCCCTTCCTCACGCTTAATTTAGGAAGAGTAAAGATATTAAATAAAGATTAAGCTTAATGCTCAATTTAGGAAGAGTAAAGATATTACTCTTGTTTGTATCTATTTATCTTTACAGAGTTGTTCTGAGCAACACTGAGTGACTTCAGTGTTCTGAAAACACAAAATGTTGTCTATCTACTCACCCCTTTAAAACATCAGTGGCATTGGGAGAAGGACATCTGTTTTTCATTTGAATTAGAAGAAGATAATCTGTAGGCAAAGTATTTGCTGATGGAAAGAACCAGACATTGTTTGAAACTTTTTTCTTAAGCTAAATTATTTGCAGAGTCATGTTTTGGGAAATGAGGCTGACACATTCTGCTCTGTAAGTACCTGGATTTAATTTTTTCCTTCTTTGCACACTTAGTTGGAATCTCTAAAATCTGGCCATTTGGTTCTTATAAAGCGTTTATCAATAATATTCTAGCTTTGTTCTTACCCTGTTATAGTCTAAAAGGACTGCTGTAACTATCTTTTTTGGCTTATTTTTATGTTCTATTTTAGAGCTTTATCATAGTCTCTAAAATATTTCTTCCTCCTCTCTTTTGTCCTGGCTCCAGTTTTAAATATATGAGAAAAAAGATGTTTTGGTCAATGACATGTAGTTTTTCTGTTTCTGTTGTGCCAATATATTTTTCTTTTCTAATACTGAGACAATAAATACATTTCCCCATGTTTTTCTTCATGTTTTCCTATTCCTGTAAGCCCTGCTTTCTCTGGCCATGCTCCAGAGAAAAGGATTTTGTTTCCCCAAAGGATTACTTGAATAATATGTGTAATGTAAAATCTGACAATCCCAAGGTCTGTTTTCTTTATATCAAAAAGCTGATCTTAGTCTGAGCATGCTAGAGAACATATCTGAGAGCGTTACAGCTACCGTTAAAATAGACATAGTGAGAGGCCTCTCCTTGCTTTCTGATCATCCTGATTAGTTCTTGGTCTTAACTGAAGATTGACCACTTGGCCTATTAAATTAATGTGCTTTTATATTGTGGTAGAAATAATAATCTCAAAATATTACTTGGACAGCTGTCTGATATTTTGAAAACCTTTTCTTCTCTGATTCATGAAACTGATTTCGTTCTTACTGAATATCCAGACTGTCCAGTGTCCAAATTGTGTTCTATCTGGCATCTTCTGAACCATAGGTACCAACAGAGCAAGAGAAATGGCAATAATTACATCTTATCTTTTCTATGATATGTAGCTAACAACACAGGATATGGAAATTAATGGACACCTATCAGTGCATCCATTTATGTGTCACATATTTAAAGCAAGTAGCAGTGCAGGACAGTTTTCACTCTTATAGATTTCAGCGAATTTTAGATTTTCCCATTTAAGGAATTAGCTCTTCCATAAACTCCGTGTCTCTATGTTTCTCTTGTTTTAAAATACATTGTTTGGTAACAATGTACTTCCGTAGCTTCAGCTGAGGTTCTTGGGATGACAGTCTTTAACAACGGAGTACATGATCTAACATCTCTCCTTGGCACTTAGTTCACTCAAAAATGTTGTTATATTATTGTCTGTTTAATCTCAAATTAATTATTTATTTTGCATTGAATTTTGTCCAGGTTTTATCGGTGTCTTATGGTTACATCATGCTTTCTTGAATAAGGCAAGTTCACTATCTTAATAAAGCAAAGATTTCAGAGACCTAGTCTCCCTTGATGACTCATCTGCAAAGAATAACAAAAGGGCTTGACATAAGAATAAATTATTCTTTAACAGACAGTCTTGATTGAGATGAAAACTGTGGATAAAATAAAACAAGCATGTCATGCTCATTTCATAAAAACTACCCTGGTATAATCAGCATGGCTTTCAAGGGGCCAGAGGTCTGTGCAAGTCATGAGGAATCATAATTTGCACAAACAATGTATTTTTTATCTTACTGACTGTACCTCTTAAGAGGCACAATTATGCAATGCAGTTAATCATCAAGGGAGTTTGGGTTTATGGTGAATATTTGAAGTAGACTTTTTTTAAACTGTTGGAGCTTTATGTTGTGGACTTTGACTAAGTACATTAATAAATGCTTAATTTAAAGGGCTTCTGTCACCCCGAAACATAATCCTTTAAATTTTTAATTATTATTATTTGAGAGGAGTCTACCTAAAGAGACTCCCGTCCATTCCCTTGCCAGCAGCGTGATTTCATGGCCACTCTGCTTTCTGCTTTCTTCAAGGTGTTTTTATTTCCAGCAGTCAGTAAGAAAATGAATTGGCATAAAATAAGCTTTCTAAAATATGCAAAATGTAAAATACATTGAGTTAAGCGTTTTCCTTAAGCAATAATTAATCTTGATAGATCTGGTGTTGTCATCTTGTTTATTAATACTATTTTTTTCTTTTTTCTTTTTTTTTAATTTAAGGAAATTCTGAACCTTCTCAGCATTCTGACTTACATTTATTTTGTTATAAAGTACTGTATTCACTAGTTAGTTGAAACTTCAGTTTCACATGGACAACGTGAAGGATCTTCCCAGGACAGCTCCTGCCTGTCCTGCTGCAGCTGCCTATCTTGCTGCAGCTGCTGTTTGCCAGCTGTCTGCATCACCTCTGTGGGCAGCTGCTGTTCCAGCAGATGCCTCTGCTTTCACTCTGTCTAAAGCCCAGCTCCTTTCATTTTAAATCCCTCTTCACCAGAACTACTGTCCTCCCTTTTAGTGTACTGTGGACAGTCCAGGTAGTCTGGCTGGTCTGTCAGAAATGCCCAGGTGAACTTGAATAATTTTTTTCTGAAACAATCCTCTTTCCTCAGTGCTCTCCCTTCTTACAGTCTGGCAGCTGGCAGATTTTTTTACAATGCCGAATTCTGCTGTCCCCTGCTTTCTGCCCTTCTCTCCAGAACCAGATTTATCTCCAATACCCGTGTTCAGCTTACTGGTTTTTTGGTTTGGTTTGGTTTTTTGGTGGTTTTTTTTGTGGTTTTTGTTTGTTTTGGTTTGGTTTTGGTGTTTTGTTGTTGTTGTTGTTGTTGTTGGTTGGGGTTTTTTTGTTTGTTTTGGTTTTTTAATTACAGTCTTTGGATTTTTTTTCCAGGAATAGATTTTGAGTATTTACTTGAGTTCTGTATCTCTAAGAGTATATCTAAGTGTATTTGTAAATACCTTAAGACATTAAGCAGTACTCTCCAGTGTTGTTTAATTCTTGTTTTAATCTTGAGTATTTCTAGTAAAAGTGTATTGTATTGGTATTACTTGCTGTAAACTTGTTATGGGAGAAGTGTTCATTTCTTTTGTCTTCTAAGTGCCTATTTGATCAGCTGTTTTAGCAATGTTTTTACCATAGTCAGTGGTATGACAATGATTTAATCTTGACAGGGATACTGATTGACTAAACTTCCTCCGAAATCAGATGATTCTTCCCATACAGTTTTTTGTTGGTCACAGCTGGTGACCTTGAGGCTCCACAAGCCATTTCACACACTTTTATGTCAACACACAAATAAAATACTTCATTCTTGGAACTTTGTAAAATCTTGGTGAGACAAAATGCTTCAAATTTATTTTAATGCACTTAAGGTTGTAATAGATAATGTGAAGTTGCCATATTTATACATCACATTTATTTCACTAGTAGACTAATCTGAGACTTGTAATGATGTGGTAATTTTAGTCAATTATTCTGAGTTCTTGCCAGTTTAACTACAGTGATGTCCAAGTTGGTTGTCACAGTTAGGACAGCTAAAAACGTGCCTTCTCTTTACTGTTGGCTAAGATAGATGTGCTACTGAAACTCCCAAAGTGTAGGACTGATGGGGAAATCTCATTTGTTTTCTCTGCCTGTATGAAGAAGGCAAAGTTATGCTCCAACTATACTTTACTTGATAGTAAAGAAAAACATGTTGATACCACATGAAAAACCACTTCAAAGCAGCATAAATCAGTTTCTGCAACAAAATCCCTCCCTCCCACTCGCCTTCCCCTGCCCTTTTCCATGTAAAGTGCGCTAGTTTTTCTGGAAATATTTTCAGAGAGATTGTGTATTCTATGAAAGATTAGGCTGTGCCCAATGTCTAAAACTCTTCTGCTCTTTGAAGTTCTAGGTCTGCAGTACCTCTGATCATCTGTGATGTGATGGAAGCTTGATAATATGTTTGAGGAAACCAATCACAAGTAGACTGCCAAAGCAGCAAATAACTAAGTGCTTTTTACCCCTCTTTTTATACATATTGACATGCCCAGTAGGATAGAGATATGAGGACAGAAAACATTCCTTAACTGAAGAGTGAGGTAGATGCCTCAGGGCGTGTTATGCAGAATACACAAACTGGGTGTGCTTACTATGAAGCGGTACCATAGCGACCAGCATGTCTTCTGTAACTCTTGGCACTCCAAACCTGGCTACTTTTTATGCATAACTTTTTGTCACTTGAATCCACCTCATGTCACCTGGAATGTATTTTTTTTCTCAAAGTGTCCTAGGTTGCAATGTAAAATGGGCCCAAAGTGTCTTCTATCACCATCTACATGAGCTGTTGAAACTAGGTTGAGCAGTGTTTCTATTGCCCCCTCCCTCTGGACTATCTTCTGTTAATGGCCCATCAATGCCTTGCTGCATGACTCATAGGTAACTCCCTCCAGGAGTTATCTCTGCTTAATGGGAAATCAAGGACCCATTGCAAGACAGATAAAATTATATCAGCCCATTGTGAGATGCTCAGACGCCCAGGAGAAGGAGCCAGGCATTCCCACCTGGATATAATCTGGGATTTGGGAAAGCACAGGCAGCCTTACCCACTGGATTCCCAGAGGACAAGAGCTACAAGACCTTTCTACGGGATCACTGCTTCAACAAGACCACTTCATCTGGACTGCTACCACCACAGTTTCAGGTTGTATTCTGACTCTGTCAGTGATCTCTTGTACTATTGCTTTTATATACATACATACATACATACATACATATATATATATATAAATTTTTTTTTTTTTTTCCCTCTCCTATTAAATTGTTTTTTTCTGACTTGGAGTCTCTCGCTGGTTTTTTACCTTCAAGCCAGCACACAGTTTCCTTAAATCAGAATAGAAACATCTGGCATTGGCTTGAACTGTTACTTTTTCCAGCCAACCTCTTGCTGGTAGCAGAATAAAGAAGGGTAGTGTATTCTCAGTGCTTTTACTATTTTTCAACACCCTTCATGCCACCCCCTTGGAATACTTGGCAGAGATTCTGTGAATGAGACTGCACATTAGGCTAAGTAGTGCTCTGGAAAGTATAACCCTCTTCAGATCTTCCTCTGAAGAATTAATTGTTAACACAAAGTGTCATGATTCCAAATGTTCTTAGTATTTTAATGCAAGCAAGCCACATTCCAGATGAAAGTCCTCACACTCATCTGCTGGGTTTCTCAACTAGGTGGACTTTCAGCCTTTGTGTTAATTTACAGATATTTTCTTATGTCAATCTGCTGTTGCCACCAAAAATGTCTCAGATCTATTAAAATAAACAAAAAGGAATATTGTTAAAATATAGATAGTAGAACTTGCAAAGTAATTGTAGGGAAATAATTTCTAAATGTATAAAACAATCTGCTTTAAATAAATGTAACTCTACTACACCAACATTTAATAAATAATGTTATTGTTTGATTGGCTGGTTTTAAACACAGCACTGGCTTCAGTTATGTACATTTTATTCCATTATAAAACATTGAGTCTGTAACTTTTATTTACTTACTTTTTGCAGTCCAGGCATTCCCTGTGCAAGTATGTGCCATTTCTGAAAACAGTTTCTTCTAAACTGCAGTGGACTTATTTCAGACTGCACTGATGTGGTTAGAGCATGCCCCAGTCATAAGTGGGATGCTTATGGCACTGAACTAATCCCTGTCTACTGCAGCATCCTGAGGTTTGGAAGTTAATGGCATGAATAACTTATGTATTTTCTAAGTTATTCCAACTCACCTTATGTAGCAGATTCTGTAGTATTTTCTCTTTCCGAAGGTTTCAGGGAGGTCAGTAGTCCATTGCATGGATACATTACTTTGAGAATATCTTCTGAGTAACAGTCAACCTGCTCTATTAACATTATTCCATGGCTTGCATTTTTTCTAGAAAAGAAAAAAATACAACCCAAACCACAAACCAAAAGCCAGATGTGGAAAAAAATGTTGTAGTACCCGTCTTTCCCTTATCTGTTTTGCCATAAGCTCATCAGGAAAATTGTGAAATCAGGAGAAGGTACCCACTTGCCTTGGAAGTATCCTCACAGGAATTTCTATGATTGTACAGTTGGAGTATCCTGCCCAGTAAAAAATATCCTAAGGTCACATAGCTTTGGATGCTTGTCTGGGATATTTCTTCATTAAATTAATTTCTCAGCATTTCCATTTATTATGGAGTAATACGATTTCCAGTTGCCCTGTTTACTGAAATGCAAATTTAATTTAAAAGATCACTTAAAGAATGTAGACTTCAAGAGTTGATGCCCTGAGTTGATACCAAGCTCTGGGATTGTCCAATGAAGCGGACACACGGGGCCTACATCTTAATTTTTCTTTGTAAAGGGGTAGCAAGAAAACCAAAACTGCAGCAGACACATCACAACAATAGTTCTGTTAACTGATCCATCTGGCTTTTTAATTTTAAAACAAATATTAGGAATTGTTGCATGTCTTGGGAGATCAATAAAGTTGTGCATATATATCCCTAAAATTACTTGTTCAGGCTTAGAATGTAAATATTTTATCAAAGTAAAAACAATATTGTATAGTTTATTCATCATAAAAACTATTTTTACAACTATAAATTTGTATTCAATTCTCAGGTAAACCCTGAGGAATTACCTATTTTGCAAACAGTGAAACTTAGCTGTAACATGTCAATTAGGAAGTTATTCCTGCTCTACTGCTTTTTGCTGCAGAGGTTAGACACTGCTGCCGGCAAAATGCCATGGCCTAGTTCTCACCACAGCATTACCATTGGTTCTGTATATAGCTTTAATTAAATAGTTTAATTTCTGTTTTTGAAATCCTATTTTTTTAATGGGCACAGTATTTTTTACAGTTGATATTTTCTGAAGATACTTTCCTTTTATGCTTATGTTTATGTGGAGCATCCAAATGTCATCTTTGTCTTTTTTTTTAGACAAACTTAATTTTAAAAAGTAAGGGAGGAGTGCAGGTTAAAAGCAGTAGTGTTGATTGAAAATTAAAACTAATCATTGCATTAAAGTGAAGGGTGTCCTCTGGTTTTTATTTGTTGCTCTTTGTATTTTTCCTGCAAGTAGTATACCACTGAATATGCAAAGTAGATACATGAGAAAACACCATTAACTCCTGTCTGTGATCACCTGAGCCTTACAAGAAAGCTCATTGATTTCTGTAATAAATCGACAAGCCGAATTCAGTAAATCAAAATTTAGAATTTTATTTCGAGGCTTAAATTTAGTCTTCCACAGCCACAATGAAAAGGAACAGTGTCAAACCCCGGGGTTTTGCCACTGGGTGAACGTGGTAACGGACCCTATTGCTCTGTAACCCGCTCTGTTCACAAATTGTGCCCAGCACCACTGGTTTTTTTATACAGCCTTTCGCTGAGAGTGGACGGCGGCCATAGAGCTCTTGCTTCGTGGTAGCTTCATTAGGTATTCATGTTCAGGTCCGGGGTCAGTTGAATAGATTCTCGGAGTGGAACAATGCTATGATTGCCGGGTCCGGAGAAGGTTTGGAAACGTTAAATTGGGCCGGAACAGATAAGATACCAATCTTTTCTAAATCGTTCGATCGTTAGCACGCCCATCTCCGGGTGTTGGTTGTCTTGAGGCTTTTCCCAACCCCCGTGTCCCTTTCGTGCAGTTTTAGTCTCAGTTAATCCTAAACACACTTTAGGTTTACCGATCTTAAATCAGACTGAACGCAGATCAATTATATATTGCATATCACTACATTTCACTGTGAATTAATTACATATCACATTTCCTAACACGAATTAACTTTAGGTCATATATCACATTTCTGTGGGTTTTTTAATCTGTTGCTGAAGCAAGCAGTCACCAGATAATGTTCAATCAAAAACAAGGGGAATAATGGAAGAGCAGGACAGATAGAAAGGAAATTTAGTCCTTTATATATGTCACTGAGCCCAAGGTTATGCAGAATTTGTAGAGCTGAATTTCAAGTACTTTGTCTTCCAGCTCTGGTTTAGATTCATGTAGTCAGGTATGTCTGACCTTCAGCCAAGGCCCAGCAAACTAGATCAATGTGATCTGCACTTGCAGGTAACAAGGTTATGGTGTTATCTGTGGCTGTGATTTGATATCCAGCAAGGTCAGCAGTAAGAGCTCTAGCACTTCTAAGGAAAATTATTTTTGTAATTTTAAGAGAGAAAGACGTGAGACTGCAGCATAGATGAATGCACTGTCATGGTCTAAATAGGTTTAATTGTTAATACTGTGCTTGAGCCTGCAGCTGATGAACAGCAAAAGAGTGGGAGAGATGTTAAATATTTTATTTATCCTTGTAGAGTTGAATCTGTTCAGTCCACAGCCTGACTAGGTGTCCAGCACAGAGGTGAATGAGAATATACTTCATATTTACAAACTAGAAGCATAGCAAAATGGGGAAAAGGCATCCCCATTTGAAGTGTGCCTACAAAAGGACCTGTGCTGACAAAAATGTAGTGCCTTATCTACAGATTATATAGTTCCACTGACTGTTTTTACCTAAGTCATTGAAAACCAATATAGTCACGGACAAAGACCCTCTAACTAATTAAAGTTAGAAAGTGGTATGTTTATTCACCGGCAGGCGGCACGGGAGTCATCTCCGAAAGGCGTGGCCGCCCCCCAAACAAGGCTCTTTGCTCTCTATTTATTTTCCAAGCTCTTACATACAATACATATGCATAACCCCAGCACCTCCCATCCCCGCTCTGTATTAAAATGAGGCTATGAGTCCTTCACGCGTGCACAACTCTTCTCTTGAATTGGGTCGGTGGTCTCGAATTGGGTCAGTGGTCTCAAAGGATGAAGTCAGGAGAGTCTTCATCAGGTCTCTGTGACCCTCTGGCACTCTCCAAGGTCCCCTGCTTCGTGATTGATTGATACAAAGTCCAGGTGCTGGCCATTGTTCTTAGTGGTTTCAATCTGTTCTTATGACGGTTCACTTACTCCACTTTTTCTATAAACAAGCTCATAATATAACAGCTCTAGCTTGGGCATCTAATAATCATTAACCTACCATTTACTAACCTAACTTACATCTTGATCAATATAAATTACTTCTAACCCTTAGCTAAAATCTTAACTCTTTAAAGTCATGCCTCATTTCCCCACTCCTTCTTCAAAGTTAGTAAATTCTTTTACTAATATGTAAATTCTTCTTTATCTAGCAAAACTCTGTGGGAGGGCTCCTTTAAAACTGTAGTATATGCTCTTTAAATTAAAGCTGTTGGTCACTTCAGCATTCTCCATTCCAAAGAAATATTATAACAAACAAAATCAAACTTATACCAAATAAATTAAACAAAACAGTAATCAAATAAACCAAGGTATTGAGCAAACCAGTTGCAGCTAGTGACTACCCCAAAAGCACATCCCACCAATGATGGGATGGGCCTTCTACTAACTTTTAAATACCCTCCTTATAGTCTCTGTGTCATGATGCATTGTAATCAAAGTTCTCTTTCTTTCTAATTTTTTCCTTTTCTTTAATCCATGGTGTTTCAATAATTGTGCAACTGAAGTTAAGTTCATCTCTATAGGCACAGGCAATATTTCTTGAACAGTAGTCAAGTTTGCCTTTATACAACATGTGCCTAATAGGAAAAATCACATTCTTCAGTTTTGACAAAGTTACAAATGGAAAAGTTAAATTAAGTTTACTTACACAGTTGCATTTGTAATTTTTAGCATCTGAATCAGAGACTTACAGGAGATAAAATCATAAGCTTTCCCTTGGCACTTATATTTACCAGTCACATTATAATGCAGTGGTGCTGCATTGCCTGTGGCTATAGCAATGGTCATAAATGCCACAACTTTCCAGGCTATAACCTATTTGATTACCCATTACAATTACAAGCTTTCTTATTTTTCAAAAAGTTTTTATATTAGACTTATCATTTATTTTCCCAAGAAAGTTTTAATTTTAGTTCATTGTCACCCAATATAACTTTCCAGAGTTTCTCAGGAGCTTTCTTCACTTGTGAGTGATGGATCCAGGTGCTTTGTTCCTTGATCTTGATTGTATTAAAGATGATGAGGAGCACTTGGAATGGTCTCTCCCACCGTGGTTCCAAAGTTTTTTCTGCAAAAGACTTAATGTATACATAATCCCCAGGCTATACACCATGTACTGGTCCATCTAGTTCTCTGGTTTGAGCCCCAGTTTTATAATTTGCTGCTTAATTTGCTGCACAATTTTGAAATAAAATATGGCCCCCTATCTAAAAATATTGTGGCTGGGACTCCAAAGCATGGTATTATTTCTTATAACACTGCTTTGGTTACTTCTTGCACTTTGGCAGTTCTGGTAGGGAAAGCTTCTGGCCTCCCTGAAAAGGTATCTGTTAATACCAATAGGTATCCATGCCCTCCTTTCCTGAGTAGTTCTGAAAAATCAATTTGCTATTGCTGCCCAGGTACATATCTTTTCCCAATTTGCCCAAGCTCTGGTTTAAAAATATTTTTGGGATTAGTTTGGAGGCAAAGGCTACATTGGCAAGTCACCTAAATTACTATATTTTACAAATTTCTAGCTATGATTCTATCCTTCAAATAATTATAGAAATCATCTATTCCCCAATGTGTTTTTTCATGTTCCTCTTTCACTAATGACAATAGCATGTAAGAGGGGAACATAAGCCTTCCTTTCCTTTTATCTGTAATAGCCCACCCCTCTTGTCCTTTTTACTGTGCTTTGGCTTACCTTCAATGGAAATTTGCCCATCTGGAATTAAGACTGCCTATCTCACCTTTAGCTGCTTCTTTTGCCTTTCTGTCCGCCAGCTTGTTTTCTTCATCCAATTCAGAGCTCACTTTTTGGTGTGCCTTGATATGCATGATGGCTACCTTTTCAGGTAGCTGGACTGCCTCCAACAGTTTTATTATCTCTTGTGCATGTTTAATACTTTTTCCTTGTCAATTCAACAGTCCTCTTTCTTTCCAGATGGCTCCATGTGCATGAACTACCCCAAATGCATACCTTAAGTCTGTGCAGATATTAACCTTCTTTCCTTTTGCCAGCTCTAAAGCCTGAGTTAAGGCAGTTATTTCAGCCTTCTGTGCTGAGGTGTTGGTTGGTAGTGGTCCAGATTGTATTACCTCTCATCTTGTGGTAACCACATACCCAGCATGCCTTCCACTGATGACATAGCTGCTTCCATCGGTGGACCAGGTCTCAGTATTCTCAGGCAGGGTATCCTTCAAATCTGGGCAACTGGAGTAGGTGGCTTCGATGGCCTCCAGGCAGTCATGGATTACTGGTTCTCCCATACTCATGCTGAGGGAGGAAGCTGGATTCACAATGTTAGTTACCACAATCTCAACATCTTGGTACTTCAGGAATCTCTGTGGGGAGAGCTAATGTCCCCCTTTCACTTTTAGGACTGCAGACACTGTGTGGAATACTAGCACGGTCATCTTCTGGCCTAGGGTGAACTTGCGTGATGTTCACTGCCACTGCTGCAATGGCTCTGAGGCACCCTGGCCATCCCTTAGCTGCTGCATGCAGCTGCTTAAGTGACTGCCCTGCGATACGGGCCCAGGTTTTGTGCTGGTATTCCCAAAGCAATCCCCTGCTTCTCATGTGAAAACAAAAAGAATGGTTTACTCACGTCTGGAAGTCCCAGGGCTGGAGCTGACATGAGGTCCTTCTTTAGCTGGTTGAAGGCTTGCATTGTTTCTTTTGGAGATCCCTGCTCCCTTGTGTGATCAAGGCATACAGAGGTTTAACAAACAACCCATGGTTAGAAATCCACAGTCTACATCACTCTGTCATGCCTAGAAAAGTTCTTAGTTCTTTTACTGTCTGGAGTTTTGGGGTCTGGCATATTGCTTCCTTGTGATCCTGTCCTAAGGTTCTTGGTCCAGCAGTAACCTTGTAGCCCAAGTAAATAACTGTTTGCTTCACCATCTGGGCTTTCTTCTGGAATATGCGATACCCCTGTAGGCCCAAAAAGTTTAGGAGGCTTACCATCCACTCCACACATGCCTCTTGAGTTTTGGTGGCTATCAGGAGGTCATCCACATACTGTAACAGTTGTCTTCCTGATGGAGCTTCCCAGGATTCCAGATCTTTTGCTAGTTGTTCTCCAAACCAGGTAGGCAATTTTTTTTTTTTTTTAACTCCTGCAGAAGCACTGTCCATGTGGGCTGAGTTTTTTATTCAAATGCAAAAATTTTCTGGCTGGCTTCATGGAGAGGAAGGCAAAAGAAAGCATCCTTTAAAACAATAAACCGTGTTAGTTCAGGTGTTAAACAAGTTAACAAAGTGCAAGGGTTGGGAACCACTGGGTATAAATCCTCAGTTATCTTATTAACAGCTATGATCCATCAGGCTTTTTAACAGAAAAAAAAAAAATTCAATCACTAGGCTAATCCCTTAACTATTCTTCAGGGGGTATTGCTTAACTCTAACTAGTTGTTTTCTTTTTTTTAAACTTAACTTGCACTGGGGGTGCATTTTTTACTCTCCTGGTATGTTAGAAGCTCAAACCCTAGAAAATACCTAATCTATTATTTTCCTGTAAATCTCACCTTCACTTTTAACTTTAGCCTCATTAGTTATCTACATCAAGCTTAACAATTCCACATATTGTTGGTCCTCAACCTCCAAAGTAATCTCTCCATTTTTAATTTTTTGTTGGTGGTGGTGGTTTTTTTTACCTCTAATAGTTCCAATAGATCCCTGCCCAAAAGTGCTGATGAACCATTGGGCATGTATAAAAAGCTGTGAATTCCCAATTGTTTCCCAAGTTTATATTTCAATGGTCTACAAAAATAGGTTTTTCAGATTGGCCAGTTACCCCTTTTACCATAACATAATCATCTGTTATTGGTATTAAAGCTTTATTTAACACTGAATATGTTGCCCCTGTGTTTATCAAAACTTCATTTTTTTTTTCTTTCTTCCCTAGTTTCATTATAACTAGAGGGTCTCCTAGGGTAAGACCCTCCGGTCCATCTCAGTTTTTCTTAACATGAGCAACCACTGCCTCCCCGTTGTGATGTTCACTTCTTTGGTTTGTTTCTGAGTCTGGGATGCTGTAGGAACCTTTGGAGAGGGCTCTTCTTCCTCACTGTCACTGCTGGGCACTGGGAGAGATTTAGGAGTAAGTGGAGTACTTGGAGTAGGGGATAAAATAGAAGATGAAGCTGAACTTGAAATAGAAATCAGAGTTGATTCAGCTGTGCTTAGAGCTAGAGACAGAGTTGAAATAGAAATTGCTTTGGTTAAAGATGGAGTTGGAGTTAAAGGTGGAGCTGGAGTTGAAACAGGAATTGTTTTACTAAATGTGTTAAAATCTTTGCTTCTAAATCAGCTTGATCAAGGAGCTGTTGCTTACACCGGGCACATTCTCTGTATCGGTTAGCAGAAGAACAATAGTAACGTCCTGCACAAATTTTACACTGCAAAAGCACGCAGACACAGTGACAACCTCTAGATGCACCAAAAGCTGCAGGAAAATTCTCAAAAATACAAGCTATTCCGTTCACTTCTTTTCGACTTTCTAAATTCTCCACAGCCTGTTGCTCCTAATCCAGAGCCACTAGTCTCCCAACAGACATCTGATATAAACCTTCTAAATACATTCTCTTATTTCCTCTGTCTATCCACCAGTTTGCTGAATTCAGACACTCCTATGAGTCAAGCCTAAACCACTTAGGTAAAGGAATTCCTTTTATTCATCTGGCCAGATCGAGTTCTCA
Organism: Hirundo rustica; assembly: GCF_015227805.2. Classification (NCBI taxonomy): domain Eukaryota; kingdom Metazoa; phylum Chordata; class Aves; order Passeriformes; family Hirundinidae; genus Hirundo; species Hirundo rustica. The sequence continues at coordinate 45,733,806 of NC_053488.1, forward strand.
GACCAAAGTTACCCTTATTTTAATTCCAACAATCTACAAACACAGTCTCCATACCTAAAATCACAACCAAGCTCTTGTCAAGGGTTTCTATTCCTTCTTGCCAAACTGGTCTTGTCCTTTGTCTGTCCTCAATCTACTTCAAAAAGGTTCACGCCTCGGCTCTCAGAGGCTAATCAACTCTTTCACTCAGCATATGCTGCACTTAAAACTTTTAACACAAGATGGATGTTGCCTCAAAAATACAGTTACAGTGAATACCGTCCCAGTAACCAAAACACACACACCACAGTCACAGCAGGGAGGGGGCTTTAAGGGTTTTCATACACCCCACTCGCTTTGTTTTTCCCCGGCCGTTTCAGTCGTCCAAAAATGGAACCACAGGTCCAAACTCCTCAATCACTTCGTGCTGGTAGCACGTCTCAACAAACTCTCTCACAGTCTTTCTCACAGTCAGGACACGTTCACACACTGTAACAACCACAAATCAGGATTTGCCCTTACAATTGCTAGTCCCGGATTCTAGCAAACTGAGCCCTCTATGGCACAGCAAATGGCAAAATCCCCTTCTGCCAGCAGCAACAATCCGAGTCCTCCACAGCCCGGTACGATAGCTTAACAGCTTTCTCTGCTGGCAACCAAGTACAACTGACCAGATACCAATCCAGCTTGCAAGCACACTACAGAGGCACAAGTTGTGCGTGGGACGTCTCCCACGACTTACCAACAGCCTTTCCTGACCATGTGTACGCCTTACAAGTCAAATCACTTACGACACAAACTCTTACAAAACACAACACACACGGTGCACCAAAAATTCTTCCACAGCCTAGACATGCAAACCCACAAAACACAAATCTGTGCACACTACACACACAGCCGGCGTGCGCAGAGCCGCAATCAGGATTTTCTGTGACCCACGATGGGACCCTTTGCATCTTAAAACTCAGGCTAGCTGCTTGAATTATGGATGACCAAGGTACCTTTAAACCACAAACTGACAACAAAACCGGTTATCCTACTGCCGCTGTTGCCTCCACCACGGGACACAGATTATCAAGGCACAACAAAAACTGGCTGCCGCTCCCCACCACGGGACACAGGTTGCCAAACAAAACTAAGCCAAACCAGGCTCTGCAGAGCTGTCACAACTTAGGCATGCGTTGTGCACGAGACGTCTCTCAGTGTCTTACCAGCTGCCTATACCAAAAAGGTACCTATTTTTCAAGTATAAACATACCTTTTTGTCCAGAGTTTTAGGAGTCAGGAGTTCTTGTCTGCTGCTGGATGAACAGGTCAGGCAGCGGAGCCCACCCTTCCAGGAATATCCCGGGGGCGCCCTGAGGGGGTCCTCCACCCGAGCTGGTCTCACAGCCGAGCAGAACCTTCTCCTGCCTGGCTCGCCAAATTGAATCATTGAAAACCGATATAGTCACGGACAAAGACCCTCTAACTATGTTTATTCACCGGCAGGCGGCACGGGAGTCATCTCCGAAAGGCGTGGCCGCCCCCCCAAACAAGGCTCTTTGCTCTCTATTTATTTTCCAAGCTCTTACATACAATACATATGCATAACCCCAGCACCTCCTATCCCCGCTCTGTATTAAAATGAGGCTATTAGTCCTTCACGCGTGCACAACTCTTCTCTTGAATTGGGTCGGTGGTCTCGAATTGGGTCAGTGGTCTCAAAGGATGAAGTCAGGAGAGTCTTCATCAGGTCTCTGTGACCCTCTGGCACTCTCCAAGGTCCCCTGCTTCGTGATTGATTGATACAAAGTCCAGGTGCTGGCCATTGTTCTTAGTGGTTTCAATCTGTTCTTATGACGGTTCACTTACTCCACTTTTTCTATAAACAAGCTCATAATATAACAGTTAGCTCTAGCTTGGGCATCTAATAATCATTAACCTACCATTTACTAACCTAACTTACATCTTGATCAATATAAATGGCTTCTAACCCTTAGCTAAAATCTTAACTCTTTGAAGTCATGCCTCATACCCATGCCCCTCTGCTTGGTCTTGAACATGAGTTATACTTACTATGTGTAGTTCTCCTGCCCTATCTTTGAGGATTTCTGTTAAAAATGATGCATCCTGATTATGGTTCATTGCCTGCTCCTCATTGAAGAACTCCCAAACCTTACATTAGTGCGTGGATTTGCTGCTGTGACTTTTGGGTACTTAGTCTGTGAAAGAAATGAGATATCCTTTAAGTACATGTACCTTAAGTGTGTTCCAAATGCCAAGAAGCTCTAGGAGGGCCCCCTTCCAGACAAGAGTCCCTAGATGCTATAGTGCTGCCTATTGTAATTTGAAATAAGGGTGGTATTCCTTTACAGATGTGTTTTTTGAAAGGACAATTGTTAGACTCTTTGAAAACTCCAATTTGTATTTCAAGAGGCAGATTCCAGGAAGTGACTCTCCAACTACCTCCAAGACTGTAATCCTGTCTGAAGTGAGCTTTCTTTACCTTTTCAGCTTTGAAAAATCCTCTAAGTTTTCTTGTGACATTTCAGAGAGGTAGCAGAGTTCAATGTTAACTTCCACATAAAAACAAAAAGGAAAGCTGTTGGTATGTGCTCTATCATTTTCCATGTAGCAATTAATAGCTAGTAAATTATAAGCAGCCAGGGTGCTAATTTGGTGGCCTGAAATACTTGAAGATAAAAGGCTAAATACACTTTTATATATATATATCTAATAAAATAGTGAAAACCAGTGAATTATCAGCTTCTCTCATTGTTTTAATGTATTTCTTCAGAAAACAGCCTATCCCAACACTTAGCAAAAGAGTTAGTCCTCTGAATTTTTTCTGGCTTCCCTTGGTCCTCCCAAATCTGTTTTCTTTGCCTGTCTACATGAAGAATATTTTAACTGTGTAAGCCATAGATGCTTCAAAATGATAACATTTAGCATCTGAGGTAGACATCCTTATTCTCGTCCAAGTTTCCCCATAATTTTAAACATTTCTGTAGATTCCTTCAATACCATGCTTCAGATTGCAAGCAAAGAAATAAAGTAATACAGTATGTCTTTACTGTATTTAATTATTTAACTGTATGTCTTTGAAGCCTGTGTCAAGTGTATTTACCTCAGAACTTTGCTGGCCACGGCCTGCTCATTTAAAGAATAACTACAGCAGTCCTATTTTTCCATAGTCTCCAGTGTGTGGTGTGTTAATTAGTTACTTGTTACCCACTATGTGCCAGCCTGACTTCATTGTGCCTGTGGTGTCTGAAGCTTCCAGTTGCAGCAGCGGCCACAGCAGCAATTTCAGTTCCTATTAGTGACAAGCCACTTTGTTTTAATGATCCTTCCAGGTGACTTGGGAGAACAACAATATTTCCACACAAGACACATCCCCCTTTGCTAAACTCTGGGGCTGCTACAGAAAATAGCTGGGGGGGGGTGGTGGGGGGGGAGGCAGGGGAGAAAGGGGAAGCAAAAGAAAGCAGTGCTATCGGGGGGGAGTGTGTTTTATTATCTAGAGTGCTGTAATTACTAAATACCTTTGTGATAAAAGAAAGTGGAGTTATTCCCATATTGCATGTGAGAAAACAGTGAGGGATTGTCTACACAGGGATGTTATGCAGTTGTGTTGTTAGGCAGTGCACTGCGGTATTTAAACAGCTGTAATTATGTTAGTAGAATTACCTGGGTTAGACTCTTCTCTAAACTGAAACATGCCCTGTCCTGGTTTTGAGGTGTACTACTTTGGAAGAAGTTTCAAGTGACCTAAAAAAGGAAAAACAACCTGAATTTCTGGATAAATACAAACTAAGACCAAATAATTTATACTCAGTAACTATAGCCTTTAAAAAATTTCTCTCATGTGATATCACTTTCCGGGCTAGACAAGCCTTGAACCAGAAGTCCCAGGCTCATGTCACTGTTTCTTCTGCTTGCTACTGCTGTATTACTATTTCTTTGTGTCTGCTGTCTTCTTCCTATATCACTGTAGATAGATATTTTTTGCTTATCCTAGAGGGTTTCTTTTGTAAAAGAATTCATATATACAACGGCAGTGCCATAGTCACTAGAAGTAATTTAAAAAAAAAAAAAAAAAAAAAAAAAAAAAAAAAAAAAAAAAAAAAAAAAAAAAAAAGAGGGGAAACTCAAGTATACAAAATATATAGCAAAAGATGAGATATTCTCTGCCCTATACAGTGGAACAATTTTCGCACTGTGAAATTGCACTGGCTCTAATTCAAGAGTTGTTAAGTGTTCTTCATAAAAAAGACTTCTGGTTTAACGCCTTCTCTCATCTTCTTACTGCAAGACTATTAAAGCCCTTTCCAACAGATATAAAGATGTACAAAGCTACAAACAGAGAAAAAAGAGCACTCGCCTTGTGAAAGAGAACTCTTTGTAAGACTCGAAAGAAATAATTTCAACTTTTCTGCCTTCTTTGAGGAGAAAAGGCCACCTTTGTCCTTTTCCTATGGAGATAGCAATTTGTACCAATTAATTAATTTTATTGTAAAGATGAACCGACAGGCTGATGAAGAAAAATAGGACCATGAGCATTTATGAAGAGTGGGAAAGCTCACAGAAATACAAAAAAATAATGAGTGAAAAAGATTACTGCAACTGAATAGTATTTGGTTTTCCAAATATTTTTTTTGGCTTTTCATTTACTATTATAAGGTACTAGGTACAAGAACCTGTCTGAATAACAATAGAATTGAAGCATATTAAGGGTAAAAAAAAGAAATGAGCAAAACCAGTTAGAAGACTAAAAATAATGTTTACCCAGCAGAACTACATAGCAGCTGAATTTTCACCAAAATTCAGAAGACTTAGATACTAGCCTCCCATGGGAAGTCCTAGATTCAATTGCTTGGGAGGCTTACACCTACTGGTAGGTTGCATTTGCATCAGCATTTCTGTAATTTTTTAGTTTGGTGAAAGTGCAAAACCCTTAATTTTTAACTCATTACTGGTTAATGTTCGTTTGAAGAGTTGTTTGTTTAAGGGATAGAACAGTGGATGATAACTGAGGCATTACTTTTGTGAATCAAAATAATACGTTCTTCATTATTTTGTTGAGGCCAGAAGTTGAAAACCAATTTTTATGTTTTCATTGTTTTAAGGAGAAAATAGTCCTAGGACTTCTTGAATTAACCAATACAATTGTACAAGTTCTACAATTTCAGCATTCAAATACTTTATTTTGTATTATAAAACAAGTTTTGAAGAGAGGAATAATGTTTGACTTTGAGTGTTTAACATAGTTAAGATTAGATTTAACCATAATGTGATGCTCATTTGTGCATGTCATTGATTTCATAGAATCATTTAAGTTGAAATAACCTTTAAGAACTGAGTCCAACCCTTAACACAGCAGTGCAAAGTCCACCATTAAACCATGTCCCCATGTCATCTACACACCTTTAAATACCTCCAGAGATGATTTATGACTTCTCTGGGCAACTAGTTCCAATGCTTGACAACCATTTTGGTGAAGAAAATTTTCCTAATATACAATCTAAACCTCCCCTTGAGACCATTTCCTGTTGTTCTGTCCCTTGAGCTCAGGGAGTAGAGCCTGACCTCCACCGGGCTGCACCCTCCTCAGGCAGAGTGAGTCAGGGAGTTGTGGAGTGTGAGGACCCCCTGAGTTTCCTTTTCTCCATGCTGGGTGCCTTTCCCACTTCCTTCAGCTGCTCCTCACTGGACTTGTGCTCCAGCCTCTTCTCCAGCTCCATTCCCTCCGCTGGACACCCTCTGGCCCCTCAGTGTCCTTCCTGAGTTGAGGGGCCCAGAACTGGACACAGCACTTGAGCTGCAGCTGCAGCAGTACCCACAACAGGGGGACTGTCACTGCCCTGCTCCTGCTGCCCAACTATTGCTGATGCAGACTAGGATGCCCTTGGCCTTCTTGGCCACGTGGGCACAGCTGGCTCATGTTCAGCTGCTGTTGACCAGCACCCCCAGGTCCTTTTCCACCTGTGAGCTTTCCAGATACTTTTTCCCTAGCCCATAGCACTGCAGCAGTCGTTGTGACCCAAGGGCAGGACCCTGGCACTTGACCTTGTTGAACCAAGACCACTGACCTTGTCCTATGGATCCAACCTGTTCTGATCCCTCTGCAGAGCCTTCCTGACCTCCAGCAGATAAACACTCCCACCAAACTCAGTGTCATATGCATTATCAACAGGACTTGTCCCAAGACTGGACCCAGGAGAACTCCACTGGTTGGTGCCCAACCACCAGCTAGATGTAACTCTATTCATCACCACTCCCAGGGTCCAGATGTCCAGACAGTTTTTCACCCAGTGACACCTCACCTGTGGAAGCCATGAGCAGCCAGTTTCTCCAGGAGAATGGTGTGGGAGATAGTGCCAAAGACTTTACTAGAGTCCAGGCAGAGAATATCCATAGCATTCCCTGATCCATTCAGGTTGTAGAAGATCAGGATAGTCAAGTAGGACATGCCCTTCATAAACTCATGCTTGTTTATCTTCATAGATGCTAATTCCTTGTTTCAAAAGTAAGCATGTTTATTTATTTTTGTTCTGTGGTCCAAGCTCTGATCTGTTAGAGAATATTGGACCTTTCATTATTATTACTGAAAATTAAACATGTTGCAAAAGCCAGAGTGTAATTCTAGTCTTTATTCTGCTTACAACTGCTTAAAAAAACACCACCAAAACTGGTAGAGAAGCCCAACACTGAAACTTAAGAAACTTTCATTCTAAGGGAAGCTTCCTGGACTAAAGTAATATAAAAACTGCTGCTGTGCATGGGGAAAATAGCAGTGTTAAGGAAATAAAACTTCACATATTTCTTGCTTATTTTTATATCATTGTTCAAGTGCAAAATCCAGGATTGATAATAGAATATGACGCTACCTATATATTGAGGGGTTTTTTTGGTTTTGGTGGTGGTGGGATTTTTGTTTGTTTTTCATATCTTGCTGCTCAATGTGCATACATATATATTGCCTTAACTCATGGAAATTCCATGCAGATTTTTTTCAGCAGATTTTTTTATTTCTTAATAATGGACTTGATGATTTTTATCTCTTTTGATGATACCTACTCATTAGCCCTGATGACAGTCAACCAGAAGAACAGGAAATACTGAAAAAAACTTTTATTTTCCCAGCTCTTGTGATTTTGCTGCTGTTGCTCAAGGGTGTAATGAGAGTGCAGAGCAAGTGCAGTAAGATTTCCATTCAATTTAACAGTCTAAGATTTTTTCAGGATTTTCTTTATTCCCCCTGAGGACAAATGTGTCACGTGCTACTTGTTTTTCCTGCTTGTCCATTTATCTTTTCTTTAGCTATTCTAAATCAGTATACTTCATGAGAAAGTGGAGAGGTCAGTGAAAGAAATGGTTTCCTCAAATTACATACTGCTCGTATGTGTTTGTATAGATATTATAGGGTTTTTTTCTCAATGACAGGTTTCGTTCTAGATTGTTTTATTCAGCCTCTTTTCTCCTGTTTTGAGATCACAGTCTTTAGTAAAATAACCCTAATGCAGTCATATATAGAGACCTTAAAATCAGTTTCTATTCCTTTCCAGTAATTCAAAGATCTTAAACCATTTCTCTCTGGCAAGTATTCTGTTCTTTTCTCTCCTTTTGTTCTGGCTTTCCTGAGTAGAAGCTGGCCCTGTCTGTAAGAAAAGATATTAAACAAAAATAATTTTTAATCATTTTACAAATACTGCATAGTGGGACCAATAAATAACAATTGGGCGTGTTTAATAAAATCCATTTATGTAAATACAACTATCAAAAATGTTTCTTATGTTCAGTTCAGCCATTCATGATGATAAAATACATTGTGCTCCACAGAAGGAGATGTTGTGAATCGAAACTTAATTGAGGGCTGGAAGTGGCTTCTGCTTATCCCAGACTTCCAAACAAAACAGAAGACAGAGCAAACAATTCTCTTTTTCAACCCTTTAGTGCCATTCGGGGTCTTGATTACTTACTTAAACAATGAAGAGATGAGTAGCTAAATACACAGGGCAGTTTTTAATCGTGTTTTAATACCAAGTCAGTAATAGCTGGAGACTTGACTAAATTCTGCCAGGTTCTGTTTCATGTAGCATCTCTTGGCAACCCCTTCTGTTGCTTGGCTGTTGTCAGAGAGAAGAGGTTGTTCTACACACCTGGCTTGAACTTCCTCTGTTTTGACTTATTTTTGTTCTCTCTTGTCCTCCCACCATGCATCTCAGCAGGGAGCATGGCTGTATCTTCATACTAACCTCTTCATGGCGACAGGCAGGCTGCATGAGGTTCTCCAAAGCTGCATCTGAACAAGTTCTCACAGCCTTTTCTCAAGCACTCAGCACCCTATCTAGCTGGCCCTTGGCTTAGCTTGTTTATGTACCTTGATCATAGAGCAAGGGGGAGGGGCCTAAACATGAAGGAGGGTAGGTTTAAATTATATATTAGGAAGAAGTTATTCACTGTGGTGGTGGGGAGGCACTGGCATAGATTGCCCAGAGAAGATGTGGACTCCTTTTCCCTGGAAGTGTTCAAGACCAGGCTGGATGGGTGTCAATGTAACAGGGTCTAGTGCAAGTTTCCTGCCTGTGGCGGTTGGTTTGGAGCTAAATGGTCTTAAAAGTCCTTTCCAACCCAAATCAGTCTGTATGACTCCTGACATTATGATTTGAATGTTGCTCTGGTGCTGTGAGGCCCAAAATTGAACACATACTTCCAAGGGGTGATCTAAAGAGCACAGAGTAAGGGGGAGTATTCACCCTGTCTCTATCTGCCATCTGGATTCAGGATACCATTAATCCTTATTGCTGCCATTGTGCACTGTGGGCAACTGTTTAATCTTTTTTTCTTTTTACCAGCCCCCTTTCAGCAGCGGTTTCCAAGTCCATCAGTCCCTAGCATGGCCTATTGCGAGTTTAGTCCATCCTATCTGCCAGAGATTGCATTTGTCCTTGTTGAATTTAATGAAGTTACTCCTGGCCCAGTCCCTCAGCCTGTTTATATTTCTTTCAATGGCAATCCTGGCCTTGAGTGTATCATTGAAATGGAGATTGATTGAGATCATTAATTATGACAACCAATGGTGAAGCAAAAAAAGAACAAAAGATACCATAATCTTTTAATGGAGATACCATCTCCATTAAAAATAATCACCATTTTCAGGCTGTAATGGTTTTAATTCAATAAAACCAGGCAGAAACACCAATTAATGTAGGGGTTCTAGTATTAATTTTCTTTTTGTGGAAGGGAGAGATTAGGAGAAAAAAACCAAAGGAGGCTTAATCTTAAAAATGAACAAAAATAGTTTTATTAACATATATTAAAAGAATGTGAAAAAAAAGTTGAGGAAAAAAAACCCCTTAAACTAAAACAGAATGATACCTTAAAACATGCTTCTTTCCTCTTACAAACTATTAACTTTCTTATTGAACACAGGAAGGCACAATTTAGGATTTTCAGTCAGTTTCACGATTTAGACATAACCACTCACTACTTTAGGAGAAGAGTCTTTCTAAGATCTTTTATGAAGATGTTTGCCACAAGACAAAATAGTCCAGTGCTCTCAATGTCACACATCTGCTGCCGTCTGGAGTTTTCGCAGACTGTGATGTTCCATCAGCAAAGCTTCTCAGTGTATCTGGGGTACTATTTATGAATACTTCTTCTAGTCTAAAATCATCTTTGTCTCAAAGGCTGAGACCTCCTTTTAACCCAGGACTGGGGGGTTTAAAGTTCTCAAATTAAATCTCAATTACATCAGTCCTTAATTTTGATTAAAATAGCATTCTACCCAACAATAGTAAGATGCTGCAAAGAACAGTTCATTTCTCTATAATTTACCTTAGAAAAGTCCAGTTAAAAATGTCCACTTCTTCAATCCTATTCCAATATTATTAGGTCTTTCACTTCTAATCTAACTGACTTCATGTAGTGTCTATTTCTATGTACTTTCTGGTTTTCTTTCTTCTTTCTCTCAAGGAAGAATTGTGCTTTAAAAGTTCCATGTTGCTAGGAAAGGGTTAAATCTGCTCGGGCTTGCAAAAGGCCACGTGCATGCACTGGGCTGCAGGAGCTGAAGAAAATGCAAAGCCATGCTGATGGAGGAAGCTGGTAGATGTCCTTTTTTCCACCCCTCGGTCTCACCCAGGGTGGCTCAGCTCAAAGTTGTTATGGAGCTGCAGGCTTGCTTTCTTTGCTGCTAGCAGCGATTAAGGTGGGCCATGTTTTGGCCCTTTCTGCTGCAGTCCAAGCACGTGGTCAGCATTGTCGAACTGCAGCCGATTTCTACCCTGCCGGCAAGCAGGGGAAAGGCTTAGCCGGCCTAGACCCTCTCTGTGAGGGCAGCAGCTTTCAGGGGCCCAGCCGGGCCTGGCCCAGCCGCCCAGAAGGGCAGCAAGGCCCGATCCGGGGCTGGCCCAGCCACCTCCGATGTCACCACATGGCAGATCCCCGAAGTGACAGTGAGGGTGGTCCGCAGCAGATTAGTTTTAAATGTCCCTGTCAAAGTTGCATCGACACTTCTCATTGGTCAACTTAGCTGCCAATATCCCACCCAGCTTTTTGATAGGTCCCTGTTATCCCCCCTCCCCCCCCACTCTACCGTCTGGGCAGGGAAAAACATTTTACATTTCTCCATATCCAGAAAATAAAATTGTGCCAACCCAACATACAGGCACAGCCCTACAATTCAGCAAGCAGCTGTGGATGGTAAATTGGAGCAAAATGAATGTACCCCTTTTTCCTCTACTAATGTGTGTTTATATTGAGATATGTAGATCCTTATCCATTTTATCCATTTAGCTTCTGTTCTAGCACTGAACATGCTTTGCTATTGGCTTCTATCAGTGACTGATTTTATTTTCAACCACCAATTCTTAGATGTAAAGCTATCTGCTATGCAGGAGAAATTGAGTGTGGGTTCCTACATTATGCTTAATGGAGTGGGCTGGAAGATAAGCCTGGTTTTTAACTCCAGATTTACTATCTACTTATGTAGGTGTCATCAAAGCTTTTTTTAATGTCTGCCTTTCCTGTCTGAAATAGGATGTCACAAAATGTAATGTGAAATTGAGAAAAGTAGAAAGAATGTAAAAGAATCTTCAATGGACTAATATAAAGCTTCCTGAGAAATGTTGCATGTTGGTACTAAATAATAAACCATGCTGTCAAAAATACATAGCTTAGTTACAAATTACTGCAAAATATATTTTCAGGAGACTTGGCTGCAAAAAATTATCTAATAAACTTTTATAGATAATGGAAAATATTTCTGGGGATAGTTCTCCTAAGGAACTAAGGGAACCTAAGACTGAAAAAAAAGAACAGTGTTTAAGGAGCAGCTTTCTTTTATGCATGTAGGCTGGGTGTTTACAGTGTTTATAAAGGTTTCTGAGAAAGAAAGGTGTACTCACAAATAAATTAAACCTTTGTTATGGGTGGAGTATTGAAAGTATGGCTCAAATATAATTTAAAGTAATTCTGAAAAAAACGGAGTGTCAGGAAGATCAAAGTTGGTAGTTTTCCTGAGGGCCTTAGTTATATCCAAGTTACTGATACATATATGGGTAAAAGTGGTTAGGACACATTGCTGTTAGTTCCTTTGGAAGGGCTTTTAAAAATCTTTCATTATACAGATCTTTTTGCATAAATCTCTTGCCTCCTCTCATACAGTCTGTATTCCTTCTATAATTTTCCCAGGTCATGTTTGACTTTTTTTGTGATACTTTCTGTGAAATCACAAGACTTGAGTTTTCTTGCTCAGGGAACGAGTTGCTGGGTAGAGGGATCTGTCCGGTATGGGATCCAGAGATGTGCTGTTCCGTGACCTCATGTAATGAACCATTTTCTTCACTGATTAAGTTTCAGTAAAACTTTTGATTTCATTCTAAGTCTTCATTTTGGCATCTTAGTGTAGCATTACTTGGTTTTTCTGGCATGCTGCTGAGATTAATTAGCTTTGATATGGCTTGCTTACCTCTTATTATAGTTTGCCCACTGATAGAGCTATGTAGAAAGGAGCAGTTAATGTCCCAGTGTTAGGTACTGTATGAGCTGTAAATGTTTATTATTGTTAATGAGCAATCAGGAACATTGTATTCATATGGGAAGGGAATTGTCCATTTTCAGGAATTTCCAAAGTAACAAAAAATGCTCAAAAGAATAAGAAATTTGCTTTCCTAACTTTCTGGATCTTTGGTGAGCACTCAAGATTGTTCCTGGTAGGGCAGCTAGTTTCCATATGCTGTTTTCATATTTGATTGGAAGTTGCAGTGTCCATACATTATGTTCAAAAAACAGTACATTAAATACCTTTTGCAGAATACTCTAGGTTTGGTCAATTATATCTAAGTATCATTTCAGTTTTTAATATGCTAAAATTTTTGCCAGAGTAAGTAGATAGTCGGCTCTTCTCTGACTTGATGGGTTTTTTTAATGAAAACAGAGTGAACAATTAAATTTTAAAAATCTGCTGATGACAAAAGTATAATCTCTGGTTTTTTAATTAAATGAAGAAATACTGTAGTTGAAATTCACTGAAAAGAGGGTCTGAATGTCATTTGAAATTGTGCGATTGGATGCTTTATTGCTGTTGCAGTTCTAGACATGCTAACTTTACGTGATACGGGGGACTAATTTTGAAACTAAAGTAGTCACCTCAAATTTGCCTGATTAATTGAAGAACTTGGTACAGTCTGGTTGATGTGAAGGACAATATGGCAGAATACTAAAGACAATGGCTTTTTATGCCTTGATAACTTTTTTTAATTCTCTCAGTTTGTCAGGGCATAATTAGCTTTTCTTGTGTAATTGATGTAGCAGAAGAAGACAAAGTGGGGTTTTTTTTGTTTTCTGAAGAATGAAAGATGCTGACAATGAAAATAAAATATCAAGACAACTAGAGCTTATTAAACCACTTAAAATGAATGAAGAGTCGCCTTTTAAGACTTCAAAATTGTACAGGCTTTGCAAAACCTAGTGCCAAATAGAGTTACTGGTCATAGAAGAGACTGGGCATTATTGCAAATAGAGTTGACATGTAGTGTAGTCATAGGTAGCTTTGGCATTTTAAGACATGCTGACCAGGTTAAGTAATTGTGAAAAACGCCATTCACTTGTTTTTGAAATTTTAAAAGTTTAATAGTAAATAAGATGGTTATAAAAATAGAATTAGAGTTAAAAAATTGAACAATTAGAGTTAGGACAATACGAGACAATAAAAAACAAAGTTACAGACGTCTGGGTGCCTCCCCGAGCAAAAAGTTCCGAAGAAGGACCTCTGCTAACAATGGACCATCTCTTAAAAGCAATAGCCTGTTGAATATTCATATATTTCATACATGATGCATAAACTCTATTTAAACAAAGAACCGTCTCTGGTTAGTATCACTTTTTTTTTTTTCCTTTAATCTCTGTGGCATTCTCAAGGCTGAGAGAGGCAGGAGGAGTTGGTTTCTTCTGATAAGGAAGTAGGAAATTCTTTTTTTCTCTGAAAGATTTATGTTTTCCTGTGGTTGGCATACAAAAACTACACTTTAATTACAAAACTATATTTACTATACTATCAAAACATTAATACAACATTAACAATTAATATAACATAATACATATAGTAAATATCTTGCGTAGAGCCATATAAAATGCATTTTTTACAGTAATCACAAAGCAAATTTAGACCAGAACGTGTATTTAAACTTCTATGATTTAACTCCACTTCTGAATCAAAAGGGCTCAAGCTGTTTCTTTCAAAGTTACCGTCAAGTCAGCAAAGATAGATTGTGCTACACTATATGAAGTTTCACAGCGGTCAAGAAAATTTGCCTGGATTTGAGTATGATTTCCTTCTGGAAATCAGAGTAACAAGAAAGTAGCAAAAGTTGTTATATGATGTTTCATAACAGACTTGGCTGCACAGATGAAATGTAACAAGTAGAATTCTGGTCATATCCTGTAAATGCTCTCATTTCTCACTTTCCAGTAGTTGACAATTTGTAACCAGATACAACATGCAATGTGGTCAAATGTAAAATTTCAGGAGGAGATTTTAGTGGATTTTGAATGTTTCAGTGTAAGATTTGATAGCAAATTTTGTTCTTTGGGTCGTTTTGACATGTGTTCCATTGCTTTATTTTGGGAAGAGAATGTGCAGAGAGAAATTGATAAATAGATAAATGGAAGGAAAAGTATTCACACTTCTCTTGGCCATTGATTAAACAATCCTTCTGGTCTCACTTGACTGCAGCTAATCAGTGTTAGTGGATCATTGCTGCCACAGGGTAGAAACTCCCTTAATGACGCAGTGTTCATGTGATGTTTAAAATTCTGCTGATCTGCTGCTATACATAGGAAGAAAATGAGACATTTACATTTTTTGGTAGTCATAAGTGGTCTAGGTCTTGTATGTTTACTAAAGATTTATCTTTCAGTTAACCCACTTTGGGGTTTTTCACTGGGGTGTAAGCAGCATTGATTTCAGTGCTGTTATATGGCTTACCTGTTCATGCTAATCAGGTCTCAGTTCAGCAAAAATCATTTCTTCCAGGAGTATTTCTAACAATACCACTCCTATCAGGGCAATCTCATCAATAACCACTATCTTCCTGATAGCAGGAGCAGTAGTCCTGAGGGTCTGGTTTATTGACTGTGAGCAAAGCCACTCCACTTTGTCAATAGTTTTAATATCTGTTTTTGTGCTGTTTAGGTGCTCTGGAGAGCGTCCCATGCAGATTTTTTCCTGTACCTCCTGAGATCAGACTCCCTCTTGCAGGCTTGGTTTCTTTGATTATGAAAAGAAACAGTACCATTCTTGGCATACCAGTGAACATTCTTTTTCTGCAGGCACAAACCTCCCTCTCCTGCGTATGTCTAAAGTGCTCTCCCTGCTGATTGACCACTGATCTCATCAGCTACCTGTTCTGCTGTACTGCATTAGACTTGCACTGCCAGTCCTCAGCTTCATTTTTGTAGATAACTTCTATCCATTTTCCTTCCCTTTTCCCCTTACTCTGTGGTCTTGCAGATTCATTCCCTTTACAAACAGTATTTCCCTAGAGTTCATTGTTGTTTGTAAAAAGAAGTAGCACTGAATTTGAGGGGAAGTGAGGGAAATTGTTCTTGCCTGCTCAGGCAGCAGCCAAACAAGTGGCATGCAAGCCAAAGGATTAGTGTTACTTTAGTCATTTTCCCCCAAACACCTTTAAAACATATTTTCATAACATTTTCTCCTTGTTTTATTTTACAGTTGAAGGTATTTTTTCTTGTCTTAGTATGTAATGTATCCACATTAATTTTTTATTCTTGAACTGGGCCTGGGTGGGAGGGAGGTATAGTACCTCATATTTAGGTGTCTTTTATAACTTCAGTCAAAACAATGAAGATAACACACTAATGTTGACTGTTGACAGTGCTTTCTCAGGGTCACAGGTTATTCCATTTCTTATTCTTCCTCTCCCCAGTCAATAGACTAGGGTGAATATAGATGAGAATTGTTTAGTAAGTGAAGAAGTAGAAGAGAGAAGGACAACGAAAGTAAAAAAGTGATGTAAAGGCATTTGCTCACCACCTCCCACAGGCAGACTAATGCCCAGCCACTGTAAGGACTTTAAAAAAGTGAGGTATATTGAATGCATATTAACCTGAGGAGCTGCTCCTTTTACGATCAGTAATGATTTTACAAGATGCTGTTGGGAATGTTGTAAATGAGAACTGCATAGCAATAAAAGAAAAAAACAACAGAGGTTAATTTTGGCTAAGAGCTTTAGACAACCATTTGTTTCCCAAACTCAAGATGTTATGTTGTTCAGGTGAAGGACAGTAGTAGGAAGGAAGCTTGATTTTGTATGTATTTCTTTATTAAAATAGTCTGAAGTATTTTAGTCTGTAACAACTGACTGCTGTTGAAGTAAATAGTCTGACTGCTGTTGAAGTAAATGTGTTGAGGAGCTAGGGTATGTCCAAGTGTTTAATGGATGTGCAGACAAACCTATTTTACATTCATGGAAGTACTGAGATAATTCTCTGAAAAGCTTTGACACAACATAAGAGGAAAATCATTGGGGAGATTTCTTTGAAACAATAATTGTACTCATGCAATAGTGTAAAAGGAAATAATTTTGTGACACCTGTGAGAAATTTGCTCTAAGGTGGGGCTATTTGTAAAGGAAAAATCTTTTTGCCATAATAGTTTTGAGTGACTAATTACTGTCTTCAATTTCAGCCTAAAATTAACGTAGACTCCATCTCCTCTATGATACTTGTACAGTGGGAGTATAAGTGATCTGGAAAAGGTACAGAAGCTCTCAGAATCATACTTTCCAGTAAATGTAGTAAATAAGGAGTGTAAGAGTCATATTTGACACTGAAAAATGCAAATGCAAAATTTACTTAATAATTTTATTATCTCACACCTGAGCAGACCATGTGATGCTATATACGCCTACATATATATGCATGTATATATACATGTATGCACATATATAACAGCATTATATCTGCATATATTTGCACATAGAGCATGTGAATCTCTTAGGGAAAGGCAAAAACATTTTTAAAATACATTCTTTTGAAGTCACAGTCATGCTTTCAGACAGAGTGAGCTATTATGGTTGAGACTGTCCAGCTGCTGCTGCTGCTGCCTTTGTGAGTTTGCTGTTGGCTTTAAGAGGTCTGGCTCAGCTGGACATCCACTGAACTTCTCAGCCATGTCATTTGCATTATTCCACAGGGATGAAACCGGGAGTCAGGAGTGACTTATGCCCATGGCTGTGAGCTGCAGTGGCTCAGGAAGAGCTTTGTACTCTGGATTTAACTGGAGAAGAACTGCGGGAAGAACTGACTGAGCTGTACTGTCTCACTTTCTGGGAATGTGAGTCAGGGCCACTGGCCATGCTTCCTGCACTCCTTTCACAGCTCAGAATGCATGCAGCAGCAGGTTTTCTTACAGGAAGTGTTTTTGTATTTCAGTAAAAATTCTTAAAGGACAGGAGACAAGGCTGTTTTCATAACAGCTGAGCTAACCCCCTGCAATCATCCCCTGTGATCCACATTATCTGATTTATCCTGCGATAAATAAAAACTTCAGTGAAAGAGTTGTTACATGCCAAGTTTTCTGAACACCAAAAAGACTTCCTTTTTGTGATTAAAATGGAGATACTGACATCCACACAAGCTTGTTTTTTCAACCATGTGTCTATTTAAAACCTTTGCCCCATCTGTGACTGTGAGGTCATGGATCTGTGAAGTCAGTAAAACTTAAATCTTAAAGTATCTTAAAAGTATCTAAAAAATGAGAATCTAGAAGAATACTTGGATAACTTTTTACAGCTAGATCAGTGACGTGTGATCAGAACATTTTGGTGGAAACTTCTCTATCAAGCCTTATTGCCTGTTATAAATACATGTTACAAAATTGGCTTTTCACAAATATTAAGATAAATGCTATATGTATAACATTAAAATAACTTTGTTGTAAGGATATAGTTTTTATTTCTGCTATTAACAAAACTTAGATATGGTAGTGGGATAGCTGATATATAGTTGTGCTTGTAATTAAACTGCCTGCTTGGGATAACATCCAGTGAAGATATGATGAGGACCCTACTACTGATATACCAACTATCAGCACCTGCCATCTGAAGAAAGTATGGACCAAGACCCAAGCCTGATGGGATAAAAAGAACTGACTAAAACCACAGTCAAGAAACACACATGCTTTAAAAAGGTGGACCCAAGAAGGGACCATGCTAAACAGTTCCTGGAACATGTAAATTAGTTTGTGGAAAATAATGAATATGAATAATGATTTATGAATATGCAACATGCCAATGTAATAGAAAAGGTATTTAAGGACTATCTCCAAAGATAGTAGGGGTGCTCTTGGCTGAATGCCAAGCACCCGAGCCTTAACTCTTTGTTTTATTATCTCTCTCTCCTATTGTCTTTTATTAAACTTTTAACATTTTACCAGGAAAGTGAACCTTGTTTTGCACATTGCTTGTTGGCCCATAAAACCAATTCACAGTTTGCTTAAGGATTATGCACTTTCGTGTGCTCTGTATTTTTACATAAATATTACATAAATTATTAAATTATGAAGACAGTATTTCTGCACAGAAGAAAAAAAAAAAAAGCTACCAGTGTTTTCCCCGAAAGATTGATGTGCTTGGAAAAAAACAAACACAAAGTTGTCCTTAGTTTATAACCTTGTAAGTATTACACACTTACAAGTTCAGTAGATGCTGAAAATATTCTTCAAAAAGTTATGGTGGACTGAATTTGATGTAGAACAGGAATTAAGCAGAAATGTCCCCAGAACACAAACACCTGAAATAGTGTGTCCCTCAATGTGACTGTTATCAGGTTATCAGGTTGGAAGCTGCAGAAAAATCCCATACTTACACATCAATAACATAAGAAAAGCCCTTGTGTTTTGTTAAGGGTTTTGTCTTTGCCATTTTGTGTCAGTATGAAACATCTAGGCCATATGAGAAACTCAGAAAGAAAACCTGTGGTGTAAAAGGCAGTTGGTGGTTTCATTCTGTGTCTTGTAGAAATACTTCTGGTTTTAGAACTTTGGCTGGTGGTTTTGTTTGTGATAAACGAGGCAGAATTGAATACAGTAGATAACTTACATATAGGGGATAAAGCGGGGGGGGGGGGGGGGGGGGGAGGGGGAGGGGGTGTGGATAGAGAGAAAACCAGCTTGTCTATTGTTACCTGAGGGGGCAGAAGGAGAAGGTGCAGTGTTGAAAGGTTCAATTACACCACTGTGGGTTTTCTAATGCTGATTGTACTTCATAAGTTCTGTCTGCACATTCCAAGGAAGTTGCTGCAGGTTCTCCTAAACAGTTTTTAGTCTGTGGAATGACAGGGAAGAGGCACAGCATACAAAAGCTTTCCATGTAATGCTTGATCTGCTGATTACTACTGCAAGAGCAGGAGGGAGAGGTAACTTGAAGATAGATTTCTAAGGTTATTTTCTTCTGCTGTGACTTGTGATAAATACTGAAAGGAGTGAATCCTGAGTAGAGAACGTATGTAGGCTACAGTCAGAAGTTAATATTTTTCTGGAGTTTCCTTATTTGAATCCCCATGGATGGCTATTAGAAACATACTAAAATAAGGAAAAAAAGGAAATCATGTAGATTTGTAAAATATAACAGTTAATTCATTGGAAAATGCTGTGTTCCACAAAAACCAAGAATTTAAAACTGTTTTAAATATATTTTTCTGTCTATGGGCTCAGGGTGTCAAACAAATTGGTTGAAATAATCATATAGAAGTTCAAGTACATACAACCCCAAATTTAAAGAAAAATATGAAAACTCAAAATATTATCTTGTCAGTCTTGTCAGTCTTGTCAATTCTGTCTTTGAAACAAAAAATGTCTTTTTACTTACAAAACATGCCTTCAACATAAAATTTTATAATAAAACTTTAAAACGTTTGGATTGAAAAGGTAGGTGTCTACTAATTAATCTGAATAATTTACCTGATAATGACAAAATCAATTAGAAGTTGCATAAATGTTTTGCATGGGTTGTTTCCTTTAGGTGGTACTACTTCATGATACCTTGCTCTTACCTGGCTTGTGGAAGACAGGGAAGTCATGCCAGGGAAGTACACCTGGTCATTCCCGGGGGTTTATTCTGAGGCAGGGCGCAAGTCCCTGAGCTGAATCAGGGGACTGGACACTAATGCCTGGAGAGCTGCTGGATTGGTGTTTGTGTGTGTTGGTGCTGATGCTTGATGCTCGCATCCAGTGGGTGCTCTCCACAAGGCTCTGGGTGGATGATGACTCTGCTGGAGAGTGAATTAATCCAGCTGCTTTGCACTACCAGGGACTGCCCTTTGAGCACAGAATGGGGTGGCAACGTGAGCCACAAATCTCTGGATACAGAAGAGGATAACTCCCTGTCTTTTGGGAAGTGTGTTTGGGAGGTGCCTGATGCGTCAAATTAGCAATGTAGGTGAGTGTTTCAAAATGGATCCGGCAAAACCAGTGTTTTGCTGATGAGTTACCATATCAAACTTGTCACAGAGGCAAGTAATTGCTAGGTGGGGTGACATGGCCTGTGTGTTATGCAGGAGGTCAGATTAGATCATCACTGTTTCCTCTGGTTTTGAATTCTGTGACTCTCTTGCAACCAGTTGTTCCATGCAATCACTGTCCATACTTGTTTATCACTGACACGCCCAAATAGTCTTGCACCCATATGTGGCTGACACCATAATACAGCTGTTTGTTTTCCTGGGCAAGAAGAGGTTTCCCATAGGTAAATGTGGCAAGAAAAATGGGATTTTAAAAATTATGTACTTGTGTGACATGGAATTGAAGGGGGGGGGGGGGGGGGGCAGGGGGGAAGGAGTATAGAAAATATAGAATTTTGTATGAGAAATTCAGGTATTCCTGACTAACTTCTGTTAAATTGGTAGAACCTGTTTTAAACTGAGATAGCACTCCAGTCAGGTTTGGAAGTAGGAATAATGAAAACACAGTGCAAAATTGGGTGTTCTGCACAGTTTATGCAAAATTATTATAAATAATAATTTAAACATTATTATGTATTGTGCATGCCGTATATTACATGTATTACAACTTGCAACATGTTATATTATTGTGTTCTTAATACAGAATTAAGGACAAAGTAGGTGGGTCACCTTGAAATAAGCTGCAGCTGATTTGAAAGCGTTTTCAATGATACTGGTTGTGTTAGTCTGTTTCCATCACTGAGAGTGTAGGATTGGCCAAAAGATTGGTTCAATCAGATGTATTTGGTGTTCCTGAAATAATGCCTTTTTGTAGTTCAGCAATGTGTAAGTAGCCCTGTATTTGTTTTGGTAAACCTTCATGCTCCCTTTATTTTTACAAGGCTGGTTGAAGGCTTGAATTTACCTATGCATTCAACTTTAGGCCAAATCTGGAGGCCTGAGCAACAGAAGTTTAACCCTGTTTGCATAACAATTACTTAGAGATAGATAAAAGACTTAAGACATTTCTGACAGTTTGTATGCACAATATATGTAAAAACTCTTACATAACTATAGGGATATAAAAATACAAAAGAACCCCTAATAGCTGAGATTTTTAATTTTTAATTTTAATTAATGAATATAAGTTTTAGTTCTGCAGATTAAAATCTGTTGGTCATATTGAACAGGTTAACATTACTGCAGTGCTGTCTGCCATGTTTGTGAGAGAGAGAGCTCTCCCCTCCCTGTGTTTGTGGCCTCCCAAAAACAACTTATTTGCCCGGCACATTTCTTTTCAAGAAGGAAGACATTACTTTCAAAGAAGGACAAGACCGATATGGATGCATTTTGGAGCACTGTTATCATTTTAATAAGGTTTCAGTCAGCATCACTCCATGCACTCAGTGTCCTGCTTCAATTTATCTGTCCCTTAGAATTAATTTTATTTGGAAAAATTCAGATGGTCGAGTTGCTGTGGATAGAACAATTATCATGCAATATTAATTAATACCTTGTAGATTTTCTTCCTTTTTTGCAGGGTAAATGGGGTAAAATGATGAGTCTTTTGCATGTTTTCCTTAGTCAAACAAATTTGTCAAAAAAATATATACCATTTGAGATGGTATATAAATTTTCCTCAAGAAAGCTTATTAAAATATTACTGCCAAGGCTTATTTTTAATAGCACTAATTAATGAACTCTGCACTCACTGTTACCTTTTATATATTTCAAACATTTTTTTTAAATGTCTTCCTGACAGATGGTCTGCAGAGCTCTTCTCTTGAATCAGTTATGCTCATTGAAAGAGGGAACATGAACAGGTCAGATGAAGCTGCTAAGTGTTCTGAGGTAATTCAGGAACACTGGGCATAACACAGGTTTTTGGTACAGCAGCACATCTTTCCGTTTGTTGTCCGAGGAATATATTGCAATTTCTGCAAAGAAAATTTGTGTGTAGAGCTATTGGTTTTATTTTGCTTTTCTCTGACATTCTTTGCTGCTTTCGTCTCTATGGTTTTAGCTGAATGTTTGGACTGGTTTGGCTATATATTAATTTAGTTTCTCTGAAACAAAAATATAGTTTAAAAATGCAATGATTAAAAATATGTTTGAAATCCAGTTTGCACTTAGAAGAATAAGAAGAAAGTTTAAAAGCTGAAAGTAAAAATTAAAGTTTGCTACTGAGGCTATTTTTGAGCTTACCTCTCTTGCAAGGTGCCTGAGAATTACTGTGGTATTACAGTGTTACTTATTTGTTAGCTATAACAAATACATTTTGGGTAATTGGGGAAGTGGTTATAGCTACTTACGGCTTTGGGGGTTATCATTACTTGTTGGCAGGATGCCTCCGTGTGTCACATGTCAAGTGTTTTCCAAACCTGAGTGCTCCAGAGGCTGCTTTTCCCTAATCCACACACTCACGTGGCTCCTTGGCTTTGGGTCTTTCATTGTACTGTTAATGTGCAGTTTTAACCATTTCCCTTCAGAAGTTCCTTCTGACACTAGGATAATTGGTTGATCCTGGTGATGCAAACCAGAAGCTTCAGTTTTGATTCTTTCAAAACACCTTTGTTAAAGCAGTTTAGCAATGTCAGCGTGCTGGTCAGAACCTTGTTTCTTTGAGGATACAAAAACAAGGATATCAGGGAGTGTTTTTCACTTTCAGTATTAGGAAGAAGTTTAAGCACCTTTATTCAGCTGATTATTATTCATTTATAGCACAAAAGAAAGAGTAGGAAAAATCAGAAGGAAGCTTCTGAGCATGCAAGTGTCTGAAGCGGGTAAATCCTTAGAAGTTGTATGTGATCTAAACCACCTTTTAAAATACCACAGTTCGATGATGGAACCAGAAGAGCTCTTCAGGATTACAGCAGAATGCTGCTTTCAGTTATGAAGGGAATTGGAAATACATTTGGCATGCATCACAAACGCACAGCTCAGTTGTGGTATGCAACTTGGGTCAGGGTCTGGATAAGCTTTGAGACAGTGCAGTTAGAGAGAAATTATGAAGGACAGGCTAGATGGCTGCCAGTGCCATTCACCTGGTGGTAAGGTTATGAGATCTAAAACCAGTCTGTTGAAGGAGGCTCCATGTCACTCAGGACAGCCAGCAGCTATTATTTATGGAATTACAGAAGTCAGATAACTGAGTTTTGCTTAAATTTGTTGCTTATCTTGAACTAATGAACAAAAGTCCCTTTTTATGGTATTCAATTAAATTTCCAAATTACTCCTTGTAACAGGAACATGTGTCTGCACAAGAATATCCATGTGCCCCAGCGTTTAACTCCATATTTGCAAGTGTATATACTCCATATTTGCAAGTGTATATACTTAGGGAATTCAGTCTTCAGTAAAATAGGTCAGGACTGAAATTTGTCTTTCATATTCAAACGTGTGGTGAAATTTATCATCCAGCCACACATGGCCAATTCATGCAGTTTTTTTGTGATGATTTGCACACATGGACATTCTCATGTAAATTCTTGACTCCTTTGGAGTGATTTCCTTCCATAGGAAAGAACTTTGTAATGGTTATGTACTAACTCACATAGGGAAAGAGATAAAAACAGTACTTGCCTTATTAGACAAAGGCTTGTGGAACAGTCAAAAATAATGTGCATTTTCAAATATAAAGGATCATACACAACATAATTAAGTTGGCTATGTTATTAGGACACAGAACTGTGTTTAGAATGGAATTTAATGTGGTGACATTTGCAAGCTGACTAGTGACAATGATACATGTTTATTTTACTGGTCTTCTTAACTCAAATGCTTCACAGAAAAGGACAATATCTTCCTGTAGGCATTGATACATCTTACAGTAAGTCCTGGATGCCCCCCTGAAATGGAAGAATCCTGTGGCTTAATTTGCCTTATTAAATAATGTAGTACTGTTTTGTCAAAGTGATACTTAGCAGTGCAAAAACAGGTTAATATGCATATTTTGAGACTGAAATGAGTTTCCCTTTCACATCTGTTTCTAACCTGTGACTTCTAACCTTATGCTGAACTGTAGAATGCTTTGTTCTCTGTTGTTGCATATGCCTGTTTATTATTGTAGGTTTGTTGGAAATTTACTACAAATGGGAGCACCTGAAAATAAATCTTTGGCTAATCTGGAAATCTGATATGCAAGGGAACACTCTCCAGCCTTCAGATAAGGTCTGCCAAGTACCATTGAGTTGTAAAGTAATCTGCAGATTGGGTCATTCTGAAAGCTCATATTGATATGAGTCTTGTTGAAAAAGTCCTGCTGTCACATGTTCATCATGTACTGATTGAGAGCAGGGGGACAGACTCAGAAAGAAGGCTGAAGCTATTTCCTATGCTGCAGAGACTGAGGGTGTGAAAAAGGCTAATGCTTCATTAAGCTTCACTGATTTAAAAATGGCAGATCTTGTTAGACATAAAATGCTCAATTTGCTACTAATGGGACAAGTGAGCAGTGTATGAAGGTAAAGACACTGCTCTTCAGCAGCAGCAGCAGCAGTTATGAGAAGCTTTGTTTATTGTCTGTTTGGGGCAGTTAAAGTGCAGTTTGCTGCTTTGCTATTGAAAAAAAATTGGCTGCTGTGTCACATATAGCCTTGTGAGAGAAACAACTGGAATGCAGAAATGCCTTTGAACTCAGGATGGATTTGTTTTTGCTTCCCGGGCAGTCAGGATCAGTGTTTGTAACAAAAGGAGGAGGCTGATTACCACAAGGTTTCCTGTTCATGTGGATAAGTAGCTTTCATAAAGAAACAGGAAAACAGAAGTTCTCACAAATAATCAGTGTTCTACTGCATTTTCTGGCATTCTTTACAAATTTTAAGTGAAGGAGAAATGGGTGTCTGGAGAAAAGAGAGGCTGTGCACGAAGTACTGAGAGAAAAGAATGTCCAAAAAGAATGTCCAAAAAGAAGAAGGTTTATGCAAAATGTCTCTCCAGTATTGGACTTAGGTGCTCGCAGACACTTGATGAGAGTGTCTTGATGGTTCCCCTTGCTGGGCCCTGCAGGGAATGTGGGGTAGCTGAGGTTTGTAGATGAAGGAGGGGGTAGAGTGCAAGTTTTTCCTCCTGTTTGAAGAAGGTAGCCCTTCGGGGAGCACGGCACTTACTGAGGCTGCCCTTGAAGATGCAGTTGGTGGGTCGGCTGCTCCTCTCTCCCCAGGTCATGTAGCTCTTGCCCCTTTCTCTCCCAGGTACGTGCACACATACGGGCACACACACATTCCTAAACAAGAAAGCTTTCCAGAAAGGAAGGGCTTTTAGAGTTACTGAAACAACAACTTGCTGCATGTAGGATTTTGTCAGGAGCGGATTTTAGTGGCCTGTCAGGCTTGGAAGGGGCTCATGCGGGCAGGGCATCTGTCACTCACCCATCTCCTCTTCCCATTGAGGACAGCTGAACACCCGCAGCCAGAAATACACCCCGGGCTTAAAGAAGGGTCTGTTCTTGGTGAATTTTTCGCCCGAAAGTGGGATGGGGCAATCGTTGCGTCCCACGGCGAAGACAGAACGCAACAGCATCTTTTCCCCCGCCAGCCTGAGGTTCCCTTCTCTGCCTCTCACAAGTTTATCTGGCTCGGGCGCCACGTTCCAGACGGCATCACGCCTCTCCTTACCCGCGGCTCTCTTTGTAGCCGCGCGGAGCCGGGCCGGGAAAAAAGGGAGGCGGGGCAGGAGGCGGGCAGGGGGAAGTTGGCGGAGGGGGAGGTGGGAGCGGTCTCTGGCCTGAGGGGAGCGGGCGCGGCGGCCCCGGAGCGGCGGCCCCGGAGCCGGGCGAGGATGAGAGACCTAGGTAAGGCACCAGGAGAGCACACGGATGGTAGCAGTGTGCTGCTCTTATGCCCCCGCCATTTTCTGCGACTAAAGCTTTTTCCCCCTTTCGAACAGGACAAGTACCTAGGGAGACTCAGACACGTGCCAGATGTGACCAAAACATAACCTTTTTTTTTTTTTTTTTCTTTTTCTTTTTTTTTTTCCCCCCTGAACTAAGTTACTGCATGAGGGCGTTGGGCTTCGGATAATGAGTGATCCCATCTTGCATGGTTAACCTCTTTATGAACTTAACTGGGAGGATCAACAACTTAAAATACGAGTCCATATTTCTTTTTATTTTCCTGTGCTGTAATTACCTTTATGATTATATGAACATGAGAGTGCGTAATTAGCTGGCTGATTTTCTGGGAGTAGGGTTATAAACAATAAACCTGTCTCAGTTGTGCGCTGGTATTACCATCCTGTGTGTCAGAGGTAGGTGAAGGTAACATGGAAAGGAAGTGCTGGTGATGCTGGGTTATAAGCAAGCAGCCCTGATTCAAATATTTTAGACACATGAGATCTTGGAAGTGGGAGGTCCAGTCAAAAGAACAATGAGAGTCACATACTGGAGGTACAGGTGAGGTGAATTACATGTCTGAGCTGACCATTGAAACTTTAAAAATGAGAGATAATCTAACTTACTAGGATGGAAAAATCAGTGAAGGATCTAGACAGTTGCAGAAAAACTTTGTGGTCTTAAAAAATAAACCAAACAAAACCTCATGTCATAGTAAATCCATTCTTTCCTTTGATCTTGAAAATTTCTCGGTGGTTTTTAGTTGCCTTCATCCCCACAACTAATACAAGAGAAACAATAGCAACCTTATTTCATAGCAAATGTTCAGAATATTTCTACAGCAGTTATATATTAAAAATAAATATAGCATCTTGAACTCCTTAATATAAAATATCTTATTTGTAAGTAATTATTTACCAAATAATTTTTGGCACTTTTGTTAAAGTACCAGTTGCAGCAAATAGGGTGTGAAAAATCTTTCAAAAACGCTTTTTACCGAATTTAACTGAGTACAAAGAAAATACACCATTGTATTTTGATCTGCATTATAATTTCATTGCCAGCTGGAAATACGGCAGAGGTCATCTGCAAGAATAGACCTGTTTTCAGTTATCAGTCCTTTTAATTCACATCAATACATTAATTGTAATGCCAAATACAGGTAGGTTGTGAATGGTGTTTTGATGTGAACCTATCTGGCAGTACGGAAGAGCTAGAGACAAATAAACAATATGAGATAATAATTTATCACAATAACCATTAGTATTTAAACCACATATCTGAAGACACTTTATTTGAGAGAAACAGTTTCTGCATATTCTAATCTAGAGAATAAACTCATTTGGACCAGAGTACATAGGTGGTTTTTGTGTGTGGCAGGGCCTGTGCAGAATGTTCTGTCATCACAGGTAACAGTAATAAAGTTTCTCTGGTTAAAAAAAAAAAAAAAAAATCAGTGAACACTTCCTCTTTAATCTCAATTATTTCATAACAGCTGTTATTACAGCCTTAACATGCTTCTGTGTCTTTGGATATATTAGATTCTTTTACTAGAAAACAAAGCAAACCTTACCCGGTTAGCCCCAGGTCAGCCCCAGGAGCCTCTAATGCATTTGGTTTATTTCCATCTTAGGAGAAACAGTATAAAGGTGAAATGTGAATGGTGAAAAATCTTGGAACCTTCTCTTAGTGCTGCTGTGACATATTGTACACAATCTGCTCAAACAGGTAAAAGTCTTGTTATCAAGTCTACAATAGAGAAGGTAGAAATGGGCAGTGCATTTCACTCTCACCTTTCATCTGAATGATGAGAGTATGGACTGTGCCCTTTCTACATTCAGGATTGGTTGTGAACCTCAGTTTCAGAGGTCGAGCCTTTGAGCTGGTCAATGCTTCTGAAGAATGCTGCAAACACTACCTCTGTTTTGTGAAATAGTTATTACTTGCTTTGGGAGGCTGAGACAAGGCCAAAAAATATTTACAGTATAGGATTCTCTTCTTCCTCTTCTTCCCTGTGGCTTAGTTACTTTCCTGTTGTTGAGGAAGTTGAGAAGGAGCTGTGTTCCAAAACATGCTCTTGAGAAATCAGAATATTCTTTTCTTTTCCAAAGATATCTTTTGTTAAAACAAAACAAAACAACAAACCACCAAAGAAACCCCCACCAAAACAGAACCAAAAATCCACCTATCTGGCCTTGTTCTTATGTTTGAAGGCTTTTTAGTAGTTACAATAAAAGAAAGATGTATCACAGTCATTCCTTCATTGTGCATTTCCTTGGCACCATCTAAGTAACATTACAAACACCTCTTGCTTTGTTTTATTTGTAGATTGCTGTTTTACTGGTGAGGCTTTTTGGAGTCTGAACTTGTTTGCTTGGGGTTTTCTCCATGCTTCATTTTGGAAGTGTATGGGCTGGTTTACATTAGTACTGTATCCATCCTGTGTGAATCAGTAAAAACTAAAACTTCACACCTAGAGAAGAAATCTTGTTTCCTTCTGCTAAAGGAGGGTCTTGCCGAAGTCCAGATAAGAGTGGGAGGTGTGATGGGTGCAGTGTTCTTTGTCAGTATGGACCTAGAGAAGTAGCACTCACTATTTACCACTCAGAATGTTATTAAGTAAGTTCTCCACCTTACAGCAGCAGTAACAGAAGTTCAGAAAAATTATTTACTTCCTTCATTGCCGTCACAAGGGCAGCTGTTGTACAGATGGGACAGAGGTATTCTTATTTTTATCAGTACATTGTCTAATCCTGGTCAATACTAGATTATGTGGTACAGGTTACCTCAGCCCAGTAACAGCAGGGACTAATCTTCCATGCAGAGTATTTAATTGACCATATAAATTTTACTGGTTTTCTTTACACATTATTCCTCTTAGAGACCTCCCTTTCCATCCCTTTGTCATTATGTAATTCTATAGCAGACTGAACAATGAGGGCTACTATATGCTGTCTAAAGGTTCAGCCGTACCCACAGGCCTTCCCTTGTGCATTCTTCCTCTTTCTGGTGTGAACTCATTGCATGTTTTATAGCTGTCACTGGGACACTGGCTGGAAAAGCTGTCATGCACATCTTGGCGCCCTTGCTTGCTTACATGCTCCTTCTGTCTTTTATTAATGTCCCCAACTTGGTTATTCATGCAGTCTGTGACTCAGGATAAATTAGACCTCTCTATGGACAGGATACTCTGGGAAGCACCTGGAGGCCAAGAGTGAGGGATCACAGCCCTAGTAGCAGACTTGCTCATTTCTCACTAGGATCCACCGTCTGCTTTTCAGAATTTGGGTACACTGAGTTTATTTTTACACTGTTAATTTTCAGATTGAATTTTAGGAAAATTACGGTGTTACAGCTCTACCCATGTGATCACTTTTTTCCTTCCTCTAGGGGGTGGCTTCAGTAGTTCAAAAAACAGGCAAAGCCAAATCCTTCCCTGTGAAACTTTATATCTGAATAAAACATGTGTGAAGACAGTGTCAAAATATTCACCACAGAGATAGTGGAGATGTTCTGAGAGGTGATGCTGGCTAGGATGTGAAAACAGCATTTTTCTATGCTCTTTTAGGTATCTTGGGGGGGGAATTATGGGAACAGTCTAGATGATAATACAAAGTAGGTCTTTAACACTAATGAAAGGTGCTGGAGAGAAACTTCAGGAAGAATCTCACTGTGAAGCAAGCAGAGTGAGATCTTCTGTCATGCTGACAATTGTTGCCAGTAGAGTGGTGCTGGCTTTCCCACTCCAGGGGAGATAGAGTTCAGGCAAGAGAAGATCATGGGTGCATTCCTAGTGAGTTACATCAACAGAAGGCATAAGTAGGCAGTTCTCTGTGTGACTTTGTCCAAACACAATGCAGATGGGAAGTAGCAGCATGGAAGATTGGGAGTAGGAGATGGTGATAACGAGGACTGTTACCCTCTGAGTTTCCACGGGACTCATGAACAACAGTCATGAGGACTAACAAAATAGGTGTTTCCTTGAAGGTATCTCAGCTGAGACGGTCCCATACTGGAGAAGCCTTTCCGAAGGAAAAATTGTGTCATTCTGTGACAATGGTGACAGTGTTCCCCCCTTGATCCTTGCTCCGGGGTGTTTTCCACTGATTTGGGACAGTTTGGGCTTAATCAAGAACTAGGGTTTGTGCTCTTATTGTCTCCAGGGCTTGCATCCAAAGCATAGTTTGCTTAGCTTCCTCTATAGTTTGACACTTAGCTTTGCTTTTGTTTTTGCCGTTCTTTAGTCTTTTTTCTTCATTAGGGCTCCCATAAAAACCAGAGGTTTAATTGTAAAGAATCTGGGAGAAAATTTGTCAGTTTTCTCTATGATACATA
Source organism: Hirundo rustica (assembly GCF_015227805.2). Classification (NCBI taxonomy): domain Eukaryota; kingdom Metazoa; phylum Chordata; class Aves; order Passeriformes; family Hirundinidae; genus Hirundo; species Hirundo rustica. The sequence continues at coordinate 45,763,897 of NC_053488.1, forward strand.
GAATGTTTGGGATCAGGTAAAACTGACTTCAGATGAGTTCTGAAAAGCTATAGTGTGGCCCCCTGTGTGCTATACTTTTAAGTCATTTTGGATTCTGGCTGTTATAGAATGAAGGAATAGGCTGATATCTGATGCTTTTCCAATTTGCTTTTCTCTCTGAAATTAACAGTGCGTTAGCCAGACTGGCAAAGACAAACCTCTTTCTTTCTTAGCTGGATTACAGCCAGCACGAAAGCAATAAAGGCACCGTTACTCATTTGGAAGTGAACTCCCTCATTTTTTTAAAACTATTTTTAGTTGATTGTTGAAGTTTCCTCCTCTGGCACAGAATGTTTTTCTGTGTTTTGCTGAGTTATATGACATCTCACTTAGGTTTTGGAAAGTTCATTTTGACATGCTTATCACATACTTTCAGTTCTTAAATTTAGGTAAGTTCAAAGAAAAAAACCAACTAGACTTTGTTGCTTCTTGTTTCTACTTACTCCTTTGTCCCTTTTGTTAATTGTTGCTGTAATCACATACTGACATGAAATTAGTCTTCTGAGTGTATTTGAAAGAAGGGAGAGAGTCAGAGTTCTCTAAGTCGTGTGGACTCTCTCCCTGGGAATGTGCTATGTTGCTCAGTGTTGTAGGGCAGTGCTGTGGGTTTACCCTCTCTGGCAGCCACTCCCCAGCTAGTTGCTCACCTCCTTTCCCACAGTAGGGTGGGGACAGGATAGAAGGGCAGGCATTCAGAGGGTGTCTTCCATGGTGAGCTAGAACAATGCCAATTTAAAGCCAGATTGTAAGAATGCAAATTAAAACTGTTCTAGTCTATCCAATTAATGGATTTACAGGCTTTCCTGTGGCTTTGCTCCTTTATGACAAGTGTGACTCTTCTAAGGAATTCAGGCACAATCCTTTAATCCTTTTCAGAAATAAGTTTGAAGAGAAGCTCTTAATTTATGTATAATGGGTAGTAATACAATAATGAAGATATGTTGGTATAAAGTTGAGCTGAGAAGTTTTCTTTGTTCTAAATTTAAGTTGTATTTTTAAAGGATTTTAGAGAAGGAATAATTCCATACTTTTCTTTGTGTTGGGCTTTTTTTTTCCCCCTTCTATTTTCAAATATACTTTTATGTTCTAAAGACAAGAGGTGAAGAGGACTAAATGCAACACTTTGGGTGCAAAGATTGTTTGCTTGGCTGTTGCTGTTAGAGACGGATTTCTCTCTATTTTGGTCCTTACACTAAAGGCTTGGTGTACCATATGTATATCTTTGTTTACTACTATTGTGTAGTATTTCACATCCTTTTGCAACTCTACAATATGTCTTAGATTCTGGAAACTCAAAAATATCTATTGGGAGATTGTTGAACTGAATATAATCATATACTCAGAAAAAAACCCCATAATATACTTTCTTGCTCTCCTGTATTAAAGTTCTTGTTACCCAAAATGCATTTCCACACTGGGTCCATACTCTGGAATTAGCTGCTCATGCTCCTTGCCACTTACTCAGATTATTCATCTTAACTTCGCATGCCTCACACATGTAAAAATCTGTAGTGATGAAAATTGCTACTCTCACTACTTGAGAGTAGGTAGATAGTCACACAAAGCAGTCTGGTCACTGGTTTTTTGCTGGTCATTGTACTTTTCTGAATTTCCCTCAATATCTCATTCTCTGCTTGATAATTCCATTTCTCAGGACTGAGTGGATTATTCCAAATTACTTCTTACCTGAGCTGCAGACAAGACCTGTCATCTTATTGACTCCCAAGCATGACTTCTTCCATAAATACATGCTGCTTCATTATCCCTCTGTGCCTCCCTTAGGATCCTGCTGCACCATAACTCACTTTTAGTGTAATATCATCCCCATATTGTATTATCTGGCCTTCTGCCAAAATCACTTTAATTTCCAAATCGTCTTTGTTAAAATTTCTGTACTGCTTCTCATTCTTCACTGATCTTTCCAGTACTGGCCTGTTTACTCTTACTTGCAGATGTCCTTAATCCAATTCAATTCCCATTTATAGATATTGAAGTTAGGTGAGGTGGGCCTCACCAGTTAATACCTCTGCACAGCTTGGTGACATTTTTGCTTACTGTATTATGTCATTGTGTATGTCTGAGTGTAAGTTAATTAAATTTGAAATTAAGTATTCTTGAGACACTTGGAGCTTTTAGTTAAATGGACTGTATTCTGTAGTTACCACATCCAGTCTCTATCCATGGAGGTTTTCAAGACCCAGCTGTTCAAAAAGTCCTAAGCAACATCGTCTCTTCTGTGAGCACAAGATTGGGCTAAAGATCAGCCATGAAGCCTGAGTCATTTCATGGTCCTGGAATATTCATCAGCCTTATACCAGTCCAGATCTTTCAGATTCACCACTTCTGATCTTTCACGTCTCAGGGTTTGCTTCCCTGATTAAATAATGTTAGATACATTGGATTAGCTCTAGTTTCATAGGTTTTTTAAAATATAGGTTGCATTTCCAAACATGCTTCTCATGTGCACAGACAGATGTATCTTTATGAATTGGTATGCTCTTTGTAAAGAACTAATATGGTCACCTTTGAAAAGGACGATAAGATTTCTGTTTGCCAGCTCGGCTGGTATCTGACAGCAGAGCACATTACTGTGATTAATTTATAAAAGAAGACAGGGTGTTCTGAAATGACTGCAGGGCATGGCTTCCATGAAATGTGAACAAGTTGGAACTAAAACAAGCTGTATCTAATATTTCGATTTCCATCTGAGGTCCTGCTTTCTCAACTATAAATAATGTGCAACTCCCTTTTATGTACACTTCTGGACACCAGTACTCAGTATAGCTTGTATATATCTCTGTTCCTTTTTAGTTTACTTTCTCCTCTATTGCATTAAAATATTTTAAGGTGTGGAATGATCTATAAAACCTTTTTTGTTGGTTTCATTGGGGGGTTGGGGGGCTGCATAAGCTCTTCATAAGCTCTGTTCAGTGAAGACAGATTGAAATATCTTGACTTTAATACCTACTACACATTTTCCAAAACACTATTACTAAAGTTAATGTGTACAACAGGTAAAAAAATCATTTCCATATTCTATGCAGTACAACAATAAAACCTTTTCTTTCATTCCTCTGTGGTTTTGCTTCACAGAAATAAAATCACTAGTACGTTTGTAGTTTTATGTGAATGAAATATCTCTTCTCAATTACTGTTTCAAAACAAGCTTTCTAATTCCTATTGTCCTAATCTAAAAAATGAATTTGTCACCAGAAAATTGGCAATGTCATCTCACTTCTGATTAAAAAAAATTATTTCAGAATTTTATTGATTTCTGAAACTAGCATTTTTTTTATATCACTACTGTGTTGTATAATTCATGCACATAGAATAGGATAGTAAACAGAGTTAACCTTATGGTGTGCCCACCAAAATATGAAAATATATTCAGGATGGGGTCAGGATGGTGGGATGAGAGGACCCTGGGAAATTAAACACCTGGCTTCCAGTGCCAGTTCTGTCATTTCCTGTCTGATGTCTGAGAAAGAAAAAACAAAACAACAACAACAAAAAAACAGTCTCAATTGTTGTTGTTGTTTGTGGAAAGAAATATCATTACCCACTTCTGTAAAGTGTTATGTGGTACCTTACTTTTCACTCCAAGATTTTTAAAGTAGTAGTAGTTTTATGTTCTCTGCATAAGAAATCCCTTGGTTCCTTAACCAGTAGCATGTGGTGTTTTCAGGCTTTAATTTGGAAGAGTTGATAGTAATGAGTCTCCCAAATCTTTCTTTCAATGTGCTACAGGAATTTATCAGTGTTCCGCTTTTGTTGGTGTTATTTGGACTCTAAGAGTGCAAGATTAATAATTTAGAATTTGTTCTTGTTTTGGAGACAGGAAGGGGATTCTTTGGTTTGTTTTGGCCTAAATCTTAATTCTGTTAAGCTGGACTCCAACAGTGATGTTACTTTGTTTTAGCTGGATGAGAGTCTTCAGTAAAAGGTGCTTGAGGACTCTTTTTTAAATCTCTGCCCATGTAATAGCTTTTTTAATTGTTTGAAATGGCACAGTATAATTCTGTTACAGTAGGCAAGGTAGAGTTTAGTCTTCTGATTAACTGTGGGGATTGTGGAGGAGGAAGATGTAACAATTTCAAAGTGGATGATTCAGACTCGTGGGAGAAACAGCTCTGTCCCATGTGTAAGGATTAGAAGCTTAAAATCAGCTTGGATAAAATTAAGCGATAATGTGTAAGGGCTGTTGGGATTTTGAAGAGCTGGTATGATCCTATCTGCCTTCATTCTGCCCATGGCTGAGAAGTGGCTTGAACAGACAGAATGGTTGATTCTCACAGTTTCCATAATTTTTGTTGTCAGTGAAGTCAAAGTTGTCCATTGATAGTCACATAGCTAAGTATGTAAAACAAGCCCTGATTTTCCCTTGGCTGATTGTGCTGCATTTGTATCTCATGCTGTGTGTAGTTCTGGGGTATGGAATAGCACTGGAATGGTTGAGTTGGTAACACTGCAAAAATGTGTGTGAGTTGTGCAGAGAGATGTTTATGTTTAAGTGTAATGGTCTTGCTTAGAGACATCTGGTTTATACTGCCCTTGAATTCTTTTCCAGATCTCTGTCGTGTTTTCTGATTTTGTAATGAACATTTGCTATAATTAAAGCCCTTAATGTCCTTACTTAAGAAAAGCAGCTAACTCAAATCTCAGGAAACTCAAATATTGTTGTAATGCATTAATTTGGTTTATATTGTATTTTATCGGATTTGTAATCTGTATCATGTGGTTTTTCTTTACTCATCTGTAACCTGATTCTCTTCCACTGCCCCTTCTCCCTGATTGGATGATGCCTTGTGTCTGCCTCTGGGCCCTGCCCCCTGGGGAAAAAGCGCCCCCCGGGTGGGGAAAGCTGAGTTCTTCCTAGCCCGGAAAGCGATGGGGGAAGATCTCCAGGAGAGGTAGGGCAGGACTGGAGAATAAAGCAGTATTTTCCCCCCGGACAAAGAGCAGGTTCTTTCTTTTGCCATCGGCGGTTGTCTAGTCTCATGGTGAACTACCACAAAGTATATTAGTTCAAAGCAGGTTTTCTAATTCACAGCACCATTTACTGACCAAGTCCACACGGTCTGCAGTCACAACATTTGGGAAAAGTTGGAGGTGACTACAAGCCCTACAATTGTATGTGTCTCTAGGTACACAGCCTGGTATCATATGGAAAGGAAGGGAAGGCAGAATTGATGATTCCAGTGTATGGCTGGTATGTAGCACTGAATTGTACAAACTCTGAACTTCAGGTAGAAGTAGTTGCAAGGAAAAATTCCATGATAGAAACCTCTACCAACAGAGACTTTGGACCCCCGTGGCTCAAAAACTTGGCTATTCACAAGACATGAGCATCCCTGCTCTGTTTTCTGACAGCAGTGCAAACTGGGATTTATTCTCATCTGAATATGGATCAGGGGAAAAACTAGAAAGATAAGGGTGCCCTGTGGTATCCCTCATGTTGTTTTGCAGACTTTGAATGTCATGCTTTTTCTGGGCAGTGGAACTGACCTCTGAAAAATATCTTAACCAGGTTAATACAAATCCAGTTTTGACCCACAGCACCTGAGATTGTGTAATGTTCTGCTAGTGTAGTGGGGACTGTTTCAGTCTCATTATACATTTATAAATGGAACTTGAATGGAGATTTTTAAGTGTGTACAAACTGTGCATGATTAGAGCTCAGAGAAGCAGATTATAAATTTCTCTGGTTCTGTGTTGAGACTGGGTAAATGGAAAATGTTGGTAACAGGATTAAAGAGTACTATAAATTACATTTACAGAAATACTCTACTGGAGTTGTTTGAGAAGACATGTGAGAAATGTGAGAATCTTATATAGCTGGTGCACGCAGTCTCAGGAAACATTTCTTCCCTTCCTGCCTCTCATGTTCTTTCCTTCAAGAAATACTTACACTTAAATTTGACTGGATGTGAATATATAATATGTTAGGACCATATATCAGTATGTTTTTATTCAGATTGGTACAGGCTTTCAGATACATTTTCTGGTTCTGGAATCTTAGAACAAGACAAGAAAAATTACTTTCCCTCATTTTCTGGGTCAAGTTCAATTTTATTTTTTCTTATTTGTTTTAGCGGACATTTGGATTCTTGCTGATTAGATTGCTTTACAGTGATATTAGCACAGTCAAATTTGCAGGAAGATATCCCATTGTGTGACTCAAGAAAGAGCAAATTTGTGGTGGCGTCTGCAGTTCTTTTACCCTTCCAGTTGTTGAGACTGCAAAGAGTGTTTTGCTGAGTGCTTTGTGATACACTCAGTGGGTGACATTGCACTGTGTCTGGAGCAATAACTTCAGGTCATAAGGTAGGGAGGGATTTTTCCTTCAGAAGAAAACTGCTTGCTTGCTTGCTTTTAGTTTGTTTCCCAGCCCTAAACCCCTCAGAAATTTCAACATCTGCGAGGCTAGAAGAGCCTCAGACTCAGTCCCAGGTTCACTTAAGGGATGAACATTTGAATAACCAGTTAAGCATGTTACAGAATCAGCTATATGGTGCCAAGGGTTTGTTCTCCGAGTCCCAGGTTCTGCAGTCAGATTTCCTCCACCATGGAAGTAGTAGGGCCTCTGGTGAGGTTAGAGGAAGAGTAAACAGAATAATGATGGGGAAGATCTGTTGCTAGGACAGCAAGCCTTTTACCAAGCACAGAACACACATCTGTGGCTGTTTCTAGGAGTTTGGGGACAGCAGGAAGAGGAATGTGTTTGGCTGATCAGGATCTGGTTTGCAGGCACTGAGGCATTGTTACTTCTGCCCAGGTAGCTACTTCCAGCTTCGCTGCCTGTACTTCACTGAGCGCTATGCAACTTGTCTCAAGTTTGGCTTTTGTAGTAATAGTTTTGTGTAACTTGCAGTCTGGGTCCATCTAAAGACAAATTTAACTTCTGAGACTTGGATGAAATGCCTGAGGCAAGTAGCTGTCTGAGAAAGGAAGCCATCAATACTTTTTTCTGAAGGTTCAAAAGAGTAGGACAAAATACTTGAAAATGGACTGAAACAGCTGGGGACTACGGTTGAGAGGAGGAGGAACACTCACCTTGTTACTGCAATGTAAAAATAGAAAGCAACCAGTTGTTGGGGGTTAAGTTTTCCTGTGGAATTTTTTCCCCCTTAAGTTGCTAGGAGACTAAGTACTGATAGTTAAAGGGTGCTTAACCCATACAAAAGAAGTGGATCGCTTAGTTTAGCCGGAGGGAAAGGCTCCCGGGAGCTGAGGGTGGTGGTTCTTTTCGCCTCTCGGTTTTCCAGGGAGGACGGTCGGACCACTGGTAGCTGCGTGGATTCCACGGTTAACGGAGGGGTTCAGTCCTGAGAATTCTATCATCTGTTGGAGCGCCCAGGAATTCAGAGTTTTTCACCTACCCTGCTGGATTTTTGGGTCAGCCCGGGTCCAGCCACTGCAGCTTCTTCAGCACTGCTCACTTTGCCTGCCAGGACACCCCCCTGCCTGCTGGGGACAACCCACCATTTCCAGCCATTAGCCCCGTTAGCCCCGTTTCAGTTTGGTGCTCTTGGGATCCCAAGAGATCAGACTGCCCGGGACTTGTGAGACAAAGCCCCTCGGGGTTCTTGGTTCTTGTTATAAATAAGATAGACCAAAATCGATAAATCAAAATTTGGAATTTTATTGTGAGACAGAATAACAGTCTCGGACAGCCACAATTAAAAGGACAGCGTCGAGCCCGGGGTCGCCGCTGGGTGAACAATTGATAACACACTCTGTCAGTCTATTATCCCCCAAGTTCACATTTTTGATTTGCAGCAGTCTCCTTTTATACACTGGATCGCGGAGAGAGGCTCGGGATTTTGACGGTCCTTCCTCCAAGGCATCTTCATTAATCATGCAGGTTTTGGTTCTGAGAGTCTGAATAGATCGGCGGAGGAGGACAATACTGTTTATGGTTGGGTCCAGGTGTGGTGTGGAGATGTTAATTTCTGGCGGAGACGATCTAGATATTGATCTGAAGTAATCATCTGGTTCTCCGGGCTATCATCTCCGTTTTCCGTCGTCTTTTGTTCCCTTTCAAGGATTCCCAGCAGCGGCATTTTTCTCGTTCCCCTTTCTGGTAATTCCAATCATGTTTTCCTCGTGTCCCTCCCATGCCGTTTCAGGCTAGAGAAATTCCTGTATTTTGTTGAGTCACCTTCCCCCGAGTTAACTCACAATATGCTAGTTTAAACAAAACTTAACTTATAACATTCTAGTTTCTACAAAACTTATATTTATATGGTTTGTATTACATTTTATATCCTATTAACATGAATTAACTTTAGGACATATATCACAGTTCTGTTTTATTATTATTATAATTGCTCTTGTCATTCGTCTGTCCTGTTATATTTACTAGTAAAGGACTGTTATTCCTTTCCTCGTAGCTCTGAGTGAAAAGGTTTTTTTAATCTTCCAAATTACAATAACACGGAGGGAAGGGATTGGAATTCCCCATTCCTAGAGAGGCCTGCCTCTCCCTAGCAGATACCTGTCTTTTCAAACCAAGACACCAGTGTTAATTTTCTACAACAACCACTTCTTTTTAAAAGCTGTTTTATCTCAAGAGGATTTTAAAATTTTGGTTTTCAATATATGTTCCCAGATACTCTGGTACATGGAACAGTTAGTGCACATCAGCAAAGAAATATCATAAAGAATTCCACTATTTTGAGCAGGTTAAAAAACCCCCAACATAACAAATCAAATATAAAACCATAAAGAAATAATAGGTTACTTTGTAAAGTGGCTGTTTTTTACCAGCAATAACACGTATTAGAACTTGACCCTTGTTGTTGTAAATCTGATTCCTGTCGCACAGTCTCTTTTAAAATACCTGTTGATAGACCTTAATTTCTAGGAAGAGTCTTTGAACTGTTATGTTCTGGGGCTTAGGTATCTGTGGCAGCTAAGTTTGCTGCTGCATACTCAGCATTGAACTGAAAGAGGCAGGCGTGGTGACTGCAAACAGATACTCTACTACTAATTGCTCCCTGATTTAGTTAAATAGCTGAGTCGATTCATGACAGCAGGAGGGAGGGGGTTAATGGGGGGCTAATTCCATCCTCAGAGGGACGCAGTGCTGAATGGAAACAGCTGCTGCACTGCAGGCTCTAGGCTGCACCGGGAGTTGCTGGCAGCTTCGGTGAAGGGAGGGAACAGGAGAAGAATGGTATGTGCAGAAGGCAATAAACAATCCAGAAAAAAAGGAGTATATAGAAGTATCTTATGTCAGGACCCCGGAGAGGGGAAAAATCACAGCAGTGAGTGGAGGAAGGGAGAGCTCAGGCTGGAATTGCAGTCCGGAGGAGTGGGTGCAGCCACCTGCGAGCCCTTGACCTCCCTCTGTGAACATCAAGGCTTACAACTAAGTAAACATGGCACAGTGTAGGTATTGCTTGGATATTGAACCAGCATAGCTGTGTAAATGCAAGCTTAGCTGAGCAAGTAGGCTCTGTCGGAAGGTGTGGAGATGTTGCTTGGGATGGATACTGGATGTATGTGGCAGTTCTTCACCAGAAGTGTGTGCTTCCACTGGTATTTGTCAAAATATGAATATGAATATAGGAGTTTGGTTCACTGAAGTCAGCTGCTTAAGCATCAAGTTATCCACAGCTCTGTAGAATATGAATAATTTGGGTAATTGCCATCTCTGCTACCTGCCATGATGTCACTTGAAAGTTGCCTTCTTTCATGCACCCCCGTCATGTGCACAGACGTATCTTCTGCTCCTGCTTGCATACCAGCAGCTGTTACCAGCATTCATATGCAATAAATCCTCAGAAATGCTTTAGCTGAAGATGCACAGCCTGCCCACTGCTTTAGCTGAAGACACTCAGCCTGCCCACTTCATGGAGGGGAACTGCTAATAGACTTGCCGCTGCTTTCTTCTAAAGACCTGTGTTTTTCTCTGCAATTGATACCAGTTATCTGAGGTGAGGGTCTGCAGAGGACAGCCAACTTTGAAAGTCCCAGCACAGAGAACCATGAAACATACCCAGGAGAAAAACTTGAGAACACAAGAATTACTTAATGTGTAGGCTAGATTGTTAATGTAGTGGAATCAGTGATGTAAAATATGCATAGATTAAGGTTGCTGACAGCAAAAAATCAGCGTGGCCAGCTATGCTGCAAGGCACTGGCCCACAGGGCTGTGATTTGTCCAGCACCAGAACTGTAAAACCAAAGTGGTCTCAAGAAAGGCACTAGGGAGGATCAAAAAGTGGAAGAGTTTATCCTGTTTAGGACACACCCTAATAGATTAGGGCATGTTAGCCTCAGATGATAAGGAAGAAAAATTGGTATATGTTTTGAGAGAGCATTATAAATTCATGAGTGATACAAAGAAGATCAAAAGGGACAAAAGATATTGTAAAGGTGCAGACTGTACAAAGAAATACCAGAGAAGCTATACAAATGTATACCTAGTTCTTCCATGTTTTTTTCAACTTCTCTCTGATTTGCCACTCTCAGAGGCACGATGCTGGACTGTCAGCCTGTGGTCTGATCTGCTACAGTACTTCTTTAGTATGGTTTTTGACAAAGGAATCTGCTTAAAGATGGGAAGAATGTTTTTGTTTGTTGGTTGGTTTGGTTTGGTTTTTTACTGTTTTTTTTCAGTTATATTAGTACTTTTCCATTCCTAAAATTATATTAATGATACTATTTCTTGATATGTCAAGATTTTAGAGCCCACAGAAACAATTGCTGAGAATGCAAATGAAATTGAATGAAGAAAAAATGTACCAATGTAACTCTTCACCTGAACTGTGAAATATTCTGTTACACAGATGGTGAAGCCATGAGAAATGAAAAAAGTAACTTCCACTTCCATTCTACCAGATTATGTGAGTAATATGCCAAATGTTGTATAAAGACTCAAACAAGAATGCTGTATTAATGAGGTACGATTTTTATGAAGAATTAATGCAGAATAGCGTTATAACTTTGGAATCTGCATTTTTTTGGCCTGTGTTCTGTTCAGGGGTGAAAAATAAGCCATGCGTTAAATGGAATAATTCAGTGTTGATCTTTTTCTCTCAGGACAATTAACATGAGTAAAATATTTGCCCTGCTTTAAACAGTTAAGGAGGTACTGCATTGTGTTCCTCTTAGGATTAATGTTTCTATATTGGCAGCAGAGAGCACAAGATTTATTGGTAGAGCCTTATGTAGATTTACAGCTGTGCCAGTTACTGCTTGAAAGCTCTTTATATGTCACACTCGCAGTGAGTTTTTTTGTGTGGGTGAATGTTAGTGAAAGTGGTCATAAGAAAGATGCATACATTTTGAAGTGTTATGTGGGATGTGTGACACATAAAATGCCTTTATATATATAGTGATGTCATGATCTTTGTCTTCCTTTTTTTTATATGTACATCTGTGAGGAGGCGTTTGTGTGATGTAAACATAAAAAATGTATTTTATCAAAAAGTTGCTGTAGAAGCAACTTTCTGTGTTGTCCTGACTTCCTTAGAGAATTAGTATTGTGTTTTTCTGTTATTTTTTGATGATTTAAAGCAAAGAAAATTACACTCAAGGACAGTCTTAGGGGATGTGCACTTCTCATGGAACCATGCTCTGGACTCATAAACATCTATGCAACTCCTGTTTATTTAATAGGACTATAGGGATGAAATACAGGGTTTAATTTGGCATTCAGAGTCCAGGATAAGGAGTGAATCTGCCTTGGGCTTGGTAGGGACATATACATAATATTGCGTATACTATTTAAATTAATTGCAAAGTGTTATAGCAGTTGCTGTTTATCTGTGTGACTGAAGCTTTCAACTTTGATAATTATAAGCATCTGTAATTTCAGTATCTGCAATTAAATTTTGAGCGTGTGTATATACAAGTGAAGATTGTCTGGTAGACACATATGAATCTTCACTTATATTCTTTTACAGAAAAATTGCTGGGAAAATTAATACAAAATGCGTAGTCTTAACCCAAATATGAAATAGTGTGGTTAGAAAATGACTTTTCATTTGCAGAAGTTTTTGACATTTTAAAAAATTGTTGTACGTTTCTTCTTGATGAACGTTTCTGTTGTTGAAAAAGAAAATAGAGAAATCCTCACTTGAAGAAAAACTTGAAGTTCATCTGTCAAGCTTCTGTTTCTGAACTTATAGTAGTAGTAAATAAAGAAAAAAAAATGGGGTCATTGTGGGAGGAGAGGTTAAGAGAAAAACATGTAATCATGTACCGAGGTTTTCCGGACACTTTTTTCTTCCCATAAGCTTTGCAGGAGTTTTGAACTCGGCTGAAATTCTAACCATTGTATTCATGAACACTTGGAGTAGCTTCAGGTTCATAATTACTGTCTGTGTCTCTGAATTACTTTTGATCCCATCTTAACAAATTGCTGTCACCAGTTGACTCAAATGCTCTAATTTGGTTTTGTCATGCTACAGACACTTGATTCTCTGCAAATTTTACAGCTACTTGCTTTTATATTGGGAGAAACCTGCTATTTATTCCAATTTATTAATTGCTGAAAAAGTATGAAGCCACTTAAAGAAGATGCTGTACCTGATGCTACAGACAGAGATACCATGTTGGGTTATTAGCCTAGTGCATGACAAAAAAAATATTTCTCCTGAATGGAGTAATATATCCAAGTGTCACTGAAATACTAAAAAACTTATCTATACAAATACTTATTCAGTATGCATGTTGAGGTCTGCCAGTTGTGCAGATTTATCAGTGTTCATGCAATTGATAATAAAAATTTATCAATTTTTATTTTCACCTTGTTAGTTTGTGCATTGCAGGTTCTATTGCTTTCCCATATGACTGGAAAAGAACAATATATTTGTGCAGTTGAGTTTTTTTGAACAGCTCTGGTTGAATGGTGTATCTTTGTGCTGTTTGCTTCATTCCAAAGGTAGTTGCTATCAGAGAGGAATTTGAGGCATCATGCAGAAATCTTACATAAGGTTTTCTGGTGGCTAGCACTAGATATGAACATTTAAATAGTTGCTATCTGTTGGAGGGTGAAAGGTGATGGAAGGCATCTTCAGTTTCTCAGTTCTCTGATACTACTTTTATCTTGCAGGGGAAAAAATATCCCTCTAGTGATTTAGTGACACAAATTTTTTTCATGGGTTTTTTTCAGATAGAAGAAGAGGTTTTAAGTGGAATTTTTCAGTAAGAGTATATCAAAAGGGTTATACCATAGAGAGCAAGAACTTACTTGGATAGGGCTATGGACTGTTTTTAGAAAAGGGGAGCAGTTTGTTAAGATAGCATGCAGAAATTGTGCTTGACACTTTTCTTTATTCAGCATGCTTTCATTAAGAGTCTTTATATAAATATTAAAAAAAAACCCTTACTGATGTCCTGAAATCTGGATATATATTTTTTTTAGCTTTTTTTCTGTTGTAGACAATCTCCTCTAGCAGTGTTGTAGTAACTGTAACATTTCTTTGTAACATACTCTCTCTTAGGGATGATTCATCACAGAACCTTATCAGGGCTGTATTTTGCAACAGTAATTATTTTGTATCCAAATTGTTAAAATTATGATTCTATTAATAACATCCATTGCAGTTGAAAACCTCAGCAGGAAATAATGCTAACTGCTCCTGCAGTTTACCATCCATTTGCAAAGCTTTCAGTAAAATTAGTCAGCTTTTCACTGGTGTATTGACCAGGTAATAAAAAAGGGGAGGCAGTGAAAAATGCAGGACTTATGATTGAAAATACCAGAATATACTGGGTGTTTCTTATGAGAGAAATACCCAAAGATAACTCACACAAAGGTTTGTGGAATGGAGACCTAGAGGGAAATTTTGGAAACTTCCTGCAGCAACTGAAGTTATAGTAGTATAAGTAATTTTCCTGCCTAGGATTTGTATTAAGTCTAAACTATGCTTGGAGAAGTTGTACATCCAGTTTTGGTTGGCTTATGAAGCTTACTGAGTGAAAGAACTGACTTCTGCCTAAAATGGCAAGTTCTGGTCTAGGAGACAGTTTCTTGTGCTAAGAATTAACGGGCATTAGTGAGACAATGACCTGAGAACAAAGCATAGACTAGTCTGAGATTTACAGCCAGGAGTGTAAAGATGATTGATACTTAAAACCCTGTAACCCTTACTTTTTCTTTCAAAAAGCATTTTAAAAACCACTGCTTCACTGTAAGCTGGGAGGTAACTGGAGATGGCAACTTCTTTTCCACTTTCTTGCCCTGAGTGGTGACTTTCTCACCACCTTGACTGGTGGGTCCCCTTAGGCATAATGGGCCTCCTGGAAAGAGTGGTCATCAGAAGAGGGAAGAGAGAGTGGCTGCTATCTGGAGTTTAAAGGAGCATGGAAGGGGATATGAAGGTCTCAGAAGCACAGCAAACCTTGGGAATGTGAAATAATTAAGAAGTGTACTGAATGTGTTTTGTTAAGCAAGTACATGTGCATCCAGGGAATTTTGCTGTCGCATCTGGGAGCTCCAAAGTTCATTAGCTGCTTCTAAAAATCATTCTAGAGCCGTACTTTTGGAAGTTACGTAATGGACGTTCTAATGTAAAGCTTTCTAGGGCGTAGGGTGACTAAGGAAAGCTGGAGAGATATTTTCTTTCTGTGAGTTTCAATCGATTGAACAAGTACAACCTAGAGGATTTGGTGGGGTTTTTTGTTTGTTTTCTGGGTTGAGTTGGTTTTGGTTTTGTTTTTGTGGTGTTGTTGTTTTTTATGGCTTATGGTAGAAATAAAGTGGTGATTGGACCTGGCAATAAAGTTCTTAATTTTCTAAATTTATGGTGACAGCAGATCATGTGGGTTATTCTAGAGACAGAAATCCTTTGTATCGTTGTAAGTACAGCTTTATTGCTCTTCCACAGGCCTGTCTTTGAAAATCAGGAGTTATTTTGAGATAGTTTTTGGAAAGAACTCAAGAACCATGGGATACTTTAGTAAATGATTATTAAATTAGCATAACAAGTAGTGTCTAATATTTGAGATGGTTCTTGAAATGCGATCTCTGTTTTGAAAGATTTGGATTATTGTCAGAAAAAATTGAGGCTGAAGGAGCAAGTTAAGTTTTTACAATAAATGGCAGAGCTATTGGTGAACAGTGCAATGTGGATGAGCTTACACCCTGTCTGGAATGGTGCAGCCAGCACTGACTGTGGGTCGCCATAATGCTAAATGCAAAGGATTGAGTGAGCTGCATTCTTGGGATTATTTTTCTGCTCCTTCTGTTCCTGAGGGGAAAACAGTATGCTCATCATATCAAGAAACTAGAAAGGAATAGAGAAAAGGAGGTTGGCATCCTGTTTCCCTGATTTCAAGGGAAAAGGACCTGCACTGAACTTTGCTGTTTTTCTCCTCACTTAATTTTCTCTGTGGAAGTTGGGCAGAGGAGGAGATAGGAAAAAGTAAGTTTCTTCCTCTTTCCATTGGTGCAGTGATAAAGAGATAATTTTCCTTTTTTGAATTATGTTGAGAGTAATTGTAAGCTGAGTAAGAAAACTAAATGAGTTCACTGAAGGGGGATAAAATCCTTCTAACCATGGACCTAGGACCTAGCTAGGACCCTTCCTAGCTCATAATTTTGTAGTTTTTTAATTATTATTATTAGTTAAAGAAAGGCTGTGATTTCAGACAGTATGTTGAGAAATGAAGACAGTATTTTATTCTTAGTCTCCCCCCAACCCCATTTTCATACCCTGCATTACTGTTGCTTTGCTTTCTCACTGGGAGTGGAAATAGCTGTAGGTTCCCCCTCTTGAAGGTAAAAGCAAGGCTGACTATTCCTGCAGAGTGTAAATGCCAGTTCTGAGGCCATTGGTGTGGACATGTGGGCTTCCCTGAAGATATACTGGGCAATTTCTTAAGAATTCCAAACCAGTGAACTTTCCAGTGTGTAGTTATTTTCTGCAGTCCCTAGATTCAGGTGTTTGTCTCCTTTTGTTATTTTTAGATTTCAGTATTTTGGCTTTTGTTTGTCACCTGAAATTTACTTTTCAATTATACTGTAAACATCTGTTTTAACAGAAGTAGAGCCATCAGTCTAGGCCTCATTCATACTCGGGAGTGCAATTAATACCATGGTCCATTCATCAAGTGTGAGTTAACAGATTAATTTTTCAAAGGAAGATCTTCTGTGATTGCATTCTTTGGGGTTTTTTTCCTTTAATACATTTTAAAACTAATCATGCTCACCACAGTAGTGTTAGTTTACCTCTTCAGTGTGTTTTTAAAGCAATCTTTAGTGTGTTTTGCTTATGGAACTTTTTTTTTTTCTTTGATTTAGTTGAATATATTTTTTGTTTGTTTGAAGAAATAGTTTGAAATATTCACAAGGGCCTGCAAATGTTCATTTTCAGTTAAAAAAACCAAACAAAGCAACTTTGGTTGAAATTGTTTATAAATAATACAAACAGATAGAAAGCATCTTCTGCAGGTTTTTCAAATTAAAACTGTGTTTTAGAAAAATTTGGTCATTGTTTTTCTAGAATCTGGATGGCTCCATCCTGGCTAGTGTTGGCACATTATTTGTTTAGCGTTGCACAAGCATATGAAGTAACTGCCTAATGTTTAATAAGACAGTAATTGTCTCAGAAGCACAGTCACAAAATATCCATTTTGTACATCACTTTGAAAATATGTAGGCCTTTTATTAGCTCATAACAGTTGTTTCAGACATAAAGTTTTAGGGCGTTTTTATAGGCATCCCCAGCAATTCAGTGGTACGACTTTTTTAGTCCTTTAGACTTTGCCTTGGGTAGTTGTTACAGTGCTGTTGGCTGTGGTATTTCAGGGCTGTGCTCTAGAGATCATACAGCTGAGAATGTCTGGGGAATATTGATCTGTCATGTCACTGCTTCTGGGATATGATTATTCTTTTATGGTTTTCCCTTCCATTTTGTCAGTAAACTCCTAGAAGCTGAGTTTGATTACATTTATTTCATCACTTGGACCATAAAAATGCACCTTTTATGGTAAGGAGACAAGGTGGCATGAAAATTGTGTACAACAGGGAAGAAAAATGATGGAGAGTAGCTCCACATTTATACAGCAATCGCTTAAATTATGTATTGTTTACAAGTAGTACTGATCTGTGCTCCTGATTAAATGTAAACTTGCCAACGCCTTGGAGTTTTATCTACAACATCTGTCTGTAACATGAGTTTCATGTCTTTTAACTTCTCTTACATTTTTAAGCTTTGCCTTAACTTTTGTTTCATTTTGTTTGGGGTTTTTTCCTGGTTGTGTGAAGCAGTGCTGTGATTTCTTTCACACTTACTGTTCCGTGTAATTTTTTTCTCTGCACCTTGTTCACATGTCTTCAGTATATCTACCATGCCTTAGTGTGAAAGGTTCTCAGCAGATAAGTGCCAGCCTTGTCTGTGCTTTTCCTGGACCAGCCCTGATACTGTTCTGTACTGCCATTTATGAAAGTTAGCAATCCACAGGACAACCACAGCCCTGAGATTGCTGAAGGTTTTATTGTTCTGTCTTCAAATGTGTTTTTCACTATGAATTTACACTATCAACCTTTTCATTCCTTGACTGCAGTCTCTCTTTCCCTTGAAGAAGAAAGGTGTCAGAAAATACAGTGGATAGACATTTCCTATTTTGCCCTTTCTACACTGTTAGCTGGAGTTCTAACTTGCATTTTCTGTCTTGTCATCTACACCTACCATCTCTCATGTTACAAAGCAGCTTGGGTTTTCAAAGCCAGCATAGGGGTCCAGTGTAATTTGATAACAAAAGAATTGAAAAGTTTTCAGAGAAGAGGCAACATTCTTAATATTTAATCAGATATTGTTATGTATACTGCCTGTCATTAAACTAAGTAGTTGCAATACTCTGAAATGTCCATGTTGTGGATTATTTGCTTTGTGCAAAATTTTGCAAACTATGCAAAATGCCAGTGGGAAATAAAAAAGAGTAGAGAATGTCAGAGCCTAGTACCCCCTGACCAGGTTCTTTCAGACAGTGTACATGTGGAAGGTGTGATGTTTAACATCAGATTTATTTATTTGAAAATAGTTGCTGGTACACGGGATGTCTGTTTTAGCATCGTGACACAGAACACAATGAGAGCACAACAGCCCATGTCAAGCATGTCAATTGCAAAGGAGGGCAATTGCAGTGCACAGCTCAATCACAGCACCAGTGTGGTTCCCTTTCTGATGTAATCACCACCACCACCGTGGGCATCCCTGGCCTTGCCAGGAAAAAATGCGTGATTTGAAACTGGCTCGAGCTCATAACTCATTTTGGAATTCTGTCAGTTGACTTATGTTTTCATAGTGGTTGTTTGGTTTGGGGTTGTTTTTGTTTTTGGTTTTTTGGGTGTTTGTTTGTTTTTGTTTGTTTGTTTTTGTTTGTTTGTTTTTTTGTTTTTTTTTGGGGGGGGGGGGGGGGGGGGGGGCGGGGCGGTTGGCTGAGCTGTGTATGACACTGGCCTGGCTAGCTCGGGGAGACATTCACACTCTTAAAGAGTTTGGGAGGAAATACACACCAGCTGATTTTTTCAACTGTTGATAGTTGTTTATCTAAATCAAAACCGACCCTCAGGTCCTCTTGGTGTTGAGATCATCAGCTTTTTTTCCAGCAGCTGTGCCCAGTCCCCCTCAGCCACATTCTTCCTGAGCTTCACGGACACAAGATCTTGGCCCATCTCTGATTCTTCTTCCATAGTAGAACTTTACTGATCAGCTGCAGAGGACTCATAGAGAACAAATAAACTGGTCTTTTGGGGTTTGGATACTTTGTATTGGTATATAGTTCAGTGTGATTTTATGGCTCCCTGATTATATCAGATGTTACCTTTCTGAACATCAGTTCTCAAACTGGTGTGCAGCAGTACTGTAGCTGAGAAGTACAGGAAATGAGGAAAAAGATAAGAGTAGTACTTTAATTTCACAGAGATCTAGGTGCATAGGTTCTTTTTGTAATTTCTGTGTTGAAAATAGCAAGCAAATGCAGTGAGTACAACTGGATTTAGCAGTATGGTTTAATTAGTCTAGTTCCAGGCTGAGGGAATGAAAAATGTGGATCAGATTAGTGGTGAGGATCACATTTCACAATGGCTGGGAAAAATGCTGAATGTAATAGTAATTTTAGTGCTTTTCAGGGCTTTAACCTTATCAATTTTTCAGCACCCTCCTTCCTTGCCCTTTGTCTTTCTTTTGGTTTCTTCTTGGCCTCAGAACACTTCTAGTAGTGTGTACAACAGTATAGTAGTCACCTGCTTCCATGGCATTCAGTCCATCTTACTATCCTATCATCTGTATTTGTTTCCCACTAAATTCTTCAGAAACCCTACTGCCCACAAATGTTCCTAATTCCATAAAATATGTCACAGCACCAAAAGCAGTCTTCAAAGCACAGTGCAAAACAGGCATCACATATCACATCTGCAGGATTGTATGAAATGCTTGTAGGAGCAGGTGGATAATGAGGAAGAAACTGCATTCATAAAGGAGGCTTGATCAGAGGTCATGAAGTTGCTTTTCCGAAACTTATTCTTATGTTTTTATAATTATAGTACCTTTCAGAACTTAACTGTACATTGGTTTGAATTTTAACAAAAGCATACTATGCAGTTATTATTTTGTATTATTATTAATAATAATAAATTGTTGTTGTTGTTGTTATTGTTATTGTATATTTAATATATTAAACCCAGACAGGATAATACTGGGTATAGTATGTGGTGTGTGTATGTTTCAGTAAGCAACCCGCTGTTGTTACTGCAATAAAAGGTCAAGGAAATTGTAGCTTCTAAGTTAAGATAGGTCATTAACTTTTTATTTATACTATTAGTCTAATATATTTTCTTACTTTCTTGAATGTTGGTAGAGAAGGAAATTGATTGGCTAGTCTGATGCTTCCTATCTTTGTTCTCCCATGTTGACCCTGTGTGTCCTGTTGGACAGTTTGGGTGCCTCAGCATTACAACAGTGGTTTCTTTCTTGATCAAATTCAAGTAGATGTATTGGATTAATATAATGTATATGAACAACACAGGCTTTATCAATTGACTGTTTTCTCTTTATGAAGCAGGTCTCTGTGCAGTCTGTTGCTTAAATGTTCAGACTGATGTCTTGTACAAGCAGAAATCTTTGTGCTGTCTGTATTAATTTTTCACTCTGCTGAGTTTTTGATCTGTTTCATAATCTTGTGTCATTAAGAGGCAGCCCACCTTTTACTATAAATGGATGGCATGAATGTTAGTCATAGTGACTCTGCCTTATCTGTTGTTGTTTGCTGAGGAGAGAAAAAAAAACCAGCATGCTGTGTGGCTACCCTGTTCTCTCTTTCTCAGTTGTCACAATCATATAGTGGTTCAGTGCTGCAGAGTTACAGGTCTGGTTGACTAACTGGTTGGGATTTTTAAATGGAGTCTTTTCCCAGTTTAATAGTTTGGGTTATTAAACTTGACTCCTGAACGTGAACTTTATTTTTTCCCCCACCCAGAATACTTCTGTGTGGACTGTAGCTATTTGCTCACATGTTTCCTTTCTTGAGTTACAGCAACAGCCGAAGATCATGTTCCAGTTCCCACCTGCCTTGTGATAAACAAGCACACTGGGAAGCATGATCTGTGACAACACTCACACCTTAAGGGAAAATGGAGCAATGGTTCATAACACCTTTTTAATGAATTGGAGAGGAGAGCTTGACTCTGCTGCAAATACACATTTTTAGTGGCTGTGTTAACCTTATATATTGCAGTAGTAGCTAGAGGCATCACTTGCGCATCAACTATCATAGAGTACTCCACAGAGTATCACAAGCAGCCCTCCTCTGCTATGATAGCTCTTTTTTTTTTTTGCCTAGTCTGCCCTTTCAATATTTTTTTTTAAAATTTATTTTTTTATTAGCACTTGGAAACTGAAACAGTCCAATTAATGAAAGGGTAATTATGGATGGTAGAAGATGCAACAACCTTTTCTTTTTGTTAATAAAACCATCCTTTGGTACTTGAAGAGGAGAGATTCTGTATTGAATGCTGAGGTGGATGTAACTTACATATTGGATACCCATGTTTGTCAGGGGCTACTAGGCCAGGCAGCAGGGTTGCTGTAAAACCAGGCACAATTTGTGTTGTTTCTTACCCAGTTAGGAGTGTGCTAGGGGACATGAAGAACAGCTGAGATGATAGCAGAGGTGGAAGAGGACAAAGACAAATCTATTGGAATTCTGCCCTGTTAGTTCCACTGCTTAGAGAGCAAGTTCCTTTTCATTGATATTTCCAAATATAGGCCTTTTATATTATGAGGCCGTGTGTATGGGCATTACTAGTCTTGTATTTAATTAATATCACAACTGGTGATCATTTAATTACAGTTTATGAAAGGGAATGATGCTTGATTATGTAGCATTGTTTTATTAAATTTGGAGAATTGTAGCTGTTTTTAATTTTATTTGAAAGCTGTTGTGAAGGATGCGCACTTTCTGATGAATGACCTGGTGAGCTTCATTGCAACAATGTTATGGGAATAAGTTGAAACAGTGGCTTAAAAATTCACTGGCTTTCCTGAAAATTGGAAGCAAATTATGACCAATTGGTCTGGGTCTTTTTTGTCCGCACTGTAAAATCAGTGCATAGTTTCCTGTAGGAAGAAAGGCCTTCTGCTGAAGGCCAAATATATTTAAAGCTGTGACAGATATAGCTGGTTTATAGCTGCCCAGATAATTTGGCTTAACAGACACCAGTTTGACCAGCCTAGCTCAAAGTAAACAAGTCCCTGAAACGACAATGACGGGTCTGATTCAAACCCAGATAGAAAACCTCAACCAACTGCTTTTAAGCACGGATACACCAGTATCATTGGCCAATGAGCTAGGCGGAATTGAGACCCTTGACCAATCATGTCGGTAAGCACGGGAAATTTGAAAGCTCTGTAAAAGGAACTGACAGACAATAAACGTGGGCTGTTGCTCCATGTTATCAAATGTGTTAATGTCGTGTCCCTGTCTCCAACTCAGCAGCGACATCTGGTGACCTCCTGACAAGGTAGCAACAAGCGGCCGCAGTATTGTGGGGGAGACGGGGGCAGCAAAATTTGCTGCTGGCAGCCTGTTGGGCTACAGAATGATGCGGGCAGAAAATTGCCAGCAGCAGAGAAAGCCACGGGCAGAGATTTGCGGGCGGCGGAAGAAACTGCGGGCAGCAGAGAGCTGCAGGCAGTAAAGAAAGACTGTGTGCAGCAAAGAGTTGTGGGAAGCAAGGAGTGCATGGAGGAATGGCGGGGAAAGCCGCATGGGTCTAGACTCCTTTTTGTAGATTAGAGACAACGCTGGGAACATGGAGGCACAGGCTTTGTCACTGGAGGACCCCCTTTTGCAGGTATGGACGCTTGTTTTAAAAAATAGATGGGAAAAGTATGACAGATGGGCTTTACTAGCCCTAGTAATGTGGTGTGAGAGCCTCAGGCTGGACGTGTCCAAAGGAGCTGCCCTGGATGTAAAAACATGGGAGCAGGCTGGCCGACAGATCTTTTCAGTA
This sequence comes from Hirundo rustica, assembly GCF_015227805.2. Lineage (NCBI taxonomy): Eukaryota > Metazoa > Chordata > Aves > Passeriformes > Hirundinidae > Hirundo > Hirundo rustica. The sequence goes on from NC_053488.1 coordinate 45,786,407, forward strand.
GCCTCAACAGGCAATGAGACTGCCATTAACGTTATAAAACCCTGGAGGCTCATCGTGATATTATAAGAACAGTTGAAGAGAGTGGGAAATGAGTATGGCAGAGGGATCACCACTGGCACTGCCTGTTGAGGTAAGAGGTGAAAGAAGGGGCTGGGGGAGGCAGTGGGGGGCACAGATGCAGCGCCGGGCAAGAAGGAAAGGAGGGTGGGTGGAGCAGTCACAGAGCACAGTGAAACAGCCCAGGATTGTGCTGATGCCCCATGCAGAGACGTCTTCCCAGCTGAGTGTGCCCTGGTCACCTGGGACCCTGCCACTGTCCCAGGCAGGGATGTGCTGCTGGCAGAACACATGGCAGCTGAACCGTACCCTGCCACATCTGCTCAGACACCAGAAATCACAGCTGGCTGCTTTGCTGCTCTGTGCTCTGTCGCCCTGTATCCTGCAAAAACCCCTGAGACTGTGACCAGCCACTGTGAGACCACGCTGCAAGATGCCTGGCTGCCACAGAGCCATGCTTGCCACTCTGTACTTTGCTGTGCCACCCCCTGCTGTGCCTGCTAGGACCCCTGAGACTGCTCCTGGCTGTTCTGAGGCACCGCCTAGCTCCTGACAGGCACTCAGCTACTGTCACACTTTCGCTGCTTCTGCAGTGGAGCCGTGCTGTGCCCCTGTAACAAACCGGCAATCTCTTACTGTGCCTAGCCGTACGGGTCTATGCGGTTCCCTTGGTGACGGAGCACCCTACGGCTCCAACCACGCCTGTGCAGCCACCAGATCAGCACGCGCTAGGACCACAGACACCCTGCATGCTACCGCATGTGCACCAGGACCGCCTATTCCTAAGACTAAGTGGGTCAACTCCAGAACCACACCTCTAAAATGATACTCTAAAACTTTTGGCTGCATCTCTGATCCAGCCTCTGTGGGGTGTTGGCTCTGCCTCCAGCCCAGCCTCCCTGGGGCATGGCTGTGCCTCCAACCCAGCCTCCATGTGGTGTGCCTGTGCCTCCAACCCAGCCTCTGTGGGGCATTGCTCCACCTCCAATCCAGCCTTTATGCGGTGTGCTCTGCCTCCAACCCAGCCTCCATAGGCAGGTCCAGGAAATGCATCACTAGGAGTTCGTGGAGACAAAATACACAGAAGTAACAGTGGATCTGGGGACCCCAGAATCACTACTCACCCCCATTGCCAGATCAGGAGCTGTCCCAGGAATGTGTACCAGTAAGGGACGCAAGGGAGAGCAGCAGAGAGAGCCAGAACGGAACACCGTGATATTGCCCCATCACTGCACTGCCAGCAGCCCTGCCCAATCCTGTGAATGTCTGGCAAAAAGTAAAACAGGCAGCTAGTGGGGATTACAAAGGTTAAGAACTCCTTGATGTGCCGTTGTCGGGGGTCTGGGAGCCTGAGGATGGGACAGTTGCTGTTAATCCAGCAATAAGAGACAACGGAACTACTCCTGACAAGTACATCCTCTTGCAGTGGCCAGTTTTTTCTGAACTGCATCAGCTAGTGGCCAAGCAAGGTCTGGGTTCTACTGCCATTGCTAATGTGCTAGAATTCCTGAACACCGAGGAGGTAACTCCTTTCGATATAAAGCAGCTTGAAAAATTAATGTTTGCAATGGTCCAATATATGGTGTTCAAATCTACATGGAAAAGCAGTGCTGAAAACAAGAGTTAAAAATATAAAGGTTCTAAGAGAAGACCCACGTTTTGAGGCAGGGGTCCTTCAGCTTCTGGGATTACCGCCACTGTGGGATTCCCAACTCCAGGCTAGGCTGCATCCATTAATACTAGCACAGGTGAGGGAATTGGGACAGCAAGCACTGTTTAAGGTAGCTAACATGGCAAACCCAACCCAAACATATTTCAAAATCAGACAAGGAGTCAAAGAACCATATCTACAGTTTAAAGAGAGATTACAAGATGCTATGGAAAAATAAATTGTTAATATTGAAGTCAGAAATCATCTAATTTTACAGCTGGCAAAGGACAGTCCCAATGAGGACTGTTGAAAGGTCATTGAGCTGCTACTTGATGAAAATCCATCACTAAATGAATTGATAAATGCCTGTGCTATGGTTGGGTCTAATTTTTATAACATGACCATGTTAGCAGATTCCATAGCAGCTGCTGTAAATGTAATTTCTCTAGTCTACAAGTGTGGACAGCGAGGCCACCTGAGAGCGAACTGTCTCTGCAAGCCCACTCTAATGTGGATATGTCAAGGACAAAGGAATATGATCATTAGTTGTGATTGATGTGGGAAACCTGGTCAGAAGGCCAGGCAGTGCAAATACAAAGTATACTAATAAATTTTTGAAGAATCCTTTAAGAACCAGGGAAACAGATGATCTAAAGCGAGGATGAGACATGTGAAGACAAGTATCTTCTAACCTTCCTGTGCAGTCTTATGTGTCTGGCTCACAGGAAGGACTCAAGGAGCAGCTGGAATGGATGTTTCCACCTCCATCTCAGTAACTGTTACCCCCTTAAAGGTACATAAAGTCCCTCTGGGGGCACAGGGGCCTAACAGGAGAGGACTGAATTAATTGGTAACTGGGCAGTGTTAATTGGAAGATTTAGTGCCAGCTTGCAAGGCATCTATGTACGCCCTGGTGTTGTAGATGCGGATTTTACTGGAGAAATAACACGCAATGGTTTCAACCCTACTCCACCCTTGACTATCCCTGGAAAAAACAGAATTGCCCAGCTTATTCGTTTTAAGTCTTGTGTCCCAAATACAGATCCCAGAGTCCAAGAGTAAAGAGACCAAGGCTTCGGGTTGACAGGTGGACCTCAGGTATTTTGGACCTAGGTCATGGGTGAGCAGAGGCCCAACATGGTGTGTATTGTCACAATGCCTCGGGACATCCTAATAAATGTAGTGGCATGATTGACACAGGGTCACAGGTCACCATCATCTCTGCCCACACTTGGCTTCATCGTGGCCCACTGGGCCTGCGGGATCTGCTGTTGCTGGCCTTAGAGAGATGACACAGAGCTGTTTGAGCAGCAAACCTGTTTTGGTAAAAATTCTTGAGAGACCAACAGCTACTGTCAGAACTTACATCACTGAAGTACCACTTAACCTGTGGGGGAGGGATGTTTTATCTGCTTGGGAAGTCTGCAAAAATCTGGGACAGATTTTTAATGGAGGCCAGTGTATTAAGGGGTGTGAAGTATCCCACACTACCCTTAAAATGGCTTACAACTCAGCCAGTGTGGGTACAACAGTGGTCCCTCAAGAAAGAGAAGTTACATGCCATTAGGTCTTTGGTGCAGGAACAACTGGTTCAAGGGCACATAGAGCCATCCATGAGCCCTTGGAACACTCCAGTATTTGTTGTAAAAAAGAAGTCTGATGACCTGAGAAAGATCAATTCAGCCATGGGCGCCCTCCAGCTTGCCATGTCTTACAATGATTCCTGCTGACTGGGATAGTCTAATTGTGGACCTGAAGGATTGTTTCTTTACTATTCCACTGCATCCAGATGATAACCCAAGGTTTGCTTTTACTGTGCCTCCCATTAATGGTGCCACACTAGTGGAGCTTTATCAATGGAAAATACTTCCTCAAGGTATGAAATCCAGCTGTACAACTTGTCAGTGGTATTTTGCATGGGCACTCTCATCAGTGAGAGAACAATATCCAGGGGCATACTGTTACCGCTACATGGATGACATTTTGATAGCAACCCAAACAAAAGAGGAACTCCCACAGATTCAGCCAAGCCTGTTGTAAGCATTAGAAACATTTCGGCTGGAAGTCACACCAGAAAAGGTACAGCCCTTGGAAGATACCTTGGAAGTACTTTGGTCTCAAAATTATGGATCAAACCATACAGCCCCAGACAATTCAATTCTTTGCAAAAATTAAAAATTTACACAATGCTCAAAAACTTTGGGGTACCATTAGCTGGCTCAGACACTATCTAGGGTTGACCACTCCACAAATAGTACCCTTATTTCGCCTTCTAAAGGGTGATCATGATCTAGCTTCTCCCAGAAAGTTAACCCTGGAGGGAGAGGCTGCTCTTGTGATAGTAGGGCAAGCCATCACAAACAGATAGATCCACTGAATATGTCTAGAAGTGTGTATTATTGTGTTTATTTTCATGGTTGATTTCCATCCTGCTGCTGTTGGACTGTGGGATGCTCAGTGGTGTCACCCTTTGCATGTTTTAGAATGGATGTTCCTACCTCACCAACCTGGAGAAACAGCCCCTACCATTTTTGAGTTAATTGCCCAGTTAATTGTGAAATGTTGTCAAAGGTGTTTACTATTGGCTGCAAAAGATCCTTCAAAAGTAATTTTACCTGTGACACAAGAAGAGTTTGGGTGGTGTTATGACAACAGCACTGCTTTGCAAAATGCCTCATAAAATTTCTCAGAGCAAATTGATTATCATGTACTGAGTCATACATTACTGTAAATGAGTAAAATCACTGTATTGTACCTAAACCCCTGAAACAGTTGCACACACTTAAAAGATATTACTGTGTTTACTAATGGTTCTGGGAAAACTGGAATGGCAATTGTGACATGGAAGGAAAAAAGCGAATGGCAACCATTGGAAGTTTATGAGAATGGGTCAGCTCAGTTGGTGGAGCTACGTGCTGTAGCTATGGTTTTTCAGTGTTTTCCCCATACCCCTTTAAATATTGTCACTGACTCTGCCTATGTTGCTGACATAACACAGAGATAACAACAGAGCTCTGTTGAAAGAAATTGACAATGCACAATTATTTGGCCTACTAAGTGGCCTACCATCCAGACAAGAAATTACCCATTGTACATTCTACCCATATGAAGCCATACAAATCTCCCAGGTTTTATTACAGAGGGCAATGTGCAAGCAGATAACCTAGCTAGCCATGCCTGGACAGCACCACAGCCAGACATTCTAGCACAAGCAAAAGCCTTACACAACTTCTTTCATCAAGGTGTTTGAAAAGTTCTGCAGAGGCAATTTCTGCTATCAAACACAGAGGCTTGTATCAATTGATACTTTTTTCTCTGCCATTTGGGCATCAGCCTACTCAGGAGAAAAAGGCTGGGATGCCATTGCAGATTGGCAATTAGCCTTTGCTGCTTTGAGTATCCCTCATAAGATCAAAAAAGATAACAGACCTGCATATGCATCACAAAAATCTAGACAATTTCTACAGCTCTGGGATGTGTCACACTAAATGGGGTATACCAAATGATATACCCCATTTAGCAACTGGATAGGCCATCATTGAATGTGCACATGGCACTTTAAATTGTATCTTAGATAAACAAAAAAGGGGATTGCATAGTGAAACCCCACAGAGCAGAGTAGCAAAAGCTGTTTACACCTTGAATCCCTTAACAGTACCAGAAGAATCCCAAAACCCAGTAATCTTAAATCATTTCCCATGACTGCAGTCATTTGGAGATGCCCGGACACCGACACCTAAACTAATGGTAAAAGCCATTATCACAAACAAGTGGGAGGGTCTGTGGGACCTCATTACATGGGGCTGTGGGTGTGCCTTTATTTCCATGGACACTGGAACATGATGGATACACGCCAGGTGTGTTTTCCCTGGTTTATGTCCTGCTCGGGACCAGAGACAACATCTTCCCAATGAAGCTGCAGCAGACGTGGTGGAACAGTGAGTTAAATTACATGCAATTGATACATGGTGATCTGGGACCTTTTGAGATGACAAGTTTATTCAAAAACTTGAACTTGTTAAGTTGCTTTCCCTGTTAGTTGATTTTCCCCCAGTTCTAAAGTTGAAATGTTTCTTGTTCATAGAATTAAGTTGTAAGTTTATAACTTCCACTTAATAAGCCTGCCATGTGCCAATTTGAAAGCTTGTATTGTTGGTAATCCTGCCTGACAGTTCCTGGGAATAGATGTAACATTTTCAATGATATATGGGATGCATCACTGGCTGGGAGAGGCTATGCTTGTCAAGTTAGGTAGAATCATATGTCATCATGCTGTCCTGTCATCTTGTCTGCAGAAGGCCCTTTCAGGTAAAATAACAGAGAACGCTTTGCATTTTTATTAAAACCGAGGGGGAGAACTGTAAAAGATATAGCTGGTTTCTAGCTGCACAGATAATGTGACTTAAAAGATACCAGTTCAACCAGCCTAGCTCGAAGTAAAAAAGTCCCTGGACTCGAAAATGACAGCTCAGGTTCAAGCCCAGACAGAGGACCTCAGCCAATCCCTTTGAAGCACAGATACACCCATATCATTGGCCAGTGATCTAGGCGGAGTTGAGACCGTTGACCAGTCATGTCTGTAAGAGTGGGAAATTTGAAAGCTCTATGAAAGAAGTTGCTGGACAATAAATGTGGGTTTTCACTGCATGATCTCAGTGTGTTAATGTCACATCCCTGTCTCCAACCCCACAGCAACAAAAGTTATTCAGGATGTTTCTGAACTTATTAAGTGATTTCAGTGTACGTTATTTTATAGAAGCTGCATTGGATATGCCTGTAGCAAGCCTGAGTCACTGGGTTTTTGCATGAAAAATGAAGCTGCCTTGAGAATATTAAATGTTCTGCAACATATAATTGTGCATGTATATATTTTGCTGAAACAAATAACTACATGTGTGTAAGATATTTTTGTAGTGATGTAAAAATCCTGTTGACTGAACTCGCAAATTAGGATGTCCAGGGAATCACTAGTTACACAGCATTTAAAAAGGCAGATTTCACATCCAAATAGCTTTTTAAAATTTTATTTCTTGTCTTGAAGGCTTTTTTTTTTCTTTTTCATTGACAGTGGGAGTACTGTGTGTGAAGAAGCAGTTGCCAGATGGTCTCTCTGCTGTCAGGCTGCTGCTTTCACACATCACCAGCTTTGATTTTGCTGGCTTCCAGTAGTATAAAGGTAGAATTTATATCAAAATAGGGCTGGCTACCTGATTAATTGTAAAAGAAACAAGAAAAAATATTTTTATGTGACCCACCCAATAGAATACCAGACTGAGGGACTGAAAGCGAGTGGAAGATTAGAAGCAGAGTTTGTATTTCTGCCTGAATCTTGGCAGCAGAGAAGTGTTTGGTGTGTTGCTTGGTCTGGTGTGAAACACCACTTCTGTTTTCGTACCCAGTATAACTTGAAGCTCTTTCTTTACTACTACAAAGAAAGACTTCAGGGCTAGCGGTCAGTTCTCCTCCTGGACTTTCCAGTTGCAGTTGTCAATACTTAGTATTGAATTCTGGCTGATGCCTTTAGGGAAACAATGAATGGGATATTTAAGGACAAGAAGAGAGTGAGAACAATTAAAATTCTTTTCAAAACTGTTCTTGCTTTCTAAGTTGTTTAGCTAACCTAATTTCAATGTTGTGAGTAATCCTAGCCTGATGTGTATTTCCACGTGCTATCATGCTAGCTAAGTATAGGAAGTATCTTTCATCAAAAGGATCTGCTGTAGAAAGAAAAACAATTTGGGTTCTTCATGTGTGGGTTAGTAGATAAGAATCACTGAAATTCGCTAGCTTGGGACTGAGGAGAACAACAGTTGCAGAAGAGTTGCTCTCAATGGAGTAAGCATTGGTTGCAAAATAAAACCAAATCCTTTGCATGGAGCTATCCACTTTGACCAAATTGATAACCTCTATATGTCGAAAGGCATCAAAACATGGCACACTTCATTCTATAATGCAAATCTTAGTCAACATTTAATGTTAGATTTTACAATGCAAGACTCAGCTATATCTTAATGAACTAGTATTACAACTAAACTACACCCTTCTAGCTGAATTATTTGTCATTATATTTGTCCTTCTAAAGGAAACGGTGAAGGAATGTGTATGCTGCCTAGAAAGAAAAATTGCATGTTAAAATTATTAGTTAAATTTTTAGTTACACGTGGATTTCTTTTAGACTTTGTTCTACTGAAGTTCCTATTAACTACTAAAGAAATTGAGCATTACTATAGCTGCTATATAATACTATCTCTTCTTGAGTGCTAAATGACCTGTGAGTTGGTTAATTTGTTTCTTCCTTTTTTGTCTTCCAGCTTCCTTTAGCAGCCCTGTCTTCATTAAAGGGAGACATCGTGGAGCTTAATAAGCGTCTACAACAAACAGAAAAGGAGCGTGACCTGTTGGAAAAAAAATTGGCAAAAGCACAGGTGAGCAATAGTAGTTCAGGATTCTGAAGATGGTCCTTGGTTTTATGCAGTCCTTGTTCCTCAGAGAGAGAAAAAAATACGGAACAATGTCACAAGTCAAAAGAATTTTAAGGCTGCAAGACACATAGTTGCCATGGGTTATACCTTTCATGTGTTGAAGACTTTCTTTTTAAACAAAACCCTAAAAATAATAAGATACATTTTGTTTTGAAGTCAATGTAAGCAACAGGTGCTTTGAATTATTATAGAATATAAGAATTACAGCTTGCTCTCAGTGGATTAAGTAATTGGTTGCAGAGCCTTTCACTCTTGGGTCACATTTAGACACAACACAAATGAACACCGATCAAAAGTTATTGCCAATTTTCAGTGCCTTGATGTTATGTGAGAAGTTACTTGTGATCTCAGTCTAGCTTCCAGTAAGCCATTTGGAATTGGATCTGTGGAAAACACAGCCAGAGGAAAGCCAAGGGGTTAAATAAGAATAAGGTTGCAACTCCTCATTCTTTCACAGCTCTTACATAGAGGTAAATGCAAGCAAGGAATATTTAACTACTGCTTTTAATATATGTACCTTCTGTAAAAAAATCTTAGTTTTCAGATGCTGTAATTGTATGAAATAACTTTTATAAATAGTTAACATTTCAGAACTTTCAGAACTAATTCAAAATACTTGGGTAGAGACAATCAAAGCATTTTATCATGTAAAGTGTGGCTCCTTATTTGTTGCTCAGAGATGTTCTGGAATCTCCACCCTTCAAAGTACTCAAGGCACCTCGTCTTGGGTTGGGTGAGGGACTGACTAAGTTCCAGTGGTCCCTGTCATCCTTTCTGAAAGCCATTCTTTAATTTTGCATATTTAAAGTTTTCAGTATTTAGTGCATTTTGATGAGACCTTTCATCTGTGTTATTTAAATTCATGCCAAATATAGTAGTGTTTAAGGAGTCTCGAATTTCAGGCTTTCTTCAGTCCTCCCTTATTTTGGACTTTGCCTACATGCCCTGATATTTTTTTCAGCTGCCTTTAAGATTTATGGGCTTGTAAGTGATACTGTTATTGCAGACCATCAATGTAACATACAGAAATAAAATCACTTTCCATGTTTTTATTCCCTTTGATATGTGAGCCAGAGCAACGCTGGGAGCTAACATGGTTTATCAACTATAGTCCTGAGAACCTTTTCTAATTTCTGTGGCATTCTTGGGATGGAGTCCTCTTTCTTGCTTACAGTTTGATATGAGGCTGCATTTGACAATCATTAAACTCTCAAACGGATTCAGTGTATCCAAATGATCATTCTGCAAGATTGCACTGAATTTATTGTTGTTATTTTTAACTCTGGAGGGTCTGGTGCTAACCACAGGCTTTTATTAGTGTTTTATTTTTATTTCTGGGTCTTTATTTAAAGAAACATATAAATTATCTCTCAGCCAGTGAAGAGTGCCTTGTAGGTGCTCCCATACGATACTGAATACACACTGATGGCAGCTGAGTTTAAGCATGTCCTTAATACTAATTAACATGTGCTTTGTTAAAGCAAGATTGTTTGGTGTTTGCCTTGATGGGTTATCAATTACATGTGCATACATAGCGCTTGGTTTGTAATGCTGTGGATTTTTACCTGATATTGAGCCATGTGAACATAAACATAGTGATCACTGCCTCCTGGCCTGTGAAGAGCACACAACTGGAATATCTGAAAGGCAGGTTGATAGCTAGATTTCAGATTTCAAAAAGTATTTTAATGAACAGTTTTATATAAAGGTTTAATGATTTATCTCTTTGCAGTTTATTTTTTTTCTGAAGCCCTCAAAAGGATAGCATTTAGTATGTATTAAATAAAATACAAATCTTTCTTAAGGAATTCAAATAATTAAACAAACACAACTTGTATATTCAGTGTGTTGGCAATGTTTAAGTACTGAGACATACGCTGGTGAAACCACTGTGCCTTGTCTTCTTTTTCTAACTGCATTACTTCCAAGCACATGTGCCACTTAAGATAATTTTTTTTAACTTCTCACTTCACAGAGATTCGATCCTTATTCTTTCCTCTACAGCCTCTGCCTAATGTGAATCAGAGGTTCAGAGGGCGTGATTATATGGGAGATGTTTGAGGTTCTGCATAAGCATGCTCAGATGCTAGTGGGTCAGTATTAAATCTCTATTCTGCATCTGGACTGTACTTAAAAAGGCAGCACATTTCATTTTAGCTGTCGTGGTAAATGCTTCCTGGAACAAATATCTCTTAAAACACATTTTTTGTAATTCCTTTCCCACAATTTCACGAGGCATGTGAGGCATTTGGAAGAAAGGATTAATGATTTGCAGAGTGGAGGTGATTTGGGGAACCACAACTCAAGTAATAGATTATAAATGGTGAAGAAAGCTAGTTGGACAGCCTGGGCTTAAGATCTTGTGAAGTGATGTAATTGATTAATGGTTGTTGTAGCATACTCACTTCCAAATCTGCAGCTTGTGGAGGTCAGATACAGCATTTCTCTATATGCTTCTGTTATTTCAGTAACACAGCAGATCTCTGTGTTTTTATGAGTGTACAATTCAGCAATAAAGTGATCTCTAGAATAAAATTTGCTGTAAAACCCTGGTCAATCACAACTAATGTCTTCTTCCAAAAGTCTTTCTGTGATGATGAGAATTATAGTGCTTTCTACTGCCTCTGTATGGAACACTCTTCTGGCTTTCATAGTGATAAACAGTGGGAGTCTGAAGGGAGAGCATAAAAAATGCACATAGAGAATTGTTCTTCTTCATACCTCCCACCTTTCTGCCAACATCTGTGAACAGGAGGCCACATCACATTTTATAGTCCTCTATAGTCCTATTCTCCATGGAATTATATAATCTTCTTTCTTATCCATCTACATTCTTGGCATTTCCAACATCCTGTGACATTGAGTTCTGCAGTTCTATGATTGAGCATGGGATTTAATAACATGCTGAATGTTTCAGCAAGTAGTGCAAGAACAGATAATTCACTTACTATATTTTCCTTAAAATTTCCTCTCCTTTGACAAGGTTGTCCTGCTGTCTCCTTCTTTGTGCTTAGTCATTGTTATTTCGGATTTTTATAATAGCGCTACACAAAGAATGTGCTCTATTGTTCTGGATTCTGTGTCACAGCAGTAAGTTTCATTACTGCAGTAATAATTCTTTGCCATCCTCTTGGTTATTCAGAATATAGGGAGGAGCAGCAGAATTTCAGTATAAGAATAAAACCAACACTCTGTAGACATATAAGAACAGAAGCAACATTCTCTGTAGACATGTAAGAGCACATGAACTTCACAGGAAGGCTTCAGTTTCTCATTTAATAGAGAAACTTGAAATAGAAATGCATGGTGTTCAGATGAACATTGAAATTATTTGTTCTGTTGTGTCATGTCCTTATCTGACAGGAATAATTCTGTGTGCTTGTATTTATCTTCTACATTAAGTGTGCACAGTACATACTACAGAACAATTAATTCTGTCCATGCATGTTTTTGTGATTGAAGATTAGCAGTATAGACATGTTTTTAATAGTTAATTTTAGATCCATGGATTGCAACTGTTAAATCTGCCATTCCTCTCAAATTAAAAAACACTGTATTAGTTGAACAAAGATTTTTAGCTTCTGAAATCCTGTTAGGTTTATATCGCTGTGGCTTGTTCAGGTGATGACTTGTATTATTGGTGAACAACAGCACATCCAGTGTCTGTCTCTGCAGGGCCTGGGGCATCTCTCAATGAGCACTGCTAGTAATAGTTTTTTGGGAGTTTTTTGCCCTCTGATTGAACACTGCAAATTTAATATAAAGATTAACATAATTTAACACACTGTTAGTGTTTCTTTCACTAGGAATTTGTGTACATTAATAGGCAATAAATCCCTTTTTCAGGCAGTAAGCTTGAATTAAAATGTTTTCTCTTATCATCCTTCTCCCTCATACACTTCTTGCTGTTGTTGTTTCCCAGCATCAAGAGATCAGAATGTTAGTTTTTATTGTAAATGAAATAACCTTTTTAATCTGTACCAAAAAACAACCAAGAGTTCTCAACTTATATTGAGAACTGTACTAACAACTTCTCTTCTGACCCCAACAATTAATTGCTTATCTTTTGCAGCCTCTCAGTGAGTTATCTCTGTATTTGCTTTCTCAGAGAATTAGACCTCTTAAGGATTTGGAGGCTGGAGCTCTTAAATATGAGTCTGGAAGAGAGATGAGGAAAAGGGTATAAGGGTATTGTGTGACTGACATGTAAATAAATTTTAAGAGCTGAGTATTTACACCTTGGAAAGAAGTGGGGATGGGTGACAGATTGCTTTTCTGAAACTCAAAGCTTTAAGAAACTAAGGAGGATGGTGAGCAGCCACAGTATACCAGAGAAAACCTTTAGCAGTAGGTAGAAAAACATGCATTTGTTTATTTTCCTTGTTAAGTTTTCAGATGAGTGTTCCATAATAAAGAGCAACCCTAAATAACAGAAGAATTTTCCACTGCAGCATTTTGGGATTCATATTGAACCTTGTTTCCATGGCTTGGATGCTTTTGCCATTTTCCCTTGAATCTTGTAATAACTGACCAGAACCTAGGAGAGGTTCCCTGCCTCCAAGACAGAGCAATCCTTAGTATCATGGCCTGTTTTTTACAGAGGTTTCCTTTTGGCCTTTCCTAGTTGCTTTTACCTAAGATAATTCAAGAGCTTTTTTGAAATACTGTGGTTGTTCTTTAGAGAGACCCAGACGACCATCAAAGGCAAAAGGTACAGAGCCTGCTCTCTGTCCAGGGGGGGGTCACTGCTTTATTCTGGGGTCCTGCCTCCGCCAGTCTGAGCTCAGTACAGAGCTCTTTCCCCGTCCCCATCTGGTCCCAGAGAGACAGAGCCCCCAGCCGTCCCAGAGCTTTTTCCCAGGGGGGACGGGCCTAGATGCAGGGACAAGCTACTACCCAATCAGGGATAAGGTGGGAGTGGAACAAAGTTGGGTTACATTCCATTGTGGGAGATGGGCGAGGCCGAGCATGGACAAATCATGTGATACAGTTTCCAAGGGGAACAGGGGATACAGTAGACAAAATCCAGTATAAAAATGAAACACAATAAAAACCCAATTAATGCACTGTAACAAAATATCAGATGTGAAGCTATTGTCATATATTGTCAGCTGGTTGTTCACAAAGTACATCTGTCATCAAATGATGTTATCCTGAAAAATGGTGACTGAGTAATGGCTGGAGAAAACAGAAGTCAAGTTGTAATGTGGCTGAAACCCATTAGCAAATGTCCATGTATCTTCAGTCAAGATGAACAAATTCTGCTTTTCAGTGCATAGCTTAGAAAGACAAAAATTGTTGTGATAGTGGTTTTATTTGTTGTCTGGAAACAATTATTATACACTCTATCTGAAACATCCCTTTGGTTTAAAAGCTAAAAACCCCACCAGTGCGCATAACAGATTGATCTGGATAATGCTGGGGTAGCGTTTGTGGGCATATATGTGTGTCAGAGGAAATTCAGGTTTAGAAAGGCTGAAGAAGCAACTCTTTATTGCCTCTAAATCTGCTATAAAGACTTCGTGAAATATTTTCTCTGTTGTTTCTGCACTTTGAAAGCTGTAGTAGTTCTTCAGAAAGATAAAATTTTAAGATGTGGAAATGTGAGAAATAAGCTGTAGAATCATCCTACAATGAGGAGTCATTGTAATGTACGTGCACAGCCGTTGCCACCATGTAATTTCATAAGCCAGGTGAACTTCATCAGTCTTCTGATGTCCTCTCATCATCAGTCCTCTCCTTTGAAGTGTGATTATATGATCTATTTCTCTTAGTGTAGGTGGAAGTGATTTTTTTACTACAGCTGAAGGTAAAAACTATTTTGTTGTAGTCTGTGGAAGGATACTCTAATATCTGGGCTACTTTAGCTGTGCATATTCATGGAAGTTAAAAATTGTGGAATAAATTTATTTAACGTTCAAAATAAAAATGTGATTGAAGCTTATTGTAAATTTTAATTTTCAAGAAGTCTTTTATGTAGATGATATTCTCAAGCTGTGAGTGTAAGTGGCCAAAAAATATGGGAGCAAATTACGAAAATTCTGGCACATCTACTACTTTGGGTATATTATTATTATTTGTAGTACAAAGGGTTTAGAGAATTAGGTGGTACAGATTGTTTACTTGATTTGGGGAAAAAAAAAAAAAAAAAAGGGTTTGAATTAGCCATTTTGGAGGACCTCCAATATTACAATCAAGTTTGGCCCTTAGAAAAGCTAGGATTTTACATTGCAGCTCTTCAATTAAGTTGTGTGGGTTTTATACTGTTAAGTGCTTGTGAGGGGTTTTTTTGACTGCATAGTACTCAGTGTTGTGTGAATGCAAGAAGGCTTGACTGAGGGGGGTCAGAAGCAAAATGTTAGAAATCAAACTCTTGCCAGCCACTACCAAGCGAAACTTCAGTCAGCACACGGTGCTGACTTGTAATTGCAGTGGCTTGTAATGTATTACTGTAATTGAAATACAGCATATGCTGGCCTGAAGAGTAAGTCAGAGAGGCTACGTTTAAAATATGGTGGGAAGGAAAAGGGAGGATTTTGTGATATGTATAGAAAACAAGCAGTCACGTAGCTCTTTATAATTTAAATCATAAGCATTTGGTTGGAGAGTACGAACATAATAAAAATATGCTCTGTTACTTACAAATATTAGTAAAAACAAATACACTAGAGAGGAAGTTATAACCTCAAAATGTGATTGCTTTATAATAATGTGGTTTCTGCCATACTATTTTTTCTAATTCAGACCACATTGGGAAGATCCTAGGATTCAAAGATGATGTATTTATAGCTATTTTAAATTGCAAATAGTGGGGGATTTTTCAAGCCGAAATGGCAGCCACTCTTTAGTAAAAAAACAAATAATAAAAGTACACTGCATAGTCTGTCAGTACTTCGAATATTGTTACTACCTCCCTGTATGTACCTGTCAATGTTTTGTCCTTTGGCCTTTTCTTTTGCTGGAGGCATTTGATGAGTAGGAAAACTGTAGTGCTGTGCCCTCCTGCCTTGTACCTGATTTTCCCTGCAGTGGTCCATAACACCCTTTCTGTTTCCTTGCTTCTCTGCTGCAGTGTGAGCAGTCCCACCTGATGAGAGAGCAAGAGGATGTGCAGGAACGAACAACACTGCACTATGAGGAGCGGATCACGGACCTGCATGGCATCATTGCTGAGCTCAACAAGAAAATCAGTCGGCTGCAGGGAGCAACCATAAGGTACAGCAACTTCCTGGGAATTCTGGGCCAAGGAAAGACTGGTGCAAGATATGGTGTGAGTTATACTCTAATATGATGATGACTTTCAGGCTTGTCATGATGGGTACTGAATAGTTGCCCATAATCAAGGTGTGTGTTCTGCAGGGTATCATCCCAAGCACCCAAGAAGTGCTGCCTTCTCTCTGGCAAACCCACACTTTGCGAAACCTGACAAGCACTGCAAAACATGCAGTGTGGCATCTAAATACTCCTTTTTCTAATGTGCCAGGGTGCCACATAAGTGATAGCATTGTAAAGGAAGGTGAAGATATCTGACCCTAACCTCTGCTTTTAACTTTATTTTGCAGCCTCCTGTAGATTGCCTAAGTGAAATCAGTTGTGGGAGAGACATGGTTCAAATAGATTTCAGTAGGTTTTGCCTGTTTGTGCTGGCTTTTTTGACAAAACACAGTTGTACAAATCGTGTTGCTACCTGGCTCTGCAGCAGCAAAACTTGCAGTATTACCCTAGGTTGTTGCTGTGTTAAAATAAACTTTACGTTTGACTACATGGAAACATTTTTCCTCACCTGTTTTTACATATTATTTTCAGTGTAGAAAAGTTGGACTGTAGTGTAGGAGCTTCCTAAAGTTTATCTACTAAAGATGCAACTATATGCCAGAATCTGTAGATTTTCTAGAGAACATTGAATTATATTTGATGCATTTGTGGGTAATGTTGACATGGTGCTCTAGCCATGTAGCCAATTACCAGTTTTCCTTTACTTATTAGCTGCACCTTTTTTTTGGTAATTGCTTTATTTCTTCTTCCTTGTGAATACTTCTGCTAGCACAAGGCAATGTTGTTAAAACTACTCACTTAATCTTTCATGAAAATGTTAGTACACAAAAAAAAGAATGTTTGGTGTACTATAAATAAGAGGGAATATCATCACATACATATTCACCACTACTAAAGCAGTGTTAGAATCACATGTTTATTTTATTTAAGAACATAAATACTGTTGCCTATGAGATGATCATAACTAGCAATGGCCAAGGTGAGATTTTTCAGATATTTTCTATGCTGGTAGTACTTCTCTGAAAAAAATCCCCATGACTCCCTTTTTCATTTATGCTTGATACCTCTGCAGATAAACTTTCCATTTGTCTTTTGAGAAGACTAGTTGAAAAGCAAAATCTGAGAAAGCATGAGAGCTACACTGATTTTTTTGTTTGAGTAGGAAAACTTTTGTTTTGATTTTATTAGTAAGAACAAAAACTGTTTTTTAAGTTAGTGGTTCTTTTTGTTTCCTTTAATGATGGAAGTAGCTTATTTTCTTTGGCAGGCCAATAATTTGGTGTCTGGGCAATGGAGGTGTAATATTCCTCCTGAAAATGGAAACTGAAGGGATTCCACACAGTTTGTAAAGCCAACTGAAGGAAGGAAAACTGATACCTCCTGCTGTGGCTTTCTCTAAATCCACTCTGGGATCCACGTGATATTCTTGAGAAGCTGTCCATGCATCCCACAGAGCAAGGGTGGTGCAGTAGCTGTCCTTGCTGGAACACATGTGACTCAAATCACTCCATCCTTGGCCCTGGGGACTCTTAAGTCCGGGAGCTGGAACAGAACAGTCCTGTTCTGGGAGCACAGCTCTGCTGGGGCCTCAACAGTTTCACTTTCCTCTAAACCAGAAGGATTTTAGTTTTGTCTCTTTGAAGCCTGCAGGTGGTATTGAGCAGAGGCTTTACTTGTGCTGTCACAAAATTTGGGCTGTTTTTCTGGAAGCAGAGTTTACATTACTTGCATAACAGATTAGTGTTTCCCCAATGCTGACACAGTGACTCTTGAGTTTTTTCACATACCTATTTTAGATTATAAAAATGAACTAACATGTAGTGTCACGTACCTCTACTCTATGACATTCTTTTTAGTTCCTAAACCCAAAAATATTTTGGAAATAATTAGAAGAAACCAGTGCTTCATGGGGGGTATTTGACTATCCTCTAAATAAAAAATTAAGTTGTATTATGTTTATTTGAATGTCAGCAGTACCCTCAGAATGTAGGACAGAAAGTCAGGAGACACCATGTTTAAATCTGAATAAGGTGTTGCAACAACTTGAGGAGGGGTGTTGGCATGCTGTGTAAGCTGGTTAATATTCTCCATTATGAGAACTTTTATGTCTCTTTCTTGGTGTGTCTTGGGGTTTTTTTGCCTTTGCAATGCCGGGGTTTAGAAGAGTAATGGCTTTTGCTCATGTAGTTTAGTAATGCCAGCTCTAGAATCATGGAGTGGTTTGGATTGGAAGGGACTTTAAAGACCATCTAGTTCCAATCTCCTGCCATGGGCAGGGACATTTTCCCCAAGACCAGGTGGCTCTGGTCCCTATCTGGCTCGGCCTTGGACGCTCCAGGAGTGGAGCAGCCACAGCTTTTCCAGCCAAGGAGAGAGCTTAAGTCACATGTCAATGCATGTGCCTCTTTCCAGGTGTGTCTGATATGCTGATATCAGTAGCAGTAATCTTAGAGGGATATTTTTAGAAGTTTACAGGATTTTCCTAGGTTTGCTAGCCATTTCTTTGGTCCCTGTGTGTGGCCTCATGAATTCAGCTGCTGCTCTTGCTCTGCATTCTTCCAGAATTCCCTGAGGAAAATGAATTTGCCATGCTTGGGGTAGCAAACCAGCATTCGTTTGCAATTGTCTCATCTTCCTACTGCTGGCGCTTCGGACAGCCCAGCTGGTTTAGAATCCCCCCTCCAAAAAGAGACATAAAGGTGAAAAAAGTGAGTCTCAATACTCAAATACTCACATACTAGTAGATGAGCCTCTGTTGCTGTTGGAGGTTAGGTTTGTTCCATTTTATCTTATAGAATTTTTCCCCATAAGCTGCTAAGAGACTGAGTACTAGTGCTTAGATGGTGCTTGACCAACGCAAAGGAGGTGGCCAAAAGTTGGGAGGGGGATGACCACAGAGTTTTGGGGCAGGAAAAGGACAGGACTGGGGGAGCTGGGTGCTCTTCTTGCTCTGGGCATTGGAGAGGACAGCCAGGCTGCTGCTTGCTGCGGGAGGAGTCCAGTGTCAACAGAAAGTCTGGTCTTGGGAAATCTACCATCATCTGTTTGTGTGTCCTGGAATTCTGAGCTCCTCTGCCTACCTTGCTGGATCTGGGCCAGCTGCACCCCCCTGTCTGCCAGGGGCATCCTGCTGTTCCAGCCACCAACACAGGAGTTTCTGCCATTCCAGCATGGTGCTCTCAGAGTCCCAAGAGATCAGACTGCCCCGGACTTTGTGAAACAAAGCCTCTCGAGATTCCTGGTTCTGTTTATTGTTAATGCTGTAGTTGTTGTTTGTTTGCCTTGTTATACTTTCTAGTGAGGGACTGCTATTCCTTTCCCCATAGCCCTGCCTGAAAAGCCCCTTTAATTTTCTAAATTATATTAACTTGGAGGGTGGGGATTGGAATTCTCCATTCCTAGAAAGGCCTCACCCCTCCCTAGCAGATACCTGTCTTTCAAACCAAGACAGTTGCCAAGGATCTCTGTCCTTTGGCAAGGTGCATGCAATTTTCTCTCAAAGTGCATGCAGCCTAGAAGACAGGAAAACAAATCAAATGGATCTTTCCAGTTAGAGTCATATTGTAAATACTTGGACACAAAGGGCACACCCAGTGACTCCAAAGCATGAAAAGGATTTTGAAATTATACAGCAGAGTACTAAAATGTCATGATATCTACATATAAGGTGAAAATTTCTGATTTCAGAAGGTTTTAGTACTGCTTTAGATTCATTCAAATTTGACTCTTTTTTTCTTAATCATTTCTTTGGCTGTCCAAATCAACTGTGACTTCGGCATGTGACTGACAGGTTTTTTTAGATGTCAAATTGAGGTGCAAGAAAAGGAAAAGAGAGGTATCTAACTGCTTTTAGTTCTAAACCAGTGGCTGTTTGGGTACATCTCTGCAACTCTAAAAACAGCTAGCAACTATAACAGTACTAGACAGAAATATACTCTGATGTTGATGTCTTCTAGGAATTACTTGAAGTAGTTGTCAAGAAACTTATTACCCATTACTGTAAAATCATTTGTTCAGACTTACAACTTTTAATCTGATATACATTTAGAAAATATTGGAAGTTAATGAAGAAGAGGGGTAGCAAAGAGACTACAGCATCTCAAGAAGTAACACACAGCACTTAGAGTCACATTTACACAGTCACCTGCAGGTCTCATTCTATCTTCTAAATACGTGCTAAGTGGAAGCTAGCACATACTGAAATCAGTTCAAAGGACAGTGTGGGTGTGATAATCTTGGCTTCAGCACACAGCTGCTTCAGCCCAGCTCCACCTGCCCTCAGTGATTAATTTCCATGCTGTTTCAAGCATGTCGCTATTTGTTTGCAATGAACTAGTTCAGAGGGGCCTCAAGTATTTGTACACAGAGTGCAATCAATCTTTGTGCACATATACCTTTACTATTTTCTACCTGAGGGTATTAGAGGGTTTTAAAAATAGTTATTTAAGAAAATTTATGGTTGAAAAACTGCTGGCACCAGTAGTACAAAGCTATGGACTTGGCAGCCATGAAGAGAACATGCACCTTGCCAGTGTTACATGGTGTGTACGAATGCTGAAAAATGTGCTATTTTGCTCAATGTTTGAACAAGTTTTTCTGAGTGTCTGTGCAGCACTGGTCCTTGGTTGCACCTGAATGAAGAAATGAAGAAAGCAGTTGTAATAAATGATCAAGCCCAATTTCGTAAATCAAAATATAGAATTTTATTTTGAGACTTAAATTCAGTCTCTAACAGCCACAATTAAAAGGAACAGCGTTGAACCCCAGGTTTCGGCACTGGCTGAACCCAGAAACGGACTCTATCGCTCCGAATCTCCCCTGTTCACAAAGTGTGTCCTGAGCCGCTGGTTTTTATACAGTCCTCCGCTGAGAGTGGAGAGCGACCGAAGTGCTCCAGTCTTTCCCTGCTTCATCAGGTATTCATGTCCATGTCTCTGGTCGGTTGAATAGGTTCTTGAGGTAAAACAATGTCGTGATTGCTTGCTCCGGAGTAGTGTTTAGAAATGGTAAACTTGGCCGGAACAGATAAGATATCCATCTGGTATTGATCGCTGAGTTCGTTAGCAGGTCCATCTCCGGGGGAGACATGTTTTATCTAATCATCTCTTCTATTCACTGAGTGAACGGTTGTCCTGAGGCCTTGCTGGCAGAGACCCTCCCTGTCTCTCAACCCTCGTGTCCCCCTCTCACAGTTCAATTTTTAAACCCCAAATAACACTTCATATTTTACAGAGCTTAATTCAGACCGAACGCAAATTAACTTTATATTACATATCACAGGACCGAACACAAATTAACTTTAGGTCACATATCACAGCAGTTGGTGGAGAAGTAACCGAAAACCACGGGTTTTTTTCTCCAATCCTCCCATCTTCTGTGTCTAGAATGGCTTGATCTGGTCTTAATTGTCCCCAGCTTACCATGACATTCTAGCAAGTTCAACCATCAGGACCCATAACAGAACAAATACCTGCTTTTTACAACCAGGCTGTTGCTGATGGCAGCAATAAGGAAGTTGTAATGCCTCCACCTTCTGGGTGAAGTGGCAGGAGTCCAATGACTGGTTATTGTCAGTTGTTGAGCACCTTGCATTTCCAGTGCGACTGGAAGACTCTACTCTGTTTTGGGGAAAGGAAAGTTTCAAACAGTATCTTTTGTTACTGCCAGCATCAGTTTCAAAGGTAGAATTTATATTTGTGATGTATCACTGCCCTCAAATTCTTCCTTTTCTTGCCCTCAGTCTTGTTTCCAGTCTGCTCTCTGCTGGTGGAGGGACTGATGGACCTTGCTGCCACTTTATCAGAAATGGATTTCTGATCTTTCTGGTCAGCTTTTAAAAGCAGTAGTTCATTTAGAAACGGACTTGTGACTTGAGTTATCAGAAGGGCGAAAGCCCTACCACATGAGATACTTTTCACTGTCCCAAGATACTGAGAGACATTTAAACTGAAAAACCCAGAGCTAGCGCTAGCTAGATGAGGTTGTGTTGTGTTTTGAACAGAAAAATCTGTGCAAGAAGACCCCAAAGAAGAGTGGTGAGAAATGTGTGCCGTTGCTTTAGGGCCAGTAGAGCTTTTTATCCATTTGTAGAGGTAATTCAGTTTTTAAAATGTAGGACTGATTGTTTCATAAATGAAAAAAAATCAGTTACCTTCAGGTGAAAAACTGCAACTGTTTGAGTGCTTGGTAAATGTTTTGTCTAAAGCTAATTACTAGTGGCATTTTTTGTGGCTAATAACAAACTGGTTTATGAAACATTAACCGATGCTTACGTGTTTTCATTAACTCCTGCTATTCATGATTAGGTTCTAACACTGTCTTGAACAAGTATTGTGTGGTACCTCCAAGACCTTTCTTTGATGTAAATCTCAGTGTTAACCATCTGGCCTGCATTTTGTTTAGTAATACCAGTCACTAGGTGCTTCTGCTGAAGTCACACTTTCTTTGCACTGAAGCAAACGTAAAGGCCAGAAGAGTATGGTAGAAATTACAGCTCAGTATCTTGGGAAACCCTGCTTTGCAAGCAAGTTGGAAGTCCTTTTTCGAGTTTTATAGAGGTTGTCACCTCTGCAGCTTTGAGAGCCGACTTCGCTTCTGTCACTGCTATCTGTATGTATGGGCCATCTTGTTTGCTGTTTTGCCTGACAAGTCGAGACCCACCTCCAGGCTGAATCCTGCGAGAAACACTCATCATGGTGTAGTACACACACAACAGACCTAACATTACATATACCCTTCCCAGATGCAGATCCTCAGATAGGTCTTAGCTGTTTCTCATTATTTCCAAAGCCAGACAGTTCCATTCTCACACTTTTATGCTGAATCTTCAGCAAAATTAAGCTCTGCATGTGATCTCATGTGCAACAAAATGATGCCTGTCTGTTTTGTATCAGACGGGCCTTGCACCTGGATAAGCCGGTGTTTTTTCAGTGTTTAAAAACTGTCACTATGAAAGTAAAAAAAAATCTGAATCAAATCAGCAGATGGATTAAAAGAAAAAAGTTTACAAATGTTCTCAAGCAAAACTAGTGTGAAAAACGCCAATCACTTGTTTTAAAATTTTAAAAGTTTAATAGTAAATGAGATGGTTATAAAAAAATAGAATTAGAGTTAAAAAATTGAACAATTTTAGAGTTAGGACAATATGAGACAATAAAAAACAAAGTTACAGACGCCTGGGTGCCTCTTCGAGCAAAAAAAAGCTCCGAAGAAGGACCTCTGCTAACAAAGGACCATTCCTTAAAAGCAATAGCCTGTTGAATATTCATATATATCATACATTGTGATATATGTTCTAAAGTTAATTCGTGTTAATAGGATATAAAATGTAATACAAGCCATATAAATATAAGTTTTGTATAAACTAGCATGTTATAAGTTAAGTTTTGTTCAAACCAGCATATTGTGAATTAACTCAGGGGAAGGTGGCTTAACAAAATAAAGGAATTTCTCTAGCCCGAAAAGGCATGGAAGGGACACGAGGAAAACATGATTGGAATTACCAGAAAGAGGAACAAGAAAATGCCGCTGCCGGGAATCCTTGAAAGGGAACAAAAGGCAACGGAAAACGGAGATGATAGCCCGGAGAACCAGATGATTACCTTAGATCGATATCTAAATCGTCTCCGCCAGAAATTAACATCTCCACACCACACCTGGACCCAACCATAAACAGTATTGTCCTCCTCCGCCGATCTAATCAGACTCTTGGAACCGAGACCTGCATGATTAATGAAGATGCCTCGGAGGAAGGACCGTCAAAATCCCGAGTCTCTCTCCGCGATCCAGTGTATAAAAAGATACTGCTGCAAACCGAAAATGTGAACTTGGGGGATAACAGACTGACAGAGTATGTTATCAAGTGTTCACCCAGCGGTGACCCTGGGCTTGACGCTATCCTTTTAATTGTGGCTGTCCGAGACTGTCATTTTGTCTCTCAATAAAATTCTAAATTTTGATTTATCTAATTTGGTCTATCTTATTTATGACATACATGATGCATAAACTCTATCTAAACAAAGAACCGTCTCTGGTTAGTATCACTTTTTTTCTTTTAATCTCTGTGGCATTCTCAAGGCTGAGAGAGGCAGGAGGAATTGGTTTCTTCTGATAAGGCAGTAGGAAATTCTTTTTTTTCTCTGAAAGATTTACGATTTCCTGTGGTTGGTACATAAAAACTATATTTTAACCACAAAACTTCATTTACTATACTATCAAAATATTAATACAACACCAACAATTAACACAACACAACACATATAGTAAATATCTTGTGTAGAGCCATATAATATGCACTTTTCACAGCTAGTATTCATTTACTTGACTTCTTTCCCAGTGCTTGAACTCTTTGAGTGGAGACAGGAGAGAAAAGCCCTAAATTTTTTAGCTCATTAGTTTTAGCTAAGTGTTCTGTGTCCTCAGTTTTTTTAGTTGAATTGACACCAGCTTGACAAATAGTTAAAACCTAGGTAATTGAGGCTTTTCCTTTTCCACTAACTCCAGCAGTCCATTGCAATGCTTGCTTATCTGTTCCTCTCTCTCGGGAAAAGAAGGTGAAAAACCATCGAGTCACCAAGAGCATTTTGATTCACATATGCAGGTACATGCATGTGCATGCTTTGCACACAAGATGGGGACATCCTTGAACTGAGAAAGAGTCCAAAACCAGTTACTACTGTTATGGAGAAATCAGTAGCAATTTAATATAAAGGAATTTTGTTTTGCCATTTTAAAAATAATAACAGTCTGAAATAGCCACAATTAAAGAGACAGCTTCAATCCCGGGTTATCGAAGTTGGGTGAACGTAGAGACAGTCACGAATGAACCAGTTCTCCCCTGTTCACGATTGCCTAGATCTAGTGGTCAGGTTTTATAGAGATTTCCTCCCCTGAGGCAGTTTTATTGTTAGTTCGTATTTGAAATACATATTCATGTGTTTTCTTTCTCTGGCCTCTTGGTCCTGAATGCTTCTTCCCGGTAGAGCTGGACGCCTGAATGGGGTTCTGGGAAATCGGCATTCGGATGCTGATGGTGATATTTCTGAGTCCTCCTGTTCTAGATTGATATCATGTGTTAATCACCGAAGGAGGCAGGTGGCTCTTCCTTGATGGATGGGACATCTCCGGCTTGGCCATTTCTTTTGGTTGCTAATCTGGGCTTCGCCCTGCTATTGTCTGGAGTCTCTACAATTGCAAATCAGTCTTGGCAAACAGGAGGGTTTTCACATCTTGGTGGACACCCTCTGCTTGTTATACAGGTTATAGTTTATAACATATAGAACACAATTTTATCACAAAATATCTATCATTCTTCTAATTCAGTTTGAGATCAAAGCCACTTGTGCTGATTTGTGTGAATTACCACCTGGGGAGTCACTGCAGAGCAGTCTATGTCCTTGCACACATCCTTGATAGCACTCAGTTCCACTCATTACTTCCTTTTCCATTGGCCAGGAGAAATAATGGAGTTGGGAATAAAGAGATGGAAACCAGGCACTGACTGCTCCAAGTGAGTGTTACGGGCATGGCACAGTGACTTTCCAGTGAAGGGTTTAAATTCATCTCTGCTGACTGGACAAAACACTTGTGTGAATTGAATCCTGTGACTCAGCTTACAGCTTTGAAATGAGTGATGGACCTTTCCTCATAGGATTTCATTTCTGCCTTTCCTCTCTCTGCCAGGGAGGAGGATGAGTGCTCAGAGCTGCGGTCGGAGCTGAGCCAAAGCCAGCAGGAGGTTAACAAAGACTCACACAGCATGGACCAGAACTCTTTCTCAGTGCCAGAGAACCAGTCCACCATGGTCACTGCAGATGTGGGTGAGTTGTGTTCTTAGCAGACGTGATGGCTTCCCACAGCAGAAAGATGTCATTGTGGGAGAACAGATAGAGACAGTGCTGAAGGCACTCTTGCCCCTGATACATTGCAGCTGTGTTAATTACCAAAGAGTGGGAACAGCCTTGCCCTCACAGCTATGCGTGATAAAAGAGTGAGTTAGTTGGTCAAGTGGTCAGTCAGTTGGTATCTGCTGGCCATGCTGTGAGGAGGAAGGGATGGGAAGCAGTGAGCTAGAAATGCAGAAAGAAGAGAAAAGAAGGAGGGAAAGAGCCAGAGCTGTGTGGAGTGGCTCATGGGACTGCAATGTAGAAAGAGCATGAAAAACTTTTAAGTAACAAGGTACTGATACTTGAGGCCCCCTGAAGTTTTTAAAGAAGCACTCTTGAGTGCTGTGGCCATCTTGACTACGATGACATATCACAGCTTTTGAAATGTAAATCCAGGCATTTGGTGAGGAAATTAATTAAAGTAGGATGTGTTAATCAAAATTGATGCTAAGCTTCTACATGACTGTGAACTTAGATGTGAAGTAATTACTCTACCTTGATTGTAGAATCATTAATTCTGGAAAAAATTTCTGAGTTCATTGATTCCAACCATGACCCCAGCACCACCACCATGTTCACCATTAAACCACATCCTCAAGTGCCATATCCACACAGTTTTTGAACACTTTCAGGCATAGTGACTCCACACACCCCTTAGGCAGCCTGTTCCAATACTTTACAACCCTGTCCATTAACATGTTTTTCCTGATATCCAATCTAAAACTTCCCTGGTGCAGCTTGAGGCTGTTTGCTCTTGTCTGATCACTTGTTACCCGGAAGAAGTCTAACCCTCACCTGATTGCAGCCTCCTCTCTGTTGCAGAGAGCAGTAAGGTCTCCCTGAGCCTCCATTTCCCTAGAAGCAAACCTTCTAGCAGAGTTCTGGTGTAATCCTCACTGTGACAAATTTCCAGAATTTTCTTCAGAAAATTCTTCTATTCCTGTTTTCTCTACTATATTTACCAAGTGCAAGACCTGCAACAGCACATTTGTACTTTCATGTCTATGATTTCTAGAAACATTGATACAACAGTATTAGTAATAATGTGACTGTGAAGTGTCTGACCTAGGGAATGCAAAATATTTAATAGAGGTTTTTAAAGTTATAAAAAAAATAATATTTTACTTTCAAAATCTAGTGTTACTGTTAAGTTCCTATTTGAACAGATTCAAATATGCGGATTTTTTTCTTCCTTAATGTCTTGGTTTGAAAAGACAGGTGTCTGCTAAGGAGAGGCAGGCTTCTCTAGGAAATGAGGAATTCAAATCCTTCCCTCTGTGTTATTATAATTTGGAAAATCAAAAATAAAACTTTTCAGTCAGAGCTATGGGTAAAAGGAATAACAGTCCTTTACTAGTAAATATAACAGGACAGACAAAAAACAACAGCAATTATAACAATAGTAGAACAGAACCAAGAACCCCGAGGACAAACGGTGGAAGCTCCGGCGCTGATGGCTGGAAGCCGGGCGCGGTGGACTGTCCTCCGCAGGCAGGGGGTGTTCTCGGCAGGCAGAGGTGGCAGTGCCGGAGAAGCCGCAGCGGCGGGACCCGGTCTCACTTAAAATCCAGCAGGATAGCGAAGAAACTCTGAATTCCTGGATACTCCAACAGATGATAGAATTCTCAGGACTAGACTCTTTCGTTAACTG
Source organism: Hirundo rustica (assembly GCF_015227805.2). NCBI lineage: Eukaryota > Metazoa > Chordata > Aves > Passeriformes > Hirundinidae > Hirundo > Hirundo rustica. Next base: position 45,813,407 of record NC_053488.1, read on the forward strand.
TGGATTCCAACAACTGTGGCCCGCTCGGTCCTCCCCCCCCGGAAGAAGAAGAGAAAAAACCGCGAGATCCCCCCACCCTCCGCTCTCTCCGGGAGCTTTTTTCCCTCCCCCAAAACTAAGTTATCAGTTCTTTTGTCCAGGTTAAGCACTCAGCACTTAGTCTCCTAGCAACTTGGGAGGGGGAAAAAATTCTCCAGGAGACTTAAACCTCAACATTATCCGCCCCGAATTTTTTTTTCCTACACTAACATATTATATTGAATTTAAATCTTTAAATAATATACATATATATACATGTGAATATAAATACAGACACAGTCACAGTGTTCACCGAAAAACAAGGTCCCCTTGAGGTATGCAGCGGGTCTCTCTATCCTTTTGCATCACCCACTATGTGCAGCCAGGTCCCTGAGCAAAAACAACCCTAGGAGCGGGATTGTCTTTGGTGGAGGCAGAATTAATCCAAACAGTTTTTCCCAGCATTCCTCTCATATGTACTACAGGAACTTTATCTCCATCTCTTGTTCCCAGGGGCTCAGATTGGGCGGGGCCTGCTCGGTTGGTGGAACCTCGAGTGTTCATTAACTAGGTGGCCTTTGCTAAGTTATTCTCCCAGTTCTTAAAAGTCCCCCCACCCAGTGCCTTCAAAGTGGTTTTAAGCAGGCCATTGCATCGTTCAACTTTCCCGGCTGCTGGCGCATGATAGGGGATATGGTACACCCACTCAATGCCATGTTCTCTAGCTCAGGTGTTTATAAGGCTGTTCTTGAAATGAGTCCCGTTGTCAGACTTAATCCTCTCAGGGGTACCATGTCTCCACAGGATTTGCTTTTCAAGGCCCAGGATGGTGTTCCGGGCAGTAGCATGAGGCACAGGGTAGGTCTCCAGCCATCCAGTGGTGGCTTCCACCATGGTCAGCACATAGCGCTTGCCTTGGCGGGTTTGGGGAAGGGTGATGTAGTCAATCTGCCAGGCTTCCCCATGCTTATACTTGGACCATCGCCCGCCATACCACAGGGGCTTCACCCGCTTGGCCTGCTTGATGGCAGCACATGTCTCACAGTCATGGATAACCTGAGAAATACTGTCCATGGTTAGATCTACCCCTCGGTCTTGTGCTCACTTATAGGTGGCATCTCTACCCTGGTGACCTGAGGCATCATGGGCTCATCGAGCTAGGAACAACTCTCCTTTGTGTTGCCAGTCTAAGTCTATCTTTGACACCTCTATCTTGGCAGCTTGATCTACCTGCTCGTTGTTTCGGTGCTCCTTATTAGCCCGACTCTTGGGGACATGGGCATCTACATGACGGACTTTGACAGGTAGCTTCTCTACCCGAGTGGCAATGTCCTTCCACTCATCTGCAGCCCAGATTGGTTTTCCCCTACGCTGCCAATTGGCCTTTTTCCACCTGTCTAGCCAACTCTACAGAGCATTGGCCACTATCCACGAATCAGTGTAGAGGTAGAGCTTTGGCCACTTCTCTCTTTCAGCAATGTCCAGGGCTAGTTGAACAGCTTTGAGTTCAGCAAGTTGGCTTGACCCACCTTCTCCTTCAGTGGCTTGTGCAACCTGTCTTGTGGGGCTCCATACAGCTGCTTTCCACTTCTGGTTCATCCCTACGACGCGGCAGGAACCGTCAGTGAAAAGAGCATAGCGTGTTTTTTCTGCTGGCAGTTGGTTGTATGGTGGAGCTTTTTCAGCACGTGTTACTTGTTCCTGCTCCTCTTCATCCATGAGACCAAAGTTTTCACCTTCCGGCCAGTTTGTAATTATCTCCAAAATCCCAGGGCGATTTGGGTTTCCAATGCGGGCGCGCTGAGTGATGAGGGCAATCCATTTGCTCCATGTGGCATCGGTGGCATGATGGGTGGAGGGAACCTTTCCTTTAAACATCCACCCCAGCACCGGTAGTCGGGGTGCCAGGAGGAGTTGTGCTTCTGTGCCAATCACCTCTGAGGCAGCTTGAAGTCCTTCATAGGCAGCCAAGATTTCCTTTTCTGTTGGAGCGTAGTTGGCTTCGGACCCTCTGTAGCTTCGGCTCCAGAATCCCAGTGGTCGGCCTCGAGTCTCCCCAGGCACCTTCTGCCAAAGGCTCTAGGACAGGCCATTGTTTCTGGCTGCTGAGTAGAGCACGTTCTTCACATCTGGTCCCGTCCTGACTGGGCGAAGGGCCACTGCATGAGCGATCTCCTGCTTGATCTGGGCAAAGGCTTGTTGCTGTTCAGGGCCCCAGTGGAAATCGTTCTTCTTGTGGGTGACCAGGTAGAGAGGGCTCACAATCTGGCTGTACTCAGGAATGTGCATCCTCCAGAATCCTATAGCGCCTAGGAAAGCTTGTGTCTCCTTTTTGCTGGTTGGTGGGGACATTGCAGTGATCTTATTGATGACCTCAGTGGGAATCTGCCGCCGTCTATCTTGCCACTTTACTCTCAGGAACTGGATCTCTCGGGCAGGTCCTTTGACCTTGCTCTGCTTGATGGCAAAACCAGCTTTCAGGAGAATGTGGATGATCTTCTCTCCTTTCTCAAACACTTCCATTGCTGTGTTCCCCCACACAATGATGTCATCGATATACTGTAGGTGCTCCGGAGCCTCACCCTTTTCCAGTGCAGCCTGGATCAGTCCATGGCAGATGGTGGGGCTGTGTTTCCACCCCTGGGGCAGTCGGTTCCAGGTGTACTGCACGCCCCTCCAGGTGAAAGCAAACTGAGGCCTGCATTCTGCAGCTAGAGGAATGGAGAAAAATGCATTAGCAATGTCAATTGTGGCGTACCATTTTGCTGCGTTGGACTCCAGCTCGTACTGGAGTTCCAGCATGTCCGGCACAGCAGCGCTCAATGGTGGAGTCACTTCGTTCAAGGCACGGTAGTCCACAGTCAATCTCCATTCTCCGTCAGGCTTGCGCACAGGCCAGATGGGGCTGTTGAAGGGTGAGTGGGTTTTGCTGACCACTCCTTGGCTCTCCAGCTCCCGAATCATTTTGTGGATGGGGATCACGGCATCTCGATTTGTCCGATACTGTCGGCGGTGCACCGTCGAGGTGGCAACCGGAACTCGTTGCTCTTCTACCTTTAGAAGTCTTACTGCAGATGGGTTCTCTGACAGTCCAGGCAAGCTATTTAATTTCTTAATGCCCTCTGCCTCCACAGCTGCTATTCCAAAAGCCCACCTGAATCCCTTAGAGTCTTTGTAATAACCATTCCGGAGGAAGTCTATGCCCAAAATACACGGGGCCCCTGAGCCAGTCACAATTGGATGTTTCTGCCACTCTTTTCCGGTCAGGCTCACCTCGGCTTCCAACAGAGTCAGTTCCTGTGATCCCCCCGTTACCTCAGCAATGGAAATAGGTTCTGTCCCCACATATTCCGATGGTATCAGGGTACACTGAGAACCAGTATGAACTAAAGCTTCATATTTCTGTGGCTCTGATGTGCCAGGCCATCGGATCCACACCGTCCAATAGACCCGGTTTTCCCGTGCTTCTCCCTGGCTAGAGGCAGGGCCCCTCTAGCACCGGTCATTATTCCCCTCCTGGGCATACATGGTAGAGGTTCCTTCACGGGGATCTGACATATCATCCTCACTTCTATAATACCTGGCAGCTTGGTCATGCGATGTTGAGGCTACCTTCATCTTAGTGGAACCCCCTCGGTTAGTGTTTCTCTCCTTGAGCTCACGCACCCGTGCTGCCAGGGCAGAAGTGGGTTTTCCATCCCACCTTCCCATGTCTTCCCCATGGTCACGCAGAAAGTACCACAGGTCAGCTCGTGGGGTGTACCCTCTCTCTCTAGCTGGGGGCTGTTGAGCTCTGACTCTGGGGCCTGTAACTCGCACCGGTGCCACATGGGAACTGTTCCTCCTCATCTCCTCCCTCATCTCCATCATCTCCTCTCTGAGTTCCTTAGCCACAGCAGAGACCTGAGCCTGCATTGGGCCACAGATGATACTCTCATAATTTCTAAGCTTGTTGGCTACAGAACCCACTGTCTCTCGGTTGGTATCAGGATGAATTGTTGCAATGTATGTGGCGTATTGAGATGGTCCTAGAGTTGCCAGATTCCACAGCATTTGCCCTGTGCACCTGACTTTGTCGGGGTCATTATCATGCTGACTACCCCTCCCAAAGAGTACCTCCAATACCGCCACTTCTCTCAACTGTTGGATCCCTTCCTCAAGGGTCTTCCAGCGCATTCTATGATGGTGCTCCTGCATTCTGTCTCTGTGGACAAACCTCTCCCGTACACTCATTAAAAGCCGCTCCCAAAGGGAAAGGGGCCCTGGCTCCCTTACGAATACCTGATTCACACCTGAGTCCTGGGTCAAGGGTCCCAAATTCCTTGCTTTACTACTATCTAGCTGCACGCCTGTACCTATAAGGTCCCAGACCCGAAGTAACTAGGCTGTATAAGCCTCACGTCCCCGCCGTGCAAGATCTTTTTGCAGATTACGGAGACTTTCATATGTCAGGGACTCAGTGATGATCTCAACCTCTGACTCCTCCCCGGGTTGTGAGGGCCCTCCTTTCTTATCCTTGTTGCCTGGGTGCTCTGATTTCACCTTATACTTCTTTGTTTCCACAGGGGCCACTGCTGCTGGCTGTGGCTGCCCCTGTGGTTCAGCTGGAACCTGGATGGTTGTAACGTCTGTGGGTTCTGCTGCTGCACCATCAGACTCTCCTTTGTCGGGGCAGGGGGAGGGTTTCCCAGCAGCTGGGGCTAATGAGGCTACTACAGGGGAAAGGTACTCCCTCAGCATCTGACCCATCTCACGGATCTCCTTCACCAAATCTGGGTGGTTTATTCCTGAGGCAGGCTGTGGGACAGTGTCAGGCTGTGGGACGGGCTCAGGCTGTGGGGCAGGGTCAGGCTGTGGGGCAGGGTCAGGCTGTGGGACGGGGTCAGGCTCTGGGGCAGGGTCAGGCTGTGGGACGGGCTCAGGCTGTGGGGCAGGGTCAGGCTGTGGGACGGGCTCAGGCTGTGGGGCAGCATCCTTATTCTCTAGGGTAGGTATCAGGGTGGTTATCCAGGTCAGTCTCCCCTTATCTCTAAACGCTAAACAGAACAGGCATACCAGCAACACCAGCCACTGTATGATGTCATTAACATTCAGAGATTTGAACCCTTCAAAGACTGGTGGGGTAGGCCCAAAGAGCTGGGTGAAGGGTTGTGAAAAAATTTCCCCCGGTGTCATTTCTTCACAGTAGGTACCGTTGTTAAAGTAACTCCAGAAACACACAGTTAGTGTATGATAGCCCTGAATCCATGTGCCTGCCTTCCAGAGGAAATTAAAAATCCACGATTTCCTCACTTCGTTAACCCATATAGCAAGATTGATGACAGCCACAGTAACCTTAGTTACAGGGCCTATGTTTAGAAAAGGGCCTGCAAATGGGAGAAATACGGCCACACCCACATGCTACCCAAACCAGGTTAAGCCAGACCACATGATATCCAGTGCACAGCAATGTAGGCACTTAAGAACTGTTATTCCTTTTTCTCTCAATGCCCCACGTTGGGTGCCAAATTCTGTCTTGGTTTTGAAAAGACAGGTGTCTGCTAAGGAGAGGCAGGCCTCTCTAGGAAATGAGGAATTCAAATCCTTCCCTCTGTGTTATTATAATTTGGAAAATCAAAAATAAAACTTTTCAGTCAGAGCTATGGGTAAAAGGAATAACAGTCCTTTACTAGTAAATATAACAGGACAGACAAAAAACAACAGCAATTATAACAATAGTAGAACAGAACCAAGAACCCCGAGGACAAACGGTGGAAGCTCCGGCGCTGATGGCTGGAAGCCGGGCGCGGTGGACTGTCCTCCGCAGGCAGGGGGTGTTCTCGGCAGGCAGAGGTGGCAGTGCTGGAGAAGCCGCAGCGGCGGGACCCGGTCTCACTTAAAATCCAGCAGGATAGCGAAGAAACTCTGAATTCCTGGATACTCCAACAGATGATAGAATTCTCAGGACTAGACTCTTTCGTTAACTGTGGATTCCAACAACTGTGGCCCGCTCGGTCCTCCCCCCCGGAAGAAGAAGAGAAAAAACCGCGAGATCCCCCCACCCTCCGCTCTCTCCGGGAGCTTTTTTCCCTCCCCCAAAACTAAGTTATCAGTTCTTTTGTCCAGGTTAAGCACTCAGCACTTAGTCTCCTAGCAACTTGGGAGGGGGAAAAAATTCTCCAGGAGACTTAAACCTCAACACTTAATTTTTTGCTTCCTAAGAAAAAAATAAACTAATTTGCTTTTCAGTATTTGTCTTCATGAAGTGGAGCTGGACCAGGGTCTGTCGACATAAACAGCAAGTTGTCTGTTTAGGTTTCTTCTAAGAATGAAAAACATGGCAGTAGAATGACGTACAATGTAGAGACCTAGAAGGGGAATGATGCGTCTGTCTCAAAAAACATTAGGCAGATACCTCTGGAGCCAGAGCTTGTTGGATTGTTGGTACTAACAGCCAAGGATTGTTAGTAATAACACACTCTGAGAAGGAACAGGATGTGGCTGGAGAAGTGAGTCATGCAAAGCTACAGGCAGCACTCTTCAGAGACAAGTGTCCTTATTTAGCTCCAGGACGTGAACACAACACGGCACACAGTAAGTACAGGGATGAGGCTGAGAAGGGGCATGTGCTGTAGAGGGGAATCCAGACCACCTAAGGCCCCAGAAGTCCTCCCAGCCATTTCTAGAAAGGTCTGAAAGAATAGATTGCCCATGATAACTAATTTGCATAGAAAGGGAGAAAGTTATCTCCAGAGCAGGAAAAACTTACCTATAAATAGGTACCTCCACAAAGCCCAGCGTGCTTGCTTTGCATGTGCAACCCAGCACCCTGAACAGCTGAATCATGCCAGAGGCAGGACTGGTGATCTTCTCTTTCTCTCTCCTTTTTCTCTCTCATTCCTTTTCCACTTCATCCAAAAGCCACTGCCATACAGTGACACTGTGCTTATATTGTAGGTCAGGGCCTAACCTGACCCAGTTCCCATGCGGAGTGTGTATTTGTGAGCTTTTGTGGACTCTCTGACTTTCGTCATTCCTTTGACCACAGGCATCTTCCCTTAAGAGTAGGGCTTACAAATAACAATAGACAAGTAAGAACATCTCTAGGAATTCCTGCATTTCTTCCGTATTTTTCTTCTATTCATAGACTCTGTCCTTTATGGATCTTGTTTCCATATTCCCGTGAAAATAAATTACACACACACATACAGATACAGGAATAAGTATAATTTTAAATCCTTCTAGATATGTATATAAGGATAAAAAAATCATGCTCTAATAACTCACGTGCATGACTTGCACCCTCATGAGTGACTGCCCCTAATCAGTGACATAGTAAAACCAGTAATACCTTATGACACACTAATGCATGTGGGTCTGCTGCTCTGTTGCTACATGCAGTAAAGCACCTAGAGCTAGAACTGTGAGTGCCCCCTACATCTTGCCGAACTTGTGATTGGGCTGTGCTGGTTTTCTGTCAGAAATGGGGTTCTCACATTGTAAAGTATTTATTTTATGGGGGAAGTGTCACTGTCGGAACAAATCCCAGCAGACAAAGTCTTGTGAAGATTGTTTAAATGTACAAAATGTTTATTACAGAAGAGGTTATGGAAAAATACAAATTCAATAAAAGAAAACACAAGGTTTTTACAAGAAAGCATCCTCCTTGCTATATCCTGCTTGTGAGTGGTGGTATTATTATGAAAGGCTTTTTTGGTATTACTGTAACACATGGGTAGCTGCTAATCGGGAATTAGTGAAATGACTTCCCAGAAAAAAAATTCTGTATATTGCCCATTCAAAATTTTTCATGCCATGGTGTAGCATCGTTCTAAACTCTTTGGTCAGCAGTAGGTTTGTGTTTATGTCTATTAGGCTGTGAAGTTAGTTTAATGATAATGAGTTTGCAGTTTTTTACTTTCTGTTCCTCTCATCCCTTCATTCAGCAGCTCTCAGTCTTCCCTTGCACAGGGAGGTTTCAAGGCAGTCTGCAACAATCTGGTGACTCATATCTGTTAAAATTCAGACCCAGTTCAGTGCCACACTGCTTTACTGCCCTGCAAGAATCACAGTTATGAGACTACCACAAAGTTATGACCATGATGAGGTGCTTGCAGCAGCAGTACAGGCAGTACACCCTCCACCAAGAATGCCTGCCATTGTTTTTAGTGGGATAGACAAGCTGTGGATGCGCTGCTGCTTCATAGTATGTGCTCTGCCGTGGGTAGCTGCTGCAGACTCTTACCTAGCAAGCTAGAAATACTGACTGGTGCATCCAGGAGACAGCACAAGGGTGAATTCTGCTGCAGGTCTGCCTTAGGAACTGCCACTGTCCGTCACCAGAGGTGAACCTAGGAGAAGTGAAGATAATTTATGGAGTGAGCTCGAAAGGTACAGAGACCCACTTGTTTTCACATAGGTAGATTATGCTATGGCAGTGGGCACTAGGTTTGCCTAAAGACAGGAAAGGAAGTAATCCTCTGTGATACTTTAATTAAAGTATAAGCTGGTAATATGGTTGTAGTATGGATCATAATAAGCTGTGGTGTTATAATCCCTGCATATTCTGCAGTTTTATTTGAAGGAGTAGCTATTAAGATAAAACACAGGCTCTAAGGTAGTTGGTAGGGATCATTTCTGTAAACACCATGATTTTTTAAAATCAGGCAGTACCTAACCACAAAATCAGGCAGTATAACCACAAAAATGCCTCTGAGAAACATCGAGTCATAACATCCCTGAATTTACCAGACAGAAAAATGTTGTATTTACAGAGAGAAACATTTGACATTAATTAAATCAGGGTAATAGACCTTGAATGGCCAGAAGAACAACATAAAGAAATATCACAGAATGTAAGCATGTACATGTTAAAAAAAAGTTCATCAGAAAAGAGGGAGTTTTAAAGAAAGAATGAGCAGTTCAGATAAGCTGTGGGGCTGTTATTTGTCGGATGAGAGGTAGCTCATGATTTCAATTGATGTGATTATGGTATTTAAGCCAACCAGTTGTCAACAGAGTGCAAGGGCATTCTTTGAACAGTATCACTCTGGCTGTTCTGCAGCAGACACTTCCTGGTTAAGAGTTTGTTTTTTTCATTGAGTCACTAACTGTTGTGATGTTTGTTTTGTTTTGTCTTGCTTTCTTTTAGATAACTGTAGTGACTTGAATTCAGAACTGCAGAGAGTGTTGACAGGTCTGGAAAATGTTGTCTGTGGGAGGAAGAAAAGCAGCTGCAGTTTATCAGTGGCAGAAGTGGACAGGCACATTGAACAACTCACTACTGCCAGCGAACATTGTGATTTAGCCCTTAAGGTAATAGTAACATTAGGCTCAAAAATGTAGCATGTTCATTGTGTGAAACACCTTATCACTTCTGCAGTGATCATACTTTGCTTCCAAAGGTGTTAGAAGTATTTCACAGGAGTCAAATTGAGTTCACAGTGTGTGTTTGGTAGGTAAAAACACACCTGTTCTACACCTTCCAAGGTCCAGGAGGAACTACTTTGGACCTCAAATCAGAAATGTGTTTGTCCTATGCTTATTTCAAAGATAAGAGAAATCAGGGTACTCAACAGTTTATTTACTTTCTTAAACAATTTTGCTTATCCAGCAAACAAGCTGTCACCTGCCCAATGTCCTACAGGTAATCATTGACCAGTGACTGAAAACACACTGTGCAAGTTTGTGGTTGGCTAAGTTGTGGTTGGCTTCCTTGAAATATAAAGCTGTCCTGGTTCCAGCCAGGACTGGGTTAATTTTTGCAGTAGCCAGGAGAGGGCATGGCCAGGTTATCCAGTATCCTTCATTTTCCAGGAAGGACGGAAAGGGTCCCTTCCTGGTCTCGTATTCTTGGGGGTGAGAACTCATGTGTAAATTGCCCATTTCTTGTACACTCTCTTGTTGGGGAGGATGAAGCCAGAAAGCCCTATAAATATGACTGCTTAGATTCTGAGAATGTGAAACCTATAAGTGAGATAGAATTGAAAACAAGTTTTGATGTCTGAGATGTCCTAGCTACTGGATGTCTGGGAAAACAATTATATGGCCAGCTGAAGCTTACCTGCAGCCAGACCCAGAGGTCAAATGGGATGTTCTGTCTCACCCCTCAATGTATGGTTCATCCCACACCTGTAACCCTCCCCTGAAGTATCAGGTATCTGTAACCCCATTGGCCCAAGTCGTTCCAGCCCACCTTGAAGCCCCCTTATCAGGGGGCTGAGAGATGGGTTCTTCCTCTTTGCCTGGCATCTTGTCCCCAGGATCTTCCTCTTGGAATTTCCTCTCCCTATATCTCCCTTCCCCCACTCCATACCTCTCCCTTCCCCCACTCCCTAGGCCTTGTCACAAGTTGCGCCTGGCAACTCTAAGCAAGGCCTCACATCCTTTATAATAAACCTCATCTTCTAAAACCCAGCTTCAGAGATCTCTCATCCACATTTCATCCATACCGGTCCAACAGAGCAATATCTACACTCTCTTACTAGTATTTTTTGCTGTTACTGTTTATTTTCTTACCTCATTGTTCTTTCCAGTAAATTGTTCCTATTGCGACCCCTGATCTTTGCCTTTTGTGCCTCTGATTTCTATGTCCATCCCTGCACAGGGGACTGACTGAGCAGGGCATGGTTTGATGTTGTTTTAGTGGGAACACTAAATTGGGAAACACTTTTCCTAAACCACAGCAAAAGCTAATTCAATGCTAAGCATTGGTTGTGCATTAGTTCAAATGAGATAAGTCAGCCCCAGGAATAAATAATGCAAGGGATATCTGTATGTGTTTGATTTATTGTGAATGTAACAGAATAAGGAGAGGGATGTTTGCTGACACACTGCAGTTCAGAACCTGAAAGCAAGAAAGCCACAGAGAATGTTCCTATATTTAGGGGAAGATGTGGACAATTTTTTTGTGTCAGGTGGAAAGGTTATCAGTGACTCACTTATACAAGAATTATACTAACAATTTGCTTTTCAAGTGAGGAGCCCTTTGTCCTCCTACTGGGAAAAGTTCCTTCTGTCTTTGGTGGTACCTTGGAGGAATATAACAAAATATGAAGAAATTAATGTTGTGTGTATGTTTGACTTCTGGTCTCTTTGGATCAGTATGAAAACAGTTTATTTGAGTGTCTCAGAGGATTAGGATTAGTGCTTGAATGTTGCCAAGTACTTTTTGGAGTTTTTAGTGTTAACTGTTTTCAGAAGTCATGATTCACCAAAAGAGAGACTGTGGATTCTGGGAAATAGGTAGAGATCAGCTTGCGTGAGGCCTGCAGAAGTATCTGAAGTGAGATTTGTTTAACAGAGCAAAACCCACACATAGAACCCCTCTCCACCATTGCACCCCTGGGTGCAGGTAATTTCTGCTTTCCTATAGCCTCAGAGAAAAAATAGAGAGAATTTTAAAGTGGGTAGAATTGTGAATGGAAACCCGAAGTGTTCTGACTACCTTTTGCCTTGGTTATTTGCTTTTTTCTTCACCAACAGGCTAATGAATTTATATGTTTTAAATACTTCAGCTTTGGTGGTTAAATTTCACTAGGTTCCTTTTATTGCAGTTGCTGCTGAATGATTTTTTGCCTTTTTTACACAGATTATGTCATCCTAGCTGACTCAGTTGTTTTCTGTCCCACAAAACCTGAAAAGATCTTGAAATTAAATTTACCAGATTGTTTTGCGAACTGAGCAGTTACAAAAACATATTTTAAGAAAAAGATTTAAGAAAATTTCCAGAGAATAGTCTGGTTAATGCTGTGTTTATTTTGGAGAGCACATCAGTAACAGATACCCAACCACTAAGTTTTTGATTATTAAAAAAGCTGTAAAATTTCCAAGCATGAAACATTTAGAACATGAGAACAGCTCTACTGGGTTGGACAAAAAAATTGTTAGGACAATTAATCCACAAACGCCTGAAGTTTATGTCCAAAAAGGAGACAGAGGAGTCCTTTTTCTTTATTTGAATAAAGGGGGAGGTCATGGGGCATTTTCCCTGGGGTCGCTCAACTTTTGGAGGACACAGCCTCCTATTTATCCTGATTTCCTGGCCACATTTCCCTCTCTCTTTCCCCACTGGCTGAGGTACTTAAGAGTTACAGACTTCCTGGAGTGCCTAATACCTAAAATTACCCTTTAATGTATAACCCCCCTTTTAATTTTTAATTCTTATGGAATTTATGGGTTTTCCCCATTGTTTCTTTCATCTTTCAATATCCAATTTCATTTATCAACAAACCTACAGTTTGTTTGTAAAGGCAAATACCTTCTTTTCCATTCATCAATCAGTGGAATCCTTCCCATTGTTTCTTTTATCTCTCAGTGCTAGTTTTATCTACCAGCAGACCCACTGCTTGTTTGTAAAGACAAGTCTGTTATTCCTCTCAAAGTCTGTGCTAATGGAAAGACAGCATCAAAAATGACATGCATAGTATATTCTTCTTCTTCCTTCAGAGATGCTTCCTGCAAAGTGGGTTTTAGGGACTTGAACCAAAGATGATGTCTTTGTGTTTAATTGTAATGGGTGGAATTTTCTTCTTTGTTTATATCTACTGGTTTTGGACCTGTCTAAATTTTTGGCCTCCACAAATTCCATTAGGAATAAATTCTGCCATTGGGTTACACCATGTGAAGAAGTACTGCTTGAGTGTCTTTTAAGCCTGATAGTTGCTGATTTAATCTGATACCACATCTGTAATTCAGCACTTCTTGTAAAGACAGTAAGGCAGAAAGCGCTCGTGACAGTGTCAGTGTCAGACTAGAATTACCATGATATCCTACTGCCCTGTGCTCAGAACACAACATTGCAATTCAATCCCATATTCTGTGAAATTATACCAGAACTATCTGCTGTGCAGCAACACACCAAATAAAACTGCTCTGTAATGCTACTTTGAAGAAAACTAATGAACATTATTTTACATAGCTGTATCTGTGTACAGTGTTTATGTTTTATTTTCCATGGAGGATGATTGGTAGCATCAGCGACACCAGAGAAGTGCTGTAGTGGTAGTGCTCTGACAAGCAGTGTCCTAGGGAGGGGAGGGGTTGGGAAAATAGCAACACTGGAGCATGGGGAGTAAGGAGGAAGGAGGCAGCAGCAGAACTTTCCATTAGAGGCATTAGAAAACGGCAGGGGAAGTTCTAGAGGGGTGTGGGGGAAAGAAGGGAGAGGAGAAATCAGCAACGAAGCGGCACCATTTAAAATAAAACTAGCATCATTAAGAGAGACTGCTCCTGCTATTACAGAGCTTTTTTTTACACGGTGAGATTAACTACCCTGTGCTTATTCAGGACTTGAACTGTTCCTCATGCCGTGTTGAAATAATTTACCTGGTCATAATTTGAAACCTATGGGTCCAAGTGAAGCTAATACAAGGGAGACGTGCAGTTTCTTTCATCTCACAGAGATGTTGCAAGCCTCTGCTTTTTCAGAAAAGTAATTTCAGTTTTCTGCCAAATCTGTAAGCAGAATTACATGTAGATATTCTGATACTCTGTCAATCGATTTTCGTAATTTTGGCTCTAAATGTATTGCAGTTTTATGTAAGAGAGACAATTTGAAATACAATCCAAAAGGATAAACTGAACAAATAATAAAAATTCATTGATACCTCAAAGTCATACAGTGCTGGAAACACTGGGAAGATTTCATGCAGGAAGAAAAAAATAAGTTGTGTCTCCAGCTAGGTTTGTCATTTTCAGCTGTACTTTAGTTGGTTCTTCCAAATTAAAGAAATAAACAAAGCAGTAAATATTCAGTAATATATAGAATCATAGAATATGCTGAATTGGAAGGGACCCACCAGGATATAAATGTTCTTTTAAATAAAACTACTAAGTAGATTATTATTAACCTTGGTTCATCAGTTATCTTCCATTTTAGATGTAAAGTATAAGCTTTAGCTATAACTTATTTTTGGATTAGCCAATGAATTTCTGCATTGCCAGTGATACATTCTTTTTATTTTCTATGTTTCTTCACATAATTTTAATACACACTGCTTTCAGGGAGATTCGAAAGCTTATAGGCAACATTTGAGGTAGTTTTGTTTGTTGCAGATATCTTCCATAGTTAGACATGAAGCACAGGCGCAGCATGCAGGTAGTATGTATATACAGTATAGAGGTAGTAGATTTCAAACTGCAGGTAGTTGCCCAACAGGCTGTTTTGCTGCATTTCAGCATGTTTGTGACCAGCCTGACAGTCAGTTCAGGCATGGCAATATTCCCAGGCTGGTCGCGGGTGCTCGTAGTTTAGTTTCTCCCACTGCAGGTTCCTGGAAGTCCCTTGAACTGAATGGTGTCTACAAGGCACAGCTCTGAGTACAGAGGTGGGACAGGAAGTGCTGGATGGTATTGTGTCCCAGAGAAACGCAGCCTTTTTTTAGGTACTAGAAAGGCTGTCATATCCCCTGTAAGCCTGGCCAAGGCCAGAGTTCTTTCTTGTATTTTGCTGTCACCTCAAGGAAAGGACATAATCAGGGACATGAGAAAGAAGAGCCCTCTTTTAATCCTCTCCCACTCTTTTAATTGCCCTTTTGTGGTGGTGTTCTAGCAATAAATAAGGCCCCATGCAGTGCACATTTACAGACTGCTCATTTCTGCCTATTACTCAGCAGGGAAACAATAAGTACAGCGCTCATCCATGACAAGGAGTTATTAATTTGTTCTAAAGTATTCTGAGATTAAACTACTAAGATTGCTGTCATTCACAGGTGACATGTTTTATTTGCATGTATCTGTCTGCTTTGGTGTTTGTCAGTATGAAATGTTTTAATGAAATGGTCAAACTGTTGAAGAAAAAAGTAATAGTTTTGTTTTATATTACTTGGCAAAAAAAAGAAGCAGACTAATGGTGTTGAGAGGCTGGGAGTGTGTATATAAGTGTGTAGACTTGCCTGTTACACATTTCTGTTCCATCTACCCATTAATCCTGCTCAGTTGTCTTTGCCCCTTTCTATTTGTTAATTACTGTGTTTTTGCAGACTGTGGAGGAGATTGAGGGTGTGCTGGGATGTGACCTTTATCCAAACCTGTCTGAGGAGCAGTCTCAGTGGGAGAAGGAGCTGGCTGGCCTGCGGGAAGAGAATGAGAGCCTCACAGCCATGTTGTGCAGTAAAGAGGAGGAGCTCAACAGGACCAAGGCCACCATGAACGCTGTCCGTGAGGAGAGGGACAGGCTGCGTAGAAGGGTAAGGCTGCTGCACAGATGATGCCGCCTTCTTCCTCCAACCTGTGTGGTTTTGTCACCAGAACAGGCTTCTCACTTCCTGTGCTGGCTGTAGGGCTTGTTCTTTCCAAAGCTGGGTTATACAAATGACAAAACTAGAACAGAACTAAATATAGTTGAAAAAGAGTGTGTGAAAATCAGCCAGCGTGCACAACAGCCTGATTTCAGAAATCATGTGTTAACAGAATAACTGATACTTATCTTGAGGGAAGCATATGTAACTTGGATATAGAGAAAGCAGATGTTCATCTAAAGAATTTTCCTGTGAGGCTATTTTTCCTGTAAGCAGCAAATATTTCTTTGGTTTTGATGGGAATTCAATTTGTGATTAGGAGAAAGAAAAAGAGCAGGATTCCTGTCAGTGGGTAGTAATTCTCATACTGAACAATGAGTAGTTCCAGCCATGTCCTGCTTCCCTGTCTAAATTTATGATGCTTTAAGATCAGATAAAGGCTTTGTGCTTTGTGTGGAGTCCAAAGTAAAAAAAAAAAAAGGGGGGGGTGTGTGTGTGTGTGAAGTTTGTTCACAAAAAAGGTGAAAGATCCAAGAGAATGTGACCTCAGTCTCAGTTACTTTTAAATTTTGTTAACTTTGTGCTTGATAAATTTGCAGAGTTTTGGCTAGATATGAAGTATTTTTGGTTTTAAAACAGGCGGTTTCAAGTTTGTGTTCTGTAAGAAATGATCAAGCCCAATTTCATGAATCAAAATATAGAGTTTTATTTCGAGACTTAAACTCAGTCTCTAACAGCCACAATTAAAAGGAACAGTGTCGAACCCCGCATTTCGGCACTGGGTGAACACAGAAACGGACCCTATCGCTCTGAATCTCCCCTGTTCACAAAGTGTGTATCGAGCTTCTGGCTTTTATACAGTCTTTTGCTAAGGATGAGAAGCTACCTTACTTCTCGTGTCCCTTTTTGCTTCATCAGATATTCATGTCCATGTCTCCGGTCAGTTGAATAGATTTTCTGGGGGGGAACAATGTCTTGATTGCTTTCTCCGGAGTGGTGTTTAGAGATGTAAAGCTCGGCTGGAGCAGATAAGATACCTATCTGGTGTTGATCGCTGCGTCGTTAGCAGGTTCATGTCCGGGGGAGGGGGACACGTCTTACCTGGTCACTTCTTCTATTCACTGAGTAAATGAGTGTTCTGATGGTTTCCCAGCAGAAACCCCACCCCACCCGGTTTCTCAATCCTCCATGTCCCCCTCACATTCCACTTTTCAAATCCCAAGTACATTTTATATTTTACAAAGTTTAATTCAGACCGAACGTGAATTAACTTTATATTACATATCACATGTTCTGTCTGAATGAGAACTCAGACCACTATATCATGGTAAATTATTGGAAGTATTATTCTTTACCTATTGGCAGCAGATGAGCTTTTTTTGCGGTTCTAAACCAACACTGTCCTGCAGTGATTGTGCCATTATAGCATGAACCTGCATCATGTGAAATTTGTAATCTCCAGATATGAAGCCACAAATTGCCTTTTCAAAACTCTGTCTTCTCCTAACACTAAAAGGTCATGTATGATGAAGCAAGAATAGAAATCTCGTATCATATAAAGCAAGACCACCTCAACTTTTCGTTTGTCATTTTTTTGTCTTATTATACACCATAGGTTGTTTTCAGTCCTGAAACTTTTGGACTGATACTGCCATGGGGGTTTTTTGTTTTTTGTTTTGTTTTGGTTTGGTTTTGGTTTTGGTTTTTTTTTTTTTTTGTTTGTTTGTTTGTTTGTTGGTTGGTTTGGTTTTTTAGTGGAGGCAATTGAGCTACAGAAGTAGCGTTTACAGACTGGCTGGATGGTTGCTGAACTGAGAGGGTGAGCATCAACACAAGCAGGCAGAGAGTTGAAGCGTGTGCTTGAGAAATTTGCTTACACAAATGTAGGTAGTGACACTCCAGGTGATATAGATCAATAAATGAGTTATTAAACAGTAGAAAGGTAGGTGGCCTTGAGCATACAAAAAGATTCCTGCCTTGAGAAGTACAGCATGTTAAGAGTTAAGGGGGCTTGAAAGAATGGTAACAAATTCCTGCTGACATCAAGGAGCTCCTCAGTTGGGAAACAGCAAAGGGGAAAGAATTGGTGTTACAGCCTCAGGGATTAGCATGGCTGAGCCACAGTGGCAAATTCAGTCCTATGATGTACCAGAGAAGCTATTTTCAGTAGTGTGAAAAATGAGATTCACTTTCTTGGTAAAATTTAAAAAGTTTAATAAAAAGGC
The DNA here is from genome assembly GCF_015227805.2 of Hirundo rustica. NCBI lineage: Eukaryota > Metazoa > Chordata > Aves > Passeriformes > Hirundinidae > Hirundo > Hirundo rustica. The sequence continues at coordinate 45,830,868 of NC_053488.1, forward strand.
AATTAGGAAACAGAAATAAAAATAAAAGGATTACTGCTGAGTGCTTGGCATTCAGCAAAAAGCACACTTACCCTCTTGAAAACACACTTTAACTCCTTTTCCGTTGCATATTCATGAAGCATTGTGCATTAGTCAAACATTCTTTTGAGTTTAGATGTTCTTTTGCTTGGTTTTAACCTTTGACTTGTCTTAGATTAAATCAATATATTTTATTTCTCCTCGTGGTTCCATCCTGTTGTTCTTATACTCCCTGATAAGGGAGAGGCAATAAATTTTTCCTTTGGGGTTCTGGTTTCTGTCACTGTTATCTTCATCCAGATAGGGTACTCCTCAAATAGCCTTAACCATTCTCTGAGTTAGTTACATGAAAAAAAGCATTTTAACGTCACATAATCTCCATTTTAATATTATGCTATGGCCTAAGATATATTTATCACACTAGTATTTCTAAGTTTTGTTAACAGCAGAAATGAAAACTATTCATATAGCAAAGTTAATTTTAATATTATACATATAGCATTCACTTTAATATTAGCGAAAAGCCAATTATATAATTTTTTTTATAACAGTAGGGATTGGAAAAACTGTATAAAGAGTGGTGAGATCTGATCTGGAATGTTATGTTTTGTTCTTATTTCTTATGCATGTAAAGGTGCAGTTCAAATTGGCAAAAAACCAAAAAATTATGTAGACAATGGTCAGAGAAATGGGCATTGTCCATGGAGAAGGGACTTGACCTGTCCAGCATGGCAAAAAAAATTCTTTATTTGTTTTCCTTTTACAAATACTAGTGAAAGAAAATAAAAAGGAGAGTAATGGCTCTAAAGTCAGGGACAAATCTGGAGCAAAAACAGACTAATGCGAACCACTTGTGGCTATCTGATGTCAGAAGTTAGACTGTGAGGTGTCCAAAACACAAGAAGATTGTGATTCTGAACAAACAGTAAGGAGTAAGGCTATTGACTACTTTCTAAATTGAGCTTTAAAAGAATAAAGTTTTGTTCATATAATGAAATATATGCCTATGCAAAGATGCCTGTCAAAACCAGGATCATTACATTAGGATTGTATCCGAAGGAAAGCAGAAAAAGCCAAGTTAACACAGCTGCATTAATTCTAGAGCCAGCCTTAGCACCTTTTCATGATTCTGCTATGTTTTGACTGGCTGCCAGCAGTTCCAGTTCTCTATTATGGAAGCATCTGTGATGGAAACAGAATTAAGGTTATCAGCTTATTTCGGGTGTTTGCAACTACAGAGGACTTTAAGGAAATCTGGTAATTAATATCATTCTTATAATTCAGAACAACTGATTTATTGCCTCCACCAGAGAGGTTAGTTTGTGACATATGACCCTGTCTTGCACACTATGTAATTGTTGCACTGGAGACCATATTTGCATTTTTAATGTAGCTTCATGTCCATAATGGCAACAAAATAAATGTTTTCTTTGACCTATGAAATACTTTCTATATGCCACCTGAACTCAAGAGACACTTCAAATTATTTCCCTGGAGATGGGAAAGGAGATCCAACTAAAATTTAATTGTTGTCCTCAAATTAAATTGGGTGAAGTGAACAAGCTTGAAGTTGACCAGATCAATAGGTCTGTTCCCTCAGACCAGTGCCTGTAATCAAGCAGAGTGCTTTCAATACATTTTTCTCAGGCTTGTTGGAGATTTAATTTAATTAAATTAATTCATTTACTGCACTCGGTTAACAGACTGAGCTGCTCTCTGGTACAGTAGCTTACAAGCAACATACACTCAGAGTTCATTTCTCACAGATCACTAGAGAGTGAGGTAATTGCTTACTTTTGTAGGTTGTCTGCAGTGTAACAGGTAATTGCATAATGCAGAGGCTTATTTTACCTCTGGTTTATTTTATTGCATTAAAAATAAAATCTGTTTAGGTCCGGGCCAGTCAGTGCCCTAGAAACTGCTTACCCATAGCTGACCATAATCCTGAATCCAGTAATACAGATAAGATGGTGGGCTACTTCTGTAGCCTGTGGGATTCATATTAATATTGCATGAGAATAAGGCTGTAATCAGGTCATCACTATTTACAACTGCTATTGTGAATAACAATTGTTATTCACAATAGCAGGCTTAAGTAGTAGAAGAAAAAGTAATATTTGTGTTCTTACACAGAAGTCCTTGTATTTGGCAGGGGATTCAGATGAGGAGCAGTGAAACAGTCTATCCTGACTGCAAAATAAAAATTGTGGGGTTTTAATTACTGCCCATGAAAGTTGCCAGATAGGTGGTACCTCAGCGCAGTCCTCAGGAGCTGGTTGGCATATAAAGCAGTGGGTGTGGGCAGTATTCAGGCTTCCCTGAGGCTGTTCTGTGTGAAAAGACAGTTGACAGTTCCAGTTCTGGAAGTCTGTTAAGTCTGGTCTCTGCATGAGCCATATGGCAGCTTCTTGAGTTATTCTCATACTTCTGGTTGTGAAGGTTGTTCTGTACCTGCTCCAAACTCAGCTGAAATCACCAAATTGATCAGAAAAAAAAACAACCCACACCAAAACTTCATTAGCTATCTTCAACTAAGACCCTAATGAAAACATAATCTGTGGAGTAGTAGAAAATTAGCATTTTATGTGTGATCCCATCAGCTGCCCACATTTCCTACTCCAGAGAGCTTTGATTTGAGCAGAGGGCTCTCCCAAAATATGTGGTTCTTGTGGACAGTTGAAAGCTACCCCTGCCACAGCAGGACTCAGATCTTTGGTTTTGCAGTTGTTCTTGGGCCCACACTGTTCTCAGATGACACAAAGCTGGCAGAATGTGGTGGACTCTATACTGTAGTCATTCCTGTTGGGATCAGAAAGTATTGTTCCAGATTGCTGGAGAACATTGATACATTATGGGGCCTTAGAGATAATTCTCTGCTTAAAGTGACCCTGGGGCTGTTCTGTCTTCTTTGTCTCTTGGTGAGCACAAGAAACCTGAGGTACCATTCTCTGCATCCTTCACTTGCATGCTATTTGTTTATGCAGCAGCATTTCCTCTTGGATATCAACAAAGTAGAGTTTTACTTCTCTTTCCAAGCTTGCATGCAAATACTCAATGTTTAATTGACCTTATAGATACCAAAAAAGATTTCTTACCATTACTCAATCAATCACAACAGACAATAGATAGGAACTCAGACTTTGTTTGCTCTGGTGCTCATGATATAGGAGAGGCTGAAAATTATCTGGTTGTAAATAATCAACACTAGGACTGAATGAAAGGTAAGGGGATTTTTTTGCTGGGAGGGATGCTCACCACCCAGAGCAGCTCAAGTTATTACGCTGGTGTTTGATTTGGCATCTCTTCCTCCACAGATCTGCAGTATGGAGATGAATAAATTAGAAAGTGGGAGAAGTTTACTCCCTGTGGCTTGTTGTACTTCATCTTCCTCCTCTGTGTAATAAGGGAAGGAAATAAAGCAGCATTAAAATGCTGGAGGGAAAAGGTCCCGTTACTTGACGGGTTCAAAGGTACTGTATGATGAAACAGGTCACAAGTAGGGTAGAACAAAAAGAAGAACAGGCATGTCCCTCGTTTGAAACTGGTTTAGAAACAAAAGCAGCAGGTCTCCTTTGAATGTGGAAATCAGTGACAAAAACAGGCAGTTTGTAGCTGTGGGGTTTTTTGGTTGGTTTTTTTTTTAGGATATGTTAATGAATCATGCAGTTGTCATTATGCATGTGCAAATAAAAAGACTAAAAATACGCTTCTAAGAGTCACGGTTACAAATACTGAGAATATTCCACTGAAACAATTTTCGATAGCCTGTGGTGCATTTGGACAAGCATGTCTGTGACACCTGTTAATAGCTTATTAAGTCTTTCATAAATTGAACATTGCTGTAGTGTCAGCCCCTTTTCTCTTTTATCATTGCTTTCTTTTTATTTGGTTCTTAAGGTAATTAGAAATTACCCTAAATTTTTCACTATTTCCTACTCCAATTCTCAGCATCCAAAGTAAAAAAAAGAAATTAGAAATGCAGCTCAGCAATTGTCTGAATTGCAAAACATCAAATGTTAATAAGTGACATTTCAAGTTACTTATGTTTATATTAATAACTCGAGAAAATCTGTTTGCACCTGACTTCTTTTTGGTATCTAGGCTATCCATTGCTCTGAAACCTAATGGCTCTGTTGCCTGGTGTCTCACTTAATGTACCTGCTCCTGCTCTTACCAGGGTTCCAACACTTCTTTACTTCTGTAATTTCTTGGACTTCCTCCAATCATTCAGAAGATCTTTGCTTTCCTTTTTTTCTGGATTTCACAGACATTTTCCTGGATTTATCCCTTTCTCAACTCCTTTTTTTTTTTTTTTTTGGACCATATATAATAAGATCCACTTGCCAGACAGTTTCCACCTCATTTTAGTGCTTCAGGAGTTTTTGGCAATTTTTATATGCTTCTGCATGTTTCTGTTTTTAAATTAGCATGATGAAAGGACTCAAGAAATTTTTCTTTGAATCCTTCCTGGTTATTCCTCCTCCCAAACTCAGGAATCCACACTCTTCCTGTCTTAAAATGTAACTTTTTTGGGTTTGTTTCTGTACTTACCTTTATCCATTGCATTTCGCCAATTTTGTTATCAATTTGCTGTAAGATATTCCCTTCATCACTCTCCTGTTTCCAAGTGTTTATTGTGTATCATGTACAGTACTGCAGTTTACCTTCATTCTATGAGTTAACCTTCAGAATATTTTATATTACATTGGTAATGATGCTAAAGACTTGACACAGTAGGTCAGAAAATTTTTAATCCTGCTTTTAAAACCAGTCTTTTCATAACCTGTGCATTTGCCAAACCGGAGAAGACAACTGCTCTTCTGAACTCTGATTTGGGTTTGGGGTATTTTCCCTTCTTTGGTCGTTTGGTTTTGTTGGTTTTTTTTTTTTTTGTTTTTTTTTTTTTTTTTTTTTTTCCTGTAGAATAGCTACCAGTATGGAAAAGTACTTTCTGAAGAGACGCTAGCAATTCCTCCATTTACAATGAGGTTTTTGTGACCATAAATAGTTACCTAATATGTCTCTGGGCAGTGTGGTAGGTGGGCAACCCAGTCATGAGATGCTTGCTGAATGTGTGAATTATGAGATGGGTAATTTTACAGGTCAGACAAACTTGCCCTGTTATTCTGCTCAGAATTAGCATACAGCACTCAGTGTTGCTCTAATTAGTGCAGTTACTTATAGCAGTCAGTTCAGCGTGTAATTTCATAAATTAAGGCCTGTCTTAGTAAATACATCAAGGAGAACAGATAAGCAGACAGCTTCTTTTTGTGGTTGCTTCTTGTCTTGATTTTGAAAGGCAGTTGTCTGCCAGGGAAAGCTAGAGCCTCACTTGGAATGGAGAATGTAAACCCCCTTCCCTCCAAATTACTATAATTTTGCAATTAGGGGCTTTCAGGCAAAGATGTGGGAATAGGAGTAACAGTTCTTTACTAGGAAGAAAAAAAAAAAAAAACCAAAAAACAAAAAAAGTAGTGCCAAAAAACAAAAGCAAAGACACAAACAAAAATCCTGGGAAAAACCCTGACAGAATCAGGGATACAACCTGTCACCTTGTTGGCCAGGGTGTTGGAAGCAGTCCAAATAAATCCTCCTGGAGGAACAGATGTGGTTGTGTGGAGTTGAGATGGTCCTGCAGAAAGTTCAGTGGTGACAAAATGGGTCCAGTCTTCCTCTGGGAACCAGTGGAAAAAACAGATATCTGGTGGTCTTCAGTCCCAGTTTTTATCTAGCTAGGAACAGTTGGCTCCTCCCCATATGTGTGGAGCATCTCACAATGGGATGATGGAAAGTGTCATGTCATTGGTGGGCCCTAATGGCCCATTATCATAAGATGTCCCCCTGGAGGATGGAGGGGTGGTGAAAGAGATAAGAAACGCTGTCCCACCTGGTTTTAATAGCTGGACCATTATCAGAAGGCATCCGCCCTCCTCCCCCCTGGAGTCACAAGAGATAAGGAAAAAACATCTCCCCAGTAGCCTTCAACAGGTGAAATAAAATGCACATTTTTTGGTAACATAAGCCAAGACACTTCTATGATACAACATTACGGCAGTGAGTTGCACAGAATAATAACTGTGCTGTGCTCTGATTTTTCTTCTAGAAGTGCTTTCCTGAGCAAAACTTTACCTGACTAAACTCTTAGCTGTGTTCATTTCTCTTTCTGTTGCCAGTGTTGTTTTACAGATTTGTATGAATAATTAGCTTTGTAATCCTGGCCAAAAGTCACTTCCCAGTAAGAAAACACGGAATAAAGGAAACCTGTCTTCATTAAAGGTTTGTGTAATACAGGCTTTGCATAAGGTAGTTCTAAACTTCAGCATCTACCAACACTTGGCATTTAAGCAACTTTACCACTCTCTTTCCTGCTTGCACTTAAATTGAAAATGCTACCTGCTTTTGGACTGCAATCTTCCAGGACTGGCTTCTAAGCATAGGTGAATATTTTAGCAATTTTTAAGTTGGACGTGATAGCTGGGGTTTTATTTTATAAAGAATACATCCAAATGGTCTTCCTATTTGTTTGCTTTTAAACAGTGCTGTAACTTAACCCCTTGGAGAATTTAGGTTGGAACAGCCTAGGTTGAAAGAAATAGTAATAAATGGCAATTTTGAAGTAATGAAATTTGGGAGTTACTAATTTTTTTTCTTTCAGTGTCAATGCCACAATACAAATCCTATCTGCAATGACAGCTGCAGACAAAAAATGTGCATATGTGGTTTATTTCAGGTTTATGCATACCAACAGGATGAAGTTACTGGTTTGCAGCAGTAGAGCACTTCTGTCCTTAAGGTTTGCATTAGTGCAGCTGTATCCATGTTGAAGCTAAATGTCTATACAAACAAAGGAGGCCTCCACTGCAAATATGTAGAAGATACTTGCTATGGATGTGCACTTCATACACTCTGTTCAGTTAACTTCATGAGAAAATCACAGTTAAGATACATAATTCTGGGTCAAGCACCCCTATCAATTTTTCACAAGTTACTTTTAACATTGGGGGATTTGTTTTGAGGTTTTGTGCACTTTAGTTATTTGGAATAATTTTCTTCAAGGTGTAGCGCTCCTCCCCAGCTGAACAGGGAACTTAAAAGTGCAGTGTGACTTTATGTGTTTTTATTGTTGACACCTATGGCTTTTAAAAAATACCATGTGATGTAAAACACACAGGTTGTTTTTTCTTTTTTTCGTAATTTGTAAATACCTAAAAATTCTTTTGACACAAAGTGTGCAGGCAATCTGTCCTTCAGTTTGCATGCAACAGAGGGAGAGGCAGGGATACTCTTCAGGAAATAGGAGTAGCCTGTAGAGGATTGTAGGAGGCATAAAATACTGCTTTGGTGACTGGAGAGTGTTCCAACTTGAACTCTTTCCTCTCTGAAGTAGGTTGAAGTATCTGTTGTGCAGAAAACACATGACTGCTGCTGCTTCAAGCAGAGATTGATAAAACACTGTTGCACCCACATCTAAGAAAATTTAAGCTTTGATGCAACTTTAATTTTGGGACTTTTTATTAAGGGACTTCAGCTTGCTTAGTCTTTGTATAAATGCATTTAGTATAAAATCCTGCCTTTACTTAAACAGTAGGAATCACAGTTGCACTGTGATGCACAGTTGCATATAAGGGGAAATATCAAATGGGCAGAGCTTTGCTTGACTGGACTTCCAATAAAATTTCAAAAGTCTTGTTTTGTAGGGGGACTGTTTCAGCAAAATCACATAGAAGCCTGTGTATTTAAGGAAAACTATGTTCATGGGTATCTCCTCTTCAGATCTCTTCAGATGAATTCCTTCACCTTCTCCCATCTCACAGTCTTTGAGACCTGTGGGAAAAATGAGCTCTGTCACTTTAACTTGTGTCATAACTGTTGTGTTAAGCTGACCATTCCTTGTCTATTCATAATTATTCCAAGGTAAACACTTATAATCTTTAGCACAGCTATAGTTTGGCTCCTGCAGACCTTTCTCTCTTTTTTTTTTTTTTTTTTTTTTTTTTTTTTTTTGCCTTTAAACTGAAAAGTATTTGACATCTGTTCTACAAGTATCTCATGTGTTATGAAGACCATACAGCATTTGCAGGCTATGTTTACAGAGAGCTTTTACAGACTGTTGGTTGAGTACCTTGCTGGGTTGTTTTTTTGGTTTGGTTTGGTTTGGTTTGGTTTTTTGTTTGTACATTACTCACTAAATGGTAGCTTTAGTTGACTGTAGTTTTGAAGCATGATTAATGTTTGAATTTCTTTAACCTTTAAATATGACAAAGTCATCATGTGATTTACTTATGTCAAGAATTTTTTTCAGCACTAGAGTTTTCCACTAACAGGATGATTGTCATTTGATTTGTTTAGCCATCATTATCTTAGGCTGGAGCATTAACTTTACCCCAGAGAGAACAATTTCTGTACCTATAGTACAGCTGAAACTTTGAGTAATTATTCTACAGTGGTATGTTTGCATATTTCCACATTGCACATAGTTGAAAAAAATTATAGCAGTGGGATTTTAAAAAAACTTCCATTCATCGGCTCTCTACATGAAAACTTCATCGCCACCACAGTACAAAAATGTAACTTCTGTGGTGAAGCCAGAAATAATTAGACTTGGCTAGACAATGAGAAAATCTCCAGACTATTTAAACCATAAAAGTGGAAAAATCAGAATGTTATTTTTTATTGCAGGTCCGGGAGCTGCAGACTCGTTTGCAGAGCATGCAGGCCATGGGCCCATCCAGCCCAAGCCGCCTCAGTCCTGCCAACCGCCCCATCAACCCCAGCACAGGAGAGCTGAGCACCAGCAGCAGCAGCAACGACGTTCCGATCGCCAAGGTGGGGTTTTTGTGTTTGTAACCCTTCTCATGACCTGGAAAAAGTAGGCTTCATTTTGTGCTATGCAAGTGTGGGATTAACTGGGAAATATTCAGGGGAGTCCTGAGCAGGTCCGTGAATTTGAGCTGTGGAAACATTGTTTATTGTAGTTCTCTGAGTTGCAACACAGGGCTCAGTTCTTTAGAAGTTTGCTTCAGCTTTGCAAGTGTAACTAGAGAACAGAAAGGGTTTGTGTGATTGTTGTGGGGTGTGGGCTACTGTGTAACCTGTACAGCATTCTGATTTGCAGGTTGCTGAAAGAGTGAAGTTGTCAAAGACAAGATCAGAGTCTTCATCATCTGATAGACCTGTCTTAGGATCAGAAATCAGCAGCATAGGGGTGAGAACTAAGAACCATGTGCATGCATGATCCATGTTCCAATAAAAGCACTGTTTTCTTAATAAAATTAATATATGTAATATCTGAAAATACTTTAAAAGCTAGTTTGAGCAAAATACTTCAACACAGACTATTTCACCCAGTATTAAGATCTCATTTACTCGTAACTAGTGGCTAGAAATCATTCTCATGAGTGACTTCAAGAGGAAAATTTTGAAGTCAGTTCCATCAAAATATTCTTCAAGGAGACTCTCCAGTTTCTTTTCACAGCTTTCAACCAACAGCGAACTGGATTCTCCTTTTGAAATGCCAGTGTAAATCGATAATACTGTTGTTACTGTGTGTTAATATTTTTTAAATTGAAGAATTTGGCTCTAACCCTTAGCTAAGCTCTCAAGAACATAAATAACTTGCATAGTAGGCTTTTTAAATATATAATGAAATAGTGGACTTCACCTTTGGTTAGTAGAATTTTAGAAAAAAATGGCTTCTAAAAGTGGAGCCTTGTAAATGTACTATTCAATGTAAAATTCATAACATAAGACTGAATAATAAATACATTGAAGTGAGTGCATGCGAGCAAATGCAGTTCTTCATGCAGAAAGTATCTGGGAGAAATCCAGTGGGTATCTATTCACAATGCTCTATTAACTCTGTTGTGCAGGTGTCTAGTACTGTGGCTGAACATTTGGCACATTCACTCCAAGACTGTTCAAACATCCAGGAAATCTTCCAAACTCTCTATTCACATGGGTCTGCTATCTCTGAAAGCAAAATCCGAGAGTTCGAAGTGGAGACGGAGAGATTAAATAGGTGAGCTGGAAAGTTAGATGTGATCACACATGTTGTCTTCTGTTAGCTTTATTAAAATTGACTGCTTTTTTTACCCTTTTTGAACATTTCTTAGTTCATTTCCAACTCAACTGTGGTAGCTGCAGATAAACATGGAATGTGATTACTGAAGAGGAGATTGAATCATGTGCTTAGGATTCTTTTCATGCGTATGAGTTTGTTTGTGCATTATTAGATCAGCACAGCACCTTCCCCTGTCTGCACTGTGGAGTGTCCCTCTCTGTGGCTAAGTAGTCATGGCATCTTTTTTCATAAGACATGTTACTCCTTGAAACAAGGAGTCCCACAACTTAGTCTGCATCATTCTGGAATTAGCTTGCTTTGTTTTGTCCTGAAGAAACAGAATAATAGCATTTAAATGTCTCAATAAAAGTACTGATGTGTGGTGCTGTGATATATGTACCAGCAAATAGGTTTCTTTCTGCACAAGAGAGATTGGAGGCTTCTGGTTGCAGTTAAAATACTGGTAGTGTTTGTGTTAGCAAACTCTGTCAAAAGCAGTGGTTTATATCTTTTTTGGCACATAAAATCAAAACTGTGGATCGGGAGTATGAGAAGTGTGTCTCAGCATATCTCTATCCAAATTCTGTCTTCCCCACAGCTAGCTCAAATTTAGTCTGATCTGTACACTATCTCTTTTTATTTATAGCTCATGTTTTTGTAGTGCTGCAAAATGTGATTCTTGTTTTCTTTTTTCCTTTTTTCTGTACACTGCACAATTATGTTTTGAGAACATGTATCATTATAGAAGATGTCAAGATAGAGATGGTGACTGTTCTAGTATCTAGAAAAGTCAATGCTTTATTATGGTAACTAAACAACAAATGGTATATTGGCCTTTCTCGTTCTTCTTTGTCAAGAATTCAGTGATTTTAGAGTCCTGGCATGGATTTCTCCATTAGCTACCTGTGCAAGGTTTCAAAATTTTTTGTCTCTCTGCTTTTGGCATATATGCAATTTTTACTGTTAGGCATAGTATATTGATGTGTGGTTCAGTTGTCAGCAGAGAAAATAAACAGTAATACTGATACTATGAATCCTCATTTTCATGTTCAGGGTTAACCTCATTGAGGAGGGTATTACAGTTAAGTTTGTTTGACTTTTGCCAGAACATTTGGAGGTTACATTGCCCCACTGAAACCTCATTTGTAGTTTGGAAGTTCACAATCCAAACATGACTTCAGGTGGAACGTTTACTCTGGATTTTCAGAATAAAGGAGGCATTTATGCAACTGCATGATCCCTTCACACACCCACATTCACACTAATGAATATGCCACTTAAAACAAGTTGCAAATGTGGCAGCAGAAAGTGAGGAATGAAGGCAGAAAAATTGAGCAAAAGGTTAATATGAAGCTGTCCTATGCAGTCTTGTGGAGTTCTGCTTGCTGCTGCTGCACAGGGTTATGACTACATTTTATGGGGACGAGAAGAGGATGACCTAAGAGAAATTTCTCTCCTCTTGGCTTTTTGTAGACAATACAGGACTGATGGATTTTGCCACCTTCATTAAAAAGCACTTGTGTAGACCAAGAAATTTTCATTGTTTCATAGTATGATTGTCCTAGAATTTTCAGGACAGTGACTGCAAGTTAAGGTTGAAGGTTACAAATGGCTTGGTTTTTTGCAGCCGTATTGAACACCTGAAATCCCAGAATGACTTGCTGACAATAACACTGGAGGAGTGCAAGAGCAATGCAGAGAGGATGAGCATGCTTGTGGGCAAGTACGAGTCCAATGCTACAGCTCTGAGGCTGGCACTGCAGTACAGGTATGTACCTACACAGGGGCTCAGCCAGGAAGGGGGAGCTGGGGAAGACTTGGTAGAAGTGTTTGGGAGTGAGGTTGTTGATGTGACATAGTAATACTGTTTATTTTTTGTTTCCTCCCTGAAAAAGCACCCCTTTGGTTAAGCTACCTGATTAAATACCCAACTGAAGTTTCTATAGTGTATTTCAGCTGTAGTTAACCAGCATCCAACAGGAATGTAGAGGTTTATCTCTTCATTCTTAAATACTGAATTAACATTTGAATTACAGTTTGTGTGTAGGCTCAGTCTGTCTTGCTGAATCCAACATTAAGATACAGGTTCTCTGTACCTTTCCCAAAACCCGTGGACCAGAGTGTTTTACTCCACGTAACTGAGAATGACTTTGTATTGCATCAGTTGGAATTGTGGATTAGTGGCTTGATATTTGGTAATAAGTATCTAAATTTGCATCAAACTGTTTACAAAAATGTGGTGTCACTTAAGACCTTCAACTGCAACTAATTTGGGACAGGCAGGTTTGGTCTTGGAACAAATTGTGAACCTTTTAAAGAATATATTCTTTTACCATCAGCCTTGAGCAAATTGCAATGAAGTGTTAATTCCTAATAGTATATTAGTATGTATTTTTAAAAACATTATATATTTAAAAACACTTAAATGCAACAGGGATTGTGTGACTCATAAATATAATTGGAAACTGTTCTGTTGTAAGGAGGAACACCTTACAGCCAGGACAGAGCAAGAAGTATTTTTCGTGCATTTTTTCTGCTTACAACATTTCACGTAGTATAATTATATTGTAGAGCATAGAATACTGTATGTTATATAGTAAGAAGGTCTGGGAAATTTTTCTCAAAGGGATCATCTTAACTACTGTTTGTATTGTCACCTGTTTAAAAACATGCTTCTGGAGCTTTCTTTATTTCAGATCACTCTCTTATCTTTTATCTTGTTACATTACATGAGGCCAGCGTAGCACTGTTACAAGAATGGGGAGACTTGTGATAGAGGCTATGCGTATAATGTTATTTAATATCCCTGCTGCTAGATAAGTAGTAGATAATTATGCAGTTAATCAGATACCTCTTTTGTTGTTGTTGTTGTTGCTATTGGAGGTGTTCTTCTCTAAATTACAGTTAATATTTTGAGTGGTTTTTGTTTTCCCTTTCAGTGAACAGTGCATAGAAGCATATGAGCTGCTGTTGGCACTGGCAGAAAGTGAGCAGAGTCTCATTCTTGGACAATTCAGAGCTGCAGGTGTTGGTTCTGTTGGTAAGATGTCAATAGATCACTTAATTTAAGGGGTTTTTGGCATTTCAGCATTAGAATTGGTTGTAATGGTCAGTCATGTAATGATCCATTATTTAAGAATGCTCCTTAGTTGTTCCTTTTTTTTAACTGTTTAAATTAGTTTACACACCCCAAAAATAGGGGGCAAATGCAAGAGAGCAATTTAAATTCCCCTGTGCCTGCTATCATGAGGAGCTGCCTCTTGTGGGAGGAGTGAGATTGTTGTAGGTATGCAGTTGTACAGAGCAGAATAATTAAACAGTCCTTGTGAGCACAGGTGGCTTAGGACCATACAGCTGTGGTAGTTGCAAGTCCAGTAAGATTGACACCCCAGAAACAGTCTAATCTGTGAAAAACTGGGATTGAAATAATACAAAAGTAGCACTGAGTAGTTACAAATTAAAAAAAAAAAAAAAAAAAAAAAAAAGGCTGTAATTTTTCACCCCCTGTTTTACCTTTGCTCTGGAATTTTAAAACATTCTGTCTTCTGTTTAGCCTGTATGTTCTGGATTTTTCTTATTTTGTGGTTAGTTATGGCTAGGTGTTGTATAATATGCTACCTGCTAAGTAATGGAACAAGCCACTATCATAGGTAGAGTACAGTTCAGAAATTTGGAGCCTGATGGAAAGAGGTGATTACACAGTGAAATTCCAGTGTTAGTAGTTCCATTTGTTTTATTGGTAGGAGAAGGTAGTCATAGTAATCTTCAAGTAGAAAAAAGGGAAGCATTCAGAGAGAATAGCTCTTCATACTGTGCTAAGGCATAGCAAGTGCCTAGTGTGTTAGGAGCACTGGCTTCTCAGTAGAGGGGATGTCTGAGATTTTCTTCCACCTTTCTCCAAACCCTGTTCGTTCCTTTCCACAATGTGCTAGGGGACTTTTCCCAGCTGGCAGAGATCAGTGAGTAGCAAAAATGAATTTAGTCTTGGAATTTGTATTCTTGTAAGAGGTAGAAAGAAATCTTATAAGGGAGAAATACTTTGGGTTTCATCTGACGTGCATTCTATGGAAGAGACTGTAGTTAAATTTTTATGTAGGTGTCTGTCTACAGCATCTATCTGAGTCATTGAAAGCTGATATAATCACGGACAAAGACCCTCTAACTACTTGAAGTTAGAAAGTGGTATGTTTATTCACCGGCGGGTGGCACGGGAGTCATCTCTGAAAGGTGTGGCCGCCCCGAACAAGGCTCTTTGCTCTCTATTTATTTTCCAAGATCTTACATGCAATACATATGCATAACCCCACCACCTCCCATTCCCGCTCTCAATTAAAATGAAGCTATTAGTCCTTCACGCATGCCCAGTTCTTCTCTTGAATTGGGTCAGTGGTCTTGAATTGGGTCAGTGGTCTCAAAGGATGAAGTCAGGAGAGTCTTCATCAGGTCTCTGTGACCCTCTGGCACTCTCCAAGGTCCCCTGCTTCTTGATTGATTGATTGATTGATGCCAAGTCCAGGTGCTGGCCATTGTTCTTAGTGGTTTGAATCTGTTCTTACGACGGTTCACTTACTCCACTTTTTCTATAAACAAGCTCATAATATAACAGTTAGCTCTAGCTTGGGCATTTACTAATCTAACTTACATCTTGATCAATATAAATTACTTCTAACCCTTAGCTAAAATCTTAACTTTTTAAAGTCATGTTTCATGTCTTAATTATGGTATTATCAGTTACAGCCCTGAGATGGAAATAGTGCAGATTTCCCATTACACAGCACAGTGTGGAGGAAGTTGTGTAAGGTTTACGTACCTTTACTTCATTATGAAATTTAATTAACACACCTAGATAAAAGAACATTTTTGGTTTGAAGATCAGCCAAACTTTATATCAACATCTATGAGTGGAAAATTCATGGGAGTTGTGTCACTTAAAACTGAGCGTATCCAGCTTCTCTTAACAGAACATTCACCCTTCCTTTCTTCCTCATTAGTGTTACTTCTAGTGCATGCACTTCACTCAGCAAATGTGAAGTACAGCTAATTGACTTGAACAAGGATTAAATGAAAATCCAACACAGAGCAAGCTGTTGAGTTTTGCTGAAGTATGAATATATTGTAGCTTAATCTACAAATACATTTGTAGATTTTCTGTGTAGCCAACAACATGTCTTAATTTAATGACCTGACTGCAGCTGAAAGACTGTAGGAGTAGTGACAGTGGTGGTTTCAGTTCTGCTACTCCTGAAGCTTAACAGCTACACAGGTAGCTGTATAACCACTTAAAAATATAGCAATTTAATAAACCGTGGCTAGTTTTCTTTTGGCTTAGTATGCATGAGCGTAAAATGTGAGCGGCTGCTTCTGAGCAGGAGAGCAATCCTTTTATCTGGCCAGGTAGCATGTAAGAAGGTGTTCTGGCAAACCATCAGGCTTGAGGGCAAGGTGCCTGTGAGGAGAAGCTCTGGAGATGACTACACTGTGAACCCATACTGCACCAACTGAACTAAGAGCTGTAATTGAAGCAGAGGCTTTTCCAGTGTGTTCATAATTTGAGCATCCAAACCTAATGTTAGTGCAGAACACACATCATTACAAACAGACAAGCTAAAATCCTACATCACTTAAGACATATTGCCTGGAGCCGCAAGTACCTGGAGCTTGTAACTGGTAGCGGGGTGCATTCAGGCCAGTATCCCAGTTATTACCGATGCTCACAAGGAAATTAAGTTTACCTCACAGATTGGTAATGTACTGTCATTGTCATGATGTAAACTGAGAGCAAGTAGAAAGATCTCTTGCCTTAATTTCTGTCTGAAACATTGTTTGCTTGAAAACTAGGGGACCAGACAGGTGACGAAAATGTCACCCAGATGCTTAAGAGGGCTCATGACTGCAGGAAGACAGCTGAGAATGCAGCAAAAGCCTTGCTGATGAAGCTGGATGGGAGCTGTGGGGGAGCCTATGCAGTCACAGGCTCTAGCATGCAGCCCTGGGAAAGCCTCTCCTCCAACAGTCACACCAGGTAACTGCAACTCTTTTGCTCTCCTAATCTCATAGTCTTGTATTTCAGACAAAAAGTTATGTTTTATTGTATTTGCTGAGCTACCTCTCCTCACCTCAGTCCTTTGGCTTCTGTGCTTTGATTTATAAGTCACCTCAGTGGTCTAATTGTCTTTGGACTTTGAGCAACTCCAGCCAAGAAGAGTTTTGTTTAACTTTGTTGCTAATGGGTGCAGAACTTTGATCTAACTCATGAAGGGCAAAACCAATACATTTGTTTTACTACAGTGACTTTCTTGCTGTTTTATTGGAACTCTAATCATGTACTTGTTACTCATATCTATTGTATGCAGAGAGCATGGATGCGTGGAGAATCAGAGATCTGAAACAGGCTTTCACTGGCATTTTGGAGTGCTCAAGAATTGTTTTCTAAATGTTGCAAATCTAGCCACTCTGTTTTAAACTATTTCCTCTCCCTTCTCCTTCCTTACCCCTTGCACCCTTCCAAATTCTTCCTTCGCATCCTGTTCTTTTCACACATGGCATGGCATAGATTGGATTCTTCCAGGAAAGACTGGATATTTCAGCTTTTCTGAAGACCTACAAAATAACGAAACAGATGAGCTATTATTGCAGAAGTGCTCCAGATCAAAGATATCTGCCAGCAGCTTTATTTTGAGCTTTTGTCTATCTGTGGTGTAATTGTACTCTGCAGTAAATATGTGTGCTGGTATATAGATACAAATTTGGCAAGTGTCCTGGATAAATACAGATGAACATTTTTCTCTTCAAGAGTTATTTTCATTTCTCAGATTTGCTCTAAAGCTTTATTTTAATTCCGTTTTCTAGCCAGTTCTTTATTCAAATGCTGTCATTTGTTGACACTTCAGAAGTTTATTTCAGTACTGTATCATTTTCTCTTCCTGCTGATGCCTCCTCCAAAGGATCTTATTTCCTGCTGTATAACTGGCATGGAATTGCTAAAAAGTGAGGGAAAAGGTAATCTGAGGGAACAGGGTCCTAATGTGAGGAGAATTTTAATGTTTTATTCAAAGAAGTTTTCTGATTCACTCTCAGTGCAAGAAAGCTGTCTTTACATAGAGATTGTTGTGGCAGCATCTGTGCTAGTAGCATACTGATCACACTTTGTACTAAAAGCATTTAAACCAGGCTTGGAAAGAAACTACATGAAGTTGTTTCAAGCAGTTGGCTTGCTGTGTCTTAGGCCATATATGGTCTGCTTGAAACTGCTTGAGACAGCTTCATGTAATTTCTGTATGTGAACATTTTGTCTGTGTCTACATGTAGTAACACCTAGTGTAGAAACAAGACTACCTTGTTTCCCATTCCATTGTTCGAAATGGTAATTTTCAGTTTCTCAGAACTACCTCAGTGTTTTTCTTCCTTGAGAGATTTGTGGTGTGTAGTCAAGGCATAGTAATTTTTTTGTTTCTTGAAAATAGTTCAGGCAGTTTCCAGTATTGACAGGGAAGAACTGTGAGGAAGAGGGATTTGTTCCTGTTTCAGTGCTTGCTTTCCTAGACTCGCACTGAAAATGTTTGGTAGGGATGTAACCTCTACAGCCCTTGCTTGCTTAACCAGAATTTTTGGGAGGATAAGAGAGGGAGGATAAGCCTGTGTTTGTGTCTGTGTTCGTTGGTGGTCAGCTGGACTTGTGCGTATGTGTCCATGTAAGGTGTTGGCTCAGTAGATAAAGTTTCAGCAGAGTACGTTTAAAGAGGCATAGGATTTAAAATTTCATCAGGGTAAACTAACTATGTCATGACTGACATGAAAATGCAAATTTAATATTCTTACATGAAAGAGACATTTTAGCTTGAGCCATTATTATCATTGTAGTAATTTTTTTTCTGGTGTGGAGCAACATACTGTGCTGAATGAGTTAACTTCTACTTTTTTTTTTTTTTAATATGTGTGGGAAATAGGAGATAAAAGCTGAAGTCACTCACCCAGACGGCACACAGCAAGTCAGGAATTTCTGACAAGGGCACCCTGATCTGATTGTCACTTACAGATTGTTGTCCCTTTCCCCTCCCCTGTGCCCAAAATAATTTATCTTTGCCTAAGCATACATATCAATGAAAACATTTTTGAAACTTCAACTTCTCCAGAAAACATAAATCTTCTCTTCTTTCCTTCTGTTGTGTTCAAGTGACACGTGGTCAGAGGTGTTTTCAGATTCTTTCTTCCTGTGAACTCTGTCTCAAAAGAGAGGAGTCTTCTCTTCAGCTTGTAGACACATGACATTGTGCCAGTCCATTGATGGACAACCTGTCTTGGTTCAAAAGGAACATTGTTGTATGTTTATATTACAGAACCACAGAATAATCCAGTTTGTAAGATTGCCTTCAAGGTCATCCGGTCCAACTATCACCTCAGCACCACTATAACCACCCCTAAACCTTATCCCCGAGTGCCATATTTCATATTTCATATTTCAAGACACCTCTTGAAATCCAGAGATGGTAACTCCACTGATGCTCTGGACAACTTATCCCAATGCTTGACCACTCTGTCAGTAAAAATTTTTTTCTGGTATCTAATGTGAACTTCCTTTGGCACAATTTAAGGTCATTTCCTCTCACCTCCAGTGCGTGCTCTGTGAACCACCCACCACTTGGGGACCACTGTGGAAAGGTTTTTACAGTATTCAACTGAAACGTACTTTGAATCTGCAAAACTGATTTTTCTTGCCTTCGATATTTCAGTGTTGCAGGCTTTTAGTTGCAGATGTGTATTGCTACCTTTTCTCTTTGAAACTAAATGAATAAAGTAGGATGATGAAAACTATCCTTTGCTGAGAGTTGTGACAAATGACTAATTCTTCCTGTTTGAAATCCTGTAGAATATGGTTTTACAGTGGAATTGTTGACCCATCTTGGGTTTTGAAATTTCAGATTGGATTTTGAATGTCAAATCACTGAACATGTTACTGAGAGTCCTCGGTAAGCCACTGGTAATGAGTGGTTAAAGACTGTAAAAGGGAGCAACCGAAATGAAAATAAATGAAAGGCAATGAAAGAGCATCTAAATTCAATTGACTGGTAGCGAGCACCACAATAATGTTGCCAATTCAGTTTTTGAAAACATATTGGTTTACAATGTAGTTGGAAGTCATAATTATTATAAATTGACAGAAACTAATATAGAACATACACTGCCAACAAGGTTTGACTGATGGCACTTGTGGAAGGAAACAGAAGGGAAGAAGCCCAGTTGTAACACTGACTGAAAAATGGTGTATTTTATTCCCTGCTGTACTAATAAGCCCAGCATTACATCTAGGTTCACAGGAGGACAGATCTGGTCCCTTATATGCAAAGGCAGTTCTTTTCAGTATTATGCAGTGTCACAAAATATCTGAACTCAGTCAATGGTAGGAATATGTCTTGTAGCAGTGTGGAGATGGATGGTGGTTGCTGCTACCTCTCCCTGATAAGTGTCTCTTCTTGAGAAGATGCTTGGGTGGGCACACAGGCAAGGCACTCAAGTCCATACACACACACACCACGGCTAGCTCAGCAAAGAAAGGCAGGAAGGGTCTCCTGTATAAATTCCAGCAAGGTTTATTTTGCAGATTCACGCCGAAGGTTTCAGGGAAAGACAGAGATCAAAGGAATGTTCGGGGTTAAGTATGGGGGTCAGGAGCCAGTGGTCTGAACACAGGGGTGGTATGAGGGCAGGACAAAAGGCAGTGACCTGTAGGGGACATAAGGGCAGATCATCAGCAAAACTACAACCAGGGGGGAAACAGGGAAAGGAGAAACCCTCTTGAATGGTGGACATATATGAATAATAGAGGTAGGCAAGGCCTATGAGCCAGTGGGAAAAATAAAACTGAGGTAGATTAACACAGTGCTGTAGAGCACCCTGGGGGGAAGCCTTTTTGCTCACCCTAAGCTATGAGGTATTCTCAGAGCCAGTGACAGATTCTTCTCGGGCAAAGCCCTAGAAGTTTCCCTGACACAACATATCTCATCAGAACCATCTCAGGTTTCAGATAAGTTGGTGACATACAAGATTATCTTGGCTGAGGTGTGCAAATAAGTTATTTTGAAATGTCCAAATAGATAGCTCAGTGCTGCTTGTGTAACACTTTGTGGCTGGACTGAAGCAGTCTTAGAAGAAAGCAGGGCAGTTTACCAAAGGCTCTAATTTTAGCTGTTGTTTGTCCTTTGCCTGGTTGGGGTATTTTTCAGTTTCTCAGGAAGTTACTACCTTCTGGCATTGTGCGACGCCAGATCTTAAACCATGACATTCAGCTAGAAAGAAGGTGTTTGGGCTGTGTGTACTATGAATCAACTGCATTCTTAGAAGCATTAGATTGTGGGCAGGTATTCAAGCAAGCTAATGGATTCAGTTCTGACGATGTTAATCTTAGTTCTACCAACTGTATTATCCACACCATTGCTTAATACATTGCAAACATATTAATTTAGTGACCTTATATATTTAGTGCTTATATAGGGTTTTATGGATAAATTTTTATAGTGTACAGAAACCAGTCACAGAGAAGCACTGCCAGAAGCCTCTTATGTCCATTCCCTACATTTTATTTTCACATGCCAGTAAGTAAGACTGACATTATGCTGTACCAGCCTACATATTTTCCACAAACTGTATATGAAAATTAATTTTACATCACCCAGGCATGACATCATCATAAAAGACTCAAGGAATGAAGCAAGTGCAGAGAACATTTCTCTTTTCTTGTTCTGACACAGCATCTATGAGAATGGACGGATTGATGTTGTATTCCCTCCAGCTGTGATGAAAACTATGATCCTTTCTCTGTCCTTACCTTAACATTTGAGAAATGAGAAACTGTACATCTTTTGCAGCAGTTTCATGTGTTCTTTGGATGGATGCATTATATTGTAAATGTTTTCCTTTGTCCTGATTGTTGTTCAGAAGGGAGAGCAATATCAGAAATTCAGGATGAAGTGCTCAGCAGCTGTCATCTCTTGAAGAGAGCAGTTGTGGACTAGCACTGTGGCTGTGGAGAACTGTTTGGTGCGGTGTTTGGGGCAGCACACCCTGACAGAGTTTCTGGGGAGATCAGAAACACTGCAGTGCTGTTTCTGTCCCTTCTACCCCAGCTGATTCCAGTCTTCTGAGTGGGGATGTTCTGCTAAACACTGGGAGAGGGTGAAGGTTCTTGTCTTCTTGTGTGCTGGCTGAGACACAAGTTCCTTGCTGAGCATCCTCCAGCTTCTTAAAAAAAACAAAACAAATGAAAACCAACCAACCAACCAACCAAAAAAACCTAGAAGAAGCTTGTTAGCAATTCATCAGAAGAGCCAACTCAGCTGCAGACAGGCAGCCAGGCAGCCAGGACTGAAGTAAAAGCAGCCTGAGTATCACTGGCAACAGTCCAGACTGCCTTCCTCAATTTGGACTGCACTCCCCTAACATATAAATGAATAGCTGTGGGTCTTTAAGAGCCAAAATCTATGAATATGCATGGAGTTTGAGGTTCAGCTCAACGTAACAATAAACTTTCAGCATTTTTTTGCTCAGGTTTCATTTGCAGCAGGAGGACTGGGTTTTCTTTCCTTTTCAAGCAAAAACTGAGATGAGGTCTTTGTGCCCCAAGATTTGAAGACTTTGAAAGCTACCCTTCTTCCAACAACAGCTGTTTTACATTTAATCCAGAAAAGCTCTGCAATTGCAGTCTTTGGGTGCTGAGGAAGAAACAACATTACTTCTATACAGAATTAAGTACTTTTCACATTGTCTATCCTCATTATTTTTATATAAATATCTAATTCAGCAAGATGCCTTTAGGCTCAGTAAAGCAGGATTTATTAATTATTTCACAATTTTCTAATCAAGAAACAGTATGAACAAAAAATTGTTTCAGCCTGAGGGTTTCTCTGTATATAGGTACTGAGTGCTCTTAAACTCCATTGCAGAAGGAAATGGATGAAAACAAAAGCAAAGGCATTGGCACAGTTGGGTTAACTATGGCAGGCACCTTTTGTCTCTCAGAAAAAGAGGGAATAATATGAAATTAACATAGAACTATTGTAAAGAGCTGTAATGCAATATTTCATGAGGGGGAAGGATTTTGAGAAATCTTGGTACACCTGCCAATTCTCTGTCTTCTCCAAGGCTGTGATTGGAATTTGTGGGCAATTATTTGAAACACTTTAAAATCAATATAGCTTTAGCTGAATTAGAACCAAAGGAGAGAGAAAAATCAAGCCTATCTTGATAGGCTTCCCCTTTGCACATGGCTATTTTAGGACATCATCTTGCCTCTCACAGCATCTAGCAGGTGGAACTTTTTAGTACAAAAATGTTGAACAGCAGTGTAATTTGATACAGAGAGTAATTTATTCCCCTGCTGATAACTGAGATCAGCTAGCATTCCAGACAGGCACAGTTAATAGATTACTCCCTCACCCGGCAGCTGATAACAGGACCTCAGGAGACAGCAGACAGCTTTGAATGAGGCTATAGAAACAACATGGCATTTTATTTTCCTTTTAGTGTTATTGCAACTATATTCAGCCCTAGCATACTTCAGCTGTGTCAGTCTGGGCCTCTTGCAGCACTGGCATGCATGGAGGTGGGTAGGCAGCACTCAGCTACCATTGTTCTAATGACATTATTAGCCCGTTCTGCAATCTCTGTGTAAACACTTACAGAGCAGAGTAATGGGCCCTCGTTTGTTCAGAAGACACACAAAGTCTTTTATGATCACTTTTTATCAGAATTCCTGCTACCCTCCGGGTTAGTTTTGAATCCCTCTAGCCCTGAAGGAATGTCAGTATGCTGAGGAGTACACCTTCATGTGAACTGAAACTAGGCTTGGCAACTGCCAGTGGAATTTTGCTCAGGTTGACTCCTAAAAGTATCCATTAAAATATCTGAGGTGATAACTGGTATGGTCATCAGCAGAGATAGATCATAGTCTGGGTTCATTCTTTTTTCTTAGCAAATGCATCTTCTCAAAGAAGATGGAGACTCTGAGTGCCTGAGTGTCTGAGCAGTTTGCTATGCCATGTTATTGCTAAGAAGTTTTAATTAGCACTTTTTTTCCTCTTTGAATTAAAAAAAACCACTTTTTTTCAGAAGACGCCATTCCAGATAAAGTAATTTGGTTACACATCACTATCTGGCTTTGCAGAGAAGTTGTCCCATGATTCAATTTTCTCTTGCAGCTTGGAGAATTCATTTCTTTTCCAAATTTGTCACACTTCAGTTTGCAATGTCTGGTCCATGCTACATCTGTATCCTTTCTATGAACTTTTAAGTATGACTCAGATGCGTTGATGAAGTATTGTGAGGGTGTTTTATGTAAAAATTAAGAAATTTTGTCAAATACATTTTTTTCTAATACGATTCTTTCTCTTTCCAGTACTACCAGCTCAACTGCAAGTAGTTGTGACACAGAGTTTACGAAGGAGGATGAGCAGCGGTTGAAGGATTACATCCAGCAGCTGAAAAATGACAGGGCAGCAGTGAAACTGACAATGCTGGAGCTGGAAAGCATCCACATTGATCCCCTTAGTTATGATATCAAACCACGTGGAGACAGCCAGAGGTTGGACCTGGAAAATGCAGTCTTGATGCAGGAACTCATGGCAATGAAGGTATTTTATTCATAACCAAGAGGGGAGCTCCTCTTCTGGCAATGCCCTCGAGACACAAAACATGCTCAGTCACACACATGGGAGGCTTTGATAGTGACCACTGATAGTAAAGGGTAACTTTGTTGAAACACATAATCTGGACTGAAAATCCAGTAATCAGAAAGTGACAGTAGGCATCGCATTAACAGTGATGAGCTATGTGTGTTCTGAATTAGGAGAGCTTCATCTGTGTCTCTAAACTTGGAATGGTCTTCTTGACAAACCAGATGGTCTCTGAGAGATATGGCAGCTGAATTATGCAAAGATAACCAAAAACCATGATTCAAGGGACAGGTCATTATTTATGAGCTTGCAAATGCGCATCATGAATATTTGTGAACTGAAGCACAACAAATTCCTTTGCTTTTAATATTGGTTTGGGAGGAGAAATGGTCTGTCAGATGTCATCCCTAATGCTCTCTGGCAGTTGGTCACAAGTCCTGAGCTGTTCTAAGCACTGTGTTGCAATCTGTAGGTCAGTCCAGAGTCTGAGCAAAGAGTAGGGTGTGTAATGACTTGCATTAACAGAGGGTTTTGGAGAAAACACTGGTTCATATGTCCAGCTCTAAAAATGTGATCTAGAAAAGATATGATCTTTACTGACCATGTGTAGAGCTTACATGATTTTAAGTCTGTCTTCTGTATTGATTTTGGGAAGTGAACTAAAACATAGGAACATACCAAAGACAATACAAGTATGTCTGCATTCAGAATTTTTCTGGTTTTGGTTCAGTTTAAGTAAGTTTAACTTTGGTATTTTAGCAAGTACTAATTTAGCCAACTACCTGTGGACATGTCAGGTGATGGTATTGAATGGTACAGGAAATCCTAATAGTTTCATAAACATCTAAATTTATAGATTTTTGTTCAGATGTGTTGCTTCTGACTAAGCGGTAGCCTGGTGATGTTCTTAGTAGTGCTGCTTTCCCCATGACAACAGATACAGTTTTGCAGTAATGCATTCATTATTTGCAGTTTAGGAAAGATTGCTTACTAGGGGTTGGGAGACATAAAATTATGTTACTTGTTTGAATACATTGTGGCTTACAGCAAAATATTCCCCATAAATAAAACATGCAAGAGGTACTGTAAGATGTCGTTAGTTAATTAGATGTGTGTTTCAGATATCACACTTCCTTCTCCTTTTTTGCATGCAGATCTTCCCTGAAATCTCTTGTACGCCATTGTTACCTCTATTTTTAAATTTTAACTTATGTTATAAATAAAATCGACCAAATTCAAAGTATCAAAATTTAGAATTTTATTTTGAGACAAAATATCAGTCTCGGAAAGCCACAATTTAAAAGGACAGCGCCGAGCCCGGGATCGGTGCCGGGTGAACACGGATAACAAGCTCTGTCAGCCTGGTATCCCCCCCAGTTCACAATTTCTGGTCTCCGGCCGTCCCTTTTTATACACAAGATCGCGGAGTGAAGTCTGAAATTCTGACGTTATCCTCTCCGAGGCGTCTTCATTAATTATTCAAGTCCCGGTATCGGGAGTCTGAATGGACCGGTAGGGTGGAACAATGCAGCTGATGGCCGGGCCCGGGTGTGTCGTGTATATGTTAATTTCGGCGGAGACGAGTAGAGATATCCATCTGAAGTGATTATCTTGGTCTCCGGACTTGTATCTTCTTCTTCCGTGGTTCTTTGTTTCTTTTCAGGGATTCCCGGCAGCAATAGTTTCAAGGCCCCCTCTCTGGTAATTCCAATCATACTTTCTTCGTGTCCCTCCTGTGCTTCCCAAGCCAGGAAATTTTCTAATTTTTAGTTTCTACATTTTACCCTTACTTATGTTCATTTGAGCACATTTCTAACATTCATATTTTATACAGTTCAACATTTACCTTTTATAATTTGATAACACGAATTAACTTTAGCACATTTATCACAATCCCCCCTCTTCCAAATTCACCAATTTAATTCGTGTTCTGGTTATAGTCTTTTTTCTCTGTCAAGATAAAAAAGCCTCTTAACCATTATTCTGTTAACCTTTCCCTTGTCGTTTTGTTCCAATATGTTCTCTCTATGTTTCCTTCCTGTATTTGGGCTTCAAATTTCTCTAATACCTGAGCAGCAGTACTCTTTTCTTCGGTTAAATTCATAATTTTTGAGGTGGCTTTTCCTTTGGCTAATCCCCCTGAAGCTAATTCTGGGTCCATAGGAAGGGCTGCTATTTGCATTCCCTGGACTACGGTGTGAATCAGTCTTATTAGGCAAGGTATTAAACAAGGTAAGAACACTAACCCAGCCACTGAGCACAGGATAAAGAACCCCACCTTCTTCTACCAATCTCCTGTTCCAAATATTTGATCCCACCATGATGCTTTTAGGATCGAATTCTATTTCTGCACTGGGACGTGCGCCACTTTTTTAATTTCTGCAGCTAAATCTCTGATAGTTTCTCTGTAGTCATTGATCTCGATACAGCATTCTGAGTCATTAAACTTCCCACACACACCTCCTTCCTCTGCTAATAAATAGTCCAGAGCTATTTGATTTTGGTACACGAAAGCTCTCATCTGTGAGTGTTGTTTGGCTAACAATTCTAGGGCGTGTGAGGTGTGGTTAGATACTATTTCTACTACAGCCTGTAACTTGATTAGCCGGTTCAATAAGTATACTGGGGTTCTGTACTCCCAACTTTCATCCTGTGCCCAGGTGGCTGGACCATAGTATTCTATGATGCGCTCTGCAGGCTAATCTTCCTCTCCCCATTTCTGATTCCCTCCCACTTGTGGGAGTCCTTTCTTCACCTCTCGCTTTCTCCTGCTGAGGGTTTCATACAAAGGAGCCCCTAGTAAATTGCTACCAGTTCTGGGGAGTGTAAAGAAAGAGGGTCTAATTATACCTAGGGTACAGGACCCTTTCCATTTCCGGGGCAATTTACTGTATGCTCTTTTCCCACAGATCAAATAAATCCCGCTGGGAGCTTTCCATTTAATATCTATATTTTCCGGTTTGTCCCAAAATTCCACCAGTTCAGTTAAGGAGTAATACGGGTTGGCGTTAGTGAGTTCATGCTAACAGAGTTCAATTTCTTCTACCCAGTTACACTTTCCTTGCTTTTCCTTTCCCCAGTACCCATTTGGGGGTTCTGGTTGCCACATTTTGGATCTGTTGTTGGAATTTACAGCTAGAGTGGATAGACAAGGAGTGTATCCTACTACATCACTGTAAACATTCCCTTCTCTACTAATACAGATTGTCCCTATTACTCGTTCATCCAGTGTCCACCCTCCTGGTCGGGTTAAAGTGTTTAAGATTTTGTTATCCCATTTTAGCAACTGCTCAGGAGTTAAACTCTCACCTTTCTATGGCCATCTTTCTGCGGATTTTAATCTTCCGCAGATCTAACAATTAGTCAGCCTTAATTCGGTAGCAATCTCCTGTGCTAAATCTAGGAAAAGGTTTTTGCTGGAAGTAGCCAGACTCCAATCATTAGACTGTTTTTCCAATTGTTCATATTGTTCACTTAATGTCCTCATTCTTTCCTGCTCCATTCTCTTTTTCTTAGCTGCCAATTCTTGTCGTTTAAATTCCAGGGCTACCTTTTGTATCTTGTTCTCAGGGTCTAACCCTTCCTCATCCTTGGAAAAACAAAAAACTTTGTCCATTCTTAAACAAACCTTTTCATCGTTCTCCCCCAACATATCAAGTAATATAGGTCCATTAGCTAAAGCAGCTGTTTGTAATTTCTCATTTTGTCCCACCCAATATGTTTTCCCGTTCAAGGCACACATTTTCAGTTTCCTCTTATCATAACATAAAGGGTTAACTTGTAGATATCCCACAAAAGTACTCTCCCTTTTCCCTCCAATCCAGACAGTTTTGTTACATTCTTTGCATGTTGTGATCAAAGGAAGACTGCTTACCTCCCTTCTTTTCCTAGCCGTTGCTATCGGGTGATTGGATTTGTTCAATTTAACTCCTTCATTCCACTGGCGATTCTCCCCCCTTTTTGGTGTAAACCAGTCTACTTGTACCCTGGATTCCAAAACTCTGTTCCGGGTAAGGTTTGGAGGGACTGTGGGGAGACTAGTTTCCATCCCCATCCCCTCTTGGGGTTCGTGGAGGCCATTCGTGGGGCACATGGCTTGACTCAGGATCACTAGGGCTACCCATAGACCTATCCCTCTGCTCCACCCTTCGCCCGTTGGGTTGCCACCAGCGGCGGGGTAATCCATCTTCTTGGCAGCAGGGATATTCTTCCGGGTCCCTGCCGGTGCTTCTCTGAGCGTATTGCCTTTTGTACTGCTCCCACCTCGTTCTCTTTATTTGATCTGCTCTACAGGGTACTTTCAACGTTCTCCTGCACTCAATTACGAGTGGATCCGCCCTTTTATTTAATCCTCCCCTTATCCCTTTAGTGAAATAGTGGAACTACTCAGGAGAATCCAATTCGAACAATCCCGATTCTGTGGCAACGTATAGGAATAGATTGGTAAGCCTGACTTCCTCCTCGTGACAAGGGATACACAAATTCTAAGGTCTAGCTCCCCGGACACAATGAGTTACTCAAACTTGTTCACAATACCCGCACTTAAAATGAACAAAAGGATAGCAGGGACATCCTGCCTGAGTGCAACTTATCCGATAAGTGCTGGTCATTGGGTGTCTCGGTGAATTCTTAGCTTTAAATCTCCAGGCGCTGAGGTGATTTTCCACTGCGGAGAGCTGCTGTGTTGTTCCACCTTTTTCACTCGGGAGCAATGGGTCCAGCCTTTCTCTGCTGTTCTCATGGCAGTATCTGTTGTGAGGAGGACGAGGAAAGGTCCCTCCCAATGCGATGACAGCGGTGCTTCTTTCCACGCTCTGATCAACACTCGATCACCCGGCTGGATCTTGTGGATAGCAAACCCCAGCGGGGTGCTTTGTGCTACCAGTCTACGCTTCCGGAGTTCTTGTAAATTTTTGTTAATCACAACAATATAAGACTGGATCTGACAATCCTCCACCCGGGGATGTCCAACTGGCATTCCATGCTCGTAGGGCATTCCGTACAGCATCTCGAATGGAGATAATCCCGAACCTGAATGAGGTTGTGTCCTGATATTTAGGAGGGCTAGAGGAAGGCATTTGATCCAAGTCATCCTAGTTTCTAGCATAAGTTTTGACAACTGTGCTTTCAGAGTTTGATTCATTCTCTCTACTTGACCTGAGCTCTGAGGATGCCAAGGTGTATGATATTCCCATCTGATTCCCAGAGCTTCTGCTAGGCTTTTTATGACCTTGGATGTAAAATGTGTTCCCTGATCTGAATCTATGGAATCAGGGATTCCATATCTGGGAATTACTTCCTCTAATAATCTCCGTGCTACTGTTTGAGCTGTAGCCCTAGGGCTAGGGAATGCCTCCACCCAATGTGTTAATTGGTCTACTATCACTAGCAGATATCTCTATCTACTTATTTTTGGTAACTCTGTGAAATCCACTTGTATTCTCCCAAAGGGACGATATGCTAAAGGACGTCCCCCTAATGCATTGTGTTTGACTTTTGATTTATTAATTTTCTGGCATACTAAGCAACTCTGAACCTCCTGCTTGGCTAACTCAAAGATACCTTTGCATCCAAAGAATTTTAAAAATTGTTCTGCTAAAGCTTGAGTTCCCTAATGAGTTTGTGCATGCAATCTTTTTAATATGATCCTGGCATAAGTCTTTGGGATCAATTCCCGACCGTCAGTCAATTTCCATTTCCCATTTATTAAATTTCCCCCCATTTTCTTGAAATCCTCAATCTCTTTTTCTGTGGGATGAGGAGAAACTTCTCCAAGATTTTCTGTCCTGCTTTCTGGGGTGTCTAGGGTTAGGAGAGCTGCTTTCCTGGCTTCCTGATCAGCCAGATTATTCCCACGTATTCTGAACTGTAGTCCAGCCTGGTGACTCTTTACATATACCACTGCAATAGCTTTTGGTTCCCTTACTGCCTTGAGAATTTGCCTTATTAAATCCTCATGTATTAAACCTTTTCCCCTAGTGTTCACCAGTCCTCTTTCCTCCCAGATTTTCCCAAAGGTATGCACTACCCCAAAAGCATACTTGAGTCAGTAAAGATAGTCCCTATTTTTCCTTTAAGTCCTTTGAGAGCTTGCAACACAGCATACAATTCACATGCCTGAGCTGACCATGAAGTGCCCAAGGGGCCTGATTTTATCACTTCCCCAGTTTTTCTATCTATAATTGCATATCCTGATTTCCTTTTCCCTTCTATAACTCTGGCTGACCCATCTACAAACCATTTTTCCCCTTCTTCGAGCTCCTCGTCCTCCAGATCTTCCCTAATCTTTGTTTGTAATTCTACTAGGTCTATACAATTGTGTATAGGCTCAGATGAAGCTTCCCCAAACAGGAACCCAGCAGGATTACTTGCTTGTGTTGTCCTTAATTCTAATTCTGGAGCATGAAGGAGAATGGCCTCATACTTCAACAGTCTGGCATCCGTGAGCCATTTCTCAGCTTTTTGTTGTAAAATTGTTCTTACGTTATGTGGAGTATAAACTGTGATGGGAGCCCCGAAAGTAATCTTTTTGGCTTCTTCTACCAATAAGGCAACTGCTACTATTGCCTGTAAACATGTAGGCCACCCCCTGCTTACAGGGTCCAATAGTTTGGAAAGGTAACCTACAGGCTTCTTATCCCCAGCCCATTCTTGTGTCAACACCCTATGTGCTGTGTGGTTTCCTACATTTACAAATAATTGGAACTTCTTATTTATATCAGGGAGGTTTAATACTGGGGCAGTCACCAAAGCACCCTTTAATTGCTCTAATTCCTTATCATCCTGTTCTGTCTATTTTATCTTTTCTGCAGTTAATTTTTCATACAAAAATTTAGCTTTTTCACTATATCCTTCTATCTACTGTCTACAATAACTTAGCAGCCCCAATAGCTGACGTACTTGTCTTTTGGTTTTAGGGGGGGGCAGTTCTATGATCCCAGCTACCCTTGCAGGGTCCAATTTCTTTTTCCCTTTTACTAACCAATGCCCTAAGTATTTCACCCCAGATTCTGTGAACTGTAATTTTTGTTTTGCTACCTTTAATCCCTTTTCCCCTAAAAAGTTTAACAAATCAATAGTGCGTTCTCTTACACCTTCCTCTGTTTCACCAGCCACCAATAGATCATCTACATATTGTAAGATCTTGGTCCCTTTCCTAGGGGAGAACTGACTTAGCAACTTTTCTAATGCTTGTCCAAATAAATTTGGGGAGTCCACGAATCCTTGGGGAAGTGAGGCCCACCTTAACTGTTGTTTCCGGTTAGTGTCTGGATCCTCTCATTGGAATGCAAAAAAATCCCTGCTGCCTTCAGCTAAAGGGCAGGTCCAAAATGCATCCTTTAAGTCTATAACACTGTACCAAGTATCTTTCGGGGAGATCCTATTCAGAAGGGTGTAGGGGTTAGCCACCACAGGGAACCGAGTTCTTGTTCTTTCATTTATGGCTCTTAAATCTTGCACTAACTTATAATTCCCATCTCCCTTTTTAACAGCCAGTATTGGGGTATTGTGTCTGGACATGCACGGCTCCAATATGCCTTTTTTGATCAAATCCTCTATTATAGGTTTCAGCCCCCGCCTCCCTTCTAAAGGGATTGGGTACTGCCTGATCCTTATGGGATCCTCAGGCTTCTCAATCTCAATTGATATAGGTTCCATAGCCAATTTCCCGGCTTCCTTCCCTGTATGCCATACCTTGGGATTAATTTTGTCCTCATCTTCACAGGTTAGTTTGTATATGCTAACCGTAATCTGTGAATTCCTTATGATGAGGTTGATCTCCAGTGCAACCATCAAATCCCTACCCAGCAGGTTGTAATCAGCCTCTTCTACTAACAACATATCTCCCAAACAAATTTTATTCTCCGATTCTATTTCTACGTTCTTAACTATGGGTACCTTGAATGGCTCCCCTTTAGCTCCTATAACTACTATAGAATCTTTACTTACTCGGCATCCTGGGGGCAGCTGTTTGAATGTACTTTTCTCAGCCCCTGAATCTACCAAAAAATCCATTTTTGTTCCCTGGGGTCCTATTTTTAATGTTATCAAGGGCTCTCCTGATGTTATGGACCCCAAAAGATAGAGCCCCTGACTTCCCTAGTCCTCCCGAAACATCTTCTCATCTCTTATCTTCTTTGGACAATCCCTTTTTATATGTCCCTTCTTTTTACAATAGAAACATTCCATTCCTTCCACCCATTTTCCTGAAGTCCCCTTTTGCGGGCGCGTGGCTCCCCTCGGAGGTGCTTTCCTTAAGGGTTTCTCCGAAGCTTGTGGGCGTTCCTGTTTCTGGGCTTCCCTTACTGCAGCTACTAACACCCTAGCCTGTATTTTCTGTTTTTCCTCATCCCTTCTCATATAGACTTTCTGGGCTTCCCGCAGTAACTCCTGCAATCCCTTCTCCTGCCACCCCTCAATCTTTTCCAGCTTTTTCCTGATGTCCTCCCATGATTTTGCTACAAACTGGGTTTTCAATAGTACCTCCCCCACGGGAGAATCAGGGTCTGTCCCAGAGTATATCTGGAGGCTTTTTCTCAACCTTTCCAACCATTCAGTGGGAGTCTCATCTTTCCCTTGACATTCCCCAAAGACCTTGCTCAGATTTTGTCCTCGGGGCACGGCCTCTCTAATTCCCTGTATGATGATGTTCCTCATATCAATCATACTTCTCCTACCCTCCTCAGTTTGAGCATTCCATCGGGGATCTTGGCTTGGCCATTTCTGATCTCCAGGAGTGCTCTGAGGGTTCTTCCGTTCCCATTCCCGTATCCCCGCTTGTCTGATCATTTCCCTTTCCTCCGTATTGAACAAGGATCTGAGAATAGCTGTGAGATCTTCATACGAATAGATGCTAGTTCCCAAGAACTCGTCTAGCCTTTCGGAGACCCCTAAAGGGTCATCCATAAGCTTTCCCATCTCCTTCTTAAAGGCTCTTACATCATTGGTATTAATCGGGACGTTTACGTACCCGATAATTCCTGGAGCAGTGGGAATTTCCCTTAAGGGGAAGAGATTTGCTCTTTCACCCTCCCCTTCACTCTCCGTCTCATTCATCCTCTTTAGCTGTCTCCTAGTCCTCCTAGCGGGAGGTGAGTGTTTTGCTTCTGCCCAACCCTGCTGTGTGTTTGCAGGAGAATTAAAGAAAGCCGCCAGATCTAGATCAGGCAACAGGTCATCCCTTGTTGGTGCAGGGGTGTTTGTACTTTGTGTCCCCCCTCCCAGTGGTGAGTGGCTTGTACAGGTTCTAGCAGGGGAGGGAGCCCGACCGGTGGGACCGGGGCCACTGTCTGTGACTCCATCGGAGGGGCAGAGGGGAGAGACGGGGATATAGGGACCCTTCGTCCCAGAGGGGGTCCCAATCTCCCCGGGTTCTGTGGATTGTTTTGCTCAGGGAGGGGAGGGGGTGAGGGTACTATGTAAGGTGGAGGTAAGTTGTCTAAAGGCTCCCACTTATCCCCGGAAACATCGGCAGGGTCCTTTATCTTTATGGGTAGTAATTTTGCATCAATTCTACCCCAGACCCCAGCATATTCCCGTTCTTCCGCAGTTCCCTTTTCTCCGACATAACGTACCAGTGCCTTACATATCCATTCTTCAAATGTTCCAAACACGGGCTAAATTACGTGATCCCGTATTTCTACCCCACCCCATACTTCTATGCAATAATGCACCATCCGTTTCTTGGATTTTCTTTCCCTTATGGGGCATTCTTCCCAATGTTCTAACATCCATCCCAGTGGGCTCTCAACTGGGATTTCAGGGATTCCTTTACCAGTTCCCCGCTTTGTTTTCCTAAGATTCCTTTTGCTAGCTTTGCTTTTTGTCTGTCCCATGGTGTGGGTTTACCAGATACTTGCCCTTTGTGGGTGATCGCTCCCCCCCCGGGTTTTCTCTGGTGTGTGCGAGCTCTCTTCTCCTTACTTCCTCCTCAGACCGTCCCTGGTCCAAGGCTGAAAGGTTTACCAGTCCCCAGAACTCTTGTAAGGACGTAACCTTCCCTTTCAGCCTTCCTGTGACCGACCCCCCTTTCCGAAAACTCCCCGAGTTTTCAGGGCTTAACGTGTGAGGTGCGTTTTACCCCCGAAACTTTCGCTTCCCCCGCAACCGACCACGTCCTTCGCGGGACAATGGAACTGCGATTTTGGGGTCCCACTCGCTTCGTGATAAAATCACGTCTCACTCACACGCTCGGTCACTCCCCACTCAACTACGCAATACTTACGATCCTTTTCCTGCGTGGATTCTTCGTGCACGTAGATTTTTATGAGTAGATTTCTTCGCCGCGGCTCCGGAGGTTCTGCTTCCAAAGAAAAACCTCCCCGAGTTCCCCGAGAGCTCTGACCTCGCCTATCTCCCTTTTAAATGTGGCTTTTGCTGTTTTTGTTCGTTGTGTGGTTGATCGGTTCCACCCGGATACCCCAGCTCTGCCAGGCCGCTGAATTCAGCAGGGCGCCTCCTGGTCAGAGACGGGGGTCCCTCGGGGGTCTCGGTATCACTCCAATCACGTCGGGGTCACCAGAATTGTTATAAATAAAATCGACCAAATTCAAAGTATCAAAATTTAGAATTTTATTTTGAGACAAAATATCAGTCTCGGAAAGCCACAATTTAAAAGGACAGCGCCGAGCCCGGGATCGGTGCCGGGTGAACACGGATAACAAGCTCTGTCAGCCTGGTATCCCCCCCAGTTCACAATTTCTGGTCTCCGGCCGTCCCTTTTTATACACAAGATCGCGGAGTGAAGTCTGAAATTCTGACGTTATCCTCTCCGAGGCGTCTTCATTAATTATTCAAGTCCTGGTATCGGAGGTCTGAATAGACCGGTAGGGTGGAACAATGCTGTTGATGGCCGGGCCCGGGTGTGTCGTGTATATGTTAATTTCGGCGGAGACGAGTAGAGATATCCATCTGAAGTGATTATCTTGGTCTCCGGACTTGTATCTTCTTCTTCCGTGGTTCTTTGTTTCTTTTCAGGGATTCCCGGCAGCAATAGTTTCAAGGCCCCCTCTCTGGTAATTCCAATCATACTTTCTTCGTGTCCCTCCTGTGCTTCCCAAGCCAGGAAATTTTCTAATTTTTAGTTTCTACATTTTACCCTTACTTATGTTCATTTGAGCACATTTCTAACATTCATATTTTATACAGTTCAACATTTACCTTTTATAATTTGATAACACGAATTAACTTTAGCACATTTATCACACTTATTTTAATTTATTTTCCTAATTTTATTTTAATTTAAAGATAAGGGCAAACTTGCAGAGTTATATCCCTTGTGAATAATGCCCTTGACTTCCCTGACTGTCAGGAACACCAGCAGTTGCATATCATAATTTCTGGTACACTTTTGAGTGCTGGTAATCCTTTTGTTCACGCAACAATCTTGTTTTTGACACATGGCATCCATTTGGCTGGATCTGGCACACTGGGTTTTCACTGCAGGAATTGCCTCTAGAAGTACATTTTCTTCTTGATTTGGTTTTGAGTATTGCATACGGAATAAACACACATTTTGCATAGGTGTCTGAAGTTACCTTCAGCCCTTTGCAGCACAGGGAAACTGACAATACTGTTATTCATTGTAATTGCTTGTAGTTTGCTGGAATTTGCAACTGCAGGAAAACCTTACATTTCTGAAAGAGACATTGTGAAAACTCAGATTTGTCAAATGTGTTACCTATCAGCTTCCATGGTTGTTGCTCAAGGCTGCATTGTACCTCCTCGTCGATCAAGCTAGAGCAGAGTTGAACCTAAGGTCAGGACTCATTTTTGCTTTCTGAGTATATTTTTGTATCAATTATTTGAAACATGTATCTTACACAGAAGCAAATGCATCCTTCTGAGACAAATGGAGATTATAGGTTTCCTTACAGTATTTTATTTGACTTGAAGCGGATGGACTGCAGAAGACTTTATTGTTCAGCATTTTGAATTTGTTCTCTCCCTTCTACATTCTTAGCAGGGCTGATACAGCTGGACCAAGCTACTTAGTGATTTCCTGCATTGCTGGGTCTTACAATCTCCTGCTGTCTTCCCAAAATTTAGTTCTGTGTTGGAATCTGCCTCATCTTTTGGCACCTTCCATTTCTGATTTCCAGTAAAAAATATCACCTCAGCAGTTTGAAATACCTTTAAAACAGTCATTCTTCAGTATTAATTAGAAAGACAATTTGAGGGTTGTTTCTCTGCTGCCCAGTTTATTTTTTTTTTTTTTTTATTGATTCAGAGCATAAGACATAGTTATCCGCCAGTATTCCTATAAATTTCAATTATTTGCTTCAAGCAATAATTAACCAAGTTTCCAAATACATTCTCATCCGTCGTTTGTCATTCAGTGGCCTTGCTTTGAGGTCAATTGAAGTCATGCCCCCGTTAGCAAGGAGATTACTTCTGACGGATGTAAATCATTTTTGATTTACAACCTTTCTGCATTTCAAAGAGCTTAATCTAGATAAGAAGTCGCAGCTTTCTACACTGATACTTTTTCCTCCGTTGTGTACAGGTGTTGATAATGTTGCTCATTAAGTACTTTGAGACAACAGTCTCTTGGTGGAAAATGTTAAGAAATCCATTGTCCAGCTTCGCTACAACCCTTAATGTTCTTGCAGACTTGAATAGTGAAATACAGTTAGCTAGAGCATGACATCTGCTCCGATGTTTGCTTTAACTCTGAAGGCTGGTATACCTAACCTTCTTTACTGTGGTTCTCCTGGAGTCGTGACATTTTGTAACTTCAAACACTTTTTGCAACGCTAGAGTCCTACATGACCAAATTGAATACAAATGTTGATTTTGAGAATTCTATGGTGTCTCTGATTATTTTGAATCAGGACTTTTGAATTTTCATTCAAGTTTTCCCCAAAATCAGGATTACAGTATGACTGCAAGTACAGAACATCCCTCAATATTCAATTAACTAATCCCAGAATAGCTGCTGGATTTGATATATGAAGCTTGTGAATTTACATGGATTGTCTAAGTCTTCTGCAATCCCCTAGAAGAGGGACATTTGCTGCCTCCTCCTTTGGGGTTTCATTTAGTGAATGCCGCTTGTGCTCACACTCTGAAGTTTCAGATGTGTTAAACTGCAAAAATGCTTCACAGCAACCTGTAGCTGGAAGAAAAGGGAAACAGTAAATATACCAAGGTGGCGCTAACATTTCAGTTCAATTTAGATGCAGTCTGTAGAAAACACATTTTCATGGAAAAAATCACTGCATATTGACTCTCTAAGAAAACCTGAACTGCATGAATTTTCCCAAATGGCTGCTGCCACTCTGCCTCACACATTGCATGAGTCCATACCACAATCCTCAACTGCAGTTTGAATTTCTAACCATCTTCAGCCTTTCCATTTCCTCCTCTTGCTTCTCTGTGAACCTCTGTAAGACATTGGCTGACACAAGCTTTTTAACTTTTCCCCTGTTTTGTATTTGCTTCTTTACTTCCAATTCACATTGTTTTGACATGAGAAAAGCAACATATGGGAAGTGCATATGTCTTCTCGGACCAGATGCAAACTACTGATTTCATATATGATGATCTAAGCTTACTGTCTTCATAAACAAATGGGTTAAACATTGATCTTCAAATTTATTTTGAGCTTGGATATGTTAAAAGTTAAAATTATGAAAATAAAATAAGTTAAAATCTTTGCACAATGCGAAAAACCTGCTCCACAGATTTGTTTTGTAGTGGGTAAATTCACCTTTTTATTTTAGGAATAAATATCCCTTATTTCTGGGCTGAATTTTTCTAACTTCATCTTCTAGCCAGGAAAGATCTTGTCATGACCATCCCACACAGACACCCGAAATTATCTTTTATTCATGTAAGTGTCAAAATACTGTGTTCAAATTACTTCTCAGCCTTCACTAAGAAGGCTAAGTAGATTAATGGCTTTATAAGTAGAGACTTAAGAAGTTAAATGCATACACTTGAGTATATCAGACTATACAGTTCAACTCCTATAACAAAATTTCCCCATCATTATTTATCAATATTGTTTGTTTTTTTCACTGTTGACAAAGGCAGTTAGTGGTAAGTTTGCCTAACAACTAAATTTGTGTAAACCACATTGAATGAAACTGTTGTGCTTCTAACCTTCAATTCACAAACAAGCAAATGAATAAATTATTTTAAAGCTCTTACAAATCTTTCTAAGCTCCTCAAGGCTTTTAAGATATGGATTTTATTTTTGCATGCTTCTGAATAAGCCATTAATTACCTGTGACAGTTGTAGCTATGATACACCTGTGTGCACTGCTTACACTTAGAGCATATTTTTCTAAGGAACATAGGTTCCCTTCAACATAAAAAGTTTTTCTAAATACATGTAAAGATTTGTTTTTGTATAGCCTTTGTTAATAATGGCTATAATATGAACAGCATTATTTTTAAACAACAGAGGAAGATATCTCTGTTATTTTTGTGAATTTTTTTTTAAAATTAAATAAATAGTGATTTGTTTCTAATCTGGCCACACCGCAAGACACTTCTCTTTCAGAGGTATTTACACAGTGAACAAGTCTGGAACAGAAATGTAATACAGAAAGTGTCTGCATGAACTCAGTAGTCACCATTAAGTGACCTGGGGCAAGGCAAGGAAAGCAGTGGAAACATGATTCTGGGTTGGGGTTTTTTTTGTTTTGGCAGTCTTTTGTTTGTTCAGTGGCCATTTAAACTTATAATGTAAATTATGTATTAGTATTATCTCTTTAAAGGTTTTGTGGATATTGGGTTTTTCTAGGTATAGAAAATAGCAAGAAAAAATTCTGAGATGCTGTTAATCGAAGAGCATTCTGCTTCAGGAATGATCAGTCCATCATCTGCTTTCCATGGGAGTCTTGAAGCATGTGCTGAAAGAAAGGTCATTGCATTTGTGCCCTGCCCTTAAACTTCTGCCCAGCCACTGTCAGACAGATGTTAAAACAGAGGTCTGTCCCCAGGCAGCAGACATTGTGTTACAATAGGTGACAGCCCTGTCAGAAGCATCAGTGCAGCAGAAGAACTGCACACAAGAAGGAGCTTTCAGAATTGAGCTTCTTTCTATCAAGTACCAGTGTCCATCCTCTGTGTACTGTATCTAGGGAAGAATGTGAGTGCATTTTTCTGTCAAACTCAAATTGTGTATACTTGGGATTCTGGACACCTAGAGGAGGGAAATTATAAATGGACATCTGATGGTACCATACTCAATTGCTCTTTTTGATGTAACTCATTCTGCCACAGAAGCTGGTATTACAAGGCAGGAATATGTAACCTGTGTGTGCTGTCCTGGTCTCTCAAACCCCTTCCACTTTAATGAGATGATTTCTTGCGTATCAGTAAGAAACTGAAATCTTGCTTTTAGGGAGATGTTTGACAAAGTCATATACATTTACTTTTAAGAAAATGATCTCTGAAGAGCAAAGTAGAACCAGAGAAATAACAGCAGCTGTGGCAGTTCTCTCAGATCCCTTATAGTCTTAATTCTAATTTTGCTTCTGAGCTTATTCCTGAAGATGATAAAGGGATGGCACAGCTCATCATACTCAGACTGAAGATATACAGGTCTTTTGACAAATACGCAATGTGATTATAAAAAGTCATCTAGGCACTGATAGTTTTCTCAATGAAAAGAACACTTAGGTTATAAGAGTGGATGAAAATCTTATTTAACCTCATCTTCCTTTAGGTACCTAATCCCATGAAGCAGCATATGTTAATGCAGTGTTTCTTCAACAGGAAGAGATGGCAGAGCTCAAGGCACAACTTTACCTACTGGAGAAGGAGAAGAAGGCTTTGGAATTGAAGCTGAGCACTCGAGAGGCCCAGGAGCAGGCCTATCTCGTCCATATTGAGCACTTGAAGTCTGAAGTAGAAGAACAAAAAGAGCAGAGAATGAGGTCTCTCAGCTCAACCAGCAGTGGAAGCAAAGACAAGCTGGGCAAGGTCAGGAGTCAAGCTACATTTCCAAAGCTATAAACATGATTAATTAAAACCCTCCCACACCTATTGCAGTCTTTAGCATGTTAATCATTCTCCTGTTTTGTCTATATGCTGATCTTTTCTCTCTTCCCTTGTTGTTAGGTGGTTCCTTCTATGCTGCAACTTCAGGATTTTGCAGAATTGATATTAAATATGGGCTAAAATAAGGGTGTTTTGAGGAATACAAGACCAGTCTTGCCAAACATACAGGTTGCTGTGACTGAGCATGTATTTTGCCTATTGCCACTCGCTGGAAACACTGGAAGGGAGTCTAAGCAAAATACCATTCTCCCATAAACACAAAATATGAAAACATTAGCACTCATTTCTATGCAGCATTTAGAGCACTGTAATGACAATCTCTGAGTCAGATTTTATTAATTTGAGAGTGAAGACTCTTCTCCCCTTAATGCAAAATAATGCAAAATGAACAGATTTCTGCATTTGCAGTAATAATTTGCATTAAGAAATAAATACCTTGGAAAACTTTGTTTTATTTTAGCTCTATGTCCCCAGAAAATGTCAATAGTGTGTTTAAAAACAAAAACCAAGAGATACATCTTACTTACTTGTTCCTGGCAATACATCATCTTCATTTCTTGATCCCAGTGCTGCATTGTTTCATGTCTGGTGTCAAAAGAATTATAAGGAAGGCAATGGCAGTTTTACACACAGTAGCAGAATTCTGCAAGTCAACGAATTCTGCAAGTCTCTGCAGAATTCTGCAAGTCTGTGGTGGTTTAAAAAATGTTTAGAGGCATTTGTGAAGTATTAAATCTGTTTAGTTCATTCCTTGGTATGTTGATACACTGCCTTGTTGCTGTAGCATTGTGTTGTTTATTTCACCTTCATTTTAAAAGCAGCTGTGAACTAAGAGGTTTTCAGAATTTTCCCATTAAGATGGTCAGTAATTTCTAATCAGGTGGCTTTTCCTCCTTTCTCAGGAATGCAGTGATGGCACCATAACACGGCTAACACTTGCTGAGCTGAGACCATACAATGAGAATGAACTGACTGCTGAGCTGACAAATGCACTCAGGAGGTAAGCATAACTTCACACACCAGGGGCAGGACTTGTCTGGTAGGTCCAGGGAGAATTTTATTTCTGCGCCTTCACTCTAACCCTCAGGTGGTTTGAAGAGTGATCACAGATTTGTCCTGTGAGAAGGAAAATTATCAAAGTCCTTCTAATTTTCCCCTCTCTCCTGCTGTTGTTCTTTAGCTGCTTTCGTGTGATGCTCAACTCCATTCTCCTTGAGTTCCTCTAAAATTCAGTTGAATTTTAGAAATAAAAGAAACTCTCAAAATGGCAGTAATGACCACATTCAGGCAAGAGTATGAGTGAAAACAGTGAAATGACACATTTCTTGTGTGCGTAAAGAAAACCTTTGGTGAAGACAGGATTTGAAGTGGGATGTTTGGTTAAGGAGATTGGCCACAGGTTAAAACTTGGGTAGGAGTTATGGGAGTGGGAATTGCAGAAATTTTGATAACTCAAATGCTCCATTTGCCTCCTCCATATGTAAGCGGAGCCACAGTTCAATTAGAAATGACATTGTGGGAGGCGTTTCTCTTCCAATGGGAAAGAAAATTGAGGTCTTGACAAACAGCTTTTATCAACAGCCAGGTTTTAAGCCTAAGTTTCCAGTACAGTTATACATTAGCTAGATATTTGTTTGTACAGCAGTTTTTCCTGCACCAGCTATGTGGTAAACTTCATGACAAAGAAATTCATAGTTTCAATAATATTTTTAGTACTTGTTTCAGCTTTTCCAAGAAATGTCTGTCTGGTATCTAATATGGTTCTTATATTTAGAACCTGTCCAAAATGCTGCTAAGAATTTTGGATGGGAAGATTGTGTTTTGCTTTACTGGTGTTTACACCTTCTTTGATGGTGGAATGTCCTTTCAGGCAGCTGTGGCGTTTCGTTCCTGACATGCTTTTTTTCATAGTTGTAATGTGTGGTGTGCCTAGGGACACTTGAGCCTGAAA
Organism: Hirundo rustica; assembly: GCF_015227805.2. Taxonomy (NCBI): domain Eukaryota; kingdom Metazoa; phylum Chordata; class Aves; order Passeriformes; family Hirundinidae; genus Hirundo; species Hirundo rustica. Next base: position 45,872,575 of record NC_053488.1, read on the forward strand.
GGTGTTGTGTGAACATGTAAGATTATTACCACTGCAGAATCAATACATCTCATACCATTTGCTTAGTAGTCTGGCAGTTGTTGAGTACTTAGTTTGCATGATGCAGTAAACAAAATTCTGTGGGTAAAATAATCAAAACAGTCATCTGTGTGTGAGTGGTAAAACCCATCAACAGAATAATTTACGTAAACATTGCAGAGAGCCATTGGCCTCCCCTGTATCCCTGCACATACTGCAGCCCTAGTGTGGGCTGTTCCACCAGCATTTTCTCCCTTCACTCAGGCTGCTGCTTCTTCCTGCTCTTGTTAATTGCTCCTGGATTTTGAGAAGATGCCAATGCCCTTAGTTAGCAGAGAGTTTGAGTATAGTCATGAAATTTGGTTTGCTGACAGCATGGACAAAATAACTGCTTTGCATCATCTACTTGGCCTTAAGTTGATTAGCATGGATTTCCACCAAGGGCCTTGCAAGTACAGTTTGTGAGGCAGAAATGGAGAAGAAAAATAATCGGATTAAACTGTACATAAATTGTGAAGACTCTCTGTGTAATGGAAATACGACAGTACTAAATGTGATGGCTGCTTCCAGTGGGGCTCAAGCACAGTTTCTGCAAGCTGTGTGGACAGGGTATTTTTCTCCCTAATCATTGTGTCAGCCGGATCAGGCTGAATGCTTAGCCCTCCTTGCCCTAAAGCCTTGTCTCTGCAAGTCAGTTGAAGGTCTGTCTACCACATGGAGAAAGCTTACTGCAACCTGTTCAGCCACAGCTATGCTAAAAAATACCACAAGTCTATAACTGATGTTCTGCATAAATGAGCTCTCAAATATCACAGTGATATTTAGACCATCATAAATCCATGAAAGAATTCTAAAAATATCAAAGTCCTTTGCATCCTCCTCATTCATCAAAGAAGTAGGACTAGAATACAAAATGAAAAGTATTTGTCCTAGTAGCTGTGTCTGCTGAGGGGTGGGGGGGAAGTATGAAACAAGTGCATATCATGCTGTGTGGTCCAGAGGCAGTATTTAAATGCCAATGTTCAGGAGTCTTTCAGGGCTGGTTACAACTGGTGCATATCTCCAGCGATTGGTCCTCCCTGTTGTTTCTCCAGGCAGCAGGCACTGGTGCAGGGGAAAACAGCTGCAAGGATAGGGACAAAAATCCATTTGATTTGAGTCTGTTTGTCAGAGCATGTGGTATCAATCAGCAGCCCTGCTTCCAGTCCTCTAGTCATCCTTTCATTACAGAGACTAAGACTATGGCTGCTCCCCACTCTGCTACTTTCCCATTCTGTCCTGTTGCTGTTAAGTTGTCAGGTTCTTCTCAGTTAATTCAAACAGTGTGAAACCCAAATAAACCAGCAAGACATTGTTACAGTTTGGGGTTTGGTGTAGTTTGGAAACATTTATTTGCTCATAGTTTGCAAACGGCCATGCAGCAGAACAATCTCACCCACAGAGCCAGGCTGGCTTCTCTCAGCAAATGTGGATATTTTTGTAAATCTGGAATCCAGCAGTGTGTTGTGAAGCTTTTGTTAGTAGTGCTCGTCAGCAGAAATTCAAGACAGAAGCAGTTCTTCATCTATTGTGTCATAACATATTTGTTCTAGAACAACTCAAGATTTCTTGTAGTAGTGCTCAGTATTAAAACCCCTGCTACCAGCTTTTTACAGAATTCACTTGTCTTTTACATGGTCATTGTGCTAGCTAGGAGAAATGTAAATTTTCTCTAAGTCCTATGCTGTTAAAGTTACATCTAGGTGAACAGATTTCTGGTGTCACAGGCTAAGCTCACTAATTCAGACACACATCCTATTCCAGCCAAACGTATACATTTTCTGCCAGAGCCATTAACAGTTTTGTTTTCCCCTCTCTCTTTTCTTGATGATGAAGTGCTTTAATGGACACAAAACCTCATCTTTCTTGAGTCTGACACATCCATAAACAAGCTTCTTGGCAGGAAATACCTTACTCTTATGAGGGCAAAAATGTGTTCTCAGCCATCTCATGGCCTGGTGCTGACACCTGATGATTGTGCCAGAGGCCAGTTTTATAAGACAAGATCTGGCTGAACACCCCAAAATCAGATGTACAATGCAGTCTCTGAGGGAAGACTTTAAATGAGTTCTCTTCTTTGCTGGTTTGTTCTGCTCTGCTAGGGCAAGGCAGGGAGCTCTGTACATGACTTGTGTGAGTTTGTAACTCAGTAGACACATACCAGGTTATGCATTAGTGCAGGTAAATGCATTACAGGTGGCAGGAGGGAGGCAGTAAGAATTCCATCCTGCTTTAGAAGGCTGATTATAATGAGGATAGAACTGATCTTTTCTTCTACTAAGTTCTTTCATTCTGTGAAAAATGGCCAAGCTGGCAAGATTGAAACTTCTCCCTCTCCCTAGGCCTTGCTAACCAATGCTTTGATTGTTGAGGTCTCCCTGTGGTCTCTGCTTGTATTTCCAGCTTGCTATCTGTGTAGGGTTGTATTTTATTCATATATTTAGAGAAACATTTATAAATCATTAAAATACCTGACCAGGAAGGATCTAGCAGTACTAGGCAAGGACCATGGCAGGCAAAACATTTTGTAACTAGACTGACTGTTCAGGCCTCAGCTGCATCATCATTTGGCACAAAATTATGGTCCTTGATGGCTGTGCAGGGTTACATGAATCATGTCTGTCTAGACATGTTTTAGTATCTCCCTCACGAAAGAGTGACTTTCCATCTGGCAACACTACAAAGGAGCTTTATATTTACCATGCCTGATGCCTTTTAAACTAAGAGATAATGCAGTGAGTGATGCTACTAATTTTGAAGTCAGTTAGTCTTAGCAGTGGAGAGAGGAAATGAATAGTAATCAGTAGAACTGGCAAACAGCTCTTCTGTTAATAAAAAGTACGTTTTGCACAGAGCTGTGGTCCCGCCTCTCTGGAGTGGAAGCTGCAGGTTATTTCTAGTAGGACATAAAAAATTCATCCTATTACCATAACTTCCTAGTGTCTATTGAGAGAGAACAGTGTTTGTTGCACTCTTATGTCCTTATCCCTGTCTGAAGACCACAATCATGTTTTGTGCCAAGCTTCTTTTCAGAGAGCAACATTTCAATAGAAAGCTGGGCCAAAGCATTGCAGTGACTATTTCATGACATAATGTCAGTGAGAGAGAAATCAAGCCACCTTCCTTTATTTTAAATTTCCATAAACTTCATGTGATTTAACCTTGCATATTTTCAAGGGTCGACCCTAGTTTCATGGTAGCAGGAGTCAGTAAATTTCATCATTGAAATGCAGGCCTATGCTGAGCATCAGTAAGGCTGTCTCAGAAATGGAAAGAGAAATGCCTAAAACACATCCTACTGTAATCATTTAGATTTAAATTTACTCTTTAGACTTTTACTGATTTGTAAAAGCCTCTTCTTCTTTGACCAAGGTACAAGGCTAACATGCAGTAGGTAAAAGTAGGAAGAGAGAAGCACGGGTTTGCGCTCTGGAGCTACTGATACATCCTCAGCTGCTTTCTGTCAGTGTTTGCTTATTTCTGTTCTCCAGTTATCACATGAATTAAATGAGGAGATAAGCAACTCTGAGGCATTTGAAAACCAGACACTAGTATGGCTTCCCATCATCATAAATTTCAAAGATGTCTTTTTTTTGTGACTGTGCAGTATCCTGTGTGGTGTCCCCTTGGCTGCCAGAGGGGTTCAGGAGGCATAGTCTAACTCTGGAAATCCTTCTGGAAGAGTCCCACTGAGAGAAACCTCCGCAAGAAGAGCAGTGACTCATGGTGATATCAGGGGACAGATTCCTTAGAAGCACCTTGAGTAACTGTTTTTACCATATGCCTCACAGACAACCATAATTTGTCTTTTTCTCCATTTTTGACATGGATTAAGTAGTTCTTACCACCATGTGGTTATCTGAACTGCTGAGCTGCTGTGCACATGGATATAACCATCACAGGGAGTTACAAATAGCTCCAGGTCTGGAGAACTTCCAGGCTGGGCTGGCAAAGCTGGGTGGGAGGTTTGAGCAGTGAGTGTGGCAGTGTGGCTGGCATGCTGCTGCCCCCCTGCAGGGCTATTCTCCCTTTTGCTGCCAGTATGTTACTTCCAGGATCGCACCTGGCATGTTTCTCCACTGCAGGTGGTGAAACAGATGCCGATGGTAGTGTCTGTTTTTTTGAGATCTATTCTGAGCATCATGGCAATCAGCAAAAAAAAGCAGGACAGTATTTTACACTAAGAAAGTGATTTTTAAAGCACCCTCTGTCACCTCTGCCATCGGGAAATGCCTCCTGTACACAGGTATCTGTCAAGCAGGAGTGGTGCTTCAGCAAGTGAGCCAGGAAGACATGGCATTTGAAAGAGGATGGCTCTCTTGGCATTTGTGTAGTGTTGCTTTGTTGCCTCTTTAAAACATTTATTATATTCTGGTTGTTTCCCATAGCAGGCCAAACCAGACCAGTGAGGCAGACATGCATTTGAATTAGCCTGGGGATTCTGCATGCCAGCCTGACCGAAGATGTTAGTTTAGACCGCTGATGACAAGAAATTTTACCTGCATTCCTTTTAAATGTCCAGCTGTTATCTCCTGAGAGGAGTCAAATGTGTAGGAAAAACAATCATGTATCAGATCCCTGTTCAACTGGAAAAGTCAGAGAGGGGAGTGAGGGATGGTGCTAGGCCCACTATAACAGGAGGGTATCAGGGAAGGAGTAGGAGTGGAGTGTGGTATGGGAGATGTGTGCCTTCCCTTCAAAGCAGGCACCTTGCAGATAGCTGTGGATCATACAGTAGGTGCCTTCCCTCCCTCTCCATCCCCACCCCTGTGGCCTGGGGCTGCCCTACTAGCATTCTCTGCCAGGAATTCTCTGTCCCCCGGGGCTGGCTGCTGCTGATGCTGCTGTGTAAGGGTTTTGTGCCTGCAGAGCTTGGCAGCAGGTGCTGGGCTGGACCTGGTCATGCCACTCCCCGAAGGAGCCAGGATTTGAAGGGATCTGCCCACAGCAGATCTCTTCTGATGTATAAGAAGATGTGCCCTAGGGATGGCAAGAGTCCTCTGCCTGGCTGCGGGAAAGTTTCTCACCTCTTTATTTGGAGAGAGCTCATTGTTCCTCTTTTGCTTCAGATTTAGCAAGAGCTGTGGTGATCTTGACCCCAGGACAGAGGGGTAGTAGCTGGTGCTTTCACAAGGTGGGGAGTTAGCTGGGTGCACTCCAAGCCAGGGGCAGAAAAATCAACTTTCTGCATGCCAGAGAAGAGCAGCTTGCTGTTTGCCGCACTGGGGAATTTTCAATTAAATCAGCAAGAGCAGGAAAATCTGGGAAGGCTTATAGCACATGAAACCTGAACATGTCTGGAAAAGCCCAGACAGCAGGGAAAATCCAAGGTGCTCCTGACCTTGCTTACATTACTGTGTGGAAACGTGGTGTCAATGTGCGGAAGCCAAATTGACAGAAACAGTTTCCTTTATAGCCCTGACAGAATTCCCCACTCTCAAAAGTGGTAGCATTGAAACTAGAGAACACCAGTTAGTCCCCTCCTATTCAGCCATCCTAAAACAAAAAGCCCTTTAAAACCACTATGCAGCTGCCCACTGAGTATTTTGATTGTGAAAATACCAAACAAAAGCCTTTATTACCAGCATATTAGGCATTTCACTGAAAATAGTGTTTTTAGTCATGTAGTAGGCTGTAGGCCTTTGAATATACTCATTCTGACCTTTTTCCCTGAGAAGGGAGCAGTCAGGGATTTCCACAGCTGACTTCTCAGCAACAGAGAGCCTTTCTGCTGGAAGTGAGCCATGCCCTCAGATCATAAGGTCGTTCCGTCTTCTGGGAATACTTGCTCATATTCTCTTTGCACACAAGTGTTGTGGCTGTATTTTCTGCAGTCCCAGCTTGCACTGGTCACTGGGAGGAGGAGCTGTTGGGATAAGAAGCTCTGCTGACTTCTGCAGTTCAATAGAATGTGAGTTGGGGGCTCACAGAATTTGTGTTCTCTGAAAAACGCTTGCTTCTTGTAATAAATACGATAGACCAAATTCAGTAAATCAAAATATAGAATTTTATTTTGAGACAAAATAACAGTCTCCGATAGCCACAATTAAAAGGACAGCGTCGAACCCCGGGGCTTCAGCGCCGGGTGAACACGGTAACACACTCTGTCAATATGTCACCCCCTAAGTTCACATTTCTGGTCTGAGGCTGCCGATTTTTATACACTGGTTCGCTGAGAGAAAATTGGGACCCTAAGACTCCCCCTTCTGAGGCAGCTTCATTAGATATTCATGTTTGGGTTCTGGTGTGGTTGAATGGATTTGCGCTGGAGAACAATGTCGTAATTGCTGTGTCCGTGTACGGTGTAGAGATGTTAATGTCAGGCGGGGACGGATAAGATATCGATCTGATGTAATCATTCGGTCCTCCGGGTTCTCCATCTCCCTTTTCCGTCGTTTTTGTTCTCCTCTAACGATTCCCGGCAGAAGTTTTCTCGTGTCCCTTTTCATGTACTTCTTGGCATAGTTTTCTTATGTCCCTCCAGTGCAATCTCTAGCAAAAGAATTCCTTTTGCCTCCCTCTGTGCTGTTTCAGTCCCAGTTAACCCGTTGTATACTCGATTAGAAATAAAACTTACATTTACAGAGAATGAATTACATATTATAACATTTAACATGAATTAACTTTAGGATATATATTACACTTCTCCTTCCCTCTTCCCATCAAAATACACAGATAAGTGCTCCATATTACACCCCTGGGGCACAATAGCAGTGTGAGTTTGGTGTGTCTGCTTCCATGGGAGTTTGGACCTTGTACTCTGAAATTCAGACTGTCTGGCAGCAGCAAGCTGTGCCTACATCAGTAGGATGTTCCATATGTCTGTCACATGAAGTGCAATTCCACCCCTGGTTTGCAATTTTGACGTGTTTCCATTTGTAGAGACATGGTTCATGTGCAATATTGAAAAATATTCTGTCATATTAAGTCCTGTAGTGGCTGATTTTTCACATCCTGGAGTCAGGAAAGTGCTGTGGTGCTGGAAATCCACTTAGAACTACACCTCAGGATTCAGTACATCTCCTGTTTACTGCCTAGCTACACAATAAGTTTTTAAGAGAAACAAGTGTGGACAATTCTTTCTGACCAAACTGAGGTGATCAGTGATAGAAACTGCGGGAAAAAAGACTTGCCATTGTGAGGCACAGGGTTCATACCAGCCTCTGAAGTACAGCTCTGAGTTCTCTTATCTGCTACTCAAACAGAAGATGCAACACCCTGGGGAAAACCTTACATGTTTTAGTGTGTAATGGTCATTAACCCAGTGCATCTTCATTTTCCAGAGTAAACCAAGGTGTTTGCCCTGCATTTACTGTTGCTGCTGTTACTTTACTGTTGTATGGGGCTCCTCAGGTGTGACTTGTTCTATGAAATGTCTCTTGAAGTAAAGATATTTAGATAGGCAGTTTTAAAATTAGGAACAGATGTAAAAGTAGATTCCTATGTGTTGTTTTTTTCAGATTTTTGGGACATTTCAGTACATGCAATGAAACTACCAATTGCTTTCCATGAGATTAAGGTTGAATAGGTATTATCTAGTGCTATTTCACTGACTTCAAAACATCATGAAAAGCCAAAAGAAATGCATGTATTTTACTGGTGCCAGTGTAAATTTGAGTTACCCGTAGATTTGAAGTATTACCCACTGTGTGCTATTTGGCTAGATGGTTCAGAACTGGCATCTGAAAGATTTTTAAGTAGCTTGAACAGGGTGCTTACCACTCTGCTGTCTCTGTGTCTTTGACAGACAGCAAGATAAGGATGTTGTAGACCAAATGTAAAGAATACAGCTTGATGTTTAGCTAAGTTCAAGCTGAACAGGGCTGGTTGAAAGGTGTGAGTGAAAAACGGACAAAAGGTGATATAATTGTTTTATCAGGTAACAGTCACCATAGCAACCAAACTTTACCATGCATGAAAAGTTCCTCAGAATCTTTCCACTGTGTTTCTTTTCCATGCAGCTTTTGTTAAAATAAGTGTATGTGAAGGACTTCAGCTGCAATGAACTGTGGCTCTACAGGGGAGCCATGGGACTGTGTGCAGTGTTTCCACAGCAATACGATTTCTTGCACACAATGTTAAATCAACCTCACACAGTTTTGAGATTTCTCTGCTCAACAGTGTGCATGTTTATTCCACTGGACTTGATGTTCATGCTAGGTTGTCATGCTGGAAATGGTGCTAATGAGCATTCCGCAGAGCCTCTAGATGTAGCAACCTTTGGAGCAGAGAAGCACCAAATTTACCTTACTCTGTTCTGTCACATTAGTAGTGCCACGCTGAAAATGCATTAGGGTCTGGCTTCTGCCACATCTGTTCTTTTCTTGTTTGTGTTCTGGCTCTTTTTCTTCCTGTTTCCTTTGCAGAAGACAGAATTTGGCTGTAAGACTGAGCCTTTCTGACTGCTAAGATAGAATATAAAAATTAAGATTTACATTTGAGATGGATGGCAGTGAACTTCCAAGTGTGAGGGAGAAGGATTGCGTTGCTTGAAAACAGAGAGCATGTTCTTTCAATGAAGGGACATACAAAGAATACTGATGATTCTTCATCAACAAGGGCCCTCTTATGTCCTTTTTAATTTGGCTGGTAACTCAGTGCCTGAGTCTGTTGGGATAGACTGCTAACTTGGAATATTTCCCTGGCTGACTTCGTGAAAGCCCTTCTGTTGCTGCTGGAGCTGGGGCGCTGTCCCTCTCTCCAGTGATAAAAGGCTGCCATATCCAGGCCTTCCTGGGAACTGCAGGCTATTGAGCTGGGGTTCCAGGAGGATCCGTGTGGTCTCTGCAGAGCTGGGGAAGCTTTCATAAACTTCAGGGTATTCATTCCCGTTGGGCTTATATGGGAGCTGGCAGTTGTCTTGTTACTGAAGTGAAAATAAGTGTACTCATGTAGCAACACTGCAGCAAAGCAGGAGGAGAGGTGGATCACTGCAGAGCAGTTCTAGGCAGGAAAGCACAGACTCCATGTAAACACACAAAATTTCCACATGTAAGATTTGATGCTGGAAAATCCCTGTCACAGTTGAGCCCAGGTCCATGTCATTCTTAAAACAGCTTGTTTGTTTGGTGGGGGTTTTGTTTTCTTTTTGGTTTGGTTTTTTGGTTTGGTTTGGCTTGTTCTGTTGTTCTGTTTAGTTTTTTGGATTTTCTCTCCTTCCAAATCTTACTTACTTTTTTTTTTCTTTCTTTTTTTCTTTTCTTTTCTTTTTATCTTTTTTTTTTCCCTCTGGGCTATCTCTGCAGAGTTTGGGTCACAGAGAAAAGCCCCTGGAACGGTCCTGTGTGTGTAGGAGTTAACTGAGCAGGCATCAGCCATCAGCTCTGCAGCAAGGAGCTCCCCAGGAAGAAGCACCTGCTTCATGCCACTTGCTTACCTGGGAAATGCTTTTTAAACCCAGCTTAATCCCCAGCCTGTAATGCTTGCTCCTGCCCAGAACTTCTGTCTTGATCACTTTTTCTTTCCCTCACAGAGATACTTGTAATGTGAAAATATTTTAATACACTTTATTTCCATTTTGTCATACTTCATGTAATTAGCTTTTGGTTCAGAGTTGGTAAGTAAGTACAGATGCAATATTAGCATTTTATGTATATTTTTTAATGTATCTTTGTACTTATTTCTTAGTGTGATTCAATGCATGCAACACCATGATCTACCAGAGAAGTTGCTCCGTTTCCGATCCTGAATTCTAAAATGGTGAATGTTGTATGTCGCATGAGGGTAGCTGCGATAAACCTTTAGGTCCCCTGACTTCAGGGCAGAGGTTGGCAAGAAGATAATTAGGAGCAGGAACGACAGTTGGCACTAGAAAAAGAATACTTTAATAACAGATAAAAGAAAACAGGGACAGTGCCCCAAACCCATGCATAGTACCCAGGAGAACTCTTGGGGGTAACCAGCCAAAGACCCAGAACTGAGGAAAACATGACAATATGTAGGGCAGGTCTGAGGGTAAAGATCCAATGAGAAACTTGAACTGGGAACATAACCATATTTGTACAACATAACTGACCAATCATAAAAACATAACCTTATATGGAATGACTTCATTAACATGCAAACTCCCATGAACCTCTACTACTTGCCACAACTAGAAAGGGGTTTCCCATGGCCTTAGGTTTAGAGTTGCTTCAGCTTGGCCAACTCCCACAATTATAAATGCCAGTCTTTGGAAAAGTTTAATGTAAGAACAACCTCCTGTATTATCCTAGTAGTAGTAAGGAAAATATTTGCAGCAACCAGCACAGGACAATTGTTGATGCGCTTCCAAGCTGAAGTGCTATTTCTGTTTTGAAAATAGTTTTCTACCTCCTTTTCTCCTGATCCAGGGAGAAGAAACTGAAAGCAAGAGTGCAGGAGTTAGTGAGTGCTTTGGAGAGACTCACGAAGAGCAGTGAAATCAGACATCAGCAGTCTGCAGAATTTGTTAATGACCTTAAAAGGGCAAACAGGTAAAGGATTTACCAGCAGATGGATGCACTATTGGTTTATTTTCACTGTGTTCTTGCAAAGCACTGTTATATTCCACTTACAGTAATGAGAAGTTTCAGGATCCTCACATGTTGACACTCCGGGGTTATAGTTAGAGAAGTGGGAGGTATAAACCTCCCGTGTAGGCCACTGACAACTACATAGTTAAGAACAGAAAGCAGGGAAATAGGTTAATCTCAATTGACTTACTACTATTGATTGCACAATTAAAAAACAAATGAAAAAAAGGTTTATGAATCCATTTTTAACTGCTCCCTTTTCTTTGGCTCCAACCTCTTCATTTGATAAACTGTCTTGGATAATCACATCTAAGTTCTGTTGCTCACTCAGAGCATTTTTCTTGTATTTTATTTGGATGGCCTAGGAATATGGTGGTCTGCAGCTGCCCTTCCTGCAAGCTACCTCTCACTCACAATGTGGTTTTCCTTCAATTTTATTTAAAAGCCTTTGTGGTGAGAAGCAGCACCCATCTCAAGCTTTCCAACCCAGTCAAGGTGGAGGCCCAGAAGCTACTCAGCAGCTAGCAAATTAGCACAAGATGCCATCCTCTGAATGTAAATTTTTACTTCTTTAAAATGAAAAATGCAAAATCAGTCCTTTTCTTTCTAAGCAGATTGAATGAATGTTTTTATAAATCACATTTGACATTGTGGTATCTTGACTCGTGAACAGTGGTATGAGAGGTCATCAACAGCAACCTCCATCTGCCTCTCTGAATCATGTTTAGTTTTCTTTACCAGTTTACTGGTAAAGGTGTATGCTTCTCCTAAGAAAGACACAGACATTAGCATTGATCTGAGTTTGGATAAAAAAGGTTTGGATCTAATCCATTTTAAAGCACTGGTAAATTTTGGGAAGGGGATCAGTACCCAGCCTTTGAAGTTCCCTGAAGGTGTGGATTTGGGGTAGATTTTTTGTAGCACGTGCTCTGAACAAGCCTGTTTTAATTACCTTGTATGCCTTGTGTTCTAACAGCAACTTGGTAGCAGCTTATGAAAAAGCAAAGAAAAAGCATCAAAATAAGCTGAAGAAACTGGAATCACAAATGATGGCCATGGTGGAGAGACATGAAACCCAAGTTAGAATGCTCAAACAAAGAATAGCTTTACTTGAAGAAGAGAACTCCAGACCACACACCAATGAAACTTCACTTTAAGTGCATCTCTTTAAAGGATGCTTAGTGCCACTACAACTTTACTTTGGAGGTTGACTTTTACGTAGCTTGAAATGTTAAAAGGTCTGATTGTCAATGCAGACAAAACTTAAAAGCACCTTCTCTGGGATCCCAGAGAGGTGTCATGGGGATAATAAAAGTGGTAACCATTGTAAAATGGCAGTGCCTGAATTATGCTATAATGTACATTGTCTGTGTTGTTATGTCTGTATTCATACAACTTCTCTTCCATTTTATCAGTGGCCCATAGGTGACAGTGTCACACAGCAGGATAATTAATGTTAAGAGATTTTCATTTGGGTAGTTTGGAGATCATGTGGGAGTTTTCCCTGTCCCTGAGCTCTCTCTGCACACGAGTCCATATTGTACCCTCAAGACTGGCTGTTGTGGTTACACCAGCAAACAGGCAGCTGCAGAGGTGGGGATGACAGCCTGTCTGGCTTTTTCTTTGCACCCTGCTTGCAGTTCTGCTGCTCACAGTGCAGGTCAGGTAGGAAAACTCCTGTTGATTTGGGAAAAAAACAAGCAAGCGTAGTTGCATCTCTGTGAATTATGATAAAGTATAACTTTTACAGTGTGTAAGAGGGCCAAAGGCTGTGGGCTTCACCATGCCACACAGACAGTCTATGCCAAGGGTGGGTAAGAAATTACAGAAGACCTCCTGGTATTTATATTGCATGGTGTTTGCAACTACTTTGTAGAAAAAAGTTGGTTTTCCTAGATGTATACTCTATATCCAAGGTTTTCTTTAAGAAGCTGGGCCATTTTTGTCACATGTGTTGTGCTTATTACATCTTACTGTGCTTATTACATCTTACTTATTACATGTGTAATAAGCACATGTGTTGTGCTTATTACATCTTACATAAAAAGAATGTCTTCTTTTTATGCCTTTTTTTTGACCAAAAAAAGATACTTAAGTAATGTACCTGCTTAATATTGAATACATAGGCACAAAACTAGTAATGTGTAGATGGATGGATATCCAGCCACAAACAGAATGTGAATGGTGAAGTCTTAGAGCTTCTTAGGTTAATTTTTGTTATTCTCTTGTTTAAATCACATATTGCTGTATTATCAAACTGACTGAAGTACAAATTTTGGCTTGTTAGGTTAATGAACATTAAGGAAATCAAAATCTTGGGGATCAGGTTGATTTCTGTAGGGGTCAATATACAGCAGTCTGCCATAGCACCTGTTATATTCAGAACTTGCTGGGGTTTTTTTGCTGCCTTTTTTTTTTTTTTTTGACAGATTACATAAAACAACTTCATGTGTATTTAAAAAAAATAAGCTATAGTCCCTTCATTGTGTTAGCCTGCTGCTGTGTTATGCCTCTGCTTTGCATTTTCCAGGCTGATCAGGAGCTGTTTATCATTTTTGCTTTACATTTTTGACTTGCACCTCAAGTTTTTTACTAGTATATTTAGAATTATGATAATTTCTCTCATTTATGTCTCCATTACTAGTATTAAGAAAATACTTTTAGAGAACTTTTTTTGCCTACTGTTGGTTAGGTCAGTGAGACAACATAGCGGGAATTTGTGTTCCGAATACGGGATTATTGTTAAGTCTTGGTTATATCTTGAACTACAGCAGTTGGTTTTCCATCTCTTACTACTGTACCTGCTGTTGTCTGCTGTTCTTAGTCATTCCTACTTCTCTGGAGTCTAGTACATCATCCACAAAACCAGCATCACTTGTGATTGATGCAACAATCACAACAACAAATTTAATTTGCAACAGCAAATTAAAACAATGATTTAAAAATGTTTAGGTAGTGAGGTTCTGGTTTTGATCAGTCTTCCTTCTCAGAATAATTGCACTTCTTAATTCTTAATGTGACTAGAAATTTTTGCAATTTATTCTCTTGAGGGAGGAGGCACATTTATTTCTGTTTTTATGGTTCTGCTTAGCAGCTGTCTATGGTGTTTCCCCTTTTTTGGCCCCATTTTCTCACACCCAGGAAGGTGGGGTTTTGCCATCAGCTTCAGAGGTAGCTGAGCACACTTGTTCTGAAGAAACACAAAGGTAAGTATCCACCATGTGCTGTGGCAAAAACACAGTTACACTTTTGTCTTCTGGCATCTAGAACACCTGTGTGACTTGAGGTCACCTCAGAATGTCCATGTGAAATACCTTTCACTGGAGAGGACAGAAACCATACTGCACTGGGCTGCCTCCTAGGCTCATTTTCCCCTCCTATTTAGAATAATAGAACTACAGAATGTTTGGGGTTGGAAAGGATCCTAAAAATCATCTTGTTACAATCACTTTCTCTGGGCAGGGATATCTTCCACTGGATAAGGTTGTTTCAAGCCCCATCCAAACCATCCAAAATGGCCTTGAACATTCCAGGGATGGGGCAGCCACAACTCCTCCGTGCAACCAGGGCGAGTGCCTCAGCACCCTCGCACTGAAGTTTCTTCCATAAAAATTCAGATACTTACACAGAGGCATAAAAAGCTGCAGCCTCAGTTCTTTTCCCAGGCCTGACAGTTTGCTGATTATTTCATTACATTTAGCATGAATCTTCCATGCCAGCTGTGCTCTAGAAGTACTTCAGAATAAATTATAAATCATCAGTAAACATAAACCACTCCTTTTCCCATAAGGGTTGTAGGTGAAAAGCAGCACTGGTACCATCCAGCCTCAGCAACAGCCAGTTTGCTAGACCACCAGTTGATTTTTACCTCAGCAAGTAGCTACTGCATCATTTGTTGACATAGTGGAAAGGATCAACAGGGAAGTGCTCACACATCTAATGTTACTGTGAAAACTGTTCAATAGTGATAATCAGCTGCAGGACCAGTGTACCTCATGAAAATGGCACCAACCCTCAGAAAAAAAAAAAAGCCAAAAAAAAGGTCAAACTCCTTTTATGCAAATCTGAAGTACCAATACCTGTGTGCAGTGCACCATGAGTTCCAGCAACTTAACCCTCTTAACGCTTGTTGCAGAAATAATAAATTCGCAAAGCAAGAAAAGAGATGATTCTTGCCAACCTAAGTCCATTAATGAATTAATGATTTGACTTTTTTTTTATTTTATTAAGTCACCAGAGTGCATGAAACTTTGTATTTCACAGAGTGCTCAGAAAAAAACATTTTTTTTCCAATTCTATGATGTATAAATCATAGCTGGAATGAACTGTTAGCTATTGCAAAGCACATGTGACTAAGTTTGCATTCATGTCATGTTCTACTGGTTTTATTAGACTTTTTCTCCTCCTTTAATACTATACCATGCATTGTAACTTTAGAAACTTTTCACGTTACTGAATTAGCTTTAAATATGTTGCTACCTTTTCCTTTCCTAGAAGCTGTAAAATAGCTACTTTGTGTTCATTTGATATAGAATTGTTAAAATTGCATTATTTATACAGAGGCATTTATAATACTTATTTTACAGATTTTCTTATATTCTGAATAAATTTCTAATGCTGTTTCTTTGCCTTGGGAGTTGTTCCAACATGGCTTGTCACCTTACCATTGAATGGGACTACCTAAAGATGCCTTGGCACAAAGGTATCATCTCCAAGCTAAGTTGCTGAGGGAGTGTCTTGGTTTGAAAGAGAGGTATGTGCTAGGGAGGGGTGGTCTCTCTCTGAGAATGGGGAATTCCAATCCCCTCTCTCCAAGTTATTATAATTTAGAAGATTAAAGAGGCTTTTCAGGCAGGGCTGTGGGGAAAGGAATAGCAGTTCTTCACTAGCAAGTATAGCAAGGCAAACCAACAACAACTAGTACAGCATTAATAATAAACAGAACCAGGAGCCTCAAGGGGCTTTGTTTCACAAAGCCTGGGGCAGTCTGATCTCTTATGACTCCGAGAGCATCAAGATGGAACAGTGGAAAACTCCTGGGCTGGTGGCTGGAAAGGCAGGATGTGCCCGGCAGGCAGGGGACGGGGATGGGGACGGGGAGACGGGGTCGGGGGGAATGTCCCGCCAAAGTGAGCAGGGCTGAAGGAGCTGCGATGGCTGGACAGGGCTGGCCCAGCTCCAGCAGGGCAGGTGAAGGGGGTTCCGAATTCCTGGGCACACAAGCAGACGATGGTAGATTTCCCAGGATAGGACTTTCTGTTGACAGTGGACTCCTGCCGCAGCAAGCAGCAGCTGGACTGTCCTCTCCGATACCGAGAGCAAGAAAAAAAGAACAGCCCCCAGCTCCCCCAGCCCTGTCCTCTTCCCTCCCCCAAAACTCATGTGATCTTCCCCCTCCCTCAGCCACGTCTTTTTTGTGGGTCAAGCACCCTCTAAGCATAAGTACTTTTGTCTCTTAGCAACTTATGGGGAAAAATATTACAGGAAAAAAAAAAAAAAACCAAACCAAACCTAAGCCCCAACAGGGAGATGGTTTGATATTGTCAGTAAAGCTTACTTAATAGAGCCGTGAAAAGTTAAGAACGCAGATCTGGCCACAGGTTTTAGCTGGGCTTAGGAACATCAGTACTACTTCCCACGAACCCTCTACATCTTCAATGAACTCTTAACAGAAATGGAAGGATGCATGTGAAACAGTTACCACATGCCCAATTCTTTCAGTAAGAAGTTATATGGACCAAAACAAAAAGAAAACAAAAATACTCAATATTACATAAATATTCTAAAAGCACTGAAGTTCACATACTTCCACACTTCCCTTCTCCAATTTGTCTAATACCTTTTTTTTTTTTTCGTTGTGCTGAATGAGCTCCTCATCCATCTTTACAACTCACTTTAATACTTCATCTCCTGGCACTAGATATAATCACTGCTGGCTTAAGGCAATAAGTAAACCTTCTACAGTAAAAGAATAACCTGTACCAGCAGCATAGCCATCACACTTCACAATGATCAATAATCCTTATAATTCATACTTCAGTACTTCAATATGTTTATTTATAAAGTAATTTAATTTTACAGACAAAAAAATAACAATACAGAAGAAAACATCAACTTAGTCATAGTCTCAAATGGTGTGCTTCATAACAAGCAAAATCACAATCAGTACAGTGGATGTTACAGATTTTACTTAATACAATTGAAGAGTTGGCTAATGCAAACTTTCTTCAAAATAACGGAAGTTGAATAAAATCTGTAATGATTTTAACTCTTTAGCTGTATGCACTTTCTACTTAATTAGCACTGATGTACCACTTACACACAGAGGACAACAGATCAAGTTCTTGAGCTTTAAACAAACAGGAGGAAGACATAACCCTTCATGCCTGAGCCACACCACAGAGCACTGGCTCCTGTTTTCTGCGAGGCATGCAGTGCTGCCCTGAAAAGTCATCATCTGGAAGCAGTACCCAAGTCTGGGTCCTGGAACATCAACACCAATCGAGCATTCTGCCTGAATTAACAACCCCACACCTTCTAGGACATCTGTTTTGCTTTTTAATGGTAAAAGTGCCTTGCAAACCCAGCTGAACTGCTCCTCAGGAATGAAGTTCAACTTTCACATAGGGCAGTGCCATACAGACACAGTAAAGTTCTGTTGCAAGTACTGGTGTGAGAAGTATTTGCTGAGAGCTCTTAATCATGCAGTTTTCCACACTTTTTTCTGCATAACAAAATTACATACCCAACCAGTAAGATACAAATTTCATCCCCACAGTTTAGTAATTTTGATCAAACATGCTTAAAAAAATTTGCAAAGTTCTTTTTACCACTGGAAATGTGTCACAGAGAACTGTGTTTGCAGGATGTGTTTTCTTAAAAAGCTATGAATGCCTTATTTTAAAATGATTAATGCTCCATGAGCTGTAATCTTTTTCGTAAAGGCACTGAACTATAACCTACACTGGAAACAAGAAGCCAGTCCTTCTGATCAAGAATATAAATACTTAGAAATGACAAAATACTCTTGTTTTCAGTAAAATCCATAGAGACCTTTCCAAATTTAAACATTCTGTACTCTGTGAAATGTTAACAATTACTTAAAAGGAAGTGCTTTTTTTGCTTTTTTTCACAGAAGAATTGAGGGAGGACTCAAAGACACTTTTGACTTCCCAGAAAAAGTTAAGTCTTGCTGAACCTAGTATTTTCAATGGAAAGGCAAGTTAAACCCCAAGTATTTTGTTTTATTGTGCTGCTACCAATCTGGAATATTTCCTCTGGAACAATCTTGAATATGGCCAAAGTAATTGTTGGTTAATGTTGACTTCCTTTTAAATTCACAAGCTACATGAAAAAGTGAAATGCACACACAACACAAATCCTACGGGATCTATCAGTGCTTACGTATGAGATTAAGAACAGTGCAAGTACTAGCAGTTAGCCTACTTCTATTCTTGAACTACACTATTGCTATAAATGCTTATGAACAAAACCCTGTTATGGAAGAGTTTCTAAGTCTAATTTACTTTAAAAGCACCTTCAGTTAGTTTGTATAAATTTACCATATCTTAAATAATTTTGGTTGTTTCAAAAGCTGAAATAGTGTCATAACAAAACCAATTTGAAATTATGAAGTTGTGTATAAGCACCAGATTATTTAACATTTACAGTGCAAGACTTAAAATTGGTTTATTTACAGAAATCAGTATCAACAAGAGAGACTGTTCCACTAATTTTTGTAACTATGAGCTTCCTAACACATTTAGAATATAACCTCCCAACTTCAAACATGAAGGCACCTGGCTTTACCTCTGGAAGAGAAACCTGTTGCTCAGAATTTGTAACAAAACCCCAAGAATCTGAGGATTAAGCAGCCCACTGACCCCACAACTGGGCAGCCAGTTACTCCTGAAGCAACAGTGCTGTCTTGCACCACAGGATATTGGAGTTTGGATTCTTAATGTAGACTCTTTGCTCTTTACATCATAATGGCATAAGTGCAAAAGCAAATCACCACATTAAGTAAAGGCTGGAAGAACTGTGTTCCTAGCTGAAAGTACAATCTGAAAGTAAGTATGTTAGAAGTAGCCAAGCCCGAAGCCTGCCTTGTTTTTAAAAGGAAGTTACATTTATAACAGCCACAGGTAGGTGAAGGAAAATCACTTAATATTGTTCTCAAATCACCAAATTAGTTCAGGAAGGTTGGAGTACAGCACAGAAGCCTGGAACAGTGATTAGGCCCAAAATTTCATCAGAAACTATTTATGCATGTTTGGTCTAAAGAATTTACATTGTGTTAAAAAATAATACTTTGATTGTGCAATAAATAAAGAAATTTCCTCCTCTCCTTCCCAACCGCTGTTGCCAGACTTCTAACTATGCAAGACACAGTTACTTTCAAAAGCTGGATGACTGATGTACATCAAGGAGCTGAAGTCAGCAGCACTTCAGTCACTTAACTGGGCAGGCCAGTCTTCAATCCAAGGTCAAAGTACAGAAACATTCTGAGGAGAGATGCTAAAAACTTCATGCTAAAGCAGGGATTTGATGTAGTACTAGAAACTGCACACTAGTACCAGACTCCTAGCACCACACAGCTGTAGGGGTTTTTTTCTAAATATTTGTTTACTCTGCAAGTTGATTCCAAGAACACTGACTGACCATTATCTGAATAACCCCTAACATGGCAGCATTCTCAAATTGACAGTGTTTGTTTTTCAAGTATCTCAATACCAGGTCTCAAGTCAGACATGCAAACAGCTCCTATTTCCCTGTGTCTAGCTCCTGCAAAGAAAAAACTCACAGAACTAAGGCCTGTATCTCACTTGCTATTTCTTCACTGTTTTATGGAAAATAACGTAAACAGTACTTCTAAATTTAGACATACAGTTATAAAGGGATGGTAAATAAACAACAGTAAACAAAATGTTCATGGTGCAGGGCATGATGGAGCCCACCAAGTGGATTACATGCCACCACACTTACACTACTTACATTTACTTTAGGAAAAACCTTACTAAGAAAGCAGAAAGCAATGCTACTACAGGAAATGGTACTCTTATACAAATAAGTAATTTATTGCATATTTATCACATTTATTTGCAACTCACATTAAGGCTAGGTTTACTAAAATCAATGACATATGTATAAGCTTCACTTTGGGTTGCGTAATGAAGCAACCAATGTCTCTTATACTGAAGCAACCTTTCACTAAGAAGAAAAAAATGACACAGTAAACAGAGGACAGCCAGCATCTCCTATTCAAAGAACATGCTTCCATTGGTCTAAAGACTTCCTCTTGCCTGGGACTTGCCAAGGAAGTCCTTGCCAGGACTTCCCAAACAGATGACAGATGCTCCAAATTCACTGTTTCATCAACATCCCCATTATTTCACAGAGCACTAAATGATCTATAACTAATTCATCTGAAAAGTCAACTTACTTATAAAAATATTTCCACAGCCTGTTATTTAATTATGCCTTAGGAGAGTCCTGCTAGCTCCACAGGCAGTAGCAGCCTCAGGATATTATACAAACTTCTGCCTCACTATGAGTAAAGGCACTTTTGCTGGGAAATCAACTAAAACAGGACAAAGAAGTAACTAAAGATTAGTTTTCACCTGAAAATGAATAACATAACCTCCTCCAGTATTATCCTTACCTTCTTAATTACTCTTCTTTGTCATTTTATGGCCTTTGGACACATTGAAGGGAAAAAGAAAAAAAAGTCAAAACTAGAAAGGTAGATTGAGCTATTTCACAATTTGGTTTTGAAAAACAAGGCCGTCAGAACCTTCGTCCTCCAGAAGGAGGAAATGCTGTAGTCCACTTCTCCTGTTGACTGATACAGAAGTTGAACACTCCCATGGCCAAAATTACAGCATTAGAGTTCCTAATCACCTGGTGTCAGGCAGGTGAATAAACTAGGACAAAGTTCTAAAGCTGTTTCTGAGGAAAACAGTAGGTATATGAAGAAGGGTGGTTGAAGGAAGACTAAGATTTTGGTTTTGGATGACATATATGAGTTGCATAAAACTCAGTGCATGTACATATACTACAAGGCTGTAGTTCATTCAACCTATGAAGTTATCAATTCCCTCTATTCTAAAGTCCATTTTTAAATCTGGGACATGCTTGCTATCACAAGCTGCTGTGACAAATTATTTCAATGCATTTCTCTCCAGTGCAACGCACATGATCAAAACCCACTGACTTGAAGGTGATGTAACAGCTCATCACCTCAACTCTTACAGGTTTTTTTTTTTTTTGTGTCCCCTCCATCCTCACCCCATCTTTCATATTTTTCCTAAGAAAGCACTGTAGCTGAAAATGACTGAGGCTAGATCATTTAAATGTTAACTGCAAGTGCAATTCAATACTACTGGATATATAGAGAGCAGATACACTACACAAGAGATCTGAGGACAACAGCACAGAATACAATACTGAACACCCTTGGAATAGTTATTGGAAGCCTGATTAAGCTGTTCACACAATGCCTCTATTATCCATGCACCTGTCTTCCTCCTCAGCGAGATCTAGAGAGGCTTATTTACATTCAGTACAAATTCTACACAAATAACCTCTCACAAATAAGTTTAAGCTTCTCTTTTTTGGAAGCAGCTGCTTTGTAACTTCTTATGCAGCTGTGGGCAGTGCACAAGAGCTAATTTAGACACTTTGAAGGGCTGAGTTTTACCCAGTTTGAGTGTCGTTATTGAAGACCAAGGAAGAGTAGGTACAAAAAGTCAACATGCTATAGATTTGACTCAAGTACTAGTGATTGGCAGCCAACAAAAACTATCAGTGTGAAGGAGGGAAAGTATTTGGGGCTAACAATCAGTACAGAGAAAGGGTGACAGGCTGAGGCTAGGTTTGAAATGTGCAACTTGGTTTGAAAATCACTAAGCCAGAGGTGTCCTCTGAGAATTAGTTTCATTGCCACTGCGTAATATTGCAATGTCCTACAAAATAATGACTAATAAGCCCAATAATTTACATCAGAACAGTTAAAAGATTAGCAAGCTGGCATACGCCAACAGTTAAAAAAAAGTCAATGACATTCTACAAAACACACAGCAAGTTAAAATAAACAGAATTTAAAACCATAAAAAACAAAACACAAGTAAAAAGAATGC
Organism: Hirundo rustica; assembly: GCF_015227805.2. Taxonomy (NCBI): domain Eukaryota; kingdom Metazoa; phylum Chordata; class Aves; order Passeriformes; family Hirundinidae; genus Hirundo; species Hirundo rustica. The sequence goes on from NC_053488.1 coordinate 45,894,263, forward strand.
CCTCTAATGCACAGCTAGGAACAAGTGAACTGAACATTGGAAAGGTACTTTTGTGGACAAAGGCTAGACTGCATTTAAAGTGCAACACTTGACTATGCCACTCCGATACTGCAAAGGGAACACACCCTTCCAAACCAGCAGTCAGTCCCTGCATTGAATTTTAAAACAAACAAACAAAACAAAATAAAAACCTCCTGAGAAAGAGTAAGGCTAGATAAAAAACCCTCTCAATTGCAACAGGCAAGTCTGATTCTTACTCCTAGTAAGTTTGCTGTCAGAGGTCAAAACTTTTCATTATGGCATCATGGTCGAACTTGAAACTCAAGAAAGCTCTGGATGAAAAAGCAAATTTGTAATGGCCATTGCATGCCATAGAATGTCCCTCAATATGTTCTGGCAGTGGGTCTTCACTGGAGCAACACATCTCATATGCTGCTTCTGCTTAAAGAGAAAAAAGTATGAAATAAATTTTAAATGAGCAGTTGCCAATAAAAGTATCAGTAACAACATAAAGCCATACCTCAAACATATATCCTATTAATAACAAAATCTGTATGTTTGGTCATAAACAGAAGAAGGTAACTCAAACAGCCATATTTACAAGTTCTCTAGAGGCTAGAACAAATCTTCAAATTCACTGCAATCTGGAAACTCTTTCAACAGCCAGTTTTACACATATAATACTGTTTCATTTCTCAATAGGCATTTCTTAATAAGGAGGGGAAAAAAGTGCCACTGCTTCCTGAGCAGTAAGTAAAGAACTGCGTCCACTCTGTTGCAGCTTATTACTAGGAGGACAGAAAGCCTCGAAACAACACTTAATCAACAGCACTGTGTTGACTCAGATGCTATTTTTCTAAACTAGCTTCTAGTTACTTTTTTACTCAGCTACCTGGTGGCCACCTGGATCAGTCAGTCTGCATAATTAAAGAGAAAAATAGCAAGACCAACATGAAACAGTATCTTTTTCATTAAAAAACAAACAAAACCGCAGACTACCTTGGAAAAACATGGCTTTTTAAGATTTGGAAGGTTGGCATGAGGAAAAGCCCTCAACCATCATTATTCGGGTGCCTTCAGCCTGTAGCACAGCACAGTGGATGAGAATTCTGACTGCACTTGCCTGTTTCAAAGTTATCTTGAAGTCTTCTTGGATTAAGCCTTTTTTCACATTTCTAGTGAAGAGAATGACAATACATTACACATTTTATGATAAAGAAACTGCATTATATTTAAACATCATCTAACAAACATGCTGGTTATATCTGCTTTGACACACCTCATGTGTGAATTATTTGTATGCTGAGCGTGAATACTCAGCTTTAATTCTGTCACATAACTTGAAGCAGCAAACTTGCTTTAAGTCCAGAAGTCTTTCAGAAGCTTGCAACCTTTTAACAGTCACTAAAACATTTCTAATATGCAAACTTTTATGGAAAAATTTTGAGTACTTTCTAACTGTTTTAAGATGGAAGGGTCTTGCATATGGCAGTGCGGAATCAACACTGTACACACATAAGCCCACTCTTCAATGAGCTTGTCCCCAAAAAACCAAGGGGAATCTATTTGCAAACATGCTGCTACCGCCAATTAAATTAACATGCTTTAGAGACACAAACTTAGAACTGTTTGGGGAAGAATTATTTTAGCCCCAAGTATTGCTGATGTAAGTACACAAATACAGAAAAAATACGGCTCTTTGCACTTCCTGCAAATTAAGAGTTTCCTGGCCTTCAAATTACATCAGAAGATTATCACAGGGACACAAAATATTTCAACTTTGAAAGACTGACCATCATGAAAACACAAGTGAAACAGAAAAAGAGAAATATTTAGAAAACTCTGAGAAAAGCCTACATAGTAACTGTGGAGCATTAACAGTTGTTTCCATGAAGATCTTACAGATTACCATTACAGTTTGCTCCTATCCTTTCAAATTTCTGGGCAGTCAATTCACTCTTCTAGACTCAGACTCAAACATAACTAACAATTTCTTGCTGCGGTGAGGATTTTAGGACGAGTTTATGGTTTCTGTATGTTTACATGAATAAGAAAAAGAAGGTAATAACCACAAGCCAGAATGGGAAGAATCTAGTTTAAAGCCTGTAAACAAGAGAAACTAAAGCCTGGACAAGCCAGCTCAGCTGCATGGAGAACTGGGGCCTCACTGCTTCACAAGAGCCAACAAAGCATACTGAAGAGCCATAAAAAGCAGGGAATCAAAAGCACATTCTACTATAAAAGGAGCACAGCCCAGTGAGTCTACTCCCTTTGAGAAGAACTGGACAAACACAATTAGTAATAAGCAAAGAAAAGTAACATGCAAAGAGTGTGATTCCAGAATTTACAAATTGCTGTAAACAGCCCTACTGTATGAGTAAAAAACTATCTGAGAATTATGGCATCCAAGCCAAAAGTCTGGCATCAAAGTCTGTGTCTCAACATTTGTTTGATGGAGAGAAGGGAAATAATAAGCATCTGCATCCCCATTTTCTAAGTGTTGTATAACAAAGTCCCATGCTTACATTAAGACACATGAATAAATGTGTACTACACTGAGTTACTACTACATACCACAGAAGGCTTTTACATAACAGGACCCTGGAAAGCTGCAAGACTGTGTATTGAAACAGCTGTAATTTTCAACAGCTAAAATGACTTCTAAAATGAAAACTTTGAAATTTAGTACACTTGTTTATAGATGTCTATGCACACAAGGTCAGAAATGTTATACATCTACAAACACGTATCAAATACTCTGATCAAACATACTCTTGATAGATATGCACTCTATTTGTTTCAGCAGGACATTGTCCTGGACATTTGTTAAGCATTACTGGAACCTACTAAGGACACAGCCATTGCATGTTTCTTACCAAGGTATAGTTTTGCTTTACTGGTTGACCCTGCAGTCCATTTGTTCGCTTCTTTTGGCTGAAAGGGTCTTGATTTTGTTTTCTGCCATTGTTCCTCAGGCTCTGACTCTGCTGTTAAGTCCAAAATAAGTAGAGGGAAGAGTTTAAATGGCAGAATTAGACATCATTGCACTGATATTTTCTACTTAGTAACTCAAACTTCCTTCCAAGTAAATTCAAAACATGTAAACAGTTTCTTCGGCAGAAAAAACTGAAGCCCACTGAAATTAACCAAACATACACTCAAGCTACAGGACCATCAGCTGTTACTCATTCTCTCTTGCACTAGGACAGAATTAACAGACAATTAATTCAGGTCAGTGAATTTCCATGCACTCATGCAGATATACTAGAGATAACACGAAAATGGCAAGTACTAATTACTATCTGTACATGACACAGCACAATTACTAGCTGATACCACCACTACTAGTGTGAGATAAATCAAAGAATTCCCAAGAATATTCCCCAACTCCATGTTTCTATTTTTTGCATTCCGTGGTGATGAAATTCACTATTTTTGTCCTAGAGACGAAACCCTTATGAACAAAGACATCTGTTTTAAATAGTTGTCCTAGGGTGACTTTATGATGTTTGTAAACCCAATTATCTATTCTTTTTATGCTGGATATTAAGTTCTGCACCCTTAAGACTGGTTCTGAGAGCGAAGGGGGTAAAAAGAAAAAACTCAGTTTGCTAGTAGAAACTGCATTTGCTCCCCCGCATCCTTCACAGACAGTGTTGTCTGTAGTACGGCCAGTGAGAGAGAGCTCGCCTTTGCTTTTTAGTTAGTTTTTTTTGCTAGCTGAAGCAGAGAAGTTCCCTAGACTGTGGTTTTTCTCTTTTACTTGGAACTGTTTAAATCTGTTCTAGACTGAAAACCCAGAAAAACACTGGGAGCTCACGCCTGTGGCCCCCTGGGGCCCCGGACAGCATTTTCCAGCACGAGAGAAACTGGTAAGAGACTAGACAAGCTGAGCTACAACCCATAGCAAGGACTTTCTCAATTTTTCCATCTTTCCTCAGAACAGCAAGACATTTTGTTGTTAATATTATTCATTTTTTATGCTTGTAAACAGTTTACTTGTTAAATAGTTTTTCTCACAAGGGCTGCATGAATTTGCTCTCTAGAAGGACCCCATTCAGAAGTGTCCTCCCAAAATCTGCCCTAAACCAAGACCATAGTCCAGATGCATATGCTTGCCTAAGAAAAAGCCTACCTTTATTTTCAAAACTTCAGACACCTCAGAATGATTATATGGCTTTTGTGGCTGTTTTGGCTTCACCAACTGCTCTCCTGAAAAGCCATCTGTAAACACCTGTTGACTACAGCGAAGTTTGGATCTAGTACAAGAAAACAAAGACAATTTACAACAGAACTTTAAATTCACTGAGAGCAGAAGACAAGTAAGAAAGAATTTTCTGCTTTTTGAGAACAATCTGGAATACAATCTTAAGTAACCTAGTATGCAAACTCTAATAGTGCGAACTGGCATTTGTGTTCTCCACAGACAAGAGGCCGAGTCCACATTAACATTTGTCCTGTTGTTTGTTGGTGTTGCCCTGGCTCTAATTACTTAAGTCCTCTCATAGGGATTACAGGTTTTAAAGTTGGCTCTACCACTTTTCACTCAGCTGAATCTAAAGCCAGCAGCACTCGTTCCCCTACTGATTCCCACAGGTTTTATCTAGCTAGCCACTTCTTAGAGTACTTTACAGTCCTGCTTTAGAGAGTCCTACTTTTCCTTCGCAGAAGTGCCGGAAATATTGAATTTGAAGCACTGGAAGTTATCTACTTGCTTTAGCTTCTGGGGTTTTTTTGATTCCCATACACAAGACTGAGGAAATAATCTGATATCTGTGTATCATGACACTAACTAAGGTCTCACCTTACAATACTATGGTGCAAGTCTACACTTTTTTTTTTTTTTTTTTTTTTTTTTTTTTTTTTTTAATTTACCTATTACTGGAACACAAATCTTTGGAGAAAGAGAAAAGGATAAGCAGTATTGTATATAATTGTCATTGTATAATACTGTCATATTTGTATGATCAGTGTTTTATAAGAAAGAATACAGAGATGTTAAACTGACCTGATTCTTACCTAGCTTTTTCCAAGTTGGGCTTAGAGGGTGTGCTCCCTGCAGATGAAAAACCATTGTCACTTTCTGAGGAGTCTCCATTCCTTCGGGAAATCCATTCCCTCAATGGCCTGTGAACAAGGATAAGTACAACAAGATCTACTTACCAAAACAAATCTAAAGAATTTAAAGCTGTCTGAAAGACACTGGCCTAGCATTTGCCTCATCTCAAACATACCTGATGAAGGGAATTGCCATAAAAAATTTGTTAGGTGCCAAACCCAGCTTGGACTTCGGGGTCATGTCATTTCTGTGGCATGGTAATTTGTCGATGGAAAACCACTCAATATTCTAGAAAAACAAGAAATAAAATCAAAATACCCTCTATTGTAGACTTAGCAGAATGTTACAAATGTGTATCAGCCACAATTATTTCCTTTAATTAAAAAATTACCATGGAAGACTTAAATTAACAGGCCACAACAGTGTTTTTCACAAAAGGTCAATTAACTCCTCCAAATGCCACTACAGTAGCAGATGGTACAGCATAAACTCATTGTATGATATTGCACCTAAAATACGAAAGGTAGTAATCAGCAACTAAATTCTGAAAAAGGGTTTCATAAACAAACCAACCAAACCACAGCACACAGAATGCCATAAATAAATGTAAAGCTTTGAGTAGTTTTCAATAACTTTTTACTTAAAGTTAAATCAATAGTGGACCACCAATACCCATTCAAAAGTAAGAAGGGTGTTTAGTTTGATAGTAAGTTTCAGGTTTTGTTATAGAAAAAAACCATGGAGATAGGATAGGATTTGTTACTGTTTATATGTTACATTTTTAATAGTTAAAACTGTACACTTCACAGAATGGGGAACAAAATCAGGAATTCTCACCCCAGACAGTGTAGAAGAACCCACATGAGATTTGCTATCAGAGGACCTACTCCAAAAGCGCCAGGTCCAGACAAGATGCAAATTATGGAAATAAGTTACAAACCAAACAATTTTTCAATATTGTTCTACAGTGAGTACAAAACCAGCCTGCCTGGTGTCATTAGATCAGATGAAGACAAAGCTTCAAAACTCTGTCATTACTAGAACTCTTCAACATTCCCACACATACAGTCACTGTTCTTAAAAGTACAATATTTACTGTATATCTTTAAAAAAACCCTCAAATTTCATCTTACATTTTAAAAAATAGGTCTCTAATGCAAGAAATTAAGTCCTGTCCAATCGAATACTTTTCCTATTTAGAAAGCAAGATGCCCTGTTCAGTATCACAATCTGCATTTTAAACTGAATTGCCATAAAAGAAAAAAACATACAAACTTCAAAGATTATAGATACCACAGACAAAGGTTCCAACAAGTTGCTACATGAGCCTTTGTCTTTCCCTCTGACAATACCTTTTAAAAGCCTAATGGCACACAATACATCCAAAATAGTTTCCTTTTTCTGTCCCCTGCCCAACCTCCTTCTTAAAACATACTATTTTTTAATTTGGACAGTATTAGCCATGAAAGAGAAAACAATCCTTAGTTTGCCCTTTTGATATGTAGGCTTTTGCATGTCCCCAACTAATAATCACAACTTGAGAATATACAGTTATATATGCATCTGTAACTAGGAATAGTATGAAATTATTAATATAGTCACCATCTATGAGAAAAGGAGAACTGTATTTTAGCAACATGCTCTATTGTCTTCTCATGATGAATGGAGATGTCAGACAGATGGTCAAGTATCAGACTTGCAGAAGAGCAAGTGAGCTGCAAGAGGTCAACAGAAAACCCTACAGTGCAGAGATGCCACTGGTACCTAGCATTTGAGGTGTTCATTGTGCTTAGTGGGTTCATTATCTCACACATTTCTGGCTTTAAAAATCAACCTCTGCAAAGTTCCTAGAGATTCCAAAAAAGTAGCACATACCCGAATTTCCCTTCTAGTTTTGGGGTTGAATTTCGTGGTCTTGGGAACTCCTGGAATGATGTACAGCCGTGCTAACTGATCATTAATTCGCAGCTCAATGTAGTCCTCTTTGCAGATATAATCTTTTATGTCAAACCCAGTTTCTTCAAACACCTGAGAAGTATTCAGATGAAATTAGTGTGTGTGTGTGTATTCAGTGCTATCCTTTCACAATCTATTACCACAAGTGAAGGAATGACTTATTTTTCAGATATATCCATGAAACCTGCGGAACAAACAAGCCTTTACACATAGAAATTTGCTCAGAAATAGAAGTATCTACATGTTTTAGACTTCTCTAAGATGGCAGACCTGTAATGCAAGTTGAAACAATTCTATTACACCTTCATGAAGCAATTTATTAATATAGATGGGGTTAGTGCTCATCAACTTCTGAAATACTACTGAACTCTGTAGGCACTGCCAAGTGAAGACCTCTTCAATCAGATTTTACACAGATGCAGCTTATGGTTTCACATCCGTGCTGACTCCAGTGAAAAAAATTGAAATATTTATTTCAGATACAAAATAAATTATCAGTCTTTCCACAATGAGAATCTAATTTGATGGAAGAAAGATGATAACAACAGTGGTGTTCATTAGTGTCACCTAAATAGATTTTTCAAAATAACACCATCAAAAGATTTTTTTCCCCAGTATAACTATGCCCCCTTTAATGCTTTTGCTGGCATAACTTGAAGTAAAGAGGAAGACATACTTCATGTAACTCCTTCCTGAAGCAGCTGTGTCTAGTTTATCTTTAGGTATAGGTATACTTAGGATAGGTATACTTCAAACAAACAAACAAACAAAAATACCCCCAAACCCTGTGATTTCTCATATGCTGATTTAGTCTAATTTCCCTCACCTTAATTTTCTCTCTCAAAAACTCTGGATGTATTATGTTGAATCAACACTGAATTTGTACCAGTAATATGCTTTTACAGGCCATTATGAATATGCAGCTTCACTACACATCTAGGTCTCCGGGAGTAATAAATACCACAGATTATTTTATTTTTCAGATTTTACTTGCCACATACATTGATTCTTGTTCCTGCATAACTGAAAAATAGAAAAGTAAAGTTCTTCACAATTTTTACATAAAATTCTACAATCTCCAACTCAGCTCCTTAGACTCTTTACATAGACCAGTGTACGCAGGCTGAATTCCCATTCCTTCACATTTGCAGTTATGGTGACCCTTAAAATTAATACGACATAAGCCATAAATTACATAAGCTTTCCCAAGCACCACAAGTAATACTTAAAAATAAATTCACAGTTCAGCAGAGAACTTTAAAAACAGTACTATCTCTTCATTTAGCACATTAATGCAAAATAATGTGAAACATAAACCCTGGTTTGGGTGTTTGTTTGTTTTTGGTTTTGGTGTGGTTTTTTTTTTAATTATATAACCTCAACCTTGATTACCATTTTGGAACTCAGAAAGGCACCAGAAGGTACATCTGCAAGAACAGATTATTTATTCATGGGATTTTAATAAGGGGATTACCTAAGTAAAGTGCCTTTTCACCCAACACATATATCCTGATTTCAGCAAAATTTCACTTCTTTATCTTAAGAAGCTGATATAACTTACCTCTCTAGCAGCACAGTCATGAGGTGCCTCTTCCTTATTTACTTTCCCTTTTGGAAATCCCCAACCAGATTTTGCTAAATAGCCCTGAACCAAAAGAACCTACAAAATACAAGGGAACACAACTGTCAAATATACAAGTGCTCACTTCATTAAATGTCTTCCATCCACCATCCCCTCGTTCTCCAAAAGAATATGTTAGCCTCAAGGAAGGAAACCATTAAGTTTGCTGTGTTCTAGCAAGAACTGCGAATTTTTTTAAGGAATTGTATAACACAGAATTAAAATACACAGAAGAAAACAAACAGACAAAAACAAACAAACAAACACACACACACACACACACACACACACACACAAAAAAAAAAAAAAAAAAAAAAAAAAAACAACAACACCAACACCACCCACCAAACAAAACACCACAAAACCTGAGAAGGATAGCAAGCACAAGTGCTTTTACTGGCTCACATACTATATTTCTGTACACAGCACCAATATCAAGTAACTGTCAGATCTCTACAAGTCTTGACAGTGAACGCAGATTTCTTCAGAAGAATGTAAACACCAAAGAATTACTTCTTCCAGCATATGCCATCCCTCCCTCTAGACAGTCCTTCACAAATATTTCCATACTTACATTTTCAAGTGTCTCATCAAGGATAATTGCACCATAGGTTGGCACTCCCATTTTGTATTCTTTCCACTCATCTAAAACCTTTTGTACATCTTCACCTTGAGGCAGTAAAAAAGGGCAGTGATTGAAGAGTATAGCAGCATGTTAAAGATAAACTTAAGCAGCCAGTTCCAAAGCACATACTGAATACAAAAGATATCCACTCAAAATTCAGAATAAACACTCCCTCCCCTAAGTCCTTTCAAGATATATTCCCTTGGAAATAATAATAATAAAAAAATGAATAATCCATTACAAAACACTAAAAGTCAGAGCGCATCAAGTAATTCAGCAATTCCTATGCAAAGCAATCTAAATAAATGGAAAAAAACCCAAAAGCAAAAAACCAAAACCAAATTAAAAAAAGACACCTCCAAAAAAAACCCCAAACAAAACAGAAAAAATAAAATAAGAATCACCAAGAAAAACGATTGCACAAGGCTGCTTGTTTGAAGGCAGATAATTTTGAAAACAGAAGTAATCCCTCTTATTTTGAATACATATTACCTACAAACACATTTTCTTAATTTTGAAATGAGCAAGACAGAAAAAATTTCAGTTCCTTGTGCTTGAAGTAAATGGGAATAAATTTTTGCCACAACCATTTGTTAAGATTACAGCACAGAATCCTATCTTTAGCATTTACTATGCAAAAAAAAGTCTTTTAAATGGCATATAGTTACAGGAATCTAAATTCTAATACACTTTATCAAAACTCGCCTAGCAGAGAAAATATAAACAACCATTATAACTCTAAAATTTTGAGAGAAAATCTGCAAGTCCTTAATAAAAGTATTACTATTATATATTACATATGTTATACTATCAATAAAGATTACTCCACAGAATACTTAAAAATACACTGCAGCAGAATATTTGCGGCAAATACGGGCTAGAAAGGGAAATATGTAATGAACATATAACATCTATTACACTGCATTTTTCTGCAGTCCCTACAACTACTAGGAGAATTTTGGTCTGAAAATACATTTATAATTAAAAATATACATAAAATTGCAGCATAACATTAACCAACAGAATATATTTTTACAGTTTACTGTTAAAAGGTTTAGTGTTTCAAAATAAATATTATGAAACTAACAGATAAGTATGTTGTGTAGTGACACCATGGATAATAATATCTTCAAAGTTAAGAGCAATATTCCAATCTGTCATCAAGAACATACAGGAAAAGGTTAAAACTAAAACACTTGCTGGATGAAAGTCACAAAGTTTTCTCTAGCAAGGACTAGATAGTTCACATTCCAGCAGCCTTTGCAAGCAACAAAAAAAAAAAAGCAGAGGCCAACCACCTGAATTCAGTAAAAATGCAGTCTCTACCCTATAGAAACTTCAGAAAAAATACATACCACTGCCCATGAAGAACACATACTACCTTCAACTACGTTAACATTTATGTCATGTTTACTTGAAAATTAGTTAAACAGTGGAGTTCAGTTTGAAGAGCACCAACAGTTTACCCTCAAAACCAACCTAGCATGCAAAGTGCAACCATGAGGAAAAATCCTCAAACATCAGAAACTGACTGTTTTCCATAGTTCTTTAGCAATCCAAGAAGCATCTCTTTTGTGGGTGCCACAAAATTATGGAAGCTGAGAACTCAGTAACAACATATACCTAGCAATACTAACTTTTAATCATTAACACATGAACTGGTATTATCATACTATGAAATATTGTTAACAATATTCAGTTTGCACTTTACCACTGACACATAAAATAACTGGAGTAATAAAAAGGATATCAGCTTTAGCAAAGTCTCTTATCCCACACTGAGGTAATCCTGGTGTGTTTTGCATGCAGAAATCCAAATAAAACCAATGGGCAAGTTCAATCTGAAAACACACTCTGATTGCATTGTCTCTCTCTTCACTTGGAATGTGCAAAATAAATCGGCTGCCAGGAAAGAAAAACAGTAAGATTAGACAAATCTACTGATTTAAATACAGATAAAAATAAAACATTGCAACAGTATAATTCTTGATCCATTAGCACATACCAACAGACCACTAGATCCTCCTCATGTTCCACAAGGACAGTAAAAGTTTTCACAAAGTAAAATACAGCTTTTAAAATCAAGAAGGAAAATTGATTATTATGTTCTTTCAGAAACATAAAGAACAATATACTAAGTAAATTAACTGTTGTGAAAACAGGGAGTGTGAAGACAACCTACTTAAATGGCTGTTACAAAAATGAAAGCATTTTTACAAGTACATTAAAGAATATCTGCATACTCTTGTAAGATATTTCAGTGCTTTTTTATTCAGGACACAAGTTGAACATAGCTATATATTTTCACTTAAAACCACAGTAATCCAATAATTTATGTAGATTTTAAAATAAAATATGATCCTACTTATTTTCTCAGTCAGAAACTGAACATGGACAATCGGGTTTATCCCAGATACCGGCACACAAACAGAGTCACTGAGCTAAAAGTTTAAGCAGCATTGTGTGATAGCCCATTTTAGTTAAGCAGAAGAAGCTTTATTTATTTATCTATGTATTTATGAATTTATATCACAAGCAGAATGCTTTTTTTTAGAAATTTAAGGTCATACACCCCACTGAATTTATACAATTTGATGGGGATATTTGACATTCAGCTCCTGAGTGCCACCAACTAAATTCCAAAAGTGCATAATACCATTGCTCAAACTGGAAATACTGTAACTTTACTTAAAATTTGACAAGTATGAATTGTCACAGGATGTCAGAATTGGTTGCCTCTCCAAGGCACTCTGGCCAAGGACAGAGGCAGAAGGTCACTGGCGCACAAGGCACACTCTTGACATTCCCCAGGCCTCCAGGCACATTCACAGGTCCTGCAAATACTAGCACAGGTCTCCTTTTCCACCCCATAGCCCTGCCCAGATCCCAGACCCTCACACCCATCACACAGGTCCCTGCTCCACCACATGGTCCAGTTTAAAGTTTGCTACAGGTCTGAGGAAGACACCTGTCCCTCCTCCCACTCAGTGCACAGGCTGTGACCCACAGTTCTGCTGCAGCTGCCTCTGCTCTACCCCTAACTCCCCTCACTCATACCATTCCCCCCACAGAAGCTGGTTTCCAGGACACTCATCATTGCCACCCCAGACACTGGGAGCTGAGACCCTCTCCCTTGGGAGTGGCTGGCACTGAGATCTGCTCCCTCACTCCAGCAGCTGACACCTTGCCCACTCTCACACACAATTCCCATGAATAGCTGGCTGTATCCTTGCAGCACACATATACAGCAAGGGGTAGAGAGTGGAATTATACAGACAAAAATAAATATTTACTAAGAAGATGTAAGATAGCCTGTAAGATGTAAGGATAGCCTGTGGCACTTGGACAGAAGGGTCAGACACAGAAGTGCACTAACTTGCCCAGTTTTACAGCCAGCCTCTTTTGTACCCCTTTCTGCCTACCCTTGCTTTGTCCCTACCTGCTTGTCTTTTCTTCTGGCACTCCTCCCAACCCAGAGTGTGGGATCTCTCAGGTCTAAAGTCCTAGCAGATACAAAGGCCAAGCTGATATTCCTGGGACAGATGCCTGAGGTTTCCTGGCAGCTGGTCAATTAGTGCAATTAACAGGTTTGTTTCTTGCCATTGTATCCACTTCTGATTTCTTAGGTCTGTATCTACATATTCTTTCCACTCTGATTTCCCTACTTTTTTCCTATTTTCCAAGAGCAGGTCTACACTCAGATAAACTTGCTGGAATTAAGTATATCCCCTCATCAACCAATGGCCAGATTTGGTTTCCACCACTGCCTTCCTTATCATTCCTCTGTTGGGTTTGTAGCCTTGTATGCTTTATTTGTGGATTTCTCATCTTCTCATCCAATTTCCACCCTGAAAAAAGACCTTGTCCGGATACCCTTAAAGACCCTGGCTGGCCTAGGAGAGAGTCTGTGTGAACCTCATGAATTTCAACATGGCGAAGTGCAAGGTCTTGTGCCTGGGTTGGGACAATCCCAAGCACAATGCAAACACAGGCTGATCAGAGAATGAACGGAAAGTAGCCCTGGGGAGGACAATCTGGGGTGTTGGTGGATGAGAATCTTGACATGAGCCGACACTGTGAGCTGCCAGACCATACTTTTGATGGAACAGTGTGCACAGCAAATTGAGGGAGGCGATTCTCACCCTTTATTCTGCTCTGGTGAGACCTCACCTGAAGTGCTGTGTCTAGCTGTTGGAATCCTAACAAAAGAGAATGGGGACCTGCAGGAGCAAGTCTTCACTGAGGCCTTCCAGAATCTAAAGCGGGCTATGAGAGAGCTGGAGAGGGGCTGTTTACAAGGTCATGTAGTGACAGAACAAGGGGGAATGACTTTAAACAGAAAAAGGGCAGGTATAGATAATTGGAAAAAAATTCTTCACAGTGAGGGTCGTGAGGCACCAGCACACATTGCCCAGAGAAATTGTGAATGCCCTGCCCCTGTAAGTGTTCCAAAACAACCTGGTCTAGGAACTATCCCTGCTTATAGGAGAGGGGCTGGGATGAGATGATCTCTAAGGGCCTTTCAACCCAAAGCAGTCTATGATTCTATGATTCTCCCTTGCATAAGTAACCTTATTCACATCAACATCTTACCACTTCCCGATTTTCAACTGGCACTACCACTCCCAATTTCTTTTGAAGGCTCTATTCTGACTGCTGAAAAGATCCCTTATCTATAAAACAGCTGTAACTAAAAGATAAAAACTTAGAAGCCTATTTCACATCTAGTTGATGTTTCTTGCCCCAGCACTGCAGCTGAACATAAATCTAAAGTTAAAATATGCAGCAGTATCAAAGAGGAGTAAGAACACGGCAGGCATTAGGCTCAGAGAACAAGAGCAAAGCCAAGTAGAATGATATTTATTAATCAAAAAGTTAACATCTAAGTTACTTGGAGTGACTGAAGTGCTAAAACCAGACATCTCTAGGTTGTTCCGGGTGCAGGTGCAAGGTGCTGGCAGTGATGGGCCAATGCTGGACACACTGTAGGACAGCTGAATGCAGCAGCTGAGATGGTGGTGTGTGTGGGGAAGTGTATTTAAAGACAAAAATACCAGACAGGCAGAGGAAGCGAAAAAAACAGCATGAAAAAGCAGTGCAAACACCAAAGCTGGAGAAGAAAGAGAAAGAGATGTCCACCCTACAGCCTGTGGAGGATCACGTGCTGGAGGAGATGGATATGTCCCGAAGAACCCTCAGCCTGTAGGAGTGATCCCACACTGGAGCAGGTGCAAAGCCTAAGAAGGAAGGAGCGGCAGGGAGGAAGTGTTACAGACTGACCACAACCCCATTCCCCATCCCCTGAGCTCACAGGGGAGGAGGTAGAGGAAAATAGAGAATGAAAGGATGAAGTCAACATGAAGTTTCCCAGGGAAAAACAAGGATGCAGAAAAAGCTGTTTTTCAAATATTTTTGAAGAGGGGAAGTGTGTGGCTGGGTGAGCATTTGGCTACTTAAGCAAGGTGAACCAACCACAGTCCTGAAGTCAAAAAATGGGGTAACAGCACTTGTTTACAAGACAAGGGGAGAATCAAGAAGCTGCAAAACCCACATTACGTCTCTGCACCTCCATATGTTTACTCAGGTAAACAACTCCACAGAACAAGACAGCATGACAAAAACAGACCATGGATACCTGCGACTCGTTACTTAATAATACCCATAATTGAGCAGGAAGAATCATTTTCTACCAAAATTCCCACTAATATATTGAAGGATGTAGAAGTGACTGATATTTCTATAGCACATTGATAACGTTAACACAATTATAATACAAAACACCATTTCGAAGATAGAAGATGACACTATCGCAAAGAGACATAGTAAGACGGGGGACTGATCCTATTACAATGTAAGATTCAAATATTCATATGCCCTTCTACCAGTCACCCCACGGAAATTACACTAACAGGCTGTATCAGTTTTGTAATCACTGCAATTCCCCTCTGGATTTTCTGAAGTCTTAAATCCTGTGTCATATGTGAGCAGAGATCTGACAAGTTCCTCTCTCTGCAGGGAGCCCAAAGGAGACACAATGGAAACACAAACATGCTTCACAGGCCAGATTTAGGGAACTGAAAATTTATATGCCTATCACAAACCCTGTCTCTTGCCTTAGACAAGCACAAAACAATACTGAGCAGGACAGTTCTACCTTCCCGTGGTATTCTCACTTCTAAACACTTTCACTCAGTTGAAAACCAAAACTACAGTAAGTGGGTATCCTTCCTCTTCACTAACCTTTCCCTCTTTCACATAAATACGTCATAAGGAGTCCCTTGGAGGTGGTAAGATAGAAGGATTATTTCATGCCAAATATCACATGCAGTTTTGTGTCATCCCATTCTGGCGATGACAGACAAATTGCAAAGTTTGAAGGGTTGCACCACAGATGATCAGAGGCTGAGACCATACATGTAAAACGCAACTTCCCCTTTTTAAACAATACAGAATCCATGCTTTATGAAAATCCAAACGCAAAGCCCCTTCAACAAGAAAAGTGTTTCACTCTGGAAGAACCGACAAGCGGGAGAGGGCGGCTTCAGACCGACGGATGTTCCTGCGGCTCTTCCTATTCGCTGGCACCTTCCCTTCCGGCAGAATTAACTCACCAAAAAGGACCCCTTGACACCCCTTCCAAATGAAACCAGATCTGGGAGCAGCAAATACCGCATCAGTGGTCGGCTACACGTCACGCCAGCCCCACGCTCCCAGCACTTCTTTCACCTGCGCAAATATCGCCGACGCAGTTCCACCTTTTCCGACCCAAACCCCGCAAGAAATCCCCACAATGTTCTTCTACTTTCCCCGTGCACTCAGGTCCTAGCCCGCCGCCGGAGCAACCCCAAACCAGGTCCAGAGGGTGCCGCCGTTCCAGGACGGATTCCATCGGGAGGGCGGAGACTCGGGTTCGGGAGAAAGGGGGCTAGCCTCGTCCTTCCGCTTCCCGGCTGGCTGGAACCACTCAGTCCGGGTGGTTCCGCACCCCTTCAGTGTCCCGAGCATCCCGGGCCCCACGGGGCACGGAGCACCGGGCAGAGGCAGGCGCCCTTCCCGCCCTCCGGCAGCAGCTGCACCGCAGCCACAGGGTCGCCCCCGCCCCACGGCCGTACCTGCATAGGTCGTCAAGGACGCTGCTGGGGATCTCGGCCCGTTTGGTCTCCATGGGGAAGCACGGCTCATCCCGACGCGGCGGAGGCCGGGACGCAGAGAAGCGGCGGGCGCGGGGACGCACTGCGGAGGGGGGCGGGGGGGAGTGGGAGTGGGGGGTAGCGGAGCGGCGGGTCCCGGGGCCAATCTGCGTACACCGCCGGCGGACCGGCGACCAATGGAGCGGGGTATGGGGTGGGACCGGCACGTTCAGGTGATCGCGGGCGGCCAATGGGAGGCGCGGGGTCGTCGCGAGCGCCGTGATAACGCCGCGCGGCCAGGACACGGGATGGGATGCAGAGCAGTTGGGCTGGACGCGGTACGGCTGCGAGAGAGCGGGCGCATCCCGCCCCTCTGCTCGGCCCTGATGGGGTACAGAGGCCACGAAGATGAGGATGATGTGGAGCATCTCTGCTTTGTGAGGAAAGGCAGCGGGAGCTGGGCCTGTTGAGTCGGGAGAAGACTGAGAGGGGATCTCATTAATGCAAATAAATATCTCCAAGGTGGGTGCCAGGAGGATGGTGCCAGGCTGTTTTCGGTGGTGCGAAGTGACAGGATGAGGAGCAATGGTCATAAACTAAAACATAAGTTCCACCACAACAGGAAGAAGAACTTCTTCACGTTGAGGGGTTGCAGAGTTCTGGAACCGCTGCCCGGGTAGGCAAGGAGGGTCTTCCTCTGGAGACATTCAAACCCACTTGGATGCATTCCTGTGTCACCTGCTCCAGGTGACCGTGCCTTAGTGGCGGAGGGGCTGGAGGGGATGACCGCCGAAGGGGAATAATTCTGTGATTCTGCGAAACAAAACCGGCTCCAGTGGCATTCCTGGAGGAGGCGCCCTGGAGGCAGAGGGTGTCGCTGCTCTCTCCGCGGCAGCTGCTGTAACCTCTGATTTCAAGTAGCACCGAGTATTTGATGCATTTCTCCTCTTGTTCTTCCCCGTCCTTTCCTGACCAAACTGCCTTTCCCCTTCCTTTCCTGACCAAACTGCCTGAGCTCTGTCTGGCTGCTCTTTCCCCCCAGCGGGATTGGGGAGAGAATCAGCAAAATGAGAAAAGTTGTTTATTGAGATAAAGACTAATTTGTCTAGTAAGTTATTAGTATTGGCTATTAAACTATGGGGAATGCAAAAGCTGCACACGCAAGAAAGCAAAGCAAGAAATTAATGCACTGCTTCCCGTGACCAGGCAGATGTTCAGCCATCTCCAGAATGGGGCTCCATCGTGTATAACAGTGACTTGGGGAGACAAATGCCATCACTGTGAATGTTCCCCCTTTTGTCTTCCCCACAGCTTATCATCCTGATAATGATGCTATAAGGTGTGGAATATAATCAGCACTGTGTTCAGCAGAAATCCAAAGCAAAACTCCATACTAGCTAATTAGCTTTGCCTCAGCCAAAAACCAGCACACAGAAACATCAGTCCAGCATTGCCCTGAGGACACAACAAGTAGGTACATTCACAGTTCAGTTATTGACTATTAGGCACAGAAAGCAAGAGATGTATCCTTTACCTCTTTTCCAAAGTGTTAACAAAGAACAGGATGCTCCATGATAGCTCCAGAAGTATAAGGGAAAGGCATTCAACCAGGTATAGAAAGAACAATATTGGAAGAAGACTTTGGAATCCATTCTTGCTAAGAGCAGCAGCAGTAGTATTTATATATATTGGTGCCTCACTCATGACCAAACTCCACTAAGTGGTATTTGACAGTGACTTTTGCTCCACTCCCTTTACTGCTGTAATGCTTGAGGTGATGGGTGGATCACTTTAACACTGACTTACACAAGTGTTTTGTTAGGGAAAGTGAAGTCCACTAACAGTTCTATTGATATGTCTAGACAGAGGAACAGCTGGAAGGGTCTATGTTTCAAAGTGATCCATCCCATTGCTGATCCAAAATCTCAATTTTTAGCAGAAAGAGTAGATGTAAGAAGTTCTTTAAAGTTGTACCATCTGGATTGTTTTAGGTGTTGCTGCTACTGTTTTGCCCTGCTTTGCTACATTCACAAACTGCCTCCATGTCCTGGTCCCCATCTCCCATGTGGATTTGGTACCAGGAGCTCCTACAATTAATAAAGAGGAAAAAACGTGGCTTAGAAAATGCATTTTGACATCTCATGCTATCTATGGTACTTTTAGCCACATAATGGTTTCTGAAAAATACCCAACCTGATACAATGAAGAAGCAAATGTGTCAAATGTCCCAAGTTACAAATTACTCTTGGATAATACAGTTTCTTAACATATGAGAAATGTACTACCCAAAGAATATAATGGAAGTTTGTAGACAATGTTCCAAAACAAGGGAAAGAGGAGAGACACATTTGAACATTTCTGCTTTTTCCATTTTGGAGACATTGCTGGAAGACTAGGTTAGCCAGAACATGAACATAATAAAAAATATGTTCATAAGTAGGATTTGGAGCTGTGTATCATTGTACTTTCTTTTTCTTGCTGTGTGTTTTCTAATTTCTTTGATAAACTACCATGCACTCCTTTCACCCATTAGCTCTCATGAAGCAAGGTGAGTTAAAGCTGACACATTCAGGTTATATTTTCCCAAAGATAAATCCTCCAGGGAGCTTGCATGCTTTGGTGGTAAAGTTGGCAAAGCTCCACAGGCAATTAAGCGAGTAAGAAGGCCAAGCGTAACACTGAGAAGCTCACCCAATTCCCACACCACCTCACAGCTACAAGCAATGTGCAGAATCACCCAGTGGTGTAGTAAAACTGGTTTTTAATCACTGCTTATTAGTCAGCCTTCGCAGTCAGAAAGCCAACAATAAGATACTTGGAAAATAATGTTGTTGTCTGTTTGCACTTAGCATGAGAGAAGGTGACAGAAAATAAAAAAGGGAGCAGCCATTTGCACATTCAGAAAGGGATCTCAGAAGAAGAGTTGGATTGCACAGAACAAGCAAGAGCTGAAAGTGGAGAAAGTTTTGCTTGGAAAATCTCACCAAGGTGAGAATTGCATCAGATAGGAAGACACTCTCAGGTGCCAAGCACCAGCCAAATCCAGAACTCAATAAGCATTTATTTGCAGTTTATGTGAACTAGAATAAAGACTGAGGCAGAGCCTTGAGAGTCTGCAATCAAGACATTGCAGACTTCAGCTTGCCTAAGTAACCAGAAAAATGCATTAATTCCACTCAGCACTTCAACAAACAAATTTTATACTCAAATCTTCAACAAAGGATGGAAGTGGCAGTTAAGTGGACTGAAAAGCAATACCTTCTGTAAACAGTATGAGCTCAGCACCCTCAGTTGCTTCAAGTCAGTATTTTGGGTCAAATTTGTATGCAAGGAGACAATGCAAGCACTACTGCTTTGCTCCATGTGTTACATTGTAAAAGATGTGTAAAGAGCTGGCACAGACCATCAGGAGGACGATGATATACTATAGAGCCAGTACCATATAACCCATGTGGAGAAACACAAACACTTAAAATAGATTGAAGCAAGTTTTAGGTAAAGCAGATCACCTACACAAAAGGTAATGAAAATTTAGGCTTAAATCTGTGTTCATCTTGATTCACTGATGGTAAAGGAAAGAGAACTATAAAGATCTGGAAATAATCTGGAAGGGTTTCTAATAAGTGAAAAGGACCACAGAAAGGGCCACACTTGTGGTGGTGCACAAGACATTATAATAAGATGCACTTAGTAGCAAACTTGCATGAAGAATGGTACCTAAACTCTGGAGAGGTTCTTTGAACCTTGCAGAGAAGATAGGAAACACACAGAAAAAGGTAAGCCAGCGATCATGTATACTTTATGTATAGAGAGCTGTGGTGAGCCTGTTCAGAAAAATCTGTATTGGGCTTTCCTAAGACTACAGTGCTTTCATAATCAGATCAAATAATTTATGATCTAAGACTTTGCAGGTAATCCCTTATTTAGTGGCAATAATGTGCATTGTTTTACATACATGACATGATGTGCTACAGGTCAAGAAGCAGGACTTGTTTAGGCAACCCTGATCTCAAACAGGCTTAACCAGCTGGTCCAGGTAACACACACATCCCTTGGGATGTGATCATCCATTCAAAGTCAAGCAGATTGCTGGAGGAAGTCCAGCACTAGCACCCCCAATAGCAGCAAGACATGGACCTGCTGCATGAGTACAGAGGACCACAGGCAGGATGATCAGGGGGCTGAAGCACCTCTCCTGGGAGACAGGCTGAGAGAGATGGGGTTGTTCAGCCTGGAGAAGAGAAGGTTCCAGGGAGAGCATATAGCACCTTCTTGTACCTAAAGAGAGCCTACAGGAAAGATGGGGAAAGAATTTTTTGCAAAGGCTTGTCATGACAGGACAAGGAGGAACGGTTTTAAACAAAAAGAGTAGGTTTAGATTAGCTATTGTGAAAAAAGTCTTAAGTGTGAGAGTGGCGGGGCCCTGGCAGAGGTTGCCCAGAGAATGCCCCATCTCTGGAAGTGTTCAAGGCCAGGTTGGACAGGGCACTGAACAACCTGGTCTAGTGGGAGGTGTCCCTGCCCATGGCAGGGGGGTTAGAACAAGATGAGCTTTAGGGTCCTTTCCAACCCAAATCATTCTGTGAGTCCACCTGTGCTAAAGCCACAAGCTGGGCTTTAACTCTGGGCTGGTTATAGCAGTGGACCACAGCTCAGGGTGAAAAGAGAGTTGAAGTGTGTTGAAGACAGTTAAAGAAGTAAGAGAGCTATTTAGTGACTAGACCAGTCACTAGTGACTAGTGGCTGATCCTAAAATCAGATTAAACAGCTTAAAACATCAAAGAGAAAAAGATAGGGATTTGTATTAACTGGAAAAAGAAAAGTAGACAAAAAATTAGGACACAAAAAGGGAAAATGAAGGATGGAGTATAATGAAAAGGACATTACCCTGTAATACACTATTTTTATTCGTTTGCTTCATAGCACAACTGTCAGCAGGCAGGATAGGCAGCCTGCCATTCTGCATGTGGTACATAATTCTAAGGGTGCAATTCCTCTCCCCAGCCCAGGTGTGTCCTGTAGCCTGTGACTTTAGATGTTAGCTCTGGTACTTCAGGGTAATCTAGAGATAGTGGCTGCATAGCTTGAAAAATGGGCTACTGCTGCATGTACTTCGGTTCTGGTGTTAAGGACACCACTACTTTAAAATCTTTCTAGGTGGAAAGGTGATTATCCTCTTGGTCCTCCATAGGACAGTTCTGCTAAATTTTTGTAGTTCCCTTCATCTGCAGAAGCTCCTTGAGCAGATCATGCAGTCCGTCTTTAACCTTCCTCTCTAGATATTTTAAGTTACAATATTCCTTCCCCGTTCGTATTTTCAGGTTTTTCTGAGGACATGAAAGGCCACTGCCCAATACAGCACGTTCTCCATATTTGAGCTGGAAGACTCTTGTTATTTTTTAGTATAGTACTCTACGTTTATTTCTATTTGACTTATAAATTTCTTTCTTCTAAAAACTCATTTTTCTCTTGCCCTGTAACATAGGTATCTTAAACAAAACAATTATGCACCTTACTGCTATAAAGAGTTTACACAGCACACTGTAGTGCGCTGAAAACATTTGTCTAGCACCAATCAACTGGGGGAGCTATAATGCCATGTTTTATAGTTTAGTTTTAAATAAAATAGCAAAATAGCAGACTGTGACTTACTATGAAAACTTAGCAGGAATTTAGTTGGTTTTAACATTTTTATTAAATTCCCTTTTTCTATAATACTTTTGTGTCTTACCTGCTCTCCTCCTCAGTTCTTCACTCTTACAGGTATGATGAAAAAAAACCCAAATTTTTAAAGGGACCTTATTAAGTGCAAAGAGCATGAGAGCATGAGAGAGAAACAAACTCCAAAATACCAAAATAAGTTTCCATGAGGCTTTTGCACTCCTGCAAACCATGATGCAAGTCTGCAAATCTGCAGTTTGAGAATTGCTCATTTAGAATTTATAAGCTCCTGTACTTTCTCCACATCCCAGCATAATTATAGGTAAAATGAGAGTGACGCTGCTTTCTGCAACCTTTGGTGATGCTTACCTTGTTTCACTTTTAATCTTAACATGAGAACACTGAAGTTTCCGGTCATGGGTTGGCACAGTTTGGTTTGTAATTAAGGAGGAAAAGTCTTACCCTGTCAGGACCTTGGAAATAATTCTAGAAAGGACAAGGACCTATTGGAAGCCAGTTTGGGATATTAGTATCTGCTTTGACCATTAAGAATGTTGAATGCGACTTTGGGAAGTACCCATATAAATCCTGATTGTGTTCAGGTCAGCCTTTTTTTCCCTTCTGGTCAGCTGAAGAGGTAACACTGTGTGGGGCCTGCTGCTCTACCCACCCCCCCAACACCCCACCCCCCCCCCCACCCCCCCACTCCCCTCCCTGCCCCTGCGGTAAATTTCAGACAAAGAAAGAAAAGAATGAAAGTGTGGAGGGAGGAAACCTGGCTGATCTGAGATGGGGACAGACTGCTGCCCGAGTCAGAAACCACGGCAGGCCTGAGCAGATTTAACCCTTTCCTGGCAGCATGAAGCTTCCAAAGTCTAACCCTTCCTTTGAGAGAGAGAAGAGACAGAATGGACGTAGAAAAGACACAGCATACAGTCAATGAAGCAAGAGTGAAAGAACTGATAAAGATTATTAGAAGGAGGGATTGAGGACGTAGACTTTTTAAACCAGACTTCTCTAGGGTAAACAATGGAGAAATGGACTGTTTCTTGTAACGTCTTAATGTTGTTTGGGGGAATGCTGGTTCTAATCAAATTTGGGGATTGATATGATTGAGATTTAAGTAAAAATCTTAAAGCTCCTCGCTCCTGGGCTAAAAGGAGGTCTCAGCCTTTGAGACGAAGATGATTTTAAAGAGAAAGTGATTTGTAGCCCTTGGCTCCTGGAGTAAAAGGAGGTCTCTATTTTCTTTTGAGATAGAAACAATTTTAGAGATAGAAGAGAATCTTGTTTTTGTACTAGAGTGTGAAAAACGCCAATCACTTATTTTAAAATTTTGAAAGTTTACTAGTAAATAAAATGGTTATAAAAATAGAATTAGAGTAATAAAAATTGAACAATTAGGGTTAGGACAATATGAGACAATAAAACCAAAGTAACAGACTCTGGGTGCCTTCCCAAGCAAAAAGCTCCAAAGAAGGACCCCCATTAACAAAGGATTATCTCTTAAAAGCAATAGCTTGTTGAATATTCGTACGTTTCA
Source organism: Hirundo rustica (assembly GCF_015227805.2). NCBI lineage: Eukaryota > Metazoa > Chordata > Aves > Passeriformes > Hirundinidae > Hirundo > Hirundo rustica. Next base: position 45,917,858 of record NC_053488.1, read on the forward strand.
TACATGATGCATAAATTCCATTCAAACAAAGAATTCTCTCTGGTTAGTGTCACTTTTTTCCTTTAATCTCTGTGGCGTCTTCAGGGCTGAGCGAGGCAGGAGAAGTTGGTCTCTTCTGATAAGTAAGTAGGAAATTCTTTTTCTCTGAAAGTTTTATGTTTTCCTGTGGTTGGTATATAAAAATGACATTTTAACTACAAAACTACATTTACCATACTATCAAAATATTAATACAACATTACTAATCAATACAACATAATACATATAGTAAATATCTTGCGTAGAGCCATATAATATGCACTCTTCACAAGAGGAAGCATTCTTTTAAACAGTACCCCAAATACACCGAGAGGCCCGTGAGTAGCCAGAGGAAAGGCTGCTAATGGGTGGAACAGCACAATCTGCAAAAAACTCCAGGCACTTGCAGATTTGTGACATTGAAAGCCACGAGACTGTTGTCATCTTGTAGCGAGTGTTTCCATAAGACTCTAGAGAGACTCCTCTCCCAAAGTGATAAAAAATTATGTTTAAATGGTGAAACTGACTGAAACACACAGATTCTGGCTCTCTATGTTGTTTGTAAGAAAGTTAACAGTTTGTTAAGGGAAGGGAAGAGTGTTTTGAAGTTTCATTTTGGTTTTTTTTTCAACTTTTCCATTCTTGCCCAGGGCATTCCTTTGGCTGCCCTGGAGGGCCAGAGACCTGGACAGGGGGGTCTGGGAACCTGGCACAGAGCCCAGAGGGACACTGGCTTTGATCCCAGTCCATGGGAAAGGCTTCCTGCACTGCAGGATGGATTGCAGGCCACAAGAGTGTGAAAGATAGTAGTTTAGCTTATCACAGGGTGAGAAAACAGTCGGTTTGGTTTTTAGTATGAAAGTGGATGGGAGCAAGATGGAGGATTTTGGGCATTGTCTCTTCTTCTTTCTTCTTCCCTCACTCAATTTTCTGCAGCGACAGTGGCACAAAGTAGTTTCAGGACATTGGGTCAAAGTAGGGATGACCTGTTTATTATAAGTGATAGGTATTAGCAAATAATGATAAATAAAGAACATGTAACAATTTAGTATAAAAGATAACGCCACAGCCCAGTGGTGGGGTGAGCCGACAGATGCCCAAGCAGCTGCACAGATCTTAGTTGGGCACTGAGAAAATTGTAAGATAAGAAACAATAAACAAAGCGCGCAACCTTGAAAATCAGAACCTGAAAACTCTGTCTCTTTCTTGCGTCTGGCTCAGAGCTTTGCAGAAGGCAAAAAGACTCTAAAACCACCTGAATCTCGGAAGAGAAACTGAGGCATTCTTTTAGTGTGTGTTAATAAAACTATTTGTTTATTTTTAAGCTTAAGACTGCTTTGCTTCTCCTGATCTTCTCCCACAAAAAGAGAATAAACTCTAAAACCACTATACTAAATTTGGCAAACAGATTTTGGCAAAATGTGAAGCCACCACATTTCCTTATAAGACAGGGAATTTCTACATAGTAATGTCTTTATACTTGACAAAAAGGGAATCTCACTTGAGATGCTAACATCTTTAATATTGCTGTATTTTAAATTAAGGTGTAGAATTTTGTTCTGCTTGAAGCCAAGAATTATATATCTCACAAATCTTGTTAAGGACCATTTCTTAAGGCTACATGGCACTGTTAGTAATCTTTATTAATCTGAATGTATCAGTATATCTATCTCTTCATTCTAGGTAACTCCAGTCCCAACAGTCCCCCACATTCTCTGTAAAACCCAAGGCATATCAGATGGATCCAGCAGAAAAAGAAGGGAAAAGGAAGGGGCTGGAACATATGGCATAGGAGGAGGGTCAACGATGTGGGACTGTTGTGCTTCTTCTGAGAAGTGAAGGCTAAGTAGGTACATCAATTGCTACCTTCAGCTGTCTGGAGGTTAAAGTGAACTGGACCCTCAGAAGCATAAAATTCAGGGCAAAGGACAAAAGGAAACAGTCATATGACATCAAAGGACATCTCACTTTCAAATGTGAGGAAAAATATCTCTGTAGTTGCAGTTAAGCACGGTGAAGGGCTGTCCAAGGAGGCTGCAGAATTTCCATCCATTAACATTTTCAGACCCTAAGGCATCCAAATTCCCAGCATCAGGATCTGGCTTTAGCATTAGGCATACTTTGAGCAAAGACTGCACTACATAACCTCACACATAAAAGACCACTTCTAATTCTTTTTTTTTTTTAATTAATTTTTTTTTCCAACCAAAAAAACCAACCAACTGAACAAGTTACAATTACAGGACAACCTTATTGACCAGGGTTATGGATTAAATATTATTCTCCCTCTTCTCCTCACCTCTGCTTTAGTAAGACAGTTATTGGAAAGAAGAAAATGTATTTCAGCAATTAAATTTAAATTCTTTCCAAGATGGCTTCCCCCAATGTACTGACAGCTCCAAAGCACAACGCAATGTTTACTTTTTTTTTTGTGTGTGTGTGTGTGTGTGTGTGTGTGTGTGTGTGAAGATAAGACATACACAAAAGAAGACTTATTAGTATTTTCTGGCACACTCAGGAGCAACACAGATTTTAAGAGGGCATAAAGAGTCCCAGTACTGGTTATAATCAGTCTGACTCTGCTGAGTCAGACACAGAGGAGTTGCTCGGAAGGGTCAGCCCAGCCGAGGAAGTTTCCAGGACTACATCACAGTCAACAAATTATATTTAGTTGGCAAGAACACTGCACACCATAGATTCCAGGGTACAGCTACAGCAAGGCACTGCTGCCCTTGCCGTAGTCAAACACACCTTTTGGGTACCCATAAATTGTCGTAACCTTTCTTCTACATCACGTCAGTGCCTACTGTTTCTGACTTGCTCATCGTGTCTGAAATCGATGGTATCACACGCTGATTTTGGGGGTGGGGGGACATTCTAGCAGTTGTAGGCATCTGGAGCCAGCTATGTGTGTGGCCTTCTTCTCCTTGCCATCCTTGACATAAGGGACTCGCTCTTTGATTACCTGAACAAGGCACACCATCCTTGCAGGGATTTACGTCCCTGGCCCCCCTCTAGGATTAAAAATCTACCCCTACCAGAGGGGCAATGACGGCGGGAGGCCGCGAGGAGACATCGGCTGTGCGCACCGCCCCCGGTGCCGCATCCCGCTCTGTGCCCGGGGTCCCCCAAAACCATCAGGGACCGGGTCTGCCCGGGCGTGGCGCGCCCTCAGACCTCCATTTCGCGCAGCGGCGGGCTCGAACCGGACCTGCAGCCGCCGGAATATGGTTCCCAGCCGCTCGCCACTGCCCCCGGGCGCGGTGTCACGGGGATGAGGCCGGGGCGGCGCCTGCGCTCGATTGGGGGAGCGCGGGCTGTGGAGCGGAGCGGAGCGGGCGGCAACAGCGCCATGACTGCGGCGATGCGGGAGCGGTTCGACCGCTTCCTACACGAGAAGAACTGCATGAGCGCCGTGCTTGAGCGGATCGAGACCAAGACCGGCGTCCCCCGCACCTGTATCGCCACCGGTGAGCCCCGGCCGCCTCCAAGTCGGCTCTTCGCGGGCGGCTGCGCCTCCTCGCCCCGCTCCCTCGGGCGCTGACGGCTCTCTCCTCTCTTCTCAGGCATCCTGGGGGTCGTCGCCGTGTACCTGGTGGTGGGATACGGCGCATCCCTGCTCTGCAACATCATCGGCTTTGCCTACCCCGCCTACGTCTCGTGAGTGTCACGACTTCTGCCCCCTCGCCATACGATGGTTCCGGGTGCCACCCGCCGATGTGGTTGCAAAATCGCATTTCTTGCGGCGGTGCTGGGCCTGTCTGGGGTGGCATTCCGAAGTGTTATTTTTGCCGCCCACCCGTTTTCTTGAGCAGGTACAAGTGCCAAGTAGCTGGGTGAAGAACGAGGCTTCTCCCATCTGGCGAGTGCTACGGCAGGAGTTACAGATAGGAGATGCTGGGTGGTTTCCACAGTTGATAACCGGTTCCAGTAGAGGGTTATGCTTTGAGGTTGGGTTTCCAGCTTTGTCATCTCTAGCGGGGAGATATGGATCGTGCCTGGCTGCTGATAACGGGAGGGAGGATCGCCGCTTTGAGGGTGTTTGGTAAAAATCGAGCTGATGGTTTGAGCGCGGCGCAGGCAGGCACTGGCGCATCGTCAGCGTATGCCTCGTGCAGAGTATTGGGTACTGTGATGAGTTGGAGACATAGCTGCCTAAAGGAGTGCTATTTACTCCAAACATGCCTCGTTGATGGGGTGGTGGAAAGGAAAACGCTGTAACTCTTCTCGAGCGTGAAAGTCTTTTAAATACATCATTTTTCAGAGGAATGGCTCCTTAGATATTCTTAAGAACAAAGTAATTGTTACCTTTCACGTGTTATGTAGTCCTTTAGCCCAAAATGCATTACCTGTTAGGCAGGACCACAGTCGAGTATGGTCCTAAACACTGCAGAAACATACTAAATAAAACCGTGTGTGTAACCAAATCTGTCCATCGAATGAAAGTCTTTCCCAGCAGGACTGCTATATTGTTGAAACACAGTGCTTGCCTTTTATGTAACTCTGTTTAAATACAGCTTTTAAAAATACGTTCTCTGTAATTGGATCCTGGGCAATACAAAGTTGGTTCTTTCATTTTTTTCTGAGATTTGAGAGATTGACTTTGTTTTAGACCCTTGAAACATCCTGTAGTTATGATGCTTAAGACCAGACAACATGCTGTTTCTGGTGTTCACTAATTTTGAAGATTATAGGCCAGGAACTCTGGAGAAATTTAGGTTTTGTTTCCTAGATGATAATTTTTATTGAAAATATTAATTGTAAAGTATTTTATTAAAATCTGAATGGGGAAGTATCAGCCAACAAACCTTCAAAATATTGGAATGGTTGTTTAGGAATTATGTTTATGTAATATTTTGTGTCTGACTTAGGTCACCTTTAAAATTATGTAATTACTTTCTAAAACTCTATTTAAATTTTTTCATTTGTTTTAAAACTGGTTTGGGATAATATTTTAAACCTTCCATTATGCTATGATGCTGAATAAATTAATAATACAAACTCTTGGAACTGCAGAATGCAAGGCAGTAGCAAATCAAATATGAATCATAAGATTTCATAACCAATTTTTTTCTTTCAAATCTGGGATACTTTTTAAAATCTTGTTGTAGAGTATCTCCCTTTTTCATGTTGAAATGTGGTTTTAAATGTATTTTAATGTGAAAAGTTACCTCTCAGATCTTATAACTGTGGTGTGTTTCGGGTTTTTTAGTGGTTTTTGTGTATTTTGTTTTGGTGGTTTGTTTTGGTTTTGTTGTTGTTGTTGTTTTTTGTGGGTTTTTTTTTCCTTTTTTGTTGTTTTTTGTTTGTTTGCTTGTTCCGTGGATTTTTTTGTTTTGGTTGGGGTTTTTTGTTTGTGTGTGGGGTTTTTGTTTGTGGTTTTTGTTTGTTTGTTTGGGGGGGTTTGTTTGTTTGTTTTTGTTTTTTAATAATGGGAGCAATGTCCTTGGCTACAAGTTTTAATTAAACAAAAAAGAACTCAAAATATAATACCAGTTCTGTTTTTGTGCGGTTTTTTCCCCAGTTCATGCTCAGGTAATGCTTGTCCTTTAGCTGCCTTTTTAATGCTGGAAAACATTCATAGTAGGAAATTATAATTCTAGGTGGAAATCTAATTTAAAACATGTGTGGTGTGCTGCATGCCAGTGTCTTTCAGTGGCAGCCTGTTTACAGCACAGATAGGCTGAGTTGTCTCCCCAGCCCTTCCCTCCAATTCCAGATCTGGTATGTAGAGGTTATCCACATTTCCCTTTGCCTGCTTTTGTTTTGGCTGCTCTGGGTCCTGTACTGCTGACAGTGCTGCCAAGGTGCTGTCCCCTGTGCTTATAAAGCATAGAGACCCAAAGCATAAAGAAGATCATCCAGAGTGGTTTGTGTATTCCTCTGCTATTTGGTTTGTCCCCCCTGGAAAGGCAGGTGAAGAGCCTGATGTATCAACTGACAGTAGTGGACTTACTTCCTAGCATTGAAAAGTTTTCAGCTGTTCTCATCAGCTGCAGGCACCCTCAAATGCATTTTGCTCTAAAATCTGTGGCTTTTGAAAGAGGTCAGGAGCTGTAAATGGAATGTGTTTTGCAGGGTGTTAGTTTGATGTTTACACAGGTGTTTCAACAATGAAGCCAAGCCTGAAATGTCTCAGAGAGGCACTGAAAGAGGAAAAGCAGATTACTTTTCCTTGGTTAATTTACTTCCTTGTTTTGTGAAGTACGTCACTGTATCATTTCTCCATTGTCAGTCACTGAATTGTTTAAGTGAAAAACAAGGAATGGTTTGGGTTGAAAGGAGCCCTGAAGGTCATGTAGTTCCAGCCGCCCTGCCATGTCCAGGGACAAAGTAGTGGGTCAAACTCTTCATCAGCAGAAAAGGAACTCATGAGGGAGTGGGGCAGATCTCTGTGCTCTGCAAGGGGCATCTAGTCTTTACTTGATGTTACAAACATCAGATGTTTTAAACAACTGAAGTTGTTTAATACGGCAAACAGGCTGCCTGCTGGGTGACCCACCAGGCACGTTCCAAACCTGTTTTACTGAGATTTCAGTTCTGGGTTGCTTTAGTCATGGTAATTACTGTCCATCTCTATGCTTTCCTGAAAGAAAATATATTGGAGTCATAGCAAACCTAGAGACCCTCAGCTCAGAATTAAGTCTGTTCACGCATGAAACCAATATAGTTTTGTGCAGGTATTTGCCTGTCAGGCTTTGTATAAATTTGCAGTTTATTTTCTTTGGTCTCTGTCATTCTCTGTATTCACTATGAGTGTGTGCAGTGCAGCAGGTGTGAATTTCAGTGGAGAAATGCTGGAGGCTGTTAACTGCTGTTCCAAATGGTGTGAAGTGGTGCAGCTACAGCTGCACTGCTGCCTACTTTCTCATCACTGTGGTTTAGATCTGTGGGAGAGGAGGGGGCACCTCCCTGCTTAATGACTGATACAGCTTTAGGCACAGTTGTTTCCTTTCTTTTTCTTCCTTCTTCAGCTTTGTCTTGGGTAAATCTTTAATGGTTTTATACACGGAGGAATTTCTTCTTCGGCAGTACAAAATCTCTGTAAATCTGGGTATGACACGTCACAGCAATGGCCCACTGGAGTCTTAACATAAGCAAATGAAGCAGTAGTTCTCTGGATGTTTCCCAGTAAGTCAGACAATCTCTCTTCTCATTACTTGGAAGTCTATAAGTGCCATGTGATGAAAGAGAATAAATAATTTTAAGTTGAAATCTAATACTTAATTTACAGGCTTTTGTTGTTGCAGTAGACCAGCGCTGAAAAGTTTGCCACAGGTAATAGATGAAATTTTTTAAACTTCTAGCAGACTTTAACTGCACAATGCAGTAATCAGGCTAGAGGTGGAAAAAGTGAGCGTTGGCAAGTGCATAAATACCATTGCCAGCATTTTCACTGCTTCTGCAAACTTTACAGAGCTAGTGTGTTCAAATGTAGCTCCACCCATAGTTAGTGGTGGTTAACTGCCTCAGAAAAATTAGAGTGCAAGCAGGAAGGGAGCCTTTGATGACTAAGAAATGTGTGCAAAGGGATGGAAATTTGTTAAATGCTGTCATGCTTGGTTTAAAAATTGCAAAGATGAATATAGCTTTGGGCAGTAAAATATCTGAACTTACTGGTGTCTTCAAGGGGGAAAAGCAGTATAGTACAATAATGTCTCTCTGCTTTGGCTAATTTTATCCTGTTACTTCACTTTAGTTGTTTTTACTATGTAAATATTGCTTGTGGAATTCTACTAGAAGGAAACAATCTGGATTGATTGTAGAAAAGTATAAACAATTCAAGTTTGAATACTGTCATGGTGTCTTGAGTCTGTCTCCTAGTTCCTTTTCCTCTTTTATACCTTTAAAACAGGAACACTATGTTTCTTTGGTCACAGTTATTTAGAAAAGATAAAATTGTGTATTTCTTGAGAACTAGGGCAACAAGTTTCCTTTCTCTTAACAAGTTTTAAGCCAAATGCTTACTTTCTTCTGCCATGAAAAATGATGTATGATGTCCTGAAGTTCAGAAGTAATGCCCTGCTGCTGCTTTATGAATATGGTTTGAGAGAGCTGACATATCTAAAAAAATTCACAATGCCTAGTATAAATATAAGTAGCAAACTTTCAAATCTATCTGCACTTGTGCTGGGGTTTTTTGTGCATAATAATCTGGGGCTTCAGACACAAAAAAGGGTGTGTTGTTTTTTTTTTTTTTTAATATGTCTTGCCAAATCAGCTTCTCCAAGCATACTCACTTTTTGGATTTTAGATTTTAGAGTATCATGATTAAAAGTAGTCATTTGGACAAATTATGTGCTTTCCTTTCTAAAGAAAGGAAGTGTTTATGTGCAGGGAGTCTAATACTGTGGTAACAATATGAAAATCTTAATTTTACTTCCAGATCTCCCATATGGCTTAAAAATATAAAGGTGTTTGTTGTACAGATGGGTCTACACTAAACTGGGGCACTAATGCATCTTGATCCCAGTAGAAGAGCCAACATGAGTGTGGGATTGTGTTTTGGGGAAGTTGGTTTTGATCTGAGTCAGAACTGGGGAACTGATTCATTGGTTGGCCCTACAAATACCTGTTCCAGGAGAGAGGGGGCCAAGAATGAGCAGAGAGTAGTGAAATGAGAGGATGCCTGTTTTTTTTTTTTCCCTCTTTGTTTCAGGAATCTAGCTTTGTGCTGAATTAACATGTAGTTTGTAGGACACCACATGTGAACAAAATGGCATGTGCTCCTCTTGGCTGCCTCAGTCCCCATTTCCTTTCAAGAAACACAGTTAGAGCCCTTTGTAGTACTGTCATGTAGCTTTTTGGTGTCTTCTAATATCTGTCTGTGCATGGTCAGCAAAACCCTCCCTTGGCTATCCTTTGTAAGTTTTTGTGCTCCCATCTGCTAGGTAAATTGTGAGAGAAAGGAACTGGTAGACTTCAGTCACAGCAGTTGTGTAAGTGCAATTGGCAGGAAGATCTTTTCTATATCTGCAGATGCATGACTCTGCTGTTGCAATCAGTGGGGAGGAAGAAAGATGGAAAGCAGAAGGCTTTTAGGTGATGGATAGAAATGTAGAAGCCAAAATGATGAAACTAATCCAAGGGCACAGGTACTTGTTTCAGTGAAATTATGTGAGATGTCAGGGTGGCAGCCTGCCAGGATGAGTCTGACATGAGAATGACAGGGAGGCCCCAAGGTAAGGAAATACAGTGCAGTGGAGTGTTGATTCTGCATGGGTGTCTGGATGGACAGCTAGAAGTAAATTATTTTATAGCTTGCTGTAAAGAGTTGGGGCAGACCAGTAGGCATAAGCTCTAAAAGTATAGATGACTTCATGCGTTTTTAAGTTAAATGGAAGAAAAAACAAAACCAAACCCAAAGTTATGCTTGGCTAAGGGTATGACAAATCTGGCTGTCTACTCACTTTGTATGGCACTGACAAGAAAACTGAAGGAAGGATGCACAAAATGGTCCAGTCTTTCCCAGCTACAACATGAGCACTGGATTTAAGGGAGATTGATCTGTTGCCTTGAACTTTTAACTTTATTTATACAAGAATCCTCGGGTGCACCTTATAAATTGCAGGGATAAGGATGATCACTTCACATGAGACCACAACAATAAAATTTGGTATTTCTTTATTTCTGCCTCCCACATCTGGACTCAGCTCAATAAAAACCCCACTCTAAACTCATAACTTAGCTTGTGAGTACTGTATGTGTGAATTTACTGTAACAAATGATTTGTTATGCCTGAGCTAATTGAGGAGCAACAATCTCTTCTTGGAAAAGAGCTGTGTTTTTTTGTTGTTATGAGTCAGATGCTCTAAACAAAAGAACTCCACTTGGCAAATTATTAAAATTAGACCAGTGTCTGTTACTATAAGTAACAGGATAAGTAACCGCATTTGATGTAGGGTCCAGTTTGACTGATTTTAGGATGCACAGGGTCAAATCTGAGTCAGTGCTCTGACACCATAAGTGCAGAGCGGATGGGACCCCTGGGCTACTAGAGAATGTGACAGCCTCCACTCTTCCATCTTGGCACCACCAGGGTCACTGGGGAAGAGATCTGGCTGAAAAACTGAGGAACAGATCTGGCTGAAAATTAAGTTTCTCTTGGCTCCCCATCCATCATAGTGCTGGCCCACAGCAGATCATTTTCACTCTTGGTCAGGCAGCTGTTTTTTAAATAACTGAGCTGTGATATTTACTATCTAGGCTACAGGGGCTGTTCCTAGTGGTTACTTTTACCTCCAAGGTGCAGACCTACTGTAAGTAATTGTTTGAGGTTCTGTTTAAAGTCCTCTACAGTTAGTGTTTAATCAGTATAAAAAGATCATTTGGAATATATAATTACTATGCATAACTAAGGTGGAATTTAGTCAAATCAGCACTAGATAAAACAGGATAATTTTTTAAAATCCAAAGCTATTGTCTTTGGATGGTCCTTCATTTGTTAGAAAATCTTAATATTATGTGTTAATGAGACTGACTTATTTGCTCTTGCAACACAGAAATAATTTGTAAGAAGGCATTCCTAAAGTAGGATGTAGTGTCAGTGTGTCTTGGTCTGTAACTTTTCACTTATTGATGAAGATTGCATTTTAAATATCAGCCTGCTTGATTGGTGACCTAACACGGAGAAGAATGAAGTGTTCTTGGCTTGAAGTAATGCCTTCGGTGTCTCTCCTAAGCTTAATTGTACAGGGCATTACCCCAGGATAATACCACTAGAATAACTTGGAAGACTTAAGTTTGTTGTGACTCTCATGTTGAAAAGAGCGTAGTTACAAATGGATAAAGAATTCCTCTCTGTTTAGATATTGTACATAACTTACTGTGATTGTTCTTGGACAAGTACTATTTTTTGTGACTTACTGTTGAAATAGTGTGTAAGTAGCAAGGGATGGAGGTAACTTTTGCCCTTTTAGTCAACAGGGACATGTTGTGATGGATTTCCCTGTCTCATCTGAGGGACATACATTTCAAAGCAGGATATTTATAAAATACTTGCCTTTCCTTGAATTCATTTAAAACTTTAATTCATTGATGGCCCTGCTGTAACCTGCTTTCCCCCCCTACTCTCTTCCTGACTGGGATTGGAGTCATGGCCAGCAGGAGCAATTTGAGCTGACATGGCTGTTGCCTGCTGGCTGTGGTAGAGGGCTGCCCCTGACCTTGCCCGCCAAGATCAGACCACTGCAGAAGGACAGGAGATTTTTCCCTACAGTGTGTAAGAAAACAGCCATGTGTGGATTTAATGCTGGATACATCAGCTGGCTAAATCAGCTGGGGCTTTGACTACTTGTAGTGCTGCTGCTTGCAGGTGTCTGACAACAAAAGTGTGTTGTTCATGTAACCCCTAGGGACCTACAGCAGCAGATGGTGAAAGTTCAAAGGGAACATAGACATGGCACTGCATTTAGGAGCTCTCAAAGGCCATTTGTTTCCAGAGGAGAGAAGATAATAGTGTGTGGCCCATTAACACAGTGATATGCCATCTGCCACAAAAGTGGAGATTCTAAGCTTCTTTTTTTTTTTTTTTTTTTTTTTTTTTTAATGAAAGCTATTCTTGTGTTTACCAAGATGACTTTAATAATGTTAAAAAAGAAAATGAAACAAGGTTCCCTTAAATCCATTTATGACTTCACATGGTGACTGGAAAACAGGAAGATTGCTGTCAGTTTCACTGCAAAGTATTTTCTCACAAATACAAACTTAGGATGCTTATTGTGGTAAATATAAGCCTTCCCCTCTATGCCTCTTATGGAGAAATTGTCAGCAGAACTAAAGGAATTCACATGGTGAGCCTCTGCAGCAAGTTTTCTTAACAGAAACTTTGCAATTGGTTCCTTTCTCTGCTCCATTTATCCACCACTCTAACATCCCCACTTTCCCTTCAGAAGTGCAGTTTCACACATTGAAAATAGCTCTATAGCCATCTTCCATAACTCCTGTGGTGTCCAGGGGCTGTTTTTGTACAGCCCCCTCACCTGGTCTTACTAGAATACTTCAGAGTGTGGGTGTGGAAAAGATGTGCTTTACAGTGGGAGTAGGAGCAGCTGGAGCTGTCACTGCCTTTGAGCAGACTGCTTAGACTAGGGCTGTCTGTGATGATAGGAATAGCAGGAAATAGCTATGGAAAACCTGTTCTTCCAGTTGTGCTGGTGTTGTGCCTCTGAGATCCCCTTATTGATGGGGTATGGCAAGGGCTGCTGCTTTTCTCGATGCAGGATACTGCTGGCTAGCCTCCCACTCCAACAGAAATAATGTATGTATTAAGTAGCAGATCCTTGTTCTGCATTTCAAAGTAATTCGATCCAGCAGCTGTGCTAGCTCCCTCTGCATGAAGTGGATTTGCCAATGCTTTTGCTAGAACATACAGCATGTCACAGGAAGTATTTTCCCCAACTTCCCTTGCTTGCCCTCTGACTTACAGAGCTAGGAAGTGACAGAATCCTCAGTGTTTGTCAATTTCAGACTAGGAAATGGACTTACAGCCAACTCTCTGGCTTCTGCCTTGTAAACCTCCTTAACTCTGCCTTCTTAAGGGAACTAACAAAACTTGGCACTTTTGGTACACCTCACACATGCTGCTTCAGAAACTATATAGCTGATATTAAATGAAAAAGTGATAGAAGAATTTAAACTAAATTCATTGAAATGAGTCTACAGATTTTAATCTTCCAGCATGAGTGGAGAGGACAAATGCTTTCTAACTCTACCTAAGATTGAAATTATCAGGCATAGATTTGCTAGTATTTTCTTTTAAAACTTCTTACAGTGCTAATCTGGAATTTAGTGGCTTCAGAAACTCCACTCCACTACTTTTACTGAAAGAGCACATGACATCTTTTAGTTTCTGAGTTTTAGAATTGTATGAACTTGAACTGCATTCTCTAGCAGATGGAGAACAAAAGCCCATGACGCAGAAAGCCCAATACTTTAGTAGAGGTTGATTTACCTTGTTTGCAGTAATTTAGTCTGCATCAGACTTTTCAAGTCCTGTAGAAAGTAATTTACAGAGCAATACATTGGATGCTGCAGATATATATTCCTCAGTGTATGGATCTGGATCCCCTCTGCTTATGTAGACCAAGTACTTCTTAGGATTTAAAGCAAATCTTAAGGATAAGTTTACCTTTTCAAAGAGGAATCTAATGCATGTATGTACAAGCACATTTAAAATGCTATTTATTAGCGTTAACTATGAAAAGAAAACAGAGAATAGTATAGACTGTCTTATACTACTGGTGGCGCTGGGAACCCCAAGCTGTGCAGCACTGAATGAATTTCTGATCCACATGTAGCCCACTGTGTGGGCTTTGTCTGGAGGCAAGGTTACCCCATTTTGTTAACTCAGGGTATTGTAGGATTTTTCATCAAGACAACAACTGTTCATAATTTCTTTGCGACCACCAGAGAAGGAGGATGGTCACTGATGAGTGTAGGCGAGGCCAGGCAGGTGTTGTGATCACTGGCATCCTGTGCCTCACAGCACTGGGCTCACTAAGGTTATCTGTAATGTGGATTAATAATGCTCTAAAATACAGTAGCCGTCTGGTGAGGATTGCCACAATGCCTCCAGAACTGGAACTATGGCCAAAGATTATCCCCTCTCTTGTCCCTCAAAATGTATCATGAACAAGGTCAGAATGCTCACTGATTTTGTTTGGGGTTTTTTCCCTCCTTTTAGTCCCAGAGCTAGAAACAGCTTGAGTATCTTTTAGTTTTGAAGTGTGATATGCAGGGAAAAGTTTTGCTGTTCAAAGATCTTGACACACTGTCTGTATGATAGATACTAATTAGTTTTCTTGGCGTAATTCAGATGCGGAGAATCACATAATAAAAATGAATACAAGTCATAAAGTCATCATCATTATAAATGGGACTGATGCTGCTGTTCTGCTCACTTGATTTGTTTTCCTTGCAGAATCAAGGCCATTGAAAGTCCCAGCAAAGATGATGACACGCAGTGGCTGACTTACTGGGTTGTGTATGGCATTTTCAGCATAGCTGAATTCTTCTCTGACATCTTTCTGTCCTGGTTCCCTTTCTACTACATGCTAAAGGTATGTTAATTCTTGTGGCCCCTCTCCTAAAATGTGACTGTTCGCTATAACTGATCTAATGTCTCCAAGAATGGGCAGATGACAACAGATTCATTTGGAATCAGTCCCAGGTCACACCTTTTTTTAGATGCTGGTTGTGTGTAATTTAATACTGTGCAAATAATCTGTTTACAACTGATGGTTTTGTGAAGCAAGAGGGGAAGTTGGGATAGGTGGAAGGAAAAAGTCTGCTGTGTTTTAGGAAAGAAAAAGAGATAGTGTAACTAAACTACCAAACACAAAACCCAAACAAACAAACAAGCAAAAAAGACTGTTTTTCTCTTGGTGCTCAGGAAAATTTGGATAAAGGACAGACATAGTGAGCCTCCCAGTGTGGCTCTATTTTTGCTTTAGGTGCATTAGTAAATGTCTCGGTTTGAAAAGACAGGTGTCTGCTAAGGAGAGGCAGGCCTCTCTAGGAATGAGGAATTAAATCCTTCCCTCCATGTTATTATAATTTGGAAGATTAAAAAAAAAAAAAACTTTTCAGTCAGAGCTATGGAGAAAGGAATAACAGTCCTTTACTAGTAAATATAACAGGACAGACAAACAACAACAGCAATTATAATAATAGTAAAACAGAGCCAAGAACCTCGAGGGCAAACGGTGGAAACTCCGACGCTGATGGCTGGGAGCGGTGGATTTTTCCTCCGCAGGCAGGGGGATGTCCTGGCAGGTGAAGTGGGCAGTGCCGGAGAACCCGCAGCGGCTGGACCCGGGCTGACCCAAAATCCAGCAGGGCAGCGAAGAAAACTCCGAATTCCTGGGCGCTCTAACAGATGATAGAATTCCCAGGACCAGACTCGTTTGTTAGCCATGGACTCCAGGCGGCTACCAATCGCCTGACCATCCTCCCCAGAAAACGGAGAGCAGCGAGCCCCACCACCCTCAGCTCCCGGGATCCTTTTCCCTCCCCCAAAACTAAGTGATCAACTTCCTTTGTTCGAGTTGAGCACCCTTTAACTACCAGTATTTAGTCTCCTAGCAACTTATGGGGGGGTGGGGCGGGGAATTCTACAGGAAACTTAACCCTCAACAGTAAAAGTGGAGAGTAAAATCATGAAGGCTGTTGAAGGAGGTAGTAACATCTGTGCTATTGGAATGAAGAAGGAAACTGGAACACAAGAATAGTAGAACAGAGCTTTGATTTTTAATTAAGCTCAGTTTCCTGAAAGGAACTGGTAGGTATCAGAGGAGATTGTTGCTAATATGCCTCTGTTAGTGTGATTTGACTACCAGCAATGGTTTGATTAATGTGTTCTGACCTTTGTTTGTGATCTAAGGTGTCAGTCAACTTTAACGTGGTAAATTCTTCTAGGAAGCAGCTGATCACTCTGTATGCTGTTGGTTAGAAGTCATTCTAGCTTGCTGCAGAGTCTGCTGTTTATCTCAAAGAACTGTTAGCCTGTTTTCTGGTTCAGTGGGCTGTTCTCTTCCTTCTCTTTTTTTTTGTTAGCCTAGTTTAGTCCCATCAAAGTTGTTAAAACCATTTGCCTGCCAGCTGTTGTGGTGGGGTCATTTAAAATTTTAAGGATAAGACCTGATGATGCCAAAAGCTGTTTCCAGGAAATGCCATATTTTCTAGACAAAAATTGACTGTGACAGCTGGTTTACATGTCTGCCTTATTCCTTTTCAGTCTTTAACATGCCTCAGCTGTGGCAATCATTTGGACTTTCTGCTTTAGTAGAATTATGACTTTAATCCATCATGTGCAGTGGTATAAACTCACAATTCTGAATTCATACAGTGTATTTTCAGAACTTCTTTTCTAAATTCTTGGTGGAAAAAGATCAGGCAATGATTTCTTCATGCCACCACAACTCTCTTTCTGAAGAGCACATGACTGAGATTCAGGTGGACTTTGCAAATAGAGACCACAAATGGCTCTGATAAAATGGTATCAGGAGTGCCACAGTTACATGTAGTAATGTAATCAAGGGAAAGGCACTTTTCTCAGTTCTGCAAAAGCAAACACAATTATGTCAATACACAGCCTTCTACAATAGCCGCAGAAGGAATGTAAGAAGCCAAGTGTTTACTCTTAGTAGTGGTTGGTAGGAGAGGTTTGCTTTTGTTGTGCAAAGGCAGGCAGGTGTTGAAATCAGAATCAGAAAGTATTGCTGAATGGGTGGAAGGATGGAGGTTATTCCACAGGAAAGAAGGAGGAATCAGGCAGCTTCCATACGTCATCCCATCCATGACCTAAAACTTCTTGGAGGGTAGTTATGATGTCTCCATATCTCTTTTCTGAAGTAGAAGCCCAGATAATGTCATTCATGAAAATTTCAAGCTTGCTCTCATTCTCAAAATGTGCTAAATTTGCATATTCACATCTATTTGATACAGGGTGTAGCTTCCACTCCATACTGAGATTTAGTTGCTCAGTATTTCAAAGCACCTTTGTGGGCATGGCTGAGACATTGAGCACTGCTGCTCCCAGTGTCCCCAAAGTCCAGAGTTTAGACTCTGTGATATTAAAGCTTTCAGCAGACTAGAATATTCATGGGTAGGAGAAAGGTACGTTGAAGAACTCCTTTAAATATGTTACCATGTTTATATATACTTTTGTTCTCCAGATGACACTCCTTGGATTCTGTGGGCTTTTTTCTTTGGTAATGCCCACTTCTTATTTATATGTTCGGTTTTTTTAATCTCTGAAGCATAGGATATGCATGCAACTCATAATTTCTTGTGCATATGATTAGTTTTTAAGTATTTCTGTTCAAGATTTAAAGATTTTTGTGGCATACAGGTATTAGAGTACTGTAGCCAATAAGAGTAGCAGAGTTTATCATCTTATGAGTATTCTTGGTGGTGGAAGTGAGAGAGACTTCTTACTCCACTAATGGCTATGCCTTGAAATACTGTAATGCTATTTCTGAACAAAACTGGTGCTGCCAGGGCAAAAACAGCTGCTAGGAACAGGTCCAAGTGAGCACGTCAGTGACCTCAGGTGTATTCCATTCCCTCTGTCTGATCTGGAGGGTGGCAAAAAATATATTTTGGGTTTAGGGTTTTATTTTCTGGTTAACTATTTTATCACTCTGAGCTTGCTGGAACTTTTTAAAACCCTCTTATTTTCAATAGCCTATGTTAGTTCAGTTTCATGAGAGACAAGGGTGAAATAAACTTACGTTAGCAGTCTAACAGTTATCTCAAGCTTTGAAAGAGTGAGAATCTCAGCTTCGGTACATGTCTAATAGAAAATGCATATAAAGATCTGTTTCAGTACAATTCAAAAGTAATGGGTAATTATATATCTATAATTACTTTTTTATCAACTAGACTGGGACAAAGCTGTCAAATCAAAATAACTAATTTTGTTCTTAGGCAGGGAAAGGGAAATTTCAATTTCTTTGGTTTTAGAGGAAGTTGGACTCACATCTGAAGGATTTTTCTAAAACAAAGGAGAAGAAACTTTTTTGTGTAGAAGTTGAGATACCTGTACAGTTTTGTGGGAGAAACAACTTTCAGTAATTGATCAGATATTCTTGAATAGGAAATAAAGCCATTGTACTTCTCAGCTTTTTATGAAAGATGACGATATAAGATAGCACTATGTATTCTTTCTGTTGTATTAACTTCCAAAGAATTGAAGCTTTGGAAAATCAATATTTATATTGATAAAGGCACTTTTTGCCTTATTTTTCTCTGACCATACTTAATAATTCATCAGTTGCTACTAACTGGTGCCAGATTTTTATTGCATGTTGAATTATTTGTTTTAATTCATTAGAATTTTCCTCATGGGTCAATCTCTCTGGTGAACACTTTACTTTAAAAAACCTTTGTTTCTCTTCTGAGCAAACACTCCTTTCAGTCATTCTGTTTTGACACTACAATCAAATAATTTAAAGAAGAAAGCTTAATGTTTACCCAGAAGGTTGGTAAATTGGTTTGGCATTGCAGAGAACACAAAGCCAAAATTTTACACATGTGAAGAGCAGAACCTACAGAACGTCCAGTCTCAATATACCTTGTTGGGAAAGAACTGAGAAGACATATTCTAAAATATTTGGAGGGCTTGTTTGAAGAAGATTGTGTGTTTTGTTTCCTTTCTGCCCAGAAACGTGGAAATCCTCAAACATGGAATCCTGTCTAACATGAAAAAAAGGCATGTTTTGAGGCTGAGATTGTTTTGGTTTGGGTTTCGGGAAAGGACAGTCTAAGAAAAGCTGTTATGCCTTCAATTTGTGGAGAGGCTTTTGTTGTGTAATATTATTTTACTATTTGTGTACAGAAAAAACTGTACAAATGCTGAGAAAATGTACTTCATTGCAGTTGCAGTTTTGTTGCAGTTTTATCCTGTAAAATAATTATATATGTATCTTCATAGCTCAAGCAAATTTATTGTATGGCACTCCTTGTATGGCACTCTCTGTCCCTTAAATGTTTCATCTCGCTCTGCATGGCCGTCTTTGTGTGGTGTACGGCAGTGAAACTGAAGCCAAATAAAAGTGCTTCTGTAGTAAAGACAGGGATATGTAGGATGTAGAAGCATGACTCCATACTGTGGCCTTTGATTTTTCTAGTGAGAAGATGGTGTTCTAAAAGCTATACCAAACTGTAATCCAGAAGCATTACTCTCCTGTGTGTTCTCTTTGTGGGCTTGGGTTTATCTCTCCTCCTTGTCAGTTTACCTCTGAGCTACACAAAATGCTGTTCTTTCCCCCACTGTGTTTTCAAGGTGGGGAGACAGAGAGGACAGGGATGTGTTTTGGCTGAATTGACGTGATTCAGGGACCTAGATGTTCAGTCAGTCCTGTGCCATGTGTTTTAGAAATACTGAGAGAGACTGTTGTTTTTGTAATAGATTTTATAGTTCTACCTTAAAGAGAAAAAAAAGTGCATGTAATCTTGATACACCTGACAGCAGATTAGATTTACTGCTGCAGCCCTCCTCCTTTGTCCTTATCCTGTCCATGAAATTTCCCGGTAGAAAGATTCACTATGTGTAGCTTTCCTGGTGTGTGCCCTGCTGGAGCCCTGACCACACAGGAAATGACTCACTGTTCTCAGTGTGCTCAGTTCTGTGGCAGTTAGGAAAGGCACCTTGTCTCCTACTCAGGATTCCTTCCACTTAGGCCAATGTTCTTGTTCTCACAGTGTGGCTTCCTGCTGTGGTGTATGGCTCCAAGCCCTTCCAACGGGGCAGAGTTTCTCTACCACCGGATTATCCGTCCTTTCTTCCTGAAGCACGAGGCCCAGTTGGACAGTGTTGTACAGGACCTGAAAGACAAGGCTACAGAAACTGCAGACACCATCACTAAAGAGGGTGAGCAAAAGGCCCTTCACTGGTCACAGCAAGTAGGGGGAATTTCACTGGGGAGCTCTTAATATTGCACTTAATATTAATCATTTGGAGGAAACAAAAATAAATTGCAATAAGACAAGCTACAGTGGAGAAGTTAAATTTTGGAAATGGGGGTTGCTGTGGATCTTGCTTTCTAGAATTGCAGTTAAGCTAGAATGAGTGGAAGAAATTGAATTGTTTGTGTGTGTTCCCACCATTCATACTGCTAAAAACATTCTCTCTAGAGGCAGGTCCAGACATACCTTTCATAAATACATGTTTTAGTGTATCCTCATAGCTTCTCAAATACTACCTCAGATAGCCTGGTATTATAGAGGGACTCCCAATTGTTCAGTAAACAATTAACAGCAATACAGAGCAACATGGAAAATGCAGTTTTCCCATTTATATATTTTTGCATTTTTCCTTCCTGTGGAGGTCAAAGGATTTCTCACTCTTAAAAGAATTACTTATGTTTTATTTTTATGTGTTATCACAGCCTGTAGATTGCTTAAGTTTTTTTATTTCCTTGCATTCTGTGGTGAACCCTTACGTTATAAAATACCTGATTATAGTTTTATGAATAAGAGAAGGAAACATAGCTAAAATAAAGGGGTTTTAATGTTTCACTTGAAAGGAATTTTATCTATATGCTATTTCAAAGCATCTTAATTATTCTTTCCACCAAACAATGAATGCAGTCTCATTTCATCTTACCAATTTAAGCAATTTTCCTGTCTGCTTAAAAGATCTGCCTTGCTCAACTATTTTTGGAAGTTTTGCTGCATGACGCTCCCTGAGTTCTTACTGTTAGGCATGTATCTTAATTAATGTCCTTTCAGGTTGCATGTGGGATTTTCCGGTCCTCGTTTCATCAGTCTTTCTCTTTCCTATTTCTATATATAAAGATTTCCACCAAAACAAAAACCCACCAAAACAAAACAACAGGCTTTTTTTTTAAAGAAGCCATGCACACACATATGTATGTACACAAATATTACCATTATGCCAAAGCCAGTTTTATCATTATGTATATTTCTTGCTGCAAACCTCTATGTCCTTAACACTGTGAGCAGCCCTGTTTTAACAATATCATAGTTATCTATATCTATCAGTCTTTAATGTTTATTGTACTGCTCCTTGCTTATGTTTTATTTTTTAAATGTTTTTATGATCAGTTTTGTCACTATATCTACCTGTATACAAAAGCTGTGATTTTCTTCTGTGTTCTTTCTCTTGAGAGCAAAAGGAAATTTTTTTTCAAGCAGCTCAAGAACATCTGATAATCCACTTTGTCTGTAGGCCTATGACTAAACTTGATTTTATTTTCCTGCAGCCAAGAAAGCAACAGTGAACTTGCTGGGTGAAGAAAAGAAGAGCACTTAAACTGGATAAGTCTCCCTGCTGCCTCCTTTGTGCAGCTTGATGTTACTAGGGACCGTGGTATACGTTCAATAATATTGCCTTGGAAACATTTTAATATATTAAAGGAATGTGCTGTAAGTTTACTTAATACTTTGCTGTGTCTGATAGATAGTATGCATTTTTATTTAAAAGCAATGCAGGGGGCAGCATCTGAAGCTTAACGAAAATATTTTAGTAATCTTCATGCAGGAGAAGTCTTTCAGTAATCTCTTTCTGCAGTAACATAAATAAAAATTATATATCCTGCAGGCTCTGCACTTTAGTTGTCTCTTTGTCTATGAAATTACTCTTAACACTTTGATTGTGGTGCATCTGGAAGCACAAAGCTATTTCTTAGGAAAAATTCTGAATGGATCTTCTTGAATATACAGGGAATTACTGAGAGATGGCATAATGGATGTATTCCCCGCCACTAAAGCTGTAAATTGTGAAATTACTTGTTCTAGACATCTGATTATAGAGATTATTCTCTGTTGCATGTTTTGTTGTAACACAGTATTTGGTAAAGTGTGTATATTCTTAAATGGATAGATACTATCTATAGGAAACAATAATTTCCTTGGAGTGATCAAGCTTATATTAGCCTGAAGTGATTTGCTAGAAATGGATGCATTAAATCATACAAGATTAACACAAAGTGACTGACATACAACTACTTCTCTGTTCTTGCTAAGACAAGTTGCTATCCAAAATTGTTAATAGAGTGCTTTTTAAGATCACAGTCAAAAGCACAAGCCACCTTTAGCTAAGGAGTGCTACCATTACAAACACTTTTTCCTGAATTTCTTTTAAAATATCAACTGCCTTGGATGTCAGTCCCCAGAACTTCATTGTTAAGAGGACAGACTACAACTCCCATGAGCTTTTTCTGTTCATAAAGATCTACAGTCTATTCTGACTATACTAAGAAGAACTTTGTATGAGCACTTGAACTTCCTGAGTGGAGATGCTCTCGTTATTTAATATATTCCTGACCAATCAGTAAGAGTGCAACCAAGGTGACTGAGAGAATAAAGGGATTTTTTACTATTGATGTAAAAAAAAATTTTTTTCCCTTGGATCTGCATCTGTTTTCTTTCACACTGCAGTATTTTCTACAAAAAGCAATTACATTAATTAATTAGGCATGAATTGCTGAAATGTCCCTGTTTTCATCTTTGTGCTGACATTTCTATTATGGCAGTTCTGAGCTCAGAGAACATGCAGAAAAGAAGCTTAAGCTTTTGATAGGATAAAAAATTATTTCCAGTCCACACTCTTGAATTCCAAAATCTTAATCTTAAAGTTTTGAAGACTTCTGGCTTTCTGACACAATTTGTTGTATAAACATTCACTGTAAGTTTTCAGATGCAAGAACTACAAAAGAATGAAGCGTACAGTGCAACTCAGCAGGTCAGTTTTAACTTGGAGAGCTATATTTTATAATAGGGGATGTAAAAATGTCGTAAGAGAAAGCATTTTAAGCTTTGAGCTGGAAAACATAGCACTTGGGGACTGGCAGCTGGGATAGGGGAACACGAGACCTGTACCTCATGTTCTGTAGGACAGCATGCATTTTGTTATTTGAAGAAAAATGTAAAAAGCTAATCATTCCTTGACAACTTTTTGTTAGGAGGGGATATGCTGAAGAGGATAAAGTTTACAGCAAAGTTCTAGGTTTTAAGCAAGTAAAAAGTTTGAAGTGTGTCACCATTTAACTGGTTTAATTTCTTGTCTTAACTTCTTGTCGTAAGCCCACTGAACTTTCTTGTAAGCCTTACTGAACCTTAGTCCTATGTTTTAAACTCTTGTCAGCTGTACGTAAAGGACTCATGTGGCTACTGTAATTTAGTTTCACTTCTTGAGATTAGAAGTAACTATATAAAAATAAATGAGGATTCTTAATAGACTGGTTTCAGTGTGAAGCACTGCATAACTTACTTATCTAAAAGCTTACAGTAAATTTTAGACTTTACAAGCCTAATGATGTCTGTAGTAGACACAGGACTTATTTTTCATTTCTTAGACTACTCAGCAGTTCTTCCACTGTTATTAATGGGGATAAAACATTCTAGGTAGATGTTAGGTAAGTGTTAAAACAGTCCCTTGCTTCTCTCTCAGAATTTGAAAGGCTTTAAATCACCTTCTTGTCTTTACCAGCTCGATATTACCAGCACATACAATCAGTACCCTTTTGTCAGATTTCTACTTGAATTACAACTACAGTCTGTTCTTTAAAAGAAGTTGCCCTTGGATTTTTGCCTTGATGCAGATTGAAATCCCTGAATTTCTGCAGCAAGTTATCCTTTCCTGCAAGTAATTCCTCTGGGCTGGCCCCTCAGATCAGTGCTTTTTTTGTGTGTCTTCGTCACATTTATGTGCAAATCTTGATACACACATGTGCTCCATGGCTTTGCTGAAGTTGTAATGTGTAAAAATGGACAGAAATAAAGATATTCTTATGGGACTGGTATGATGCCTCAGTATTTCTTAAAAACCTTGTACCTCAGTGGTGAAAACCTGGCTACTTTAGGTAGGCAGGTCTTTACAGGATAGTCACTTTTTTTTTCCCTCCCTGAAGTTCATTATTGTGGAACCATTAGAAGCCTCTTAAACTCCAAAGGAAGTACTTCTCCTTCATGCCAATCTGAGGGTACAGCCAAGCAGATATAGAGCATCAGGCCCTTAGAGAAGAGTTTGGAATGCAGATTTCTTCCCAACAGTTAGCACCACAAGCATCTTTCTAGGCTTCGTAGCCTGGCTTACCTGAGGAATCAAGGTTTAGGATTCTCTAGAATCATAGAGAGGAAAAACTAAACTGCAGAGATTTTGAAGTTTTTCCTCTCCCATGGGTTTCCTGGTGTTCCATAAATTACCTCAACAAACAATGCTGAATAGTTACTGGCAGTGGTGTTACACTTAAGAATTCTGTTGCCACTGTTCATAGGACATTCCATCTACTTTATCTGACTCCTTTCCAAACTCAGCAGAAAAGGAAAATAAGTTCAAAAAAACATAACCTCCCCCACAATGGTAACATCACCACTAGTGATAAAATAATGGAAACTCTTCAAACCACAGCAAGCCAATTACAAAAAATAGAAATTCTTGCAAATAGTGGAAGGTGTGACTAGTATTTGTTAGGTCAACCCTCACTGCTTTTAATTTGACAAATAAAGGACGTTTCTTGAGTTTGCCTTCCACTCTTGCCAACTCTAAATAATCTGAGAATCAACTATTTTTTTTTTGCCTAATTCTGTAGTCACCTTTCACCCCCATTTCATATTCCACAAACAATAGTTTCCTTATGCAAAGGAGGAAGAATGAAGTTTCCTACATTCCTACAAATTCTTGTGGGTCATAAGAGACTCTTTTTTTCTGTAAAGAGCACCTGACAAATAAGAACATCTTGTCTTCTAGAGAACTTCTATATCCAGTGTGATGGAATGAAACAGTACTTGAGGAATTACAACCCAGGGCTACTACGGAAGTCCTCAGTTGTGCAACCAAGTTGTTACAGCTTTATGAAAATTTTGTTTCCTACTGGTATAGAAACCATTAAGAGATACTCTTCAGATGACCACATGAACTCATGAACTAGCCAAGTAAAAATGAAGACAAACTTTGAATTTAGCATACTTTGGAATGCTATGTAGTTGACACCTTCGCTGAGGCTATGGAATTCCACAAAATTTTATATTTTGTATTACTGCACGAGAAGAATTCTTAAAGACTTCCTAGAAATGTCTAGGTTCTGCTACTTCAGAAGCAAACAGAAAAAACACAAAAAACTACGCCCCAAAGAACCCCCAAACCTTGACAGATGAAAAAAGGCACACATGCTGTTTCATAGGAAATAGCACTACATTTCATACTACTCAGTTCCTACCTGGAGTATCCCCTGCTGTTTTCCAGATGCCAAACTACCAAAGACTTGTCTGTTTCTTACCGTCTCTCTTACACAGCCAGTATGGCATAGGGTACTTAATTATTTATTAATTATATAATAATAATAAAGCTAACTATTTGTCGCTGTGGAGTCAGAGACAAGGACGCAACATTAACACTCAAAGATCATGCAGCAACAGCTCTGTTTATTGCCTGGCATCTCCTTTTATAGGGCTTCCAAATTTCCTGCGCTTACAGACTTGATTGGTCAAGGGTCTCAACTCTGCCTAGCTCAGTGGCCAGTGATAGGGGTGTATCCGTGATTCAAAGGGATTGTCTTCGTTCAAGTCTGACCTATTGTTATCGTGTCCAGGGACTTGTTTACTTTGAGCTAGACTGGTCAAGCTGGTATCTGTTAAGCCAAATCATCTGTGCAGATATAGTCCAGCTATATCTGTTACAGTTTCCCCTTCTCAGTTTTAATAAAAATGCAAAGTGTTCTCTGTTATTTTACCTGAAAGGGCCTTCTGCAGACAAGATGACAGGACAGCTTGATGACACATATGATTCTACCTAACTCGACAAGCATAGCCTCTCCCAGCCAGTGATGCATCCCATATATCATTGAAAATGTTACATCCATTCCCAGGAGCTGTCAGGCAGAATTACCAACAATACAAGCTTTCAAATTGGCACACAGCCGGCTTACTAAGTGGAAGTTATAAACTTACAACTTAATTCTACGAACAAGAAACATTTCAACTTTAGAACTGGGGGGGAAATCAAATAACAGGGAAAGCAACTTAGTAAGTTTAGGTTTTTGCCTTAAATAAACTTGTCATCTCAAAAAGGTCCCAGATCACCATGTATCAATTACACGAGTCATTTAACTCACTGCTCCACTATGTCTGCTGCAGCTTCATCAGGAAGATGTTGTCTCTGCCCAAGCAGGACATAGAGCAGAACTAACACACCTGGTGCGTATCCATCATGTTCCAGTGTTCATGGAAACACGGGCATACCCATGTCCCCATGTAATGAAGTCCCTTGGACCTTCCCACTTTTTTATGATAATGTCTTTTACCATTACCTTAGGTTTAGGTTGACTGAGCTGCTCCAGGTGATTGCAGTGATAGGAAATTATTTAAGATTACTGGGTTTGGGGATTGTTCTGCTACTGTTAAGGGATTCAAGGTGTAAACAGCTTCCCCTACTTTGCTCTGTGGGGTTTTGCTACACATTCCCCTGTTTTGTTTACCTAAGATGTGTTTTAAATTACCATGTGCACTTAAGTTTTATTTTTTATATTTTATGTGCACATTCTATGATGGCTTGTCCAGTTGCTAAATGAAATTCCAGTTTGGTGTGACACACCCCAGAGCTGTAGAAATTGTCTCGATTTTTGTGATGTCTATGCAGGTCCGTTATCTGTTTTGAGAGATACCCAAAGCGGCAAAGGCTAATCGCCAATCTGCCATGGCATCCAGGCCTTTTTCTCCTGCGTGGGCTGATGACCACATGGCAGAGGAAAAAGTATCAATTGATACATGCACATATTTTATTGTCTGAACTCAGGAATATGGGTGACCTCAGTCTGCCAGATTTGTAAAGCTTTTAAGCCTTGGGGATTAACTCCCATCTGTGGTGGTGCAGTGGGGTCTTGGCAGTCTGCACAAGCATTGACTATGTTACGAGTGTCTTGTGTTTGATAACAGAAATTTCCTCTGCAGAGCTCAAACACCTTGATGAAAGAAGTTGTGTGAGGCTTTTGCTTATGCCAGCATGTCTGGCTGCGGTGCTGTCCAGGCACAGCTAACTAGGTTATCTGCTTGTGTGTTGCCCTCTGTAATAAAACCTGGGAAATTTGTATGGCTTCTGGAGTGTAGAATGTAGAACGGGTAATTTCTTGTCTGGATGGTGTGCCACAAAGTTTTTAGTAAGCCAAATAATAGTGCATTGTCAATTTCTTTCACCAGAGCTTGGTTTAATCTCTGCATTATATCAGCAATGTAGGCCATCAGTGACAATATTTAAAGGGGTATGGGGAAAACATTGAAAAGCCATAGCTACAGCATGTAGCTCCACCAACTGAAGTGACCCATTCTCATGGCCTTCCAATGTTTGCCATTTGCTTTCTTCCTTCCATGTCACAATTGCCTTTCCTGTTTTCCCAGAACCATCAGTAAACACAGCAGTGTTTAAGGATGTGCAGCTGTTCAGGGATTTTATAGACAGTGCAGTGGTTTTACTCATTTGCAGTAATGTATGACTTGGTAAATGATGGCAAATTTGCCCTGAGAAATTTTGTAAGGTATTTTGCAAAGCCTTGCATCACAGGTATAATGATTCTTAATCTTTTGCAGTCAATAGTAAACATTTCATGATCGACTGGGAAATTAACTCAAAAATGGTAGGGGCTGTTTCTCTAGGTTGGTGAGGTTGGAACATCCATTCTAAAACATGCCAAGGGTCACACCACTGAGCATCCCACTGTCCAGTAAGAGCAGTAGGATGGAAATTAACACAGTAATACACACTTCGAGGCATACTCAGTGGATCTGTCTGTGATGGCTTGCTCTACCATCTCAAGAGCAGGGTTAACCCTCCAGGGTTAACTTTCTGGGAGAAGTTAGATCATGATCACACTTTAGAAGGTGAAATAAGGGTACTAATTGTGGAGTGATCAACCCTAGATAGAGTCTGAGCCAGCTGATGGTACCCAAAAGTTTTTGAGTATTGTTTAAATTTTTAATTTTTGCCAAGAATTGAATTGTCTGGGGATGTATGGTCTGATGCATAATTTTGAGACCAAAGTACTTCCAAGGTATCTTCCAAGGGCTGTACCTTTTCTGGTGCTACTTCCAGACCAAATGTTTCTAATGCTTGCAACAGACTTGGCTGAATCTGTGGGAGTTCCCCTTTTGATTGGGTTGCTATCAAAATGTCATCCATGTAGTGGTAACAGTGTGCTCCTGAATATTGTTCTCTCATTGATGAGAGTCCCTGAGAAACATACCACTGACAAATTGTAGGCCTGTTCTCCATACCTTGAGGAAGTATTTTCCATTGATAACACTCCACTGCTGCAGCATTATTAATGGAAAGCACAGTAAAAGCAAACTTTGGAGTATCATCTTTGGAGCATGCAGTGAATAGTAAAGAAACAATCTTTCAGGTCCAGTTAGAATATCCCAGTCAGCAGGAATCATTGTAAGACATGGCAGGCTGAGGGCACCCATGCTCTCCATGGCTGAATTGATCTTTCTCAGGTCACGGAGCAACCTCCATTTACCAGACTTCTTTTTTATAACAAACACTGGAATGTTCCAAGGGCTCATGGATGGCTCTATGTGCCCTTGAACCAGTTGTTCCTGCACCAAAGACCTAATGGCATGTAACTTCTCTTTCTTGAGGGACCACTGTTGTACCCACACTGGCTGAGTTGTAAGCCATTTTAAGGGTAGTGTGGGATACTTCACACCCCTTAATACACTGGCCCCCATTAAAAATCTGTCCCACGCAGACTTCCCAAGCAGATAAAACATCCCTCCCCCACAGGTTAAGTGGTACTTCAGTGATGTAAGTTCTGATGGTAGCTGTTGGTCTCTCGAGAATTTTTACCAAAACAGGTTTGCTGCTCAAACAGCTCTGTGTCATCTCTCTAAGGCCAGCAACAGCAGATCCCGCAGGCCCAGTGGGCCACGATGAAGCCAAGTGTGGGCAGAGATGATGGTGACCTGTGACCCTGTGTCAATCATGCCACTACATTTATTAGGATGTCCCGAGGCATTGTGACAATACACACCATGTTGGGCCTCTGCTCACCCATGACCTAGGTCCAAAATACCTGAGGTCCACCTGTCAACCCGAAGCCTTGGTCTCTTTACACTCTGGGATCTGTATTTGGGACACAAGACTTAAAAGGAATAAGCTGGGCAATTCTGTTTTTTCCAGGGATAGTCAAAGGTGGAGTACGGTTGAAACCATTGCATGTATTTCTCCAGTAAAATCTGCATCTATAACACCAGGGCGTACATAGATGCCTTGCAAGGTGGCACTAGATCTTCCAGTTAACACTGCCCAGTTACCAGTTAACTCAGTCCTCTCCTGTTAGGCCCCTGTGCCTCGAGAGGGACTTTATGTACTTTTTAAAGGTGGTAATAGTTACTGAGATGGAGGTGGAAACATCCATTCCAGCTGCTCCTTGAGTCATTCCTGTGAGCCAGTTACACAAGATTGTGCAGGAAGGTGAGGATATACTTGTGTCTTCATGTGTCTCCCCCTCGCTTTGGGTCATCTGTTTCCCTGGTTCTTAAAGGATTCTTTAAAAGACTGTTAATTAGTCTAGACTTTGTATTTGCACTGCCTGGCCTTCTGACCAGGTTTCCCACATCAATCACAACTAATGATCATATTCTTTTGTCCTTGACATGTCCCCTTTGGAGTGGGCTTGTGGGGATAGTACACTCTCAGGTGGCCTTGTTGTCCACACTTGTAGCATTGAGATGTTATCTTTACAGCAGCTGCTATGGAATCTGCTAGCATGGTCATGTTATTTAACAGGCATTTAACAATTCATTTAGTGATGAAATGAATGGATTTTCATTAGGTAGGACTTCTATGACCTTTCGGCAGTCTTCATTGGCATTTTGCCAATTGCAAAATTAGATGATTTCTGACTTCAACATTAGTAATTTGTTTTTCCATAGCATCATGTGATCTCTACAATCTATAGATATGGTTCTTTGACTCCTTGTCTGATTTTGGAATATGGGTTGGGTTTGCCACCTTAGTTGCCTTAAGTAGTGCCTGCAATCCCAAATCTTTCACCCGTGCCAGTATTAAGGGATGCAAGTTGGGGATCCCCCTCTGGTGGTAATCCCAGAAGTTGATAGACCCTTGCCTCATAACGTGGGTCTTCTCATGGAACCTTTATATTTTTTAACTCCTGTTGCTCTTCCATGTAGTTTCAAACACCATATATCGGACTGTTGTAAACATTAATTTGGCAAGCTGCTTTATATCCTTGGTGGTTAGGAATCCTAGCACATTAGCCATGGCAGTAGAACCCAAACCGTGCTTGGCCACAAGCTGAGGAAGTTCAGAAAGAACTGGCCACTGGAAGGGGGTGTACTTGGCAGTAGTTCTCTCTTATTACTGGATTAACGGCAACTGTCCAGTCCTCAGGCTCCCAGTCCCCCAACATGGGTACATCAGTGAGTTCTGCCCCTTTATAGTCCCACTAGTGATAACTGCCTATTTTACCTTTTGCCAGATGCTCACAGGATTGGACAGGGCTGTTGGTAGTGCAGCAATGGTGGCAATATCCAAGTGTTCTACAGGGGGACAATGGCTCTGGCTCTCTCTGCTGGTCTGCCTTGTGTCTCTTGCTGGTATACATTCCAGGGACAGCTCCAGCTCTGGTAAGGGGGGTGCACTCATGGCAGAGGCAGCGGTGATTCCAGAGTGCCCGGGTCTGCTGTTACTTTTGGGTATTTTGTCTCCAAGATCTCCTGGTGATGCATTTCCTGGAACCACCTATGGAGGCTGGGTCGGAGGTAGAGCCACACCCCATAGAGGCTTGATCAGAGATGCAGGCACGCCCCACAAGTCGTGGAGTTGGCTCACTTGCTCTCAAGAGGAGGCATTCTTGGCATGCCTGTGGTAGGAGGGGGTGTGTGGTCCTAGAACACACAGATCTGGTGCCTGCGCAGGCGTGGTTGGAGTTGTAAGGTGTTCTGTTGCCATGGGAACCGTGCAGCTTGCACAGCTATGCATCGTATAACAGATTGCCCACTTGTTACAGGGGAGTGGGCACATCTCCTCCGCAAAAGCAGCTAGACTGTGATAATAGCTCAGCACCTGGCAGGAGCTAGGCGGTGCCTCAGAGCGGCCAGGTGCGGTCTCCAGGGGTCCCAGCAGACACAGCAGGGGGCAGCGCAGCAAAGCACGGAGCAGTAGGCACAGTTTTGCAGCAGCCAGACAGGGGGCATCAGTGCAGTTCCGGGCGGTTTCGCAGTGTGCTGTGACTTCTTTGCCCATCCTCCTCTCCTGATTACCCGGTGTGACGTCTGTGATCCACGCTTTCCCCGATGCTGCGCTTTTGCCGCTTGCTTCGGTGGTGCTGTCTTTGCCTCCTGCTCTCTCTTCAAATGTTCTGATAAGTCCATGATGAGCCTCCAGGGTTTTATAACATTAATCACGGTCTCATTGCCTGTGAAGGCTGCTCAAAGGACATGTTGACCAGCCTGTTCCCTTGTTTTTACATCTAGGGCGGCTCCTTTGGACACATCCAGCCCGTGGCTCTCACACCACACTATCAGGGCTAATAAAGCCCATTCATCGTACTTTTCCCATCTGTTTTTTAAAACTAGTGTCCATACCTGCAAGAGGGGGTCCTCCAGTGTCGAAGCCTGCACCCCTGTATTCCTGGCAGCATCTCTAATCCGAAAAAGGGGGGTCTAGACCCACACTACTTTCCCTGCTGTTCTTCACCACCCTCTTTGCCGCCCGCAGCTCTCTTCACTGCCTGTAATGCTCTGCCACCCGCAGTTTTTCTTTACTGCCTGCAGCTCTCTTCTGCCCTGTTTCTTCTTCCACCCACAAGTCTCTGCCTGCAGCCCTCTCCACTGCCCACAACTTTTTTGCCCACAGCTTTCCACAGCCTCACTGGCTGCCTGCAGCAATCCTGCTGCTCTGCGGGACCGTCTCACAGCCCCGTGTCTCCCTGCAATACCATGGCCGCTTGTTCCTATCACATTGGGTCACTAGATGTCAATGTGGAGTTGGAGACACAGATGTGACATTATCCCTCTGAGATCATGGAGCAACAGCTCTGTTTATTGTCTGGCAGCTCCTTTTATATGGCTTTCAAATTTCCTGCACTTACAGACATGATTGGTCAAGGGTTTCAACTCTGCCTAGGTCACTGGCCAATGATATGGGTGTAGCCATGCTTCAGGGGGATTGGCTGAGGTTCTCTGAGTTTGAATCCAGCCTATCGTTGTCATGTCCAGGGACTTGTTTACTTTGAGCTAGACTGGTCAAGCTGTTATCTGTTAAGCCAAATAATCTGTGCAGATATAGTCCAGCTATTATCTGTTACAATTATTTAATAGTAATAATTAATTATTTTTTTATTGAGGTAAAAATAACCCCTTTGAAAGGGGTATCCCTTATTCTAAGAGAGAAAGTAACCTCACAAAGGCTGGTCTGTAACAGGAAGAGGCTAAATAACTGGTATCCAGTGACAGAACATGTGGGAATCATTCAAAGCTGTGCCAGGAGAAGTTCAGACTTGACACTGGAAAGCATTTCTTTATCAGGAGGTGTCCTAGGTTACAATGTAAGATGTGCCCAAAGTATGTATTCTATCACCATCTACATGAAATGTTGAAACTAGGTTGTGCACTGTTTCCCTTGCCCCCTGCCTCCAGACTATCTTCTGTTAATGGCCCATCAATGCCCTGCTGGATGACTCAGATAACTCCCTCTAGGAGCTCTCTCTGTTTAATAGGCAATCAAGGACCCATTGCAAGACTGATTAAATGATATCAGCCCATTGTG
This sequence comes from Hirundo rustica, assembly GCF_015227805.2. Lineage (NCBI taxonomy): Eukaryota > Metazoa > Chordata > Aves > Passeriformes > Hirundinidae > Hirundo > Hirundo rustica. The sequence continues at coordinate 45,950,127 of NC_053488.1, forward strand.
AGATGCTCCACCCAGGGGGAGGAGCCAAGCATTCCCACCTGGATATAATCTGGGATTTGGGACAGCACTGGCAGCCTTTACCCACTGGATTCCCAAAGAACAAGAGCTACTAGACGTTTCTGCAGGAACGCTGCTTCAACAAGACCACTTCATCTGGACTGCTACCACCACGGTGTCAGGTTGTATTCTGACTCTGTCAGTGATCTTTTGTACTATTGCATGTGTTTTATTTTATTTTACCTTTTTTTTCTCTCCTATTAAATTGTTTTTTGTGACTTGGAGTCTCTCGCTGGTTTTGCCTTCAAGCCAGCACAGGAGGGTGCTCAGATCTTGGAACAGGCTTCCTAGAGAGAGTGGTCAATGCCCCAAACCTGTCAGTGTTTAGGCATTGGGATGATTAATAGCGTGTTTTAACTGTTGGTCAGCCCTGAAGTGGTCAAGCAGTTGGTTTGGATGATCATTTTAGGTCCCTTCCAACTGAAATTATTTATCCCATTCCATTCTATGTGTAGATCCAGAGAAGGAATCAAGGGAGCCATCTCTCATGTTCCCAAGCAGAGCACATACAAATATCCCACAGATATATTTCCCCTGAAAGGGAGCTCTGGCTAAAAGTTTCTCTAAGACACAAGGAACAGGACGTACACATGTGCAGAGTTTTTTAAGACCAGCTGTTTTTTGCAGAGCTGGTCTTTGAGTTACTTCATGGCTGAAGGCTGACAGCTACATATACTTACACGTTATTGTCACTTCCCAAGTTAAAACACATTTCAAAATAACCTTTTAAAGCTCCCTCTCTTTATATTAAGAATTGAGTAATTATGGTTGTGCTTCTGCTATAGCAGCTACATACTATACATCTGAAAGAATAGACCACCTATCTGATAACAGTGCTGAGTTTTCATTTTTAGTAATTCTGTTATTGATTGCCTGTATCATTACACCTTGCTGATGCTCAATGTCAATGTTATCATCCATTCCTGACACAGAAATTGTTGCAAGGATTGTTATAAGGCTCTTGAGATTATATGTCCATTTCAAATATTTGATTTTTACTTAGATACCTAGAAAACTGTATAGGGAAATAACAGATGTACTTTTAGAGAGCTAGACTGGGACACTAGTTCATTTTCTATATTCCTCCTGTCCTGGATATTGAGTAAATTCCCACTCATGGATGCATGCCTTCCTTAGTAACTGTGGCCACCTACAGGAAATCTTGTCCAGAGTCATTAGCAATGATACTGCATAAGTAGAACCTCACAGAAAACTGTAAAAGCAAGGCAAGTAGACTGAAAGGACATTAATTATCAACCAGTTTTCCCCCTCAAAAATAAAATAATAATTTAAAAATTTATTCACAGCATTCAGACTAAAAGTTATGATATTTCTGTAATTTTACAGAAGACTTGTCCCCATTCCCAGTCCCACAACAATCCATAAGATTTTCCCTGTTCCTAGAAATTGAGGCATAATCTGTTAACTGAGGAAGAAATGAGGTGATCTTGACCTGCTTGGTTTTAATTCTCCAAGGAACCCAGTTTATTACAGAAATTAAAGTCTAGTTTGTAAACTTAACTGTCAGGAAAAGGGGAGTTGTGTTTAACTTTGTGCTGCCTTGTTTAGGAACAAATATTGCTCATATAATATAATTAGTCTAAATCCAGAAATCATAAAAAGCAAACCAGTCCCATTTAAAGATGGGAGGATAAGCAGATAGGAGTTAAGGAACTCAGTCTTCAACTTCCTAATGGCAATGGTCATCTGATTTCCTAGTAGGTCTTTAAAAAAAATGGCCTGCTTTGCCCAAAATACCCACAGAGGTTTCTTTGTTAGTTTGACTAATTTACATTTTTTGTATTTGAGCTCAATATCACCCCTTTCAGAGGTCTTTCTTGTCTTTTCTTGCAAGATCCCTGGACTTTAAAATAGCTTTACTATTTTGGGTTCTTAGATCGAGTAAGTTTGATAAGTAGTGCCACTTAAATTCTTTCTCACACACACAGATAGGTCAGGCCGCTTCTGAAGGTATTTAATTTCAGACCACAGTAAGTGATATCCTGCAAGACTTAACCTCCACATTTCTCAGCTGTCTGTAGTCTAAATCTCTGACTTATAAAAGTTAAGCATGATGATCATAACTTGTCTGGCATCATCGTCATTTCATTTACATCAGGAAGATGAGTTACCCTGTACCAATCAATTTTCACAGGGCTCTCACTTTATTTAAAGTTTCAGAAAAATTACTCATTATTCAAAAAAATCCAATAATAATTTGAGCCTAATAATCTGTGGGCAATTATGGTCTTTCATATCACAAGCCTATCTTCCACACCTGGTATTTTTCCCCATGTTGCAACTAGCTTTAGCACTTCCCTAGAGTGAATGTGCTTTAATAACCCCTGACCACATCCAGTTGTTTCCTGCCACACACACACACAAAAAAAAAAAAAAAAAAAAAAAAAAAAAAAAAAAAAAAAAACCACAAAAAAAAAAACCCACCAAACCACCACAACCTTTTCATATAGCATCTGTTTCCACATTTTGTATCCCTTGGCACTTCATCAGCTCACAGGGGTACCATTTAACTAACTTCTCAAAATTTAGGCCAGACACTCCAAAGATAAATTTTATAAACTCTTACATCAACAGGAAAAAAAACCCAAAACCCTGAAGACTTGTATATGACCACAGTCAATTACAGCCTTAGAACACAGGATTTCCTCTCCTAAACATTTCTGTTTTAGAGAATCGGCATAGTGCTCACACTGAAAGGCAAGAATTCTCCCTAATAGTGAAAAGAGAAGAGGAGGGATATGCCTGTGCATAGACTGTCCTTTCCTGCAGAATCCAACATCACTCTGGAATGAATCATGGAGTGACATGGGCAGGTCCTGTCCTGGCTAAACTGATGCTGTATTTGAAGGGTGGACTCGAGCATGGACACTACCACAGAGGTTACCCATGCATCCATGAAACAGGCAGTGTGATTAAGCCAAGCAGTTCAAGCCTCTCTGGTATGGAAGACAGTGGGTGAAATGTCAATAGCAGGGGGCCAGGCATCTTGAATGTATCAGTACCCCAAATCTTCTAAGGCAAGAGCCACGTGCTCACAGTGAGGGGATCAACCCTTTGTACCACAGCACTGTCCTGGGCCTTGAAAAGCAAGTCTTACTGGTGCATAGTACACCAGAAATTGAGTCAGACATTTGGATTTGTTTCCAAAGCAACGTCATAGACACTTGGGCCAAAGAGTATGGCACTGTGTGGGAATATCACATTCTCTGTCATGCACCAGTCTCTGCAGATATCCAATGATGCAATAGATGGTAAAAGACCACACTCAGAGCACAGGGTGGTGGGACGTTCACACCTGTCGGGTTTAATTCCCCAGCATTCAGGTGGTTTTAGGGTCCTGGCCCTCTGCAAAGCTCTGTGCCAAACCGAAGGAAGAGACGGAGTCTTCAGGTTTAGATTTTTCAAGGTTGCATACTTCGTTTATTGTTTCTTATCTTACAATTTCCTCAGTCCAACAAGATGTTTGCTGCGGCTTGGACTTCTCACGTCTCCCCCCGAGCTGGGTTGTCCTTATCTTTTATACTAATTGCTACGTATTTCTTATTTACTATTTCTTACCAATGTCTATCACTATTACTAAAAAGGTCATCTTTACTCTGACCCAATCCTCACTAGCTGCTTTGTGCCACGTCACTGCAGAAATGAAGTGAGGGAAGGAGAAATGAAGAAGAAGGAGGCAACGCCCCAAATTCTCCATCTGGTCCCCATTCACTTCAGTGCTATAAACCTAAATATACTGCTTTTTCCACCCTGTGATATACTAAACTACAATCTTTCACACTCTTGTGGCCTGCAATGCTTCCTGCAGTGTAAGAAGCCTCTCCCATGGACTGAAATCAAAGCCAGTGTCTCTGAGCTCTGGGCTGGGGTCCCAGACCCCCCTGCCCAGGTCTCTGACCCTCCAGGGCAACCAAAGGAATGCCCTCGACTCCAACATCTCCCCCTCCTGTTTCAACCAAGACCACCTACTTGGCCACTCTGTCCATGGCTTGCCGTATACACAGAAACAAACAGGGCAAAATCATGAGAAGGATTACAAGCCCTACTAAAATACATATAACTACCTTCAAAATTTCCTTCCACAAAGGTGAAAGGTCAAACAAATTGAACAAACCATCCATCCATGACCCAGTTACCTCCCCAAGTTTGTTCACACTCTCCTGCAATTGCCTGATGTTCTCATGAATGGATTTGGAATGATCTGACAAATTCATGCAGCACATTCCCTCAAATTCTTCACACCAATGCCTGTGGGTCAGCAAAAGATAATCAATCACTGCCCTGTTTTGGAGACTTGCTCGTCTTTACACTGTCAATGTCTAACAACATGTCACTCAGTGCAAGAGAGACGGTTCGGGCATGTTTGCTCAGCCAACAACCCACATGATCCAATTGTGTCAAGGCTGCTCCTGATGCTGCCTGTGGTGAGAAAATTGCAACTGCAATTCTCTGAGCCTTGCTCCATGTGTGAACATCATCATCACAATTTCGATCATACATTTGAACAGATCTTTTCCCTCTGTGTTTTAGTTTTCTCATCAGTGTCATGTCGGGTGTTAGCAATGAAAGCATTCCACTGCTGCAAGGACCACCTGTGGCATTTGCGGGGATTGCGGGCCAAATTCTGTCCCCACAAATGAAAAAGTTTCCCCTTGGCATCTGAGCTAGAACACGATTGGGTGTTTTTTCCAACATCTTAGTGTAATTACACCAAGACAATGGATTTCTGTAAAAATTGAGGTTTGGACTGACGTCTATAGTTTTATTTTGTGTCACTCTGGAAAGGCCGAATTTCACACAGAATTGCATTTGGACCGATCGAAGAATTTCCAGTTCCTGGGGTTCAAAAGGAGCCACAGGAAGGAATTTCGTCCAAACATCCCATTGGTCCACTGGATTTACCATGGACTTCGAAATCTCTGGAGGGATGTTTTCTGGAATCGGCCATTTGCTCACTGGCAACCCAACTAAACATGTTGAAAAAGGTTTCCCCTGGCTTTGAGTGTGTCAGGCAAATGGTATCCAAACCTGATGCATTGGTTAGAGTTTCCCAAACATTTTTTTTTCGGTTGAGCCACGGGCAAAACTACTGCATTGCTCAAGGCAACCAAGGAGAGAATGAGGCACAAGGATAGTTCTTTCATTTTCGATGGCCTTTTTCCCATGGGAATCCCTAAAAATGCAACACCACCCAAGCCCCAAAGAAAACTCAAGTCCCCGAGTCTCTTTTGCACGTAGAACGAAGGGATGTCTGCTGTCTTGACACCGGCTTCCGTTTGCATGCCCACTCCTCTTCCTCCAGTCTTGGGGTCCGTCTCTGCTTGCGTCTGGACTCGGTACGGTTTCATGTGTCTTGCTGCCAGCCCAACTGCTGTGAAGACACAAGCATATCCCTTGCCCCAAGTTATTAGTTTGAATGATCCTTCAATTTGCCCTGTTTCTGGGTTTGATCCATTATCTGTTTTGATTTCTTGCGGCATGCCCAAAGATGCAAATGCCTGCAAGAAATGTCGACAAGCATGTCATGCTGTCTCACCTGTGTGCAATGATGCAAAGACTGCACCTGAAAATGTGTCAACTGAAACATGAACATTTTTGAGTTTCCCAAAAGATGGATACTTTGTGACATCAGTTTGCCATAACTGCAAACTGTGCAATCCTCTTGGATTGACAGCTCCCATGGACACAGGAGGCTGTACAATTTGACAATCAGGGCAAGCACTAATGATTTTCTTTGCCTGACTTTTGGAAATGTGAAAATTGTCCATTAGTGCTTGAGCATTCTGATGAAAGAATGCATGACTCAATTTTGCCTGTTCAAAAATGTTCGATAAAGTCCTTGAAATTGGCATGGTCAATTTGTCTGCATGTGCATTGCCTTCCACCAAAAATCCCAGAATGGCTGACTGTGCCCTGCTGTGAGAGTCAAAGTATTTATGTTTTCTGTTTTGCAACAATGACAGCAAATATGAATACAAACTTTCATTGTCAACCCCCTTCAGGAGCGAACTTTCAAATCTCTTGACTACATTAGCAACATAAGCTGAGTCTGTGATCAAGTTTAAAGGTTGCTGAAACAGCTCAAAAGTTCTGACCACTGCTGCTAATTCCACTATTTGTGGTGACCCTTGTACTATTCTTATATCTGATTTCCACTCTCCCGTGACGGCATCCTGCCATGTACTTACTTGGCTCGGGAAATGAATAGTACAAACACCAGAGTGATCTAACAATGCAATCTGCAAGTTCTCTGATTTCTGCAATGCCCAATCAAAATAATCTTTTTTCAAAGGCAGGTAAATTGTTGTAAAATCTTTGCCTGCCATTGTTTGCAGCCTGGTCCTAGCTTTGATGATGATCTGAGCTATCATCTCCAGACTTGAGAGGATCGTCCTCGGAGACCTGTAAGATAAAAAATTCCGCTCTAGAATCAACAATGGGTCTTTTTGTAATGAATCCCACTGAAAAATCAACCCATACAACTGTATTTTTTTCTCCCAACACCACAAGAAAGAATGGCAATGATGTTACAAAACAATCCCCTTTCAAGAGATTCATCAGATTCCTGACAACTTCATGATCCAAACTCTCCCATCTCGGGTTTACATTCTATGTACCATAAGTCACCGGCATATCCATGCCCTTTGAACCCATTGAAAGTGTTTCCCCTTTCAATGCATATTTCTTTATGTCTGTCCAGTCTGTTGGACGAAAGTCCGATGTGGCAGAAGCTTGTGCCCTGTTTGTCTCTGAAACTGTCCGCTTTGTTTGTGGCTTTGCTGCTGCTTCATCCTTTCTAGGATCCACTTGTTCCTGAAGCTGCACGTCATTTGGTCCTGTTTCTCTTTCTTTTTCCTTTTCTTTTTCTTTCTCTGTTTCTTTTTCTTTCTCCCGCTGAACAGGAACCAGAGTTTGCTGAGCATCCTCAAATTTTTCTGCAGCTTCTTTCCTTGGAAATGCCTGTAAAATCCGAGATATTTTTGGACGCGCTCCCGTTCGCAATCTCTTGGCAGCTGTCCCCGAACCTCCACGCACAGGCGTCTCAGAAAGTGGCAAACTGCCAGTGGGTGGAGTCGAGATCCATGACGTCAGCCGCCTGGGGGTGGTACCTTCGGGGCTCTCTCCGCCTCGGCCACGCCCCGTCCCTGCCTGCTCCGTCGCCGCCCGTCCCGCCCCTGCCTGCCCCGGCCCGGCGGTACCCGGCAGGATATCCCACCCTCTCTCACGCTCAGGATTCGTCCTCCCTCCTTCGTCATTTGAATCAGCCCCACCCCGAACGGGATTGTGCCCTGGGCTTTCTCCCGCCCCTGCCGCGCCTGCGTTTGGACTCATCGCTGAGCCTTCTGGGCTTTGTAGTTCTCGGCTCATTGAGTCCGTGTTCAGCAGCCCCCTCCCGGTGCTTCGCGACGCGATATTTTGAGCTGTGTTACTTCCCGTAGCTTGCGTCATCACTGTGCGCCGAGTCGCTGGCTCGGTTCTCGGCCCCCCCCGCGCTTCAGCTCTGCCATCCGCGGCTTCACTCCCCTCCTCCGCGAACTGATTTTCCCCGCGATCCGCGCCTGTCCCGCCCGACGCGTCCTCCGATCGCGCACCCCCGCGCTCCCACGCGCTCCGACGAGATGGATTAGGACCACCTTCCCGCGCACGCGGGGCAGTCCCGCTCCCCGCTACTGACTCGGTCGGGACCTGCTGTTCTCCCGGCGCTTCCCCCGCCCCGCCTTCCCCCCCCCGCGCTCCGTTCCTCCACGGGGAGGGAAAGGAGCGGCGGGATGGTGTCGCGCGGTGATTGGGGAGGGGTAAAAAGACTCCACGGCGGATTTCTCCCCCCTCGTCTCCTGGGAAGAGTGCGGGGTGTGCTCTGGAACTGCCTCAAACAAAAGCATGTCCAATTTCTCCTGTTTGTTTGGGTGAATTAAAATCTTCCCTTTTCCTGGAATTAATTTTGGAGTTTTTGATGAATTTTCTGGCGATTCCTGGAATGCCTGAGAGATTCCCCCACTCCATACTCCGGAGGAGCTATTGACCTTGGAGATAAAGCTGTGCTATCCTCCCTTCCACTGCTTCTTGGCAGTTCTCCAATGCTGGATTTTTCATTGCTATTTTCTGTTATAACTTCTAACATAATTCTCCCTGTGGGTAAAAACCTCACAGTTATATTGTCTTTTTTTTTGTCTAGAAATCCTTTCTTGTGAAATGTTTGCACCCATTTTGTGTGTTCTAAATCTCACTGTTCTTACCAAAGCAAAAATGCTTGCTGCAGCTGTGCCAAGTCCGCCTCAGGGTCTGTCCTGATCACTGCCAGCAGATCTCAGGGTGACAGGTTCCAGGGCCCTTTGGAAAACCGTCGTCTGGGATGAACCAGAAAGGAGCTGTTCTTCTTCTGGCCAGATAGGTGTTTCTTCTCCGGAGCTGTTGGTTTGGTTTTGATCTTCTGAGAGCTTTTGATGTTGCTGCAGAGGTTTTATTTTGTCCATTCAGGGATGCCAGATGTTGCGCACCCAGAGACGCCAGATGTCGGGGCTTTCCCCAGCATTCAGGTGGTTTTAGAGTCCTGGCCCTCTGCAAAGTTCTGTGCCAAACCGAAGGAAGAGACGGAGTCTTCAGGTTTAGATTTTTCAAGGTTGCATACTTCGTTTATTGTTTCTTATCTTACAATTTCCTCAGTCCAACAAGATGTTTGCTGCGGCTTGGACTTCTCACGTCTCCCCCCGAGCTGGGTTGTCCTTATCTTTTATACTAATTGCTACGTATTTCTTATTTACTATTTCTTACCAATGTCTATCACTATTACTAAAAAGGTCATCTTTACTCTGACCCAATCCTCACTAGCTGCTTTGTGCCACGTCACTGCAGAAATGAAGTGAGGGAAGGAGAAATGAAGAAGAAGGAGGCAACGCCCCAAATTCTCCATCTGGTCCCCATTCACTTCAGTGCTATAAACCTAAATATACTGCTTTTTCCACCCTGTGATATACTAAACTACAATCTTTCACACTCTTGTGGCCTGCAATGCTTCCTGCAGTGCAAGAAGCCTCTCCCATGGACTGAAATCAAAGCCAGTGTCTCTGAGCTCTGGGCTGGGGTCCCAGACCCCCCTGCCCAGGTCTCTGACCCTCCAGGGCAACCGAAGGAATGCCCTGGACTCCAACACACACCCTGGAGTGCACATTTAGCGAAGGCCACCTGGTCAGTTAACACTCAGGGATCACTCATTGAATTGCTGCAGCCCAGTCTAAACTTTTGCTTATTGTACAAGGGGATAAAGTTCCTGCAGTGGACATTAAAAACTGGGGAATGTTGGGGAAGAGTCTGAGTTATCCGTACCTCAGGCAAAGATAAACTCATCTCTGGGACTGCATTTGCTCGGGAACCTGGATGCACATGGTGGGCCCTATGAAAGGATGGAGAAGTCTAGTATCAAAGAGATTTGATTTTGGGAAAGAACAACCAATTAAATTAATTACTATGAAACACTGTGAATTATCACTTCTGTGATGGCCTTGTGCCCACCACCACATTGCTCACCCTGTGGTACCTGTCTGTGCCATGGTGGATTTGGGGCTCTGACCCCAACTCCTTTTTGATCATACATTAATGAAGAACGAACTTTGATGGAACCAGACAAGCACAGCGGTGATGGATTCAGAACTGCTTTCCACATGCAATCACACACCTTCTCTCTGCCTGAAAAGTGGTTCTGACAGGAGGAGCCCAGGGTCACGCACTCAGTGAACTCAATATAGAGATGGTCCATAATTTAAGGGAATGTTACCTGTGTGTATATATGAACCAAAAGAGAGGAAAGTGATGGAGTTTCGGGAATGGGAGCTGGCATTATAGAAATTATATGGAATAAGGGCTGCCTACTGATTTCAACTGCAATCCAGTGAATTTTTTTTCCCAGCAGCTCTTAGTGCTGTCTTTTGGATTCAGTGTGAGAATAATGCTGGTAACACACTGGTGTTCTGCTTGTTCCTGAGCAGTGTTTATCCTAAACCCAGGACTTTTCAGTGCCTCATGCTCTACCAGTGAGGAGATGTGGCAAGAAGCCAGGACAGGTGACCCAAACTGGCTAAAGGGATATTCCCTATCATAGATTAGCATGTCCACTATACAAACAAGGGGAAATTGGCCAGGAGGGGCTGATCACTGCTGGGGGTAGGCTGGACATCAGTCAGTGGTGAATAATTGTGTTGTGCATCACTTGTTTTGATTTTCTTCCTCTCCTTAAAAAAATTGTAACAATAATTATTTTTGTTATAATCACTATCACATGCATTATTGAATTTTATTTAGTTTAAATTATTCAACTGTTCTTACCTACACCCACACTTTTTTCTTTTGTGATTATCCTTCCCTGCATCCCATTGAGCGTGGGGACTGAGGGAGGGGCTGGATGGTGCTTAGTTGCCAGCTGGTTGCTCAACAATTAGCTTGCTCAAAGTCCCATGCAGCCTGGGCTTGAACACTTCCAGGAATGGGACATACACAGCTTGTCTGTACAACCTGTGCCTCCACTACTCTCATAGTGAAGAATTTCTTCCCAATACAGAATAGCATAGAATTAAGATGATTACTTCGCTATCATAAATAAATGGTTTACTAAGGCAACCAGATTTCAAAAGATGCATAATTCTTTCAAAAAAAAAATAAATTCTCCCACCTACCCCACTTGCTTATGTTCTTCTGCTTTTAATGTGGGTGCTAACATCAGACTTGCAGGTTATGTGTGAAAAGAGATTTATTGTTACACAGATGCAAGGCAGTTACATGCATTCCAGTTCTGAGAAAAGCAGGCAGTTCTACTCAGCTCCACCTCTTCCTTTCTTGCTTGTATCTTCACTTCAAAGTTGCTGCACGGTGTCCACCTGCACTTGTTGTAAGACAACTATGCGATGCAACAGAGGCTCCAGATGTCAATTTATTTCTTTTTCTTCCCTTTACCTTTCTTGCCTCCCTCTCCTTGCTGAAGGCTTTGATCACTACCTCCCATCTTCTGAGTTCTTGTTTTCAGTTTGGGAATGGTTTCAGCAGCATACAGCATCACTGATTTACCTAAAATACAGGGAGAGGTCAATGCATGCCTAGGAATGGATGTAAAGCCTAGGATCTGCTTCCTTCCCCTGGTATAACAAGCAGCTTGTGATAAGTTCTTAGGGGAAAGAAAAATGTGCAGGACTGATAAATGTCACAATAGAATAAAAAAGCCACATAACCTGACAATCTCCAAAGTGTCTACATGCTTCCTGCTACTCTTTCCCTCCACCTCCTACTGTCCCAGAACACTGGGAACAGAATGATCAGATGAAAACTACATGCATTTTTACAAAGGCACTGCTGCCATCTAGCAAGACTATGGTTTTAAATCATCTCCCTCTACTAGTACGCTTATGCAAACGTACACCCAGCACTCTTCTTGCTCTTTCCTTAAGATATATACTGTTTTCCTTTTACATAGGAATTCATTTTCAGAAAAAATGCAAAAGATGAAATTGTCGTTCACGATGAATAATTCCTGTTAATTAGTGTCCTAGGGTAACTTTATGATGCTTGTATCCCCAATCATCTGTTCTGTTTGTGCTGTACATTGAGTCCTGTGCCTTTAAGACTGGTTCTAAGAGCAAGGAGAAGCGCGGAGTTTGTTTTGAGAAAACTGCCCGACTCCTCCACATTCTGCTGCGGACAGCGTGTTCGGCGGAGGCTTGGAGAGACTGCAGGACAGAGATCTTTTTTTTGCTTTTAGTTAGTTTCAGCTAGCTAGGGCAGAGAAGTTCCCTGGACTGTTTTTTTTTCCTTTTTCTTGGAACTGTTTAAACCTGCTCTGGACTGAAAACCCAGGGGAGCACTGGGGGCTGCACCTGCGGCCCACCGGGGCCTGGACCTCGGCATTTTCCAGCAGCGCCTGGAGGGACTGGGACTGAGGAGACACTGAGAGAGAGCCGAGCTCCACCCACGGCAAGGACTTTCTCAATTTGCCTTCTCACTTCAGAAGGAGAGGTTTTATTGTTTCATACTATTCATTCTTTATACTTGTATGCACTTCATTTGTTTAGTAAAATAGTTTTTTCCACTTTTCTCCAAAGAGGGTTTTGGTTTTTTTTCCGGACTGGTTGGAGGGAGGGGCCACGTGGGTTTGCTTCCTTGGAGGGATCCTATACAGGGGTTTTCTCCCAAATTTGTCCCAAACCAGGACATATTTCTAACTGGCGCCCACTGCGGGGCACGAGAGAGTGGAAAAAACTTGTATTGATTATTATTAACTGCATTTTTTGGTTGTCCTTTGGGTGGGGATTAAACAGTCAGTGGCCATGTTGCTTCTTGAATTCCTAATGTCTCTTAGAATGGAGTCTTTTCTGCATTTCTGTTCCCTAGGCTTTTTTGAGGTTTTAATACCTTTCTGGTCCCTAGGTTTGTTTTCTTACCCAGAAATAGCTCCAATATTGTCCCTAACATACAGCTTTTACACTAGGGATGCACAAATTAGAATAGTTATTTTGCTGGGTTCGGTGATTATGGTTTACAAGAAGCTTATAAAGATACTGGAGTTTGTTCTGGGTATGTTCAGTTTATGGTTTTTTCGTCCTACCCTGCGTCCTAGTTCCAGCAGCATGTTTTGGGGATTTATCAACAATTGCACCCAGTTTGTTAGAGGAGGAGTAGGGGATGAGGCTCTTCAGCCTCTTCTTTCCTTCTTCTCTTTTGAGTCAGTTACATCACTTTTGGAGAAGGTTCAGCGTCTCCTGAATGTTAAAGACACCACCTTCCTGGTATTTCACCTGGTGACTTTCCTCTATATGGTTTATAGCTTTTCTAGAATGAGTCACACACTGCTAAACACTGTAGGGCAGCAGATAGAGGCAAGGGAGCAGGGAGATAAATCAGTCACTCAGGCTGCAGCTAAACCAGACAGTGAGGCTAAGACACCGGCAGTTGCTGCAGTAAAGAAGGGGAAGAAGCACACGGACAAAACCGATCGACCAGTAGACGATGATTCAGGTGAAGGATCCTCAATGCCTCCTGACACCCAGTCAGGAGTCAAACCACCTGACACACAATCAGAAGCTGAAGCAACTGATGATACACAGTCAGAAGCCGAACCAACTGATACAAAATCGGAAGCCAAATCAACTGGCACAAGATCGGGAGTCCAACCAACTAGCACACGATCAGGAGCCCAACCAGCTGCTACAACATCAGGAGCCCAACCAACTGCTGCAAGAGCAGGAGCCCGACCAACTGCTGCAAGAGCAGGAGATACTATTGAGTCCTTTTCCCTGAAGGACCTTCGTGGCCTAAGAAAGGATTATACTCGACGACCTGATGAATCTATAATTAGTTGGTTAGTCCGTCTTTGGGATGCTGCAGGCGAGGCTACAATACTGGATGGCACTGAAGCGAGACATCTGGGATCCCTGTCACATGATCCAGTTATTGACCAAGAAATGATGAGGGAGGCTAGTCCTTGCAGTCTCTGGGAACGGGTCCTGGGAAGTGTGGCACAAAGATATCTCTGTGCCGACGATCTCTATATGCAGCAAACCCAGTGGAAAACCATTGAACAAGGGATCCAGCGCTTGAGGGAAATGGCAGTGGCGGAGATTGTCTTTTCAGATGACATAAACACTAGGAACCCCGACTTGGTACCATGTACACCTGTGATGTGGCGAAAACTTGTACGACTTGGGCCACAAGAATACTCCTCTGCTTTAGCAATAATGAAGCGGGATGAGACAGAGGAGACCGTGCTTGATATGGCGAAGAAACTACGAACATATGCAGATGCTGTGCATGGTCCAACACATGCAAGAATTGCAGCTCTGGAAACACAGGTGCGGGGATTAGCAGACAAGATAGAGGAGAATCACAAAGAACTCAAGCAGGACATTCTCCAGATCTCTGCAGTACAAGTTAGGGGCTCTGGCACCACACGCAAACGTTCCCTAGATAGAGAGGGAAAAGGCATCCCACGGGCTAAGCTGTGGGTCCTCCTGCGTGAATGTGGAGAAAACATGAAAAGATGGGATGGAGAATCTACTGATGCTATGACACAACGGCTGCATGAATTGTTGGATGGCAAGACTATGAGAGGAAGTTCCAGCAAGAAGGAAGCAGCTCCGGTTACCCAGGGAAATAAGGATAATCAGGCTTAGAGGGGCCCTGCCTCTAGCCAGGTAGAGGCTAGGGAAAACCGTGTTTTTTGGACTGTGTGGATTTGTTGGCCTGGCACGTCAGAACCACAAAAATATGAGGCCTTAGTTGACACTGGTGCACAGTGCACATTACTCCCATCAAGACATGTGGGGGAAGAATCTGTTTCCATTGCTGGGGTGACAGGGGGTTCACAAGATTTTACTTTGGTGGAGGCTGATGTGAGCCTGACTGGAAATGAGTGGAAGAGACACCCTATTGTGACTGGCCCAGAAGCTCCATGCATTTTGGGCATAGACTTCCTCCGAAATGGGTATTTCAAAGACCCAAAGGGATTTAGGTGGGCATTCGGGATAGCAGCTGTAGAGACAGAGGGTGTTAAGCAGTTGAATACCTTGCCTGGACTATCAGAGAACCCATCTGCTGTAGGTCTTCTGAGGGTGGAAGAGCAACAAGTGCCAATTGCCACTTCAATAGTGCATCGCCGACAGTACAGAACAACTCGAGATGCTGTGATCCCCATCCACAAGATGATCCGTGAGCTGGAGAGCCAAGGGGTGGTCAGCAAAACCCACTCACCCTTCAACAGCCCCATCTGGCCTGTGCGCAAGTCTGATGGAGAATGGAGATTGACTGTGGACTACCGTGCCTTGAACGAAGTGACTCCACCATTGAGCGCTGCTGTGCCGGACATGCTGGAACTCCAGTACGAGCTGGAGTCCAAGGCAGCAAAGTGGTACGCCACAATTGACATTGCTAATGCATTTTTCTCCATTCCTCTGGCTGCAGAATGCAGGCCTCAGTTTGCTTTCACTTGGAGGGGCGTGCAGTACACCTGGAACTGACTGCCGCAGGGGTGGAAACACAGCCCCACCATCTGCCATGGACTGATCCAGGCTGCACTGGAAAAGGGTGAGGCTCCGGAACATCTACAGTACATCGATGATATCATTGTGTGGGGAAACACAGCAATGGAAGTGTTTGAGAAAGGAGAGAAGATCATCCAGATTCTCCTGAAGGCTGGCTTTGCTATCAAGAAGAGCAAAGTTAAGGGACCTGCTCGAGAGATCCAGTTTCTGGGAGTAAAGTGGCACGATGGAAGGCGTCAGATTCCCACTGAAGTCATCAACAAGATCACAGCAATGTGCCCACCAACCAACAAAAGGGAAACACAAGCTTTCCTAGGCGCCATAGGTTTCTGGAGGATGCACATTCCTGAGTACAGCCAGATTGTGAGCCCTCTCTACCTGGTCACCCGCAAGAAGAATGATTTCTACTGGGGCCCTGAACAGCAACAAGCCTTTGCCCAGATCAAGCAGGAGATCGCTCATGCAGTAGCCCTTGGCCCAGTCAGGACGGGACCAGATGTGAAGAACGTGCTCTACTCAGCAGCCGGGAACAATGGCCTGTCCTGGAGCCTTTGGCAGAAGGGGCCTGGGGAGACTCGGGGCCGACCACTGGGATTCTGGAGCCGAAGCTACAGAGGGTCTGAAGCCAACTACACTCCAACAGAGAAGGAAATCTTGGCTGCCTATGAAGGAGTTCAAGCTGCCTCAGAAGTAGTAGGGACTGAAACACAACTCCTGCTGGCACCTCGACTACCAGTGCTGGGATGGATGTTCAAAGCAGAAGTTCCCTCTACCCACCATGCCACCAATGCCACATGGAGCAAATGGATTGCCCTCATCACTCAGCGCGCCCGCATTGGAAACCCAAATCGCCCTGGGATTTTGGAGATAATTACAAACTGGCCGGAAGGTGAAAACTTTGGTCTCATGGATGAAGAGGAGCAGGAACAAGTGACACGTGCTGAAGAAGCTCCACCATACAACCAACTGCCAGCAGAAGAAACACGCTATGCTCTTTTCACTGACGGTTCCTGCCGCATCATTGGGATGAAACGAAAGTGGAAAGCAGCTGTATGGAGTCCCACAAGACAGGTTGCACAAGCCACTGAAGGAGAAGGTGGGACAAGCCAACTCGCTGAGCTCAAAGCTGTTCAACTGGCCCTGGACATTGCTGAAAGAAAGAAATGGCCAAAGCTCTACCTCTACACTGATTCGTGGATGGTAGCGAATGCTCTGTGGGGATGGCTGGAGAAGTGGAAAAAGGCCAACTGGCAGCGTAGGGGAAAACCAATCTGGGCTGCAGATGAGTGGAAGGACATTGCCACTCGGGTAGAGAAGCTACCTGTCAAAGTCCGTCATGTAGATGCCCATGTCCCCAAGAGTCGGGCTAATGAGGAGCACCAAAACAACGAGCAGGTAGATCAGGCTGCCAAGATAGAGGTGTCAAAGATAGACTTAGACTGGCAACACAAGGGAGAGTTGTTTCTAGCTCGATGGGCCCATGATGCCTCAGGCCATCAGGGCAGAGATGCCACCTATAAGTGGGCCCGAGACCGAGGGGTGGATCTAACCATGGATAGTATTTCTCAGGTTATCCATGACTGTGAGACGTGTGCTGCCATCAAGCAGGCCAAGCGGGTGAAGCCCCTATGGTATGGCGGGCGATGGTCCAAGTATAAGTATGGGGAGGCCTGGCAGATTGACTACATCACCCTTCCCCAAACCCGCCAAGGCAAGCGCTACGTGCTCACAATGGTGGAGGCCACCACAGGATGGCTGGAGACCTACCCTGTGCCTCACGCTACGGCCCGTAACACCATTCTAGGCCTTGAAAAACAAGTTCTTTGGAGGCATGGTACCCCCGAGAGAATTGAGTCAGACAATGGAACTCATTTCAAGAACAGCCTCATCAACAACTGGGCTAGGGAACATGGCATTGAGTGGGTGTACCATATCCCCTATCATGCACCAGCTTCAGGGAAAATAGAAAGATATAATGGACTGCTAAAAACCACCCTGAAAGCACTGGGTGGGGGATCATTCAAAAACTGGGAGCAGCATCTAGCAAAGGCCACCTGGTTAGTTAACACCCGAGGTTCCACCAACAGAGCAGGCCCTGCCCAATCTGAGTCCCTACATACAGTAGATGGAGAGAAAGTCCCAGTAGTACATGTAAGAGGTTTGTTAGGGAAGACAGTTTGGATCAATTCTGCTTCAAGTACAGAGGATCCCATTCGTGGGATTGTCTTTGCTCAGGGACCAGGCTGCACATGGTGGGTAATGCAGAAAGATGGAACCACACGATGTGTACCCCAGGGAGATTTGATTGTTGGGTGAGAACCGTGTGTAATTATCACTGTGTGCTGAATGGTACTGCCACTGTATGTAGCTGTATATTGCATATTGTTTTTATATAGATGTATGTGTGTGTAGAGCTGGAATATATATTAGTTTTAGTAAATTGACGATATGGGGATACAAGGGGTGGAATGTCCTAGGGTAACTTTATGATGCTTGTATCCCCAATCATCTGTTCTGTTTGTGCTGTACATTGAGTCCTGTGCCTTTAAGACTGGTTCTAAGAGCAAGGAGAAGCGCGGAGTTTGTTTTGAGAAAACTGCCCGACTCCTCCACATTCTGCTGCGGACAGCGTGTTCGGCGGAGGCTTGGAGAGACTGCAGGACAGAGATCTTTTTTTTGCTTTTAGTTAGTTTCAGCTAGCTAGGGCAGAGAAGTTCCCTGGACTGTTTTTTTTTTCTTGGAACTGTTTAAACCTGCTCTGGACTGAAAACCCAGGGGAGCACTGGGGGCTGCACCTGCGGCCCACCGGGGCCTGGACCTCGGCATTTTCCAGCAGCGCCGGAGGGACTGGGACTGAGGAGACACTGAGAGAGAGCCGAGCTCCACCCACGGCAAGGACTTTCTCAATTTGCCATCTCACTTCAGAAGGAGAGGTTTTATTGTTTCATACTATTCATTCTTTATACTTGTATGCACTTCATTTGTTTAGTAAAATAGTTTTTTCCACTTTTCTCCAAAGAGGGTTTTGGTTTTTTTTTCCGGACTGGTTGGAGGGAGGGGCCACGTGGGTTTGCTTCCTTGGAGGGATCCTATACAGGGGTTTTCTCCCAAATTTGTCCCAAACCAGGACAATTAGTTAAGGGCAACTGCTTCATTGTTAATTTATGAAAATGGCCAGTGGAAAACTCAATTGAACTCTGTATTGTGTTTTACCAATTTAGCTTCCACTCTGATGCCCAGATGATCTTCCTAAGAAAATGGAATTTAGCCATTTAAGCACTAAACTGTTTTAAATTTCAACAAAGCAGTAAGCCAAAACTGAATAGATGGTTTGTTAAATGCAGCACTCAGGCAACATTCCCCACGATGACATTGCTGCAGAAGCAGAAGAATCAAAAGGCAACAGCATTTTACAAATTATTCAGTGCTCACAACTTAATTTTGTTGACTTATACAGGCAACAAGACAATGTTAAACTGCAATATTTATAATAGTTACAACTAATTAAACAGGTTGTTGACATAAAATAGAACAAGTCTTTCTGGTTTATTAATGGGTGAGGTACCTAAACCCAGGCACTCTACTCACGTGTTGGAAACTGAGGCAAGCATGGGTTGCCATCATCTTGTTTGAGCTGGATCCGTACTCTACCTCTGTACTGCACATCTCTGTTCCACTCTCTGGGATACATCTTGTTTTTCTGTCATACAAAAGGAGAAATGTATCATAACATGCACTGGAAGATACAACTATTTCAGAGGCTCTGCTGAAAACAACTCCTGGTACTGAGCAATTTTGTGAGTAAACTTACAGGGACCATTTTATGCCCCTAGTGGTCTGGACCACAGGGGCACAGGTTTCTATCTCCACTGCTACAAACCCTTCTGGACACCTAAGGATAGCAAATGATAGGTCACAGTCACTGCTTTTGGCTAATTATAGCCTTCATTCTTGACAAAACATCACAGGTTTCTCAGTACAGAGGGTGTGCACTGTCCAGACGCTTCTGAAAAACAAAGTGATTTTGTACCAGGCTTTTGGGTACTTCTGGATGAGGACCTATATTCTTCTTAGTAAAAACAACACTGTTCTAAATTAATAATTACTTCAGAAAATGACCTGTGAAGTTACCTCTCTAGAAATCCAGACTCATTCCCTAAGGAAAATAACCAATAAACTATTTAAAGAGCAAGCATGTACTGCAATATAAAGCTAACATTGTCTGGCTGAAACGTAACTCCAAAGGACTATGAAGATTCAGAATTATCAGAATCCTATTCCTAAACAAGATTCATACCTTTTTAAAAGCTTCATTTGCAAGAGCTGCAGCTTGCAAAACCAGCTTTTATTCTGCCACACTTTTAAGCATCCAGGAAAGTCTTCTAAGAAGGATGGCAAAACAGAAGTAATAATTTTATAAGCTTTAGAAGTCACATTGTCTGAGAGATCTGCGGTATTCCTGACTTACATCAGTTTTACAACATTTACTTCATGATTATGGTCAGTTATCATATAAGGCAAGCAAAGCTAAAAACAAAACTTCTGAACCACAAGTTATAAAAAAGATATAATGCAATAAAAGATATAATGCAAGAACAGAGACACATAATGAATTTGAGGGTTTTTTTGTATGTGGGGACTTTTTATTTAATTACCTCTAATAACACATTGAATCCTACTGCTGCACATACATCTTGGATTTCTGTAGATGTGGGATTTTCAACAGCCTGTGGAAACAATGTGTTAACATTAATTAGTTTCAACTGTGACCTGTTATACAAAACTATGCAAAAATAGTTACCAGTTTCCCATTCTGTAACTGGGAAAACTGATGAGGAAAGAGAAGATACAAATCTAGTGCAGAAGTTAACTGTCAGTGCTGCTGTGGTTTAGAAAACATTAAAATAAAATAAATGAAAAAAAAAAAATCTAAGGTATCAGGAAACAGATGAGATAGAATTATATAATTCACTGGAACAGGAGAGCAAGTTAAAGAATTGCTTAGAAAAAGTAATTGAAATTAATAAAGTTATTGTATGTACAGATACCAAAAGCTGTGAATCAGCAACAGCAAACTTACAGCAAAGACTGAGAGAGGAAAAAACCACAAAATTTCTATCCACAGGGCAGCAGATTCCTCCCAAAGGTAGACCTATGATTGGCAACTTGCATACTCAAGAAAGATTTTATTGAAAAAAAGCCAAACCCTAAGCAGTAAGGAAAGCCCTTTATACTCCCAGAACTGCTTGCAAAAATTATTACAGGTGAGTGAGATGACAAAAAACTATTTCTGAACTGATTCAAAGCAGCAATAACTACCAAACCTGTGTGTCACATGCACAGGACACAGAGTATAAGCTCATATAGTCAGTCACCAAAACCCAATCATTAGCTAGCTACTCTTTTATGCATTGCTTTCAAATTCTGTAAACTACCTGTGTAGGCAGCTGAGTGCATTCAGCTCCTCATTACTTCACCTGCTTGCTCAAAGTGCTGCTCACATGAAAGCAAACACTTAAGCCCAGGGCCCTCCTGCTAAAGTCACAGGCTGGCACTAGGTTACCTTCAAATACACTGTAATTTCCACACCATGGGGGGAATGAAAGATCAGTGATGTATTTTCCAGCACTCTACACACTGCTACATAGTGAAACAAAATTTCCTATTTCCCTGTCACCCATGAAATTACCTTGTCTATAGGTATCCTTCTTCCTTCTGCTATTGTCTTCTTGTTATTCAAATAAGCTGGATAAATGCAGATGAATCTAAGAAGAGAAAGCAGTGAGTTTAAGCAAGCTATATCAACTCCTTCATGCTTACGCAGTATTTTCCTAGTAAAACAGAAAATAAATGTCATGGCTACAACACAGAAGTTCCCATAGCAGCTTATAACACCCATTTATTTTCCCTAGACTGCTTAGTAAGATGCTGCAAAATTCCACTTTAAGTTAACATGGACACCACATGACACTGTTTGTTGGGGCACCATGTACAACTGATGGCACTACCCACTCTGAGAGAAAAAAAAAAAAAAAAAAAAAAAAAAAAGCGGCTAAAATTGAACGTTTTGACCTATTTCTTATAACCTTGAAACCTGGCACACATGTATTTCCCCCAAAAGAATTAATATTTCCTGAAAAGGTTTTACTACAATATTAGCTAACTAAGTTCTGTGATTGTTTTATTTGGTTATTTGGTTGTTTGGTTTGGTTGGTGGTGGGTGGTTTTTTTGTTTGTTTGTGGGGGGGGGGGTGTTGTGTCTTTTTTGTTGTTGTTGTTGGTTTTGGTTTTGTTTTATTCACATGCAGAACACCCCAAATTTGGGTGCCTTTATGAAAGCTACTGGAAAACTGCACTTAGAAACTTGCTTAAGATTTTTCAGTAGACTTACACCTGTCAAGCACATACACAGGATTAGTGTGACAGAACCTCTATTATATTAATTAGGCAATTAAAACAAACAACTAGCTGAGACCAAGGATTTGTGGAAGAAGGCCTGCATTGATTTGAATAAGGATCTATAAGAGCATAAGGAAATAGGGAAAATTAGTAAAACAAATGGTACAGACAGATTCCAATTAGCTGAATGACAAGAGAACGACAAGGGTCACGTTCCCTGCTGCCTCTAAAAAACCAAATCACCTCAGCTCCGACTGTTTTCTCCTTCCCTTGTCCAGGAGTTTTCTCTGCTCTTTGCTACTGCCGTCTTTATGAGCTGACTAGGTCTGGGTTCTGCCCGGGAATTCCAGTCTCCTTACTGACCTCCCAACCACACAAGGGTCACCACCACCCCTTATCTTACAGGGGTTTATTTTCAACCACCATCATCCTTCGCTCCACAGGGATTTAAACCACCACCCCTTGCTCCGCTCGCTTTTCTTTTTAGCGAGACCTGACTGACATGTAAACAAACCAACCCAGGAAGCACCCAACCCCAAAAAAGCCGTGCTCACGGTACCTCTCCTTGTCCGCCGGGGACGCGACGCCGGCGGCAGCGGCGGCCATGACAGCAGCAACTCCCCCGCCCCGCCCCTCGCCACGGCGGCAGAGAGGGCCCGCCCCCAACGGCCCGATACGAGAGTTCATTGGTCAGCAAGGCTGTCTGTCAAATGTCGCAGCTTGTGAGAAGGCGCTACGACGGCTTCGAGGGGGCGTGCGTGGCTTCCGCCAAGGCTGAGGGAGTAGAGGTGGAATGGCGGCGGAAGGGGTGCAGGCGGTTCGGGGATGTACGGAAACGTCTTGACACACTCGTGAACAATGGGCTGCATTGCCAATGAAACACGAACCCAGAAGATGGCGGTAGCCGACGCAAAGTGTGTTCGGAGTGTGCCAAGCCGCCGTCTGCTGCCCTTCGCTCACAGAGCTCTAGCGGTGTTTGAGTCAAAGAACGATGTAGCTAACAAGTGCCGGAAAATGTTTATTTGATACTACCACAACTTCCTGTACAATTTCGTGTAAAAATCGGCTAAAACTTAAGGAAAAAACTACTGGGTCAGTACTGGGTCAAATTGTGTGTCACACCTTCATTAACTGTGGATGAGGGGCAGGTGCATCATTAGTGATGGTTACACAGCGATGGTGCACCCTTGTTGGTAGTACTGAGCTGTCAAGGGGAATTGATAGACCAGAGGGTCGTGGTCCAGAGGGACCTGGACTGGCTGGAGAGAGGGGCTGACAGGAACCTCAAGCCCTTCAGCATGGGAGGAACCAAGTCCAGCAGCCAGAGAGGAACAACCCCAGGCACCAGCACGGGCTAGGAACGGCCAGCTGGGAAGCAGTTTGTCAGGAAAGGCCCTGGGGCTTCTGCTGGCCCCGATCCAAACATAAACCAGCGACGTGTCCCTGTGACAAGGCCAAGTGGTGTCCAGGCTGCACGAGAAGCGTTGCCGGCAGGGCAGGGAAGGTGATCCTGCCCCACAGCCCTGGGCAGGCCACACCAGGAATGCCACGCCCAGCAGTGGGCTCCCCAGGACAAGACAGACACGGACACAATGGAGAGGGTCCAGTGAATGGTCACCAATGCCACAGAGGGACTGGATCAGCTCCTCCAGGAGAAGAGAAGGCTCAGGGGATTTCACCAATGTACATAAACACCTGCAGGGAGGGTTCAAGGAGGATGAATCCAGACTCCTTCCAGAGGTGCCCAATGACAGCACTAGAGACAATGGGTACAATTGAAACACAGGAGATTCCCTCTAAACATCACGAAACTCCTTTTCCCTTGGAGGGTGTCTGAGCACTGCCACAGGTTGCCCAGAGCGGTGACAGTGTCTCCCTCCTAGGAGATACTGAAAAGCTGTATGGGAGTGATCCTGGACTATCAGCTCTTGGTGGCCTTGCTGAAGCTGTAGTTGGACCAGATGACACCCAGAGATCCCTGCCAGCCACAACCATTCAGACTCCCTGTGAATTTTCACTGGTTATATTTTGTGCATTGTTACACTCTTCATAAAGCAGCAATTTACCAGGACAAACAACTGAAGTTATCTATTCAATATTTTTCTGTGCTGGTGTGGTTTTTTTAATTATTATTTTTCTTCTCCACCAACACATCCAGCTGGCAACGAAATATTGAAGAGGGGATGCTAAGACAGTGCACACAGTGGTTTCCCCAGGGGAGAACTGCAAATACTGTTAGTGAAACTTGGAAGAGTTATGGAGAAGCTTCAGGAAGAATCAGGGTGGCACAGATTACAAAGTTACTGTCTATTCAGGCTTTTGAATTACAAGCAGTTTTGTTGTCTTCTGGTTTTGATCTCATTTTGTCAGAATGAATGCACTGCACAAAATACTGCAGAAAACAGGAACAGCACTGCTGTGTGGCATCAGCAGGACCAAGCAGCTTTTGGAAGTGTGACTGCAGCTGTCTAGGACTAGCTCAGCGACTTGGCAGCTCCTCACAAATATGACTCAACAAGCTCCTCAGCTGAAAAACAAGGTTATGTAAATGAGGTGTTCTAGTTATGAAGGAAGTTTTTGATGCAATACTTGTCCAGTGCTAAAAACAGCTTTTTTGAGGGTTTTCTGAGATTACCATCAAACTAACTGATAGAGATAAATGTAGCTTTCTAAGAGGTAATCCACCACAAATAATTACTCAGCTATTTTGTTGCTTAGCAACAAAATGTTCTCATCTTGCTAGCAGTAGCTTGATAATGGATTTCCTGTGTTTTTCTTTCTTTGAACAGTGTTTTTATTTTAAATCTCCATTACTTGCACACACTTGTCCTTTTATTTAATGACTTTTTATTGAGATCCCTAACACCTAAAAGGTGTCAAGAACTGCCATTACCTTGGGACTTGTCCTGTTGTCCAGGTTGTCACTACTTAAATCTGTGTGTCAGCCAACATGGGCATAAGCTTCTTCTGTCAACTGCTGTCACCCACTTTTAGCAAGACAGATGTGGGCTGTCAGGGAGGAGAGGGGTCTTAGTGCACAGTGTGTGCACAGGGTGAACTGTGGACAGACCAGGGTGCAATATATTCATTGTCTCTGTGCAGGCATGGAGTGTGCAGGGCACGTTCATGATATGACCATTGCATGAAATGTGGTCATCCTAGACCTTGTTACAAGGCTTACTGCTGTAATAAATAGCCAAGCCAAATTCAGTAAATCAAAATTTAGAGTTCTGTTTTGAGACTTAAATGCAGTCTCCGGTAGCCACAATTAAAAGGGACAGCGTTGAATCCCGGGGTTTCGGCACTGGGTGAACGCGGTAACAGACTCTGTAAGCCTGTTACCCCCTCTGTTCACCAACTGGGTCCAATACTGCTGGTTTTTATACAGTCTTCCGCTGAGAGTGGACTGAGACCGTAAGACACACCCCCCCGCCGCACCGCCCCCCCCTCGCCCGTGGTAGCTTCATTAGATATTCATGTTCGGGTCCGGGTTCTGTTGAATGGTTTCTCAAGGTGGAACAATGCCCTGATTGCCGTGTCCGGAGGAGGTTTGGAAATGTTAAATCGGCCGGAACAGATAAGATATCGATCTTATCTAATTATTCTATCGTTAGCGCGCTCATCTCCCATTTTCCGCTAGTGGTGCCTTTCTGTAGGTTCTTCCTGGAGCGATTCCCGGCAGAAATTCCTTCTTTCTCTCGACCCTCGTGTCCCTCCGTGCTGTTTTAGTCTTAGTTAACCCTAAACATACCTTCAGGTTTCCCAATCTCAACTTAGACTGAAAGCAGGTCAATTTTACATTGCATATTATTACATTTCATCGTAGAGTAATTACACTTCACAACACGAATTAACTTTAGGTCATATATCACACTGCCATTTGGGTTTTAACAATATGCATTGCCCTTTTCTTCTGGGACACAGAGGTCTGAACCCACCAAAAGGGTATAAACATAAATCTCCCTCTGCAGGACAGTGCTCTAGCAGGGTTTGAATCAAAGAACAATCAAATTTAATCTTTTAGGAAGTAATGCTAAGAAATATTTATTTGCCATTGCCACAGCTTCCTTTTTTTAAAATTGAAAAATAGGCTAAAACTTAGTGAAAAAATACTAAAATTTACTCCATACAATTCCCTTAGATTTCAACAGTGATTTTAACTTCTCATTTAGATTGTAAAGCAATTTCTTATGCATCACCTTGAGAAACAGTGCTCTGAGTTATGTTATGTTAAAGTATGTTAAAGGCAGTGAACACAGCTGTAGTTTGTGAGTACCATAATTGCATATTAAGATTTCCCTCAGTCAGTCCACCTAATTCAGGACACTGAGAAGGGTTTTCTGTATTTTAATGTTGTTTTATTTGACAGTTGGATATAATCTTTTTTTTCTTCAAATTCATATAGCTTTTAAATACCAGCATATTAATGGCTTATCTTGTAAAACAATAAAATTAAAAAGTATTGTAAAAGATACATAGCCTGTATCAGCATTTGTGAAATACAAAGGGTACAAAGACAAAAATTTTTTTCCATCATTTTCACATGGAAAAATAATTTTAAAATTGTCAGAAATGGAGTTTGTGGAATTACAGACTGGATCTCTTGGCAAACAGACCACACATGGGTTTTTTTTTCCTGCAGATCTTCTTATTACTTACCAATCTCCTTTATATGTGCTAGAATTCACAATATTTTGAAAACAGGATGCCTAAAACAAAGCACTGAGTAGGGATATGTCAGTTCAATCCTGATCAAACTGTTAAAGGACTTCACTGAGTATATGGCATCCAATCACTACATTTGTTCTAGTGTCATAAAAAAATACATTTTGAAGTTGAATTCTGCAGATTCCCAGTCTGTGGAATTCAGAGACAGAATTAGGTCACAAAGCATTCCAGCTCAGGCATGCTGTAGCTGCATACATTTCTTGAGTATATCCTGGCCCTGGACTCAGAGATGGAATGAAGCACTGTGAGGGTTTCAGGTTCGCCAATTTCCGTTTCCCAAAATTAGTGTAGTGGTTTCAGTGCCCATTAGAATTATTTACTCTTTTTCTGCTGTGAGATAGGATTAGGAGAGAAGCAAAGCAGGCTCAAGACTTAAAAGGGTATAAAGACAGGTTTATTAACAAAACTACAAGAGAGAAAAAAATTAATAAGAATCAGAACAAAACCTTCAAAACGCTTCCCCTATTTCCTTTCTTTCTCTCTGACAATATGTAGAGACAATACTTGGAACTCTAGGTCAGTTTACCACTTATAAAACAGTCTTTCATCAGTTCTTTTAGAGAGAGAAAACTCTTTTGATATGTTATGGTTAACTTCTCCACAAGAAACAACAGTCCTCTTGTGGCTTTTAATTCTCACAAAAGCAGCCACCCAGGAATCTGCATTTGTGAAGTCCCTCCCATATTACACAGCCTCCCACAGCTGCATTATGGGCCATGAAACTCATGGGGTATCATTTTAAAGATGAATGGTTCCACAAGCAACAGTTTTCTTTCTAGGGGCAGATCTTTGCCTTCATCTTCGCCTTCATCTTCATCTTCATGTCATATCTCTCTCTCTCTCTGTTCAAGCTTCTCATAAGGTCACAGCTACTTCAGTATTTACTTAGTCCACCACAAATGCCTTTGCTTATATCTGCAGTCTGAATACTCTCATCTCCCCAATGCATATTTTCCATGATTTAAAGGGATATTCTAGTATATTACAGTCCATTACTATGGCTTATAAAATAATTTCAGCCTAGAACAAAGGCATCTTCTTGTTCTCTTTCATCTAAGAGTCAACTTTTCCTTCACTGACTTTTATGTCTTCAATAAATGTCTCTTTACTTGTCTTCACTCTGTCTTTTCTCTCACTCAGAGAGGATTTAATGTTTCGCAAGTTTTCACCTGTGCAAGGAAAGAGTTAACAGCCTGCAGAGGATGGTTCTTCCCTGGGCAGTGACCAAAGGTGCTACATTCAGGCCAGGGCTGGGGCTGTGCCAGGATCCTGGGGGCCCTAGCTGCTGGAACTCCAGCTGCAGGTCCACTCCGCACAGCTGGGCTCCCTCCCCCAGTTGGATGACTTGGTAGCAGCGGCCAGAGCTGTCTACGGTGAAGGATTCTTCAGAAAGCCACTCTGGGGTGGGGAAAAGGGCCTGGCTCCTGGCAGGCCTCCTAGGTGCCATGACAGAGAGGAGGCTTAGTGGCACGATGGTAGCAGTTGCTCGGTCCTCTGGCCAGGACAGGGTATACTCTCCCTCCTCCCCTCCCCTTGCCCAGAAGTCACCAGGTCTAGCCCCGACCCGGGGCCCAGTGGGTTCCCTGGGAAGGGGCCTGGCCTCGGGCAGGGCCCAGCCGGCCCGGTCCCTGCGGCAAGGAGGGAGCTCAGCCCCCTTGTTACCTGTTCCCAGGCCGGAAGGAAAAGAGGGCTTCTTGGGATTTTCTCCAGTTTTTAACCCGTGTTTTCACAGAGGCATATCATCTTTCTAGTGGCTTTACCAGATGTCAGTATTCAAACCTAATCACTGATTGGTTTTGCCGTAGCTTTCTTGAAAAAGTCACTTCTACACAAAACCAGTACAAGCACTCAACCAACACCTGACAGCTTTTTTACAATTTAAAGCAGTATGATGGTACAATTGCTGGTGAGGACAGGACTTTTACACATTTGCAGCAAAACATCAAGACTGCAGATAATACCTTTGGAGAATTGTAGCAGGGATACTGGTTGTGGAAAGTTGTGTATAACTTGCTGAGGTTATTCCACCTGCAGCTGCTGTAGTGGAAATGGAAAATGAGAATTAGGCTACAAACCCCTAAAGCCGAGAATTCTGTCTCTGTACACACTGTCATCAGCAAGTCAGGTGTCCTGACTGAGACTCTGTTTTTACTGTTAATGGTGTTTGGGGAAGAAAAATAACAAAATAAATAAAAAAACACCCCCCCCCCAGCCCTGCCTCCAAACCTCGAAGAAAACCCATTACTAAACAAAACAACCCAGCAACAAGAGCCCTGCACAAATTTGAAACAGCAATTCAAAGTGGTTGTGATAGATTCCTGCAATTCACCTGGGGTAAATGCAAATGCCCTAACTGGAAGTGGAAGCCCAAGAAAATAGAGTGATTAGAGGTGACAGTTTGTGACACAGTGTTTTACTGTAAGTGTCACATACACCTGCTTATTCAGACCTTGCATCCATGTTCAGTTTCTTCTCACTTGAGGCTACACTCCACAGGCTAAACTTGCTAAAAATACCTATATAATAGGACTGGTGAAGTTATTCAGGAGAGGGCAGATTTTCAGCTGGATTGGTGGAACAGCTCTGTAGTGGACTGCAGAAAAAATGCAGGGATGATGAAGGAAATCTTGATTTGTTCAATGGTCACTGAAGAGAAGGGGGCAACATGGGAAGGATTGTCTTTGCAATTTTTGTAAATGAGAATTCCAGAAGGATATTTTTAGATAATACAACATAGGTAAAATATAAAGGCTGGGGAAAAAAACCACAAAACTTTCATTGTGAAAAATGCTTCATGAATTATGACTCAAGTTGGAAGTAACAGGCACGTCTGTCCAACAGTGAATTTTCAACAGCATAGAGAGAAAATGATTTTGTCTTTCATTTAGTTTCATTTTGCTGGTATTTACTAATCATGAAACTTCAACATGCAGAATTAACTACCTTAACTGCCACTTTTGTAAGACTGTATGTGCCATTTTCCCGAAGCAAGTGGTGTCCCTACCCATGGCAGCTTCAACCCAGAACTGGATGATTTCTAACATCCCTTTCCTACTCAAGCCATTCTGTGATTCTATGTTTTTAAACCACAGACGACCTTTCAGTTTTAATGATCCAGAATCCTGTCTGCTACGTAAGTGTTTTCAGAAGAGGCACTACCTCATGCGCATACAGAGAACACCAACACAGCATTCTTTATGAATTGGCAGAAGCACCACTTCTGTTCATCCCAACAGCAGAGGACTGTAAATGTCAATAGCTTATTTAAGGACAGGATGTTCTAAAGCCACTTGAGGCTTAAATGTTTCAATCTGTGTAAGTACTGCACCACCAAGAGCAGCTGACAAGTGGCCTTGAAACAACCAGCCTGACATGTACACTATTTGGAGCCAGAAGTCTTTTGGATTAGGTCACCTAGACCCAAGCCTTGACTTGCCTAAGTTAATGTAGGAAGTACAGCAAACAATAGATAAGGTGTTTCTCTGAGATCCTGAGGAGAATGCACCACATTGCCAAGATTCTATCAAAATCCCTATTAGCTGGCCACAATGGAACTGGCAAAATGGAAAACATGTATTTCTACCCATCTCTCATTCCTTCTGATTGCAAAGACTGTATCTCTTAAGTACAGAGCTCAGTTTTACGCCCATTCTTTGTTCTGTTTTAGCCCTGAACAGCAGCTGACAGCTGCGTAAATTCACAGGGTGTACAGCCAATTTCCAGGATCAAAAGAAAACATCAGTCATCTGTGTGTGACAGTAATACAGTACCTGCACTGAATTCATAGCTTTACTTCAGCTAGATTTTCACTTGTTAGAAGTCCAAATGGTTTATGTTCTGTTTTTGGCTGGGATAATTTTCGTTCCAGTAAATAGTATAGTACTGTGTTTTGAATTTTGTTGAAAATGTTTTTGTTGCTAAAGAAAGTTTCTCATGCCCTTCCAGAAAGAGAGCTAAGGGGCATAAGTAGTTGAGGGGGGACATATAAACCAGCCAAAGAGATAATCCAGACTTTATGGCATCATGCTGAAGATATACCTGCGGAGAAAGTTGGCTGCAAGCTCATGCTCAGGGATAGCCTAGGAATCAGTCAGCAAGTGGTGAGCAACTGTATTGTGAGTCACTTGTTTTGTATATTCTCTATTATCATAATTTTCTTCCTTTTCTGTTTATTCGACTGTCTTTATCTGAATCTATGAGTTTTCTCATTTTTACTCTTCTGATTGTCTTCCCCATCCCGCTGGAGGGGAGCAGGTGGCTGGGTAGTGCTTGGTTGCCAACTGTGGTTAAACAAAGCCACTTGTCCTAGGTTACAATGTAAAATGTGCCCAAAGTATGTATTCTATCACCATCTACATGAAATGTTGAAACTAAGTTATGCACCACTGTTTCCCTTGCCCCCTCCCTCCAGACTATCTTCTGTTAATGGCCTATTAATGCCTTCCTGCATGACTCATAGATACTCCCTCCAGGAGCTATCTCTGTTTAATGGACAATCAAGGACCCATTACAAAACTGATAAAATGATATCAGTCCATTGTGAGATGCTCCGCCCAGGGGGAGGAGCCAAGCATTCCCACCTGGATATAATCTGGGATTTGGGACAGCACAGGTAGCCTTACCCACTGGATTCCCAGAGGACAAGAGCTACCAGACCTTTCTGCAGGAGCACTGCTTCAACAACACCACTTCATCTGGACTGCTACCACCACAGTTTCAGGTTGTATTCTGACTCTGTCAGTGATCTTTTGTACAATTGCATGTGTTTTATTTTATTTTACTTTTTTTTCTTCCTCTCCTATTAAATTGTTTTTTCTGACTTAGAGTCTATCGCTGGTTTTGCCTTCAAGCCAGCACATATATTTTGGTGCCCAACGGGGGGCAGGAGGTACTGAGAAAAGTCAGAATTACAATTTTGTAGTGAGGAAAAAAAACCAGCTGTCTGCTATGATGCTCAAGATGCTTTCATATATCTTATACCTAGCTCTCTACATTTTCCCACACATGGGGCAGTATTTGCCGGTCTTAATTCTCATGTGTAGACCAGGGTATGGTACCAAAATTGCTTTATTGGTCTATTACATTTATTATATGATAACCTCTGAGGCAATGAGCATCATTCGGAATATATACTCTATTTTGTTTTCTTGTCCTGGTCCAGAATGCTACATCTGGGCTCTCAACAATCGCACCCAGCCCCTGTGGGGAGGGGTAAAGAATGATTTTTTCCAGTCTTTTAGGTATGGCACAGCAGTTTTCGAAAGTATTGAGTTCTCTCTAGGTGCCAAAGACAGCATAATATTGTTGTTAGTTCTGCTTTGCCTTCTCTGCACAGCCTGCACCATGTTTAGAAATCTAACACTACATGGGGTGGTGCAGCGTCTCCTTGAGGAAGAGGGAAAAAGAAACAAATGCAAAACAATAGCATCCGTGTCTACACAAACTGTCGTAGAGGAAACAGGAACCGCATCTACGCAGACTGTCACAGAAGAGAAAGGAACCAAAAACAAAGCAACAATTTCTGCATCTACTCAGACCATCACAGAGGAGAAAGGAACCAAAAACAAAGCAACGGTGTCAGTGTCTACACAAGCTGTCACAGAGGAGAAAGAAACCAAAGGTGCCATCAGCATCTCCACACAAACTCTCACCGAAGCAGAACAATCTAAACCAGTGGCAGCTGCCCCTGTTCAGAAGAAGAAATCAAAGAGCAAATCAGTCCGCATAGTGACTGATGAGGATGTGGCAGGACCTTCGCACCCAGCAGAAGAGACAGAGCCAGAGATCATCACCCGCTCTCTATCCCTGGGTGAACTGCGTGACCTGCGGAGGGAATTCACCCGCCAAACAGATGAGTCCATCCTGACCTGGCTGCTCCGCATCTGGGACGCTACAGCCAATGACACCATTCTGGACGGAAGTGAAGCCAGGCAACTGGGATCGCTGTCTCGGGATGTGGTCATTGACCAGGGGATCGGGAGAACCCAACAAACTCTCAGCCTCTGGCGGCGACTGCTAACAAGTGTGAGGGACAGATACCTTTGTAAAGAAGACCTCCAGGTGCACCAAGGTGGAACAAGGTGTCTGATGCCTGAGGGAATTGACTGTGCTAGAGATAATTTTCTCAGAAGATGAGAGATTTCCTAAAAGCCCAGATGATGTCCAGTGCACATCACAGATGTGGTTGAGGTTTGCACGGCTTAGACCAGAGATGTACTCCCGTTACGTGGCAACACTGCAATGGAGGGAAAGTGAGGACAAGGTGGGCGTCTTGGTCAATAAACTGAGAATTTACGAGGACACTGTCACTGCCCCATTTCGTACCCATGTATCATCCGTGGAAACAAGGCTGGCTGAGCAAGTCCGGAGTTTGATTGAAGAGGGCCATCAGAAACTGAAAAAGGAACTTAAAGAAGAAATCTGCCACATCTCGCCAGAACCAACAAGAGTCTCTGCCATTAGGAGCAGGTACCCACCAGCCAGGGAGAGAGGATACACTCCACAGGGTAACCTCTGGTCTTTTCTTCGGGAGCATGGAGAAGACATGAGGAATTAGGATGGAAAACCCACCTCCTCCTTAGCAGCCTGGGTACGTGAACTGAAGAGAGAGACACTTACCACGAAGAGCTTATCTAGAGCCAACACTGCTCCAGTCTCAAAGGCACAGAACTCTAGACAGTATAAGAAGAATGATATGACTGATCCACTTGAAGGGACCTCAGGAACATATTTACAGGAAGAAAGCAACGTGTACCATGACCAGGAATAGGGGGGCCCTGCCTCTAGCCAGGTGGAGGAAAGGGACAGTTGGATCTATTGGGCTGTGTGGATCCGATGGCCTGGCACATCTGACCCACAAAAATATACGGCTTTGGTTGACACTGGTGCCCAATGTACCCTGATGCCATCAAGGTATGTAGGAACAGAATCCATTTCTATTTCTGGAGTGACAGGAGAGTCCCAGCAGCTGACTGTATTAGAGGCCGAAGTAAGTTTAACCGGGAATGGGTGGCAAAAACACCCCATTGTGACTGGCCCAGAGGCCCCATGCATCCTCGGCATAGACTATCTCAGAAATGGATACTTCAAAGATCCAAAAGGATATTGCTGGGCTTTTGGGATAGCTGCTGTAGAGACAGAAGACATCAGACAACTGAGTACCTTGCCTGGTCTCTCAGATGACTCCTGTGCTGTGGGACTACTGAGAGTTGAAGGACAACAGGTACCAATCGCCACAACAACAGTACACCGACGGCAATACCGCACCGACAAAGACTCTCTGATTCCTCTCCATGAGTTGATTCGTAAACTGGAGAGCCAAGGGGTGGTCAGCAAGGCTCGTTCACCTTTCAACAGCCCTATATGGCCACAGCTAAGTCCAGTGGAGAATGGAGACTGACGGTGGATTACTGTGCTCTGAATGAAGTCACCCCACCACTAAGTGCTGCTGTGCCAGACATGTTAGAGCTTCAGTACAAGCTAGAGTCCAAGGCAGCAAAGTGGTATGCGACCATTGATATTGCCAATGCCTTCTTCTCCATTCCTTTGGCAGCAGAGTGCAGAGCCCAGTTTGCCTTCACCTGGAAGGGCGTACAGTACACCTGGAACCAACTGCCCCAGGGGTGGAAACACAGCCCCACCATCTGCCATGGACTGATCCAGACTGCACTGGAAAAGAGTGAGGCTCCTGAACATCTACAGTACATTGATGACATCATTGTATGGGGGAACACAGCAGGGGAAAAGTCTTCAAGAAAGGAGAAAAGATCATCCAGATTCTGCTGAAAGCTGGTTTTGCCATTAAGCAAAGTAAAGTGAAGGGACCAGCTCAAGAAATCCAGTTCCTGGGAATAAAGTGGCAAGATGGACGGCGGCAGATTCTCACTGAGGTCATCAATAAGATCACCGCCATGTCCCCACCGACCAGCAAGAAGGAAACACAAGCTTTCCTAGGCGCCATAGGTTTCTGGAAGATGCACATTCCTGAGTACAGCCAAATTATGAGCCCTCTCTACCTGGTCACCCACAAGAAGAACGATTTCCACTGGGGCCCTGAACAGCAACAAGCCTTTGCCCAGATCAAGCAGGAGATCGCTCATGCAGTAGCCCTTGGCCCAGTCAGGACGGGACCAGATGTGAAGAACGTGCTCTACTCAGCAGCCGGGAACAATGGCCTGTCCTGGAGCCTTTAGCAGAAGGTGCCTGGGGAGACTCGGGGCTGACCACTGGGATTCTGGAGCCGAAGCTACAGAGGATCTGAAGCCAACTACACTCCCACAGAGAAGGAAATCTTAGCCGCCTATAAAGGACTTCAAGCTGCCTCAGAAGTAATTAGCACTGAAACGCAGCTGCTTTTGGCACCCCAACTACCAGTGCTGGGATGGATGTTCAAGGGAAAGGTTCCTTCCACGCATCATGCCACTGACACCACATGGAGCAAATGGATTGCCCTCATCACACAGTGTGCCCGTATTAGAAACCCGAATCGCCCTGGGATTCTGGAAATTATAACTAACTGGCCTGAAGGTGAGACTTTTGGATTATCTTCTGAAGAAGAAGAACAAGTGACACGTGCCGAGGAAGCCCCACCGTATAACAAGCTACCGGAGACTGAAAGACAATATGCCCTCTTCACTGACGGTTCCTGCCGAATTGTAGGCGCCAACCAGAAATGGAAAGCTGCAGTGTAGAGCCCCACAAGACGAGTTGCACAAGCTACTGAGAGACAAGGTGGATCAAGTCAGGTTGCAGAACTTAAAGCCATCCAGCTGGCTTTAGATATTGCCGAACGAGAGAAGTGGCCAAGACTTTATCTCTACACCGACTTGTAGATGGTAGCTAATGCTCTGTGGGGATGGCTGAATCGCTAGAAAAAGGCCAATTGGCAGCGCAGAGGGAAACCCATCTGGGCTGCTGAGATTTGGCAAGACATCGCCACCCAAGTAGAGAAGCTGACCGTGAAGGTTCGACACGTGGACGCACATGTGTCCAAGAGTCGAGCTAATGAAGAGCATCACAACAATGAGCAAGTGGACAAAGCCGCCAAGGTGAAAGTATCACAGGTGGATGTAGACTGGCAGCACAAGGGAGAAGTATTCCTAGCCCGTTGGGCCCATGATGCATCTGGTCATCAGGGGAGAGATGCAACATACTGATGGGCCCGTGACCGAGGGGTGGACCTTACTATGGACAACATCTCACAGGTCATCCACAACTGTGAGACCTGCGCTGCACAATCAAACAGGCCAAGCGGGTAAAGCCTCTGTGGTACGGTGGACGATAGTTGAAGTACAGGTATAGGGAGGCCTGGCAGATTGACTACATCACCCTTCCCCAAACCCGCCAAGGCAAGCGTTATGTGCTGACTATGGTAGAAGCCACCACTGGATGGTTGGAAACCTACCCTGTACCTCATGCTACTGCTCGGAATACTATCTTAGGCCTTGAAAAGCAGGTCCTGTGGAGACATGGCACCCCTGAGAGAATCAAGTCAGACAATGGGACCCATTTCAAGAATGGCCTTATAAACACCTGGGCTAGAGAACACAGCATTGAATGGATATATCACATCCCTTATCATGCACCAGCTGCCGGGAAAGTTGAACAGTGCAATGGGTTACTTAAGACTACCCTGAAGGCGCTTGGTGGGGGGACTTTCAAAAATTGGGAAGTGAACTTAGCAAAGGCCACCTGGATGGTCAACACTCGAGGGTCAATCAGTTGAGCTGGTCCTGCCCAGTCTGAACCCTTGCACACAGTGGATAAAGTCCCTGTGGTACACATGAAAGGCATCTTAGGAAAAATTGTTTGGATTAATCCCACATCAAGCAAAGGCAGACCCATCCGTGGGATAGTTTTTGCTCAAGGACCTGGTTCCACTTGGTGGGTAATGCAGAAAGATGGGGAAACCTGTTGTGTACCACAGGGAAACCTAATTTTAAGTGAGAACTGGGTGTAGGGTTTCATTCTGTATATGTGTATATTTATCTATCTAGCTGTAAGAATGTATTAATTTAGGTATGATGTAGATGGTCATAGAATAAGGGGTGGATTATGTCCTAGGTTACAATGTAAAATGTGCCCAAAGTATGTATTCTATCACCATCTACATGAAATGTTGAAACTAAGTTGTGCACCACTGTTTCCCTTGCCCCCTCCCTCCAGACTATCTTCTGTTAATGGCCCATCAATGCCTTCCTGCATGACTCATAGATAACTCCCTCCAGGAGCTATCTCTGTTTAATGGACAATCAAGGACCCATTACAAAACTGATAAAATGATATCAGTCCATTGTGAGATGCTCCACCCAAGGGGAGGAGCCAAGCATTCCCACCTGGATATAATCTGGCATCTGGGACAGCACAGGTAGCCTTACCCACTGGATTCCCAGAGGACAAGAGCTACCAGACCTTTCTGCAGGAGCACTGCTTCAACAACACCACTTCATGTGCACTGCTACCACCACAGTTTCAGGTTGTATTCTGACTCTGTCAGTGATCTTTTGTACCATTGCATGTGTTTTATTTTATTTTACTTTTTTTTCTTCCTCTCCTATTAAATTGTTTTTTCTGACTTAGAGTCTATCGCTGGTTTTGCCTTCAAGCCAGCACACCACTTAAAACACTTAAAAGTGCCAATCCATCATGGCTGTTCAGCTGCTCAGTCTAGTAGGAAAAAAAGGATGCCAATTCCTTTTCATCACCAAATGCAATAACAAAATACTACTCCCTCCCCCCGCCCCCCCCCCCCCCCAAAAAAAAAAAAAGAAAAAAAAAAAGGAGAGTTTTCTTGTAACTTGTATTATGGCTTAGTTTTTACATCTATTTTTGTATTCTTTCACAGTTACTTCCAATGTGAATGTATTCCATCCCAGACCTTAGCAACAGTCAGGTAAGATGCACAAGCCTTCCCCTGCTACCAATGTGCTTTCTGTATAGAGGACTGTTAGAGAAAAGAGCAGAATTAGGCTTAGCCTACCTTCATTTGTATTTAGTATAATCATCACTCAAGTCTCCTGGTTTTCATGATCCCTACTGACTTTAAATTGCAGGTGATAGTTATAATGCTTTTAAAAATTATTATTATTAATAAAACAATTTCTAGCAAGGCAATTTCCTTTTCTACATATAGACCAAGACTTAAGTGAATTTTTTTTCTAGAACAACTTGAAAATCAGATACCAGCTATTCAGTCCTCAAATTAGAACTCAATATGAAAAAGTGGTACAACTGTTAAAAAACAAGGGATCTTAGTAATCAGCATCAATGTCCCTTTTAAAGTTTAAATATTTTGTCTAAATAGGGGAGTGTGAAGTATGCATGTAAATATAAATATATATGTGTAAGTGTGTTGGGAATTAATCAACTTAGGTCCCCTTAATAGTCTAATCAGGACTAAAGAATTTATTAATTACAGGAAAGTAAGACTGTAATTAATAGTCTCTGTTGTGCTTATAAGTCTTAATGAAATAAGCCTTGTGAAACTTTTTTAAGTAATAGAGAGATTATGGAATTACATTGTGTCAGAACTAGATTTTGTTTTGTGCAGTTCCTTCTAAGGTGAAACACAGAAGAGAACAGAGAACTCTACTGGTGAACCAGGTTTTCAAGCATCTTTTTTCGACTTATCTGAAATGTGAGTATCACTAAAATGAAAATGCATGAGGTTTTTTAGAGCATTTTTTCTGATATACTGAATTACTCAAGTATCTTAACAACAAACTCCTTTTTAAATGAAATATTTGTAATATAGTGGACAGACATTTAACTTTCAGTACCAGCCAAGAAAACAATTCCACTCTGACAAGGTGCAATCACGAGGAAATTTTATGTAACACTGCAAGTAATAAATAAATTATGCATAGCAAGACTAAATTCAGAATAAGTATACTGTGAAACAAAATACATTAGAATAATTGAAGAAAGAATTAATTACAGAGTTAGAATATAAACAGTAATGCATCTCGGGCAGACACAAACAACAAAATTGAAGGAAAGATTATTGTGGGCCGAGTTTGTTCAAGAGACAACATTTACAGGCAGGCAAATTAATCTGATCTCACAGGATGACAGTTGCAGAGAACCAGCACAAGCTTTATTCATGTTAGATCCTACCAGAAAGGGTGGTATTAGGTATGCTGTTTGTATGCATGGCTTGAGCTCTGGACAGAAGTGCATTTTACTGAGTGAACCAGCTCCCCCTACATCTTCCTGATATCCTAACTGCAATTCTACAGCCACTCAAGTAAACAATGTTTTTACAAACAGCAAAATTCAAATAATTTCTTTGAATCTTGAAGTGGCAGAAATTCACTAATACATAAGCCTGTAACTGTGGAAATTTCCTAAGAAAGGTAATTTACAAAACTATGCTAGGGAGGCATTCTGCAATACTTAGAGTAAGTAAAGAGAACATCTGGGAAACTGAAACTTGACAGCAGAAAATTCATCTTGGCATCATGAGTTGACACCTGCATTAATTATGTTGTGAACTCTTAAAGCTCCTGTGCACCAAATTCCCTTGCACTTCCAATAGG
The DNA here is from genome assembly GCF_015227805.2 of Hirundo rustica. Lineage (NCBI taxonomy): Eukaryota > Metazoa > Chordata > Aves > Passeriformes > Hirundinidae > Hirundo > Hirundo rustica. The sequence goes on from NC_053488.1 coordinate 45,988,885, forward strand.
TAACTGAATACAACATGTAAGCAGCTAACTTACCATTCTGACTAAAATCTCAACCGTAACTACCTAATTCTCTATGAACACATTTACAGATACAAACTGTTATTCTGCATATAGGAAACTATGAAACAGGAATCTTATTTCTACATGTGATCTGTAATGAAATTAAAAGTGGGCATCTCTTCTGGTTAAATGTCAAGGTGCAAAGGAGATGACTGTAGAACCAGAGAGTGAATACACTTGGGTAATTTGATATCAAGAAGGTCCTCGGAGTTTTAAATGCGTGGAGAAAGTCATACTTTACATTAACTGACACTTCACTTCTGATTCACAGCTTCATCCAAACCACACATCTCATCAAGAACAAAGCTAATGTACAGGTAGATCCAACTTCGCAAAGCATTACAGTAGACGCAGGAAGTTATGTTTAGGTCAAGTCTACATGTAATTTTTAGTGATGCTCTTATGGCATTTCATGAAAGCTAGATGGGAAAGACATTTGGGAGGCATCTAGTAACTTTAGAAGAGCTTGTAAGAAGAGTCCACCATTTCTGACATTTTCCAGGTCATTCCTACAATACTAACCTCATTGAGATGTTACCTCCCTCTTCAAGCCTCTTCTAGGAAAGAAATAGTTGCAATACAATAGGTCTTTTTACTGGAAGGATTACTGCACTGAACTTAATATTGCAAATCTAAAAACTGTCTCCCAGAAGCTTACATATGGTAGAGTTTTTTTATGGGGGTATATTTGATGAAGAAATACATCTCTTCTACATCCATATACTGATGTAATACTTCTGTAGCTAGCTGTCGGAATTTCCAGGATTAAGGACTTACCCAAACATAAGTTATTTAAATGCAAAGCACTAGGAAAAATTCAGTTAAAAACAAAAAAACCAAAGCAAACAAAAAAAAAACCCAACCAACCAACCAAAAAACCCCCAACAAAACAAAACACAAAAACCAAACCAAAACAAAAAAACCCACCAAAACAAACAAAACAAAACAAAAACCAAACCAAACCAACCCAAACAAAATAAACCACAACAACTTTGCTTCTGCTGTGTCAAAATGGGTGAAGGTCTGAAACTTAGCATATAGGCATAAAGTTGCCTGCAATGGCTTGATCCAATGGCCTCCTGTAAAGGAAACTATCCCAACCAGCCCTAGCTGTTTTCTTTTTTTGCTGCCTCATGTGGCACTTGTCCAACTATGCACTGAGGAAATTCAGCATACCCATGCAGCACTAATCCTACTACCCCCATAAGGGGAGCAGGTAAGAGGTGAGCAAGTCCACTGAAAGGTCACATAAGATCCAGGAGCATGGAATGGAGTAGAAAACTTCTTTGAACAGCACATGCCACTTCTTCAGTTCTACAAATAGTATGTATCATTATCCTTAAGGAGAAAGAGGAAGCTAACACAGTCAACTTTCTTGGTAATATCAGCTTCTATTAGGGGGATCAAGGGGATGGACTGCTATGAACTACTCCAAAGGAGACATCAAGTATTTCAGTTTTCAGATTATCAGGCAAAGGTTCTGCAGTTTTGTGGTCCACTGGTACATTTCAAAATAATGCCTCATTAATTTGTGCACAAGCTGTTCTCTCTCTGGTGCAGCTTATGTAATTTACTGAGGAAAAAAGGAAACTACATCCCTAGGACAACGTGACTCTCTCTGAAACTCCTTTCTCTATCCCTCCTCTTCCTTTACCAAAGACATGCACCAAACTTTCCAAAGCCATCAAAGGTGCTAGTCTATGTTGAAGAATACTGCAGCTTACTGACATTTATAGCATAAACTATACTTGTATTTGTATAGCCAAATCCTCCTTGAAACAATATTCCAGTCTCATCAGGGAACTGTGGCAAGGCTTTCAATTTTCAAGCTGTCATATCTGACAGAGCAGTAGGCATTATCAGGGGAAAATACTCTTGATAGAGAACTACACATGAAAAATAGAAATAGCTTCGTTCCCCTCTAAAGATTGCAATATTTAGTCAGAAGAGCTTAAATTAAGCAGTAACCTTAACTGTGGCACACTGCAAGAAAACTAAAATGGAAGGACATTTTAAAAAGTGAACAGATTTTGGGGAGGTCAGATCTCTGCTTTTCACATCAAGAGGACAAAGGTAGAAGATGGTCTGAAATGAGCTTTATGAGTTATTTTTCAGTGTAAACTGATTTTTAAGTATAAGTCTGGTATGCACTACATATGACAAGCTAATTCAATGACAAATAAAGTTCTGAGCACAAGTCACAAAAAATATTACCAAAATTGGTAGAAAGAAAGGCAGTGTATCCCAGAAGAACAGTAAATTGAGTCTTGGTTTCCTTAGCTCCTTGCTGTTCTTTGTTTTGCCCCAGCATATCCTCTTAACTGCTGTGGCAACTTCATACAAATGAAACTAAGGAACAAGATGTTATCTTTAGCAGCATAAATCAAATCTATCATGACTCTGACATCATTAACAAAATCCAAGACCAAATATACTTATTGCAACAATTTTTCATGTCTTTGATTTTATATTTCTGGGATCTGTTTTTTAGTTAAGCTTATACAATATAACTTCATATCCCCATCATAAATCAAACATCATGGATGTCTTTAAATATTCTGAAAGGCTCTTAGTGGATACTAAGTATTTTAGATAAAGAATCAGAGAAATGTAGATCTGGAAGAGATTTCAAAAGACCACCCATCTCTGCACAGGCAATATGAAATATACTACAGTCCATCCCTATGAGATGTTTCATAAACCTCTTCTTAAAACTTCTATAATGGAAATTTAACAACTCCCATGGGAAGCATATTTTAATGTATCATTACCCTTATAGTTGGAAAGTTTCTCTAGCCTGTCTTTACTACAAATATAGGTTTACTTAAGTGGATACTAAGAGAAACTTTCCAATTATAATGATCATGAAGTATCCCCAAGTCTGTATCAAGAAGCCGCTGTAATTTTCAAAGACATTCTGGTGTTTGATAGGCATACAATTATTTATAGTTTCACGTTGTCTTCTGATTAAAAAACTGATTTCAGTAATTTTTCAGTAACTGAAACCGGAAGTTTTTTTCTGAGACTGAGTTTACCTTTAATTCTTAAATTGACAGAACAAATATGTAATGCTGGTATTAAAAAACTATTCTGGATTACGTAGTATATTTTTATATTAGTTAATAAAAGCCCAGCACAAAATAATGATTTTTTTAAAAAACAAAACATTTACAACCAAAGTGGTCTTCCATTTAAAACTCAAAGATGGAGTTCTGTATTTTACTCCAACATGAAATCCTGACTTTAAACATATGACATAATCTGTTTCTATCTCATCTTTAAAAGAACACTAATATTCATTCATATTAGAAGTTTAATGAAGATACTGTATGCAAAATATTTCAAATGGTAACACAAGGAGTGCTGCTTCTTAACAGGTTCACAAGGTGATACAGGAACATGGCATGTCTCAAAGTAAATCTGACAGAAAGCAAAGAACAAAAGAGCAAGTAAGATACCACTTCTGCCAAACAGTTATTTTTGGTACTGGCTTTTATATAAATTGACTTTTGTCTGCTGATAGTGTCTTGACTGTGTTCCTAAATCAGTGCATGACTTACTATTAGTTCAACTGATTAATTTCAGTATCAGAAGTACAAAAGCCACCAAAGTGATATACTCTGCAACTGTGTTAAAGCTACCATAAAGGTAAATTGTTCTATTTCAAGGGCTTCCTGAAATCAGGGCATTCTAACATACCAGTTACTTGGAAAGCTACCTTTAGAACAGTCCAGTTGAGATACAATGAAATTTTGTTTCATGGTCTGTTCAAACATGCACAGAATAGTTAATGTACTGTTCTCTCCTGTTTCTACTTTGAAGTAATCCTTATCTAAATTCAGACTATATTTTTAGAGCACAAATCTGTTTTTCTTCAGCATTTTTATAGCACAAATTATATTTGCATCAAAAAGGCTCAAGGCAGAAAATATCATGTTTTGCATAAACCCCTTTTTCTACTACGCTAACAAATTTCTTGGTGCCATGGGATTCTTGCAGTATTTTTCCCTTCATAATTTTTAAAAAAATAAATTAAAGAAAAAAAAAAAAGCACAAAGAGCACAAAGAGAAGCAAAACTTCATCTTATAGTCACTATCTCACATTCTACATTATATCCCCAATCAAAAACTGATCTGTTTTACAAATATTATTTGTATAGATATAATATTGTTTCAATCTTGCAGTCATGAGACCAATTATACTGCGTGGCTACTGGAAATACCCTGCCTTTAGCCTTGTTATGCACCTGAGATGTGTGAAACTGTCTCAATTACAAATATATTACAGAAGACCTAGAGCCTGATTCTACGAGTGTTAAAAGCATCCTACAACAGCCATTTGCCAGTGATAAGGCAGAACAGGTACTGGAGATGTAGGATTATCCCAAATCAGGCCTTAAGTGTTAAGTGCATACAACCACAATATATGGTAATATCTCAAAGTAAAATCCTGTATTTCTATGTAATGCAGAACACACACAACTTACATATAGTAATAATTTATTCTGAAATGATCATTTTAGTCTCTGTTGAGACATCACCCACATCTCATTAATAAAAGAGCAGCCACCTCACCTCAAAGACCAGAATATACAACAAGTTACAGCATAGCAAAAAAATTCTACCTACTTTAAGATAAAATCTAATTCAGGTAAAATAATGTTGTCCAAGGTTTTACAGTTACACAGTGTAGGGTTTTTTTGTGGGTTTTTTTTTTTTTTTTTTTTTTTTTTTTTTTTTTTTTTTTTTTTTTTTTTTAATTAGTGTGTGTGTGTTTTGTTTGTTTGATTGTTTTTTGGGGGGTTTTTTGTTTGTTTTTGTTTTGTTGGGTTTTTTTGTTTTTTCTTTTTCAGACCACAAAGAAAGTGTAAATTGTCACACCATAACTATCTATGCACATTATGTGACCACAGAAATGTTAATCATTACTTCATAAAATGAACCATCAATTTCATTCATGCAGAAAAGTAGGCTAGGAAAGCTTGTTCAGTGGAAACCATATTACTGTGAATTTCACAGCCACATGATTAATTATGGGGCTAGATGAACTCACAAATACCAAACATTTTTTTTTGCATAAATAATACCGTTTTTTCCCTGATGTAGTTTAGTTGGTCTGTAATCTAGAAATTATTGGTAAAGCAATATGACTGCATCATTCTATCTGTGCTATTCCATTATTTCAATGACAAGCAATATTCGAAGGATAATGGGATGGGATGCATGTCAAACATTTTAAACATACTATACAAATACACTTGCATTAGCCATTTTATTCCAAACTGTCAATCAGGTATTCCTGCAAAATATCACCAGTAGAGACAAAGTATACTATCAAATATGGCTTCCAGAACAAGGACCATCTAACAAGAATCAAAGCTATTTACAACAAATAAAAATGGGAAAAAAAAAAAAAAAAATCCCCATTTTTTTGCTTCATTTGAAACAAAGTTTCTAAATAGCTGCTGTATATAATACATCAGTTTTGGGTTTTGTTGTTGTTGTTGCACTTAAACAGAAGTTACCAGGTAAGACCCAGAGTGACGTTTAGGGCTTTGTGTTCCATTGGAGTCAGTGTTTTCAGACTTGGTGTCACGTTTCTTGGTGCTGTTATTCACCGGGGTTGGTATCTGTGAGGGCCGAGCAGAACTATTATCCACACTGCTCTTCCTGCGGCTTGGGTTGTAGTTGAAAGGAGTCACCCTTGCTGCCACAGCACCGATGGGGGAACTGTGCTTGCTTGAGCTACTGGAACTGAATGGAGTACGCTCGTTTACAGTACTTTCATTAATTTCTGGTGCAGGAATGAGATTATTCTGCAGAGGCTTTGTTTCAGTGCCTTTCTTGTCTGGACTGTCTATCTGAAAGAAAGAGTTCAGACGGTTTTCTAAGCCAATGGTACGAACAGGAACACTTCCATTCCCAGGGATTTGCTTTTCTTGAATCTCTTTAGGATCTTTACCATTCACCCCCCCTTTCTCTGAAACACTGTCAATAACAGGGGGAGTATTGCCAGTTGGGGACCTTCCAGATCGAGGGTTGTTAATTGGACAGTCCTCTATCCTCACCCACACGTCCTCTGTCTTAGAGACAGCTGGAGCCATCTGATAGATGAGGCTTTTGGAATCAGAGCCATTTGTGGCACATGAAGAAGAATGCTGAGGATCATTCATTATCTGAGGAATTTCATTTTCTTTTATTTTTCTCCAAGTACCTTTTGCTGGTGCTTGGCTTTCTTTACTTTGCTTGTGTCCAGGAAGAGAACCTCCATGCTGCTTTTCATCTTCACTTTTTGCCTTTTCACTGGATTCTGAAGAAGCTGACAGAATTGAGGAGGAACTTCCAGTTCTTCGCCAAGTGCTTACACGAGGAAGTGAAGAGGAATGCTTACTGTGCTCACGCTTCCACGTTCCTGATCTGTTGATCAGCAGCCTAGATGGACTCTCAGAATGGGAACGAGCTATATCATGACGCTTTGCTGGTCTCCCATCATATTCTATAGTAGGGCTCTGATTAGGGGCTAATTTTCGCCAACCACTACTCTGGGCAGGTGAGTGAGTGGATGAAGACATATCAGGAAGAGAAGGACTTAAAACTGGGGTCTGCAGTTGGGATCCTGTGGGAGAATCTGGCCTGGAAGGTGACAGAGATTCAAATGAAGCTGACTCCTCTAATTTCCGTCTCAGAGTCGGGCTTGGAGCCTCTTTAATAAAAGTTGACTGACGAACAAGAACAGGCCTCTCAGATTTGTCAGATTCACTTCCACTAGACTTTGTAGATGACATTCTGGACAGGTCAGTCTTTTTGTTTGATCCACCAGTGCTGAGAGTTTGGTTTAACCCCTTTGAAGCAGATTCACTTAGTGGAATGCTACTGGTACTCTTAGGTAAAGCAGTTTGCTTTGTAAGGTTTTGCTGGCTCATCTGCCTGCCTGGTGGTGTGTATGATATTCTACCTGAACTTGAGGATTTAGTTGAAGCTGTGCTAGGAGATGATGTTCTTGGCAACTGTGACAGTTTGTTGGGAGGACTGATACCATTTCTTCCTGGAGAAACGGAGTTTCGGCCAGGAGATGGCAGAGGCCTACTTAATGGCTGCTGTTGAGGTCTAGAAGGAGTGGAGTCTCTAGATCCTGATCTAGAAGGTCCTTTACTTGATCCACTCTGGTTCAACCCTGATGGCTGCCTAGTCATAGGAGCTGGCTCAGGTTTCACTGATGATTTGGCTCCTCTTGGAGAACTAGTCAAACTTTGGCCTTCACTCGGACTCTTGGAGTTCATGTTTTTGACAGGAGGTCCTTTTTTAGAAACAGGACTAGTACTTGAAGAACTATTTCGAACTCCTGGAATATGGATCATTGTTCTACCACGTGAAATTGAAGGAACACTTGTCTGTTGTGGTTGCTTCAAACTTGAAACTTCTGAATTGGTGCGTGCTTTTCCTGTGATCATACTTTTATACACTTTCTTCCCTCCTTTCAGTCCCCTACTTTCTGATTCTACTTTTTTAGACTCCAGGGTACTCTTCTCTCCTGGCTTAATAATTCTTGGACCTTTATTACTAGTGAGAGGTTTTTCTTCTTGGTCTGGTGTAAGATGAAATGGTGACCCCAGAGAAATACCAGATTTTAATGAAAGGATAGAGTCAGAGTCTGATGAAGCTTGTCTAGACAGTGATGCAGCAGCTGCAGCTTGATGCAAGCTACTAACTATAGAATTTGCACCTTCTTGTATAGCTTTCCAGTCAAAGTTCTCTGAATCAGGTGAAAAACCATGTTCTGAATCTTGCCTCTGTATCTCTCTCAAATCCAGTGTTAAATTTTCTGCTAGTACACCACCTGTGTTTCTGGAGTTATTTTTTTCACTGTCATTCTTCGTTCTTGAGGGCTTTTTCTTTTTAGGCATAGCAGAACTAATGCATTCCTGCAGAAGATCATCTTCTGAGTCAATGCTAAGAGAACTCAGAGAGCTGTTTCTAGAAAAGCACACAGGAGTATCCTCAACATGAAATGACTTAGGTGCATAACCAGAAGTCTGTGGTCTATTGGATTCCATATGTGGCTCAGGAGCCTTAGGATGTTTTTCAGGATCCCCTTCTTTATTGTTATTGTTTTCTTGATCAATATCACTGAGGGAGCTAAGAGATGAATTGCGAGAAAAACAAACAGGTGTGTTTTCAATAGCGAAATTCTGCATTTTCTCATCTGTAGCTGCTCCTCTGTCTGGAATATTTTTAGCTGACTGAGAGAAAGTTTTTGTCTGGCTTCTGCCCACTGGATGTTTTTGACAAACTTGTGTCCTGTTACTTGGCTGCTGATTTGAAGATTGTTCTGCATTAGAGCAATCTTTACATTCAGTCTCCTCTCCTTCTTTTCCTTTTCTTAATTCCGCTTTCTCCCTTGAAAGGTCAACATCATCATCATCAAAATCTAAAGAACTCAGGGAATCATTCCGTGAAAAACAATAAGGAGTTCCCTCAATAGGTGTGTAATGATGAGGGGAATCAAATGCAAAGCTTCCTCTTACACGCTCTTCATTATTTGGCAATTTGTCATGAAAATCTCTTAAATTATTTTTAAGGTTCTGTTTCTTTGCACCTCTGTTCTCTGGATAGCCTCTTTCATTACTAGCATTGCTTTTAGGGTCTGTGTTTTTTCGTGCACGTGCTCGGTATTCATTGTTTTGGGAAACGGGCTTTAGTGGTGATGTTGGCTTCTTTTTCTCACCTTCTGGTTCGTTTTTATTACGTGGGGATGAAGATGCTTGTTGAATTTGATCCATTATCTTCTTCACTCTGAAAGGTTTGTGACTTTTTCCTTTTGGCATAGCTGAGTTAATGCACTCAGCCAAAATATCACCCTCTTCTGTTTTGTCACCATCCAGGCCAAGGGGAGTCACAGGTGAACTTTTTGCTCTCTGAGAATCATCAGTACTTCTGCCTTCTGTAGGAAGAGTGTCCCGCTTTTCAAACTTGCCCGACTCTGCTCCCCCACCCACATTGTCTGCATTAGCCAACTCACTTGTGGGGGATTCTATTGTCAGGTCACTCAGAGATGTGGTTGTTGAAAAATTTATTGGTGTACCCTCAACACAATATACCCGTGGCACATCATCTCCTGGTGTAAAAGTCACATGCCTTTGTGATTGCAATCTGCTTTGTGAAGGCAAAAGTTTGTAAACTGGCAACTGGCTGGGCTTTCTGGCTACAGAAGGAGGTATTTTTGGAGCAGATGCCTGAGGTGGCTTTTTGGATTTACGTGAAGACTTTGTTGGCATTGCGGAAATAATACATGCTTCCAGTATTTCAATATCATCATCAGAATCATCCAGAATGTCTTTTTCTGCTTCAGCTGGCTTCTCTGCTTTCTTCTCCTGGTTATCCTTTTTATCATGTGACTGTTCAGGTTCTGCTTCGTTTCCATGTTCGTTTTCATGAACTGGAGGCATAATTCTTAATTCTGCATCTTTCTGTATAAATGGCTCATCAAGGCTCAGAGCACTCAGGCTAGAAGAGCAAGAAAACCCATCTGGTGTGCTTTCTGTGGCAAAATGTAATAGTGTATCAGCATCTGGCAGTACCTGAACTCTTTGAACAGCTGCATTTACAGCTGCCTGTCTAGGACCAGGCTCTCTCTTCTCTGTAGTGGTTGCTTTTCCTTTAGGTATCTCTCTTTTTACTTCAACTCCCTGACCAGGTGGTGGTGTTTTACTTCTGCTTGGAGGCATTGTTTGTCCAGGGCTGTCTGGAAGGTCACTGGGACTTATAATACCACTTACTATTCCACTGCAAGGCTCACTTTGAACTGAACTAGCAATTGAATGGCTTTCAAAACTATCCAGGGAACTTACAGAAGTACATCTGCTGAACATGAGCGGTGTTTCCTGTACATAATGTTCTGGTGGACTTTTAGGAGTTTGGGCACCACTCTTTGAGGGAGATTTGGCACCTGAAGAAAATTCAACAGCTTTATGTCTGGAGGAATCAGAAGGAGACAAGCTAGAAGTCTGAAGTCTGGTGGATTTTGTTCTGACGTGTTGTGCTGTTGATGTGATTTCACTGGCTGCACCTTCTGTAGGTAGAGCCCCACTGTCCTCCTTCAGTTCTGCAATCTGCAGTGTGTTATTGGCATCTGTGCCACGTGTGGATTGATCACGTCCTATTTCATCTTCAGCTGATGACAAGGATGACAAAGAGCTACACCGTGAAAAACATATTGGGGTATCTTCCACGCAGTAAGTTTGTATAGTTTCCTGATTAATAGAAGGAGTCTTACAGGAGGTGTTCTTCTGTGCCTGACCACTTTTGCTCTGTGCAGAGCTTGGGTGAAGCTGGTTTTGCCTCTTTGAACTAGCTGAGGGGGCTGGTGTGCTCCCACTACTTGGGGGAATATGGTCAGTTTTATTAAGCTGCACTGAAGAAGTCTTTGGAAAAGTAAAAGATGGCTTCTGAGAAGATGCTGGAACTTCTGTTGAGTATTTTAAACTATAATCAATAGGTTGATCAACATTATGTTCCTCTTCGTTGTACTTTATGCTGTAATTAGTTGGTCTGTCTTCCTCTTCATGTTGTTCCTCCTCAGAATAACGTTCACTATAGTTGGTTGGCTTATCATCATCATAATCATCAACTTGGCACAAGGACTGGTTTACCTTCTGATTAATTCCGAGAGCTGGGCCTACTCTCTTCTGATCTGAACCACTGGATCCTCTCGATCTAAAGGAAGAAACACACTCCTGCTGTCCAAAAGGTGTCTGATATTTCATGTGTTTATCATCTCCACTTTCAGTGTACACAGAGTAGGTGGTATTTTGGTTTCTTGACTGTCTTTGCTCATTTTGTTTCATTTCATCATCTATTACATGCTTAGGCCTTGTCCATCTTTCATTCTGGGAGGGACTTTGCCTTCCAGAATTTAACTGCTCATCTGAGTATTTAAGACTATAATTAATAGGAGTGTCTAGTTCTCCATCATTGTCATCCATGTGATTTGCACTATGAATCTTGTGTGCCAAGTCAGCTGGATATTGGCCATAACTACAGAATTTACTTTCATCATCTTCGGAGTAAGACTCAATGGAAGGTTTCATTTGGCCTCTTTTACCATAGCCATCACTGCTGCTAACACTATTTAAACTATCATTTGAAGCTCTTTTGTATTCCATTTTTGTGTAAGGCACAGGACATGTCCTGTTTGAGTTCTCAGATTTTGGAAAGTACGTATTTGAGTGAGTTTGGGCAGAGGCTGATCTCCTCTGAGCATTTCTGTCTTCTGTCAAACAGTGTATTTCAGAAGAGGAACCAGAACTTCTGTCTTCCTGTGGAATGTGCATGCTTGTTACTTCTTCCATAACTTTGGCAATCTGAGCTGCAGTAGTAGAAATCTGCATTCCTATTCTCTTAGAGGAACTCCCAGTATTATCTGCAGCTTGATGATAGGTATTTAAACCTACTGTTCGATCCCTTTCAACACTCCTGTCTTTCTCATATCGAGAATTTTCTGTGTTTCCTCTACTGCAAGAGGAGGAACCAGGCAATACTGTAGTATTTACATATGGTGAGAGCACAGTCATATTGCCAGCATTAAAGTTCTCTGACCCACACATCCCATCGTCATGGCGGCTGGCATCCAGGACATACTCACTGTATATATTTTGCTTATGTCTCTGCTTATTGCGGTGAGATGCTTTCGGGCTTAAGTTATCGATGTTGTCAAAAGTCTCTGATAAATGCTGAGCATCTAATTCTGCTTCCAGTGCCTTTTGCTTTCTGACATGGAGGGATGGGAGGCTTGATCCTGGAGACATAATGTTGGCATCCTTGTACTTTGCCGGCCTGTTTGCCATGAGGTTCCGTAGAGCTGCAGCACTACCCATGGCTATCATTTTGTGTTTTGAGTGAATCAGGTTTTTCAGCATGCTCACGGCTCCCATGTCCCACAGGGCCTCCTGATCCTTCGCATTTCGAGCAGAGAGATTCCACAGGGTCCCACATGCATTACTAACTATTGTCAAACTGTGTGACTTCAAGTGTTGTAACAAGGTTTGTAAGCAGCTGTTCTCTCGCAAGATTTGCCTGGTGTTGAGTAATTGAAAACAAACATCTGTAAGTGGCATTTCAAAAGGGTAAGAGACAAAGCAAAACAGAAACGTATTATTCTATAAACAAGTTTTTCCCTTACAAAGGATAATTAAGAATTCTCCAGTGCAAATAACTCATATTTCCACTAGCTTTTACCTGAATGCTAACCAAATCCTATTACAAATATGCATAGTTAACTTTTAGTACATTTCATCATTAATAAGCAGCAGCTCTTAATCTTTTTGCATATTTCTGTGACTTTAAGTGAAATCACTTTTTCAACTGTACCACAAATTAGCTCGTTTTAGTTACTATACTTAATACATGCATTCATATTAAGGTGTGGTCATAGAAACTGTCTATTACATATACATGTGGAACTGCTAAAAATTGTCACAGGTGTACCTACCTATGATCCTCATTAGTAGCAATTAGGCTAGAAACATTTCTTAGTATTCCTCCTCCACTTTCTATGATGGCTAAAGTGTTTGTCTGGCTCCGGTATGTCAGTGTGCTGACCAGAAATGCAAGAGCACCATCAACAGCACATATGTCGGCTTTGTTCCCAGTGCAGTGTGCTGACAAATTCCACAAGGCACTCAGAACGCTTTTCAGGGTGGATTCCTAGGAAAACAGCAACGTGACAGGAAAAGTTTTCAGCTATTGACCTGAAGCTCTCAGAAACACATTAAGTTAGCTTCAAGGAGCTGTGTACATTCCAATGCTGCTCTGTGGGGTGGTAAGCTGGGTGCAGGCAACAGTGCACACATATTTTGTTCACTGTGCTCCTTCCTTCAGCCATGGATTTGGTTCTGCCTGCCCCAGAGATACTGGAAATATGTGCCTCAATACTTGTTTGCTGCCACAGTGATAGGGCTTGAAAACTGTTGGCAGGACTCTCTGGGATGGAATATACTCCCACCTACACAACAAGGTTTGTAACTAACTGAATGGAGTTTTTATTAAATGACAAAATTATAAAAAAGACTATTTTAACAGCACAGCTCATGCAAATGAAAAGCAAAAGAGGTCAACCCTCAAAAATAAAGTCATTATCAACACAGTTTTGAGGTGCCATTGCTCCATTGTGGTCTGCTGCTATGTTAAATCAAACTTTTCTTCAGAACAAATGATTTGAACCACATCAACTGTTTGACCAACTGCTGTTATCAAAAATGGTCAAACAATGTTAGTGCTTTGTGTAAAATAAATGCAATCTCTCAAAAATTCAATTTAATCACTTATAGAAGATACCTTCTTAACTTCTAAAGCACATTCCATCAATGCTTTCACACTTCCAACTTCTCTTAGTGTCTTTTTACTGTTTACATCTGCTCGCCAGGACAAGTTCCTCAACACACTTGCAATGACCTGCAAAATGTGAAAGAAAAATAACATACTTCAAGACAGATACTTTTTTAGCAGGTTATCAGACTTTCCTCCTGGACTTATCAAATGCTATGATTATTTAACAGTGATCACGTTTTGTTGCTGAACTAAAATTCTGCTGATACCTGCTTTTTGTTGTATTGTCTGCTAGACTGGTCTAATGTTTCAGCATCAACTTTGATCAAAGGTACTGACTTTTGTGTGCTGGTACTTGGAACAGAGATTTGAAATCAGATTCCCTGCTTCCCACACCAGTAGAATATTTGTAGACAGATTTTCTTCTCTACTCTTACATCTGTTCTAGAGTTATGTCATCTCAAGAAGAGATCTGTATATTTTCCCCAGCTTTTTCACTAAGAAAATAGAACCGTATCACTTGCCTGTCTCTCAGATGGTATGACTCTTTTGATGTTTATAAAGCTCTTTAAAGTCTCTTAAAATACACTGTGCCTTTTACAAGCAGAATAGCTATTTCCAGAAGATGTCCTTGTACTTGGCAGCAGTTAGACTGAGATAGGTTGTCACTTCTGTGGGAAGCCATTACACATTAAACTCCATCCATTCATGAACAGCTGTAAGCATGTGTATCCCTCATGAAATTAATTTGATAGAAAACTTTTGCTTATGGATCTTTCCTTTGTCACAGAAGTGCATAAATTTTACAGGTCATGTTCCCTTGCTCCCCAGTGGAGCATAGGGAGCCAGTGGCTCCCCAGGCGACCCACCCAGGGGAGTCTAAGGGAGCAGGTCTCCGCTCCTCTTGAATTGGGGATGTGGTACACTTTGTGGGATCCAGGGAAGAACATTCTCAACTGCAGAACACTTATTGTGGGACAGCAGGACCCAAAGTTTTCAAAGGCAGAAAACAGATGGATTGAGGTGATCTTTCAGCACAGGAAAGCATAAGGGACAGAAAGGCACAGTGACATCTGAACAGCTGACTGGCTGATACAGTGGTGTGGGCAGGCCTTTTGAGTACACTCAGTCCCATATTCTCACTAAATCCTATTTATAACTTGTCCTGAGTGGAGGGCTTCCTGCTGTGTGTGTGTGTGTGTGTGGCGTCTATGTGCCAGTGGCTGGAGACATCCTGCATATCAGAGGGCCCATGGGGCTGTGACTCTCTTCTCAAGAAAATTCAATACCTGTCTTAATACCACATCACAGAGTTTATCAAATAACCTCTACTGTAATTCTAATATTGTCTCAACTGTAACTAGTGAACTCCTCCTGTTAGGAAGAGAGTATTTCATTAACAGCATTTTAAGAGACAATTTAAAATTGTTCTTTTATCTGGTGATTCACTCAGACTGCAAGGAAGATGGGTTTTCTTTTGAAGAGCTGTTCCACTTTGTATGCAATAAGCATTCATTAAAGTTGATTATAATTTAATATTTAATAATTTTACACAAGTTCCAACAGTTCTGCTCTCTCAGCTCTGAGGATTACCCTAAGCAGTTCCTGCAGGCTTTATTTTCAGGCTGTTTTCCTTAACACAGCAGGACCCATTAGAACAGACACTAACAGATTAGGGTCATAAAAATAAAGAGTTACAGCCCATGCATTATTATTTAAAAAAAAAAAAAACCCAAACCAAAAAAACAACCCACAAAACGTGATCCCACACATAAGAATGTTTTCTAAAAAGAATGTACTTCCTAATTAATGTACTGAGTATGAGAAAAGTTTTGCATCAAAGTTAAGGCACAAAACAACAAAAAGAAATATTTTATCTCAAAAGAGCATTACCTGCTGTAAGTCTTCACTTTCTGATTTCAGCTGGGCTACGAGAGCTCTCATGCAGCCCTTCATGGAACATAATGTAGCCTGGTAGGAATCAGGAGGAAAAAGAAAGTAAGCAGTATTAAACAGCAGGTTAGATGGCTGTTTCCTCCCAATGTTTTGATATTTTAAGCAAATCACAAATAAGTTCAACAGAAACTTAGTAAATATGGTGTCAACAATAAATACTTGCTTTACAACTACTAAAAATTTCAGCATAGCTATCAGTTTTAAATCGTAAGTGGTAAAATTGTGCTAAAATTTTCTATTTTTTACAGCAGTTCTAGGACATGATCTGGACCCCTACTACCTTAGAAGCCTTCTTTCCTGTGCACCAGATAAAAACCACTGTGAGCCAGCAATGTGTTGTTACCCACTGCCTAGTGAGAGAACAAATCCTGAGTTCTCTGGAGTCTGTTAATTCCATTTACTGCTGAAATGTCCTCCCTCTAGAGCAGAAAGGTACATCTTCAGTATGGAGTTATTTTAAGATCCACTGGCAAACTCTGGAGCAAAAATCTATTGAAAGTTTCTAACCTTTGAAAGAAATGTCCTTGTCAGAAACTGACGGAACCAATTTTCTGTTAAAATGATTGCACTAATGCCCAGTTTCATCCAGATTTCCTCCAGATATTTAGAAAGAAGCTCTAGCCTGAAGAGGTTTGAAATATTTCATCAGACAGCAAGAGTATTGTTTAATAACTGAAAACTTCAGAAAACTTGACCCAGCTACACATTTTAGTTCAACATCCTCAGATAGAATCAGTTACTATAAAATCACTGTGTGACATACTAACCTGGTTCTCATAAAAAAATCAGGGCCAATAGATAAAATCTTTGCTTTCAGTGACAAAAGTGATTTGAGAGCCAATACCATACTTGTATGATGCAACACTCTGTTTGCTGTGCTCTCTGTCAGCAACAGGACACCATGAGAGAGGTATTTGGAACTCCTGCCTTGAGTTTAAACTCAATATCCCATCCTAGAGATTTTAATCACCTGTGTTGAGAGCTGTAATTCCAATAGCTATGAACTGAAATTACTGCAAGTTTACAGTTCTGCTCTCACCTTGTTTGCCACATCTCCAAAAGTCAGGTTTGTCAGAGCCATACCAGCATACCTCCTTAGCGTAACGCTATAGTGATCATTTGTGAGTCCAAACATTTCACAATCCACTTGCAGCAGTTCAGCAATGGCCTGCAAACCTCCTTTAAAAAGATTGAGGTAGGGGGAAAAAAAAATCTGTACTCTAATACTGTAAGTACAGGGCATATATTGCAAGGAACAAGCTGCACTTTTATGTACAGAACAACCTCAAACATGTGAGAACCACAACGCTTAGGAACACATACAAATTGCTAAAATTGCATGCATGGAATCTACTGAGCATGTACTAAAAAAAATCAGGCTGTCAAACAAGAACAAATGCAGGATGAAAATCCCCACTAAAACATCAACTAAAAAATGACCCATCCCAGGAAGTAGCCCATTTTAAGTCCAATACTTGTAAAATTGCAAGTATTTCCACAATAATAATACTCTTCCAAAATTCACAGTTCATTCCAGAAAAAATAGTAACTGACATAATAATTTATCCACTGGGAAATGGTGTGGTTAATTTCAACTGCTTTCAGCACTTAGGGGACAACAACTGAGACAAATTAATTGTTGTTAATAGTGTAAACTCTTGGTAAAAAAAAGCCACATATGCAGTTACATACACAAGGTCATGTTTCTAGCAGTTTCTTAAGCCTGATCTTACCAAGCTCATTCATCGCATGTCTGTGTTCTTCATCAAATGAAAGTTTCATCAAAACACACACTGCAGGACAAATTTGATGATCCACTGGAGCAGGCACTGTTCCAGAAACAGGTAACAATTAGTGTCTCCCAGGTGATTTTGTCTAGATAACAAGTTTTCCAGAGCAAATCTAATCTTAAAAAAATCAGCTGCAGTCTGGTCAGGTGTGTATCTTGACAGTAATCCACAAACAGACAATTAAGACTAAAGAAAGTGTGCCCTGTACATCTATTTGATGCTTAAAAAGGAACTAGGGAGAATCCTGAATGTATGTGCTGAGTTAGAAACATCACTTGCAGTGCAAAAATATTACCTTATAACTCTTAGAAATAAACAATCTGTGAAACAAATCAATATGGTCGTATTCTGGTGGCATTAAATAATATTCTGTTTCTTTGGGTGCTATAGCCTTAGGAATGATTAATTAAACGCTTTGCTTCATAACCTAGAAGTTTTTAAGTTCATACTTTTGTGAGCTGGGTTCTGGATAATGCGGAAATGGTACTGATACATGTGCAAAATCCACTCCTGCTGAACTGCACCAGGCACAAGGCAACCCTGATTTCAGTCACACACTTGCCATGGACACCTACAGGCTGCACTCATGGAATGCCCTCAATTCAGAGAAGCAATTAACCTAACTCTTAGGTTAAATCTATTTTTCTAACTGAGAAAAATCCTATTAATTTACATTTCTCACATATAACATTATAAATAGTGGTTCGTTTTGACAGATGGAGATTATTTAATTTGGGCTCTCTGCTCCTCTCCCAAATGGAATGTGCTATCTCCTAAATATCTGCGTGAAAAGCAATTTGGGATTGTTCATCCATAAAAATGTAAAACAGAACGAGTACACACTCAACATTATTTTATAAATTACAAATATAAACCACTAAATTACTATCTGGAAAGCATACCGAAGTCTAAGATTTAAATAAAAAGCTTGCAAGTAGGGTATCAGATCTGTAATACATACTATGTCCCAACAGTAGCTGAACTTAAATAAGGAAGAAACCATGCACACACAAACTTGCATACATTCAACAAGAAGTCAGTTTCTGTAAATTCACTTTTTTCAATATATCCTTGAAATGTTTTTATATGGCTTGCAGAACCTACTTGGATTTTTGTCTTGGTCCATGCCTTGTTCATGTGCCTCCTGCCATTCCCAACATGTTTCACAGTAAGCACGGATCTGCTCCA
Organism: Hirundo rustica; assembly: GCF_015227805.2. NCBI lineage: Eukaryota > Metazoa > Chordata > Aves > Passeriformes > Hirundinidae > Hirundo > Hirundo rustica. The sequence goes on from NC_053488.1 coordinate 46,007,202, forward strand.
AGAGATGGAGCACACGGATTTCCCGTCTGCCTCGCTTATCATCAGGCTGGGAGTGAATGATGTTGTGCAGTGCTGCGCTGGCTCTGGCACGGGCCTCTTTACTACCACGGGAGTTTCCTAACAACACAGAGTCCTTATCGTTGCCATGTAAAAGCTGAATGAGGAGAGGAAGACATCCAGACTGACGCATGGCTATGCAGCTGTCCTGGGAGCTAGACATTGCTAGCAATGTTCTTGACATGTCATCTTTATCATGAGTACCAAGCATTGATAACAATGAATACACCATTTCCACCTGCAGGTCAAATGATTTTGAAAATACAGTTATGTTTTAAAAACACACATCAAATTGAAACAAAATTTGAATGGTACATACAAGCAAAAAACCCCCTTATTTCATGGTGAAAGAAACTGTGCTATTTAAAAGTAATTAAATACTATTGCTACTTCAGCATTCATACTCTTAATAAATTCCACTTAGTGGTTAAATGGCTGGAAGTGGGGGATATCTGTGTGTAACTGTATTAATCTACATAATCAGTAACAAAGACTTCCAGATTTCCATTGTACAATAAGATTAAACAAACGTATAAAGTGTTTCATTTTCGGAAACCAAAATACCTTCAAAATTAAATCTGCCTTTAAAAAGCTATGTTCTGTGTGAATTAATTGCACCTTATTTATAGTCTACATCATGCTGAAAAAACACTGACATCCGTGTATTTTAAAGTTTTCCTTTAAAATACCTCAAATTAACCGATAATTTTTTTGTTATGATCACTGACTTTTATATGGACTAGATTACTTAGAGCAAATGCAAAACTAAAGAGTTAAATTAACACTTTTTCAAGTTTCCAGGGATAAAAACAGTAAAACAAACATTTATTTAGTATGTATAAAATACTGAGAATTTGTCAAATTAACTCATTCCATGAAAACCCAGAACCACCCATTTAACTTGAAGTAACAGCATTTTTTAAAAATGAAAAATAGTGATTTTTCAGTGATTCCCTTGGTTTTTGTGTAATATTGTGGTCAAGGCACTATTTGGTTTGTACTCCCTCTCTTCAGTAACAGCTGTCAATCAAGCATTTGACTCTTCTAGTCAACCTTTAGCAGAGTAACAGAATGTAGAGAATGATCATAGATACTATCTAAAAACTCCAAACTCCAAAGCCAAGATAAACAGGTACATTCAAAGTCAAAGCACAACATAAATAAATGATCAAAGGTAATTATAAAGTAGCAGTGTGTGTTTCTCTAGAATACAGTAATTAAGGAAAAATTAGACTTTGGACCATTAGACAATTTTTCCTACTCATAATTCGATATTTGCACTAGTTACCCCATCAATGAATGATTTTATTTGGTGTCTTCAGTGGCAATTCCAATGTATGTGAAGATTAATACACATACAGTTGAGTTTAAAAAAAAATAAACAGCAGCAGGCAGACTAAACAGCGAGTCTGGTAACATGGACTTCTCTAAACACTACAGGATTGCTGAGGCAATACAAATTTTAGAGTCTGTAAAACTGTATGGTCACATGGGAAACCCCATTGAAACAGGAGCCACTTCTGTGACAGTCAAGTAACTCAGTTTGGAGATCCTGCCTTCCTGGTCTGGGAAACTCCAAATGCAGCATTTAAACAAACCCTCTGATTCTTAAAGGAGAGTAAATTTAATTTGCTTTATGTGTATCTCTTTGCAGATGTTTCAACTGACAGCTATAATCCAGTGTTACTTGGATTTGGAAGGTAAAGGTTTTGCCAGAGAATAAAGCTGAAGAAGCCATCAAATCAGGTCTCCCAGCTGCAGCTCATGGTTTATAGGAAAAACAAACAAAAAAATCTATGTTTCTCTTTTTTACACACGCTGCCCACAGACTGATCTCTTTTTGCACCTGTAACTGCACTCTTCCATTTAGAATCTCTACCATTTTCCCTTTTTGGGCATTAATATTAATAATTTCCTACCCCAGAGCACACTCAGTTCAACCTGTGTCTTTGCCTGTATCCTTCCATACTCACTTCTATTCCTGCCTTCATGGCCTTCCCATTGTAACTTTGCCAAGTTCTACAGTCTGCAGTGAAAACTAACACATAGACAGCTGATGTCACCTCCATTTAGGATGTGCATACAGTGTGGGACTGAAATTACAACATTGTTAACACTGTTTTAAGGCCCAAAATCATTAACACAATGCATAATTAATAGGTCCAGCTTCTCAGAGGACTGTGTTCAGCACAGCACCCAGTATCCATACTGCTGCTGATTCCACAGGCAGTATGAGATCCAGTGGCTCAACAATTTGCCCTTTTCTTCCCCTCTCTTTTCATGCTGCATATGTATTTTTGAGTGCAGTCTTCTATGTGCAGATGCTGTGAAGGGCTTACATAAATTTTTTTGTCTGTTTAATTTCTTGGCAACTGTGTCTCTTTTGTAGATTTGGATTCTGCAAAAGTATTTGAAGAAGCACTCTTAAAAGGCTTAATTTTCATCATTAATTATAAAGCAACATCACAAGGTTTTAAGATACTCCAGTAACTTCTAGGAATTGCTTGTTCCTTACTGTAACAAGTCTTAACACATCAACAAGTTAAAAAAGTGAAAGATTTCTGTGCATATATTTTCAAAGTTGAAAAATTGTATTAAAATTTTAATTTAATGAAAATTACTATGTATGGGCAAGACTGTTCAGATAGTATTAGTACTACTGGCAGAAACAATGACGTTATTGTATTAGTAAAAATGTAGCTTTAGCGACCTGTGGTTTGTAATCTTCGGTTACCTTGGTACCCAGATGGCTTGTCAGTCTGCGAGGAACAGAATAATTACTACTACAGCTCATAACACTGGCTGTCTCGTGGTCCACTCGAGCAGCAGAACCCTACAGATTTAAACAACAACTCATATAAAACAAAGTCTGAGGGAAAGAACAACATAGGCTAATTCAGTTTCAGCACTGGATGATGCAGTTGTGCCACCAGCAATGAACGGCCAACCTCTCTTTCTGTTAGGTCCTCTCTGCCCTGACACAACTTAGAGGTCACTGTTAAACCTGGTTTTATTAACCCCTTCTCCTGAGATTCAGACTCAGTAGAACTGTATTTTCAACTGAATGTATTTATAGTTACTATTTCAAGTAACTATAGAAGTGGGTTTTGGAACAAAGTGAATACTAATTTTGACTGAGTGAAAAATAACAGCCTCCATTTTTGTGTCAGATTTTGTAGTGCACTGGAATAGGTATCCAAGACCCCACCAGTAACAGGAGAATGATCTGGGCAATGAATAATTCTACTTGAGTTTGTCCACTTTGAAAGCATATTATAAGTGATTATGTAGATTTTTTTAGTGAAAACTGTAAAATAATGTTGACACTACTTGATGTAGTTTTCCTAGAATCTAGGTAGGCTCCCATCTGTATTAGCAAGAATCAGTTATTAGCATCTTTATCCTCTTTTAATTAATTTCATGTATTTATATTTTTCCTTCTTCTGCCACTTTTTATCCACTCATATCCTTTCGTTTTTATTTTTTTTTAATTTGCTGTTGTTTTCTTTCTATCTGTGAAGTTTCCCTTACCTGTTACTCCCTTCCCATTTGCTTTGGGAAATTAAAAAATGTATTTGTTTAGAGAACACTTAGTATCAATAACTGTTTTCCTGAGGTAGTCACCAGTTTTTCTTTCATGCTCTAAAAAAGCATGGAATCATTAGCCTAATTTGCAAAACGTTTTCAAACTATCTATGGATTTCAAACAAACTATGGATCAATTAATATAATTTTTTTTCAGTAAAAGTAGGTAACACACTGAAGAAAACTCCATGGAAGACAGTTTGAAATAATGTCTGTTTCTTCTACGTGCTCCATAAAGAAAGAGGAATTTTGCAGTTGATACAGTTCATCATCTTAAACATGAAGTTGAAAGAGATTTTAAGTACAAGGTAGGACTAACTTAATGAAGTGTTTGTAGAGACAGAAAAAAATCTAGTTATACTGGAATATTTAAATACATTAACCTTATACTCATTTTACTCTCACATTTGAATCCAGAAAGTGTGATACATGTTCCAGCGGAAGTATTTTATGCTACAAGAGTGTAACTCAAGTTATTTATATTAGCACCATTTATTCCAATCTATATTTGCTATATAAACAAACCCTTATTTTTTCTATTGAATACAGGGAAAAAATCAAAATGAAAAGCTTAGGAAGAAAATCACGTCACATTTTCTCCATTATTCACTTAAATAATGTTCAGTGCTAGGAATATGGGAACGAATTCCTAGATTTTTATACCACGTAATTCTTTCATATTTCCTTAAACTAAATTCAGAGGATTACAGATTCAACATAACGTACACACCAAAATTATCCATTATTAAGCTCAGTGTGATTGTTTCATCCAAGGAGGTAAAAATTACCTAAGTCTGAGGCACTAACTATTAAAATTCACCCTGGTGTAGATGGAAATAGCAAAATTTCCTATTGTTTCCCCCAAACAGTATCAACTCAGTTCAGGTATCCAATTCCTTCAGAGCTATCATGTGGTTCTGCTACCTGGGGGACAGCAGGCTGCTCAGGTGAAGGGTAATCACATTTTTCACGGCTTGTAAAGGTGGAACTAATGTCAGGTGAGCAGCTATTCATCCAAGAAAACAGGAAATGACAAGGAAAGGTTATGGGGATCTTTCTTGTGTAGGACCTCCACCTTCAAAATCTTTTCTTGTCAACTTCATCTTGTTTCTGCCTTTTATACTTCCCTGTCTCTTCACTCGTTTTACCCTGCTATTCACCATATCAGTTGAGTAATTTTCCCTGTTTTGGATGCATTTTCTTAACAAGAAAAGTTGACGTATTGTCCATCTCAACAAATTCCTTTATAGAACTTGCAAAACAAAGCTATAAACAAAATTTTTACTGTGGGAGAATAGTGAGTGCAATGGAAAAGAAAAGACAGCTGAAGGATGGTGCTGAAAAGAACATGCTTAAATACTGAAAAATTCTGTATTCAATTAACACTGACTACAAAACAAAGTAGAACCAAATAATTTGGTGAAAACTTTATTTTTTCACTCCACTGAATGGTAATTGCTCTAAGTATACTGATCTGGTTTATCAGAAATAAATGTAATGCCCAGTCCATTAAACCTCTGTCTGGACTTGCACTGAAAGCAAATAATCCCCAGATGATTGTTTTAACACAAATACAGTGCCCTGGCTCTATCCCCCACCTGAAGGAAGGAATATCTATGTTTTATATATTTTTACAAGGCAAAGGTCAAAATTGCTCAAATCCTCAGTGTTAAGGCCTCAATTGAATGACGAGTGGATATTCCATTTGCATAGGTCTGCCAAGACACGACAATCCCTTCTTTCTTCCTTCTCTGTAAAACACATTGTCCAGGAAAAACTCCTGTTTCTTTCTCTGAAGATGGATAGTAGAGCAACCATTACTTAAATACATTAAACTTTAAGCACCAAAGCAGCAGTGAACTATTTTCTTCCCAAATAATAAAGCAGTTATAAGAATTAAGAGTCAGAATCTCAATGAGATACAAATGATAGAATTTAATTGCAAATGGTGATCAAATGCATTTCAAAAGCAAAATTATGGGCAGTGCTTAATGTTTAATCAAGAGAAATATTCCAGCCAAACCACACTTCTTTCTGATAAATCTTCTACAAGACACTTTTGGAAATTATTTAAGTAATTCTACTTCCCTGGAGCAACAAAAATATCCTGCATATGAATTCAGCTATTAAGTCTGTAATGTGAAGTTTTAAAAATCCAAATTACTAGTGGTAATGTCTAAGCTGGAAATCATGAAGGAAATAATCATGGTAAATAAATAAAAGTATTTTTAGCTGAAGAGAGAAGTAATATTGACAAATACTGGTTTTAAAAGACAAGTAAATAATTTAATGTATACCTCAAAATATTCCACTAAAGTATTTCAGTAATAAAAGGAGGCACAGTAATGAAAGATTATTTAGAAGAATTTAAATAACCCTTCAGCCAACTTTCAGATAACCTCATTGATATTTCAGTTTCAAAGCTTTGATAAAATAATATTAAAGAAACATTAATGATGAATCTGTCATTTACTTCTTTTTTTTAAAAAAAATCACCAGTATCTTATCAATTGGTAACTTCTAAAATGAAAATTTGAACAATTTTCCATAAATTACCAACACTTCTTATATTACAATACACTTACAATGAAATACATTTTCTATAGTCATTCTTGCTATCTTTTTCACACCATTAGGTTCATTAATCATTTATACAAAAGAAAAATGCTCACTGTATTACTGAATATTTATACTTCCCTTTACTGAAACACTCCCTTCCAGTACATACAAGAAATTTCCCAGATATAGATGAAAAGAAGAAAAACATACATTTTTTAAAATGAACAGGCATGGAAACACAGTAAGTTAAAGACCAACATGTAAGCATCATGTGCCTCAAATATTTAATTATATTAAAACAAGCAAAATACTTAATTTACCTGACCAGTACTGCTGGTTGCCATGCTGTTTTCTGCTGCTCCTTGACCTTCATTCTGCCTCTCTGTATCATGGGAACCTGCCTCATGCTTGCTTTGAGGTGCTCTCTGTCAATACAAGAGTTTATGAAATTACAAACAGATATTAGGTACAGTTTACCATTCAAAGCTGTGAGCGCATCAATACTGCATCCTCAGGAAGCCACTGAGCAGCACTTTGTATTTCATAAACCTGAGCCTCAAAAATAAACAGCTGCAACCGAACGCCTTCAAAAAACTGCAAGATGAAAGAGAAGCACTTCCTCTGAGGATTACAGCCCTGCAAGACAAAGGATCCGCTGTGGCACACAGCAGCACCATTTTCCACCAGCTGTGCTCACGTCCCTATCAGAAATGTAACAGAATTGGAGCAAACAACTGTCTGCTCTGCTCAGTCACGTGATCCCTGCTTTTACTGGGGACCATGGCCAGCACTGTTCAATTAAGCTTCATGTTCAAAGATGAGTAATTTCTGCTTGAACAGAAGGAAATCTGTACTATAAGAATCCTTCTAAATGTCAAGGACAAACAGTGCAGGAATTATCACTCTAACAGGAAAGAAATTTATACTGCCTGATACTGATCCATCTAAAATTTTGTCAAATTTAACCAACACAGCAAGCTGGTACAGGCAGATTTCAGTTCCTTCAGGAAAACAGATTTTTATACATCTACATAAAAATTAAACTGGCCTCCCTGCTGCTGATAGGCATTTAAATGAGCAGTAATGAAATACGTGAAGTATCAAATGTCATCGATTAATGTGTTTAAAACATTTCAGATTTTCAGAAAGACATGAATAATCCCTGAAAATGGCTGAAGTCCGGAGCTGAAAACATGATTGTTTTTTAAGTATTGTTTTTGTTGCCAAGCTTCATTTCACAGACTGAGAGGCTACTACCTAACAGACAATCTTAATTAATTTATTTAGCCATATATGGGTGTATGTCACACAGTTTCTGCGTGGCTCTGCAATGTTCTTGAGCTGCAGACCTAGGAAAGCACAGTCTGCCTCATCGTGCTTTAAGGATATTTATCTCTGACTTTTATCAATACCTCTCTTCAATGTACACACCCTGAAACATCTTTGGATACTCTCAGTGATTAAATTCATAGAGTATCAGTGGCATAAATAACTCTGTTTTGTTCATCTAAGACACAAGAGTCTCACCTAACATTGAGCAGAATTTCAGAAACCAGTAACTGGCATGTGAAGTGGTAATTTAGGGATAAACTTAAGTGTAAATATAGCTTAACTAAAGGAATAAGGTATTTCAAAAATGCAGGATATTACACAAACTAGTAATATGAGAAAATTGGAAACAACTGTTGGTGACAAATTCCTTGACATTTTACCTTCACTTATGGAAAATGAGTAAGCTACAAAGCAAATCTCAGAGTATTTTAGGACACATGGTGTTACTACTTTTTAAAACCTGATCCCAAATTTTCACCCTCTCTGTCACTGTGCATGAAATGAAACTGCTATTGGTACTCATACAGTACCTGAAAAAACTTTGGTTCTCAGTACAAGAGTGGGGCAGCCAAACAAGTTCAGGCCTTGCTGTACATGACGTGAATTCGGCATAATGCTGAATTCCTGCCTCACAATACATTCAGTCTTGAATAAAGTGTAATTGTGAGCCTGTGTAATTCAAGACATAATTTTCCAGTCACTAAATCACTTTTTGAATCCCATGAAGAAAGCAGTACTGAACATGCCCAGAGGTAAAAATCTGAATGGTTCATTAGCAGGGCTCTGACTCACTGGGTCACCTGAGGGGGAATAATACTCCTCTTCCAAGAACACTCCTGGGGTTGGAGCAAGGTGGTGAAAATGGGCTGTATCTATTAAATAGTTCTGCTGCATCCAGAGCACAGACACACAGATATTTCATTCCCTAAAAAGAAAAGTTTCTGCTCTCCTTTAACACTCTATGCTCCCATTAATATACATTTGTTTGCTACATGCTATTTATGAATGAGAAGCCTTCCAATTCCCCCTAAGCACTTTCAAGAATATGGCATTACAAAAAGTAGCCAACTCAACACACAAATTAATTTGCAAGGCAGGTTTTAACAGTTACTAGCAGGATTTATCTAATTTGAAATGCAGAATGTGCTCTCAATGTGCAAACCCATTACTACTACATGAGTTATTAGCTGGACTTGAACATCAAATCTGTGAGCTCTCAGTGAAGAAACCCTACCACTTCAATCACTGAAGTAATTTGAAGTGAGTTGTGCTCTTCATGCAGACTGGCACAAAGGAGTTAATAACAACAGAGGCAACAGAAAGCAGGTTATTAGTTGAAAACTGTGTAATTATATAAATATGTACAATATATAAATATTATATATATACACACACACATGTGATTAAACATATTTATTTATTTATGAAAACAGCACATATTGATGCACGTGGATAATTATTTTTAATAGATACAGTATTACTGTGAATAAATTAATATTCATCTGACAGACTGCAGAGTAATGGTTAGAAAGGTAATATAACCACTGAAAGTACGTCCCCTCTTCATGGTGCATTTCAACACTGAACCCAGGACCTGTGGAAGAAAATACAGAAGCTACCAACCACAACAGCAAAGAACCAGAGCATGTGAACAGCAGCAGGCTCTGTAAGCCCTATGAGGCACAGCTGCCAGAGAATGGCACTCAGGTCCCCTGGGTTAAACTGCACCACCTGTTTTGAGGGACTACTTTTAGAGAAGGCTTAAGCTTGGTTTGTACCCTCTGTCATTGCTGAATTTTGGCATCAGACCACGAAAGTCAGTTTTCTGAGAGTTCACTTATTTGCTCTTGCAGCAAAATCTTGGGAGACTGCATGTGCCCGTTTACAGGGATGTGGACCTGTTCCTCCCATGGCATTTGCCACAATTTTTTAAGTGCTTCAGAATTCAGCAAGAACTATTATTATCAATTTATTATTTTCCATGTATTTATTAGCAGAAAATAATAAACTCTAGCTAGCATAGTAGACCTTGACTATTTCTGCTAGGAAAGGCAATTACAAATAATTTTACCTTATACTTTGTCAATACCTGAGTTGCCAAAGCAGACACTTACATATTTATCAGAATTGCCATTACTCCATATTAAACGCAATATACATACATGTATAAGTAAAGCATGTATAAGAAAATGGAAAATGCAACAAATGAAACTAAGAAACGGTAAGAAATAGTTTTGCTACAGTTGATTAGAAGACAAAAGAAAAGTCTTGTGGGTCAAATCCTTGAAATGCTCTTGTCTCTCAGTTTAAAACCTGCTGAGCATAATTTCACGAAGAAAAAAAATCCTTCACATTTTATCTACAGCAACACTGCCTTAATGGAAGTACTTCACATATTTCAAGTTACAGATATTATGAAAGAATGGCCTGTACCACTGCTGCCAAGATTTTCCTTTTTCCTTTAAAATAATTTCACATTGTACCAAGAGCTGAAAGTTCTTTTTGGGCAGGTATAACCCTACAGTGGATGGAGATATCACCACTTGCAGGTAAATTACTTCAATTTTTTCTAGAGTTATTCACAAGACTTAGCAATTTGCCAAACCTTAAAAATGTGATAAAATGTGTGTGAGAATTTTCTCAGCTCATTGATTTCCAAAAGCTGATTTTGTGTTGCAGCATTATATTTGGTCTTACTCTTCAAGATACACTGCACTTGGATTCTACAGGCATCACCACAGGGCCTACTCTATCAGCACACAAGCTGTGGTATTTATTATTGTTGTTACCAGATCTTCATAACATAAGGAGCACATTCAATCTGGTTATTGGCACTAAAAACGAAGAAATAAACTCTCCAACCAATTTACAGGTTAGAAAGCCAACATTTCTCTGTTATCAGTGCTGAATGCATGGGGAAATCTCCTCAAAGAATGATCAGGAAGAGACTAACATACCAGGCTACATTCCTGAAACAAATACATATTCATCACATTTCCTGAATGCAGGCATATATGCTAATTAATTCCATGGACTTATCTGGATATAGTTCAGATCTGATGAAGCTTTTTTACTTGAGAGTATCTCAAATATGTGATCAGGTCATAATGTACTTATCTTACCATTCTTTGCTGTCACACACAATCCTTGTTCACAAAACTAAGATATTAGCTAGAACATATTAATTACTGATATAAGAAAGTAAGGAAGCATTAGCTGGAACACAATTAGTCATAGATGTAGGGATTTAACACAAGACCCGGCTAATCTCTGGCATTTGTACTAAGCACTGTATGGTACAAAACTAAGCATTAACCACAGATATGTGGAACAAACACTATTGTGCTAAGATTAAAAGAATTTTCCAGCATTCTCCCACTACTGCATATACTTCTTCTTAAAGAAATGTACTTGTTCAGTAACAGTATCAGGCACAGGATGAAAATATAAAAAATGCCTCATGTTCGAATTTTTCAGTTATACAGACCTTGCAGTGTGACTGCACCACCAGACAATTTCAGAATTAGATCTACCTGTTCTCTGTAAGAGATGGTCATCCCTTGAAAATTATCAAAACACATTACAAAGTATTAGTGAATTACTGAAAAACACACATCAGAAGCAGCTGTGGGAAAAGCACCATAAGCATCAACGTTTAGTAGAGTTGGAAAGCTACAACTTTAAGCTATAAATTTGATTTTGTAAAGCAAAATTTTGGAAAACACATAGAAGCTTCACTACAGAGGCAAGCAAATAGATAATTTATCCCATCCTCTGCTCCTGGTTCAAGAAATTTTTAAATATTAGAAAGCTAATAAAAAAAAAAATCTGGGAATATCTATGCATTGGTGACATGATGCATGACTGACAAAATACATCTCTCATTGTCATTAAGAATGACTTGAAATTTACAGAATTATAGAATAGTCTGGGTTGGAAGGGACCTTGGAAGGTCATCTATTACCCTGTTTTTTCTGAGTTTTTAAAGCCTTTTGAATTTTCGTAAAAATGGAGTCAGATCTTTTTAGTTACTGTACAATATTAAAAGCAGTTTTACCTTTTTCCCACAGATGTAACATAAACAAATCCTTTTTTTTTCATTCTCTGTCCTTTGTTTGCATATTTCTAACCTGAAAACAATTGTAACTGATGGCTGGTCTGGCCAGTTGGCTTGAGAGGTGAAAACTCTAAAAGCCAATCTTCTGCTAGACCCACAAATGTATAAAAAGTAAGAAATAAGACAAAGAGGCTCTCTTTCCGCCTGGATTCAGCCTTGAGCCGGATCGGAAAAGGACCTCTGCCCTGCGAAACCTCTCTCTCCGTGTGACTGCTTTGTGTGTCTCGGTAACAGTCATCTATTCCAAACTCCCTGCCAGGGGCAGGAACATCTTCAAGCAAATCAGGTTGCTGAAAGCCCTGTCTGACCTTGAATGTCTCCAGGGATGGGGCCCCTGCTGCCTCTTGGAAACGTCTTCTAGTGTTTCACTACTCCCAACGTAGAACATTTCTATCTTTTACCTAATCTGAATCAACTCTCCATGAATTTAAAGCCATTACCTCTTCTCCTATCACTATTCCCTGCTAAAAAGTTTCTTACAGGTCCCCTTTAAGCACTCAAAAAATGCAGATCTCCCCAGAATTTCCCAAAAATGGAGTTTCTTTCTGTGTAACTAGCACTGCAGCCAATAAAGGGCATCAAGAAAATCTGAGTATCTTCATATATGTACCTAAACACAGGAAAAAAAAACTGTGCAGATGAATTAGGGTGTGCATAGTGACTGCCTCCTTTACCACCATCAGTGCCCTGGTAACTCTGTCCTGAAACATGTAACTATGCAACCAGATATCCAAACACAGTCCAGATAAGAAACATCATATGAAAATTTCAATATATCAGACCTTCAGCATATGAGGCAGCCAAATAATTTGGTGAAAGGCGTGAAGAACTAAGAACTATTTTTTTCTGTAGCTGCAACTCAATACCGTTTGAGTCCCTGAGCACAACTAAGTTCAAAATAACTGGGTTTTGTTTTTTTTCTACCAGAGGTAAACACTCTGGTGACAGGATCTATCTGACTATACGGGGGGCAAAATTATCTGTTCAGATGTGAGTTAACCAGGCTTTACACCGGAAATGAAAGTGAACAGAGGCTAGGGCTGGCAAGGCAGGAGCCCTAGCTGGTGGAAACACAAGGACAATGCACAGAGCTGAGGTAAGAGGAATGTCCTTGGGCACAGGCACACAAGGAAGAACAAGGTGCAGCAGAGCTGCCTTGTTGGGAAAGTCCCCAAGCCTGTGCTAGGCAACGGGCACAGCCAGGAGCCACTCTCTGGCATGTCCGTGCACTGCTACTCGAGCAAGTAGGAGAGGTGAGGGCACAGGAATGTGGACTAACAACTGCTGGAATAGCTGGGAAGCAGGGGGTTACAATCAGTAGCACAAAGTACAGCTGAAGGCAAGCCAGAGTTAATGCTGAGACCAATACTGTCCAAAAGCTGCAAGCTGGGACACAGTGCAGCCTCCCCAAGCTGAAGAAGCTGATACAGCACAGGGTTCAGCTGCCTTCCAGAGGGACCTGGATGGTTCCTGGATTTCTCCCTGGTGGGAGAAATGGGCTGAGAGGCAGCTCAAGCTGCTCAATGAAGGGAGTGAAAAGTCCTGCACCTGTGAGGGAACAACCCCAGGCCGGAACAGTCCAGCTGGGAAGTACCTGGAGGTCCTGGTGGGCCATCCCTTCAAAGGCCTTGTGGCAGAAAGTCCAACCGTGTCCTTTCCTGCAGTGAGGGGCATACTGCCAGCAGGGCCAGGGAGGTGGCCCTTCCTCTCCACTCAGCATCCAAAGTCCTGTTCAGGCCGGCTCAGCACAATAAAGCTGGATTTACAATGGATTCACTGAAATAAGTCCTGTGCAGGCTACAACAGTCCTTAAGGGTCCTGAGCACCTCTCCCACACAGAGAGGCTGAGAGAAGTGAGAGAAGGCTCTCCCTGAGTCTTCTCTTTCTCCACTTTCTCAGGTGGAGAAAGAGAAGGCTCAGGGAGATCTTGTCAGTATCTGTAAACACCTGCACTGACTCACATCAGTAGATCAGGCAACTTTAATTTCACACACTACAGTCTGCATCACTTAAAAGAATTGATTTCCCCCCAAATCCTGGAACTATGAAACTACAATTTTATGAACTGGAAAAATATACATCCTTTAGTGATCCAAATGATGCTCTGAGCTTTTTCTGTAGTTATTTTGGGTGAAGACAAGCCATAAGATATTCATGTGACACACACAATTTCATTTATCAGTCCAAGAAATGGAGTTGACATTCTAAGTGAATTTCCATGAGAGTATTTTTTGCTAATGGCAATTACTGCTATGGATGTTGTAATTTACAAGAAACATCCTGTATTTCTTAATATAGAACCCTGTACTTAAATACTAAAAATATGTAATATTGATATATATTATACGACTGTAATGAAGTCTGACAGAAGCTCTATTCATCCTTTTTTTACATCTTACCTCTTTCAGAGGACAAGCAGATCATGAAGGTGCTTATAAGAGATTCATAACTAGAAATGTGTGCACAACTGATTGTTTTAATTATTTCTAAAACCAGGACTCAGCCTTTATAAGCACATTGACATTTTTACTGAAATTTCAAGCTAAACTTTCAACTTATATATGACTACTGATTGAAGCTCCACAGACGTATGAGGACTAATACAAGTCATCCTCAGTTCATTAGAAACAGGGGCAAGTAATAGTGTAAGAATATTAACTGCCTGATCAATTGTGACATTAACAGCTGATAGGAGTAATCCTGCCTACCACTTTATTCAAATATTTTGGGTTTTTTACAGAAAATACACATACCATAATAAAAAAGGCAAGTTATTGTTCACTAACCTCTGCTTCCGCTGCTTGTGATTGCAGGAGCTGTCGTATACGAAGAATGTCCTTCTCTATTTGTTGAATTCTGGCCACCCTTGCCTGAAATGAATGGATTTTCACATTTGATTTTGCTCAAAAATTCCTTTTATTTATTGTACAGAATGACAGCATGAAGAGCTCTTCACAAATACTGCCAACTACAGAACAAACCTGTTTCAGTAGGTACACGCAGCAGGTACTACATGGAGTAATTCAAATGTTCTTCATAATGAAAGGAATGATTGCAAGCATTCAAAACATGCATGGGTAATTGGGGTTTTAATAAAACTGAATAATCATTTGGATGTAATAGGTCATCACACAGAACACATTCAGGTATTAAAAAATGCTCCCCTTAACTTGCACAATATTCTTGTTTCTGAAACTGGTATTTTATGCAGATCTTTAGCAAATTGTTTCACTTTTATCTCAAAATATATGAATTTTACTTGCATTACAGAGATCAGAGAGATACTTTTATCTCTCAGACATAAAAGTAGAGTGTCTTTGAAGGTATGAGACCCTGACAGATTTCTACTATATTCAGTTGCTATGTTGATTGGGGAATTTTGCTTTATGCCCAGCCTCTGAGATTTTATGCTCCTACTAATCTCAAAGAATTTAACAAGCTAAGTATTGAAAAAAAACCCAAACCTACATACTGATTCTTTGGTTTTATTTGTGATTTTACAGACATCTCTGAATCAGTCTTTTACAGGCATATTGCTAATCATTTCCCACTGCAACCATACTGTGGTTAGAAAAGAGAATCTTAAGAGACTCCAAATGTAACAGGATCCACATAATCCACACAACTGTAGAGTGAAGCACAGGATGCATTATCAGTCTGTTAAACACTAAGTGAATGAGCTTGACAATTTAATAAATTCATACTGGACTTTAAATGTGGGCTGAAGACCAAATCGATTAAACAGTTGGGGTTTTTTTTGTGCCATGGATAGATTAATAAAATGGACATATGGCTGAAAAAAGTTCTGATACCTTCACTTGATTAACATTTACAGTGCTATATTGGAAAAGCAACCTAGTGGACACTGTAAAGATCAGCCTTATAACCAACCTTGCTTGATACATTTATAGTCTGAAAATGGAAATAAGATGAACTTTCAAGAGGTGCTGATACCAAAAGATGCACAAAAAATAGAAACACAATGCTATCTAGAAAATTAAGAAATACAAAAGAAAACAACCACAAAATATGAATTACCGAAACACACGTCAGAAGCAGCTGTGGGAAAAGCACCATAAGCATCAACGTTTGGTAGAGTTGGAAAGCTACAACTTTAAGCTATAAATTTGATTTGATTTTGTAAAGCAAATTTTTGGAAAACACATAGAAGCTTCACTACAGAGGCAAGCAAATAGATAATTTATCCCATCCTCTGCTCCTGGTTCAAGAAATTTTTAAATATTAGAAAGGTAATAAAAAAAAATCTGGGAATATCTATGCATTGGTGACATGATGCATGACTGACAAAATACATCTCTCATTGTCATTAAGAATGATTTGAAATTTACAGAATTATAGAATAGTCTGGGTTGGAAGGGACCTTGGAAGGTCATCTATTCCAAACTCCCTGCCAGGGGCAGGAACATCTTCAAGCAAATCAGGTTGCTGAAAGCCCTGTCTGACCTTGAATGTCTCCAGGGATGGGGCCCCTGCTGCCTCTTGGAAACGTCTTCTAGTGTTTCACTACTCCCAACGTAGAACATTTCTATCTTTTACCTAATCTGAATCAACTCTCCGTGAATTTAAAGCCATTACCTCTTCTCCTATCACTATTCCCTGCTAAAAAGTTTCTTACAGGTCCCCTTTAAGCACTCAAAAAATGCAGATCTCCCCAGAATTTCCCCAAAATGGAGTTTCTTTCTGTGTAACTAGCACTGCAGCCAATAAAGGGCATCAAGAAAATCTGAGTATCTTCATATATGTACCTAAACACAGGAAAAAAAAATTGTGCAGATGAAATCAATTGCTTGCATGATTTGCCAAGTATTACTGAGTCCTCCAAAGGGCCAGGAATTCTACCTGCCTTTTCCAATTTTAGTCCAGAGATTTAAACATCAGATCAGTCATCTAATTATTATTTTGTCCTTTACAGGGAAACTGGGGAGTTTGACTAACCAGGAGCGTATTTTATGCCAAACACTACAAAAGCAGATAAAAGGAATGCATTTCTTACCACAAAGGGGTAGAGCCTAATGGCAAATGGGCAAAAGTCAGATATACACAATGGAACAAGCAACAGCAATGTTTTTAACTTCAGAATCTACTTGAGAAATATCACCTTTGATTTTTATTTGTTCATACTACATTCCCATTTATTGTTATATTTACTTGTAACTTTTATTAACACAAATAGTTGTATAAACTAACTTTACATCTGAAGTGACATATTATGTGGCTTTCCCTGCCCCAGTAAGGTGTCTAACAAAACAAAAATAAAATTGCCACTCCACAATCACAGTGACAGAAAAATAATCACTATACAGAAAGTAAAAATAAGGAATTACATTTTGTTTTAAAAATGTTGTCTGGCTTTTTTGTTTGGTTGGGGTTTTTTCCCAAAACAGACATGTATACTAGACAAACGCATTAATGGCTTGATGTACATACGAGACCATTGCATAAATATAACAGTGCTGAAACGTTTATCTGCGTGAAACAACAGGATCTAAATTCTCTTCTATCTTTAGTGGTCTGCTGTTTTAGCAAACTTTTACAGATCTTGGGATAAATTCTTATAAGAATGGTAATTTCATGTAAGATTTTAAGGAACTCTTAAACTCAAAAAAATGAGATCCTTTTTGTTCTCACTTGAATGAAAAATAAATTCTATGAGAACATGAATTCAGTCTTAAAACTGAATCACAATAACTTCTGTAAATATATAAAGTGTTACACAGATAGAACAAGTGAAACAGCTTTGGCAAACCCCATGTCAAACATTAATTCAGGAACTCCTAAGATGTTTCAACATCATCCTGGCAGCATTCTTCCCCCTACCAAATTTAAAACCCCCCAACAGTCAGGGAAGATTGATTACTTCCCTGCAAATTCAGCTTAATTACTTCCATATAGTGGTGTAACTACAGCCAAATTGTATGTCTGAATAATTTTGATCCCTGCCTGTGTGCATTTAGAATGCTGTCAGCAGCTTAGCCTGCCTATTTAGCTTAATTGACCTGTCTTAAGTTGCAATGCAAGATGCAACCAAAGGTATCTATTCTATTACCATCTGCTAAAATCAGGTGGGGCAGTGTTCTTTATCTCTTCCATGACCCATCCTCTGCCCAGGGAGATATCTTCTGTTAATGGGCCATTGATTCTCACTGCATGACTGATAAAATTACATTATCCCATTGTGAGATGATCCACTTAATGGGAGGAGGCAAGCATTCCTACCTGGACAGAATCTGAAAGTCAGAACACCAAGGCAGCCTGTTTCCACTGGATTCCCAGTGGAAGACAGGACCCATTTCACCAACATTGAACCTTCAGAGGAAAACTACACCCTTCTACAGGATCATCTCTACTTCAACAGAATCACATCTGTCACTCCAGGAGGACTTAACTGGACTGCTGCCAACAACCTGACCAACAGAATACAACAGGGTTGTATTCTGATTCTGTCCGTGTTTTCTTTTTGTTTGTTTGCTTTTTTTGTACTACTACATTTTATTTTCATTTTCCTAGTAAAGAGCTGTTATTCCTATTCCCATATCTTTGCCAGAGAGCCCTTTAATTTCAATATTATAATAATTCAGAGGGAGGGGCTTTACATTCTCCATTTCAAGGGAGGCTCCAACCTTCCTTAGCAGACACCTGTCTTTCCAAACCAGGACATCACATTCCTCTAACTTAAGCCTGCAACAGCAACAGAATTTTCCCAGGAGTTTTACTATGCAGGACCTTCTCTTGGGACACACTGACACAAACTGCAAAGGGCATCACCCCTGCTAAAAAACCTCACTAACAGCCCTACAGCTCCCACATCAGGACCAGTGACTCTCCAGACTGAAGCTGAGTCTGTCTGAGAACATCAGCACAGACAAATCCCCACACAGCCCTACACAATTAACCTGACAGCTGCAGGGTATCTCTTTGGCCAAGTACTTTTAACTGTAAGAATTTTCTGAGAAGTCCTACTCACCTAGTAATCACTAGATTACTCACTTTAGAGTTTAAAGCAGTTATTCTGACTACCTCTTGTAATCAGAACAGCTGCTTTAACTTAAATGTAAAACCAAATTAGAAATGTTTCTCATGTAGCAAAATTTTGTGTTGAGTCAATCTAGTGAGGGAGAGCCTAAAAAGACTTTGTGTTGAAAATACTGATTATTGTCACATTCACCATAAAACCCCTAAATCTTACTAAGTTGGTTATTTAATACAGAAGTAAATGGTAATAAATAATTCAAATTGTTGCTTTCCTACTATGGGGGACTATTTTTTATAACCAGCAGCCAAATAATTATTTAATTTATGATTTATACATGATTACATTCTGATTTATACTTCTAAATGGGTGTGCCATGTGGTTAGATATGTACATATCCTCATCAAGAATGCAAAACAACTCTTGCTGAGAGCAAACAACATCCAGATATGTATGTGAATTATATTTTACTTGAATACCTTGTCTGAGAAGATTATCCCCTGATACATCTCTTCTGGCTAAGGAAAGTTAAGAACAGTAGTTGGATTTTATTCTAAGCTTACAAGCATGAAGAAACGTAGCAAAAATATGTAATATAAAGCAGTTGCAAACACACTGGTTTTCTGAAGCTAAAATGGTAGAAAATTGTACAGAAATCATCATTAAAAAAGTATTTTCTCTTGAATAAATTGTCTACATCTGCTGAAACAAAAAACTTATTTACAGGAGGCAGATGAGGACACTTTTTTGCTGAGCAATTACTTCCTATGTACTGATTCCTATTTTTTTATTCAAAAGGCTAACTAAATGCTGTGTTTACACAGTTTAAAGATACATTTATACCAATACTTTAATAAATATGCAGAAAAAAGGAAAGCCTTTTCCCTTGCTTCCAATGGTGAGAGACAAACTCTACCTGTGCTCGCTTCTCCATGTCCTGACAAGTACCCAGTTGTTCTTCCATTGCAGCTCTGATTTGCCTAGCCTCATACTCCAGCTGCCTTCTGGTCATATCTGTTTGCAAGGAGAACTGAAACCAGAGTACAGGGAAGGAATTTTAGCAAATAACATTTATGTAAACAATGTATTTCTCAGAATGAAAAGCAGAACAATTACTCTTCTACAACAAATTTAATAAACAAACAAAACATAGTAATAGATTCTTAAAATATGATTGCATTATGAAAAACAAGAACACGATGTTCAGCCAGCAGACTACATCTGAGTTTTGTCAAATGATTAAATATA
Organism: Hirundo rustica; assembly: GCF_015227805.2. Classification (NCBI taxonomy): domain Eukaryota; kingdom Metazoa; phylum Chordata; class Aves; order Passeriformes; family Hirundinidae; genus Hirundo; species Hirundo rustica. The sequence continues at coordinate 46,027,091 of NC_053488.1, forward strand.
ACAAGCATTGAGAAAGTATCATTCCTTACAGGAACATCTGGCTGCTACCAACAAAATTATGTGTGCCATCTGAACTGGCATTTTCAAAAATATTCAGAAGTATCAAGCTACTCTACATAGTGATGGTATTCATACTACTGGTATTTACCTTATTTCTAACTACCCTGTGAAAAGAGAACACGTGTTAACCCCAGGAGGAGCAATACAGCTTAAGCAAAGACTTTCGAACTAAATGAAACTTCGAGGCAGGAGCAAAGCCCTTCACTGGCTTTGGACAATTACTCAGTCTGTAAATGAGTGAGTCTCCACGACCGGTCCTTCCAGAGGACTTCACCAAGGTCAGTTCAGAAAGTCTAAACAAGACAATTAGCAAGCACCAAATGGGATCTATAATTTTGCTGTGCCTAGACTAAGTAGTAATGGATCTAAATTGCCACAAAAGGCCTTTAGTGTAGATGTTAAGTAATGCATTCTAATCCTAAGAGAAGTTAAGTGAATCTATATCTATGGAACGGGGAGACAAGCTTAAAACCTACAACAGTGACACAGATACAGCTGAGAGTGCTTTGAGAAAGTGCTGCACTTCCTCTAAATCTTTCCCAGGCCTTCTCCCTTGGTTCGGGTTCTTGGCTCTGCTAAGCTCAACTATGACTCAGTATACTTCTGCCCAGTGAAGAAGTGTTTCTATTTCCAGAAGGCTGACTGATCCTTCACCAGGTGTGACTCTCTCAACCACACCTTCCCAACTCTATGTGTGAAGGAATGCACTGCAAATACATCCACATTGCTAACATCTAACAGGAAATCCTGCATTATGTGGGATATCAGACATCCTTATGATCCCAGGTAACAGTGACTTGACTATGAATAGTTTGGAGGTGCCAAGGTAAAAGCTTACAGCAACACCTGCACAGGCTACAGAGTAACTTTACTGATTGTTATGAAATAACAGCTCTTGAGTACAGTGTCTTATGCTAATATTACTCTCAAAACTAGAAAATCCAGTGAACAAAAAAACCAGGGGGGAATAGAGTTAAGGGAGTGTACTGACATGCAATTAATTTGCCATAATGGCTTCTCAGTGCTCCTCTGACTTCACTAACATTTATACTGATATGTATGAATTTTGATGTATAAAATTCTATGTGAAAAATGCATTTAGGATAAGTTATCATTACATACTGAATGAAAAAAAAATTTTTGAACCAAAGTGATAGTAGAGAATGAGACCAAATTAATAAAATACACCCAGCATCTAAACAGAGACTGTAGCACCAGACACCTCACCAAGCACTCAGAAGGTACTTACATTTTCAGTAAGGGGGAGACTATCAATCCTCTTAGTCAGGTTCTGAAGCTGGGCATAATACCAGTCCTTTTCTTTCTCTTCCTTCTCAAGCTCCGCAAGCAACAGAGATCTATTAAAAGCAGGAGGAGCATTAACACCTCATTTCCATCTGGAGATGGAAGATGAGGTTTGAAGAAGACACTAAAGAGACAACTGAGTTCAGTTCCCTGGCCCTGGCTAATCAACCTATCCACTCCTCTGTGCTAAGTATTTCAGAGCCTCATCTATGAGAGAGAAAAATATACATATTTCTCTAAAAAACACACTTTGAAATCCAAAGCTAAGAGACCATTTGTGAAAGCAAACACAGTTATCAGTCATGCGTTAACCTGCACCCTTGCTTCTTTCAAAAAGATACTTTGTATAGTGCAAACAACATTTAGGAAAAGGTCTGTCACAGAAGCAAGCACAACCTTCAATCCTGTTACCGAATTGAGAATCTTCAACTTTGCACTGTCCTTTTACTCATTTTGTCACCCATAGCAAAACTATGGGTAAAGCATGCAAAACAAGCCATTTCTGTGAGTGTCTAAAATACTTTAAACCAGTGTTTTCCACCAAATGTTACAGACAAGACACATTTGCAGCTGTTAAAAACATTTTAAATGGGTATTGAGACGTTAATTTTGAGGATCTAAGGATTTTTAGGAAAGTTAAGATAGTAAGTTGCTGAATTAGCTGAAGTAGATAGGTAAGCTTTGTTCACAGTTAACAGAAGCCAGATCTTAGACAAGCTACCCTGGATTTAGTAATTCATTGCTTGTCAGCTTTATGTTTATGTAGCCTGTAACGAAAAAACAAGATGCGGTAAATAAGATATAAGATAACTGCAGACTTCCTGCTTAAAGAACCCATTCAACGCAGGAAAATATAAGTTTTACCAAGGATTCTTTGTCACAAATGCTTTGAAAAGGCAGAAAGGTCAGGACATGGAAACCTCATCTTACTTCCTCATTTCGGGTGACCCCTCCCCAGAATAGACCCCCCACTCATTTTAGGAAACAAAGTACACATGCTTAATAGCCTTTTTGCCAATTAGCATAAGAAGCGAGGAATGGGAGGTGACTGGGGTATGAATATGTATTTGTATTTTGGGTAGTCAACACTTTTGTAAATAAAAGGCTTTGTAATTACCTGTGAATTTCGCAGTGCGCATTAGGGAAATATCCTGCTGTGCTGCCCGGCTGTAATAAACATACACTTTCTAACCTTAAACTGTTAGAGAGTTTTTGTCCGTCACAGTTGGGTATCGATACTAGATCAATACCCATATTTCTTTAATAAGTAATTTTGGCGAGCCAGCCAGGAGACTGCTCTCTCTGGCCGTAGGGCTAGCGGGATCCAGGACTCCTCTGGGCGACCACCTGGAATTTTCTGGGAAGAGAGCTCCTGCGGTCCTGCTGACTACATAGGGAAAGACCAGAACCTGCTGGAACTACAGACAAAAGGTATGTTTATATTTGAAAAGAGGTACCTTGGTATAGGTGGTTGGTAAGACACTGAGAGACGTCTTGTGCACAACATATGACTCTTGGGTTTGTTTGTAAAAGTTGTGACAGCTCTGCGGAGCTTGGTATCTGTGGTTTGGTAGTCCGTGTCCCGTAGCGGGAACAGTGGCAAAACCTGTCTTTTGTTGTGTCATCTTGCAGTTTAAAGATGACTTGGTAGTCCGTGTCCCGTGAGGGGGCAGCGGCAGCAGTAAAATAACCGGTGTTGTTGTTGTGTATTAAGAGCAGTGGTGGCTTCGGTTACAGTTTGTGGTTTAAAGGTACCTTGACAATCCATAATCCGCGTGGCTAGCCCTTTTTGGGATGTGAAGGGTCCCATTGTGGGTCGCGGAAAATCCCAATTGCGTCCCCGTGTGCGTCGGGTGTGTGTGGTGTGAACGGATCTGTGTTTTGTGGTCTCGTGGTTTTGTGTGTTCAGGTGTGGAAGAATTATTGGTGCACCGTATGTATCGTGGTCTGTGAGAGTTTGTGTGTTTTGATTTGTGTGATTTTGGAGTGTGTTAGTAACCTGTGTAAATGTTTTTAGGAGTTTTGCAGGCTTTAAGTTGTAAAAGCCTTTTGAATTCCCCGTCTGTTCAGCGGAGGGATACCTCTGTTTGCAAGAGCGGAAGGATTTAACGTGTTTGTATTGCATCCAGATTGTGCGCTGGAGGGGAATTAGACTGTGTGTGAGCTTGAGCATGTGCTTTTAGCAACAAGATTTTGCTGACGTTTTGTTAGGTGAAAAAATGCATTTGTGTAAGATTACATTGTTTATTTTCTGAGCTAAAAGGAGCAAGCGGCGTAAGGGGGTTTGAAACCGGAGCCAGCCCCAGCAATCGTGGGGGGTGATTTGTTTCCGTAGTAACCGCAGGGGAATCCAGGCTCTGCAGCCTCGGGCCGCATCTCTAAACACCCTGTAAAACCCTAAGAAGTTCTGTTGGCGAGTGAGTGTTTTAGTTAAAGGACAAAAAAAAAAAAAGTTTTTGTTTGTTTGTGAGGCTTGCAGTTGCTAGAGTGTGTGGTAATATTTTAGAGTCCTAGTGGTGTAGTCCCTAACCACAGAGGAGTGGAGAGGCAGCGTGGGATCAGGGTTACCCCCCCACCTCCTTCTCATGGAGGGATTTGCATGTGGCTTCCCGGCCGAAATCCATAGGATTTTTCAGCGAGACCTTGTTGAAACTTCTGGTGGAGTGTGTTTGGGGTCGTGAGGGACCCCTGGCTATCTTCTTTGTGAACCTAAAACAGTTGGCGTTTGGAGCTGGGTCTCCCTGAGAAAAGGCTTTGTGTGCAGAAAGCAGAGAGCCCAGAACTTATGCCCACAGCTAGCAGAAATAGCCGAGAAATTTTTGGTGCTGAGATATGATTAAGCAGCATTCACCTCATTGGGCAGACCTGCAACTGCTACTTGATGCCTTAACAGAAACTGAGAAGCAATTAGTTTTAAAAGTGGCTGGGGGATCTGGCTGAGGATGATTGTAGAACGACACAGGAAGATATTAAAGATGTATTTCCCCTTCAAGACCCAGGTTGGGATCCTAATGATGATGAGGGGTTAGGCTGGTTAAAGAGACACCAAGAACTGACAGTAAAAGGGCTAGAAAGGGCAATCCCCAAAACCATAAACTGGTCAGCCTTACATGCTATCAAACAGGGCCCCTCTCAAACACCTTCTGAATTTCTAGATCACCTGTGAGACGCAATGCGCCGACACACCACCCTGGATCCTGGATCTGATGAAGGAACACAGCAATTAACAAATTTATTTTTAGGACAATCCACAGGAGATATCAGGCGGAAACTCCAGAAGATCCGGGGTCCAAACAGCCAGAATTTAGAAACTTTTTTAGATGAGGCCTGGAGAGTTTTTAGTAACCGGGAAGAAGGGTATAAACAAGGGATGAAGAAACTAGTAGCAGTAGTAAAAGAAGGAGAAAAAGGAAAACATGGACAAGGTCCACCAAAACAAGGACCACCCCAACTAGGAAAAGATCAATGTGCATTTTGTAAGAAATTTGGTCACTGGAAAAACCAGTGTCCAGAATTAAGAAAGGGTAATGAACATAGAAAAGGTGATCAGAAAAAAGAAAAAGTAGTTACTCATTTAAAGGAGGACTGAAGGGGACCAGAGGGCCCTACCCTAGGGGACCCTCTGGTTATAGTTAAACTGGGGAACAAAGGAAAAGAAGTGAAATTTTTGATAGACACAGGGGCAACATTTTCAGTGTTGAATAAGGCCCTAATACGTGTAACCAATGACTATGTTACGGTAAAAGGGGCAACTGGCCAATCTGAAAGAGCTTATTTTTGCAAACCATTGAAGTATAAATTGGGAAAACAGTGGGGCATCCATTGATTTTTATACATGCCTAATGCTCCATCTGCACTTTTGGGCAGAGATTTGCTGGAGCAGCTGGAGGCAAGAATAATATTCAAAAATGGGGAAATTAGTTTGGAGGTAAAGGATCAACAATATGTAGAACTGTTGAGCTTAATGCTAATAACCAAAGAAATTGAAGTGGCAAGTGAAAAGGAAAATTTTAGGAAAATAATGGATCAAGTATTTCCAGGAGTGTGGGCCTCCAATATACCAGGAAGAGCAAAGAATGCACTACCAGTGCAAATCAGGCTTAAAGAAGGAGGACAGCCAGTAAGGGTTAAACAATACCCCCTAAAGAAGGAAGATATAGAAGGGGTTAGCCCCATTATTGAGAACTTTCTGCAACTAGGACTACTGAGAGAGTGTCATTCTGATTTTAATACTCCTATTCTGCCAGTAAAGAAACCTGATGGGTTATGCAGATTAGCACAAGAGTTAAGGGCTGTTAACAAGGTAACTGAAGACTTGTATACAGTGGTTGCCAATCCCTACACCTTATTAACCCGTTTAACACCTGAACTAACTTGGTTTACTGTTCTAGATCTAAAGGATGCTTTCTTTTGCCTCCCTCTCCATGAAGCCAGCCAGAAAATTTTTGCATTCGAGTGGGAAAGGCCTAAAACGAGAAGAAAAATTCAGCTCACATGGTGTGTGTTACCACAGGGGTACAAGAACTCCCCCACTATATCTGGGGAACAGCTTGCCAAGGATTTAGAGTCCTGGGAACCTCCACCAGGAGAAGGACAGTTACTCCAGTATGTGGATGATCTCTTAATAGCCACCTGGACCCAGGAGACATGCATGGACTGGACGGTAAGCCTCCTAAACTTTCTAGGCCTGCAAGGGTATCGAGCATCCCAGAAGAAAGCCCAAATGGTGAGGCAAACAGTTATTTACCTGGGTTACAAAGTAACTGCTGGACAAAGGACTCTGGAGCAGGATCTCGAGAAAGCAATATGCCAGACCCCAAAACCTCAGACAGTGAAAGAGCTAAGAACCTTTTTAGGTGTGACAGGGTGGTGCAGACTGTGGATTTATAACTATGGGTTGCTTGTTAGACCTCTGTATGCCTTGATCACAGAAGGGAGCAGAGATCTCCAGTGGACAAAAGATGCAACCCCAGCCTTCAACCAACTAAAGAAAGCCCTTATGTCAGCTCCAGCCCTGGGACTTCCAAACGTGAGTAAACCATTTTTCCTGTTTTCTCATGAGAAGCAGGGGATTGCCTTGGGAATATCAGCACAGAACTTAGGCCCGTACTGGAGGGCAGTGGCCTATCTTTTCAAGCAACTAGACACAGCAGCTAAAGGATGCCCAGGGTGCCTCAGAGCAGTTGCAGCTGTAGCAATAAACATCCAAGAAGCACACAAATTCACCCTAGGCCAGAAGATGACTGTGCTAGTATCTCACACAATGTCTGCAGTCCTTGAGGCAAAAGGGGGACATTGGCTCTCCCCACAGAGGTTTCTGAAGTACCAAGCCATACTACTAGAACAAGATGATGTTGAAATTGTGGTAACTAACCCAGCTTCCTTCCTCAGCGGGAGTACGGGAGAACCAGTGATCCATGATTGCCTGGAGACCATTGGAGCCACCTACTCAAGCCGCCCAGATCTGAAGGACACCCTGTTTGAGGATGCTGAGACCTGGTTTACTGATGGAAGCAGCTATGTCATCAGTGGAAGAAGGCATGCTGGGTATGCAGTTACCACAAGCAAAGAGGAAACAGAGTCTGGACCATTACCGACTAATACATCTGCACAGAAGGCTGAAATAATTGCCTTAATCCGAGCCCTAGAGCTGGCAAAAGGAAAAGAGATCAACATCTACACGGACTCAAGGTATGCATTCAAAGTAGTTCATGCTCACAGAGCCATCTGGAAGGAAAGAGGACTGCTGAATTCACAAGGCAAGAGTATTAAACATGCACAAGAGATACTGAGGCTATTAGATGCCATACAACTGCCTGAGAGAGTAGCCATAATGCACATAAATGCACACCAAAAAGCGAGCTCTGAATTGGAAGAAGGGAATATGCTGGCGGACAGAGAGGCAAAAGATGCAGCAAAAGGTGAGGTACCTAGTAAGGCTGTTGAGGCAGCATTGATTCCAGATGGAAAAATTTCTATTGAAGGTAAGCCAGTGTACAATAAGAAAGATAACTAACTCATCAAGGTAGAAAAGGCAAGTTATAATCAGGAGGGATGGGCTGTAACAGAAGAAGGGAAACTTGTAGTACCCTCCTATTTGTTGTGGTCATTAGTACAGAGGGAACATGAGAAAACACACATGGGGATAGATGCCCTGTATAACCCTTTGCAAGAAGAATCATGGCCAGGAAATTGCAGGGCACAGTGATACAAGTAACTCATCAGTGTAGTCTTTGCCTGTGAACTAACCCTAAAAATACCCCAAAGCGTAAAGTGGGACAAACTGGGAAAGGTTGTGGACCTGGGCAACAATGGCAAATTATTTTACAGCACTGTCCAGGAAGGGAGGGTATCGTTACCTATTGGTGTTAACTGATACCTTTTCAGGATGGCCAGAAATTTTTCCTGCCAGGACAGTTGAGGCCTGAGAAGTGACCAAAGCGCTGACCAAATAAGTGGCTAGAACTCAAAACAGAGAACTAGATGGGCCGGTACATGATGTACAACCTGGGGATTAGGTGTATGTTAAGTCTTTTGCAAAAAAACCCTTGGAACTACAGTGGGAAGGACCACTCCAGGTGCTCCTCACTACCTTCACTGCAATCAAGATCAAAACAGAAGGCCTGGATCCATCACTCCTGAGTGAAGAAAGCCCAGAGGGAATTTTGAAGGTCACACCAGGCAATAACGAACTGAAGCTGAAGCTCACTCAGAACAACAAATATATGGACTAATAGTTATTATGGACATTATGCTGAAAGTTGTAACTATTGTAGTAAACGCATCCAGGCAAACAGACAACTTCACTTGTGTGTATAGGACAATGCAGTGTCTGTCTTAGGACAGCATGCCCCATCATAAAGACAGACAGCCAAACTGTGAATAAGACTCAATTCAATTTGTGTGTTTGCAATTTTGTTAGAATTAAGAGATGTGATTTTTCCTATCGGGCACTTGTAATATCACATCAATATATAAAGGCCAACCTAGCCACTGTGCAGAAGATACTGCCTGTGCCCACAGGAATGAATTTGACTTCAGTTGCTCAATTGTTGAAACATCATGAATTGAGAGAAATCTTAAAAGAAATTAAAGATGAAGGGAAAAAGACACTAATTACTATACACCATGACACAGAGACCATCAAAGAGGTTTTTAAAAGGCTTGAGGAACATTTGTCTCATCATTGGTGGGATGTGCTTTTTGGGTGGTCACAACAGCAACTGGAATATTGAATACCTTAATCCACCCCATAGTTGTGTTGCTTATTTTGGTCAGCGTAAGTTTAGTGTTATCCACTGTAATACTTGTTTGGAATTGGAGGATGCTATGACGAGTGGCAGCTTTAACATCACTGTCAAAGGCGTATGTATGACTTGGTCTTGAGAGACACTAGCTGTACAACTGGGATAGATGAGGAAGACTCTGTATACTGAGTAAAAGAATTTACTCATTTCAAAGAAGAAGTGGGGAATGAGACGTTAATTTTGAGGATCTAAGGATTTTTAGGAAAGTTAAGATAATAAGTTGCTGAATTAGCTGAAGTAGATAGGTAAGCTTTGTTCACAGTTAACAGAAGCTGGATCTTAGACAAGCTACCCTGGATTTAGTAACTCACTGCTTGTCAGCTTTATATTTATGTAGCCTGTAACGAAAAAACAAGATGCGGTAAATAAGATGTAACTGCAGACTTCCTGCTTAAAGAACCCATTCAACGCAGGAAAATATAAGTTTTACCAAGGATTCTGTGTCACGAATGCACTGAAAAGGCAGAAAGGTCAGGACACGGAAGACTCATCTAATTTCCTCATTTCGGGTGACCCCTCCCCAGAATAGACCCCCCACTCATTTTAGGAAACAAAGTACACATGCTTAATAGCCTTTTTGCCAATTAGCATAAGAAGTGAGGAATGGGAGGTGACTGGGGTATGAATATGTATTTGTATTTTGGGTAGTCAACACTTTTGTAAATAAAAGGCTTTGTAATTACCTGTGAATTTCGCAGTGCGCATTAGGGAAATATCCTGCTGTGCTGCCCGGCTGTAATAAACATACACTTTCTAACTTTAAACTGTTAGAGAGTTTTCATCCGTCACAGCTGGGTATCGATACTAGCTCAATACCCATATTTCTTTAATAAGTCAGTATCATAAGCACACTGCATAGCTGAGTAATAACTGAGAAAGACAAAATGAATAATATCTGCAGACTAACAAGAGAAAAAATCTATTTTCACATACGTTTTTTTCAATCCTGCATGAACTGGATTTTATATAATTCTACATGTTATTAAATAGTGAAATAATGCTCATGGCTACCACATTCCTAAAAATATATATTAAATTTTTCCAGCAAAATCTGGCTAGTAGGAATAAACAGAAAAGCCACACTTATTTTTTTAAATACAAACTTATAATTTCTTTCTTAATGCTGTCTGTGAGTACTGTTCTTCCTTCTGATGTTTTAATATTGCTAATTAACAGAAAAAATTACAAAATCAACACTCAGCCAGAAGACAGAAAACTGCATGCAAGTTTGCCTGGTATTATTTCCCATCCCCTGACTTTTGCAACCCTCTTTGGCTGTGGCCCTTCTGAACAAGAGCATATAAACCATTATAAAGCACACAAACACATAATGGATAACTAATGTAAGTCATTAAGGAACAATTACACAACATACAACCGAAGTACAAGTTTCCCCAGACTATTTTCATAATGCATCACAGACATAATTTGAGAAAGTAATCCATCTTTCACACAAAACAAAGAAGTAATTTTGAAATTTGTATTTTAAAGAATCTGTTTGACTTATTTCCTGCTATAAAAATGTTTCAAGCTAATTTTGATGATTTAACATTTATTCCATACCCAATATATGGAAAATTAAAAGAGAGAATCCCTCCCTTCAACATGAGATTGGAAAACTATACACATCTAAGAGTGCTAGATGTTTGTAAACAGTAACAAAATGACATAAATTTCCAGATTCGACCCAACAGTTGTCTTGAAACACATTTGTTTTAATGATGCCAAGGTTTACAACAAAAATTATTGCAAAGAAGTAAGAAGCAATTACCATAATTTAGCAGGTAACTGAAGCAGTATCAGAGGACAGCAGTAATTCTTCAGTCACAAGGATGTGGCCGACAGAAATCTAATGTCTTCTGGACAGACTGAAGGCAATACTAATAGACGTTGCTTCGGGAAAGTTTGTTGAGAGGGTTTGTTTTTTTTTTTTCCCTCCCACCGGCCCATCCTCTTGCCACACAGTCCTGGTGCTTAATCTCTGGACAGAGTGGAATTCTGCACAGTTTCCCTTTTTACCACCTTGAGTGCCCAGGCACCACTTGTGTCCAGGCTGTGAAATAAAATTTGAAAAGCACAATAATACAATCTTTATAAAAAGTATTTTTATTTTTGAGGACTTGCAAATGTGAAAGGACTGACTAATTCTGTCTCTGGATGTCAAAGAACTGGTAGAAGAAAGTGGAGGGATTATTTTCAGCTAAGTAAATGTGATTAAGTTCCTCTTATGAAATGTAGGATATTCAGTATGTGACAGTGTGTCATTAATTCTGTTTTGACATGCACAATGGATACTGGAAGCAAGAAAATAGGAACCATCAATGCTGCATAAACCACGTAATGTATGACCCAAGGGGAACTTGTTTGTTTAATATCATCATTTTGTCTTCTGAAGGGATGCTTCATTTGGGATTACTAGTTTGGTATCACTGCTCTGTGAGAATTCAGGTTTTAACAACCTTTAAGTTCTCTCAGCACAAAACCTGAAAGGTTGCTACAACTACAGCAGGCTGCAGTTCAGTTTCCCTGAAAATAAGCAGCAATAAACAGCAGTTTTCTGTAGATGTGTCTGGTAAGCTGTTCCCCACATTAAACATTACTCTCAGATATTATTCCAACAAGAAGTACAGCTGCTTCTCAGCTTCCTGGAGCTTCTTGGGATTAGGAGAAGAATTAAAGCGGAAGAGCTGCTGCTGGTAATGAAAAACAAGATGGAAAAAAACAGTGCAGTTATTCCATCTTTTTTATACCCCCAGAATGTTTGCATTAGGACTTTAACAGCATCAGAGAAAATTCTGTTCTCTGCCATACCCTGTCAAGATCACTGAGAATTCAGCAAAGCAAACGGAGAAAGCTTTTGGAATTTTACATTATTTTTATGAGTTAACAAAAAGTTTTCAATTTGAACTGCTCTTCTGAAGGGTGGGTTTTTCAAAGACTTCTCAGGTGGTACTTTTGAAACTCCCCAAACAGAGGAAGCTGAATGAATGCAGAAAACTCTTTACTTCTTTTGGAGTATTTTCAGCATAATTATGTCAGTATTATTCCTGACTAAAAGGGAGAAGGGAAATAAACTACTCGCATTATGGAAATTACAACTATATTTAATACTTGCACATCAATTGTGTGAGATAAAATCTTGAAAAGCAGTGGTGATGCTGTAAAGTTTGAGGTAAGCTTCATCAGCCAGCCAAAAGGAGATAAGTACAATGGAAGAAAGAAGCCACGAGAGAGAAAATACTTCAAATCAACATTAAAGAAATAAAAAAAGAATGGCATAAACCAGAAAGAATAAAGAATGCATACAAATATTTTTATATGAAATTTCTCAGAAGACCACCATCTTTGGTGGCAAATTAAGGAACTTAAAAAGGTGAGATTATTAAATTTGCTAAATTGCCAAGGAAAAACACAGAAATTAACCTGCAGTTTACTCTGAAAGATTTTGTTGTTAATATAATGCTCTTACCAAGTACACCTGGAAACAGCCAGAGAAAGCAAAGAGCTATTTCATGCTTAGAGAATTCCAAACTGCCAATTTAAAAGCATAGCACTGCTACTGCCCATTTTTCTCTCTCTCCTTTTTTTTTTTTTTTTTTTGTTTTGTTTGTTTGTTTGTTTTGTTGTTTTGTTTTTTTAAACTTTGGAATTAGAGGAGAGTCAAGCAAATTAGATCTGCAATAATTTCATCTTTATTCTGGCAGGTAAATCAACTGATAAATTTTCTTTCCCTCCCAAGTTCACTTTCAGTCAAGTGTGGAGGGTTGACCCTAACTTGATGCCAGGCACTCAACAAACTGCTCTAAAAATTTAAATATATCATTTAGTCCTCACACAAACACTGCTGCCCATAAGCAGCACATACTGTGCCAGCATGTTAAAATACTGAGTGGAAATGGTCTCCTGCTGCGTATTTCTGAGAAGTATTATTTTATTCAAAATTATTTTAGGCTTGTCAAGTTCCACAAGTTCTTGAAAGTCTTGAAAGCGCAAAAATCCAAAACTGATTAGCAAGTATATACATTTAGATACACAGAAATTTAAGCATATATGTCAAACAAGTTTAGATACCAAATGCTGGAAAATAAATGGTTAATCTTCTTTTAGAAATGGTAGTGGTTTTAGATGCACAGTCCTATTAACCTCCCCAAATTTTTATTAATTTGGCTACCCAGGGTTCTCATGAATGCCCTACATACTTCCACATATACCCTGAAACAGCTTAAAGAACAGAGCAGTTTTGGATTATCTGCCATTTCACTAATAATGAAGCCAGATGTGATCTGTCCACTTCTCCGTAGATCCGTCTTCTCCACAAATATTTATTCCATCAGCTATGACAGTAACAGTGCCTAAGCTACTCTGAAATGAAAACATTCACATCCCTTTTCTCCAGCATTATTTGGAACACAGACTGGTTCACTGCCTAAGCTATCTTCACTGCCAAGAAAAAAGTCCAAAGAACTATCACCTCAGAATCCACTAGGGCGGGGAAGGATCACAGATCATAAATCAGAGGTGCTAACCATATCAAAGAACTCTGACTGCTATAGATGCTGCTTAGTGCAAGTGAGCAGGATTTCACTGGAACCACATTGGAAGTTCCAACTGTGCTTAAAGATTTTAGTATCATCTGTAGTAAAACACAGCACTGGAAGAATACAAACAAATGAACAGTTTGTTAAGACAGTAAATAACAGACACATCAAACTCTTTAAGACTGAGTTGAGCAAGTAGATAGATTGCAAAATTCCTTAATATTCTTATACAAATCCTCAGGAATCTACGTTTTATGCAATAGAACAAACATCATTAGTGGTGGTCCCAGCTTGGAGAAAGAAAAAAATAGAGTGATTGCTAGAACAGGCTGAGCATGGATCCATGGGAAGTTACTTTCATCTGCTGATAGGACCCGAAAAAAGGAACCTGGACACAATACCTTGGAAGAAAAACGAGCATACTCGTTTCAGGTCTTGGCTGCAAAAATTTTGCTGAACTCTAGAGTAAATCCTTTAGACGCGGGTTTACTAGAGGCCTGTCCACAGTACTCACAAAGCTTTTCTATTACAATTTCAGATTTTTTTTTTTTTTTACTTGTTAATGTCTACAAGGCATAAAAACTGTGTTGCAGTTTATTTAGTTTGGCAGCCCACAGCTTGATATCCCATCCATTAGCTAGGACAAAATTTTTAGGAAACCCTGTCTTGCAGATGGGCTTCTGAAAACATCTGGTATTGCAGTCAGGTTCATTTCAAGGAATAAAGATGGCTTCAGCGGATACAGCTGCATGCCTCTTACTTTGCATTTCCTTTGTAAGTGACGGATAAAGTGCTACAATCCTGTATTATGACTTGAAAGTATGTTCTTCCTAAAAATGGGTACCATTGCCTTTCAAGAAAAGAAATTCCAGGATTTTGTCAATACAAAACATCTGATGGGAACAACATCTCAAAGACAGGAACACGTATTTTGTTTAGCTAATACATTTGCTGAGAGAGTAGAGTCACTACGTAAATGTCTGCTAATAGCAAGTAATTGATAAGCCAGTTATGGTACTTAATAACCATTTGCAAAAGAGAAAAAGCGATTTCACCATCATGTTGTTACAGCTTCAGCATTTATCAACAGTAGTGAGGAGATATGAAGGTGTTTAGAATGTTCCACCCTTGCCGTTTAAATATATTTCTGACAGTGACAACTTGCTTATCAGAATAAAAAACCCCCTTCAGCCAACAAAGTGTAAAAATGAAATGCACATATGAAGAAGCAGTAGAAACCGAATGACACACCTCATTACTTTTTTTATATTTTTCCGCATGTGCATCTAAATAAAATGTAGGTTCCTGGTTTCTTACCTGTCAAGGAAAATGACAGGTAAATACACCACTTTTCAAAACTATATTCATGATATGAATACTACGTGTGCCAGTAAACTTCCACATAAAAATTATTAAATCAATCTATAATGGAGGAATAAACAAATAAATTTACCTCTCTTTTTCTAGCTCTTCTAAGTAACCAGTACTTTCTCTGCTTCCATTCGTAAAGCCTCTTCTTGGAAATGATCCAATGGGGACTGGACTGCACTCCCCTGAGCAGCTTGACACAGACCCTTCCCGGCTCCCATACGAGCGCACAGACACCTTTGGCCTAAACTTCACCCCAGCGAAGCTCGTGCTTTCCAAATTCAGTTCTGGATAATAAACAGCAAACATTTTTCAGAACTAAAGGTTCAGCAGCACAAAGTTAAAAGACCATTTCTATCTTAATTTCTTACATCCTGAACAAACTATGGGGCTTTTTTAATGAAAACATTTTACACAGAAATGCAGCAAAACTACTGTGAACAAAAACAATGGATATGGTGGACTTGGAAAACAGCAAAACAGCAGTTATCTGAACAGATGGCCAAACTGCAATCCTGGCAATCAGACAGTATGCTCACAAAAGTCTGCCTGCCTGCTTCCCAGAAGACTTAAGAAATGGACAGAGTTTTGTATAAACATCATGTGAATTACCTTGTGGCCCACTCACTAACAATTTTTTTCCCATAGATCTTGCAAATGCTTCACTATCATGTAACAGATGACTGTTCATCACAGGGCCCTAAAATGTAGACTTCCCTATGAAATTTCTGTGTCAGTAGCAGAGATAATGGATGTATACAGGGAGTAGGTGGTCTGGGCTTGCTGGCACTTCCCATACAATGGGATGATACAGATTCCAGCATGTGCTATAGAGGAAAGGGGCCATCAATTTGCAGCATGACAGAAACAATTCCAGTAATATGACATGGAGAGGCCAGGATATGCAAACAAGAAAATTGCTGGAACTACACCAACATTACCTTATACAGATTTATTTTTTTTTTTAAGAAAGAAATGTGTACTATATCAAAATTAATTAATATGAAGTTCTAGAGTAAATAGCGTAGCAAAATAGAGTAGAGTAAATAGAGTAGCGAAAATATAAACGGAGAAGACTTTTTTCTGTATTTTTTGGGGGAATGTATCTTAAAATGTTTAGCACTGAGACTATGCCTAATCATTAAGGTCAGCACTGGAAAGAAGATACAAACAACTTCGAAAATTTTATCCCAAATTAAAAAGAAATGAACCTATTTAAAACATAACTCTACATTTACCTTTAAGTCGTTCCAGTAAGTCAGTTTGTCCAGAAGATCCCATTGCCTCATCTTCAATACTTCCTTGTAGCTGTTTCAGTACCTCCTATAAGAAATTAATCCTTATTAAGAAATCCTTACAATAATAACCCACAACATACATACATCCTATCTTACCCTAAAGTTCACACGCATGTAACAGCTGCTGAGACACTGATGTAAATTATATTTCACGTGAGCAGCGATTAAGTGTCATAATTTTAACTGCCATCAGATATACTCTACAATGTTTCCCCCAGCACTGTCATGATGTAAAGTGCATCCTGGTTAAACCTATCTTGCCATTCAATCTACTGGATTATTTGGAAGTTCTTCTCCAAGTGAATACCAGTTTATTTTGAATTAAGAGATGGAGAAATGTAAGCACAGAGAAGTCAGTCAATCTTGTAAACATAAATTTTGGCTATGTAACTAACAGAAAAAGTATTTCAACTAGAAGTAATCCCCAGGATTTGCTTTCTTTGACGCCTTAGCATCAGTGTAAACCAGCAAGAAGAACCATGTTATTCTTACTACAAATGCTACCATTACCATGCCTGAGAGCAAAAGATTTAGGTTTCCCTCACGGCATCTATTATTTGTATTACTACTACATCCATGCAATTACCATCAGGCCCACCAGAAAGAGCTGCAGACTCCTTAATGCAGCTGAATCCTCAAAACCCAAGAATACTGCCCTGTGCTATTGAAACTATGTATAATAAAATTATACAGCTGAAGGAAGATAGTTCTGAGGCACAAAAAAAAAAAAACCATAGTAAACAATGATTTTTACAATGATTATTACACTAAAGAGGCCTGTTAAGCCCCAGGTTCCAAGTGCTCAGTGGCCTAAATTCAGGATGAAAATTAAATGCAAATTAGTGAAGGTCTTTTCAATATCATCATGACAGATGCATCAATACCAATAAGACATAAAAACTACTAGCTACAAGGCAAAAAGCATTTACCAGAATTTAAAGAAAAAAAAGCATTTACCAGAATTCATTTAAATGAATCATTTTTCATATTGTGCCACAGAAAATATTTTTAGAAGCAGCAACAGTCCAAAGATGAAAGCAGTTCTGAATAATGAAAGATATTCTGTAATTTTTATACACAGACTCTGCACACAGGATTGTACTTCTGTTCAGATCTGAAAACTAATGAATTCTAGATAATTAAAAAAGATGTCCATACCAAAGTTTTGTTCTTTTAAGAGTGTAGTGTACCTTACTGTCAATATTGGTGGGGTTTGCAGCTTACACAGAAGGTACCTTTTAAATGCATTTTTCTCTTCTCACGAGAAAAAAAAAAAAAGACAACTAAAAAAAGTAAAGATTTTCTTTACGAAGAGCAGTGATGAGCTTTTCTGTATTCAAAGTGGTGTTACTTGTAATAACAACAACACCAAAAAGTAAAAGGATTATGAGTACAGAACTGTGCAGAGTTCTGGGGAAATAATCTCAAGCCCTAGACTCAGAAAAAATTGTAGCAGCCCAGTTGCTGCAGCCTCTGCCATGCTGCTCTGAGAAGAAAATTCTGGAGTACAGACACCCAAATTTCCAGTTTACTGGATGGAGTTAAGAGTGTTTGTCCACATTCATGTCTTTGGGCCAGTTTGATGCCAGACTTCCATCCTTCCACACCAACTGTACCTAGATTCCCATCGCAGGTATCTCGAAGCATGAACCAAATTCCTTCTAGATCAAGCCACGCCAGCAGTTACACCCAGGACTCCTAATGGGCGTTCACTCCATGAGGCTAGGCTGAAGCTAGTCCAAAGACAAAATACTCTGGAATATACATTGTATGTGTATAATTGTGAATTGTCCTCAGCACAATTCACCTGAAGACTTGCTCCTACTGTACTGACTGTTAAAGTCAGCTTTGCATTTAGGATCAAGCTTTAGGTGATAAAATCCGTACTCTTGGAAAGACATCTTCCCTGAGCGTAAGTCTGTTCAAGGGCACCCTCATCAGCCATGTGGCCCAGCCATCTCTATACATAACATCTGCCCTGTCAGCAAAGGCAGACACAAAACGGATGTGGTGTTTTTCAAAGAATGGCTCCTCGCACTTACGCAAGGGGAGATCCACAAACAGCAGTCTTAGCTTATAGTCTAGAAGGGCAGTGTGGATATGTGGAGTGGTCTTGAGAGAGTTTCGCAGTCTTGCTGGAAACCTGGCAACTCAGATAAATTTAGAAATAACTAATGAATCCTATTTCTCTGGAAACAGCACTGTTACAAGGAAGAAACCAAAATCCCACCTCTCCTTCTATTCACTTTTCAGAAACCTCTTGCTCGCATGTGCGGCTTATCTGCTGTTTCAGCATGTTTAGGATACTTCCCCCTATGTAATGAATCTTCCTGCTCTAAGAGCCAGTATGAGAAGCTAAATGGAACTACCATCAGATTTTCTTTGCCTGCCCTACCAAATTACATTACTGAGGTGTCCAGGCAGCAAGGGCCTGCTCCTTCTAAATACTGGCAACAGTTAAACATCAGCACACCTTGGTCAAATTTTCTATTTCAATTCATTACTTTAACTTTTAGTTTTTGTATCACCCCCCTTTTTCCTCCAACAGCACATGCATTTTTCTTAAGTTAGCTTTTCTACATTTTTCTACATTTCTTTTCTACAGAGTCATTGCTAAGGTGACAATGCCATTGCGAGGCTATGACATCAACTTCAAACTCCACCACAGTACACTTCAAAATCTAAGCTGACAATTCAATAGGCAGTTAAATAAAGGAGACATAATTTAGAGAAGGAGACACAGCCCCTGAGCCAGATACTGGTGGAAAATGAGGCCATGTGCTAAAATGACAAGTTAGGGAATTTGCAATTTTACTTGAATAAGGAACAGAGTTTTCTGCAATAATCCTTCTGGAAGAAACATGGCAAGTTATCTGTTACTGTGCTAATGAAAATTTTTATTTTTTCACTATTTATGATCTAGGATTCAACACTAATGCTGTTTACATGCATACATTGCTTTAAATTAGTGCTTTTCCATGATAATTTTTTATTAAATTAAATATCATGTTTGCCAAAGCATAAAATGAACTCCAAGGTTCAATTAGTATCCGTTCAGTTGTACAAATTTCACTAAGTATTTTAGTTGTGGTTTACAGCATTATTCTAAATAAATTCTTTACTGACTTAGGAGTGACTTACTGAAAAAATACACAGAGGTAAGTCTGTAAGAAAAGTCTGCAAGATTTTTTCTGTTCTTTCAAAGGACACAAATCAAACTATTTTAATGGTCACTTAAGTACAACCTAGTTATACTTAAGTACAAAAAAATCTTTTTGGAAATGGAGCAGGCCTTATGACTCATCATCATTTAAAAGGGTTTCTGTCTTCACAGTCCCTGGACTGTGAAGTACTGAAACATTGTCTATTTTTTGTCTGGTTGGTTGCGTTTTTTTTGTTTGGACTCTGTGAATATAATCCTGACGTAAAACCTACTTTATGAATAATTAAATAAAAGATATCAGCTCTGTCAGCATGTAACTGCACAATTATGGTAAATAAAAGCACCTTAACTAACAGTGGATGCACTCGGCTAAGCAGTAAAGGTTCTTGTAAATAAAATGGTTTAAGGGCTGTGAATTTACTCAAGCTGCTAATAAGGAAAGGTATCACAGAGTAATAATGCTTACAATGGCAGATTTTAAATACCAAGGAGTTAAGACTTAAAATGTATTCAATTTTTGGGAACTGTATGTATAAATATTAATACTTAGGAATGTTCCAAAATATGGGACATATAAAAAGACACTTTGGTGACAATGCAGGTATGTTTGGCCTTATGTAAACACTATTCTCTCCCCCCCACCCCCAATCCCTTTTGAACATTAACCTTTATTACTTGTATTCACTTTTGTCATACCTATGTGTATTCAGTGAAGGACAAAATATATGAAAATCATAATAAAAATTAAATATATGAAATTCCTAGACACAGCACACCAGATATACTCACAGGTCACTTATGTTGGTTACCACTGTATTTATAACATTTGAATATAAAACCAGGTTTAATCACACAAATAGAGAAAGTGTTCACAATTTCAGAAAACAATCCAACATCTATTAGAGGCATACAGGATGGGAATATGCATATTGAATGAGTAAGAAATCATGATTAACCAAATCAGCATTATTTTAAAATTACAGTATTTCTGACAGCACTGGTACCCATGTTTTTAATCTAGTATGCTGAAAATGTAACATAAAACTTCTTAATTTAAAGTAATCTTTGACCTCCAGTGGACCTGAACATTGTTCAAACTACTATTTAGAAGAGTAGAAAAAAGGGTAACATACTAAAAGAACATCACTCAGATTCCACAAAACCATTAAATGTCAGAACTCGGGAGAGGGGGGGAGGGCAGACATCAGAATACTCTTTTTTTTTAAGACATGGTAGAAACTTAAGTTCAAGGTCTTATATGACCAGTCATAACTACATGAACTTGACAGTGCATTAATTCTGTCATACATGGTACAACATTCACAGGGACTGAAGGAGTGCTTGAGATGCTTTGAGAGCTTACCTAGAACAGAAGCTACACAGTGTTAAAGGAATAAAGTAGGCATTTATTAAAAGGCCTTCAAAGGGCAGTACAAGAGCCCGGCCGTGGCTTTTATGACAATGGGTCATAAATTTTCAAACTTTTATAAGTTTTGGTCCATTTACATATTGGGGTTGTCCAATTACAGCTTCAGGTTATGAAGTCCCATCCTCCCAGACTGATCTCCTCAATTTGTGTTTTTTTTATACTTTTTGGGCCTGAGGCTGTAACAGTTGTTTTTGGCTCTCAGCTGGAAAAGGATTTGTCTAAGCTGCAAAGAGAACTTGCTAGCACTTTATATGAAGTTACCTACCAATGCAGTACAGAATCTGGAAAATATGAAAGCTAAAACTTAAGGCATTACTTGGAAGGAGCTCTTTGCTCCTACACATTTTGGTGAATTATGCTGCTGCTTAATCAAGCTCGGTGGAAGCCCTTCCAATTGCCCTTAGTGCCAAGTACTGCTCAGGCTGCTCAACCCTGTAACCAGGTCAAAATGGTAATACTATCAATGACAGAACTGCTGACTGAGGTAGAACACTGGGACAACTCAACTTTCAACTCTGCTGAAAGAAAAAAGTATTTCTTATGTGAAATGATGTTGTTCAGTTTAATTTCCAAAAATGTCATTTTCTAAAAGGAAAATAGTCACCCAGTGCCACCATACTCAGGAGCTGTCACTTGCTGTAACCACTTACAGAAGACAGTACCAAGTATTTAGTACAAGCACACTGTCAGGTCAACTAAAGTTACCTGATTTTATGTTCAGAAAGAGGGTTGTCAAAAGTAATGGCATTAGCTATACATTCATCAACTCAATTTCACCTAAATTCTTAGAAGAAAAGCAAACATTTTTTTTCAATCTTCCAGCCAAATTGGATCCTGGAAGAAACTTTAGAATTGTAAAGATCTAAAAATATTACTTATTGTAAAATCTTACAATATAATTGTGTATATAATGCCACTGTTGCCTCTTTGCAGATTAAATAAATTCACTGACATTTTAAATATCTGTGTTTTGTAGGATGCTAAATGACTTTTATAACCACATGCTTAGTTCATGTGAGCTTAAAATTATGCCTGACTGCATCAGTTCATTGTCACTGAATTCCCAGAACTTCCCAGAATTCATCACTTGATACAATTTGTAAGGATCAGTTCAGCTTATGACAGTTTCTTCCATTAACACACTATAATTTACTGAATGATCAGTACATATCACTATTTTCAAAATTACTTATATTTTGGAGGATCTAACCATTGTGTTATCTCCTGCATTATCTATCATGCTATCAGTGTTTTAATTCCCTGTGTCACTATCCTGATGCGACAGTCTACTTCATGTGCCTTCAGAACATCATGTCTTCCCTCCTGAAAAGATGGGAGTACATGTGCCACAAAAAAACCCACAAAAAAAATTCTGTAGATGCAAAATCCAACTAAGAGCAAGTAAAATAATTTGAGAATGAAGATGCAGGCTCACATTAGGGAGAAAAAAAAAATCAAATGAACATATAAATGCTTCCTGCGATTACTGTTTTCCCTTACAAGAAACTTCAAAAGTTTAAGTGTTTACATGCTGGGTAAGGATGGGTTGAAATTAAATGAAAACCAGGCAGATTATTAAAAGGAAAATACTAGGTGAATTCACAGAGCACAAGTTACAGAAGCTGAGAATTTAGCACCTATTTCACAATTAACATAGGCAAGAAATGCTACTGCTGAAACAATCCCTTTTCTCCCTATTTGTTCACCAAACAATGCATTTGCTAAAAAACCAAAACCAAACAAACAAAACCCAAAAAAAACCCCAAAACAAAAAACCTAAACAAACAAACCAACCAAAAACCAAACACAACACCCCACAAACAAAAAAAACCATCACAAAAACACACAAAAACACACAAAAACCCACAAACAAACTAAACATCATTTCATTCTCAGACAAGACCAGCTAATATCATGTACAGTAAGGCTGTTCATACAGGCAGTTACATGCAGCAAATATGAAAAAATCAGAAAGCTAGCACGGCTACTCAAAGAGCAAAATTAGGTTACACCATATTCTGCCCATTTTTATCACATTTGTGCAGAATGAGATTAATCCAAAGCTAAAAGAAGCTCCCACGGAGAGCAGGGGCATATGTGCACCCACTGCGCAAGTGCCTGTGCAGACAACCCTCTGAAAGGGACCTGACTTTTACAGCGTCAGATGCGCTGCTACTCTTATGCTTCCTATGTTCTCCCTTAATAAGCAAGTAAAATGTTAAATTTCTACATCTAGCTGATTCACAGCTAACGCACTAATTTTTTAAATTATGAATTATTTCAGAATACGAAACACAATTTGGTTACCCTGAAAGCAAAATATTTTGTCAGTTTGTATTGAATGCAAATGGATTTTGAGTACTGTCTGTTCAGTGCTTTCTGAGGTGTGTATCTCACAATTCTCACTTAATTCTCCCCTACCAGCTCAGCTGTTCAAACACAGTGCTTCTGATGGGGGTTGCAGTGGTGCAATTTCCAGAAGGTATGTGACCCATTCATGAGACCACAGTCATTCAGAGACAGTTTAGCTAAGAAATCCAGCAGACAGAAGGAGATAGAGTTTTTTTAACAATGCGAAGAAAAAAGTATTTTCTTGTAAGAAAGGTTCGATTCTTCCTGTAGACTCAATTTCTACAAAGGAGTAACTTTCAAGAGAAATACTTCACTCATTACGCAACACTATATGCTTGAAAACATGGATTTAAAAGCTTCCTTTGGAGAAGTAAATTAGAAAAAACAACTATGTTATACAAGTATATCTTTTCATCCATCCTGGGAGCGTTGAACACGGTGACTTCGGAAAGTTTTTTCTGGAGAATAGGGAAAATTGTGTTACAAGATGACAGACCAACTGGCAAATCAGGATGGCATTATCTGCCCCAAAACTGTCATTTCCTTAATATTTCAATCTGCAAATCCAAATAAAATGCATTTGTTTTTTGGGGGGTTGTTGTTTTGGTTTTTTAAAAATCTAAAAATGAAAAAGAGTAAAAATACACTCAGTTGTGCAAATTATTAAGATTTTTTTTGTAGTTTACCTCAAACACGAAGTTTGTTACTGATACAAGCAAAGAAGAGATCTGGTGGTCAAACTCACTGCAACTGATACAAACATGAATTGCACAAAAATTTCATTAATTTATGCTTTTAATTTATTGATTCCCTCACATAGTTTCCTTCTCAAAAGCAGGAAACTTATTACACAAACTCCTTACTTGTTACTGCATCTTTAGCTGCTCTTCAAAGCTCTTCCATATCCTTCTGCATTTCCCTTTATTGATGGCGGGAATTTATGCTCCTGCTTAATGCTCTTCAAAAGGGAAAAAAAAAAATCCAGGGCAGTATCAGAGAAATGAAGACAAAGCACAGACAGTGTATGGATCAAAATACGCTTTAAAAGAACTGTAAGTTTAAAGAAGAGAAACACCTGCAGTACCACAAAAACAACTTCTAAGAGCCGGGAGTACACAAGTGTTTAAAAAAAACAAACCCCTTAACTTTGTCAACATCAGAATGCTGAAAAATCAGTCAGACAAAAGGAAGTTGACTCATCAGAACTGACTGGAAGCTGCAAGGAAACAATGCCAGGACAAGGGCAGATTCAACACAGGCACCACTTTCTGAGGTACACTCCCTGCATAGGAATGGGAAAATGAAGAGCATTCTAGAAGGTTCTCATCATTTGGTGACACAAAGGCTACTTAAGGAGAGAAAATTTATGTTCAACTGCTTCAAGTAGGAAGCAAAAAAAGGTTTCTTTCACTACAGTCTGCGTCCAGGTAAATAGGATTTTTCTGTGAAGAGCTGTAAGCCAGGCATGCACAGACAAACTTAGGATGATGGGAAACAAATAGATGCCACAACTGAAGAATGCAGTAAAAGTGGTAATGTGTCTGCAATCTCATAGCAGCATAGTACTTACATTACAGGATGATCACAGAATCACTGAATCACTTAGGCTGGGAAAAATCTTCAAGATCAGCCATTAAACCCACCAATGGGTTAGTCCTACATGAAACCATGACCTTCAGTATCACACCTACATGTCATTTAAATACATCCAGGGATGGTGACTCCACCACTGCCTTTGGCAGCCTGTTCCTGGGCTTGACAACTTCTTCAGTGAAGAAATTTTCCGTAATATCCAATCTAAACATCCCTGGTACAACCTGAGGCCATCTCCTCTTAGCTTGTTGCTTGTTACTTGGGAGAAGGGACCTACCCCCAGCTCACCACAACCTCCTGTCAGGAAGTTGTACAGAGTGAGAAGGTCCCCCATGAGCCTCATTTTCCCCAGGATGAGCCACCCCAGCTTCCTCAGCTGCCCCTCATATGACTTGAGCTCTAGACAAGAATCAAGAACAGAATCAAGAGCAAAACATCCTCAACAGAGACAGACCAAATATCTTTCCAAACCAACCTCCTTCATCTCCAACCGCAGGAACCTAGTGAGCATACATGAACAAAACCTACTGTTAATTTCTCTTGTACGCTGTCTCCCCAGATTCCTTGTGGCCTTGACTTACAGACTTCCTGAAACCACATCTCCAGTGGTTGTACCTCTCATGGCAAACACATGATACAAAACAAGCTTTGTTTTGCTTGTTTTCCACTGGCTATCTCATAATGTTATTTGATGCCCTTAGATCTAGTATTCAGGAAAATTACTAATTCCCTAACAACTCTCCTCATGACACTTATTTTTTATTAGAGCTCAACAATCTTCTTCCCATCATGTCCCCCACTTTTTCCTGTGTCTTCACCTGAAAAGCCATATTTTATTCAATCATGTCACTTAAGGAAGCTTTTCAGATTACTCCACTTTTTTTGTACTTAATATGATGAGTTCTACTAGGTCCTTCCTGAGGAGGTTCATCAGAACAGAAAACGTAATACTCATCTTCTGGCTCAGCATATTTACATCCTGATGCAATTATAAGGGTTCTGCTTCCCTATTTACGCCCAGTAATTTTCAGTATCAGACCAACTCTGTGGATCCAAACTAAGCACTAACCTGACACATGGAAAAGTCTTTTTATTTTTCAGGTACTTAGAGTATCTCTAATACCTCTTGCTAGGCTGTGGCCTATACTAATTCAGTGCTTTTAAGTTAAGGTTCTTTTCTAGAAACCATGATTCTTCTACACTTTTGACCATGGAATTGTATTTGCCATGTATTCAATTCACTCACTCAATACCAGAAGATTCTTTTGCAACTGTTCACCCTCCTGTGTTCATTTTTACCACCATGAAAATCATCAGTCACACTCTTCTATCTCACCCTTTTTCTCTTTTTTCCACATGACTTAAGACTATGTTGAAAAGAAACACAGGCAATGGCAGAAATCTCACTAAGATACTACTGGTTCTCTAAAGTAAAAATAAAAAATTAAAAACAAAACAAACAAACAAACAAAAACAACACCAAAAAACCCAAGATTATTCTGCAGTTCATTTTCTACCTTTAAGTTGAATAATCAACGAACCAAGAACCTTAAAATTCCAGAGAGGGCCACTAAGATGTTCTCAGCATAGTAAGGAAATATCCTCAAGTCCTCTATGGACCAGTTGCTGTGGAGATATCACAACACTGGTTTTGGTCCATGAAGCAGCTATAATCCACTATGTTGTATCTGACTTGACCTCTTAGCAGAAATAACAACATACTAGATAGATCAGTCAGAAATCAGATTCTGGAATCTAGATCTGGAGATAATACAAATATTCTAATGTGCAACAGAATACACTAAGAAATGTGTGTTGTACTACATTCAGGATTAAAATAAAACATCTTCGGTTACACTGCAGTTTAGTTACTACAAGTAGCCTACTCACTAACAGCAATTCCAGACCAAATATATATTGTAAAACATATTTTAACATTCTCTCCTGATTGCTTTCATAGCTTAACATAATTTTTCAGTTGTGTTTTTGTATAAATGCCTTGGCGAAACATTTCACTGTATGCAATGACAACCTAAGTTCTTTTCTCTGAAGGTAAAACGACAAAAGGAAAAGACATCATGCAGCTAAAAACACTTCCTTTACAAAGAGACGGAAAAGTGATGTTATTAGACACAGTAAGTATCCCCAGCAAAATGCGTAACTTCTGATACCTTAGAAGAAAAATTGTAGTTAGATTTCAAAAGATGCTATTGCAAACCTGGGTATCTGTCAAATGTATTCATCTACCACCTATTTGAGGAAGCACACACACAACAGATATGGACACAGCATGTGCATATAGCACATATCTACATGTTAAGCAATGTGTATCAGAGGTCTCTGTGAATATGTTTGCCTTCAAATTCTAATTTGCAAGCACATGGCTTACCACAACACACTGAACCAAAAATTGCTGTGCCCATTAGAATAGTATCTCCAACACCTTCTATGCTTTACGACAAGCATCAATAAACACTGATGATCAGAGACAGCTGATCAGAATGAAACAGGCTTTCAAGGTTAAATATCAAGAAGTGGTGGCTAAGTAGACTGTAAGGACACAAAGTGTGGTTTGTCAATTTAAAAGAAAACTGGTTCACCTGGTAACCTGATCAGGGAGACATCTGATAAGAACAGTTACTCATTCCTAAAGAGAGAACTGCCCAGTAGACATTTAAAGGGAAACCTTAAATTTAGTCAAGGGGCATAATGGGTACAATAGTATTTGAAATCTTACTCCTAAAAATGGTGTCATTAAGCCATGAGTATACCTGATGTAAAGGATCAGCACTTTTAAATTTTTTTTTTTTTTAACTCTTACGAATTATAGATCACAAAGTGCAGCTTCCATGTCAAAACAATGCAAGACAGTTAAGCTAGTTTCTGGAATATTCTGAATATCCATCTTCTCTTTTTTGCAGACAAACATAGGCTAACAAGGTCCAATCTGCAATGAGCATATTTTTCAGAGTGACTCTTCTTAAAACAAGCCAAACAAGCTACTGCAGCTGCTAAATTGCTAACTTGATGGTCAGTCTGGTATTCCTAACAAGGATTTGTATATTCATTCTTTCCAAAAGTCATAAAAAGATATATGTTGAATTTGAAGTTGAAATTGCAGATAAAATAAAATGCAACTTGATCATATTTAGATATAAAAGTACATTGTAGTTCTAATATGATATAAGCTTTCTCACGATTTTTTCAAAGCCATCATAACAGAAGACGAAAACCAGGCAACACCATGGCATCTTCTTTACCCTTGTTTTTACCTTTAATTTTGCTAATTTGAGTATTACTTCATCACTATCCCAAACTATGCACATTATATGCCAGAGACTTAATACTCCTTTTGCTAACATATTAAATTAATGTAGCTTAATGTTTTACAAATGTATTCAAAATAAAAATCCTCAAAATAAAATATCTCTGCTCTTGCTTTTTAATTCAGTGAAATCCTATTTCAATCCAACATAACAGCATCACAAGTTTTACTGCCCAGCTGTCTAATTAGCAGAAGAAACTCACAAACACTATGTCAAAAAATAAATCACTCTCTGGATCTCCAATGGACGTGATCATAATGAACTTTATAGGACTTTGTCTTTTAAATATTAATTCCTTCAAACACACAAACTAAATGAAAACAAGCAAAAAAATACACAGAAAACTATTAAAACTAAAATGTTTATTTGAAGAAAATTATCTGCCTAAATACCATCCTCCACAACACATGAATGAACAGCTCATGATTTTCTAAATAAAGTTTAACCACTACCATGTTTCTTTATACTGTATATTTATCTGATTAGAACACTTTTCAAAAAAATCAACAAATCTGAATCACTTCTAGCAAAAGTCTTCCTATTTTATTTTTGATGCATGTGGACACAGTAAAGAAGACACTGAAAAGACATACGTAGAATAAAATTTTAAGTGTACTACAAAAAAATAAAAGAGACAATGTTTTGCTCACAGAGCATGACATGTACTAAAAATAGTTTTCTTACACATGATATCATGAATTGCTAATTTACTGTAAAATTAAAGCATTCAAACAGTGAGTGTGGAAATCAAACATTATGTCACTCTTACGCTACTTGTAGAGTTCTGGAGGTTAAGGTAGACATACCTGTCCCCCCAGATTTTGTAGGGGGAAAAATGATGATATTAATTAGCTAAGACATTACAAATAAATGAATGAATGAATGAATGAATGAATGAATGAATGAATGAATGCTGTCTTTAAAGAGAAAAATACTTACCTCCTACAAGAATCAGGCAGGAAAGTCTCACAAAAAGTCTTCTACAAATGTTGGAGACATGTAGGCATATGCACAAAGTAGAATAGCTGATACTGGATTACTTCTTGTCTCTCCATGAATTTTACAGGTTTTGAATTCAGATAAAACTGTTCATATTTTTCTAAACTTGTCCGTAGTCTGTGTTTTATGCAGTTACTCTTACATCTAGACACTAACACCATTTTTCTTTATTTATGGGCCAACATAATTCATTGACCATCAGTATATTTGTTGATTTAGAGAGAACTTTTTATCATACCAATCTGCTGTATTTCATCTGACAGTAAGCCACTAAAAACAACTGAATTTCCCAAGCTAGTCATAATACTCGGAGGGATTTCTTTTGTTTGAACAGTATACACCTTGGACAACACAAATTAAAAAACCAAGTAGAGACTGTTTTACTGATCATTTTGGCACCTCCAACATTAGCACTTTATCACATTTCTCTTTGTTTACCCATCATGTTGTTTTCTCCTCAGCAAACGGAGTTTTCACTTTTAAGTAAAACATTTAGATTTAAACAGGAAGCATTCAAACACAGTTCTTATACAGGTCAGTAGTAGTTTATAATAAATACATGCGCAAGATGAGGTCATGTTAAGCTTTTAATTCCTGTATGATTGCCTTACATTTCTGAAATGAAGGGATTATAAAGATGGGGCACACTTACACAACATTTTAACACTTATTTCCAAAATCAAATTCTTTAAATACTGACTTTAAAATGCCCTTCCTAACTACTGTTCTTCACAGGTGATTAAAGAATATAAGGAAACGACAAGACAAACAGAGCAGCAGTCCAAAAAATCACTGTGAGATGTCCCTGCACAGGTCCACAGAACAAAATTCACACTGCAAAACCAGGGATGATTGCCATGGAACCACAGCTTGTTTCCCCAACTGCTGCTCTCTTCCTTCCACTAATATCTGGGATTTCACCTGGAAGGAGGGGTCACAAGGGCCCTGTGACACTTCTGTGCTCCCAAAGGAGCATGTTTTCAAAGACATTTTGTGACTGTAGCCGAAGGGCTTTCAAGCCTCACTGCTCTGGCTCTGCTAATGTCTTTGCTTGTAATTACCCCTAATTATGGCACTGGAACCATACAAACCATGCTGTTACTTTCAGTGCAAAAAAAGCCAACACATACTTTCTCCAAAAGCGTGCAGAACTAAATCATCTTCCAATTTAAGAGAATCCTGCAATGATTCAAAGATCAAACTTAACCCACAGACTCCAATCTGACTCCAA
Source organism: Hirundo rustica (assembly GCF_015227805.2). NCBI lineage: Eukaryota > Metazoa > Chordata > Aves > Passeriformes > Hirundinidae > Hirundo > Hirundo rustica. Next base: position 46,057,060 of record NC_053488.1, read on the forward strand.
GATCATTCCCACATCATCCTCCACGTTCGAGTCTAATCAAAACTATGTTGTGACCCTTTCCAAAGAGAAGGGTCTGAAACAAACAAGGGGAAGACACAACTTCTTGGTTCAGGTGCAGGAGAAAAAAATCTCAGGAATAACCCATGAATTCCTAATAGAATATGGCTTAATTTAACAAACAAACAAACAAAAATTCTGAACAATATCTTTTCTACCCATCTTCCAAAGTGAAAAGAAACATACTGAGTTTGATATTTGAGTTGGAGGTTTTTTTGTGTTACATTGCTTAGATCTAGAATGGAACTTTGGGACAGAAAAAAATGAGACTTCTACTCCGGGTAAGTTCATAAGCACAGAGGAGTACAATAGAGCCACTTTCGGTTTGGTGGTCTGCCAGAATTAAAGTTATAACATAAAGCCATTCCACACGCCAAATTAATACCCTAGAGACCAGCTTGTACAGCTGGACTTATCTTTAGGTCACTGGAAATTTAATTATCTGTAAAAAAGCTAGAAAAACATCAAACAACCAAAACCCGAAACACCTGTATGTGGATGAAGAAGAGGAAAAAAGGACACTTTTACTATTCTTTTGTAAAACTAGCAGGAACATCATCTGTCCTGCTCTTCCCTTCCTTATTTTGGTCTGCAATGACAGGGAGTAGAAGGGAGTTACTGACAAATTTGTTGTACTAGTATCTTAAGAAAAATAATATAAATGCCAGAATAAGTTTTCAGACACGCAACTCAGCAAACAACCATTTTTTTTTGCAGCTGCTAATGACATCCATTTCAAGTAGTGTAAAGGACTGTAATTTCCTTTTAATTTAGGCAGCAAAGCTATTTTTATTTTACACTGCCATGCAAGGATCAAGTGCATCTGAAATATTTATGCTTTTTTCAAGTGTGGTAACCAGTGCTTCAGAAAGCAGAAGCATTTTTCTTCTTACTGTGAATATACAATCTACATTCTGGAGGAAAAGAAAATTGAGTTAAAATATTTTTAATTGCTATATTAATCAAATTACCGTATTTTAAAAATAAAAGCTTGATTGTAAGACTGTTGTAAGAAGACTAGGAAGCAAGGAAATGGATAAGAAAATGTTGTTTAATATTTAGAATATGCCTACCCTATAAAGGAGTATACACAGAAATACCAACAATTTTTGAGCCCTTCTAGCTGAGGTACCAAGAGCAGACTGGTTTTGCTGGCTGCTAGCAAAAACCAGCAGGATTTGTCAGTTTAAGAAGTGTACTGCATTAATGCAGCTCTAAGGCTTGCAAAATTCTGCCTTGTTCAGTATCATGGATCACAGACATGCAGCTGATGGTGTATCTTCCTACTGATTAAAATCCAGCTAAATTCCCTGGAGTTTTTGCTCTTGGATGGGTGGCTCTGAAGGCCTATACTCAGCCAATAAACACCAGCAGGAACAGATCTGATTTTTTAAGAATTAATTTAGGCTTTGGGAGAGACTGGAGAACTTGTGGTTTTACGTTAAAGGAACTTCTCCTGTTGTGACCTTAAATACTGTAATTACAGTAAACCCCCAAATTTTTAGCATTACCTTAAAACACTGAAAATCTCCAGTGTTTCCCACGTTTTCAAGAGCTGAACAACAGTTGCTTTGTCAACCTTGGCCAGCACCCTGGACTTCCTGCTGGGAAGCACAGCTGTGCTAAAAGGGTATTGTTTATCACAGCACGTTTTATCACAGCTGTTTCTAGAAAAGAGTTTGGAAAAAAAAATAATAACGAAACGTAGCTTTGATAGTTTTTCCTTTACACAGGCCGGAAAAGGACTCCCATAAGCACAATCTGAAAGCACACAGAACTCCTAGTGATTCCCAGTCCATGATACAAAGGGCAGTGACAGAAACCCCACACAGGCAAAGAGCTTTCAATACCTTCATAGTGGACGCCTCGGTTTCCAGTTTTGTGAGGTGATTTGAGTTGTCCTCTAGCTCTTGCCGAAGGTTGGAGTTCTCCATCTTTAACGCCTCAACTTGCTTTAACAACTGATCATATGAAGCTGCAGCCATCCTGGGCTACCCCCAGCCCTTGAAAAAGTAAAGAGAAAATACTAAATTTAAGCATTTTAGAAAAAAAATCTTCACTACCCCAATGTATCTAACCACAAAATCATCTCTCTCTCCCATTTACCACATGACTTTCTAAACATTTAATTTAAATCCATTACACCAAACTGTTAATGACTAGAACTAATGCCAGATCAAGACCTTTTTTCTCCTGTGGGCTTTGATATGCATGATTGAGCAAATGAAAAAATTTAACTGTCAACTGTATCAGATATTAGGGGAAGCTAGAATACATGAAAGAAAATCACTGCATCACACTAAAGCATCTCTACTACTGGAACTTCAGTTTCGACACCAAGAAATTGCAGATATTAGACCATATATAGTAATTCTTGGATCGATAACAAGCATCTTCACACATATCTAAAAGATGCTGACTGCTTACTTATTTTAGGAAATGAATGGTAGTCACAGATGTTCAATGTTCCTAGGAATAGCACACATTCTGAGGGAGATGCTATATGAAAGGAAAACAATAAATACTGGGGAATTTTAACCGAAAAAGCCCCCTCCATATCATCAAATGAAGTAAATACGTAAGTATTTTGGAAAAATATCCTTCAAGGCACAAGACTAAACCAAATTTCTTTCACACGAAGTGGTCACACCGCACCGTTTAATTTAAAGATGAAAGGCTACTCCTGATATCAAGGCATATCATTCTATTTTCAGTAAAAATGTTACAGTCCCAGAACACTGGCACAACTACTCAGCCATTATAAAGGAGAACGAAACAAATACTTCAATTTCAATTACAAACTAGAAATTGTTCCCCACTCTCCAAACCAAAAGCTGCCAGAGATGTTAATCTAACAACATAAATTAACTAAGATGTGGCTAATGAATGTTGTGGCTAATGAATGTTCACAGCCCTTTAGAATTAATGCTATCAGTTGCTTATTCATCAGCCATTCCAGAGGAAAAAAGGAAGCCTAGCACTCCACAAAACACAAGTTACCATTTCAAATGTCAATGCAGACATTCCTAAGTATGTGGCCTGTAACTCAGAGGGAAAAACAAACAAACAAACCAACCACAAAAACCCAAAAACAAACAAAAACACCCCACCACACCTTACAGGGCGACATTCCCTTTCATTGTTACTGCCATACTTTGGAAAAGATTAAACAATTAAAAGCTGTTATTTAGCATTTTCATTGCAACTTCTGACCAAACTTTGACCTTACTGCTTGTGTAACCCCTTATAAAATCAAGCTTCCTTTTGCCAATGAAACTCAACTGAATTATCCAGTCTACTAAAAATCAGGTAAAATTATTCAAAAACATTTTAGTGCCTCCATACAAATTTTGAAAATTGTGTTTAACCTTTCTAAATTTAAACTGAACAATACGTAAAGACTGTACACCAATGAAAACAGGAACAATAACAAAAGCTGTAGTGCCTTTGATATGACTGGTTTATTTCCTTTACAAGCACCTGCCACCATCAAAGGAGAAAGAAGACACCTACAACTTATGAAATAATGACTTTCATGAATGAGAAGAATCTGTAACATTTATTTTTCAAATTTTGTTCATGCTTTACTGAAGACCTCATTTTTTGAGAAATAAAGGCAATCTGAAAAAACTACTCTCCAATGCAAATTCTAGGATTTTACCATCAGGCTGTATTACCTAAAAGGTTGAGTCATGCCAAGGAGAATTGTAGTAAAAACAAAACAAACACACAGACACCAAAAAAATCAGTAAGGGCAGACTGCTTCTGCTACATTTCATGTATGCTTTTATCTATTAAGTAACAGCTTCCATTATTATTAAGAAAATTAATAGCTATAGTTCACATTTCAGAACACACTGCAGGCACAAGCCCAAAGAAAGGCAGACAGAAGTGAAGAACAGAAACTTTTTCCCATTACTTGTCATGAATTAGCACTATATTGTAATACTGACAGAATGCATTTACTGAAGTAAATCAGTAAAATATATCACATTTATTCATCTACACGCGATTTATGGAAGCTGCTCTGTGCCACAGAGGACATGTGTTTTGTTTCTAGATTGAGCACCTTTGTCTCCCATGGCTATAATTCATTACTAATATGAAAGGACAGGTAATAAAGTATTTTTTCCATTTCCTGTCCATTTTTAGGAATTCTAACTAGCAGATTTGAAATTTAGAACCATCAGCTCCATTAACAAAATGTACACACACAACAAATGGAGAAAAATGGATGAGGGGAGGAGCATAGTAGAAATACATAAATTGCATAGCTCTGGTATTTCATATGCATAGCCAACTTAGGTATATTCTTGCTAAATGAGTAAGGATCCTGAAGGGGAGATTTGGTTTGGCTTTCCATCCTTCTGATCTAAGTTCCTAAGCTTCCTTTATTCTCATAACCTGAAAGTAGGACATGACCACTAAGAAACAGTATTCTACCTCAGACTAAGAATCACTTCCTGATTTATTCAAACGTCAAGCTTTGTGGATTTTCAGATTAAAAAAAGAAATGAGTTAGTTGATTAACACAACCTGGGTAACCCAAAACTTTTCTGCTAAACAGATGCCCAAAGGAAGCAACACTGTCACCACAGTTACAACAGAGATAAACAGAAACACTGTACATAGGTAGGAGCAGTTCAAAGACATCAAGACAACAGAGGGCAGTGCTAAAAGCCAAATTATTGGGCTGGAGGCAGGCTGTCAGCAAAGTTCTCCCAAAGCTACACTGTGACAGACATTTAAAAATATTTTGTTATTGACTTTGGCACAAGAAGCAACATCAAAACTTGCTTCCATAAATTCAAGAAGCCGCACAAGGTCAGAGGATTCCACATCATACACAATTAATTTGATGAACTGAGAAATAAAGCAGTAGAAACAGGGTGGAATTGCAGCGCATAACAACACAGGGTCACTGACAAAGGAATCTCAACCTGAAGCAGTGAAGATTCTCAGCAGCCAGCCTGCAGGGCTCTGCGTGCTGCCAATGAGACTGGCACAAGAAGAGCAAACACAATCCCCAGAGATATCAAATCATTTTACAAAGAGGTGGGTAAGAAAAGTGAATTTAAATGAGTGCAGAGAAAGATCCGATCAGGGAATGAGAGAGTGTCTCAGAAGAGATTGGCCAAGCAAACCTTGGCTGCCTCAGCACATTAAAGCCTGAAATGACACAGCCATACTTTGTTATTAGGGAGCGGAAAACACTGAAGGACAACATTTATGTTAAAACATAATACTGACAAAGAACGAATGGGTGTAAATTGGTCATTTATCAACCTTGGTTGGCAACATCAATTAGAACTTGTAGTTCAGTGGGATCCTTGCCGAGCATACGACACAAGAAAAAGCCAGAATTCATGACTCAAGAAATGCAATCTTGTATTCCTAAACTTCAATATACACAAATGCTGTACTCATTTTTGATATCTCCAAGACATTTGCTTCTTCTTCTGAAATAATACAATGCCAAAGTATTTCACAAAAGACACCATTATTTAATTTTAAAAGGGAGGAAACTGACAAAGGTAATGTATGACCACAAAGCAGCTTAGGTTTTCTGATGCTGAAGACTGTGTCATCTCTCAGGCATATGACCTGTAGAGTGAAATCACAGGGCACACATAAGCTGCTCCATGTATGAGATAAACCCATCAAAATCTAAACCTGCCTCCCTTCTGAAAATATGTTTTTACCACCTGCCTTAAACTTAACACATTAAATCAGAACTCAGGTTCCAAAACAATCCTTGGCTTTATGCCCAGAGTAAAAAAAAAAAAAAACAAAAAACACCAAAACAAAAAAAACCCACCCCAAACTTATAAATTAATTTATAAATCATATATTGTAGGTTTTTAAAATACAGAACTGTCAGCATAAATAGAAATCAACTGTACCACTTCAGCCCCTTCTTGAAGCTTCTCAGTGGTTAAATGACATGCCTTGAGGAAGCGTTAAAATCCGGACCAGGCAGGTTTCCCAGACACATCCCACCTCATTCAGAGCAGAATTAACCAGCTCAAGGGAAACAAGGAATACTTAGGCATGGCCCACTCTTCTGAAGTTCTATCACAGCGTATACAAACATGCTCAACACCACAAGTGTAAGAATCAGCTGGATCAAGTAAACAGCTTTTCTTTCCCCCTGTAGGAAATCACTATAGTGAGGGAGAATGGAAGAGAAGGGAAGAACTCTGATGTCCAGAATCCACTTCACATTGCACTCAGTCCAAGGAAAAACGTATCACGAATGCAACACAACCCACCTTTGTGAAATTTACTATTACACTTCAAGTCAAGCTCCCTTTTACACTCTTAACTGCATTGTTTCTTCATAAAGTAGTCAGCAAAGGGAAGTATAGATCCTGAGTTCTCTAGATTTACTCTGAAAAATAACCGTCCTTGAATACAGAAACTTTGAAATTCAATTATCCCCATGTAAGAAACACCCAAGATCTAGCCATGCTACCTCCCTGACCCATATTTCTCATCAAGAAGTTTCTTCTCCATCTCCTATCAAAGTATAATGAAATTGAGACACGAAATTTCACGCTATACTGAGTCAGCACTTTGCACAAATATACATATCAAAGAGGAACTTCAAGCTGGATAGAAGTCTTTTATGCACTAAAATCAAAATTAATGAAAAACCTAAATTTATGCAAACATAATGTTAAGATTTAGATATGCATTTTCCTATATTAAGAACACTGTACCTGTAGCTACTGCCCAGACAGGAATTTATACGCACCCATTTTGACCTCAAATCTCAAGAGATAGGAAAAAAATGTAATGTTGCCTGAAAACTTGGAATTTCTTAATTGATCAGAGCCTTCTTCTTTGAAATCAGCATGCATATATACTCAATATGCCCCAAAGAGGTTCTACTTAAGAACCTCAACAATTTGTCATATATTAAATCTCCTTATGAAAATATTTCAGACTCCCATTACTGCTTTTATCCATAAAGTCTATCAACACTACCATCACACTATACTACCACCAGTAAGCAGATTTACTCCTATGCTCTGCAACTCAGATTCTTCTCCATGCTGTTTATCTTAATGTAACAAATTTAACTCTATGTGTAAATATGATGTATTTACATTCTTATAAATATTGATATTTTTAACCTCTATATTCAGATTTTGAAATTTTTCTGCATCTACATTTGAATATTGATTCTGTTCAAAGTTCATGAATATCTAAAATGTAATTTTAGATGTAATTTAGTAAGGCTGCAAAGGACCATCAACTCTGATTTCTTTCTACATCCACAAATTCTATGCAACTCTTCAGTCCGGAGCCCAGTATATCATCCTTGTTACTCTTTACCATTCTGTCAATTTTTGTCATTCATTTATGGTGATGTGTCTAATGGGGAATTCTCTCTTCAAGGGCACGCTACACTGAATTCTGGGAGGAAATGCTGACACTGTCATGACATTTTCCCAACTAGTTTCTCTGAACTACCTTTAAAAACAGATTATTTTTAAGCACTAGGCCTAGGGGTCCTCACTTGTAGGCCTAGGGGTCCTCACAGCGGTTGTGGCTAGTGGCAGCCGGGAGGGCTCTGCTGGCGCCTCCCCAGCTGTCTGCCCCACCCATCTCAGCAGGGTTCCCACTCAGGGAAGCGGGCAAGGGACTCAGCTGCTCAAGCGGCAACTGCTAAACCACTGCGGATTACAGCCCGACTGCCAAGGTAATCTGAAATAGGTGTCAGTTTAATCTTACTGTGCTGGGTTATCAGCCAAAATGCTTCAGCAGCTGTTGCACAGCTACTTCCAAAAGAGGGGCAAGGCTGACAGGCAGGGCCAAAAAATGCACACAGCTGTTCCAAGGTAAGTGAGCTCCTTAAGTGGACCATTTTCATGCAGCTTCCTTATCTATACACTCATAAGAAAGAACTGTGTGGGGGGTTCGCTGTCCTTATTTTGAACATATCAAAGCACATCCATTTGCATTCAGTTTCTCTGTTACCTGAATCTCGTACTGAATTTTCCATTATTTTGTTTGAAGCTTGCCTTCAGGTTTTCAGCTCTGGCGAAAGGCTGCACTCAAGAACTTACCAAAAATGAGTTATCACTGTGTCAGGTAATTGTCTTATCCATTTCAGTTTGGGCAAGGTTTGCCAATCTAAAAATGTTTATCCTTTACTGGCATTGTGCAGTTCTCTCCTTCCCTACTCACTGAAAAATACTCCACTGGACTCAAATCATCAAAGCCCATTATCCTGATTCTCTCCAAATGGCAGAAAAAATACTTCTTTCTCCAGCATCACACAGAAAAAAGATGTTACTTCCATCTGGTGTTAAGTGCATCCCTACCAAAATGGCCTTTGCTGCCAGCATATTTGATCCTCCTTTGCCCAGTCAAATTTAAGAACAATCCCCAAAACTTTGAGACAGGAGCAGCTGAAAGCCGTTTTGTCTGGGTTCTCTTCAACTGGGCAATGCAGGCACAAAAATATAATGAGCTGTCTGGAAGCGGCTTTGAGTGTGGTTAAAGACAATTAAGAATATACTCAGCCCAGAACGAGAATCGCCCATGAGTGGGGCAGCATATGTATTCATTATCTTATTTGCTCTGCTTTAGCACACTTACATGATCAGAGTTGGAGGAAAGAGTATGAAAAACAATCACAGAAAACTGCTCTTCATCCAGTTCCTTTTAGCAACAAGGGCTTTGATAACAGAAAATTAATTGCAAGTTATATAACACTACTCTTTTTAATAAATTTGAAAAGCATGACATTGAAAAGAACTGGTAACAAATCATACCAAATTATAATCTCTAGATTATGTGTGCTGTGGATTCCTGGGGTTTTCAACCATGTTAAAAAAAGGCAAAGGCCACATGAAAAGCCATTACTGTTATCAGTTATCCTAACACAATTTGTTGAAAGCTTTAATCCCTCTAAAAGAAGACTATACAATTTTCTCTAACTTCAGGTGCACAAAGATTATCTTTTTAGTTTTTCTATGCACTTCGGCACATAGGCTATTTTTGTGCACAGCAGACTAAAACACTCAAATGTTACTGTACCTGACCTTCCTAAATCCTGTTGAATGAGTATTGGGTAAAGACTGGGGTTTTGTGTTTAATTCTTTCAGAAATTAATTCATAACTTGGCAAGAGCTTTCAATGCATCACTATATTTTGGGACACTTCTGTAAATTCAGTACTTGGCCTGAACTCACCAACCATGAACAGAAGCATCTGTTCACCTTAACCAAAAGTGCTAAGTGATCCATGTACTCAGCATTCTGTAAAAGACTGTGAGGAGAAGGAATGACAATAACCTGGTCTGAACATTTGTGTGCACCATTACAAGTCAAGTATGATAAAGTTCAAGTGTGTGTTTGTATAAAAAACAGAAATAATTTTGTAATTTTACTAAAGAATGCTAACAATGAAAAAACAATTCTCATTAATATGAAAAGAGTAAAATCAAGAAGTCATATGTTTCAGGCTATAAACTGTCAAGTTCAGCTCCTTTACACTGTCAAGAAAACTCCCACCTCTTCCTTCATAATTCTGGATTGGGAAGTTCCTTAGCTGGTTAGTCATGATGCATCCAGAATATGACTGTGAAAATTTGAAACATGATTTGCATTTAAATACTATACTGAACACAAATCACTCCAGATATCATTTGAAACATAACTTACGTTGGATCAGGAATGATTCACAACCCTGAACATTCACCCTTCAAGATGATCATCTTTGTTATTCATGACTAATTGTGTATGCCCTCACTGCACATGACCTGATGTTTACTTTTCCATTTCTCGTAATCTTTAAGGATTCAATTTTACAAAGTTTAAGCTATTAAAAAGCCTGAGACAGGTATTTCTTTTCCTATTTTACCTGAAAACACAAACTCAAAATAATTAATGTGAAATAAATCAGTTGTAATTAAAAACATTCCAAATACTATTAAAATTTCTATTATATATTATAAAAATAATTTACAATAAGTAAATATTTCTCCATCTTGGGCAACTATCAGGGCCATCTTCAGCATTTTAAGGACTAGAAGACCATTTCTCTTGCAGGAAATGTACAGCACCGGATCACACAGGCGCTGAATGAATTTTGGAAAACCGTTAGTAGAAACTAGGTCTTTGCTACCAACAATTACCACCACAACACATCATTGCTAGTATGGCCTATTTTAAACAGGATTTTGCCACACTGATAATAAAAGAATTTACCACATGTCATCTACATAAATATTTTACCAACTAAATTAAGATGCATATTGAAATCCAACAAAAGAATTTAAGGACCAAGGGAACCAATTGCAGACACATGCATTTCCAACTTGTGCTGCATTATTCCATGCTGATATAACAATGGCATAATGTGACAAGATGTATCAGAACATTTATCATAACCAAGAATTTCATATTTAAGGGATGACGTTTAGGAAACCTTGCATCCATACATAAAGTATTATATTTAAAAGCGTTTTTTTACTCAAGTTACCATTTTAAGAGTGTGACTTACAGAACTACTACAGTGCTTACAGAGGATGATACCATTTAAGAGTTAAAAATGTACAGGAAGAACTATCATCATAATAATCATCATCATCATCATCACTACTGTGCTTTTGTCACACACTTTCCTTTTAGAAAAAAAGGGGCAAAACCACCTCTGTATCTTCTGTTTCTTTTAACATTTAAGCAATTGTAATGAAGATTCAAAATACCAAAGCAGAAATATCAAGTATCACAAATTTATCTTTTGAAATCAGTTATTCCCAATAGTAAGTTCTCAGGTGATAATTTAAAATGTAGTGTTATCCAAAGCCTCTCCCACTGGTAAGACAGGAGACTCATGATTCTAAAAATGATGGTATACATAGAAAATGTATACCACAGAGGAGATGTATAAGGCAGGCATTTAAACGGAGACTTTTCTTCATTAAACTTTTTTGCGCATCCCTGTTATTTAACAGAACTGAGGAGAAGAGAATTTTAATAGTTACTTCGAGTCTCCTTAAAAATACAGAAGAGTCTGTTTCCAGGAAATGGCTGTCAGTATACATGCTTATGTGTATTTTCAAAGAATTATAATCTTGACAAAATACTCATTGTTATTATCACTATTATCTGCATTAGATAACAGAAAAAAAAAACAAATAGTAAAACGACAGTAAAAAAAAAAAAAAAAAAGCATTTTCAACAGAACAAACAGCAAAGGGTGGAAGAAGGACTTAAAAACGAAAATAGGTATATATTGTGCTATTCAGGTATGCACTGAAATTTACTGAAAAAGCTTCTATGCACACTAAGAAGCTGTGTGTTTCCTGCTACATCTTTACAAGGCATTTTTCAGGGTATGACTCTCCAAATCAAATCAAAACCGGGCCCTACTGGTCCTCTGAAGGAAATACTATCAGTGCCCCTTACAGCCCACAGGCAAGGTCCTCCATGTGATTCAACAGGAAGAGTATTGTATCTTGACACCAAACCCAAACAGGATGAAATTATTCGGCAGGATACGTGTCCTCCAAAAATCGCAACACATTTTTACAGAAACAAGGAGCGCTCTGCTAGCAATGACCTAATTACTAGCATAAAAGCTGCGTATCTGACAAAGGGAAGAAAGGACTCACTGCTTCATACATAATTTATTAAGATTTCCCACAGCATTCAGTCTAAGTCGCGGACCCAAGCAGATCTTTGTGATGTTAAATAAATCTGGGAGAAGTCACCGGATCCCAGGGCGCGCCGAGGGCGCAGCGCTGCCCCAGGAGCGCTCCCGTCGGCCAACCACCCGCGCGTCCCCCGCGCTGCGGCAGCGGAGGCGCCGCCGCCGCCGCCCGTCCCTAACAAAGCCAGGCTGGTGCCACTCGCGGGCAGCGCCTCGCCGCCCAGCGAAGGGCACCTCCGCGGCTCTGCCCGCCCCGAGACCCTTGCCCGCTGCTCCCCATCCTCCTCCCGACCTCGGAGCTCGCGCAGGTCTTTGTGCCTCCGGCCGGCACGGCAGGCTACGCTCGGTCCCGCCCGTGCGGCTTCCCGCCGCGCCCACCCACCCGTCGCCGCCGCTGCGGGACTCCCCCCCGTGCCGTGCGACACCCCTTTCCCGCACCCTAAGGTTTTGGTTTTTCTTTTCGGTTTACGGGGGGAGGGGGGTAGGGGGTGGGGTGGTAAGTTTGGGTGGCTTGTTTTCTTTTTCTTTAACCCACGAAACCGCTTCCTCCCCCCTGCCCCTACCCATCCCTGGCGCGGCGAGCCTCGCCCGCGCGGGGAGCCGCCGCCGTCGCCGCACTCACCCCATGTTCGCGACCGCCGCGCCTCCATCCCGGCGCCGGCTCCCAGCTCCGCCCGCGCCACCGGCTGCGCCAGCGCCGCGCGCACAGCGCGACCCCGCGGGTCACGTGCAGCGCAGCCAATGGCGCGCGCCATCACCCCCGCCCCGCCTCGGGCGGAGCTCCACGCGCAGCTCCGGGCGCGGTCCCGGCGCTGCCCGAGGGCTCGGACACCGAACGTGCGCTGCGCAAACCCGCCTGGGCTGCACCATTCTCGGCCGCCGCTGCCGCTCTTCACCCAGCTGCCCAAAACAGAACATTTTACATTTTTCATGTAAAAATGAAGGAGGTTCTGTGTGTACTAGCATTAAAGTTGATACAGCTCACCTAGAAATAATTCGATACATTGCTTATTAAAAACGCAGGAGAAAGCGTGTCCTTCAAGCGAATCTCAGATTTCTCTGCGGTTCAGTAAAACACTTTTTTTTTTTTTTTTTTTTTTTTTAATGTGCTTTTCAGATATGAAGTTATTACTGCTACTTGGTAGTTTAATAACAAATCTAATATATGTACATTTAAGCTATGTTAAATAAGAACAGTAAGTACCAGTTGGAAAAATTCTAAAAGACAAATGAATTTATGAATGAAATCAATTTATGAAACTGTTTTATAATCTCCTTCCAGAAATTATCTCTCTCCAAGAGTAAGGACGTAACAATGTGTTCATGAGGATGACTTAAAACCTCACAGAACCACACTACTGAAATCCATGAGGCAGCAGAAATTAAGCCATATTTCAGCTGTTTGTGCTTTTCACCTTAAAAAACAATTATCTCTATAAAACATTCTATAGGAATCTTTTTTAAAACTTTGATATAAAAGACACTTTTGCAGAAACAGCACAACATTTTAAATCCCCTAGAATGATTCAAGAATAGCTCTATGGATTGTGCAACCCATCTCAACAAAACAGGGCATGAGAGAAGACATCTGAAAAGGTGCAATGGTTCCTCACCTAGAGCAGAACAATGTCCTTCCCTGCGGTATGTTACATAAATTATGGAGTTACGTGTTTATACAAGAGGACTTAAGGATAGGTAACTCATTAAAAACATATATTCTGATATGCCTTCTTATAATCCTTCATTCTACCTATAATATTTTTGATTTGCATGACACAGACATGTAGGAACTTCGGGGTTGGGATGAGATTAAGGGCACTGCAGGCCTGTGCATGCATGCGAGTAATTGTACCACATATTACTTAAACTCTACTAATTTCATTTCAGCTGTTTCCTCACACCTGCTATTTCCAGTCAGAGAAGGCAATAATCAACACTCAGAAAAGATGCTCTTTACCAGATAACCTTTTATCAAACATCTTTGCCATTAAGAGTATGTATGATGTCATCTGCTACCTTCAGGATAGTTTTGCACAAAATTCTCTCTCACTTCACCACTCAGGCTAACTGCAGAGGTACTGTCACTTCAACTATCATGGTAAAACACTTTAAACCAAAGTTAAGTGAGCAATTAGTCAAGGGTATTCCAGGGTTTATGATTTTCTGCTACAAAGCTTCTATTAATTACAGTAACTGTTGACATTATATGGTTTATAGTGGTTTATGATCCACCTGATTTCCATTTCACAGCAACCAAGTTCATCCTCCCTCAGCCGTAACAAATTGTCACAGTACTCTTAACAGGTTCAAATTTTAGAACCTAACTAGACATTAGACTTAGACAAAGCCATCTTACACGACATCTTAGTGATATACACCACAGCTCCACCCCTCAGAAAAGCAAACCCAAATGTTCCCAGTTGTTACTGTGAAGCTCTCTTCATCCTAAAATTATTTATGTTAGTGTAAGTGTACATTCAAAAAAAAGTACATTTATAATGTACAGACACCACTCAACACCTGCATTATCAGTTGGCAAATTGTTGCAATAGGTGCTGTAGCTTAATACCAAATCAAGTTGCTCCAGTAATAGTTTTAAAACCAAAGAGTGGCAAGTGTTCAGAAGTGGCACACATCACACAGCCTGTGCAAAGATGACACCAGAAAACCAAAGAAACTGAAATGCTATGTACTTTAAAGCTAAATTCCACACTTGAAAATGAAAAACTAAGCTTTGAGAAGTACAGTTGATTTTCTACAACCCAAACCAGGTGTATTAAAGATGGAAGGCTAGATAATTTATTCATTACACACATCAGAGTGCATTTTCTGCAGCAGTGAAAAACTAACTGTAGTTCCCACTAAGTAAAAAGATTTTTGCTACTCCTGGTACTGGTTAATCGTTTTCAAGTCTGGGAGTCTCAACTGAGTAAATTCACTGCTCTGTAGCCTGAAGTCCCACATTTATTTGCAGAACAAGCAGAAGCACAAATTCTTTAATGCTTTTTGCCAAGATGACAGCTGAGTGGGAGGGAAAAAGCCTTCCCTTCTGCCTCATAGTAATGCCCATTCTGTTATGATTTCATAAACATGGCAGCTTATGGTCTGTGTCAAATGGACTTGCCTCTGCAGCAAAATCCAAGTGAAATTCAGTTTAATAGACAGGAAGCTTTGACCCTTCCCATATCGCATCTTCCAGTGGTGTCAAACCACTGCTATACAGATGAATATATTTCCTCAAAACTGGTTTCTGTGTGCAGTACTGGATTTTCCTAATAAAACTGATACCAACAAAACACTGTTCGAGGGGGAAAAAAAAAAAAAAAAAAAAAAAAAAAAGGTCTCAGGAAAATAGGAATTGTACAGGGAAAACCTTCAGAGTAAGTTTACTTTTGGCTAGCTATTTTCCATCTGGCAGATGGAAAAAGATGACTTTTTCGTGCTTTGAAAGAAACCATTATCAAGACAGACTTAGCAATACCTGCAAGATATTACATAAACCCACCCTCTTACATCTATTAGAAGATTCAAATCTCTGCATTAATCCATGTAAGCTATCAAATCCAAAGGACAGAAAATTTTAGTATCTAAAGATAACTGTTCAAATTCAATTTACTTCCTTGATTTTGGACAAGATCCCTGCAGCCTACTCACCCCAGCATTCTCAAACAAATGGGAATTTGTGTTCAGAAATGGAATTAGCAATATTTTACATGCAATTTTTGATGCAATCTATGTGGTGTTTCCCACTGCATTTATAAAAATACATTTTGAGACCACATAAAATTGTCGTTAACTGTTACAAGCCACTACTAAGAAGCGCTAATTAGAGTATCTGAGTAGATTACGTTCTAAATATTTAAAAAACATAAGTACATTCCCCAAAGTATCTTTTTGCCTCTTAAGATCATGACTACTACAATAGAAAATGTGTCCCTGATGTTGGAGACAGGAATGTGACAAGAACACACCAAGATCCTGCAGTAACAGCCTAAATTTATTGTTGGGAGCTCCCTTTTAGAGGGGCTTCAAATTTCCTGTCCTCACATATTCGATTGGTTAAGGGTCTTAACCCCACCCAGCTCACCAGCCAATGAGATGGGTGCATTCATGGTTCAACGGGATTGGTTGAGGTCCCCTGTTTGAACATGAATCTGACCCGCACCCGCAGCCCCACCTGGGATAGGGACTGTGGTGGGCAGCAAACCAGAACCCTGGCACAGACCAGGGCTGTGCCGGTCCTCGATTTTGGTGCTTCCCCTCCAAGCGGTGGTGGCAGGGCAGCCCCACAACTGCCAAGCTGTGTTGCAAAAGGCAGGAGAAGGCTGATGTCTCACAGTCCTACTGTGGTGGCTTTTCAGAGCTTCTGAAGGTGGCAGCTTTTGGCTTGGCTGAACCCACCAGTGTCAAACAAAACTAACTTGACAGCAGCAAAGGAGTCTTCTCCAGTTTATGTCGTGCCTTTTATCAGTGTTTATTCCAGGGGTAGCTCCATCTCCTGTATTAGCAGTGCCCTCGCAGCAGTGGTGACTGATCTACCACTGCTTCCGCGTATGATGTTCAGTCGGGACCTGGACATGTGATGTGTTCCCATGGTCCGCCCATGAGTTGTAGTGATGGCTGGGCATGCCCACAGGAGGCTGGGTCGAAGGCGTGGTCTCCAAGATGGGGCCATCAGCTCTGGGAGGAGGCAGTCTGGGCATATCTGTGGTGGCAGGGGGGGTGTATGTCTCTGATGCATGCTGTTGGGATGGCTGCACTCGATGCAGCTGCAGGGCACTCTGTCTCTATGGAAACCATGTGGCCAGCACAGCCTGGCACAGAGTGCCCGCCTGTCACAGCTGCGGAGTACAGCTCAGCAGCAGATGCGGCTTGACAGCAGCCAGGCACTTGGCAGCAGCTGGGCACAGTCGCAGGGGTTTCAGCCAATGCAGCAGGGCACAGAGGAGCTGCAAGATGTCCATTTAACGTGGCATGGCAGCATGGTGCTTCTTGGCCAATTGGTTCAGCGACGGCATCCTCCACTGGCAACACACCCTGGTGAGGGCTTGCTCCACAGTTCCGTGCAGCCATGGGGCATTCTGCTGACAAGCTGTCCCTGTGTGGGGCAGAGGCACAACCTCAAGTGGCCACAGGACATCCTGCAGGTGACTCATACCCATCCGGGGAAGCTCCATGGCTCTGCTCAGTTTCACGATGCTCCATCCTCCTCCCCTGCACACTTGGTGCAGCATCCACATTTCCCACCACCTCGCCCAGCACCCTGCTCTCACTGCACACCTCAGTGGGTGATGTCCCAGTGTCCCCTCCCCCATCGTCGCATCCTGCTCATTCCCCAGCTACTTCAGTAAGTCCAGGACGAGCGTCCATGTCTTTATGACACTGATGAGTTTCGTCGCCAAGAGACTGCTGCAAGTATATATCAGCCAGCCCACTCTCAAGTTTTTAAGTCCATGGTGGCCCCTTCAAAAACGTCCAGCGTGCGACTCACACACCACATTATCAAGGCTAGTAAAGCCTGTTTATCATATTTATCCCTCTTTTCTTAAAATAAAAGTCCATACCTGGAGAGTTGGGTGCCAAAGCCCACACTCTCATTCTTCCTGGTGGCATCTCTAATTCTCAAAGAGGTCTGGACCCACATGACACTCTCTACCACCTTCTGCAGCACTCTCTGCTGCCCACAGCAATTCTTGCTACTCCACCAGGACTCCATAGCAATTCTGATGCCCATGGCTTTTGCCATCACTGTCTGCAGACTTCTCCACTGCCCACAGCAATCTCCACTGCCCTGCAGCTTTTCCTGCTGCTCTCTGCAGTCTTACCAGCTGCCTATTGCAATCTCCACTGCCCAGCCACCATTCTCTGCAGCCCTACCGACTGCCTACAGCAAATTCCACTGCTCTTTGTCTCCTCACAATATTGCGGCAGCTTGTTCTGTCATGCTGGTGGTCACCAATTGTCACTGATGTTGGAGACAGGAATGCAACAAAAACACACCAAGATCATGTAGCAGCAGTCGAAGTTTATTGTTTGGAGTTCCCTTTTTTAAGGGCTTCAAATTTCCTGTGCTTACATACATGATTGGTTAAGGGTCTTAATTCCACCTACCTCACCGACCAAGGAGATGAATGTATTCATGGTTCAAAGGGATTGGTTGAAGTCCCCTGTTTGATCTGACCTATCATTATTATACTCGGGGACTTGTATACTTCTACTCTCTAACGAGCTAAGCTGGTCAAGTTGGTGTCTGTTATGGCCAGATTATCTGTGCAGCTTATGGACCAGCTGAAGCTGTCACAAAAATGCAAGAGGTTTTCTGGTTTTAGATAGCCGGCTCATAAATGGGACAATTCTCTCAACCTTTGAAATCTCACCCTCTGCAGCAATACTCTTCTCCCTACAAGCTTTTCACTATTTAATATATTTAAAGTGATTGATATTTCACGATTAGTCATTGAACATGCACAGAACTACCTGCCTCAGAAACCCTGGGCAGGGAGTGGGTTGGGTACTGAGCTAAACTCTCTCTCTGGTGCCAGGAACTATTTTGGCATTACTAGCAAATGTGAAACAATAGTGCTGCTGAGATCTTGCCTTCAGAACTTTCTAGTGCAAGATTTAGGCATTGACTTGTATTAGACAGCGCTTTTTAGAAAGGTGGTACTTTATAGATTTCATTAAAAAAATGAACTGAAGACATTTCACATATGTTTTACATAGGTAAAAGTTTCATCTCAACATAGGGCTCAATGACGAATTTTAACAGCTGCTGTAATTAAAGGTTGTCTTCTGCCTTTCAAATTTACATAGAAAAAAACCCCAAAACAAAACCACTGAAGCTAACATTCTCTTTGTTTCTTATTTTCTTTAGGACTCTGAAGGTACACGTCTCTCACTAAAACACAAAGGCCAGGTTTCCTCTGAGACCTGTTCTTACCATATGACCAGGACCAGTGAAATTTTGTATATACCTACTTGAGAAAGCTCATAACTTCCTCCCAATGGCATTAATATCACTGTTTTGGCCATTAAGAGCTGCAACCCTGCTTTCTCCATCAAAATTCTCTCAGATATGTTGCATATTATTTCCCCAACTACAGGAACTTCCAACTAGAAGGGTCATCAGAAAAAGGTTTCCTAAGGATCAAGAACCTAAAGGATTGCCTTTCTCATGCAGATGAAGAAAGAATGAAGAAAAGAACTGTCATTGTTCCCAATGCATCCAGAATGCACGCAGTAGTCCTGAAAAACAGACAGGACTTTTGTGTACTGAGAACAGATTTTCTACTCTACTAATGTACTAAATTCCACCTTGTGGGTTTTTTTTTCCCCCCACCCCTAGGAAGTTGTGCTACCAGTTCCTGAACTTGAGAAGATTTTTCCATAAGCAGTGACAAGGTCTGTCTTTCACAGGGGTCAATTTACTACCTCACAGACATGTATCATAAGCTAAATGAGAAAAGCAGAAAAATGCATGCTGTTTAATTACTTAATAACTAAGTCAGAGGTACAGAAATACATCACTTGCTCTTTAAATCCTTTACTATTTAATGCTTTCTAGAGTTTGCCAATTCCTTACTTTTGTCCAGAAATAGTCAGCTCTCTGGGGCATCTCCTACTCATACTTTCTTCCCTCTCACCATCTGCATGAAGCTTTCTTGCTTGGGAAAAAATAAAATTAAAAAAAAAAAAAAAATCAAGGAGAAATACTACTTCCTTCCTCACATCTGTTACCTCTAGTGAGGAGCCATGGCCCAGTCGGCAATATTAGTCATATTTTCTAAAATCAGTAAAGCAATAATGAAGAGAGTTTGTTTAGAAAATGTTAATCCAGTGTTTCACTATCCACTCTCCTCAGCTATATAATAAGCACCACCTGACACAACGTTGTGTCATGTTACCTATGATTTCCTCATCCACTAATTAAGAACATCACACTATCCTGGCACTGTATCACTTCATTTCCTCTGCTGTAGCTCTTCCAGGCTTGTTAGGTAGTTTACTGCATCTGCATATTGTAATTTTCACTTTTTGCTTCATGAATGGTGCTTATTCAATCCACTAAATGGCTCAACCTTTGAAGAAATTTGGAAGCTGATTTTAGAGATGTGAGCTAGGAATCTGACTCATTTGTCTGTAAGGTTCAGAAAGCGAGTTTCACAGTGATCAGATAATGAGCTGACTTTCAAGTGTAGCTTACCCACTGACCAGACTGTGTTAGTATGTGCCAACCCACTCACTCCAACTGCTTATCCAGCAGATTTGAAAACTTGTAATTGCATCTTTTAGCCCATCTGTAATTCTGTTTCAGTAGTCTATTAATGGTATTGAAGGCTGAACCTCTTCAGTACAAAAGCCCTTGGTCAGCATACCTCAGGGATTCTCTGGTGATTTTTTTTCAGACAAAAGGTTATTCCTAGAGGACTTTTTTCATTCATACTTTTTTCCTCATTGGGGCCATAGACTAGAAAAATGTGCTTAAAGAAAGGTAAAAAACAATATATTTTACTATGTTTCTTAGGAGGTGTCAGACTCTGGATCTGTCTGAAGGCAGATCTCCACTGGGGGCACACTTGGAACATTTGCAGTGGCCTTGGTTAAAAGACAAAGCCCTGTTTTGCTGCTTCTTCATACTCAGCATTAACCATAAGAAGTCACAGTACTCACATGACTCATGGATGACTGCATGTGCAAGTGGACGGTCAGTTTCCTGTTACACTGTGGTTGACCGGGGTCATACAAGCTTTGCACTGCCCAGGAGTATCCCAGAATTATACACTACTGTGACAAACGGACGCTCTGTCAGTGGAATATTTACCTTTTTCTTCACAATCTCCTTTTCAGTCCTCCCTTTGTTTGGTTTGAACTGGATGTTCTTAATGCAAGAGCTGATGCAAGAGCTGATGCCTTGTAAGCATTCTGACATTTAGTTAGCTGAAGGTCATCTATTTAGGATCATCAAAACATTTTTTGCCACTGGTATTGAAAAGCAGGGAACGTTAAATTTTGTGGAGTCCTGTAAGCAATGACCTTTTCCAAAAAAATGTACATTAATCATGACCATTCTCCAAGTCTGCTAAGATTAAAAGATTTAAAAAGTTCCATCTAGAGACAAGTTTCTTAAAACCCACTGCATTATGAAAGGCTGTGGCAAGGTCTAGAAACACAAAGATTTTGCTAAGTCATGGCTGTGAGTTCTCTCATCATAATTATCTTTTGAACACTTAAAATTAAGGCTCAAGCCTTAGAGGCTCTTAGCTACAACAGGACAACTGTATCAAATCAATCTAGAAAAGCTATAATTTACAAGATAAAGTGTTGGCAAAGAATCTGAGGACACATATATCATCCTCAAAAATATAAAAAATTCCACATTTCAGTACATAAAAGTAATTAGTAGGGAGTTTGAAGAAACACCGCCAATAAAAATGGCTTGTCAAGGAAGATTGATGCTGTATGGTTTAAGGACTACAACTTAGCTGGTTTAGAAAAAGTTAGGCTGTTTTTTATCACTGTATACTGAAAATATTTTTAAGTGTCATAAGTTTAAAGACATCCATTAGCACAGATCAGACAAACTGGAAATTAATTTTCCAACATTGCTGCAGTGAATCAAATTACAAAAGTTCAGTAGGAATTGAGCCCACAAGTTGAGACAAGGTATTTGAAAAAATAACAACTTTTACTGTTCTATAGACTCTAATGTAAGGGTCACACTGAAAAATGCTGGGATCCACTCCAGGACTGAAATACATTAAAGTTTACAGTTCCATGAATGCGGCAAGAATTTAATTCCGTCCAGTGTGCATATACTCATAATGTCTTGGAATAATTATAATCAAGTCTCACACCACCAAGATTAAGCTGATTGGTTGGTAAGGTTAAGAAAGAAAATCCCCCAGCTCATTTCTCAGGACCAATGCAGAACTTCAAATTAATTGATTTCTGTGCATGCAGAGATGAACTGCTGTGGGAGGCAGCACTCCCACAGAAGAAAGAAAATTAACTCTATCTCAGCTGAAAACCAGGACAAGAATGGACTTGCGTTCCTAGGTAGCACAACACTCCAAGACACCTGGCCAACAGGCAGTTTTTCTGCTCACTGCCATATAAATCATGGCAAATAATGTTTCATGACGTATTTTGGGGTAGCTTTTGTTTTGGAAGCATTCTTACTCTCTTCAGCTTATTCACCATAAAAAGTAGTAATTGGATGATTTGGGTCTCACTCCCTTAGGGAATTGCTATTACACAAGCCTCTAGACAATGGTGGCATACTAATTTTTCCCCTCCTCATTTGGCACACTGTTTAGTCAGTTTATTGACAGTTAAAAATACACAGCCTCAGTTCAAAATATGTGTTGCTGGTGTGGGTGCTAGAAGTCACATTTTTCTGTTGGGATTTTGAATGAATGACATCTTTAAATCTTAATTTCAGTAACACTAGTGCAGTGGAAGAAATATTTCTCCTTTCATTGGAGAGGGAAGTGTTTTTATAGAAGTCTGAGAAATCTCTAATATCTTATGATATATTCTCCTGATAATGAAGGTCCAGCTTACTGAATAGCCAGCAGGGGATAAAACTTCAAGCATAAGCTGCTCTGCTTGGTATTCCTGCAGCATAAATACTTTTTTTTTAATTTATCTATCTGCCCAGTAGAAAAGGAATATAAATTCAAAATATTCATTGTATTTCTAGACAAGCTGCTTCCAGTACCAAGCTCTACACATGTAGCAACAATGCTCTACTATCCACATTTTTTGGAGTCACAAAAAACTGCCCTTTCTTTGGGCCATTCATCATCTTGGAAATCATCATGCATCTTCAAAGCAACAAATCCAGCATCTGAGACAGCAACTGCTGAAAATTTACCACTACCCAAGCTACTTCAGTACAGTACTGGGAAAAAGCAGTTGAAGAAAAGGACCGATATGACTAGAACATATAAAGCATCAGTGGAGTAAAAGTGCAGAAAAACACATTTAAGTCTGTCAAAAACTGAGAAGGCAGGAATTCCTTGATCAAGACAGAATATATATTTCAGTGCCAGCTTCTCTTCCCAGCTTGAATCCAAGGTCACCAGCTACTCAACCAAATACTTAAATCTTAGAACCCATATGAGATTGCATGATTAAAGTATATAATGTTGCAACTCTACAGAAACAGGTTTAAGATGTAACAATTAAAAAACCTAAGATTACTGGTGTACTTTGCATGTTAAGACTCTAATCCCTATAGCCAGCCCTGGGAAGGGAAAATTTTAATTAATCACAACAATATTATAAAAGCTCTCCATCACTAGATGTACCAGAAGACTACTTTTTCCCCTAATATGAAACCCAAATACTTCGAACTTAAACGAAAAGACTGCATTTTCAAAAATCTCTGTGCAAGTCAGCTAGAATACCAGCCTTAATCATATTTGACACAAATGGTCCTACTCACCATGGATTTGCATTTCATTGATCCATTACTCTTTTACAAATGTATATATTTCTAATGAAGTACTGAATCCCTTGCTAAAAGTAATTAGCAACATTTTAATCTTAAAACTCAAACTATTCAAGTTTAAAGTTTGCCGTGCAAACCCAAGTAAACTTAGCAAACCCAAGAAAACCTTGGCAAACAATACATTCTTTCTACACAAAGAAAAATTCCAAATATAGAAATCCTGCAGGGAAGCTTAATGCCTGAAAATCAAGGTAAGCTGAGAGCTCAAGAATTTTAAGTATTTCCCACAACACTGAAGGAGTTAATTTTGTAAGCTGGTTACCCCAGGTGGCAAGAGAAAGGCAGAAATCTTCACAGTAAGTAATACTTGTTCTAACAAGGAAGAAACAATAGGAAAGATCCCATGCCATTAACAAAATCCCGAAGTCCTTCTCAAGAAACACAATAGGCTGTAATTGAAATTTTCTAATTCATGACTATGAATGAGCTATTCTCTAGTCTCACTTCATTCTTCTGCTTTACTTGATTTTTTTTTTTTTCCCCCCCATCCCGTGACCAGACACTTGGAAATTTTGTGCAATGTTCACATCATGGCACTCATTCACCATGTTATCACACATAGGGGTGACTAATGTCACCTGGATGAGTGACTCGACCAGAACTGTCCCTGCATACCTGGATGTGTGTCCACCACACAGAAGGGTAGGACAGCACCTGTGACAGCACATGGCCCCTCCACTATGTCCAAGCACTTACAGAAAAGGTTGGAGTCACAGCATGACTTCACTGAGCGAGCTACAATAGCAGCGGCTGTTTAGTCTACACCTGGCTGACACTTTTCCTGAGGTTCTCCTATTTACTGGTTTTTGCTCTTCCTTTCTCAAAGAGCAAATGCTGCCAAGCGCTGGCAGGTTCCTGACAGCCTTATTGCCCAAGGCTTACTGGATTACCACTCCAAGTGCCTGGTAGTGTTCTGCACTACAGGCTATGAGAAGCAGAATTGCTTTAGCACAAAAATTGTGTCTTTTTAAGGATCTGAAGTTTCCACAACATAAAGCTGTTCTGAAGCTTATGGGGCTTCTATAGAATAGGAGCAATATAATTATATTTAGAACTTAGAAAATTCAGAACAGAGGTAAGAATGATGAAAAGCAGTATCCATCCATGTTCAGAAATGGTACAGCAAACTTAAAGGAACAGATTGAATAAAATAGACAGTTCTTCAAACAGTGAACCAGGTGGCAAACTGCCCACACAAACAATTACTTGTCAAGTAATTAGAATATCATTCTAAAGAACTCCATCTCACTTCTACGTCACTAGTCAGAAATTTTTCAAACAATAGACACTGTCTAAGGAAGTAACAGATAAGTATTTTCCAAAGAACCCACATTCAGAACAGTTGACTTTTAAGACAAGAGTCAATATATTGGCAGAGAGCAAAAATAAAACCACCATGGCAGCACTGTTACCTTAAAGTAACAGTTACATCTTCTAGTATTTTATGAACAAATTAAAATATTCTAAACCATCTGAGACTTCTAGATTAGAGAACAGCGAATTACTACTAGGCTTTGTCACTACAACTAGTTTTAGGTCTTCCTTGTTGCATGCATACCAGACTGTCACATGGACTCTTCACTACCTTTACATTATTCTGGGCACTATTCCACTTGTGGGGGAAAAAAAATATTGAGAGAGTGATTTGGAACAGTATCAAGACAGTCATGTATGGACAACTACTCTTTCATGGAAACAAAGCAATACACAAATCCACTTGTTTTAGAAGAAGACAAGTTCTCTTTCTCCATCATTCAATTAATTATTTTCAGATTCCAGTACTTGAAACATTTTATTTGAAAAAAGCTTTATGGATCAAGTCTAGTTCTCAATGTATTAATGACATTTAAACATTTAATTAGCAAGGCATCACTTGGACTGGCATCTAAAGCTTTTGTCAGAGACCTAATTCCATGCCAATTCAAACATCCCATCAGTGTTATATTAACTAAAAAGAAGCCTTATAATATTCTGGCTACTTGATTGCACTGTCATGCATTAACAGAACAGTGGAATGAATCTAACTGAATGCAAGGATATAGACTTAGTGTATACATGTTTAACTAACAAAGATGTTCTAGGACAAAAATATTTTAACCATATATGTACATGAACTGGTACTCAGTCATATTTTGTGCCTCTTGATACTCTGTATGAAATGTCAGTGACACTCAAGTGAAAAAAAGGAAAAAAAAGGCAAAAACATTGACTTAATTAAAACTGTTCAATTGATTTGAAGGTATGCCCTGCTCTTAAAACTTTCTAGAGCTCATTCTGAATATATTTAGACACTTAGATGTGTGAATTAAGTATCATTATTCTATGTTGTCATTTCTCCCCCAAGACATGTTCAGTACATTGGATTTCTAAAAAGTCATTAACATATATGACAATATATATAAACAAATAAGCTATATTTGGAACAAAAGAAAAATCACAGTGGCAAGTGCCCTTTTTAATCTCGTATTTCTAATTTAGACCTGTAATTTTCACTGAAATAACAAAACAAAATGTAGAAAAACGCTACAGCAAATCCTAGAAATCACTTGCATGCTTTCTGTAAGGTTTTTCTCTGCTTTTGTGGAAACAGTCACTGCTTCACTACAATGGGCTAAAATTAGAGTCCTATACAATTAAATGCTTCTAGGTGAGCAATTTGAATATTATGTGCGCTGATTTTGCATTAATTGACATTTGGTGAGGAGGGAAGAAGCCACCCATAAAAGTGATTTTTCTAGAGGTTGCTAAGAGTTTCCTTTTTGCCTGTCAAAACCAATCAGTGGCTAGTCTGAATATTAACAACCTGTTTAACTGTTGGGGGTGCGGTTTGTTCCTTTTTTCACTTGCAGAATTTTTCCCCATGGGTTGCTAGGAGACTTAAGTACTGGGTGCTTGTGGGTGCTTAACCAGAAGAGGTGGCTGGGGGTCAGAAGGGGGAAGATCATGAGTTTTGGGGCAACAAAGAACAGAGCTGGGGGCAGTTTCTCTCTCTTGCTCTCAGCATCAGAGAAAGGACGGCCAGGCTGCTGCTTGCTGTGGGAGGAGTTCACTGTCACCAAAAAGTCTGGTCCTGAGAAATCTACCATTATCTGCTCATGTGCTCAAGAATCCTGAGCTCCTCTGCCTGCCCTGCTGGAGCGAGGCCAGCCCTGTCCAGCTGTCGCTGCTACTTCGACACTGCTCTTTTTGCTACGCTGTAGCCCTGCACCCCCCTGCCTGCCCGGACATCCCACCCTGCCTGCTGGAACATCCCGCCATTCCAGCCACCAGCCCGGGAGTTTCCACCATTCCAGCTAAGTGCTCTCAGAGTTCCAAGAGCTCAGACTGCCCTGGGCTTTGTAAAACAAAGCCCCTTGAAGTTCTTGGTTCTCTTTATTATTAATGCTGTAGTTGTTGTTGTTTGTTTGCCTTGTTATACATACTAGTAAAGAACTGTTATTCCTATCCCCATACCTTTGCCTGAAAGCCCCTTTAATTTTTCTAAATTATAATAATTTGGAAGGAGGGGATTTGAATTCTCCATTCTGACAGAGAGACCCTTCCCCTCCCTAAGAGATACCTGTCTTTTAAACCAAGACATAAACCAATTAAAGAGCTGAATATGCCTCTGTGAAATTCACATTTTAAGACAAACAAGCCTGGGAAAGTCTCTTCTTGTGACTGAGGAACAGGTAACAGGCTAGCCCAGCCCGCACTGTGTGGCTGGGCCAGCTAGGTGAGCCCTGCTGAGGGGCTGGACCCCTTCCCAGGGAGCCCGCTGGGCCCCATCCCAGCCAGACCAGGCCCCAGTGGCTGTTAACATCGTGTCACTGGGTTGGTTCCCTCCCTCCAGCACAGTCAGGCCAGGCTGCGGCTGGAATTAAACACAGTACAGGCCTGAGACCAGCCATGTGGCCAGAGCAGCTGTCGCTGTAACGGGTTAATGCTTTGTTCACTGAACTTGCAAACACAGGATGACTCATGATTTCTAAGAGAACCTTTGAACTTGCAAACACAGGATGACTCATGACTTTTTAAACTTGCAAACACAGGATGACTCATGACTTTTAAGAGAACCTTTGAACTTGCAAACACAGGATGACTCATGATTTTTTAGACACATGTCCTATTGCTTAACAAGGCTTCTGAGTTCCAGGAAAAGGAACTGTAACTGTTTTCAGAAGACAGAAGACGGTCTCCTAGCAACAAGATAACACGATAACAGAAGAAAGAACTGTATAAAACGGGACTGGAAGACCGCAACCGGGCGGCAGTTGGCGGAGTGCAGACTCCCCCTGTCGCCCAGCACTGCATTTGCTTATGCCCCGCTTGCTGTAATTAATAAAATTCTAATTGGGACTAAATCTTGAGTCGTGCAATTTATAACACCGCCATTCTGGCTGGGCCCCCTGAAACCACAGCATAGCCTCGAGCACAGCCTGATTTTATCGCTATCACCATAACTGCTTTGGCCACTGCTCTGCAGAAAGCCATCATAATCATCTGCAGGCCCCAGGTGACATATTAACTCTTTCATGGCACAGATGAAACTTGCAGAACATTGATTCTACCACTCTTAAGTGAAGAGAAGAAGAAAATGAAGACATGTAGAGAGACAACATGAAGACACCAAGGTCAGTAAAGGAGTCAAGTCCCAGATGGGAGGAGAATGAGAAGATGCCTTAGTTTTTGACTGAAATTCATTTCCAAGGCCATGGCTATGGACTTTGATACACTAGAATATCTCTTTAATTCATAAAAACAGTATGGGGAGATGGATTGTTCAAACTGCAGACATGAACAAAGGCACTCAGGTTGAAGCAAGTAAATGTTGAAGTAGCTGTGATCTCATGAGAAGCTTGAACAGAAAGAGATGAGAGTGACGAAGACCCTTGCCCCCTCTGTTTCTTCATCTCTGAGATGAAGATTATCTCAGAGATAGACAAAGAGAATCTTTACTTTTGAACAGCTCATCCTTAAAATAGTACCCCATAAGTTGGACATGGCCCATGAACACAGCTGTGTGAAAGGTGCATGAGATGGGGGGGACTTCACAATTGCAGATTTCCAGGCGGTTGCTATTCGTGAAAATTGAAGGCATGAGATAACTGTTTCTTGTGGAGAAGTCTCCATAACATAGCAAAAGAGACTCCTCTCCCTAAGAGAACTGATGAAAGACTATTTTAGAGGTGATAAACTGACGTAAGTCCCAAGTTTTGTCTCAGTTCATTGTCAGTGGGAAAGAAAATAAGGCTGTGGCCGGAGAAAAAGTCTTCTGAAGGTTTTATTCTGATTCTTATTTTCTCTCTTTTCTTTCAGTTCTGTTTAAATAAAGTTTTTTTATACCCTTTAAAGTTTTGAGCCTGCTTTGCTCTTCTCCTAATCCTATCTCACAGCAGAAAAGGTGTACATTATTCTAGTAGGTACATTGGTGTTTACCCAACATTAGACCCACTACATCACATGGTGCATTGGCTGAAAAATCTCAAATTAGTGAGCCAAAACCACTACACCATGGAACAAAATCCTAATACAGTAATTCTGCTGAAATACAGAGAAAGAAGACTGGTACCAAGAACGATTAAAGAAACATGTATATAAAGAAACTGGGAAGTATTCAGTTGTCTTTAATTCTAGTATTGATAAAGTCTGTATACAAATTTTTTGTATACTGTCTTAGTTTTAAAAATCAGTTTAGCTTTATGTTAAAAAGCAACTACGTGGAAGGATAAATGATCATATATTGGATTTGCTAACCTTGGAATCGCATGTATTTCAGCACTGCCTGCTGACACTGTCTTCTCAGCAACGACAGGTGACAGTTGTAGCATCAGTGTTACTGAAGCTTTTACTCCAAAAACTGCTGACAAGCATGCTTTTGATGCCAGAAGTAAGTTAATAGTAACCTAATCAGTTTGGTTTTGTTTTTTTTTTTTTTTTAATTGGTCTAGATCCTGGTGTATAGCAGGTGCTATACAGCAATTATTTTTGTTGTACAGCACCTGCTGATGACCAACAATTTTACCCAAACTTCATTATACATCCAGGTCTTTCATGACTAATACAGAATAATCAAGGAGACTTGACTTGCGCCCTTGGATTGCAAATTCTGTGGGAAATATCTTAGAAACAGTAGAGATCTTAAATGTAGATCTTTCTGAGCAGAAAATGTGGATGTTGCAAATTATCTCAGTGGGAGCAGGCAGGCATTTAACTCCAGAAATCCCATTATTCAAGGCATATACTGCATTTTCTTTGAAGAATGTCTAACTCAAATGCTTGTATCTCTCCCTCCACAACACAGCTGAACTGACACCAAAAAAAACCCCCAAAAACAAAAAACCAAACCCACAAAAAAAGGTAAAAAAAAAAAAGTATTGAAGAGTTCAAGATTACTTTGGTCTGGTATCCCTTCTACTATTGCAGAAGATGCACAGCTACTTAGCCCTTTCCAACCTATGCTTTGCACATCATAAATGGGAATTTTTCACTCAAAGAACCTCTAAACATGAGGATAAGAGACACTCTTTCCTTCAGGCAAGCATTAGGGGCACTGGAAAGGCACTGGTGCAGGCCTGAAAGTACAAACTTTTCTTTCAGAATGAAAGTTGATTTCCCTTTGTCATGAAAATTAAGCATCTATTTAAATTCTTGAAACTTTTTCTTAACAGCAAAATGCTAAGATGGCCAACATTTTCACTGAAAAAAGCAAATTGCTACAGAATATCAAAATTTCAAACCTGGAACTACATCAGATGCAGGAAAAATATTTTTTAAATAGGCAAGAGGAGTGCAAAGGTAACTCACTTGGACACTTAAAAGACAGTAAGTAGACTTCTGACAATGTTTCAAAGCATTGGGCACCAGAACTCACTATATAATTGCATGAAAAAGCTAACAAATGAAGGCATGCCAAATTTCTGGTCCTAAGAACAAGCTTACACTTTTTTGAATAGTAAAGACCGACGTGGTCAACCATCCAGATCAATATGATTACCAAAAGACTTTGCAACACACACACACAAAACCCCCAACTTTTAAATGTGTATTTTCAAAACACATCAAATATGAGGATGGTGTTTTGGAAACAAGTAACCATGGAAAAGATGTATGAAATCTGAGTAGCACTAACCAAGATGGACAGTAGCAGTATTACACTAAGATGTCAGCAACCTGAGACAAAGTGGAAGTTCTCTGAAAGACTTCCATCTGAATTTGGAACTACAAAGATTGCACTACTATGTCCTGTGTCCAAGAACAGGAGCTCAGAATTTTTATTTAGACACTGTACACGTGTGATAAACATTAACTATTTTTTTGTTCACTGAAGATCAAATAACTCAAGATAACAGGAAGTTACTATGTCACTATCTAAGCTGATAGGCAAACAGACTCTTGCTCATTCCTTCTCTACTTGCTTAATCAGCTTTAAGTTTCAGGAATTCCAGCTTACAACTACAGCCTTCATCTCTGCGACCACCGAGAGACAGAAAGAGACCCTCCCAGCAACACGTCACACATACATCATCAGAGGAAAGAAGCAAGATAAAAGCAAGACTGAAAAATCTACCAATTCACGGCAGTTGGTGGAGCGAGACTCCCCTGCCGTCCAGCGCTGTATTTGCCTTTGCTTTGCCTGCTGTAATGTAATAAATTCCTATTGGAACTTTTCTTCGTGTTCATAGTCTATTACAATTTGGTGCCGTGACTCGGATCCACCTGCAAGATAGGACTTTTGGTTCTGCCTGGGGGGTGCCCCGCCGATCAGTCGGCGGCCCTGGTAGACCCGATTCCTGTCTCGGTTGGACCGACGAACCTAAATTCAAAGCATTAGGCAAAGGAGGCCGGCAGACCCTATAAACTTTGTGCACAAAGGTCCGGACGAAGACGCAAGACGCGTGAGTATCTGTGTGGAAGATTCCGTTCGGTCTGGGTCGGGTATCCTGGAGTGCTGCGAGTGTGTGTGTGAGTGAGAGGAGAACCGGCAGCTCGTATTTTCCAAGTGATTGTGGACCCTCAGTAGTGCGGTTCTCATTGCCCGAGAGGGCGTGAGCCACGAACAAGGGGAAGCGAGTGATTTCCGCACCACGCTTGTGTGAGGGCACTCCAGAAGATGGGACAGGGGAAGAGCAGGCCCTCTACTCCCATAAAACTCCCCCCGGTGCCTAGAGATAGCCCACTGGGGTTCATATTAGACAATTGGAAACATTACCCTAACACAGGGGGTAAAGATAAAGCTAAAATGATCCATTATTGTGTGGTAGTATGGGGTGGAAAGGAGATTTCCCGGAATATTTTTTGGCCTATTTTTAGATCATCAGAAGATTGGGTGAGGCAAAAACTCAACTTGTGGGTAAACACTAAAATTCCTTTTAGTCAGGAAGAAAGTGAATATGCTAATGTATGGGTTACAAGACCTGAGAGTGAAGTGCTCCTGTTTCCCCTCAAAGAGGGAGGACGAAAGAAAGACAGGAGTAAAGAGGAAGAAGCCTTACTGATCCCACCCCCTTACATACCCCCTCAGAACCCCCAGATTCCGGATGCACCTCCAATGGAGCCTCAGGAAGCAGGAAGTAATCCCGAGCCCCCCGAGGAAGTGCAGGGACCCATAACCCGAGGTCGGGCTAGACAGCATAACCTATATCCCCTAAGAGAAATGCCTGTGGGGGGGGGCCAGGGACCTCACCCAGTGATAGGGTTTGTTTCAGTACCTTTGAGTTCTGGGAATGTTCGGGAATTTAAGAGGGAGATGGGGAGCCTCCTGGAAGATCCTTTGGGGGTGGCCGAGAGACTGGACCAATTTTTGGGACCCAGTATTTATACTTGGGGCGAGTTGCAAGCCATATTGAATATTCTCTTCACGGCCGAGGAAAGAAATATGATTAGACGAGCGGGGATGCGGCTATGGGATTCACAACATGCACAAGGACCCTTAGCAGACACCAAGTGGCCTTTGCATGATCCCAATTGGAATCATCAGCAGCAGGATCACAGAATCAATATGCAGGATCTGAGGGGGATAATAGTACAGGGGATCCAGGAAGCGGTGCCTAGGGGGCAGAACATCAACAAAGCATTTAATGAGAGACAGAAAAAGGAGGAGACACCTACGGATTGGCTAGAACGCTTGAGAAAAAACCTGCAAATGTACTCAGGCTTAGATCCTGAGACACCGTTAGGGCAAGCACTACTAAAAACACAATTTGTGGCTAAATCGTGGGAAGATATCAGAAAGAAGTTAGAAAAATTAGATAATTGGCAAGATAGAGACCTGGATGAGCTATTGAGGGAAGCACAGAAGGTATATGTGAAGAGAGATGAAGAGAGTCACAAGAGACAAGTAAGAATGATGGTGGCAGCAGTGAGAGAAACTAGGAGAATTGATGCCCCTCCCAAAACAAGTCAAGTGGCCCAGAGAAATGGGGGAGGGGTTCCCCGGGTAGAGAAAAAGGATGGAGGCGTATGTTTCTACTGTGGGAATAAAGGACACTTTCGGAGAAACTGCAGGAAGCGGCTCAGGGATGAGAGAGTCTTCAAAGAAGACTGACGGAGTCAGGGGCTTCATTTGCTGGGGACACGGAAACATCAGGAGCCCTTGATAAAATTAAAAATAGGTCCTCAGCAGCAGGAATTTGAGTTTTTAGTAGATACTGGAGCTGAGCGATCGACAGTCCAGGTACTACCGGAGGGATGTAAGATATCAAAGGAAACTGCTCAAGTAGTAGGGGCAAAGGGGGAGCCCTTTGAAGTCCCTGTTATTAAGAATGTACTGGTGGAATCGAAGTCCAAAATGGGAATAGGGAACCTTCTGCTGGTACCAGAAGCAGATTATAATTTGTTAGGGAGAGACTTAATTATAGAAATGGGTATTAATATAGAAGTAGTAAATGAGGAAATCAAAATAAAACTCTGTCCCTTGAGGGTAGAGGATGAGGAAAAAATTAACTCAGAAGTATGGTACACTCCTGATAGTGTAGGGAGGTTGAATATACCCCCCTTCTCGGTAATCATTAAAGATCCAGAGACACCGATAAGGGTTAAACAGTACCCCATCTCCCCAGAGGGAAAGAATGGGTTGAAGCCCGAGATTGAGAGGCTACTAAGCAAAGGACTATTAGAATCTTGCATGTCTCCTTTTAATACCCCAATTTTGCCAATAAAAAAGGCAGATGGATCATACCGGTTAGTGCATGACCTAAGAGAAATAAACAAAAGGACAGTAGCTCGTTTTCCGGTGGTAGCCAACCCTTACACCCTGCTAAGCAGACTTAGTCCCGAAAAACAATATTATAGTGTAATTGACCTTAAAGATGCATTCTGGGCATGTCCTCTAGACGAGAAGAGTAGGGATTACTTTGCATTTGAATGGGAAGACCCAGTCACTCATAGGAGACAGCAGCTAAGGTGGACCGTGCTCCCCCAGGGGTTTACGGAATCTCCTAATTTGTTTGGACAAGCTTTAGAACAGATTTTGCAAGAATATCAGACTGGGGAAGGAGTGACCCTTATCCAATATGTAGATGACCTCCTGATTGCTGGGGAAACAGAGGACAAAGTACGGGCAGAAAGCATTAGATTACTCAACTTTCTGAGTGCTAAGGGGCTCAAAGTATCTAAGGCAAAACTACAATTCGTGGAAGAAGAAGTAAAGTATCTTGGGCATTACCTAAGGAAGGGGGAGAAGAAAATAGACCCTGAAAGAGTAAAGGGGATACTATCCATACCGCCTCCAAAGAGCAAGAAGCAAATTAGGCAGTTGTTAGGTCTCATGGGGTATTGCCGACAGTGGATTGAGAACTATAGCACCAAGGTTAAGTTTTTATATGAGAAATTGAGCCAAGGAGGGCTAGTGAAATGGGATGAGAAAGATGACAAGCATCTGAAAGCTCTGCAGCATGATTTAGTCAATGCCCCTGTGTTAAGCCTACCCGATCTGAAGAGACCCTTTTATCTATTTGTAAACACAGATAGTGGGACAGCTTATGGAGTACTGACCCAGGAATGGGCTGGGAAAAAGAAACCTGTTGGGTACTTATCTAAGCTGTTAGACCCTGTAAGCAGGGGTTGGCCTACATGTTTGCAAGCTCTAGTAGCCTGCGCCTTGCTTGTGGAGGAGGCTAATAAAATCACTTTCAACGGGGAACTGAGAGTATTATCCCCTCATAATATCCGGGGAATTTTGCAACAAAAGGCAGAAAAATGGATAACGGATGCCTGACTCTTGAAGTATGAGGGAATCCTATTAGACTCCCCAAAATTAACCCTGGAGGTTACAGCCTTACAAAATCCGGCCCAATTCTTATATGGAAGGCCAAGTAAGGATGGATTAGCCCATGAGTGCTTATCTACCATAGAAGAACAAACCAAGATAAGACCAGACTTGGATGAAGAAGAATTAGAAGAGGGGGATAGGTTGTTTGTAGATGGCTCATCGCGAGTAATTAATGGAAAAAGGGTCTCTGGCTATGCAATAGTTGGGGGAGAAGGACTTGCAGTTATCGAATCAGGCCCTCTAAGTGGATTTTGGTCGGCACAGGCCTGTGAACTTTATGCTGTACTGCGGGCATTGCAGTTGTTAAAAGATAAATCAGGTACCATCTATACTGACTCAAAATATGCTTATGGGATTATACACACTTTTAGAAAAATATGGGAAGAACGGGGGTTGATAAACTCCCAGGGAAAAAACCTGGTTCACCAGGATCTAATCAGGAAACTGCTGAAGGCCTTGAGGGGACCTAGGAAAATTGCTGTTGTTCACCTGAAAGGGCATCAAAAGGGATTAGATTTCAAAAGCAGGGGAAATAATGCAGCAGATCAAGAAGCAAAAAGGGCTGCTTTGCAGACGTCACAATCTACCCCCCAGGAAGATCCGAAAGCTGAAAGAAAAGAGCGTGAGAGCAGAGGGAATTTGCAAAAGATATATAGCTTTACTATGCAAGAAAAAGAGAAAATGAAAAGAATGGGGTTGAGAGAAGACCCAGAAGGGGAATGGCGACTTCCAGAGGATAATAGAACTGTACTGCCTAAATCCATAGCTATGGATATTATGAGGAGAATACATAGCAAAACACATTGGGGGGCACAAGCATTGGTAGATCAATTTGCCACCAAACATATGTGTATTGGGGCAGATAACTTGGCAAAGCAAGTAGTGAGGGGGTGCATTACCTGCCTAAAGGTAAATAGGGCCAATTTAAGAAAAACCTTAATGAGGGGACGACCTACAGCATACCGGCCATTTGCTAACATCCAACTAGACTTTACTGAGTTACCAAAGACTGGGAGGTATAAATATCTATTGGTAATAGTAGATCACCTAACCCATTATGTAGAGGCATTCCCTACGGCAAAAGCAACGGCACAAACAGTGATCAAGACCCTATTAGAGCAGATTATTCCCAGATATGGGGTCACAGAAACTATTGACTCAGACAGAGGCCCTCACTTTACATCCAAAATAATTAAAGAAACCATGGCAATAATGGGAATACAATGGGATTATCACACCCCCTGGCACCCCCAAAGTTCGGGAAGAGTAGAAAGAATGAATGGGGAAATTAAAAAACAATTGACCAAACTCGTGATTGAGACCAAACTGTCATGGGTAAAATGCCTACCATTAGCATTGCTAAATATCCGGACACAACCTAGATCGGATATGGGAATATCTCCATTTGAAATGTTGTATGGAATGCCCTACAATATAGAGGAACCGCAAGATCATCCAAAGTTGAGGGATCAAAATATGAATGTATACATTACCAGCCTAATAAAATATAGGGAAAATCTATGGAAAAAGGGAAGGTTAGCTCAGAGACCCCCACTAGATTTGAAACTGCACCAGGTGCAACCAGGAGATTGGGTAATGATAAAGTCCTGGAAAGAAGCAACCTTGGCCCCACAATGGGAGGGCCCTTACCTTGTATTGCTTACTACAGATACTGCAGTCAGAACAGCAGAGAAGGGATGGACCCATGCTAGCAGAATTAAAGGGCCAGTGAGCAAACCGACTCCTGAGTGGCAGGTGACAAGCAATCCTAGAGACCTGAAGTTACGGATCCAGAGGAGAGATCGTCAATGAATGGACACCGTGTAGAATATGCACCAGAACCACACTACACGGAGGAAAGATTAATTTGTAACTCTGATAAGGTGTAGAGACCCAGAGTGCAATTGTTATCCTTTTGTTTGTTATATTTGTAAAATCTGCGGGGACAAGTGGTGGAGTCATTGTAGGCGAGGACCCCCCCTAGAGGAATTTGCAGCCCCTGTTGGGTATTGCAGCGGAACATAACTGATTGGATTCTAGAATATAAAGTTAAATATGAGGGATTAGTAGAAAAATCAAAAGAGTAGTGGAAGATTTTTGCATTAGAGATTAAACCAAAATATTATTGTTATCACCCTAATGAACCCATCCCGTTCATAGCTGAAATTGTTGACTGCACCTGCCACACACGCCTAAAGGGAATCCGGTGTGATACACCCCCGGTTAAGTATCGGAACTGGGATTCCTATGTCAAGAGGCAACAGAGTCGCCCCCGGGGACCTCCTGAAGAATATCCCTGCTGCCGAGAAGATAGTACCCCCCGTGGCTCGAGGCAACTGAGTCGACAGGAAAGGCAGAGGGGTAAAAAGCTGTGGAAGAAAGAAACCCCAGGGTAGGACAACAAAACAATATTTGAGGAATTGCCTCAGGAATAGGAATAAGAGCAAAGACCCTGGGCAGAGAGACAGGTTGCAGTCTATGAAATGGAACAATCCTCAGATATATTCCCATTCCTATGCCCCCAATGATGCTCACCACGTGACCCAGCCGATTACTTTTCTTTTGCTGATGTTATACTTGAGAGGGATTAATGCCCTAGACAATCTACCACACCAACCCTTTAAATGGTCACTATGGCGATAGGATGACAATAAGATTTTGCAAACTGTAACTACTGTAAGAGCACCCAGTTTCAGAGTAGGATTGTGTGCTCTGACCAACATAGATCATTGTGGAAAAACACTGAACCTAACGGGATTTTACATGTGCCCAAGCTCAAATCACGGTAAAGGATATTGTAATTATCCTGGGGAATATTTTTGTGGATATTGGGGCTGTGAAACAATCGCCTCTGACTGGACACCCAGGGGAGGGCATGATAAATATTTGCAAGCAGACTTTGGACCAGCAGGATGCACAAAGCCATGGAAGAGTCCTTCAAGAGAAATAACCTATATAGGGGACTGCTCGTTTGTTTATCTCAATGTCACCAAACCAGAGAAACAAGAATGGCTATTAGGTAAAAATTGGGGAGTTAGACATTGAGAACCCGGGAGAGATAGGGGGAATATCATCCAAATAAAGAAGGAACCCGCTCCCCATTCGCCAGAGATGGGGGGGGGGGAGGTGTAGGACCAAACCCAGTACTAGTAGTAAGGCAGAGCAGGACAAACACTGCAAATAGCAGGGGATCGGGAGAATTAACAGTGCCTCAAGCTGATGCCCCTGAAGAAGCCTCTAAATATGGTACTCTGTGGAAAATAATGCAAGCTAGTTATGGCATTCTAAATAGAACAAACCCTGATTTAACAAGAGAATGCTGGCTTTGCTATAACATCCAACCTCCTTTTTATGAAGCCATTGGGGTAACGGCTAAAGCAAGAAGAATAAATGGGACTAATCCAAAAGAATGCCTTTGGAAAAAGACTAAAGAAAGTACTCAAGGAGTAACACTCTCTCAAGTAACCGGACAGGGACGGTGTGTGGGTACTGTTCCCCCTATTAGAGAACATTTGTGTAACATCACTGTGAAAAACCCCAAGCAAAAACAAAAAGCAGATTGGTTGCTCCCAGCTCCCAATACTCGATGGGTTTGCCAGAGTATAGGAATTACTCCCTGTTTATCTTTAAAAATTTTCAATCACACCCATGACTATTGCATTCAAGTAACTATTATACCGAAAATTACTTATCATCCAAAAGATTATGTCCTTGAACAGCACACAACCCCAGAACACCACCTCATGAGAAAAGAACCTTTCACCGCCTTGACTATAGCAACTCTTCTAACTGTAGGAGGAGTAGGAGCTGGAACAGGGATAACCTCATTAGTCAACCAACAGAAAGAATTTAGAGCACTAAGAATCTCTGTAGATGAAGATTTAAGTAAAATAGAAAAAGCAACTGATGGGTTAGTAAAATCAGTAAGATCACTGTCAGAAGTAGTATTACAAAATCGAAGGGGTTTAGATCTGCTGTTTTTACAACAAGGGGGCCTTTGTGTAGCGCTAAAAGAAGAATGCTGTTCGTATGCAGATCACACAGGAGTAGTAATCAATACTATGAATGAACTAAAGAAGCAGATAGAACAGCAGAAAAGAGAAAATGAAGCCCATCAAAATTGGTATGAAAACTGGTTCAACCACTCCCCTTGGTTAACCACACTGCTTTCTACTATTGCGGGGCCAGTAATTCTAGTGGCACTCGGGCTTACCTTTGGACCATGTATATTTAATAAACTGATAACTATAGTGAAAAGCCGGCTGGAAGCAGCACATCTTATGCTTCTTAAGACTAAATATGATCAGATACCTCAAGAAGAAAATTTAGAAACTTTAGAGTTAGCTAGACAAGAACTGCAAAGATACAGTGAACAAAAATAAGTAAGAACAAGAGAAATGGGGGAATTGTGATAAACATTAACTATTTTTTTGTTCACTAAAGATCAAATAACTCAAAATAACAGGAAGTTACTATGTCACTATCTAAGCTGATAGGCAAACAGACTCTTGCTCATTCCTTCTCTACTTGCTTAATCAGCTTTAAGTTTCAGGAATTCCAGCTTACAACTACAGCCTTCATCTCTGCGACCACCGAGAGACAGAAAGAGACCCTCCCAGCAACACGTCACACATACATCATCGGAGGAAAGAAGCAAGATAAAAGCAAGACTGAAAAATCTACCAATTCACGGCAGTTGGTGGAGCGAGACTCCCCTGCCGTCCAGCGCTGTATTTGCCTTTGCTTTGCCTGCTGTAATGTAATAAATTCCTATTAGAACTTTTCTTCGTGTTCATAGTCTATTACACACGTAAAATACAACTTAATAAAACTAAGAGCTTGTTTGATCAAACTACTTCACTGGATTTCCAAAAGAGAAGTCTGATGAAGCTTAGCCTGTTCCAAAGGATGTTAGACTTACAACAGCAAATGAGGTAACTGTTGATAACTGAAATGACAATCAACACTGCAGTAAAAAAATGCTGCAGTACCCAACAACCTCTTCACAGATGGTTCAAGCAAGAAAGGAATGGATTGCAATACTAAACTGTTACCCGGGTTTTTCTGAGTTTTTTAAAGCTTTTTGATTGTTCATAAAATGGAGTCAGACTTTTTAGCTACTGTACAATATTAGGAGCAGTTTTTACTTTTTCTCACACATGTAATATAAACAAATCCTTTGTTTTTCATTCTCTGTCCTTTGCATATTTCTAACCTGAAAACAATTGTAACTGACGGCTGGTCTGGCCAGTTGGCTGAGGGGTGAAAACTCCAGAAGCCAATCTTCAGCCAGACCCATAAATGTATAAAAAGTAAGAAATAAACACGCAGAGGCTCTCTGCCTTGTTCTCCGTCTTGGCTCAGCCTTGAGCTGGCTCGGAGGAACTCTCTGCCCTGCGAAAATCTCTTGACTCCGTGTGATTGCTTTGCGTATCACAGTCACACTAAACCACATCAAAGAAATTAGGCAATTTTTACTCCACTTTTTTTTTTTTTTTTTTTAATAAAGAGGCATTTTAAATCTTTCAGTTGTCAGGGATAACTGAATGTTTCAATGTTTCCATTAGAATGAAAATGAAAATAAAAGCTGTTGCTACATCACACTGTAGAAGAAACCCTGACCATCTCTCAGGATAACAAACAGCATGACTGCATCTTGTAGAACATATGTTCTCAAACTCTTATACCACAGCCTCACAAAACACTTTTCCTATAGCTAGTGAATTACATGACAGTCCTGTTACTATGTCTGTTTCCAAACAGTCATATTTCTTTAAAAACAGAGTCTATGTAGCAGTGGGGGAAAATGTTGGAAAATTCTTATAACCTTCACACAACAGTGTTTGATCCCTATCCATGACTAATGCTTAGTTTTGTACCATATAGTGCTTAGTTAATGATATAACTTTCCCAATAACTTTTCTAATTTATTGTTTTAGTTAATCGTAAGTAGTGTAAATTTCTGCTCTGTCATCTGTCACTGCGGCCAGCATTTAGTAAGGTTTGTCATAGCCTGCTGTTGTGGGAATGGAGTTTGGGAAAATTACTGAAACTTTTCTAAACCAATTCCACTCAACCTGGATAAGCTTCAGTGATCTCAGACCTAGGATGAGGTTAACAAAGCCTGGGAAAGAGATCTATTGCTGAAACTGGACACAAGGAATGCAGAAATTACGGACCACAAGGACATTTTGCAGCACCCTGAAATAAGAAAGTAACAAACAAAATTCAGCATTATTATTGAAACCTTCTCTGTCTGGGATAAAGATACCAAAAGAAGTGAAAATGTGGGCTAATTAGGATGAGAGCAAGAAATCAGTAACTAACAGAAGACAGACTACTAACCAATGAAGATCATTACCCATTTATAGACAATGAACATTAATTTCTTTGTTTGCTACAATGTGCAGTGAAAAGTTCTGACACTGGGTGTGGATGTTGGGTGGAGCTACCCCCATGCACTCAGCAAACTGAGTAATGTTGACTTCCAAACCTAACAAACTGGTTGGAGAGTTTATTTCAATGACAAGTCTGAAACAAAAAACACTTCTAAAAAAATTACAAACTAAACCAGTGTACTCTCCCAAGCTACTCAATTCCAATGTCCCAAAGTAGGTATCAACATGACAGATTTCCTTCCCATTCCATCCTATATATGCTCCCAAACATAGCCAAAGCAAGATTAACTATGCAATGGGACTTTCCAAAACATATGTTCAGAATATAAATTGTTTGTACATTAAAAAATAGTACACAGTATCTATGAAAAAAAATAAAATTAAACTCTTGCATAACAAGGAGCCTGCATACCTGTGAAAAAACACCATTTTGATAGGCAGTCCTCTTGCAATAGCATATACTACTGCTTTTTAACAGACTGTGTAAGCTTGATCTTCAGGTCTGTGCTGCCAGCAATAACTAAACCTTTCCCTTCTTCTCCCTGCAAACAAAAACACTGAAATGGAGGTCTAGCTGTAAACTCACTTCAATTTTATCTTTCTCTGCAGCACTAGCTTTTTTGTAGTTGCATGTTGTAATGAAGAGAAACATGGAGTGGCATGAATAGCAGTATTACTTTCATCAAATTCCACTACTTGGCAAATGAATAATTTCTAAGAACAGAGATCAGTTCCAAGCAAGAGCTTTCTGTGCACACTGAGAAACAACTACCTATAGAAATCAGGAAAATCATCTTTATAATGACTTGTCTAATGAATTGTAGAGAAGGAAAGAGTCTACAACTCTGAAAGACACAAATTTATCACAAAACTACTTATAAAAAACCTATTAATTATAAAATCCAAAAGCAAGAAACACTTGTCACAACAAAGATCTCTGTATGCTACATGCAGTCTATCTTAGTTTCTAGCAGCACATTGGAATTTCCATGAAATTATTCCAACACAAAGCCACATGACATATAACAAGTAGACTGGACAAATTCCTTGTAATAATTCTGATGTAGTAACACTTTGTTCCTATCACTCTGAAGTTTATTCTGTTGCTCCAAGCGCAACACAAGCAGCAAAATGGAATACAGATCCATTCTGTATATATCTGAAGTCTGTGACCAAAGATATTCACACAACTTCGGCACAAAAAAAGTCTTGCAAGACAACTGGGTAATATCTACTGCAATTTTAGGGATACATTTAATGTTACAGTACTTTTTATTTTCACCTCCATGTTTGAACCTCATTTCTTATTTCTATAACCTGTATGTATTATATTGTCATTCACTCTCTTACTTTTCCATATTCCCCAAAACAGTTACAAAAGAATACAAACTAAAATCACAAACCCCAAAACCAAACAATCCACACATTAGAAGACAAACCAAAATAAGGAGCAGGAATCCACTTCAGCATATACAGCGACAGCCGAATGTTCTGTCCTGACATGCTTAGTCAGGCATTCATTTGCCAATTTTTTAGGATCAAAGAATCATTTAGGTTGGAAAAGACCCTGAAGATCATTAACACCAATAACACTGCCAAGCCATCACTAAACCATGTCCCTAAAGGGCCACAACTACCTGTCTTGGCAGATCAACACTCCTGCCCAACTTAGTGTGGTCCGCAGACGGACTGACGAACACTCCATTAAACAGGACTGCTCCCAATGCTGGACCCTGGGGCAGCCTACTGGTGCCCAGCCACCACCTGGATGTAACTCCATTCACCACTACTCCCAGGGTCCAGATACCCGAACAGTTTTTCACCCAGTGACACCACACCTGTCCAGGCCATGAGCAGCCAGTTTCTCCAGGAGAATGCCATGAGAGATAGTGCCAAAATCTTTACTAGAGTCCAGGCAGGCAACAACCACAGCCTTTCCCTCACCCACTAAGCAGGTCACATTGTCATAGAAGACCAGGTTGGCAAAGCCAGACCTGCCTTTCATAAATCAATGCCAGGATCCCAGGCAGGCTGGGCCTGATCCCACTAGTCATTGTGCATGTGCCCCAGGATGGCATTCAGCACTATCTGCTCCATGGTCTGCCCTGGCACTGAGGTCAGGCTGGCAGACTTGAATCAGAAGTCACCTCACTACCTACACAGAGTCCTCAACTCACAAACTCCAGTACCATCTGTAACACAACAAGCCAGTGGGGGCTTGAGGGAAATACTTCTCATTCATCAGCTGAATTTCAACTTACAGTATTGTAGTGGTTTCATGCTCACTAAATTCTGGTCTTAGTACTCACTCTTCTTCTGTGGGAAAAAGACTAGGAGAAGAACAAAGCAGGCTCAACCTTAAAAATGACCAAATAATTTTATTAACACACACTAAAAGAATGGAAAAACAAAGTTCGGGAAAAAAACTAAAACAAAACAGAATGAAACTCCAAAAACACTTTTCCCTTCCCTTATAAACTGTTAAAGTTCCTACAAAACAACATAAAGAGACAAAACTTGTAGTTTTCAGTCATTTTCACCATCTGACAATAGTCTTTCATCAATTCTTTAGGAGAAGAGTCTCTCTTAGAGTCATGGATCCCACTGACAACCTAGAACAGCTCGCTTGTGGGTTTTTTAACTGTCACAAAAACAGCCGCCCCGGGAAACCTGCCTTTGTGACTCCTCCCATTAGCAGGTTCCCAAGCTGCTTATGGGTCATGGGTCTTAGACGTTTGCATATTGGGGTGTCAGCTTTTAAAGATTAATAACTAAAGGCAAAGGATTCTTCATCTCAAAGTACATAGGTATCTTCTCACTTCTTCACTGGCACAGAGAGCTTCTCATCTCTATTTCTGTTCAAGCATCTTATAGGATTAATATCACTTAGTCCATCACAAACACCTTTGCTCAAATCCACACACAAATCTAAACAATCATCTCCCCAAATGCATATCTTTCCCATGATTTAAAGGAATTATCTAAATAGGGAGTTGATTTCCATGGCTCAAATAAGAATGGAACAACCAACTCTTCAACCTTTGTACCAACAGCGTTTTCACTCTTGCTCTACTGACTTCATGCTGTTTCTTCTTTATGTTCACTCTGTCCCTTTCTTTTCTCTCTCAGAGAAGGGCCAAGCTCTGGAAGCTTCATGTTGCCAGGAAAGGGTTAAATCTGCCCAGAATCGTCTTCTTTCCCGTGGTAGCTTGTGGTATTAGATGTTCAAGGCCACGCTGGTGAGGGAGGGAAGAACTCACACAGAAACATCAGAGATCAAAGCACCTGGGCAGTACGGAATCACAAAAAAACCCATGCAGGATCATAAATGCCTTTTCAGCCCATCCCTCGGTGTAAATTGGGGCGGCTTCAGTCTAAATTG
Organism: Hirundo rustica; assembly: GCF_015227805.2. Taxonomy (NCBI): domain Eukaryota; kingdom Metazoa; phylum Chordata; class Aves; order Passeriformes; family Hirundinidae; genus Hirundo; species Hirundo rustica. The sequence continues at coordinate 46,101,333 of NC_053488.1, forward strand.
TGCCCATAGCTCTTATCAGGGGCCTGGCAGAGATCCCTCCCTGCTCCAGGGAAGTTTGGAGAAAGTAGTTGTTGTAAAGCAGCAACCTCTCCTCCCCTCCCAGCACCCGGGAGCCGATAGAATCTGGCCAGGCCTCAGGCCAGCTCCCCCCAAGAATGGGGGAAACAGCAGGCCCAATTCGATGTTACCTGTCTCTTCTGGCCAAAGGAAAAAGGAAAAGGCCCACCTACAGGAAATCAAGAGGTTTTATATGGTACTTCCCGAAGTCGTAGCCAACAATTTTCAGTGGTCAAAACAGATACCAGTATTCCAACAAATTCTCTGACAGGTCCCTGTCCATTCTAAACCAATTCCCAGGTCCAGACCTGGAAAATCATTCTACATTCCTCTATGACTAAAAAACCAAACTGTACTAACCCATGACAAGTATGCAAATAAATTTAAAGCTTACTCCAAGAAATAGCCAAGTAATATACAAGCAGTACGACAACCAAGTACTATATTGATTTTATGACTTTATTTCACTTAAAGTGAAAGATCAATGAGACAGAGTAGGCATATTTGAGTAATACACCAAAATTTCTGTAAAAAAAGTGTTAAATCAGAATTTTTAACACTACTCTATAAGAAAATTTTGCTTAGTTCTAAAGAGATTCTTGGCTGAGGTTTTTTAAATAGAATAGCAGCAATGTGGACTCTCCATAGCAGGGGTTTCAGAGAAGAGAAAAAGCTCATGTGATCCTGAGAATCTTCTTCCATTAATAAAGGAAAGCCAACTCACACAATTTATGCTTTCGTGATTCCTCCGCATTTTTGACACACAATGAAAAGTCCTCATTTCCTTCCAGTTCCTTCCACATGCCAGTTACTACAAAAAAAAGCCAATCTACTAACAGCCAAACTCAGCTGTGTGAAATTTAGCACATTTCAGAATCTATTTAAAGCGGCCAACAATCAGACCATTAACAGCACAAATAAGAGCTTTTTACTGGTATCTGATTTCCAGAAAAATAAGCAACGTTCACTCTAAGAATTTAACCTATGTGTGAAAAGTTGTCTTAAGTAATGTCTGACTATGTCACCGGAATTCTATTATAAAGTAAGGTTATAAAACTCATAGCTTCAAAAAAATCACTGCATTAAGAGAGGCATCATTATACTATTTGCACCGCCTAAATTCTTTTTATTTTGAAAATAAAGTCTACATGAATAAGGTCTCTTTTTCCATTACAGATTAATATTCTTTCAGCTTAGAGTTAAAATGCACCCCTGAAGAATAATACAACACTTGCTAATGCTGTATCAAAATGCTATTGATACTTAAACTTCAATGTTTAAGTTCAATATTCCCATAGAGAAATCAAACTACTTATCCTCTAACTCAACTGTATTTACGCATTGTCATGATTTAACAAAGTCTGTTCTCAGCTGGGGGGGAAGACCCCTGGGCTGCAGGGGTGGTTACCCTGTGGGGACCTGGAGGAACCAATCAATTGGGTAGTTCTAAAGACTGATACCCAGTTAAAACACTTAAAAGAGTTAAATATGCCTCAGTGAAACCCATTTTAAAGACAAGCAAGCCTGGGGAAAATTCTCTTGGCTTCTGGCCTTTGAACAGATTGGGCTGGGCTGGGCCCATGCGGCCCTGTGCAGCCAGGACTGGGCTGGCCCTGCACGGCCTGCGCAGCCAAGCCCAGGTCAGGCTCTGCTGCAGTGCTGGACCCTTCCCAGGAAGCCAGCTAGACACTGTTCCAGTGGAGCTGGGCCTCTTTGCAGCAGAGCCTGCTGGTCCATGCCAGCCAGGGGGATATACCGGTGCTGGGAGCAAACATGCAACCAGGACCAGCACAAAGAGGAGTGGCCAGGGCTAGGAGTGGCCACCACCAGCCTGGACTGGGAGCGGCCACATGACCAGGACTGTGCAGCAGGGATTGGTGTGACCAGCACAGTGCTGCATGATCATAGCTGCCTCAGCATGACTCATGATGGACTTTATTTGCTTAACCACTCTTAGCCAGCTATGCTGTGGACACAAGGACAACAATGGCAGCAGCCGTTTTCTTGTTTCCGGTGCTCCGCGTGAAGGAAAGTGCTGAGTACAGCTGGTAGTTGGCATGGCTTGTACAGTGTTGGCAGACACCATGTGAGCAGCAGCGAAAGAAATGTCGAGCGATCTTTCCATTGCAGAGCCTGGATGAGATCAGCCTTTTGGTGTTACAGACTGTTTCGACTGATAAAGCTTGAGAAGAGATGGACTTGAGAAAGCCAGTTCTCCCCTGAATTGGAAAAGGGAAGGGGTGAGGACATGTGGAGAGAACAACATGAGACACTGAGGTCAGTAAAGAAGGAGTCAAATTCTAGATCCAGAGGGGATTAAGGAGATGCCTTATTCTTGGGCTGAAATTCTTTTATGAGGCTATGGGTGAAGAAACATTTTTGATGTATCAGACTTTGTTTTTTTCACTGTAAATACATGGAATGCATTGGGGGGATGTCACATTCTACCTACAGTCATGAGCAAAGGCACCAGTGTTGCAACGAGCAGATGCTGAAGTAGCTGTAATTCAATGAGAAGCTTGAACAGAAAGGAGAGAGATGAGAGAAATGAGAAACCTCACCCCGGGAATTAAAGGGGAAGACCTCTGTTCCCAGAGATGGATGAAAAGAACTTTTGTTTTAATGCTAAAACATCCCATCTTTAAAATAACGTCCCAATAAACTGACACAACCCAGGAAAGCAGCTTTGGGAAAGCTGTAAGGCATGGGAGGGACTTTTCACAACACAAACAGATTTTCCTTTCCTGGGTGGCTGGTTCACTGTCACACTGAAGTCATGACAGAACTGTTTCTTGTGGAGAAGTCTCCATGGCATGGCAAGAGAGACACCTCTCTCTAAGTGGACTGAAGAAAGATTCAGACATGGAACACTGACTGAAAGTTCCAAGTTTTGTCTCTTTACGTTGCCAGTGAGAGAGAAAAGAGGGTGTGTGAGGGAGAAGTGTTCTGAAGGTCTATTTGGATTTTCTTATAATTTTTCTTTTAATTCTGTTTAATAAAGTTTTCTTTATACCATTTAAAGTTTGGAGCCTTCACTGCTCTCCCCCTAACCCTTATCTCACAGCAGAATACAAGTAAATAATTCTAGTGAGTGCCCTGGCTTTGGCCAGCTCTAAACCCACTACAAAATTGGTGCCTTGGCCAGGAAACTAAAATTGGCAAACCAAAACAGCTACACAATTCAGTCTTGTCTACTGAATTTTACTACTTTTCTTCTGAAAGTTCCTGTGGAAGTAATGGCAAAATGAATTCTCTCTGATCTCAAAATCATTCATGTTTCTAAAATTTCTTATTTCCACTAGAGATGACTAATATTTAATAAAGAACAATTGCTTTAAGACACAAGTAAACATACTCATGAACCCAAATAATCTTTGACAGTTGGTTCAAATTAGTATATACTACCTTTGTGACCATGACCAGCAAGCAATATCAGAGGTACTGTTACAGTAGCACATGGAAACACCAAATCCAAACAAGTATTTATCTTTTTAACCTTTCTTCCAACCACATACCTCTCCCCTATCCTTCACTATCCCTGTTAAACTGAGGTACAATATTGAGCAAAAGCTCACTGCCCAGTAACTTTATCACCAAGCTACAACTGGTGCAACTCAATGCTAACTTTCAACAAAAACTCAACAGCACTCATGCAAAGACTCACGTTCTATGACAGCACACCACAATTTGCTGTTGAAATAACCATCACAGTTATTTTTAATACTGTTTTAACCAAAGGTATATTTGTAGTCATAATTCAAGTTGATTAGAACCAAAATCCCAAGAGTGGGAGGTACTGAAACTTTTCTAGTTGGGTAGATTAATCTGAAGGGTGTCAAAATTATGGCTATGAAGTAATAAGGGTTTTGCTTTGCCAATACTGGTAAAAAAAGGATTATGAAAATAATATGAGCTTGAGCAGCAAACAATTAGAAGAGTCACTTAAAAATCAGTTACAACTATTTCCCAGCAGAGTTCACATAAAATCATTCATTTTGTTTAGTACACACATTTTTAAACTTATAATGGAAACTTCCAGATACCCTTCAATGATCATAAAATAATCCTGATACAGTTTTTTTCTTTTAACATTAACATTAACATTCATAACATTGATACTTCCATTAAAACACAAAATGTTAGTAGGTCTGCATTTTATTAACCAACCTACATCATTTCAGTTCAGTTCAGTTCATTAAATGACTGCTTAGTCCATCAATACCCTGTAAGTTACTAAAACCATACTGTGAGAATATGGTAACTTGATATAGAAAGACTACATATTGCTCTCTAATGTTCAAATTATGCTGAGACAACTCAGAGAAGAATATGAGGCACATCAAAAACCCCAAAGGATTCTTACACTGAATTTCAGGTAAGAGAGAAGATCACAGAATTAACAGATTTTTACTGTACAGTGCTATGGAACAACTTCTGAGAAGCTGTAGAAGTAGAGACAAGATGCACAATATCCCAAATCAGTGGTGCATTTTCACTTATCACTCACAGGATATATAAGGGTAGAAGCAACACAGTAGCACATCTGGTCCCACCTCTCTGCTCATGCAGGCTCATCCTAGAGCACATTGCTCTAGGATTGTGTCCATGTTCTGGAATATCTGGAATATCTTCAGTGAGGGAGACTCCAGAACCTCTCTGTGAAATCTGTCCCAGTGTGTGATCATCTGGACAGTGAAGAAGTTCTTCCTCATATTCTGACGGAACTTCCTGTGCACCAGTTTCTGCCCATTCCTCTTTTCCTATTGCTGAGCACCACGAAGAAGAGTCTGGCTCTATTCTCTTGACACCCCCCCTTCAGATACTCACAAACATTGATGTGATTATGGTCTTTTCTTCTCCAAACTAAACAGGCCCTGCTCCCTCAGCCTTTCTTCATGGAATTTGATGCGCTCATGATACTTCAGAACAGCTTGCTAATATTTCTAAAAGCATGTATCTAACACCTCTGTGAATAATGCTGTTTATTGTTACTTAGCTGCTTAAAACACACTACAAAAGTTAACTATTAAAACCCAATTCAACCTATTTTGCTTGTGCAGAAATAAGAAATTTTCAGAGTTTAGCAAAGAAAAAGTGAGCCAAATTAAAAATTTTATTTCTTGATTGTGACAGGATTAAGGAAGATTTATTGTTAACTAAGCTGTTTAGTTTGAAATACCATGACAGAGAGATATAACTGCCTTACTCTAGAGGTTGTCTAGACAGATGTCCTAAGGTGACTTTATGATGCTTGTAATCCCAATCGTCTGTTCTGTTTGTGCGGTATATTAAGTTCTGTGCCTTTAAACTAGTTCTGGGAGCAAAGGAGGAGCAAGAAGAAGCACAGGGTTTGTTTTGAGAGAACTGCCTGACTCCTCCACATTCTTCTCTGGACTGGGTGTTCAGCTAAGGCTTAGAGAGGCTGCAGGATAGAGATTTTCTTGCTTTTAGTTAATTTTAGCTAGCTAGGGCAGAGAAGTTACCTGGACTGTTTTTTTTTTTTTTTTTTCTTAGGACTCTTTACACCTGCTCTAGACTGAAAAAACCCAGGGGAGCACTAGGGGCTTGCACCTGCAGCCCACCGGGGCCTGGACCTCGGCATTTTCCAGCAGCGCTAGAAAGACTGGGACTGATAAGAGACTGAGAGAGCTGAGCTACACCCACAGCAAGAACTTTCTCAATTTGCCATCTCACTCCAGAACGAGATGTTTTATTGTTTCATATTATTCATTCTTTGTACTTGTAGGCACTTTGTTTGTCAAGTAAAATAGTTTTTTCCACTTTTCTCCGGAGAAGTTCCTTCGCAGACCAGATGGAGAGAAAGGCCATTTGAGTTTGCTCCCCACGGAGACCCCACTCAGGGGTTTTCTCCCAAATTTGCCCTAAACCAAGACAATAGAAAATATTCTAAAAATAAGCTAAAAGAATTTATGAAAATAAATTCTTACACTGAGTTTTAGATGTTTTATATATATATATATATATATATATCTGTGTATGAAGCATACTTGAGATACTGCTAATACAAAATGCAGGTGTTTGTTAGGGTCAACAGCTACTAGTTTAGCATTAATACAAACCAAAACCAAAGTATCAGAAACTCATTGCACACAGAGGCAGTATTTGTCACAGTGCACACACTGCTGACAGTATTTGTTGTATGTTCTAAAAAAACCCTGTATTTGTGATGTCAGTTATGCAGGGAATATTTTGTGCAACAGATGTCTGGGTACCAACACTTGACATAACTGAGCATGGGTTTCATTGCATGAGGGATATGCATAAACAAGGCCAGCTGTAATACATGCTTTATGCTCAGCAGAGTTTCTTATTGTATTTCTTAGATATGCAAATCGTTCAGTAACTACATCACCATATGGTTGTCCACAATTTTTTTTCTCCTTTATGCAGCCAAGTACATACACACTTCTAGCAATTATACTTTTTTGACACCTAAAGCACCTAAGGAGAGCAAGTACTTGCAAGGCCTTGTCAATGGGCACAACTACGCCATACATAGTCTTTGCTGTAACTAAATGAAAAAAAAAACATATCAAGGAAGTTGAAGCGTAACAATGTTCTTATGATGTTCACATTAATATTTCTTGAGTACTTAAGACTGGATGAACCCAGCTGGCATACAAGTTTTTTCTAAGCCAGTTTAAAAATGTACTATTATAGTATGTGGAGAGGAAACAGTTCAATTTCTCTGCATTTCAATTAATGACCTAATATCACTTAACTCTTGATGTGGCCTTAACTTACCAAAATGTTAGCAGTAGTCCTGAAGCAAAGTTTTCAAAGCTGTGCTTCTCCACCTGTACACAGAACTACCTCCTCTTGTTCAATCAGTAGCTGGTAGAAGCACGTACATGAAAACAGATTCTGCAGAACTACATTTTATTTTTTCTGAAAGTTAGAAGCTTCTGTGACTGCCTTACCAGAGAGTCTTACACCTCTACAGGTCAGCAGCATAGTATTGTTCATAGCTGTGAGGGAACATGCAAGACAGCAGCAAACAAGTAAGTCAGATAGTTTAGTACACCTGCATCTACATTTCTCTGCTCTTACTCAATGAAGTCTGATGTTTGCAGAAATCTGAACTATTTTGCTTTACATCCAGTCAATTCTGAAGCTGCAAATGTCTGCGAAGGCTAAAATTACAACAGAATCTGAGGCTATGGTCACATACACCTGTATACACTCACCCTTCATCACTGGAGGTCAGAGGGCATATAACAAAAGAAACAAAGCCTAACACAGAGTTTCGAGGTTAATGACTCGTTTAATAGTGGAGTTTTTAACTAGGTTTTTGCAGGTTAAGGCCTTTAAATATCTTTTCACAGGAGACAGCGGCTCAGCTCTTCTAAGACGCAGACTTCGTACTCCAGGGGTATCATAGCTATGGAGTACCTGAATGCCTTCAGACTTATTTTGAAGGACCATACCACGAAATAACGTCAAATTACATTGCGCTACTGCAAGGAAAAGAAAATCAAATCGGCTGTACGGGCTTTGAGTGAGTGACACACACTGGACCGGGCGGGGGCAGAGCCCCGAGGGTTCATCCCAGGGCCAGCACTCACCTGTCCGCCTTCCTCTACGCCCGCCAAATCCGCCGCGGTTCCTCCGACGTCTCCGCTGGGCTACCGAGCTGTGCCCCGAGCCCGGGACAGTGAGGGATGCCGGGCAGTCGCACATACGGGGCAGCCCCGTTCCCTCCTCACCGGCTCCCTGCCCCGGCTCCCCGGTTCCTCATCCCCGCCGCGGAGCTCCAGAGCACCCCCGGCCACCTCCTCCTCAGCCCCTATCGCTGTCCCTGGCCGGCAGCCGCCTCCCCGAGGCCGCAGCACCGAGGCCGCGTCCGGCCCCGTCTCTCCACGTCCCTCACTCACCGCCCCCAAGCGGTGCCCCCGCCGCCGCCATTTTGCCCGGGAGGGGGAGAAGGGCGTGCGCAGGCGCGGCCGCGGCTATCTCGGGACTTCAGCGGCGGCCGCGCGCACGCGCGGGGGCGCGCCTCTCTCCGCCTCGTGAGTGCGCGCCTGCTGCGGCGGTCCGGGCGTGGGGCGTTCGTCCGGCACCCGGTACCTGTCGGTCGGAGTCCGTCATTCCGGGACAGTCACCTGCTGCGGGTCGGCCATCCAGAGCCAGTAGCCCCTGGGGGGTCAATCACCCGGAAATCATCATCCTCCACCCGTCACCTCGAGGAGAATCGCTAACTCATTATCATTCACCCGGGGTCCGTCACCTACAGAGCGTTGGTTAGCCGGGATCGGTCCCCCTCGAAGGGTCAGTCAGCCGTGGAGAGCCGGTCAGTCACCCGGGGCCGGTCACTCACGGTCGGTCTCCTGAGGCTGCGGCTGTGCTGCCCTGGCAGAGGAGGTGGATGGTGTGGCAAGGTCCTAGTGGCGAGCAGTTCAGAGCCCGAGGCTGCCGGGGTTGCGGGGTTGCATCAAACACAGATCCCTGCTGAGACGTGGGTGCGAACAGCTCTGAGGTGTGGGAGAGTCGGGATGCCGACGAAAAGCTCAGATTGCCCACGGGCATTGTGGAAGCTGAAGGAAAACACGGGATGGATCTTCGTGATGTGTTTCTTGAGATCGTCACTCAGCAGAAAATCGGGCAGTTTGCCTTTTAAAGATCACAGAATGACGGGATGGGCAAGGTTGGAAGATACCACAGAAGCTCATCTGGTCCAACTTCCCTGCCCAAGAAGGGTCACTTGAGTGGCACAGCATTGTGTGCAGACGGTTCTGGAGTATCTCCAGGGAGAGAGACTCCATAACCTATCAGGGCAGTCTGTCACTGGTCCTACGTGAATAAAATCTTCCCTGTCAGCCCCTGTTTGTCCATGTGCTCAGTGAGCTTTGTCACAAGTGGTTCACACTGCTTCACAATGGATGAAGTCACCCTCTCCAGTTTCTCCCTTTCTAGCTGGGGTCTATCGTGGCAGTGATGCTTTGGTGGCCACTTCCCAACCATGGCAGTGGGTTCTATGCCACAACCAGTAGTTCCACAGTTTGGTAGCTGAGGTCTCTCATCACTTGTGCCTAAATGTTGCCTAGTTTGGATGATTTCCTTCACTCACAGATGAAATGTTAGCACAGCCTGTATTTTTTACTCCTGTCACCTTAGGTCAGACGTGACATACATACACGTGATTAGGATCTGTTGCGATATTCTTTTAGCCTTATGATTGTTTACGTTTTTGTAGTGGAGTCTTCTCACAAATTATAACATAAACAAAGTGATTGTTTTCGCATTCCTCCTTGGAGGAGGGACAATTGATGGACTTCTAGTCTAGTCAGTGGGGTGGAGAGGTAGCAACCTCATTCTCCAATCCCTGGTCATTGTCCAGAATCTATATAAGTGAAATCAAGGAAATAAACTTCCCTTCTTTTTGCCCTAAAGACTTACTGTGTGAGTATCATTCTTTTTGTGTCCTCTAGTGACAAGGATCTAATATTATTTTTTATTTATTGTGTGTTTTCTAGCTTATATACTCTTAACAAAGCGTGATCCTAAGTTATTGACTACATTACAATAACTTACTGTATTTGTTGGTGGAAAGCAATTAGCATCAATATATTTGGCAAAAGCTTTGTGAAAAGTTAATAAGGCGCGTATACACGTTTACTTATGCACGTAGTCTAACTACAAAAATTCTTTCTCTTTTTTAATCAGTTTCTATGCTTGACAGCCTTGTCTTCTTCCCTGCTATGGATACACTCGAAATTCATCAATTGTTGTTTCTTCTACTAACATTGTTTTGCTTGCAGACCAGCTGTCAAGCCCCTCCATACTTCCCCCTTTTTGTATTTGAGTGACAAACATAGCTGTTAAGGATTTTTGCAGGGCCCTGTGCAAAAATCCAAGTAGACAGGGAAGACACAAAGCAATGATTACAATTACTAACAAAATTAACAGTCTAGTTTTCAACAAGGCTTTTAGCCATCCAGTGATGCTCCAGCTCTTGAAAAGACTATTTAGCTACCTTTCATCTTCCATCTTTCATCTACCTGTAATTGATTGACTCTGTCTTTTAAGTTTGTAGTGCTTTTGTAGATTGATTTACTGTGATTTGATGAATTTTGTAACACATGCTTTTAAAATCTTGGCAGCCATGATTATGAGCTAACAATAAGAAATCAATAGCGGCTTTGTTTTGTAAAGTAGCGTATTTAATGCTATGTACACTTAATAATAACTTAATTAAAGCCACGGATGTGTCATTGCTTTGCTTAGCTAACTAATAACTAAGTTTATTTAAAGAGGCTAGAGCATGAGCTGAAACTACTCCAGGTGCAAAGATTGATGCAGGAGCAATAGGTCTCTGAAAATATACTTTATCCTGACATTGAGAAGTATATTTATGTCAAAGTGATCACTTCTTTTTTTTTTTTTTTTTTTTGATGCATTGTTCTTATGTTGGGTGTTAAGAGAGTCAATCACCCCAAACTTCAGAGACTCCCTGTTATTCTACTTGGAATACTAACTTACGTATGATTACTACAGATTAAAAAACACGCCCTTGGGTAGCTGCAAAGATGCATCAGAGGTATGTGATATATGATGTGAGGTGTATTTATACCACAAACTTGCATTTCTGTATGCATTTAGTGTTGCATTTACATTTTGAGACTGCTCTCTTGAGGTCTTGTCTTTCTTTTTGTAACTAAACATTACACAAGCATTTATTTGCAATGATCCCAGCAATTTTAGTGTCTGTGGTTTAATGGTAAACTGAGGTAAGTGTGCATAGATACTATCCCAAAAATCTACATTGTGTACAGGATTCCTTGATTTACAGTTAAAAGCTTGTGAGGGACAAGGCCAGTTATCAAGAGGTAGACCAACAGGACACGCAGAAAATGGATTCTCAGGATTGGAGACTGATAAACACAGTGTGTCCTGATGTATAGCCTTAGCCAGTGTCACCTACACATTTTGCTTTGGTTGCAGTGGAATCTTCTGTCCTGTTCTCTTTTGTGTGCTCCAAGAAAGGCTTAATACAATGATCAGGAGTCCAACGTGGTCCATCTTTTGTTGAGACACAAGCATACCCCTTTCCCCAGGTTATTAAATCTACAGGACCATTCCATTGACCACTAACCAAATCACTCACTTCTGTAACTCTGATTTCTTCAAAATTAAAGGGGAAAAATGAGAAAACAAAGGAGGTAAAGAAGTTGTCTCCCTGTAGGATAAAAAGTTTAGCACATAAACGGCTTTGTCCAGTCATGCCTGAGGAGTCTCTCCTTGCATTCCCCCTTTCTGTTTTTGAAGTTTATGTTTTAGTGTACTATGAATACATTTAACAATAGTTTGTTTAGTGCAATAATGAGGAATATTTGTACTATGTATAATGCTTTAAACAGTTAAAAAATGCTGTGTTTTTTTGAGAAATATAATTAGATTTATTATTAGTTTTAATTTGTTGAGCTACTTTTAAAATAGTGAAAGCTTTTTGAAAGTGATGAATAATATTTAGGGTTTTTATTTGCGTGTGTAGTTGTTATAATAGTGTGAGAAAAAGTATTAATTGATAGATGTATATGTTTTAGTTGTTTAAAATAAGTAATTTGAGTAATGTCTGTTAGAGTTGCAATGTTTGCAACTCTTTAGGATTGGTCTTATAGTATATAGGAATATGTGAACTTTGACATTTAGGATATGCAGTAATAATTGAACGAGTATTATTGTTGCTGAGGTTAAGTTGTAGCTGTAAAGCTTGAGATTTTTGATGGTAAAATTGATGAGACAGGATTGTTTGTTGCTTATGATTAGGAATTGTTAAGGTAGTATTAGTAATTAGAGTATTAGTAATAGTAATACTTTTTGTAAAGAATTTTGGTAAAGAAGTGTGATTGTAAATATGTAGTACAAAATACGGTGTAGTGTGTTGTTGAATTGTATTTTGTAATTCAAATAGTATTTTAAATAAAGGTTGATGATTAATTTTAGATAAAGCAACTTTAATTTTTTGGTTACATTTGTACATAAGTAGAATTTGTTATAATATTTATAGCTTGAGGGAATAATTGAAATACAATGGTTATGGCTTGTAATTTAACAGTTTGAGGTGAATTTGTTTGAAATTTTACTACATGTTGTTAATTACTCTTGATTTTTTAAGCTATTGTAGCTTTTTCGTGTTTCTAGAATTATTTGTAAAAACAGTTGGTTTATTAACAGGGCTTTTTATATTTAACTGTTTTTGAAAAAATTTTAACGAGGGGTGACTCAGTAAATGATAAGATATTTGCTTTGTGAAAGTAGTTATAGTAGCTTGTAATTGATAATTGTTAGTAAGATACTACTTAAAATATTAATTTTGAAAAGGGAAAAAAATTAGGATTTTGGTTTAGTAATTTAATACATTATTAATGAGTTTTAATAATAATTTTAGTAATTAATTTTAAAATTTAAAAGACTAGGAGTAGTTTTTAAATAATTGAAAGGTAAAAATAACTATTTTAAAATATGTAAAGGATTTTTTTATTGATTATTTTACTGTATAATAATTTAAAAATGAGTTACTTTGTTAATTAAAATGGTTGTATTACTTGTGCTAAATTAATATGAGAGACAAAATTTTTATATAAAGCTTTTTTAACTATTTTAATAATAGAAGGGGTTTCTGGGGTTATTTGTGCCGTTCAGGAGCAGAAGCAAGTAAAGGAGTAGATGGCTTAACATGTTTCTTTTTTAAGGTCATCTTAGCTAGCTGCTGTGTCGGTGTCTTACAGTTAGATTTAACATTAGGTTTAGTTAGTTGCTTTGAAGGGGAGGGGGAAACAGATATAGAGCCTTTTGGGGACAGGTATGAAAAGATGTTATCAGCTTGTTGCTCATTTCCCACAGCAACAGACTTAGTAGCAGTTTCTGCAGAAACAACTCTAGCAAGGTTTACTTCAGGTTGAGCTTCTCCAGAGAACCTCTGCTGCTCCCTAGAAACTTCGAGTTTTTGCTCTGATTCCTTTTCTACCACTTCTTCTAGATCCCTCTTATCTTGTTCCATTCTCTATTCCTTTAAGGTGTTTTAAAGCAATTTCCAAGTAGTAGATAGATCTGCAGCTGTTTTATTCTTTTTCTGAATTACATCCTGGAGTCTTTCTCTAACTTCTTTTTAAGCTCTAATGCTAAAAGCAGTAGTTACATTAGTCTTAAAATTTTGAGACTTTCCCCAGATTAAAATACTACAAAGAGCATAGTCTGTAGTTTTAACTTAGTTTCTTTTTAACAAAAGTTTCTGTGTAGATAAAACAGTTTGTTCTTTGGTTGTTAAATTATTTCCCATTGTTCCTAGTGGCTCACCTTTTCTCCAGGTGTCAGAATCAGGTCTGGACCAGTAACTTCTCCCAGCTACTCATTAGCTTCACTGGCTCTGACCTCACTATCCCTCGCTGCAGTTCATAACGTCAAGTATCACCAAATGCCACTGTTAGGTCAGATGTGGCATACACACACACACGATCAGGATCCAATATTATCTTTTTTCTTTTTTATTCTGTGTATTCTCCAGCTTATATACTCTTAACAAAACATGATCTTAAGTCATTGACTACATCGCAAAAACTTAGTATATTTATTGGTGGAAAGCAATTGGCATCAATATATTTGGCAAAAGTTTTGTGAAAAATTAATGAGGCACGTATATACATTTACTTATGCATGTAGTCTAACTACAAAAATTCTTTATGTATCTTTTAAAATCAGTTTCTCTGCTGACAGCCTTGTCTTCTTCCTTGCTAAGAATACACTCAAAATTCATCAATTGTTGTTTCTTCTACTAACATTGTTTTGCTTGCAGAACAGCTGTCAAACCCCTCCGTACTCTTCTATTTATGCTGGTATTTCCTGTGGAGTTACTTCAAGTTGATGTAGATCCCATCCTCCTCAGTGGGAGGCAGGTCTGGTGTCATGAATCCCCAGCATCTCCAAATGCAGCCTGGGCCAGACAAGTTTTTGAGCCTTCCCGCTAGCTTTGCCATTCTTGACCACCCTCTCCTATTCCCTCCCACAGTAAAGACTTTTGTTTTTAACCCATCTCATGAGTTTTGTAACTACCTTCTTTCTTTTACCAGTCTGAGCATCCTTTGCAAGGTGTTCTTCGAATTATTTCTAGTCTTCATTTCCTGCCTTGATGTGACCTGCAGTGTCTTACAGCTTTCTGCTCTCTTTATTCTGGTCTAGACAAGTTCTGCCCCCTCATTATCAAAGAAATTGCCTTGGACGGAGATCATACTAGAGCCTGTCACAAGAGGCTGTCAAAATACAAATGTTTGTGAGTGTTAAACACATATTTAGGAAAGCTGGTACATCCTGATGAATAGCTGTGTCTGTGCACTTTAAGTTTTGATATTGTTTTCTCTGATTTAGCAGTGAAATTATCCTGGTATCTGCATATAATTCTTAATAGCAATTTCTGTCATTGCTGTGTCATGATTATCACTGTTTCAAGTGTCATAAAATTGTATCCTGTTGTATTTCTTTATCGAGATTCACACAACCACCGATGGCAGAAGGAAAGAGCCTGCTCCCTCACCGGGGGGATATCACGGCTTTATTCTGCAGTCCTGCTCCTGCCGACTAGAGTTCTTTTCCTGCCTGTTCGAGAGAAAGCAAGGCTCTGCCCATCCCGGGGCTTTTTCCCCGGGCGGGGGAGGGTTGGCGGGACAGGCCCAGAGGCAGGGGACAAGCCACTGCCCAAGCAGGGACAAGGTGGGAGTGGAACAAAGTTGGGTTATGTTCCAGTGTTGGGGATGGGCGCGGCCAAGCAGGGACAAACCACGTGATACAGTTAAAGGGGAACAGGGGAAAAAAACATTACAAATCCAATCTAAAAATGAAACACAATATAAACCCAATTAACACACTGTAACAGTATCCTACAAACCATGATCACGAATAGCTAAACACAAGCTGATACAAAATTGACCAATATTATGAAAACTGGCAGTTAAATATCTGGGAGAAAATCTTCAGTATGAGGGTGTTGAGGCTCTGGCACGTGTTGCTCAGAGAGGCTGTGGTTGCCACATCCTGGAAGTGTTCAAGGCTGGGTCCAGACTGGATGGGACGATGAGCTACTTAGTCTAATGGGAGGTCTCATGACAGGGGGCTTGAAACTGGATGATCTTTATAATGTCCCTCCTAAACCATTCAATGATTCTGTGATTCGGCTGTTCCAGATGGTAACTTTTACAGAGTCATATGATGTATCACAGTATTATGGTTTTCTGAAAGACAATTATTCTCGGTAATATTTTTGTGAATTTAGTCACCTTTAGTTTTGCTAGCATATTTGGTAGCCTAGAAGTTGAAGTATGAGAATCACAATGATTTTATATTCTAAGGAGTTTGGATCTAATGTTCAGCTATGTCACAGTCTAAATAAAGACAATTTTAAGTCTCTCTCTGTGGTATACACAATAAACTTCCACTTCATAAAAAAGACAGAGACACTTTCCACTTTTCTTTAATCCAATTTATGAGAATGTCTTCAGATTTCCTCCTGACTAACATAGTAGCTTTGTAGTGGAGTAACGGTATCAGTGGACAAGGAAGAGCTATGGATGTCATCTCACTGGGCTTCTGTAAAACTCTTGGTACAGTCCCCCACAACATTCTTATGTCTAAATTGGAGAGATTTGATCTTGATAGATGGGCTGTAGGATGCAGAAGGAAATGCTTGGTTGGCCACATACAAAGAGTTACAGTGAATGGCTCAATGTCCGAGTGGAAACCAGTAATGAGGAGTGTCCCTCAAGGGACTAATCCTATTTAAAGGCATTATCAATGACAGAGACAGTGCGAGTGAGTACACGCTCAGCAAATGGACAGATGACACCAAGCTGAATGATGAAGTTGATTGTGTTTGAGAGCAGGGATGTCACCTGGGGCAACCTTGACAGGCTTGAGGAGTGGTCCCATGTGAACTGCATGAAGATGAGCAAGACCAAGTGCAAGGTCCTGCAGCTGGGTTGGGGTAATCCCCACTATTAACACAGGCAAGAGATGAATGGCCTGAGAGCAGAGAGAAAGGACTTGGCGGTATTGGATGAAAAATTGGATATGAGCCAGCCATAGACACTGGCAGCCCAGAAAGCAAAGTGTGCACCCAAGGCTGCATCCAAAGCCCTGTGGGCAGCAGAGGGAGAGGATTCTGCCCTTCTGCCTTGCTCTCATGAGACCCCACTCTGGGCTCCCAGGACAGGAAGGACATAGAGCTGTTGGAGCGAGTCCAGAGAAGGGCTCCAGAGCTGGTCAGAGGGCTGGAGCACCTCTCCTGTGATGAAAGGCTGATGGAACTGAAGTTCAGCCTGTAGAGACCTTGTCTAAACAACTGTAGGAAAATGAAACTACAGAAGTATTCATTTACAATTTGCAGTCCCTTGGTTCCTTGAGGTGATAAGGGGAACATATGCATTTGAGTGTGGGCTGCATCTTTGTGCTGAAGTGCAGCATGGGACTGTTGCCACAGGTAAAAAATAGGGAATGTATTTGCCCCAACAGTGTGATCCAGCTCACTGGTATGCTGAGAGCATTTCAAGCAGCTGCTGCAGAGCTTTTGCAGCTATACATCCTCCCTGGCCCCTGTGGCTGAACACCTGTATATAGTGGAGAATAATACACCATCTGTCTTCATGAAAAGTGAGAGTAAGCCGCTCTCAAACTAACCTGCCTCATAGGGGACAAAGACAGGCGAGATAGGTAGAAAAACAATAACTAGTTAGGATTCTCAAGGGACCTGGCTGTAACTGCTCTAAATTGTGGCATAAGGAAACATATGCCATTAGAAACCAGTAGAAATTTGCCCTAGGGAAAAATATATAGCCATGTTAAAATCTCTCTTCTCCTGTGTATAGGAGTAACTTACTGCTACGACTTGGCTATGACCTTTCGTTTCCCTCTCATTGTGCCTTCTGCTGCTGAGTACCTATTCCAGAAGTAAACACAGGATTTGCCTGTGTGCTGGATGGAGAATTCACTGAATAAAGGTGAATGGTAAACTGTGGTAGCATAAAAGTTGTGGGTGAGAATGTGTTTCTCGGAACAGTCTTTGAAACAATCTGTTGTCTTGTCTTTTCAGCTTGCTGGCTAGTCACTCAACTGGAGATTATTACCTGTTGTAATGCATTAATTGGGTTTATATTTCATCGGATTTGTAATGTTATTGTCTATCTGTCCTGGCCCAGCAGTGCCCATCCCCCACACTGAGATGTAACCTAACCCTGTTCCCTCCCACTTATCACTGATTGGGTAAGGCCTCTGGGCCCTGCCCCCTGGGGGAAATTGCCACGGTGGGGGAGGGGCCAGGGCTGTCTGGCATCTGCGAGTCATCAGGAAAGGTCTCCAGCAAGCAGAGCAGGACATGAGAATAAAAGCTGTAATATCCCACCCGGTGCTAGAAAGCCAGACTCTTACTTTTGCCATTGGCGGCCGTCTAGTCTCGTGGGGAAGGCTACAACTGGTGCACAACGTGCGGCTCGAAGCCACAAAAGGTTCCCAAAAAGCTCGAAGACACACTTGGGGAGCACGTGGCCAAGGAATCCCACGCAGAGACTGACCCATCCGGCTTGGCGTTCGCTGTGGAGTCTACGAAACACAGGATTCTACAGGCCAGTATTATAAATAAGCAGGGCAGGAGATCGTTTTTACTCCTTTTAATGCCTTTATTATTCAGCTCTTTTAGGGAAGGCTCAGGGATGCCTATGCCACCGCTGCTCCCAATGGGCACTGCTGAGGAGAAGGTTCGTGTCGAATCTGCTGCGCAGCCGCAGAGTCGGGAGCCTGACCTTGCGGGAGTCCTTTAGGTCTCGCTTTGGGCTCCTCAGGTCCAGGGGGTGTCTCCCAGTGGGTGCTTCTTAGGTCAGGGTGAGAACTTAGAGATTCTTCAGAAGGGGTTTACGGATGCCTGAAGGTCTTCCTCACCCATTAATACCTCTCATTTTCTTGGAGTTTGTGTCGGCTCGTTGTTATTAGGGGTTGTTGGTATTTATCACACTTCCGGTTGAGAGGTGCACCTTGGGAGTCCCCCTTTTTTCCATACTGGGTGGTGCTCGATGGAGAGTAGTCAGGATCTGGGCGGTGTCGTCAAGTTGATGAGCAGATGAGGCACATGTCGATAGCTCGGCGGGCCAACCAGGGAGCAGCGGATGCTTAACTTGGAACAAGGTAAGGGGGAACTGGGAAGGAGCTATGGGGTTTTGGAACTTAACTTGGAATAAGGTAAGGGGAATGCACAACACTAGGTACAGAACTAAAGTCTGGGGGTACAAGGAACAGATAACAAAGACAGATAACATTGGTACACAGAACTGGTAACAAAGAATATTAAATACAGACAACTGTTTAACTTATTACAAATTCTTATACAACTGTTTAACTTATTATAAACTCCTATTACTCTGCACCCTTTTGATTTTATTCACCACACCAGGGCTGCAGTTTTCTCCCTTGGACTCAAAAATCCCATCGGAGTGCTGCAAAGAAGCCCTAATGACTGGCAAGCAGCTCCGGAGAGTGACCACGTGTTCATGGAAAACTAATCCTGGAAACCGAGACTAGAAGCTCTTTTTGCACCAAAAAGGGTCAGTCTTCAGGCAAAAGGAGCGGTTGGGAAAGAAATGAAAGGAACGCTGGAATTTTGGTGAGTATTACTTTTGGTTTTCTAAGGGAAAATCTTTTTCAGAGGTGGGATTCCTCAGGGAAAAATGTTTTTTTTATCGGGGAAGGTTTTGCTTTCAAAGGAAACCTTCAAAGTGCTTCAATAGCACGCTTCTTTTGCAGTCTAGGGGGACTGGAAAAGGAAACTGTTTCCCCTTCTGGCTTTTTTTTCCTCTCCAGTGAGGTTTTTTTTCCTTCCAGTTTCTCAGTCACAATAAAGAGGACACAGAAACTCAAAATCTGAGCCAAAAATGGGTGCTAGGCTGTCTGTTCCTCACAAAAGAGTCTATTATTACATTTTATATACCTTGAATAATGACAAGACCCATTATTCAAAGAAACAGCTGAAAAAATTAACTCTGTGGTTGTTTTCTCAGTTTCCACCCTTATCATTAGATCAAATAAGCTCCCCAGAATTCTGGGAGGCTATAACAAAAAAAATAGTTGAATCTGGCTCCTCTAACAAGAAAGAAAATGCAAATTTTGCTTTTTATAGCTTAAAAAATAAGTTTGCATTGCAAAAGCAAAATAAAAAGGAAAAAAGGCCAGTTCTTTGTGAATTTTCCCCAGCTTGTACCTTTGCAGGCAGTCCAAGTGCTCAAACCTCCCATCTTGGTAGTCCCCAGGTGGGGGGGTCACAAGATGGAGGGGATTCCTTTGTCCAAAATGGTCGAAGCCATGTGCTCCCGAGCCATGAGGAGCCCTTTGTCCCTTTGCTGCCACCTCCGGCACCGCCCTCTCCTCTGACTCTGCCCCCTACCCTCAAACCTCTGCCCTCTGACTCCTCCCCATATGACTCCAGCCTCCAGCCCCTCCCTACTCCTGGTTCCCACAGTTTCCCCGCCCACAATTCCAGTTCCCATGCCCCGGCGGGGGGGAGCCAGGAACCTGGAAGCAGGAAGCGATCCCAACTTTTCTGCCACCCCTTTCACATATCAACAATCAAAAAGAAGGAGTGCTGTCCACAGTAATTGGGACCCCTTCCCCCAACAAGCGATTCAGGGTTTATGCAAAGCTCAGGCCAAATTCAAATATGAAAGAGAATACTTTTGCAACCGTTTAAAAGCAAATTTAGCAAGGAATACTACAGTTCCCTTTGACCTCCAAAAAGATTTACTTCCGGAACTTTAGCAAAATCCTGAAACGGCTCTTGATAATAAGAAACTGCCAATTCAATTAGCAACCCAGCCCAATAAGTCTTTCAACCTTACAGTAAAATAGAGCAGCTTCCATCAGAACCTTTAGTAACATTTGTGGAGTGATTAACCCGAGCTATTGAGTTACAGGTTAAGAATAAGGGAACCCAGGAACAGGTCCTGGAGGAGATGGCTCTGGTCAATGCAGACGAACAGTGCAAGGCAGCCATCCTCAGCCTGTCCACAGAACCAGCTCCAACTTTACATGACATGCTCCAGGTGTGTGCCAGGAAGATTCCCTTCATAAAGGCTCTTCAAAACCACAATTCCAGAGTCAAGCCACCACAAAAAGCTGCTGCAGACACCGTGCTTCCTGTGCCACAGCCATCGCCCAAGAGAAGAACGACATGTCTCCTGTGCGATCAGGCTGGACATTGGGCATCTCAATGCCCTTTAAAGAAGCAATTTCTGGCCTTTCAGGACAATGGGGGCAGGAGATCTCAAAGGTCCAAAGGGAATTTTTCAAAAAAAATAGAAAATGTAAATGTTAAACTAAATAATCCTGCTTTAACCAGTTCTGCCTTTCAGCAAAAGTCACCGGTTATGATAGTAAAGGATCCAGCGACCAGAGAAACAAAAAGACCTCATGATCAAGTTACCTGGGGTCGTGGGTACGCCTATGTGTCCACTCCCCCAGATCTCAAGTGGGTGCCAGCTGAGTGGGTGAAACCTTTCATCCCTAAAACTGCAAAGTCACCTGCAGAGGGTCCAGAAGTGGCCAGTGCTGCCTGGAGGAGGAGAAAGCACTGAACCTTCTCGTTCTAATTATCATTATTCCTTAACAGTGTCTTTCTAAACAGTTTGCACTAAAGGTCATTTTTCTTTTGCAACTTTAAAGGTACTCAAGGTCTGAACTCTGAGCATCTCCCACGAACCGAGCCCTCCTCCTTCTTAATTTAATAAGAAAAGGGAAAATGTTGTAATGCATTAATTGAGTTTATATTTCATTGGATTTGTAATTTTCTTTTCTATCTGTCCTGGCCCAGCAGTGCCTGTCCCCCACACTGAGATGTAACCTAACCCTGTTCCCTCCCACTTATCACTGATTGGGTAAGGCCTCTGGGTCCTGCCTCTGAGCCCTGCCCCCTGGGGAAAAAGCCACGGTGGGGGAGGGGCCAGGGCTGTCTGGCATCGGCGAGTCATCAGGAAAGGTCTCCAGCAAGCAGAGCAGGACATGAGAATAAAAGCTGTAATATCCCACCCGGTGCTAGAGAGCCAGACTCTTACTTTTGCCATTGGCTGCCGTCTAGTCTCGTGGGGAGTTCTACAGGTAAGGAAGGCAGGTTTAGAAAGAGGAGAGCCTAAATGCATGCCACTTTTATGATTGGTCTGCCTTGTATGGTCTCTTGGGAAAGCTAAAACACAATCCAGGAGTTGTTCAAATGTATGTATAATGCTTCTCATACCGTAGTATTTATACAGTTTTTAGCAGACCTGAAACTGTTAATGAATTGTGGGAAGGTCCCTTAAGATGGAAAGATATGGTTCATTTGTTTGTTACTTATGTAATCTGGGAACTCTATGTTTTTGAGTGTTGAGCTAGGTGCCATAAGTTATTAAGTCCTTTCTTTGATGTCACAATTGTTTTCTTGGTAGGAAATGTAACAGTTCAGCAAAATTATTGGTGTGAATGGAAAGTTATGAAAAATCATTACATTCTAATCTACATCTCTTTAATACTTGTAAGACAGTTTTAACTTGTAATGACTTTCAATTTGCCATTTAATAGAATGGTAAAAATCATAATAAAGCCTGACAACCTTTTCAAAGATGATCTGATAGAATTGGCTAGGTAAATGACTACAGACAAAAGTGTGAAGGCATGTAAGTCTCCAAAGACAACACAGCTAGCAACATACAATGTCAGCTGTTCATGGACTCATTGAATCATGGAATGGCTTGGGTTGGAAAAGACCCCAAAGTTCATCCAATCCCATGGACGAGGACACCTTCCACTACCACAGGTTACTCAGAACCCTGTACAGCCTGGACACCTCCAGGGATGGGGCAGCCATAGTCCTCTGGGCCAGCTGTGCCACTGTCTGACCATGCTCACAGTAAACAACTGCTTCCTAATATCCAAGGGCAACTTCCTCTTATAGCAAACAGAAGTTAAAGATCATTGAAGTAATTTTGCTCATTGAAATATAATGAACAAAAAGCAAAACTATAAGGACAATTGTAGAAATTGCTTCCTCCTGCTGCTGAGGACTCCAGGACGGTGTAGATAAATGTAGACAAGAGATCTCTGAAGTTAGGTTTTATAAGATGAGGTTTATTGTAAGGGATGTGAGGCCTTGCTCTGAGCTGCCAGGCTGCCAGGGGGAAGGGAGAGGTAGGGAGAGGAAATTCCGAGAGAGGAAAGTCCTCGGGAAAGGGTGCAAGCAAAGAGACCGTCCAGCCCCCTTGGGACCCCTTATCAGGGGTCTTCAAGGTGGGCTGGAACAAGACTTGGGCCAATGGGATTTCAGATACCTGATACTTTGGGGGAGGGTTACAGGTGTGGGATGAACCATACATTGAGGGGTGAGACAGGACATTCCATTTGACCTCTGGGTCTGGCTGCAGGTAACTTTCAGCTGGTCACATAACTGTTTTCCCAGGCATCCAGCAGCTAATACATCTCAAACATCAAAACTTACTTTGAATTCTATCTCACATACAGGTTTCTCATTCTCAGAATATAGGCAATCATATTTATAGGGTTTTTTGGCTTCATCCTCCCCAACAGACAATTATTTAGAGATTTATGTTTTGATGGATGAACACTCTTGTTATTTTTAATGCTTTGCTAAATTCTGCCTGGGAAATTCATGACTAAGGAATTCACCAATAACATTCTAGCTAATTTTTCAGTTAGCAGACCATATTATAAGGTTTAAGACCTATAAATTAATGTTTTTAACTCTATCACAAAACTAGGTTAGGAATATGAGAAAGAAATACAACTTGTCTTTTTAATATATGTCTTACAAAAATTAAAAATGCCTGCAAATGGGCAGTCTAATCAACTCATATTTTCAAAAATCTGTAGAATATATTAAGATCTTTCTAGAAACAAGTGATTTGTGGGATATACCTAATCATATTTATGGGCTGAAGGTTAAAAATTTAGATATGATATATTCAAGATTCTCAAATTCTTTGATGGTTGAGGAAAATACATCACAAACCCCTCAAAATCAGGTTATACTTATCTATACTATTGTACTTTGATATACTTTTCAATATGTGAACTGGGTAGTTAAAGGGAAGCAAAAGTTCAAAGTTCATTTCCATTTACCAAACTATCTGATGGAGTGGTTGACAAAGTTCACACAAGTACTGCCATCTGCAAATGGTTCTTAGTATTAACAATCAAACCACTTGGTTTCAGTCCCCTTTTCAATGACTGGTTTTCCTAGATGAACCAATGATTTGTTTTCCAATTTTTGTTTCTCCTGTGAAAATAACGGAGCAGGGCTTGGGGTATTTATTTTTCCGCTGTAGAAGCATCAAGTTGGAATACATTTATTGTTTCCATAGCTCAGATCACCAGAGATCACATGCAAATACCCATTCCTTCTGTCCAGTAATTGGTTCCAGTGTTTTATCAGCTGAAATAGGAACTAATATTTTGATGTCAGTTCTTAAATATGTGTCCTATTCTGCCAAGATACAGGAGATTGGAAAACACCACTACTTTATCTGAGGGGAGAGTCAAGCCATACTCATGGAGACTCTTCGATATTTAATGCTAGTTACTGCAGAAAGGAAGATGAAAACAAACATTAGATTTGACTAATGTAGTTTGTGGGATACCATTTGTCACTGCAGTTCACAGATCTAGCTGACCTCTTTGGTTTATCCTTGTACAAAATTTCACTAGGAGTGAATGGGAAGAAAAACAATGGATAAAGGAGCCTGATACCTTAGGCCTGATTGAGCAAAAACCGTGGGGCAGGCAAGCACAGATAGATGCTCTCTGGACGAGAAGTGACCAGGAAACTTGTACAACTTTGTGCTAAGATAATGTTACCAGGTGACATGATGTCATGAAGAATGTGTAACCAATGGGAAACTTGGCAAAACCAGAACTCTATGTAAGTGCCATACTGTTACAGCGTGTTAATTTGGTTTATATTGTGTTTCATTTTTATATTGGATTGTAATGTTTTCTTCCCTCTTCCCCTTGGAAACTGTATCACGTGGCTTGTCACTGCTTAGCCACGCCCTTCCCCCCCCCCCCGCCCCCCGCGCGGTGGAATGTAACTCAACTCTATTCCGCTCCCACCTTATCCCTGATTGGGTGGTGGCTTGTCCCTGCCTCTAGGCCCTTCCCCTCTGGGGAAAAAGCCCCGGGATAGGTAGGGCCAGTCTCTCTCTGGCACTGGCGGGGAAGGGGAAGGAGCTCCGGCCAGCAGGGGCAGGACCTCAGAATAAAGCCATGCTATCTCCCTGACAAGGGAGCAGGCTCTTTCCTTTTGCCATCGGCGGTCATCTGGGTCTCTCTAAAGAACCTCTACAACTGGCGCCTAAATGTGCGGCTCGAAGCCACAAGGGGCTCCCAGAAAGCTGGAAGAACCACTCGGGGAGTACATGACTGAGGAATCTCACACAGGCACTTGAGTCACGAAATGTAGCCCACTCATGCAGAGACAGACCCGTCAGGCTTGGCATTCGCTGTGGAGTCTCAGAAACACAGGATTCCACAGGCCAGGGCTGTAGCTTTTTCCTTTGGACTTAAAAAACCCATTGGAGTACTGTGAAGAAGCCCCCGACTGGCAGGCTGCTCCCAGAGAAGGCGACCACAGGTTCGTGGAAAGCTGACCCTGGGAACCAAGACTGGAAGCTCTTTTTGCATCAAAAAGGGTCAGTCTCAGGCAAAGGGAGTGACTGGGAAAGAAAGGAAAGATTCGTCTGACCGCTGGATTTTTGGTGAGTACCACTTTGGGATATCTAAGGAAAAATCTAATTCAGAAGCAGTGTTCCTCAGGGAAAAGGGTTTTTTCCTTTTGGGGACAGTTTTTGCTTTCAGAGTAAACCTTCAGGGTGCTTTAATAGCACACTCCTTTGGACCTGTAGGGGGTAGAAAAGGTAACTGTTTCCCCTTCAGCTCTCTTTTTTTCTCTCCAGCGAGGGTTTTTTAACTTTTGGTTTCCCAGTCACAGTTAAAGGAGACACAGAAACTTAAAATCTGAGCCAAAAATGGGTGCTAGGCTGTCTATGTCTCAAAAAAGAGTCTAGTATCAAATTTTAAGTGCCTTGGATGATGGGAAAACCCATTGTTCCAAGAAACAATTAAAAAAATTAATTCAGTGGTTGATTTCTCAATTTCCAGATGTATCATCTGAGCAAATAAGCTCCCCAGAATTTTGGGAAGCTGTTGCAAAAAAATTGTCTCAATCAAGCTCCCCTAATGATAAGGAAAAAGCAAATTTGCTCTTTGGAGCTTGCAGATTTTATTTGCAATGCAATGCAATGCAATGCAATGCAATGCAAAAAAAACACACAAAAAAACAAACAAAAAAAAAAAAAACCACCCACCCCCCCCCCCACAAACCAAAAAAACCCCCCAAAAAAACCAACAAAAAAAACAAACACAAAAACCAAAACAAACCAAAAACAACAACAACATCAAAAAACCCCACAAAACAAAAAAGAACCCACCAAAACAAAACAAAAAAGCCAGTTCTTTGTGGATTTTCCCCAGTTTCCTCAGTTTCTCCCTATCCCGACCCCAAAATCAGATATTCCTCAAGAAACCCCTAAACTTTCCCCAAAACTCCCTTCTTCCCCAGTTTGTAAACCCCAGGTTTGAATTACTTTTGCAGGCAGTTTGAGTGCTCAAATCCCCCATCTTAGTGAATCCCAAACTAGTCTTAGTTCAGAAGGGGGGGGTCACAAGATGGAGGGGACTCCTTTGTTCCCCAAAATGGCCGAAGCCATGTACTCTTGAGTGAGGAGGAGCCTCTCTCTTTGTCTGTCCCTTCTTCCCACAATCCCTTTCGCAATCCCTTCTTCTCCCCAGACCCCTCCTTCCCTTGGGTGCTGCCCCCGGCACTGCCCTCTCCTCTGACTCTGCCCTGACCCTCAAACCTCCGCCCTCTGACTCCACCCCGTGTGACTCAAGCCTCCAGCCTCTCCCTGCCCCTGGTTCCCATGGTTTCCCTGCCCACAGTCCCAGTTCCCATGCCCCGGGGCAGGGGGGGGGGGGGGGGGGGGGGGGTGGGGCGTGGGGGGTGGTGTGGAGCCAGGAACCCGGAAGCAGGAAGTGATCCCAACTTTTCTGCCACCCCTGTCACATACCGACGGTCAAGAATGGGGAGGTGCTGTCCACAGTAATTGGGACCCCTTCCCCCAACAAGCGATTCAGGATTTATGCAAAGCTCAGGCCAAATTTGGATGCGAAATGAATACTTTTGCAGCCTTTTAAAAGCAAATTTAGCAGGGAATCCTATAGTTCCCTTTGACCTCCAACAGCTTTTTTCTTCCCTCCTTTCATCCACACAGTCTAGGCTTTGGGACTCAACATGGAAAAAAAGATTAAGAGATTTACTTCCGGAGCTTTGGCAAAATCCTGAAACGGCTATCGATAATAAAAATTTGCCAATTTGATTAGAACATCTATGTGGTGATGGTGAATGGATCTCAGCCCTCAAGCAGGCTCAGGAAATTCCTTTAGCTGTTTTGGAGCGCATTAAAGATGCTGCTTTCAAAGTATTCTTTTCAATCCAGCCTGATGGGCCTTTCCAACCTTACAGTAAAATAAAGCAGCTTCCATCAGAACCTTTTGGAGCATTTGTGGAGTGATTAACCCAAGCTATCGAGTTACAGGTTAAGAATGAAGGTGCCCAAGAACAGGTACTAGAGGAGATGGTGCTGACCAATACGAACAAACAGTGCAAGGCAGCTATCCTCAGCCTGCCCTTGGAACCAGTGCCAACCTTAGATGACATGCTCCATGTGTGTACCAAGAAGGTTCCCTTCATGACAGCTCACCTAAACCACAGTTCCAGAGATGCATTCAGACCACTGCAAAGATTTGCCGCAGCAGATGCCATGCCCCCTGTGCCTGTGCCACAGACACTGCCCAAGAGAAGAACGGCGTGACTCCTGTGTGATCAGGCTGGACGTTGGGCATCTCAATGCCCTTTAAAGAAGCAATTTCTGGACTTTCAGGACAATGGGGGCAGGGGGTCTCAAGGGTACAAAGGGAATTTTTCAAAAAACTAAAATGTGAGCACCAGCTTGCCCAGCATGCCGACATAAATGGGGCAAGTCCGAGGAGGAGGGATAAAAAATTAGAAATGCAAATGTTAAATTAAATAATCCTGCTATAATCAGTTCTGCCTTTCAGCAGTAGTCACCAGATATGCCCCTTTCAGATCATGATGTGAGCAGACCCTGTCTAACCACTGAACGTCTCCAGAAGCCTTTTAGGTTGCAACTGACAGAGTCCTTGCACCTAAGTGACACAGACTGGCATTTAGGTTCATTGGATATACAGGTGCCAGGCTCCTGGCAACATGTTGGGAGTAAGTATGTCGTCCTTGGGGACATCTTGGCTAGGTCTGACCACTGAGGACCTAGACCCCATCTTTCATCTTTTAAAAGGGGGAGAGGAGCTAAGTTCTTCTAGGATCCTCACCCAAGAGGCAAGAGCAGCCCTAGAAAAGGTACAGGACTGTATGGCCACCAGACAGGCCAACAGGTGCAAATCAGACTTGCCATTTAAATTCATCATTTTAGGCAAATTGTCACACTTACATGGGATGATTTTTCAGTGTGAAAGAGTGGAAAAATCAAAAAAGGACAAAGACTGTAAGGATCCCCTCTTAATCATAGAGTGGGTTTTCCTCAGTCACCACTGGTCCAAAAAAATGACCAGGCCACAGGAACTGGTAGCAGAATTGATCCAGAAAGCCAGGACCCGGATCAGGGAGTTGGCAGGATGTGATTTTGAGTGTATTCACATCCCAATTGAGATAAACTTGGGCCAAATCACAAAAGCAATGTTGGAGCACCTGATTCATGAAAATGAAGCTTTGCAGTTTGCTCTGGATAGCTACACAGGTTAAATTTCAATTTATCGGCCTGCTCACAAATTATTTAGAGAACAAATTCAGTTCAAATTGTCATTAAAAAGTGTTCAGAGCAGGAGGCCTTTAAAGGCTCTAACCTTTTTACAGATGCATCTGGAGCATCCCACAAGTCAGTAATAACATGGAAGGATCCTCAAACTCAGTGGGAAAAAGATATTGAGGTGGAAGGATTTCTTCAGGTAGCTGAGTTGGCTGCAGTTGTTAGAGCTTTTGAAAAGTTTCCTGAATCATTCAATTTGATCACAGATTCAGCCTATGTAGCAGGTGTAGTATCCAGAGCTGAACAAGCTGTACTGAGTGAGGTCTCCAATTCTGCACTTTTCAACTTGCTCTCAAAACTAGTAAATCTGATCTCCCACCGAGGGCAACAATTTTATGTGATGCACATCAGATCACACACCAATTTACCAGGATTCATAGCCGAGGGCAACAGAAGGGCTGATGCTTTTGCTGCACCTGTGGAGATGGCCCCACTCCCAGACATCTTTGGACAAGCCAAAATCAGCCATCAGCTTTTTCACCAGAATGCACCAGGCCTAGTCTGCCAGTTCCACCTAACTCGGGAACAGGCTCGGGCAATTGTGTTAATGTGTCCCTCATGCCAGCAACACACGCTCCCAGCCCTGAGTGCAGGAGCAAACCCCAGGGGATTGAACAGCTGTGAGGTATGGCAGACAGACATGACACACATCATGTCCTTTGGTAGGCAAAGGTATTTCCATGTATCTGTAGACACCTTTTCTGGAGCTGTCTATGCCTCTGCCAACTCAGGGGAGTAGTCTAGTGATGCCATGAAACACCTAATACAGGCTTTCTCCTTCCTGGGCACTCCCAAATCAATAAAAACTGATAATGGACCCATGTATACATCCAAGGAGTTCAGAAGCTTCGTGCAGCAATGGGGAGTAGAACACAAACCAGGCATCCCCTACTCCCCTACAGGTCAAGCTGTCGTAGAAAGGACCCACCGAAATCTCAAAAGGGTCCTCAGCCAACAACATCAGTCTCTAAAATTAGAAACACCCCAAATCCAGTTGTCCAAAGCCTTGTTCACTCTGAACTTTTTAAATTACACGTTTGAAAATCTTAGCCCACCAGTTGTGCACCATTTCAGAGAGAACTGCCACCTGCAGCTGAAAGCAAAGCCACTGGTAATGGTAAAGGATCCAGCAACCAGGGAAACAGAGGGTCCTCATGATCTGATCACCTGGGGTCGTGGGTATGCCTGCGTGTCCACTCCCTCAGGTCCCAAGTGGGTGCCAGCTGAGTGGGTGAAACCTTTCATCCCTAAAAGTGCAAAACCACCTGCAGAGGCCCCACAAGTGGCCAGTGCTGCCTGGGGGAGGAGAAAGCGCCGAACCCTCTCCTTCTAATTATCATCTTCCCTTAACAGTATTTTTCTGAACAGTTTATCTGTGCTAGTGTCATTTTTTTCTTCTTCTTTGACTTTAAAGGTACTCAAGGTCCGAACTCTGAACATCTCTCACAGACTAAGCCTTCCTCCTTCTCAATTTAATAAGAAAGAGGGAGATGTTACAGTGTGTTAATTTGGTTTATATTGTGCTTCATTTTTATATTGGATTGTAATGTTTTCTTCCCTCTTCCCCTTGGAAACTGTATCACGTGGTTTGTCCCTGCTCAGCAGCACCCAGCCCCCACGCTGGAATGTAACCCAACTCTGTTCCACTCCCACCTTATCCCTGATAGGGTAGTGGCTTGTCCCTGCCTCTAGGCCCTTCCCCTCTGGGGAAAAAGCCCCAGTATGGGCGGGGCCAGTCTCTCCCCGGCGCTGGCCGGGACGGGGAAGGCGCTGCGGCTGGCAGGGGCAGGACCTCAGAATAAAGCCATGATATCTCCCTGACAAGGGAGCAGGCTCTTTCCTTTTGCCATCGGCGGTCATCTGGGTCTCTCTAAAGAACCTCTACACCATACAAGTAAACCCCTGTATAAATGCTTTGTATGCTCAATAAAATTGGCTTCTGATCTAAACTCAGATGTCTCTGTCTCTCATTTGCTGATAGTTGGTGCCCCTGTGCAAGGAGCAAGGACCAGCCTACCTGTGCTGCTGTTGGCCCCCAGAACTGTAAGTGCTAGTGAGAGTAGCAGAAGTGGACTTGAAATAATCTCTCCATGGAGAAGGAGGTACGCCCAGGGAACATGGGACAAAACATGTCTAATAAAGAGAGGCATTTTTTGAGCTAATGTTTGCTTTGCCATGTGAAACATGGCAAATCCTTGAGAAAGCGGCACTTATCCTGAATTGGTAGCTGTTAAGCGTCCCAACATAACTTCCTCCTCTATTTCCACAACTGCTGTTTAGGATGCTGTGGGGGTGAAGGCCTTTGATTTAGCTGGTATGGGATATGAGCCAGCAATGCGTATGCTCCCATCTTGGAGGGTGATTTTTGAGACACTGAAAATGCAAGAGCAGTCTCAAGTTGTATCCTCTGCAGATACCACCTGCCCCCTACCCCACTCTGCCTGCTCGAAACTGGTAGCCCTGATACTGAAAAACAGCTGCAGCCATCAAGCCCCCCCTCTATCCAGTCAAGGGAGGAAAATCTTGCTATCTTGCGGTCGTTAGCAGCCTATATTGCTGATGTCAGCTCTAGCAGTAAGGAGGGGGACCCCTTCGATGCGGGATCAATAGATAGAGATGCTGAGCCTTATATACAATTTATTGACTGCTTAAAACAAGCTCTTGAAAGATATATTGAGAATGACATTGCCAGAGAGGTGCTGCTTTTAAAATTTGCTGTTGATATGACAATGAGGACTGTAAAAAACTGCTTAAGTCCTTGCCTAAGGAGGAACCCACCTTACTAGAAATGATAGAGGCATGTAATCACCTTGAGACACTTCAGCATACAGCTGCAGTTACTTATGAAGCTGTGGGGGCTAGTATAGCTAATGTTTTTGCGCCTTTGAAGATTATGCCAAAGGACCCCTGAATGTACTTTGGGTATGGGAAATCTGGGCATTTGAAAAAGGACTGGTTTGAAAAGGGGGGTGCCAGATCCAAAGCTCCCAGTATTTGCCCTCGGCGCCATAAAGGAAGGCATTACACTAATCAATGTTGTTCCAAGTATGATTTTGAAGGGTGTCTAATATTGGGAGCCAGAGCGCAGGGTGGCATCGCACGCAGACACAGGTGGCCCAGCCAATGCCTGAGAGTGGACCACAGCAAGCCTCAGCCCAGCTGCCACAAGCATCCTTCACCAGACTATCACCGAATTACAACCCGCCACACCAGAGAGCACTGGACTGCACCTGGCCACCTCCACCACAGTAATGTTACTTGATTCATCTGTTCATTTGCTTCCCACTGGAGTTTTTGAGCCACCAAGGCAGTGTATGCATACATTGCTTGTAGGCCATTCATGCACCTCTTTGATAGGACTGTTTGTTCTCCCTGGGGTAATTGACTCTAACTCTGACAGTGAGATTATGATCATGTTCTGGACACCTCGACCACCTTGCACCATGCCCCAAGGAACTTGAATAGCTCAATTGATTTTACTTCCCCAAACTACTAGTGTACCTTTCACAGATGTAATGTGAAAAGGGGCATTTGGGCATACTGGAACACCCTAACTATGCTGGGTACAACCTGTATTGGAGCAATGCCCCACATGCTGATGTACTCTGACATTAAAAGGACAAAAGATAAAATTTGTGGGTCTTATAGACACAGGGGCTGAGTTTACAGTTATCTCTCAAGCCAAATGGCCCTCACAATGACTCCTTGCTGAAGCACCCCAGGCACTTCCAGGCATTGGAGGGAGCAGCTGTAGCTATCAAAGCTGACCTTTGATACAGATCAAAGGCCCTCACGGACACCTTGCCACAGTCAAACCATTTGCATTACCAGTGTCAATGGTGCTATGGGGGAGGGATGTCCTCTACCAGTGGGGCTTTAGAATTCAATATGATTTTTAGTGGGGGCCATTGAAGCCCACGGTACTTTAAAACTAACCTGGAAAGCAGAAAATCCAGTTTGGGTGGATCAATGGCCCCTACCATTGCAAAAACTGTGCACATTAAAGGAGCTGGTCCAACAACAACTCAAAAAAGGGCATGTTGTCCTTTCTAGCAGTCCTTGGAATTCTCCTGTGTTTTTTATCAAAAACAAACTGCAAGTAGATGATGGGCTTAATTGGCTAGGTCAGCTTCTGGGGGGTTGGGGACTTGGTGAATGGATAAAATAGGCTTATATGTATTAGGCATGATATTATGTATTGCTATGGTTATTCCTTGTATTTTCCTTTGTGTGTAAACATTAATAGACAAGCCACTTTAGAGTGTATATTTGGTTGAACAGAAGGTGGGAGGTATTGGAAACAAAAGAGAGAGCACAATGGAACTGATAAAGGAGCCTGATACCTTAGGCCTGATCAAGCAGAAACTGTGGGGCAGACAAACACAGATAGATGCTCTCTGGGAAAGAAGTGACCAGGAAACGTTGTAAACCTTTGTGCTAAGATAATGTTACCAGGTGACGTGATGTCATGAAGAATGTGTAACCAATGGGAAACTGTTAGCAAAACCAGAACCCTGTGTAAGTGCCATACAAGTAAAACCCTATATAAATGCCTTGCATACTCAATAAAATCGCCTTCTGAGGTCCCTATCTCTCAATCACCAAGAGAAGTATATTTCCCTGTTGCTAATGGCGAGAAGATGCTCATTGTGTCTACAAAAAGCCACATTGATGAAGAAGATTGCTGCCCATCAGCCTCTCCTGTTTGCTTGGGTTCCTTGCATCAGAGCTGCTGAGGAACTGCTTGTGTCTTCATCACAGAAATGTTTGGGAAGAGGTGACACAGGGCTGAGAGAAAGGCAGTACTTGTATTCTGGGAAAACAGTCCCACTGCAGCCTCCATGTTTCAACAGGTGGGGATATCCTCTGCTTAGGTCTTCTCTTATACACAGAAATGGCAAGGATTGAGTTCAGATTAAACGGAATTCTTTCTTGAAAGATCATGTGCATGAATTACATTGTAATTAAAAAGCTACAATTAAGTGGCACATGAATTTAAGGAATTAACCTGAGCATGTAACTTTATGCGCTGGCTTGAAGGCAAAACAAGCAAGAGACTCCAAGTCAGAAAAAACAACTTAATAGGAGAGAAAAAAAAAAAAAAAAGGTAAAATAAAACAAAATAAAACACAGGCAGTGGTACAAAAGATCACTGACAGAGTCAGAATACAACCTGAAACCGTGGTGGTAGCAGTCCAGATGAAGCGGTCTTGTTGAAGCAGTGTTCCTGCAGAAAGGTCTGGGAAATCCAGTGGGTAAGGCTGCCTGTGCTGTTCCACAGATGCCAGATTATATCCAGGTGGGAATGCTTGGCTCCTCCCCTTGGGCGGAGCATCTCTCAATGAACTGATATAATTTTACGAGTCTTGAAATGGGTCCTTGATTGCCCATTGAACAGAGATAGCTCCTGGAGGGAGTTATCTATGAGTCATGCAAGAAGGCATTGATGGGCCATTAACAGAAGATAGTCTGGAGGCAGGGGGCAAGGGAAACACTGCCCAACCTAGTTTCAACAGCTCATGTAGATGGTGATAGAATACATACTTTGGGCACATCTTACATTGTAACCTAGGACACTGTAAATTAAAAAAAACCCCAAACAAACAAAAAACCCCCAACAACAACAAAAAACCAACCAAACAAAAAAAAAAAACAACAAAAACCTGAGGTGCAAAATGAGGCAGAGTGTGTTGCAGAGGCTGAAAAAAAAGTATGTAAACTCATGTGGGGAGTGTATAAAGAAATTTATGATTCAGCAATTTAACTAAGGGGAAAGGAAATACAGGAGACATAGAGAAGGCTGGAGCATTTGTCTCTCTCTTTTGCTTCTTTCTTCACAGAAAAGCACTTTGAGCTTATTTATGGTTGTTGGCTGAACAAAACATAGCTTTAGCTAGGAGTCAAAGAACTGGCAAGAAAATGGGAGAAAGAGCCTTGAGAGGGTACGTAACACGTTATGTGCATTCCAGTCAGCCCTCTGTAAACCCCAGCAATTATTTTCAGGATGTCCTCAAAGAAAGAGTAGAATAAAGACAATTTTTATTATTTATCCCTAAAAAAGGCATGTGGAAGGGACAACGTGAAGAGTTGCAGACCAGTCCCACTCAAAACTGATTCATGGGAAGATAGAGGAAAAAAATATATGTGACTGTTTCAAAGTATTTGGATAATAAAGCAGTAAGATAGAGCCTGCATCGATTTATCTAGAACAAATCACGTCAATTCAATTGAATTTCATTCCTGACAGATGGACAGTCATCATAGACAAAGTAAGAAACACTTGTTACATCCATAGCCTTCTACAAAAACTGAAGAGGAGCTGCCTGGCTAGGCTGCTTTTGCAGCCTCTGCCCCACTGCGATCACTTGAGCTGTTAAGGCTCGGTTAAGGCCCAGCAACCATCACAAGGGAGCTAAACCACAGGGGAGTGCCTGTGCCTCTGAGACCCAAGGTGCCTTTTTAAAGGCACTTGGTCAAGGAAGGTCGCGGCACCCCAAAGACCCTCAGAGACCTCTGGTGTTACCTGGAAACTGCACTAATACATATTCAGCTATGAATAGAACTACTGTTACACAATTTATAAGCAAACTAGTGAAACCTGTTCTAAATTAAATTACTGGTACATTCATGTACCACTGGCTGAAAGGCTGCTCTCAGAAATTAGCAATTAATGAAGTGCACTAAGAGAGAGAAAGAATTTCAAGCTGGGTTTGAACAGAACTTGTTTATAACAGGTGGGCTTCCCTGATATACTCCTGTGGAGGAGTCCAATACGTCCATATCTTTCTCTCTCTCCATGGGAGAGCATGGTCTTCTGTGAGGGCCCTAGGGGCTCCTGCAATAGGAGAGTTTGCAGTCACTCTAAGGGGCAGTGTTAGAACTAAATTCTAACATGCTTTTGCATAGAAAAGTGAATGCCATTCTTCATTATTTAGTTCAAAGATCGGACTGAAAACCACCAAAATTGTCTGCCAGTAATAAGGAACAGAAACCTCGGATTTAAAGAAATTAGCAGCTATTATTGTCATTTGCACAAGTGCCTATTTTATAACATGGACAGCAAATTGCTTTCTTACACTGGGATGCATAAATGCTCATCCTTTCCTTTCAAATACAGAATGATGGCAATATGGATGTAGATGAGATTTTACTCTGTTTTAGAGGAGGACCAAGTGATAATGTCATTAGAAGGCTGTAAGTTGCATGCAGCTGGTGATTTTTTAGTATTTCTGTATTCGTATTTTTTGATTATGTAACTTGAATATATGTATTCTATTTCATCTCTTGAAAGCTGTTTTTTGGGAGATGTTTTATCTTTCTTACTCTGGGGGGCGGGGGGAGGGAGCGGATGTCTTCTGATAATGACACAGCCATTAAAACCAGCTGGGGCACTGTTTCTTATCTCTTTCACCACCATTCCATCCTCCAGGGGACATCTTCTGATAATGGGCCATTAGGGCCCACCAATGACATGACACAGTCCATCATCCCATTGTAAGATGCTCCACCCAGTGGAGGAGGAGCCAACTGTTCCTACCTAGATAAAAACTGGGACTGAAGGACACAAGGTATCCAGTTTTTCCACTGGATTCCTGGAGGAAGACTGGTCCTTCGCCACTGGACTTTCTACAGGACCATCTCTACTCCACAGAACCACATCTGTTACTCCAGGAGGACTTACTTGGACTGTTTCCAACGCCTGACCAACAAGGTGCCGGGTTGTATCCCTGACTCTGTCAGGGTTTTTCCAGGATTTCTGTTTGCTACCTTCCTTGGTTTTTTTGTACTACTACATTTGTATTTTCCTTTTTTAAATACCCCTAGTAAAGAACTGTTACTCCTATTCCCATATCTTTGCCTGAAAGCCCCTACTTGCAAAATCATAATAATTTGGAGGGAAGGGGGTTTACATTCTCCATTCCAAGGGAGGCTCTACCTTTCCCTGGCAGACAGATGTCTTTCAAAACCAAGACAATTTCCCACTGCTATTATCACCAATAATGCTCTAAGTGAAAGCAAAAGCAGAAAATCAGATAAAATGGTAAGTTTAAAAGCAGGTCTAGAAGGTCTAGTTCATACTGAGACTGTTCTCTTAGTGCTGATGTTGATCCCTTTGCTTTTATCTTGCCCCTTTGGTTTTTATTTTGCCTCAAAACAAAACCATCAAAATTAATCCAAACCTTCCCCTGTAGCATCCAGCGTTCATTAAAAGAATAGTATGAAAAAAAATTCCATTCTATCTTCCCCCAAGAAACTACTTTGCGGGGTGTCAAAAAAACCCACAATGTAAAGCAAGAACTTTTTTAATACGGAAGTTAACACGTCAGGCACTCCTGTCTTCAGCACTTAACATGTGTGATGCATTTACTTTAAAACCAGAACCAAAAGACAAGTAAAATAGATTGGATTTTTTGACAAGAACAAACCCTGTCAAAATATTGAAGGCAACCTAAGAAACAAGTGATTTCATTACTTTTCTACCAGGAGGGAATGGATGGAAAAGAATGGCAGTGCTGTATAGAGGAAAATTACAGTCCTTACAACGTGGCTTCATAAGGAGGAGAATCAGGACCTCATAGTCTTGATTTGCTGCTGTTAAAATATCCAGGGATTTTGCAATATTTGATTTGCTTTCCCCAATGAAAGTTTTATTGTCAGACAATTCCCCCTCCCCCCCCAGGCTACTACAGCTTTTGCAGAAACATGCATAGGATTTGTAGGTAGTCCAGAAGTATGACAGAAATATAAAAGACCTGATATTACGTTCTATGGGGTTTGGGGTGGTTGGGGAGGGGGCATTGGGGTTTTGTTTTGGTTTTTGCTTCTTGTTCTTTCCTTTTTAGGTTTATTTTTCCTTTTTCCGCATTGTACTTTTGGCATATTAGCATGCCTTTAAACTCACATTTTGCCTTCTCAGTGTACTGCTGTAATGGTGTATTTTGTTTCTCCAGTCTTTTCTCCTTTTCCTTTTCCTTTAACCTATTTCTATTTTATTTAACTAGAAAGTATTTTATAACACTTTATGACCGAATCAGAACACAGCAGTCAAAAAAATCTAAAAAAGTGACTAAACTATCCTATCTACGCTAAACTGACTGTCATGGGAACATGGGTCCCAAGTATTCTGAGAAAGGACACTTTGAATGTCTATTTGCTGCTTATAGTCCCAAGACTCACATTCCATGTGAGTAGAGCTGAAAGCTGTAGGAACCCTGGGAAGGACTGAGTAGGACTACTGTGCAACTAGCAGAAAAGAAACTAAACCCAGGTCTGCATGAAGATCCTTCTTTTCAGTGTGACTGCCCTGGCACATATTCCAAAGAGAAAGCATTCCTTTCTGGAGCCAGACATCACAGAACTTCCTCATGTGACCAACATCAAAATAATCTGTTTATTTGTATTTATCCCCTCTTAACAAGGTTGGTTTGTCTGGGTGGAAGGAGCTCTACAGCTTGAGTCAGACACAAAGGTAAAGAGCTGCCAAGCATGGTCTCTGTGGAGTCCACATCCACATTGAGTAGAATTCCAGTCCTGCAGAAACACAGGAATCTAGATCAGAAAAGGCCTCTTGAGTCAAAATTTTTTCCCAACTTTTCCTTTCCTCACTCTCTGCCCCTAAAAGGCCATGCAAAATAAAATAAAAGAGCTGTTGCCAGGCAACATCTCACCACATCTTGAAATCAATTTTGCTATGTGGATGCTAGATGCTGAAGTCTGTATGGATGTATTAGGCACAAGATAATTATTGAATTGCTAATGAGAAAAGAATAATCACACCTTTCTTAATTATATATGCATTAGATAGAGATCAGGCTCGTTAATTATTAACTACCTTTCCAATCAGGTTTTTCATTAATCTTCATAGAATGTGAGTTTGAAGTACAACAAATCACTCTAAATTTATGGGGCCTGATGGGATTAATCTGAGGCTACTCAAAGAGCTGGCTGATCCCATTGTGAAGCCTCTCTTGATTTTTGAATGGTCTTGGGAATCAGGAGAGGTCTCTGTTGCTTGGTAGCTGGAAAATGTCCCAATTTCCAACAAGGGCAAGAAGGATGACCCTGGAGACTACAGGCCTGTCAATATCACTTCAGCACCTGGTAAAATTATGGAGAATATTTTTCTGAAAGGTAGTGAAAAACACCTAGAGGACAATGTAGCCATTTGGTCACAGCCAGCACAACTTTCTGAGGGAAAGGTCTTGCTTGCCAAACCTAATTCCTTTTGTGACAAGATAAGCCACCTACAGGATCAAGGGACGCCAACTGATGTGTTTTGGATTTCAGTAAAGCTTAGGAACCTGTCTCTCATAGGGTCCTTCTGGACAAAATGTCCAGTCCATAGCTGTATAAACATATCAGGCGATGGGTGAGCACCTGGCTCACAGGTCAGGCACAAATGGTTACAGTGACTGGGGTGACATCACACTGCTGACCTCACACTAGCAGGGTTCCACAGGGCTCCATCCTCGGCCTTGTGCTTTTCAACATCTTCATAAACAACCTTCATGCAGGAGTCGAAGGGGGACTCAGCAAACATGCAGATAATACCAGACAGGGAAGAGCTGTTGTCTCTCTCAAAGGCAGGGAGGCCCTGCAGAAAGACCTTGATGAATCAAAAGTCTGGGCAATCATCAACTGTGTGGAGTTCAACAAGGGAAAGCGCTGGACTCTGCACCTGGGATGGGGCAACCCTGGATATATGGATGGACCAGGGAATGAGATGCTGGGGAGCAGTGCCCTGAAAAAGGGACCTGGGGTTCCTGGTTGATGGCAAGTTGAGCATGAGACAGCAGTGCCCTGGCAGCCAGGAGGGACATCCCTGTCCTGAAAGGGCACCAGGCCCAGCATCACCAGGCAAGGGGGTTATTGTCCAGCTTTGCCCTGCAGTGGAGCAGCCTCACCTCAAGTCCTCAGGGCAGTTTGAGGCACAAGAGTGTAAGAAAAACATTCGACTATTCGAGGATGTCCAAAGGAGGCCATGAAGATGGTGAAGGGCCTTGAGGAGAAGCCTTGTGAGAAGTGGCTGAGGGTGCACGGTCTGTTCAGCCTGGAGTAAAGGAGACATGAGGGGAGACCTCACTGGGGTCTGAAACTTCCTCGTGAGGGGAAGAGGAGGGACAAACACTGATCTCTTCTTTGTCATGACCAGTGACAGGACCTGAGGTAATGGCCAGAAGTTGTGTTAGAGACATTTATGTTGGGTATCAGGAAAATGTTTTTCACCCAGAGGGTGTTTGGGCACTGGAACAGGCTCCCCAGGGAAACGGTCACAGCACCTGAGTTCAAGAAGTGTTTAGACAATGCTCTTAGGCCCATAGTGTGATTTTTGGGACTGTCTCGTGCAGGACCAGGAAACAGACTTGACAAGCCTGGGTCTCTTCAAACTCTGGATATTTTACAGCAACTGGTAACAACAAATTATAAAAAAGGCTGAGAAGGCTTTTTTTGCCTCAGTCTTCACT
This sequence comes from Hirundo rustica, assembly GCF_015227805.2. NCBI lineage: Eukaryota > Metazoa > Chordata > Aves > Passeriformes > Hirundinidae > Hirundo > Hirundo rustica. The sequence continues at coordinate 46,140,847 of NC_053488.1, forward strand.
GGCAGTTTCTATTCCCACACCTCTCAAGTGGATGCACAGCAGTATAGGGTATGGGTATGGAGAGAAATGTGCTTCTCGCTGTTATAAAAGACCATGTCCAGGACCACCAGAGGAACCTGAATGTGTTTAATTCTATAGGACCTGATAAGATTCATTCAAGTCCCAAGGGAATTGGCTGGTGTAGCTGCCAAGCCACTCTCCATGAAAAGTCATGGCAATCAAGTGAAATCCCAGGTGACTGAAAAGGGAAAACATTGTACCCATCTTTAAAAAGATTAGAAAGGAGGATCCTGTGAACTCCGACTTGTCAGCCTCTGTGTCTGGGAAGATCATGAACAAATCCTCCCAGAAACTCTGCTAAGGCTCATGGAGGACAGGGAGGTGATTCCTGACACCCAGCACAGCTACACCAAGGGCAAGTCCTGTCTAGCCAACATATTGACCCTCTCTGAGGGGGTGATTATACCAGTGGACAAGGGAAAGGCTGCGGTTTTCACTTATCTGGAATTCTGTAAATCTTTGACAGTTTTTCCCACAACATCCTTCTCTCTAAATTGGAGAGACATGGATTGCATGAATAGACTGTTCATTGGATAAGCACTTGGTTGGATGGTCACAACCGAGCACTGTAGTCAACAGCTCAGAGTGCTGATGAACACCAGTGACAAGTCATGCCTCTCAGGGTTCTGTACTGGGACCAGTTCTATCTAATATCTTCATTAATGGTACAGATGAAGGGTTCAAGTGCACCTTCATTGAATCTGCAGATGACACCAAGTTGAGTGCTGTAGTTGACACTCTTGAGGGACAGAATGCCATCCAGAGGGCCCTGGACAAGCTTGAGCAGTGGCCCATGGGAATCTCATGAAGTTTAACAAGGCCAACTGCCCCAGACTGGGGCAGTCCGCAGTGCCAGCCTAGGCTGGGGATGAACAGATTGAGAGCAACCCCGGCCAGAAGGACTTGGGGGTGCTGGGGGTGGGAACTGGACATGAGCCAGCCATGGGCACTCCCAGCCCAGAAAGCCAAGTGTGTCCTGGGCTGCACTCAAAGCCCCATGGGCAGCAGGGGAGGGAGGGAATTCTTCCCCTCTGCCTCACTCTGGTGAGACCTCACCTGCCTCCAGCCCTGGGATCCCAACACAGGAAGGACATGGAGCTGTTGGAGGGAATCCAGGGGAGGGACACCAAGGTGATCAGAGGGAGGGAATACTTCTCACAGGAGAAAAAGCTAAGAAAATAGGGATTGTTCAGCCTGGAGAAGAGAAGACTCTTAGGGTTTCCTAATTGTGGCCTTCCAGTTCCTGAAGGGACTTCACAAGAAGGATGGAGAAGGACTTCTTACAAGAGCTTGCAGTGACAGGACAGGGGGAAATGCCTTCAAATTGAAAGAGTAGGTTTAGATTGGATATTAGGAAGAAATTTTTTTTCTATGGGTATAGCAGTATCCTCTCACGCCTGGCAGGCGTGCAAGCTAGCTCAGTTCTGCACTGCCACTATGAGGATCGGTCGGGGTTACAGGCAGGGTGCATAACCTCCTCCCGGTTAGTTCTTGGTTCCCCACACCAGCGAGTGGACCTGACGGAGTTGCGACCCCAGCAACAGAAAAAAAGTCATCTCTCTTTAGGCAGGGTAGAAGGTACTTTATTAAGGGGAGTCCGGCAAAGAGCTCTGCTTCAGACCACTGCTGCCCAGAGAAAGCAGAGATCAAAGCTTGACAGCCACTTATAAACGGGGGAGGGCTGACAGTGGGTCAGCCAACCAGGGAACATGGGGATGGTAACAGGGGTGTCAACTTCTGAACCAATAACAAATCACAGGAGGGTAGGAGGGGATTCCCCGGGCACCAGCCTATCACTCGACACCTCTCCTGGATCTTTCCAGAATCCAGGGAAGGGTCTCTAAGTGACAGACAGGGCGACCATGAGAAGAGGGGGGAATTGACAGGGACAGGCACGGGGAAGGAATGATTGACATAGAACGTCTGCTTAAACCACCAACTCATAAGGCGGGAAAACTATTACAAAACACAAGGGGGGTACAGTGGACTAAACCATTACAAAAATAACTTATAAATACTACAAAAATAACTTAATAAAACAACTCTCACACCACTACATATGGGGGTGGTGAGGCACAGGTTGCCCACAGCAGCTGTGGATGCCCCATCCCTGGTCGTGTTCAAGGCCAAGTTGGATGGGGCTTTAAGCAACCTGGTCTCGAGAAATATATCTCCTTCTGTGGCAGGGGGTTTCCATCAGGAAACCAAATGATCTTTAAGGGCCCTCCCAACACAACCATTCTATGATTCTGTTAGATCATGGAACCATTCTCCTGAATAATTAGAAAAGGAGATCAGCATTAGAACTGAGATTCTTCAGTGCTCTTGCGGCCTAACCATTAATTCATTGGTACTTCAATAAGTATTAAAGTGTTTTCCTTGAAATGCATGTTTTAAATCAAATAGTTACTACAGTGCTCTGGTTTTATTTCTCAGTCAATATTTTGCATTTTTGCTCAGCAGTCTGTTGTAACAGAGCTCCCTACTTTCAGATGGAAACAGAAACTAAACCATGTAATTTCATTTTAATCTTAATAATGAAGAGAGAAATAAGAATAGGAAAGTCTAATTGATCATCTAGGGTGAAGGAGATTTTACTTCATTTCCTTTTTCCTAATTAAATAATCTAATAATCAATGAGTTAAACATATATATGGTAGAGATGGCTCTATCATCAGCACAATGTCAGTATAAAATTATTGTTTTCCTTCAGTTTTAATTGCAAAATTGTAATGAGCACAGGAACCATTTATTAAAAACCATACTAAATTGTTCAGATTTGAAATAGCATGTTTGCATGTAGTCTTTCATTTTGCATTTATATTTTGTTTTTGAAAGTGAAAACTGGTAACAACAATTATGAAAAAGGGATCATTTAAGTAATTCTTCCCATTAAAGGTACAATATATACCAAGTGTTATTCTGAGAATGCCACAGTGATTAGATGCATGGATATTTCATTATATTAATATTCCTATTTTGGAAGCAGAAATGGGAAACAAACAAACAAACAAGCAAGCAAGCAAGCAAACAAACAAAAACCACAAAAACCCCACATTAGAAACATCACTGCACTTCCATCAACCACCTGCTATTGTCACAGGTAATCTTGTTGACTGTGCCAGAAGCAGGGTTCTGCTGCTGAGTGCCACACCTTTCATTTTGGTCCCTACACTAATTAGACCTTCATAAGCTGATTTAATCCACTGACATGTCAGAAACCACCATAGCAAAAGGAGGGCGGTTGGTTGTTTCCTCTTTTGGTGATGCTGTGTTGCATCTCAAGGATCTGGCAAGTGCCAGAGGAGATAAAAGGATATGGGTGAGGCCATTCGGCAGGTGGGAAGAAAAGAAATGGAGATGGGTGTCAGAGGAAATTTCACCTGCTTGTGGCATCAGAACTTCTATAAAATGAACATAGAGAAAAGAAAAACAACAACAAAAACCACACCCCAAACCAACCAGCCAACCAACTAAAAATCCCAAACCAATAAAATAAAACCCCTCCAAAAAACCAGAGAGACCTTCTGACTCCCCTTGTATTCTGGAGGGTCACAAAACCAAACCTCCTGCTTCCTGCACAGCTCCTTTAGCAATCAGTCTGTAACACAAAAGGTGACTTTCTCTACCCCTCCTCTGTCTCTGCACACAGACGGTACTGGAATCTAGGCATGCCAAGCAGTGCAGTCCCTGCAGGGGGCCTAGCTGTGATACCCACACACAGGGCTTTATCAAATGGATCACTATGCATTCAACAAGATTATTAAGCAGTACTGTTTAAGTCATAAATAAATTCTAAAGTTGAACTTGTGCTTTTCAGCTCATTTCTCATCTCAGTAATTCCTGTAGTCAATCAAATGTGAAGCACTGAACACTGTGATATTTTTGCATTTTTGTGGTTTATCCATGGTATTTAATTGTCTAGGGAAAAGATTAGTGAAATAAATATATGCTGCATGCTAAATCAGCAATTACATTTAGATAGAATTAGAGAACCTTCAGCACTTTTAAATCCCTGTTATCATGTATTGTCAGCAGTTAGAATGACACTGTGCTCCAGTGTGGCCAGTAATATGATCTTAAAGCAAGTAACTTCATCTCCAGCAAGTATTAGGAAAATAAAAATACCTTAAGCAGCTGCTTCTGTTGCACATCCATGTATGTTGCACCAATGAACAAGGAAATGAACAAGAAATATTTGCAATAGTTCCTTTTGTTGACTGTCTCTTTCCACATCTTCTTTGCCATCTTCTCTGTACAGAAGACAAGTTCATATTTTAAATCCTGTTTATTCGCAAGTGTTTTTATTCACCTTTAATCTTTACCCATTTTCTGTTTTGACCTTCAGTTCTCCTGACATTGAATGATCTGGAGAGCAAACATATACACAAACACATTCTTTGCACATTTTCTAAATTGTTTTCTTCATCTGTGGAACATTCAGCCTCAAAATGTCAGAGAAGAGACGCTGCAGTAAGAGCCAGCTTTAGCTGGCACTAAGAACGAGTTTCTTCTTTAGGCAATTGATCCAAGGACACAGACCATTTTTCCTCTTTTTGGGTAACAGTGTTGAAGCTGGCATGTAGAAAGAATTGAAAAATACATAGCAAACTGCTTCAGTTCTGAAGCTCAGTACCCCTGAAATCCACATCTAAGATAGCACACTGAGATGGCTTAATCTGCTTTGTTGTGCTCATCCAAACTATTTCTCCCAAGGCTGATAAAAGCTGTAGAAAGGGCTAGGTACATGGATGACTAACAGGTCTGATGAGAATATGTACCACATTTTTTTTTGTGAAGAGGACTATACTCACATACCCTCAATCCCACCGAATGTCAAGACTTAGGAGCCAGCTGCCCTCCAAACTAGTCAAAAAATTCAAAGGAAAACAATTTGCATGTGATACACAATTGAAATTCTGACCCACTATATGATGTTAGTAATTCAAACATCATGGTTGTGTAATATTTTGCTTCAAGTATTGTGGGGGTGGGTAACTGGATCAAACCAGATCTTGCAAACATTTGGTGTGGATATTTCAATCTCTAGAATAAACTCCACACTTCTCCTCCCATCACTCCTTCCCCCCTCAGGTTAACCTCTGGAGTTTAGGAGGTTCCTCGGTGTTGGTTTACTAGCCAGTTGTGTTGTGGTCCTCTTGTTTTATCTGATGTGATTTTTGGAAACTCCTCCACAGAAGTCCCACTTTGAAAAAGCAGATATGTGAAACAAAGTGAACACATTTGAGTGTGCTTAAGAGATTTCTCTAATCTTCTAATAACCAGCCTAGAAAGATACAGGGAGGAATTAAAAAATGTTCTATACAACTGCTCGCTTTTTATGTGCATAAAACTGTCTGAACAACCCATTCAAAGGTTTTATTTTAAGCAATGGGATTTGAAGAAGGGTTAGCAGCTAAAAGGATAGAACAAAGTCTCTTCAAGTGGACTAGCAGCAGTAGAAAATACAATATTATAGGGCTGTCTCAGCCAGGCATAGCTTTACAGATGAGATGCCCACACACATCTGCTTCTGGATTTACTGGTGTTTCAGTAAAGCGTATTTCACTGGAGACATGGGATGCTATAAACCAGAAATGTGATTCTCTTACAATAAGCTCAGAAGCTCCAGATGTTAGTGATGCGAACAACAGGAGGTAAGCAGAACACTTTCAGGAGCTGCCCTGTCTTTTCAGCTGCAACCTTGCAGTGGCAGAGATTAATGCAGTCTCTTTAAGAACTCCCTCCTGTACTCCACTACAGAATTCTTAATGCTGAGAAGGGACCATACTTCTTCTCCAACTATAAGGACAAAGACCTCCTCTCCTGTGCCTTTCCAGCTGGTCCCTTTACCTCTGGTTATCTAAGATCCATGGGATATCTTGGCAGTGCAGTATACTGCTTCCCCCCACCCCTCCTTGCCTCCCAAACCAGCATTTCCCAGGATGGAAGAGTATTTGCCAGGGCTGAATGTGCAGTTCTGCAGAGAGAATCTGATCTCCTTATATAATTGATATGAACAGGATTATCTAGGAAAGAACATGAGCTTTCACTGTTTTTCTGGTTGTCTTGGTTTTGAAAGGCAGTTGTCTGCCAGGGAAAGGTAGAGTCTCCCTTGGAATGGAGAATGTAAACCCCCTTCCCTCCAAATTATTATGATTTTGCAAGTAGGGGCTTTCAGGCAAAGATATGGGAATAGGAGTAACAGTTCTTTACTAGGGGTATTTAAAAAAGGAAAATACAAATGTAGTAGTACAAAAAAACCAAGGAAGGTAGCAAACAGAAATCCTGGAAAAACCCTGACAGAGTCAGGGATACAACCTGGCACCTTGTTGGTCAGGTGTTGGAAACAGTCCAAATAAGTCCTCCTGGAGTAACAGATGTGGTTCTGTGGAGTAGAGATGGTCCTGTAGAAAGTCCAGTGGCGAAGGACCAGTCTTCCTCCAGGAATCCAGTGGAAAAACTGGATACCTTGTGTCCTTCAGTCCCAGTTTTTATCTAGCTAGGAGCAGCTGGCTCCTCCCCCACTGGGTGGAGCATCTCACACTGGGATGATGGACTGTGTCATGTCATTGGTGGGCCCTAATGGCCCATTATCATAAAATGTCTCCCTGGAGGATGGAGTGGTGGTGAAAGAGATAAGAAACAGTGGTTTTAATTAAAAAAAAAAACCCACAAAAAAAACCAGGTAAACCTGGTTTTAATGGCTGGGCCATTAACAGAAGGCATCTGTCCCCCTCCTCCCTGGAGTTAGAAGGACAAAACATCTCCCAAAAAACAGCTTTCAAGAGATGAAATAGAATACACATTTTTATATTACATAATCTAATACATTATCCATGCCTTATTCTATTACCGTCTGGATTATACCTAAATCAATAAACTTTATTATACACAATGAACCCTTATACCCAGTTCTCACTCAGAGTTAGGTTTCCCTGTGGTACACAACTGGAAGTAATTACTTCTCCATCTTTCTGCATTACCCACCAAGTTGAACCTGGTCTTTGGGCAAAAACAATCCCATGGATGGGTTTGTCTTTGCCTGAGGTGGGGTTAATCCAAAACCTAAAATTTTCCGAAAATGCCTTTCATGTGTACCACAGGGACTTTACCTCCGTCCACTGTGTGCAGGTGTGCAGACTGGGTAGGACCAGCTCGAATAATGGAGCCTTGCGTGTTGACCATCCAGGTGGCCTTTGCTAAGTTCACTTCCCAATTTTTGAAGGTCCCACCACTAAGTGCCTTCAGGGTAGTCTTAAGTAGTCCATTGCAGCGTTCAACTTTCCCGGCAGCTGGTGCATGATAAGGGATGTGATATATCCATTCAATGCCATGTTCTCTAGCTCAGGTGTTTATAAGGCTGTTCTTGAAATGAGTCCCATTGTCTGATTCGATTCTCTCCACGGTGCCATGTCTCCACAGGATTTACTTTTCAAGACCCAGGATGGTGTTCCGGGTAGTAGTGTGAAGCATAGGGTAGGTCTCCAGCCATCCAGTGGTGGCTTCCACCACAGTCAGCACGTAGCGCTTGCCTTGGCGGGTTTGGGGAAGGGTCATCTAGTCAATTTGCCAGGCTTCCCCATATTTATATTTGGACCACTGCTTGCCATACCATAGGGGCTTTACATGCTTGGCCTGCTTGATCGCAGTGCATGTCTCACAGTCATGGATAACCTGAGAAATACTATCCATGGTTAGATCCATCCCTTGGTCTCATGCCCACCTATAGGTGGCATCTCTGCCCTGATGACCTGAGGCATCATGGGCCCACTGAGCTAGGGACAACTCTCTCTTGTGTTGCCAATCTAAGTCTATCTTTGACACCTCTATCTTTGCAGCTTGATCTACCTGCTCATTGTTCTGGTGCTCCTCATTAGCCCAACTCTTGGGGACATGGGCATCTACATGGCAGACTTTTACAGGTTGCTTCTCTACCTGACTGGCAATGTCCTTCCACTCATAGGCAGCCAAGACTGGTTTTCCCTTACACTGCCGGTTGGTCTTTTTCCACTTTTCCAGCCAACCCCACAGAACATTGGCTACCATCCACAAATCAGTGTAGAGGTAGAGCTTTGGCCACTTCTCTCTTTCAGCAATGTCCAGGGCCAGTTGAGTTCAGCAAGCTGACTTGATACACCTTCTCCTTCAGTGGCTTGTGCACCCTGTTGTGTGGGGCTTTATACGGCTGCTTTCTACTTCCAGTTCATCCCTACCATGCGGCAGGAACCGTCAGTGAAAAGAGTGTAGCATGTTTCTTTGGCTGGCAGTTGGTTATATGGTGGAGCTTCTTCAGCACGTGTCACTTGTTCGTGCTCCTCCTCATCCATGAACTAAAGTTTTCACCTTCTGGCCAGTTGGTAATTACTTCCAAAATCCCAGGGCAATTGGGGTTTCCAACATGGGCGTGCTGAGTGACGAGGGCAATCCATTCGCTCCTTGTGGGATCGGTGGTGTGATGGGTAGAGGGAACATTTCCTTTAAACATCCACCCCAGCATCGGTAGTTGGGGTGCTAGGAGGAGTTGTGCTTCTGTGCCAATTACCTCCAAGGTGGCTTGAACTCCTTCCTAGGTGGCTAAGATTCCCCTCTCTGTTGGAGTGTAGTTGGCTTCGGACCTTTTGTAACTTTGGCTCCAAAATCTTAGTGGTCAGCCCTGAGTCTTACTAGGCACCTTCTGCCAGAGGCTCTAGGACATGCCATTGTTCCTGGCAGCCAAGTAGAGCATATTCTTCACCTCTGGTCCCTTCCTGACTGAGCCAAAGGCTATTGCATGAACGATCTCCTGTTTGATCTGGGCAACGGCTTGTTGCTGTTCAGTGCCCCAGTGGAAATCATTCTTCTTGCGGGTGACCAGGTGGAGAGGGCTCACAATCTGGCTGCACTCAGGAATGTGCATTCTCCAAAAACCTATTGTGCCTAGGAAAGCTTCTGATTCCCTTCTTGCTGCTCGGTGGAGACATTGCAGTGATCTTATTGGTGACCTCTGTGGGAATCTGACACCAACCATCTTGCCACTTTACTCCCAGGAACTGGATTTCTTGGGCAGGTCCCTTGATTTTGCTCTTCTTGACGGCAAAATCAGCTTCTAGGAGAATTCTCTCCTTTTTCAAACACTTCAGTTGCTGTGTTCCCCCACACAATGGTGTCATCGATGTACTGTAAATGTTTTGGAGCCTCACCCTTTTTCAATGCAGCCTTGATCAGTCAGTGGCCAATGGTGCTGTGTTTCCACCCCTGGGGCAATTTGTTCCAGGTGTACTGTGTGCCCCTCTAGGTGAAAGCAAACTGAGGCTTGCATTCTGCTGACAGAGGAATGGAGAAAAATGCAGTGGCAATGTCAATCATGGCGTACTATTTTTCTGCCTTGGACTCCAGCTCATGCTGGAGTTTCAGCATGCTCAGCACAGCAGCGCTCAATGGTGAAGTCACTTCGTTTAAGGCATGGTAGTCCACAGTCAATCTTTATTCTTTGTCAGACTTGTGCACAGGCCAAATGGGGTTGATGAAGGGTGAGTTGGTTTTGCTGACCACCCGTTGACTCTCCAGTGAAGGTGATTTTTGAAAAGAAAGAAAAACAAAATGAAAACAAAAACATGGGGAACACCTGAGTCAAACACCTTCCTCACAGAAGTAGTGGTGAATGCTCCGTTTATTGAGGGTACACAGGGTTCTTTTATACATATATCGTTCTTGTGCATAAGCTGTTCACATGGCATTTTACTACTTGCTATTGGCTAGTGTTATCTGCATAAGCATTCCTTTGCAGTTACCTGTTTACACTTTGTTGAAGGAAAAAGCTGGTTCTCAGGCTCAGTGTCCTGGTTCTCAGGCTCAACGTCTTTGACAGTACTAAAACAACAGAACTTTTCCAGGACTGTCAGGCCTCTCTGTGTCTGTCTCCAAAAATCCTGCTACAATTCCCCCTTTTTCTTTTGCACAAGCTAAGCATTAGATATTGTCTTACACAATGTATTCTTAACACATGACATTACACAACTTAGTACTAATAATCCTAATAAAATAAGCAATAATATAACAAACACTTGTTTAATAACAAACTTGCTATCTTGTAACAAACAAAGCTATCTTGTAATCTTAAGGCTACTTAACTAATCTCTAAATACATTATCACTTTCTTTTAAATCATGTAATTTGTTCTTCATTAATTGCAATTTTTGTGAATTGATCCAGAATGGTTGGACAGGTTCATCCAACACATTCCTTCAAACTCTTCACACCGCTGGTTATGTACTAAAAACAAAAATCAGTCGCAGCACGATTTTGCAAAACGGCATGATTAACACTGGTAACATTGCTGATAGCTCATCCAAAATTTGACTAATTAAATTCAATTCTGATTTCGTCCAGCATGCCATCTGCTTTAATGTGGTCATTGCTCTGGCAGCTGTTGCTCCTGGTTACTGTAAACATGGATGTTAACACTGTCCTAGCTTGGGACTAGAATTTAGGATTTTTTTATGTCTGTACAGCCCAACTCATGTATGGCACACTTTCTCTGAGTGATTTTTGCTAAAGTCATCAATGTGGTTATGTTAGGGTGAAACACGGCAAGCATCCCTAAATAGCATGGGCCCTTATGTGGGCTGGCTGGGACTCCATTCCAAATGCGGTACCCACATATTAAAAAATGTTCCTGGTTGAGGGCATCGCACTGGTTTTCCAGTCAAATTACATTTGGAATAGAGTTGTTGGTGTACACTGCCACTAGATAGTCAAGTTGAATTTATTGCAGCCCATTTCTGGCTATGTATATTTAGACTCTGCTCTGTGGGGGGCTCAAAGGACACCCAACCTCCCTCACTTCTATTCGTAGAGCTAGCATTCACACATTCAAGGAGGTCTAATTCTTCAGGTGGTGAAGTAAGTGTATCATTAAGTTGCTCTATAATTTTTACACTGACAGATTTCATCAGCCTGGGCGGCTGTGAAACCTGATGTCCACACCGTGCTGTTTGCCACAGTAAAATTCAGCAATGTCTTATTTTTCACATAACTTTTAAATTCGTGAGGACTTCAAAGGGGGTGTTCCTATTAAACAAGTTCTGAATGGGTCTTGGGGATTGGGCAGGCTAAGGCAATTAGAATCCTGTCCAGTCATTTTGGCAAAAGTCACCCATACATTAGTTCTCTTAGAAAATTGATGAGCTAGTTGAGAAGATCCTGCAACACTTGTTGACACCATGAGCAAAAGGCACGCAACACGTGAGAGCGTTTTACCATGCAGACTTGCCATATCTCTCTCTTAATGGCCCACACCATCTGCGCAAATCTCCAAACTGCTACTTCAATAAAATCACCAGGAACAGGGTTACGTATTCTCAACACTACCTGTGCTGCTTGATAAAAGGCACCAAGGGTACCACTATAGCAATGGTCACAGAAACCACCCTCACGCCAAAGCTTTGGTGTCTCTCCCTCAAATTGTGCACCACAAACTCTGCTGCTCACTTCTACAACTATTACTTCCTGACACTGAGGACACTTTTTCTTGCCACTCATGCAAGTCCTGGGAAAGTTCCAACGATCCCAAGGGGCCTTGGCAATCAAAAATGCATGCTACAACCCAGTCTGGGTCAGGAGGGTGTTGTCCACTAGCGGCCTCAACCACCAGCTGTCTCGGCAAGGACTTTGATGATCCGTGCTCTTCTTCCTTATTTTCCTTCCTTGCTGGCCAAGTCCATTTACTCGGTACCCATTGTGGTCCAGATGCAAAGCTCAAAGGCTTGGGTGCAGCTGTTGTCGAATTCGCCTCAGAGGTGTCCTGATGACTGACCAGCAGGTTTCAGAGTGACGGATTCCAGGGCCCTTGGAGATCTGTCAGTCTGGGATGAATTTGAAATCAGCTGCTCTGGCCAGAAGTGCTCCTCTTATCTTCTCCGGAGCTGACCATCTGGCTTTTTATCTTCAGAGGGCTTGCGGTGTTCACTGCGTGCAGAAGGCTTACTGTGACCCTGTTCAGCACGAAACCGCTTTGTCAGCAATGCACAAGTAAAAACCACCTCAGCTTGGCTCTTACTTGGCAGCTGCTGCAGCTATACAACTTAGTAAGATATCTTTGGGTTTTCACCAGCTTAAGTCTTTAGTAAATAAATTCCAAGTGGTCACTAAACAAGTATTTCTTTAAGAGATGATGTAATGTTAAAATTAAAAGAAAGTCAGACTGCAGTTGTAATTATACTACATTAAAAATTCCAGTTGGTGGGGATCTATTCACTATATAGAGAGAAATTAGTAATCAAGGTAATTACAAAGACAGAGCATTTGCTTCCTGCATGCTTTTCCAGGCTTGGAATCAACAGAGTTGATTGGAAAGTTGACTAGGGTGAACTCGGAATTCACTCTCTCAGGCAGGAGACTAGTTAAGGAGTGTTACTGATAAGAAAGAAGAAAAGTTATACAACATTGATTATTATAAATTACTTTGTTCTCATTTGCATTTAGCATTTGTCTCTTACAAGTTTTCATCCATTCCTGTAGAAACCTAAGTCTTTTTCCATTCCTCTGTGGCAGCTCCCATCCCTAGTGATGGTTCAAGTGCATGGGGCAGCCCTTAATGGGGAACATGTGGATGTGCAGGTGGGCAGCAATTCCGGCTGCAAATGCTGCACAGTATTGGAGCAGGTTAAGCAGGGCCAGGATCAGGGCAATCCAGAGGACAATATACTTATCAATAAAGCTGTTAAAATGCTTCGTCAAGGAACAGCAATGCTGGGCCTATGAATGCTGTGTTATATAAATACATTTCACTCTTGGTCATGTGGGCAATCACCAGTTAATTTGTGATCTTGGCAGGCACAAAGCCAAAAGTCAGGAGGTAGAGGGAGAGATGCCTCTCAAAGAGCTGCACAGCGGATTTCTTGTAGATCATTGCAGCCAAGGCAATCACAGTGCCAATATGAAGAAAAGGTGAGAGGACACTTGTTCCTGCTAAAGTGGATCCATTTTTGCCAACTGCATCTGAATATTCAGTCTTGGAATCTGTCCTGGGGTGACTGTGTATCCCCAATCGTCTGTTGGGTGCAGGGGGGAGGGCAAGCGTGGTTTGTTTTTCCCCAGGAAAACTCTGCTCATCGGAGTGACCTTGAAGCGGGGGAGCTGGAACACGGCAAGACGAAAGAAGCTCTGTTGTTTTTTTTTCCTCAGCAGTTAGTTAGTTTAGTGCTAGCATAGTTAGACGCTGTAGAATAGCTGAAGCTTTTTGCTTTTATTTTCTTTTTCTTTTTTTGTCCTTTTTTCCTTCCTTTTTGCTTTTTTTGTCCTCTCCTCGGAACTGTTCCAACCTCTCCGGACTAAGGACCTGGGGAAGCACCGGGGGGCCTCCACAGGGGACCCACCCCACCAAGACCAGCCCTGCACATCTCCTTTTCTCCCAACGTCAGCGGAGACGGAGCGGTGGAGCACAGTGACGACCCTCAAGAGGAGACTTTCTTTAAGTTTGTTATCCCTCCGTAAGTGGCACGAAGCTCTTGTCATCGGGTATTGTGCTGGGAGTGCTTTGCCTGTTTAATAAACAGGTTTTTTCCACTTCTCTCTGAGGAAATCTTTTTTCCTGAACCGGTTGGAGGAGGGGAGGGCGGCCTGTGGGAGGGTTTCTCCCAAAATCTGCCTGAAACCACCACAAACTTATTGGCGCCCAACGTGGGGCTCGAGAGAGTGGAAAAACCCTGTACTGATTAGTATTTAGCAGTCAGTAATTATGCTGTTTGACCTCATGTCTCTTGGGGTGGGGGCCTTGCTGTGTTTTGGATCCTCAGGCTTCTTTGAGGTCTTAATACCTTTGTGGTCCTTAGGTTTATTTGCATATCCAGAGATAGCCCCAATATTGTCACTAATACACAGTTTTTACAGTAGAGGGACACGGATTAGAGTAGCTATTGGCCTTGGTTTAATCATATTAATTTGTAGGAAGTTTATAAAGGTGTTGAGATCTTTTCCTACTATGTATGGGTCATGGTTACGGTTATTCACCCTGTTTGTGGGAGGAGGAGCAGAGGATGAAGCGTTGCAGTCTTTCGTTTCCTTCTTCTCCTCCGAATCGGTTAAATCATTGCTGGAGAATGTTCAGTTTCCCCTGAGTGTTAAAGAGACCATCTTTCTGGTATGTCATCTGGTAAGCCTCCTCTATACAGTCTGCAGCTTCTCTAGAATATGGGCTGAGATTTCTAGAGAGGCTGATAAAACCCCTGACCCAGGCAGAGGAAATACTGAGTGGTGTGGAGAATGGGAGGATATGGGCCAACTCCTCAAGGAATTCTCTGACCCTGTAGTCTGGGATTTTCCACGGGAACAAATTCAGAATCCAGTGGAGCTGGGGAAATACCTGAAAGAGAGGTACCATGATGGCTCTAAGGGGGAAAAGATGGCTGCAGTAAGCTGGGCCCTGGCAAATGCTTATCGCACGTTGCTAGAGACTGTAGGGCAGCAGACAGAGGCAGGGGGGAAGGGATACAAATCAACAGACACCCCAGTTATGAAGCCAGCAGCTAAACTAGAGCCTGAGCCTGAGTTGGCAGCTAAAGCAGACAGTAAGCCTAAGCCCCTGGCAGTTGCTCCGGCAAAGAAGCACACAGTCAAAACCGATCGACCAGTGGACGATGATGACCCAAGAGAAGGACCTTCACCAAAATCAGAAGCCAAAGCTTCTAGCACAGGATCAGAAGCAAATATTGATTCCTTTTCCCTGAAGGACCTTCGGGGCCTAAGAAAAGATTACCGGCGACAACCTGATGAATCTATAATTAGTTGGTTAGTCCGTCTTTGGGATGCTGCAGGCGAGGCTACAATTCTGGACGGCACTGAAGCGAGGCATCTGGGATCCCTGTCACATGATCCAGTCATCGACCAGGAGATGATGAGAGAGGCTAGTCCTTGCAGTCTCTGGATACGGGTCCTAGGAAGTGTGGCAGAAAGATACTTCTGTGCAGATGATCTCTATATGCAGCAAACCCCATGGAAGACCATAGAACAAGGGATTCAACGCTTGAGGGAAATGGCAGTGGCAGAGATGGTTTTCTCAGATGATATAAACACTAGGAACCCAGACTTGGTATCATGTACATCTGTGATGTGGCGAAAACTTATACGACTCGGGCCATTAGAATACGCTTCTGCTTTAGCAGTAATGAAGCGGGAGGACATGGAGGAAACAGTGCTTGATATGGCAAAGAAGCTCCGAGCATATGCAGATGCTGTGCATGGCCCAACACATGCCAGGATTGCAGCTGTAGAAACACGTCTACAGAAACTGGAGGATAAGATAGATGAGAACCATAAGAAACTCAGGGAGGAGATTAGAAAGGACCTTCTCCAAATCTCAGCAGTGCAGATCAGAGGTTCTGGTACCCAACGTAGACGCTCCCCGGCTAGGGAGAGAGGATACACTCCACGTGCTGAGCTGTAGTTCTTTCTGCGGGATTGCGGAGAAAATATGAACAGATGGGATGGGAAATCTACGGCTGCCCTGGCACAACGGGTGCGTGAATTGAAGGAAGTCAAGACTCAAAGAGGGAGCTCCACCAAAAGGGAAGCGGCTCCAGTTGCCCGTAGCCGAACTGCCAGGTATGACGATGATGACATGTCCGACCCCCTTGAAGGAACCTCTGAGACATATGCTCAAGGAAAGAAGGATAACCAGGCTTAGAGGGGCCCTGCCTCTAGCCAGGTAGAGGCTAGGGAAAACCGTGTATTTTGGACTGTGTGGATTCGTTGGCCTGGCACATCAGAACCACAAAAATACGAGGCCTTGGTTGATACTGGTGCGCAGTGCACATTAATGCCATCAAGACATGTAGGGGAAGAATCTGTTTCCATTGCTGGGGTGACAGGGGGTTCACAAGATTTTACTTTGGTGGAAGCTGATGTGAGCCTGACTGGAAATGAGTGGAAGAGACACCCTATTGTGACTGGCCCAGAAGCTCCATGCATTTTGGGCATAGACTTCCTCCAAAATGGGTATTTCAAAGACCCAAAGGGATTTAGGTGGGCATTCGGGATAGCAGCTGCAGAGACAGAGGGTGTTAAGCAGTTGAATACCTTGCCTGGACTATCAGAGAACCCATCTGCTGTAGGTCTTCTGAGGGTGGAAGAGCAACAAGTGCCAATTGCCACTTCAATAGTGCATCGCCGACAGTACAGAACAACTCGAGATGCTGTGATCCCCATCCACAAGATGATCTGTGAGCTGGAGACCCAAGGGGTGGTCAGCAAAACCCACTCACCCTTCAACAGCCCCATCTGGCCTGTGCGCAAGTCTGACGGAGAATGGAAATTGACTGTGGACTACCGTGCCTTGAACGAAGTGACTCCACCATTGAGCGCTGCTGTGCCGGACATGCTGGAACTCCAGTACGAGCTGGAGTCCAAGGCAGCAAAGTGGTACGCCACAATTGACATTGCTAATGCCTTTTTCTCCATTCCTCTGGCTGCAGAATGCAGGCCTCAGTTTGCTTTCACCTGGAGGGGCGTGCAGTACACCTGGAACCGACTGCCGCAGGGGTGGAAACACAGCCCCACCATCTGCCATGGACTGATCCAGGCTGCACTGGAAAAGGGTGAGGCTCCGGAACATCTACAGTACATCGATGACATCATTGTGTGGGGAAACACAGCAATGGAAGTGTTTGAGAAGGGAGAGAAGATCGTCCAGATTCTCCTGAAGGCTGGCTTTGCTATCAAGAAGAGCAAAGTTAAGGGACCTGCTCGAGAGATCCAGTTTCTAGGAGTAAAGTGGCACGATGGAAGGCGTCAGATTCCCACTGAAGTCATCAACAAGATCACAGCAATGTGTCCACCAACCAACAAAAGGGAAACACAAGCTTTCCTAGGCGCCATAGGTTTCTGGAGGATGCACATTCCTGAGTACAGCCAGATTGTGAGCCCTCTCTACCTGGTCACCCGCAAGAAGAACGATTTCCACTGGGGCCCTGAACAGCAACAAGCCTTTGCCCAGATCAAGCAGGAGATCGCTCATGCAGTAGCCCTTGGCCCAGTCAGGACGGGACCAGACGTGAAGAACGTGCTCTACTCAGCAGCCGGGAACAATGGCCTGTCCTGGAGCCTTTGGCAGAAGGTGCCTGGGGAGACTCGGGGCCGACCACTGGGATTCTGGAGCGGAAGCTACAGAGGGTCCGAAGCCAACTACACTCCAACAGAAAAGGAAATCTTGGCTGCCTATGAAGGAGTTCAAGCTGCCTCAGAAGTAGTAGGCACTGAAACACAACTCCTGCTGGCACCTCGACTACCAGTGCTGGGATGGATGTTCAAAGCAGAGGTTCCCTCCACCCATCATGCCACTGATGCCACATGGAGCAAGTGGATTGCTCTTATTACACAGCGCGCCCGAATGGGTAAACTGAATCGCCCTGGGATTTTGGAAATAATTACCAATTGGCCTGAGGGTGAAAACTTTGGCCTCACAGATGAAGAACAAGAGCAAGTGACACGGGCTGAAGAGGCTCCACCATACAACCAATTGCCAGCAGGAGACGCATTATGCCCTTTTCACTGACGGTTCCTGTCGTATTGTAGGGATGAACCGGAAGTGGAAAGCAGCCGTGTGGAGCCCCACACGACAGGTTGCTGAGGCCACTGAAGGCAAGGGTGGATCAAGTCAACTTGCAGAACTCAAGGCTGTTCAATTGGCTTTGGATATTGCTGAAAGAGAGGGGTGGCCGAGGCTCTACCTCTATACCGATTCATGGATGGTAGCCAATGCTCTGTGGGGATGGCTGAAGAGGTGGAAAGAGGCTAATTGGCAGCGTGGAGGGAAACCAATTTGGGCTGCTAAGGAGTGGAAAGACATTGCTACCAGGGTAGAGAGACTACCTGTGAAAGTTCGCCACGTAGATGCCCACATCCCCAAGAGTAGAGCTAATGAGGAGCATCGAAACAACGAGCAGGTAGATCGGGCAGCAAAAATAGAAGTCTCAAAGATTGATTTAGATTGGAAACACAAGGGAGAGTTGTTTTTAGCTCGATGGGCCCATGATGCCTCAGGCCATCAGGGCAGAGATGCCACCTATAAGTGGGCCCGAGACCGAGGGGTGGATCTAACCATGGACAGTATTTCTCAGGTTATACATGACTGTGAGACGTGTGCTGCCATCAAGCAGGCCAAGAGGGTGAAGCCCCTGTGGTATGGCGGGCGATGGTCCAAGTATAAGTATGGGGAAGCCTGGCAGGTTGACTACATCACCCTTCCCCAAACCCGCCAAGGCAAGCGATAAGTGCTCACAATGGTGGAAGCCACCACGGGGTGGCTGGAGACCTACCCTGTGCCCCATGCTACTGCCCGAAACACCATCCTGGGCCTTGAAAAGCAAGTCCTGTGGAGGCATGGTACCCCCGAGAGAATTGAGTCAGACAACGGGACTCATTTCAAGAACAGCCTTATTAACACCTGGGCTAGGGAACACGGCATTGAGTGGGTGTACCATATTCCCTACCATGCACCCGCTGCAGGCAAAGTGGAGAGGCACAATGCATTGTTAAAAACCCAGTTGAAAGCATTGGGTGGGGGATCTTTCAAGAATTGGGAGCAGCATTTAGCAAAGGCCACCTGGTTGGTCAACACCCGAGGCTCCACCAACCGAGCAGGCCCTGCGCAGGCTGAGCCTCTGCATACAATAGATGGAGATAAAGTCCCAGTGGTGCATGCCAGAGGTCTGTTAGGGAAGACAGTGTGGATCAAGTCTGCCTCAAGTTCAGACAAACCCATTCGTGGGGTTGTCTTTGCTCAGGGACCAGGTTGCACATGGTGGATAATGCAGAAAGATGGAACAACACGATGTGTACCTCAGGGAGATCTGATTGTTGGGTGAGAATCATTTACAAACATCACTGTCTGCTGAATGTAATTGCCATTGTCTGTACATTAAACCACGCAGAATGAAATAGAAGGTATGAGTAAGTGAGAGAGGAATCCTGCTGCCCTGCAGCCTGGGGCCTGGATTCAGTGGCTCAGTGTGGAACGTGACAGGAGCATGATGGGTATTGCTTGTATTTTTCTTTTTTTTTTTTTTTGTGGGGAGAATGGATGGAAGTTTTATGTGGAATATGTATTGGTTCTGTCTGTAAGTTGACGATAACTCCGTAAGTCACTCCGATGAGCAGAGTTTTCCTGGGGAAAAACAAACCACGCTTGCCCTCCCCCCTGCACCCAACAGATGATTGGGGATACACAGTCACCCCAGGACAGAATCAGAGATTGCTAAAAAGATGGTCTTCCAATCACTGCCAGTAAATGCATGATTATTATGAAGATTTGTATTTCAGTCACATCAATCATGTTGAAGTGCAGCGTTCTTGAGACGTACGTCAGTCAGTGAACACAGTAAAACATGAATGTCACAGCAAAACAACAGAAGAAAATCCAATCAGGGTTGGTGTCCAGCTGCACAACAATACAAGTTTCTAAAACCACAAAGACTGTGGACAATGAATCACAGCGATGATCAAAAATCTCTCTTAATGGAGTGCTGCTATTTGTCCTTCTTGCTTGTTTTCCATCTGTAGCATTCAGAGACTGGAATGCCACAGGCACAAGCAATGAATGTCCAGGAAGGTGCCTGCCTTTGAAGCTGTCGAGCAGTAACATATGAATAACAGAGTTGTAAATATATTATTAACAGTTTGATGATGGCAATCAGATTGGGGGCAGTCCAGGCTGGAGAATTGATATCTGCAGTATGAATCTAATCTAACATTGTTTGAGCACTTTGAGATTTCAAGCTGTGCTCTTTTACTGTATTTTTTTTTTTTTTTTTTTTGCCTGTTGCAAGATTTTCCAGTCATGCCGCTCACACACAGGATTGCCATCTCTGAACATGAGAGGACACGCTACAGGACATGCCATGCATCCTGCGGGTTACCTGTCCTTCTAGTATAACATTACGTATAATTCCAGACCATCGAGTCACGGGGGGCGGGGCTGGCGAAGATGTTGCCTGGGAACTGCTTTCTGCAGTTTGTTCTAGCAATTGTTGCATTGGAGTTAACTGGGATCTGAATGATGTTGGCTCCTCCAACATCATAAATTTTTAGCATTTATTGTAGATAGTTCTTGGGCTTTTTACAGCAGCAGCTTGGTTGCTGCTTGCCCTTGCTCATCCAGGCCTTGCAGCACTGCCTAAATTTGATCAGTCGGTTCTTTTAAACCAATCGTGGGTTCTGCCGTGGGTTCTGCTCCATCACTGAGGTCCTCCTCTAATCGTCCGGCAGCGGAACAGTGTCAGGGGAGGGTGGTCGACAGCAGGGGTCATGGGTTCCCCTCTCTTGGTCGACCGGCGTCTCTTCGGGCACAGTCAGGAAAGTGGGGGGCACTCGGCCCATGCATTGTGGGAGTGCCGGCGCTGGGAGCGGCGGGGGGGCAGTGCGGACGCCCGGGGGCTGCTTTCTCCCCCTCCTGCCTGTTGCTGCGGGGCGGAGGGAGCGACGGGCACGATGGAGCCGCTGCCGCGGAGAGACGGGGACGGTCCGCGGGCCGGGAGTGGCGAGCCGGGCATCGGTCAGCGACAGTGCCGGGGCGCCGGAGGCGGCGAGAGAGCATGGCAGGGGCCCCGCGGCGCCTCCCCGACTTCGCGGTGCCACGGAGTTGTTAAATGTCCATTTCCCCGCACCCAGTTAATCAGCTTTTGCAGTACTTTTTCTTCTACTGTTTTTCCTCTCTCAGAGAGTATAATAATAACTTCAATGCGGCAGCAAATTCGCATTCCATGCTTGCCTCGTCAACGAGGCAGGGAAGTGAGTACTCGAAGCCTTCCACCTTTTTTCAAGAAACTGCCCCCTGTTCCCCTTACCAGCTCAACCTCGCACTCTGCAAGGACGGCGAGCCTCTGCCTCAATGCTGATGCATCTCTCGGCAGATCAGCGTCTGTCCACTATTTTCCGGAGGTCTCACCTCAATGCAGTTGCATCTGTTGGCGAGTTCAGCGTCCAACCTCTCAGCGTCCCACTGCTAATTTCTCCTCCAGGTCGTCACCCCAAGGTCCCTGTTCGGTGCCAATTGAAGGTGATTTTTGAAAAGAAAGTAAAACAAAACAAAAAAACACGGGGAACAGCCAGAGTCAAACACCTTCCTCGCAGAAGTAGTGGTGAATGCTCCGTTTATTGAGGGTACACAGGGTTCTTTTATACATATATCGTTCTTGTGCATAAGCTGTTCACATGGCATTTTACTACTTGCTATTGGCTAGTGTTACCTGCATAAGCATTCCTTTGCAGTTACCTGTTTACACTTTGTTGAGGAAAAAAGCTGGTTCTCAGGCTCAGTGTCCTGGTTCTCAGGCTCAACGTCCTTGACAGTGCTAAAACAACAGAACTTTTCCAGCACTGTCAGGCCTCTCTGTGTCTGTCTCCAAAAATCCTGCTACAACTCCAGCTCACGGATCATCTTGTGGATGGGGATCACAGCATCTCAAGCTGTCCGATACTGTTGGTGGTGCACTGTTGAGGTGGCAACAGGCACTTGTTGCTCTTCTACTTTCAGGAGTCCTGCTGCAGATAGGTTCTCTGACAGTCTAGGCAAGGTGTTCAATTTCTTAATGCCTTCTGCCTCCACAGCAGCTATTCCAAAAGCCCACCTGAGTCCCTTAGGGTCTTTGTAATAGCCATTCTGGAGGAAGTCTATGCCCAAAATACACGGGGCCTCTGGGCCGGTTACAACTGATGTTTCTGCCACTCCTTCCCAGTCAGGCTCACCTTGGCTTCCAACAGAGTCAATTGCTGTAATCCCCCCCACACCCCGGCAATGGAAATAGGTTCTGCCCCCACATTTCCTGATGGCATCAGGGTAAACTGCGCACCAGTATCAACCAAAGCTTCATATTTCTGTGGTTCTGATGTGCCAGGCCGTCGGATCCAGTCCAAAAGACTTGGTTTTCCCATGCCTTTTCCTGGCTAGAGACAGGTCCCCTCTAGCACCAGTTATTATTCCTCTCCTGGGCATATATAATAGAAGATCCTTCAAGGGGTCCATCAGAGCCTCCTCACTTCTATAATACCTGGGAGCTTGGTCATGGGTTGCTGAGGCTACCTTCATCTTAGTGGAACCCCCTCAGTTAGTGTTTCTCTCCTTGAGCTCACACACCTGTGCTGCCAGGGCAGAAGTGGGTTTCCCATCCCACCTTCCCATGTCTTCCCCATGATCATGCAGAAAGAACCACAGGTCAGCTTTTGGGGTGTACTCTCTCTCTCTAGCTGGGCTACGTTGGACTCTGACTCTGGGGCCTGTAACTCACACTGGTGGCACGTTGGAGCTGTTCCTCCTCATCTCCTCCCTCATCTCCCTCATTTCCCGTCTGAGTTCCTTAACCAGGGCAGAGATATGAGCCTGCATTGGGTCATTGATCATACTCTCATAATTTCTGAGTTTGTTGGCGACAGAACCCACTGTCTCTTGGTTGTCCTCGGCATTAATTGTCACAAGGAATATAGTGCATTGAGATGGTCCTAGAGTTGCCAGATTCCACAACATTTGCCCTGTGCATCTAACATTGTTGGGGTCATTATCATCCTATCTGCTCCTCTCATAAAGTACCTCCAACACTGCCACTTCCCTCAGCTATTGGATCCCTTCCTCAAGGGTCTTCCAGCGCATTTTATGGTGGTGTTCCTGCATTTGTTCTTTGTGGACAAACCTCTCCCTTACATGTCCGGTTGTGTCCCCGCTCCGGGTGGGAGCTGACCCCCAGCTAGCTCGGGTCAACACAGACACAAAGTTTCCAGTTTGTTTTGGCTTCTCGGCTTAGCAGCTGGACCCAAAGGTGACAGTCAACAGCAGCAGAAGAGAAAAGGCTGGCTCTCAGCTTAGCAGGTTAAAAGATGTTTATTAGCAGAGATCTCCAAGCTCCGAGGCGAGCGGCTGAGAGCTTCCAGGCTGAGAACCCAGCGGCTGAGAGCTTCCAGGCTGAGAACCCAGCAGCTGAGAGAGCCTCTTCCTCCCTCCTACCCCTTATAAGTGAGGGAGGGTCCCAGGGAGGATACAACAAGACAACAAATCAGGGGATTCAGGGGGTAACAAGGTGTGCCCACCCCCAAGCTTCAGACCACTAAAATCCAGAGCCAAAGGAATTTCCCCCAGGCTATCTATCACCTGAAGCCCTCTCCCGGAGATTTCACAATCCGGGAGGGACCCCGGGAGTGACAGACAATCTGCCCCAGAGAGGGGGGTTGGGGCAGAGGGGATGTTACATGTCATGTGAGGTATGGGATGATTGACAGAAAACACCTTATTATACAGACAACACAAAAGGGATACAGAATTGGGGATACAGTGAAACGAACCATAGCATAAACTTCTTACAAAAATCTAATAAAACAGTTCTGCACCACCACACTTACACTTACTAAAAGCCACTCCAAAAGGGAAAGAGGCCCTGGCTCCCTTATGAATACCTGATTTAAACCTGAGTCCTGGGTTAAAGGTCCCAAATTCTTTGCCTCACTACTATCTAGTTGCACTCCCATACCCATGAGGTCCCAGACCCAAAGTAACCAGGCTGTATAAGCCTCACGTTCCTGTTTTATGATATCTTTTTGCAGATTACAGAGACTTTCATACAACAGGGACTCAGTGATGATCTCAACCTCTGATTCCCCTGCAGGTTGTGAGGGCCCTCCTTTCTTATCCTTATTACCTGGGTTTGCCGATTTCATCTTAGACTTCTTTGTTTCCACAGGGGCAACTGCTGCTGCCTGGGACTGCCCCTTTGGTTCAGCTGGAACCGGGACAGTTGTAATGTCTGTGGGTTCTGTTGCTGCACCATCAGACTCTCCTTTGGCGGGGGGGGGTGGGGGGGGGGGCGGGGGGGGGGGAGGGTTTCCCACCAGCTGGGGCTAATGAGGCTACTACAGGGGAAATGTACTCCCTCAGCATCTGGCCCATCTCACGGATCTCCTTCACCCAATCTGCCTATTTCTGAGGCAGGCTGTGGGGCAGGGTCACACTTGGGACAGTATCTTTATTCTCTGGGGTAGGTATCAGGGTGGTTATCCAGGTCAATCTCCCCTTATCTCTAAATGCTAAACAGAACAGGCATACCAGCAACACCAGCCACTGTATGATATCATTAGCATTCAGAGATTTGAACCCTTCAAAAACTGGTGGGGTAGACCCAAAGAGCCGGGTGAAGGGTTGGGAAAAAATTTCCCCCAGTGTCATTTCTTCACAGTAGGTACCATTGTTAAAGTAACCCCAAAACACACAGTTAGTGTATGATAGCCCTGAATCCATGTGCCTGCCTTCCAGAGGAATTTAAAAATCCATGAATTCCTCACTTTGTTAACCCATATAGCAAACTGGATGACAGCCACAGTAGCCTTAGTTATAGGTCCCACTTTTAGATAAGGACCTGCAAATGGGAGAAATACGACCACCACCACATGCCACCTGAACCAGGCTAATCTAGACCACATGGTATCCAGTACACAAGAACGTAGGCACTTAAGAACGGTTA
Source organism: Hirundo rustica (assembly GCF_015227805.2). NCBI lineage: Eukaryota > Metazoa > Chordata > Aves > Passeriformes > Hirundinidae > Hirundo > Hirundo rustica. The sequence goes on from NC_053488.1 coordinate 46,165,383, forward strand.
TTCCTTTTTCTCTCAATGCCCTCGTGCCCCACGACTGGGCACCAAATTCTGTCTTGGTTTTGAAAGGCAGTTGTCTGCCAGGGAAAGCTAGTCTCCTTTGGAATGGAGAATGTAAACCCCCTTCCCTCCAAATTATTATGATTTTGACATTAGGGGCTTTCAGGCAAAGATATGGGAATAGGAGTAACAGTTCTTTACTAGGGATATCAAAAAGAAAGAAACAAAACAAAACACAAAAGAAAAAATGTGGTAGTACAAGAAAAACAAGGAAGGTAGCAAACAAAAATCCTGGAAAAACCCTGACAGAGTCAGGGATACAACCTGGCACCTTGTTGGTCAGGTGTTGGAAACAGTCCAAATAAGCCCTCCTGGAGTAACAGATGTGGTTCTGTGGAGAAGAGATGGTCCTGTAGAAAGTCCAGTGGCGATGAGATGGGACCAGTCTTCCTCCAGGAATCCAGTGGAAAAACTGGATACCTTGTGTCCTTCAGTCCCAGTTTTTATCTAGCTAGGAGCAGCTGGCTCCTCCCCCACTGGGTGGAGCATCTCACACTGGGATGATGGACTGTGTCATGTCATTGGTGGGCCCTAATGGCCCATTATCAGAAGATGTCCCCTGGAGGATGGAATGGTGGTGAAAGAGATAAGAAACAGTGCCCCAGCTGGTTTTAATGGCTGGGCCATTATCAGAAGGCATCCGTCCCCCTCCTCCCTGGATTAAGAAGGATAAAACATCTCCCAAAAAACAGCTTTTATCAGATTAAATAGAATACACACTTTTAGGTTACACAATCCAATCCACTGGTGAAACTGGTGTTTTGGTGTTTTTCAGCGTAACACAATGTGTTAAAAATTATTAAGAATTAAATAAATAAACAACCCCAAATAAAGAAATGGAATATTTAGGAGGGCCCTCCCCTAGTTAGCAAGGCATATTGCATATTTCCACTTTATTTAAAATGCTGTTTCTATTCTATGCCTGTCTATTTCTTCTTCAAAGTGCATTAGCTTCTTCTCTCTTACCATTCGATTTAATTCACCAGGACTAGCTCATCCAGGACTAGTATTTTCAGCTTAGATTTCAAAAGGAAGACTACATTAATCAAACGTGAGTTGTGGGATATGGGGTTGTAATTGTTAAAGTTATTAATGGTTATGCTTACCAGAAAGCCCTGTATGAAGGTACAGCTGCAGGTTCTGTATGGTTGGAAGCCAGCGGGGGGTGAGAGGCAGTTATGAGGAGAAACACGTGGACAGCATGTGAGCGGGAAGCTGATTGGGTGGTAGAATGTGAGGACAGCAGCACTGCAGCTGAGAAGCAATGGGTGCCCTTCTTCTATTAAGTTTTGGTTATGTCTGGTGTGAGTTAAAAGTACAAGAAAGGAGTGTTTTCTACAATGAAGAGATTTCCTTCACATGCATAAGGGGGTCTGTGTCTCTTTACTTCAATTAATATTTGTGAAGCAAGTAGGATCTAGAAGAAATAGATGTATAAATCACAACACATAATTACTGATCACATTTTTCTTTAGCTCGGCCTGTAGGAATGCATATTTTTCACAGATTGCTACAACATCCAGAGGTTTAAGGACTCAGGAAGCAGAGGCAGGAGGATTACATTTTCTTGGTGACATTACGAGGACTCAGGTGTAACTCCTGCTTACATCTAACAAGCTGAAACTAAAGTTGTGTGTCGACATGCTCACAGCAAATCAAAGTAAGGTTAATAAATACACCCAGGGAATACAAAAAAATGGTCAGAAAACACGTCATTGAAAGTCAAGCTGTCAAGCAAAAATTGGCTGGTTTTGAAAGTGTTGAGACAAAAGAGACAATCGTTGTTGAAAAAAGGGCATTTTGAGATAAAATAGGTCAGAATAGGTAAAGAAAAAGAAATAGTAAACCAGCCAAAAGGGAGACATGATAGCTCCATGAGAAATTACTTTCCACTTCAGTTAGCACAAGCATAGTTTTTCTGACCTCTAAGTTTTGCTTGTCACCAATCAGTTCTATAAACGATCCAGCTCTGAAATTCTTATCATACATTTTTTCCTGTTGCAGCTTCCTGTAACCAGTTTTCTAGTGTTTTATCTTGTTTTCATTGGAATTTAATGTAATTGCTTTTGCCTTCATAATCTGTTTAAATAAGATGTTTCCCCTTTCTTGGGACACTTCCAGCTTTTCCTGCTTGTAGGTGTTCTCTCTGATATTTGAGCTAGGTGGGTGTTCACATTGCAGGGCAAAAATCACATCTCTGAAGGACTTCTCTAAGGACCACAAAACCACCAAAAAAAGGCTGTGGCCAACCATCATAAGTTTCTGATATATTCAAGATCTTTCCTTTAACATTTTAAGAACCCCATAATATATGAGGATTGTGGTGTTAAAAAAAGGCTGTGTTATAAGTAAGTGTCTTTGCTGTGTAGCAAGAGGATGTACAAAGAAAACACAGGAATATACTTGAAATTTCTTGGAAAAAAGCAATTTCACTTAGCTTTATGTAGATTTTAAAGTCTGCCAGACCTGGCCATGTGGGGAGCTGTTTTTACTGTTCACCACATCCCAAGTGCCCCTCATATCCTGAATCTGATTCTGTTTCTTTTGAATTTTGCTGCTACCTCCATTAAGCTCTGTATGAGTTTGTATGGCATTCTCAGCTTCCACTGGATCAAGTGCAGAGGTCAAGACAGAAAAAAGTTTAGACAGTGGTGCTCTTATGTGCATTCACTACATATCTTTAAAGTATAAACCTTCAAAATTGTGAGTTTCCTTTTTCCTTGTCAAAAACTGATGTCTAGGATTTCACCCTCATTTCATGTGCACCACAGCTCAGTAAATTTCAGTAGATTTGCCTCAGATTTATGCTGTTCTAGGAGAAGGGCTGGTTTTAATGTCTGTCATAAGGACTGATCTTAGGAATTCCATCCATTGTAAATACAGTTCTAGGAAACTAATTCAGTAAGTCACTTGCTGACATGTTGTTATGGTCTCCTGGCATTTAGATAATAGATGCAGTTTGAGAGTTCATTTCAAATAATAAACTGTTTAGTTCCTAGAGCTTAACTGGGGTTCATGACTCACCGAAAGTGTTGACTGCTCAAATATTTGCCTTTTATAGACTTCCATTATCAGAAACTCATGGCTATTTCTCATACATGCCAAGCAACATCTTCAAACAGTGTGTTTTTTTAACAAATTGGAAGCTGTATCATGAACCCAGGATCTTCAAGGATGCCTTGTGGCACCACATTTAAATTTTTACACTGGTTAATGCAGGAAAAAATGTAAAAGATATATCTCAGTTTTTCCCTGTCTGGGAACTTTGGACTTCTCGGAAAAAGCTGGGCTGTGTAGAAACTTCAGTCATGTAGATGTCTCCTCTGTACTGAAGCTGTTTGCAACATAAGGCAATGTAGCATGACACATCCATCCTTTTGGGAGCTGTTGGTTATGAAGAGAGATGTGCAGTAATTTTGTGTCTTCAGAGGCCAAGTGTAGGCTGTGTGCAGTGGCAAAACAAATGGACTTCATTCTGATATGGTCAGAAACAGCTTCATAACAGCAAGGAAGCTGTGAATCTCACAGACTAGTTATGCATTTCACAGTCATCGAGGTGTTAATTTATTTTTAAAAAGCTACTGTGAGTAGTTGCCAGGTAACAGTGTAGTTCCTTCATGCTAATGATCAGCAAATGAATTTTTCTGATGATGTAATATTGGTAACTCTTTATCTTGGTGTTGGAATCAGAGAAAAGGAGGACTTTTTCCGAAACTTCTCACAATGGAATTAGTTTTGTCTTGTTTACTCATATAGTTTTATTTGTCTCTAATGTAATTTGTAGTGTTAATAAAAAGCTTCTTCCTAACTTTCATCATAGAATAAAGACGTGCAGTTTTAAATTGTAAGTGCAGCAAAAGAGGAATCCTTAAATTTTCTGCTGTCTCTACATTTTATATATATATATATGTAAAATGGTCACTATACTCCCCAGTTAGTTTTCTAGCCAAAAGAAGTAAAGAAAAGGAAGAATTAGGGAAGTAAATGGAGGTAAGATAAAGAAGATTACATGGAAAAATAAGTGGCAAAGAGAGAAAGCACAGCTATTGTTTAATGAAATTGAATTTTCTTTACTGCAGACATTGCACCAGGGCACACGATTGAAGGCATCATTCTAGAACCCCTTCCCTTAAAAAGTTGTAGATGGATTTCCACTAAGGTCAAAGCACTGCTAAGGGTGATGCACTGGCCCATTCCCATTGACCTCTTGAGGGATGCAAGCCTTGCAGCAGAAACCGAAATTCTATGTCATACCATATTTTCTTACTGCATGGAATTTAAAATACTTCATCCTGTTGTTATTTACCATATCCTTCATATTTTCTCATTCCTGTAATAGATGTAATTGTCCACTAGTTGTGTGAAAGGAAATAAAGTTGGCCTGAGCCAAAAATTTTCACATTTACTCTGTGCTTTTACTAAGTAGATCTTTCTGCCTTCTTTATGTTGCATTATGCAGTGTAATGCAAATTAGTGAGTTCCTATAGCATTTCTGGATTAATTCTTCCTGGGGGAAAAATAAAACCAACTGGCATGAAATACTAAAACCAGTTTCATTGCAAATTGACACTTTGTGGATGCCTTCAAATTTTTTGTATTATTGGCATAAACTGGTTGTTCATGGAGGAAAAAAAAAAAACCTGTCAGTTTTGTTTTTTGTTTGTGTGCAAGCTATTGCCTCCCTTGCAAAAGCAATTTCATTCTCTTAGAAAAGCTGCTGTCAAGTCAAACAAAATGTCTTTCTGTGAACAGACTGTTCCACTGTTTGGAACAGAAGGTTATCCCATTTCTGTCAGTGAAAGTGAAGAGCAGTTGTGGCAGCAGTATGAGGCTGTGGCACTGTCAGAGTTCTCCCTTCTGATGGAAAGTTGTGCTGCCCTGGCAGGGTGTGAGTGTTACTTGACTGTGCTCCTGTGAGGTTGGTATCCAATTATAGGATGAATCAAGGTGACATACATGCTGTGTGTTAGGACTGCAAATAGGATTGTGCTGAAATCAGAGATTCAGTAAAAGTTTGTCTGCAGCTATGTTATCTCATGATGTGCAGGAGTCTGGGATGTGATTGTAATGGAATAATTAATCTTTAAAATCATTGCATTCAACAAAGGGGAAAAATTACTCTAACAAGCAAGAGGGTGTATTCAAATATCTTTCGTTGGTTTGTCACTTGAATACATCTGAATTAATTTATTCCACAAGTGTGTACATAAAAGAAGGAAAAATAAACCCAAGCTATTAAATAATAACAGCAGTAAAAAAAAAGCTTTTAAGTGAAAGGCTGTATTAGATGAATCTTGCTGTAACTAACAACTAGGTCACATTGAAAGAATTTTTCTGCCAACAAATGTTTTTCCTGATTTGAGATTAAATCGTCAGGAAAGCTCAGTAGGTCTGTAGAACATCCTGAGGAGGAATGCTGACCAGCCAAAATCTTAATAATCAACCTGATTTCCTCAAATAAATATCAAGGGATATGGCTTGAGAAAAACTGAAGGCTAGAGGTAACCAAAAAGAGGACTTCTAAGCATCTTTTTAACTAATTGAAAATACTAATTTATTGTCAGGGTTAAGTGGCAGAGACACTTAATTCCTCCAACCCTTAGATAACAAAAAGTTTCAAATTAAAACAAAGGAGCCTTATTCAAAAGCTGATTGTAAACAGTAATTTCTGTTCTGTGAGAATTCCAACATCTAAAAATTTAGCTTAATCTCAATGGAATGAAGTCCAGGCTTTTAATTTTCTATTAAGACTTCATTATTATACAAATACTTAAAGAAACCACAAAACAAACATAAACCTCCCAAACCACAGAACATTCTGTTTTGATAGAAACCAAACATTTCTTTCAGCTTTTGACTTTTTCTTTTCAGAGCAACAACTGTATTTGGGGATGTTGGTAGATTAGTGTTTCTGTGGAGAAATATGAATCATAGTAAACATGTTGATTTTTGACGCAATTTATTGTCTAACACTATGTTTGAATAACCTACAAAACACACTTGGACAACTGCTCTCCTGACTCTTTCAAGCAAAGGAGGAAAGACTGGGTCCTGAGGAAGAAAGCAAGGAACTGGCCAATGTCCAATGTATCCACCTCTTCGTCCTGAAATTCCTTATCATCATTTCTTATCATGATAGATTACACAAGTTACTCAGTTACTCCACTTATATTTGTCTGCATAATCTTTCTATTTTACTTGTTCATATTTCCCTAATCATGACCTCTTAATCTTTCTGTTCCTCTACCTACTTATATTGCTTAGAATCTAGTCTTTTTTGGTAAAGGAAAAAAAAATAATTAAAACAAAATAATTAAAACATAGTCTGAAACAGATGAGTTAAAGTTGTCAGGATATTAGAGTACGATATGATTCATGATCTGTAGCCTTTTAATACTGTTGATCAACTTGTGCCAGAGATTACTTGTGTGAGCAGCATGAAAAGTAGTACATTAGAAAGAAATATGGTTACCTTCTTCTGCAGAGATCTATAACGTGATGTAGCCTGTCAGATCAACCTCAAGATATATGTATTTATAAAAATAAGCCTCCTCTTTCCTTTATCTTCTAATGGGAACTGTTCTCTTTTTTCTTCCCATTTTCCAATGGTATTGTAGTTTGAACCTTGCCTTTGACACGTTTTCCTTTATTTTCTTACCTAATTGGTGGCATACATTTCCTAATGCTAAGAATGGCACTACTTCCATCCAAAATTAGTCACACTTGCTACCATTGCAAAAATACGAAAACAAAAGGGCTGGCTGAGTCAGGGAATTTGCTGATGGTTTGAGGGCTGACCACAGGAGCTCTGCTTAGAGCTCAATCCTGGCTGGGTAACAGCCACATATCTTTAGCATCCGGTGTCTGCACATTGCCTGTGCAAAATTAATTGGAAATCTCAGTCACAGTCATGCTAAACTTAATCGACTGGCTTTTTATGTCAATAAATGGTGATCCTTAAAACTGGCAGTGCTCTGCCATTGATGGCTTGAGTTCACAAACTCATAAGAATGCAGGGAATGTTCCTTGTTGTTTCCAAGGATCATCCTTGTGTCAGAAATCACTTGTATCTCATTGATACCATGAGGGCTGGTTCTGTGTCAACTCCAACCCTAGACCAAGCATATTTTAGTGCATATTGCACAAAAACACAGGGTCATAGTCACAACTGGGTCAAAACAAAGACCATCCAGTAACCCATCTCATACAGTAACTTAGGAAATTATATAATATTATTGAAAGTATGTAGCATTGTAGTAAGGAGTATCTAGCAATCTGTGACTAAGGAACTTCCCGAACTGGAGGTTGAATTGTGTCTGTTTTGTTCAATAACCACCCCTTAATTTGCCAGCTGTCAGTTTTTCTAATCCCATTCCCACTCCCACTCTGACTACTTGATATTTGAGGATGATTAATTCCCCATTTTAGCTGGGTTTTATGGCCCTTTTACTTGCTGCCTGATAACTTCAATGTGCACCCATGCTTGAGCCAGGAGGAAAAGTAATCAACTGTCTACTCTTCAGCTTTCCCTTGCCTTCTCTTGTACTTTTCCAGACCACAGAGTCCAAATCTACTTGGATTAACCTGATGTAGAAACTTAAAATTGTTGTACACTTCTGATCATCACAGTTACTGAGTCCTCTGCCTTCTGTTCTTCCACTACATACCTTAGACCTCAGCGTACAAAACGCAGGAGTGATGGAGTTAATACAAGGAATAATTGTATTTTTCAGTTTATCCTCTACTCATCACTTGGGGTTTACAATTATATTTTAGAATTATATTTAGCTTTTCCCAGGAGACTGGCATTGAAATTCATGTAACATTTTATTACCCAGTCACCCATCTCTAGATGAGACTCTCCTGAAGTTTACTATCATTGGCAAAGTTCCTTGCCACTGTATTTAGCCTCTTTTTCAAAGCATTTTTTGGGATTTATTTGACAGTATAATCATGCTTGATCAATGCTGGGGACTCTGCCAATAATTTGCTTTTCTCATGGATCTTTTCCACTTATAATGAGCATAACATTCAAACAAAATGCAGGAAAACAATCAATCAAATCTTTCTTATGTAGTTTGAATTATTTCTGCTTGAGCCACTCCTTTTCTACTTGGAAAAAGGAATGTAGCTCTCTACTGTTGTTTGTTTAGTGTTTTTAGAGCATACTAAATCCATATATATGGAGACAGAAATAGCTTTGCTTATTATCTAGAATAAAAATGAGAAACAAAGGAGCGGGTAAAAAGGAGATGCCTGCAGCATGTTTACAACAAACGACATTGCAGCAGTGCCACACTACAGCATGTCACACTTATTTATGGATTTGCAGCTATTTTCCATGTTAGATAGAGGCGAATCAGCTCAGTAGAGAGAATTTGTTATTCACTTCCTAAGTTGGATGCAAATGAATGGAACTCAGTCTGAAGTGCTTTTTTTACAAAAATCCTTTTGATCTTCTCTCATTTTGAATGGAAGAGCAGTATTATGACCACAGTGAACTTATGACAACGCTGGTTTTAAAGGTTTTTAGTAGAAACCTTAGGCATAATAGACAAAGTTTGACATAGTAAGATCCCTCACAGCACTTGAAAGGCAGAAACAGCAATCTCTCAAATTAATTTCTTAATCAAATCAAAAAATGTAGCCTAGAATAGACTGGTTGTCAATAATTGAACTTTAGTCTATGCAAGTAAAGTCAAGAAAACAGAAGTGAATTAGATTTTTCAAAAAACCCCACAACTTTCTCAATACAGTGAACTTATTAATGAAAACAGTGAAGGAAGATACTTCTGTGATGAAAATTGCTTTGAATTTTCAAAACCCAGTGAAAGGTTGTTGGAGTTCAACTGGTAGGGATAGTGAGCTAGCCTTCATTAACAACATAGGCATCAACTTAAGCCCTTGGAAACCGGGATTTTATCTAGTTAGGTTATGGTAAGGAGAAAGGAATCATGGGAAAGGTTATGTAAATGTGTTCATGCCAAATAAGGTTATGTTTTGAGTTCTTGTTTATGACTGGTTAACAGTGCTTTGTATATAAGGCAATGTTCTGAGTTCTTGTTTTCACTGGTTGATGGTTTAGTATATATTATGTTCACCTCGTTGGGGTCTTTGAGGATTATCCCATACTGTGTACAGATGAAGTTTTTGTTTGCTCCTTTATTGAAGTTTTTTGGACAGCCCTCGTCGTTCCCGTCCCTGTTTCACTTTGCCCCTCCTGGCTAGTCCAGTCTCAGAGTCACCCACTGCTGGCAACAAAAGGTAATGCAACTCATCAGCATTTTACAAGAGAATGGAGAAATGAAAAGTAATGTCAGTTTGAGAAAATCAAGTGTTATATTTTTAGAAAGGAAGTGTTCCAAACAAGTTGAGCAGAGATGATGCAAATTCTGTTTTGCCTGTGGACTTGAAACTTCCATTGCATGGATCTGACCAATGGGAAATATTTTGCTACTACTTTTTCTAAGTTTATCACTATTTTATCAAGATTGAGCAAGTAAAGGAGACGTCCTTCAGTGTGCCCCAATCTTTAAAGGTGCTGAGAACTTGTAACTCTCTGTGAGTCAGCAGTGGCTTACAGAGGCTTTTTGCCACATTAATCTTTATGTCCAGTCAATGAAAAAATAATAATAAAAAAAATCATCATGCATAATACTGTGTTTATAGGAATATTTTACCTATGTCTAAATACAGCATTTTCTGGAAAAGTAGGGAGATGAGCTGACCAACTGGTCTAGAGAGAACTAGAGAGTTTTTCTTGTTTGAAAAGTGCCAGTAATTAAAGTCAGGTAATAAGAGCAGCTATTCCTTACAGTCACTTGTGTTGAACACCATGCATTTCCATCCTGTCAAAATTCAAAAGAGACTTAAGTTTGTAAGATCCCTTTTTAAACATCCACTTCAAATTCCACTATTTCTTTTACTACATAGGATGTATCCTAATGCCATGCTTAATTAAGAACACCTGAGATAGGATTCAAAAATAGAGGTAAAGAAACATCATGCAGCCTAATGTTCATATTCCTCCCATCTGAGGAGTGGTTCATTAACAGCAAAATATTAAATTGTATCTGCATTATTTGGGACCTGTCCTCCTTTTATAAATAGATTTTTTTAGATAAAAAAATCTGACACTATTTGGATTAGAATTATCAGAAGTTCTTTATAAATTTAATCTATTGTAAAAAAATGACTAGGGGCAAACATTTAATTGTTGCTGTTGAAAAGCTGTCTTTCCCAGCCTTAGCTTCTAGAGAAACCAAAATAAGACCTAAAGCAACAAGGAATAAAGCTGGTGTGAAACATTGTTTTGAAGGGTACCAGTTCCAAATTCTGACACTAAAGAAATAAAATTAGTGAGTTGCTTGGACAGATAGAAGCTTATTTAATCTGCACTGAAATGAAGATGGAAAGGACAGTGAGTACATTGGAGGGTGGGTTTGGAAATCAAAATGATTTTGACAAATAAACTAATTACAATGGCATTCAGAATGAGCAAAGGCAAGGTAAGTAATTATCATCACTAATAAAAAATAAGGAAAGGTTTTGAGGCAGCATACCTTCAGAAAGGAAACTGAAGATCACTAGATACAAGATAAAGTTCGAGATAAACTACAAGACAAACTTCAGTTAAAACCCCCAAAATTAGTGCTGTTGTGAGGGAAACAATATTCCAAGCTGTGTACAGGTAGGAATAGTGAAAACTGAAAAATAGAGGCAGTTGAGCAGCTGCCCCTGGGGCAGTTGTCTCCACACGCACAGTTGTTGCAGGCACAGATGTGAGTGTGTGGCACAACGTTGTTGGCCATACAGCCTGGAGCCCTAGCAACCTGGAGAAGTGTCTGTGCACAACTGCACAGGTAAGCTTAGCTTAGCTTAGTCTCCTCTAAGCTAAGGAATCTGTAAAAGGTTCACCTTCTATTTTCTCAGCCACTTTGTCATTTTCCAGTTTTTCATTTCCATGTGGTACTGCCTTCACTTGTCTCAGCTGCTCATTTATCTGGAGTCATAAATTTGGTGCTTTTTGTTTCCTGTATCCACTTTCCACAACCTTCCTTATCTCTTCCAATCCTGTTTAGATGGCAAATACTCTTCTCACTAAAAGGAGGAGGCTCAGCCACTGGTTATTCCTTTTTCCTGTTGCCCATGGCAACAACAGGATATTTGGGATATAATAGAGCATTAATCTCTCTGCTCAATGCAGTTCTGGTAAGGCTCAGCTCTGGAGTCTGTCCTGGGCTTGGGTATTGCCCTTAGGAAAGATGTAAGGTAAGTAATTTAAGAGTCTGGAGAATTTAATGTGCTCAAATATGACCAGTAAGGAATGACCAGAGGCTCTTGTGTTTTATAGCCCGAAGAGGACTCACAGGGCACACAATAATAATCTGAAACTAAATAAATGGTTGCTATACACCCAAACATTTTGCTGCCTGTGCAAAATGGGGATGATAAAGGCTAATGGGCTTAAACCCAAACAAGAGAAATTTTAGCTATATATGTTCCAATGGGAATAGAAGTACTGGGAGAGACAGTGCCAAAAGAGGCAGGAGCAGTCCTGGACAGGTTGCAAAAAATTACTGAGGATGAGACAGTCTCTCAAGAGTCCTTCCAATTGTGATTACTATGATTCTGCAACTACAGTTCTCTCCTTATTCTATTTCCTTTAGGAATAGTAACATAACTCTAATACCTTAAAGCTTTGGAAGATGATTTTTTAACATCACATTTCTGAAGATCCAAAGACAAGTTTTTTCTTGTGGTCACTGTGACACATTTTCACAAGGGAGGCAACCACTCTCAATGAGCCTTTCTTGTAGGAGAGGAGGATGGGTGATGTTTTATACATACATGACCATGAAAAAACATAAAAATATGTATGTATGCTGCAGTTAAACCTTCATTTAAGCAGAGAGAATGATGTTGGCCTGAAGCCATCTGCATCAAACAGAGACAAGAATGATGCCTCATGCTCAGAATTTCTTACAGAACTTCTTGGCTGGGACCAGGAGCAGCAGTCTGAGTAGGGAAGGTGCTGAGATACTGAGAAGGGGACAGGAGCAGGACAAAGAGCAAATGACAGTTTAGGAACACAGCTGGGACAGACACAGTGGAAAAAGCAGAGAAGAAGGTGTTAAACCTGAGGGATGGAGAGCAGAAAATATGTGTATCCAAGTCCATGTCCCTGCCTGCTGCTGCACAGTTCCACCTCAGACACCCAGGAGCTTTGACCAATGTAAATGAGTCAATATGGACCTCTCAGCAGAGTCTGGATCCCAGAACAGCAGCCACCTTGGTGTGGTGCTGCTCCTGGGCTACAAAGTCCTGCATTGATACAGCTAGACCTGGAACTGGTTCATACAGAGCTTGTGTACCAGGCTGGACAGCATGTACCCTGAATTTCACTATTTCTTTACAGACAAAAAATCTCTGTGAAATTCAAAATTAAAATATCTTGTTCATTCCATGATCATATTCTTCCTCACTTTCTGCAGAAAGGAAAGCATCCTAATATGGAATCAGTTTCTCATCTTGGTCTGGGGGCAGCAGTTGATGCACCAGACTGAGTTCAGACAGAGCTCTGTGTGTTACAAGCAGGATACAACTTACCTTGCAAGTGTCTCATGAATTTATTGGTATTGTGAGGAGTCTGGATACTGTTTCAAGAAAACTTTACAGAAGAGCTGATAATAATTTCTTTGAAGGAAGGAAGTGTAATAAATACGATCCACCAAATTCGATAAATCAAAATTTTGGAATTTTATTGAGAGACAAAATGACAGTCTCGGACAGCCACAATTAAAAGGACAGCATCGAGCCCGGGATCGGCGCTGGGTGAACGCGGCAACACACTTAGCTAGTATGTCACCCCCCAAGTTCACATTTCTGGCTTGGAGCAGTCTCTTTTTATACACTGGATAGCTAAGAGAAACTCAGGACTCCGAGGTTCCTTCTTCCGAGGCAGCCTCATTAGACATTCATGTTCCAGTTCTGGGGTTCTGAATAGAGTTGCTCGAGAAGATAATGCCTTTAATCAGTGTGTCCAGGTGTGGTGTGGAGATGTTAATTTCAGGAGGAGACAGATGAGATATCGATCTGATGTAATCATCTGGTCCTCTGGGCTTCCATCTCCCTTTTCCGTTGTCTTTGTTCCCCCTTTAACAATTCCCGGTATCCCCGTGTCCCTTTTTCGGTAATTCCTATCGTAGTTTTCTTGTTTCCCTCCTGTGTCTTTTCTGGCAAAAGAAATTCCTGCACCCCTCTCTGTGCAGCTTTCGTCTTAGTTAACTCTTGGTATACTGGATTAGAAATAAAACTTATATTTATAGGGGTTGAATTACATCTTACATCTTTTTAACACAAATTAACTTTAGGACATATATCACAGAAGGAAGGCCTTACAATCTGCACAAATATCACCATAAGGTCATTACCTAAATTCTGACAGTGAGTAGAAAAAACCAGCTATTTATTGAATGCTGCCACTTCTATACAGCTGGCTCAGGCATGGACTCCAGACACAAGGCAGATGTAACTAAAGGCTGTCTCAGACTGTGTACACAAGACAACCTTAATTCTGACATTTTCTTGACACTCAAAAATTTGCAGCCTCAGTAGTAGAGAGACAGGGCTGACTCGAGGCATCCATCAAGGACCACAGGCTGCTGGGGGAAACAAAACTGCCTTACCTTTTTAGCCTCTGCTGCAAGCCAGGAAAGCCAAATACTCCATGTCCTGCTGCTGGTTGGCAATACCCACCCAGGTCAAAGCACCCACCAGCTCCTTGGCAGCAGGGCAACAGCAAGCCTGGTGTTGGGGGTTAGGTTCAGTTTAGTTTTTTTTCTTTCCCTATAGAATTTTTTCCCCCATAAGTTGCTAAGAGACTAAATACTGATGCTTAAAGGGTACTTGACCCACACAAGAGAAGTGTCGAGGGAGGGGGAAGATCACTTAAGTTTGGGGGAAAGGAAAGGGTCAGAGGGCTCCTGGAGCGGCGGGTGCCTTCTTCCTTCTCTCGGCATCGGAGAAGACGGTCAGGCAACTGCATGAAGAGTCCGCTGTTAATGGCGGGTTCGGTCCTGGGAATTCTATCATCTGCTGGAGAACCCATGAATTCAGAGCTCCTCGCTTGTGCTGCTGGAGCTGGGTCAGACCCTGTCCAGCCATTGCGGCTTCTTCAGCACTGCTCACTTTGCCTGCTGGGACACGCCCCTGCCTGCTGGGGACAACCCACCGTTTCCAGCCATCAGTCCCAGAGTTTCCACCATTTCGGCTTGGTACTCTCGGGGTCCCAAGAGATCAGACTGCCCGGGACTTGTGAGACAAAGCCCCTCGAGGTTCTTGGTTCTGTTTATTATTATTGTTATTACTTGTTATAAATGAAAAATGCTCCAATTTATTAATTGAAGGAAATTTATTTAAAAAGTTCCAAATAGAATTTTAGAGAGCAACAATAACAAAACACTATTAAAAAAAAAAAAAAAAAAAAAAAAAAAAAAAAAAAAAAGTGAAAAAAAAAAAAAAAGGTCAGTGCTGAGCCCGGGTGTCGGTGCTGGGTGAGACACAGGTTTGACCTCTGCAGCAGAGGGTCTCCTGTGCTCCACACCGACTGTCCTGTCTGAGCAATTTTTATACGTTTTTTTTTGCCCGAGGCTGAGTCCATTTTCTTCTGTTTCGGACTACACGTATTCATGAGGAGTTCTTTCTCTGTGGCAAGTTGAACAAAACATGTCCGGAGAGTGATGAGCACCCATGATTGTGTTCCGGAATCTGGCATTGAGATGTATCTTTCTGACGGCCCTGGTTAACTCAGTCTCCAGATATTTATCACATATTCATTGCCCAGGCGTTCCTCGGATCACCTTGATGGACGATCCATCTCCGAGCTGGCCACACTTATTTTGTTGTAAATTAAGTCCTCCCTCCTTTGTCCAGGTGGTTTTGACATTATGTTGCAGTCTCTGGCTTGTGAGTTTTAAAACTTATAAGAGTATATTTTAACAGTACATAAAAATATATGACAATGATATTTGCACGAATTATCATATACACATATAACATTAATGTAGTTGTTGTTATTTGTTTGTCCTATTATATTTACTAGTAAAGGACTGTTATTCCTTTCCCCATAGCTCTGACTGAAAAGCCTTTTTAATCTTCTAAATTATAATAACTTGGAGGGAAGAGATTGGAATTCCTAGAGAGGCCCCACCTCTCCCTAGCAGATACCTGTCCTTTCAAACCAAGACACCTGACCTGACAAACAGGCAAAACCCAGTCACATTCAGTATCAGGGCACAGTAATACCTAAAATGTGTTGAGGTTGAGGAGAGCAAAGTCTTTGGCCTTCACTACACCCAAGCTGCAGAAGCACCAGACTGCAGCTGCTGCCATGGCTCAGGGTTTATCTGTACAGCTGCTTGTACAGCCTTTCCCCCACCCTCGCCAATTAACAGGGGATTTAACTGTTCAGGCTTGTTTGATCCCTGACAAAACGTCTTCCAGAAGAGTCAGGGAATGTGGGAATGCAGAGAGAGCGAGAGAGAGAGAGAGTCTTTAAAGGGGCAAGGGGAAAAGGTAGAGCAAGGGAAACTCAGAGCAAAGAGTAAAGCTGAACAAAGAGAGGTTAAACTTGGATGGGGACACAGGAAAGAAGATAGAAAAACACAGCTACTGAGTTATGAAGTAAAAATTAATCTCATAAATACATATATTCAGGAGCCTCCTCTGAATCAGTTAATTCATTAATTCAGCCAGAGGAACAGCTCTAGGCCTCTTTATGCCATACAGCTGGAATGGTAGCACCTCTGCCACTTGGATGCAGTGCACAATGCACCTCAGAACCTGCTCTGTGGATTGTGCCTGACACACCTGGATCTAAATAGAGCAAGACTCAGGTCAGAGGGGTTTCAAGGTGTTATTTTAGATAACACAAAAAGCATGGAAGCTGTTGCTGTTCCATCAACTTTGGACAGCTTTATAGGATCACTTAATAATTACAACAGAAAAAACCTCCAACATCTGGATTGACTTAATCTGGCTATAAACTTATTTTTTCTCTCCATTTCTCAATCTGTAATAAGATTCCTCACAAATGGATGAAAATAAGCTAGGCACTACCAGATCTACTCCAGATAACTAATCTACCCTTGCACTTGGAATCTACTTAAAGGAAAGTATAAATATTTTAAATTTAGTTTTAAGGAAAGAGACAGGATTAGTTTTCTCTGTATGGTACTTATATGAAATAGCCAAATGGATTTTCTTTTACCAACACTGTGGTTTCCTATATGTGTTCTACTCCTTCTAATGCTGTTGAAGTGAAAACATATCACAATCTACTGCTTGTATTCATTTTATTGAAGTAAATGCAACAATACAATATAATTTCATATGTCCCTGAATCTAATGAGGAAAGGCAATATAAATGGTGTATTACAAAGACCACTGTGCTACACTGAGCTGTATTGAATGTTTCATCTTTTCTTTTTCAACAATACATAATTTCAAAAGGTGTCTGAAGGTTTACATGCTGAGGAAGTGTCAATACAGTTGAGTGGGGAATCCACTTACCTATATGCCTGTAGCATGTATAAAAATACTAGTATAATGAATTTTCTGTTGTCCTTTGCTCAGAGAATCAACTGCACATGAAGTACCTTTGGCCTCTATGTGTTTCAATGTAACAATTTTTTTTCACACTTTTATGTCATTCATAAAATACAAATTGTGAATGATGACGTTTGTGGAAATGTTTACATACCACACTGAAGTCAAGCTTATATGGGAAACACAAAGAGCCCACTGTCATTGAAAGCATTTGCTGCCTACCTTTGAAGTACTTAATGTGGTAAAGGAATTTAGACCTTAGAAAAATCAAAACAGAAATTCTGGCTTCCTTATTGACTGGTTCCTTAATTAGTCTGGTCTCTGTTTGATTTTTCTCTGTATTCCAGAGGGTGCTATGTTCCCCCAACCTAGAACTTTATGCTTCTCTCTTCAGCTCCCAACAATCTGGCTTTTGCTCCATGATAGATCAAGACCACTTTGAATGAACTAAAAACTGGACATAATGACCACTGCCATGTCTTCAACCTCCTGCAGAAATATGTGCTTATGCCCTTTTTCATGCCCTGTCTTGTTTGTGTTTCTAAGATATTATTTTATTCATGTGCTTGGGTAACTGGGTTCCTTATTTTGATTACAGATGCATTTAATACTTTATTGGTCCATTATTTCACTATTACAACACAAGGGCTGTAACTGATTGCACACAAAGTCTAATAACTCATCTTTGCAGGCACTATAAGAGTTGACATAAAGTCTTTTTTCCATGTTCTCTTGGCAGGCACTGAATTGAGAATACTCTTGGGAAGATGGAATCAGGAGTGGTGTCCCCTCTGATTTTCCCAGGGGTCCTGCTAAGTCTTTTAAAGAAATGCACCAAGGTAGCATTAAACTACATCCTAAACACATCTACCTGGCTGCTTCTTGCATATATATTCTCTTTGAAACTAATTGTGGGTGCATGTATTTATATTTGTGTAAGCCTGAAGAAGACAGGCAGAAGGAATATGTGAAAAGAGAGAGAAAGCAGAAACTTGAGGGTGTCTTTCTACATTGTACTGTAATTAGGAACTTATTCTTCCTACTTTTAAACTATGGTGCCAGTACTTTTAAATAAAAATTCTTTTCTGTATGAATCAACAATGTAGTTTCAGATAAATTTTTAAAAATCTGAGCTTGTTATGAAAAAAAAAAAAAAAAAAAATCAAGGGCCAGGAGACTTGCTCCTTTTTATGCCTTTATTAGAAAGCCTGGCTCTGGGGGGGGGAGCTTGAGGAGCTGCGCATGCTCCTGGCTACTCTCCTTAGCAACGCGGAGGAGAAGGTACAAACAACTTCGCTTCACAGCGAAGCTGGGACTCCCTCCCATCGCGGGCTTCCCCTTGCCGGGGAGTCGTCTTCGCTTTGTTGGTCAGGAGTTGTCCAGCGATGGGGAACTCCCCCTCAGGTCACAGCGACCAAATAAAGCTGCCTCGGCGGACAGTTTTATTTTTGGACTAGTTTAGAGGTGCGATTTCAGTCCTGGATTCCACTTTGGTTCTCTGCTTTAACAGTCCTTTGTTCTTGACTAGTCCCCAGAATTCCAGTGTTCTTTTTATTTGCATATTCAGACACTATCCGACAAATGGGAACAGAGATACAGGTAACAAAGTAAACTCTTAATTAACAAACAGAAGTAAATAAGATGATTAATCAATATTAAAACAGGAATAAGGCAAATTCTTTAAACAGAACAAGCATTAACAACCTTAATGGAATTTTAACAATTAAGTAACTAAAACATAGATCATTTGAATAGAACTCGTTTGTAACAAGCTCATGATGTCTGTCTGTCCAGGTGCAGTATGATTTGGAATCCAGGCTTTCTGTTCTTGGCCCTGTCAAGAGGCATAGGTGTAGGAATAAAATATGTATATACTTGCTATGCATGTGTATGTAGAGTGCATCTTTTTAGCTTGCATCTCCACAGACTCCTACTTCCCCCCCCCCCCCCCCCCCCTTTCCATTATTTATTTTATCTCATTGGAATATAGCTGGGTTATTTTGTATTTCACTTTATCTGCATTTCCTGCTTTTCACAGCAGCATAGAGAAATGTCCTTTACTCAGGTAACCTCCGTTTCAAGATTCCATTGAGGCATCAGTATCATTATATGAGGATTCACTGAATAAAACATCATGATATTCTGGGCACATAGTGGCTTCCCTTAAATTAATACTAACGAGGTGAAGAAAATTCTGGCAGAACATCAATGAAATTTATGCCTCCTGCTTTTAACGCCATCTAGTGGTGTGTGCCCCGTGCTGAACGGGAAGAGAGAGAAGCTGCTCATGCTACTGTCCCGGAGCTTAAAGAGTATCTCTTGAGAATGTCACTCATGGGAGCCTAGCACATGGAACAAGAGCTGAAAATACAGCTAAGGGCGACCCAGTTTTCAGTCAAACGTGGAGGAGCTGTACATTTTATTTGGGTCAAGCACCCAAGCACCAATGCCAACAATTTGTTTAGCTTCAGTCAGGAATGAGCCCCTATCCTCTTCACAGCTTTGCCAACATCTTGAGCTGTCTCTGTAATGTGTCCTGGCAATGCTTGCATGCCTTAATGCAAGGCTTTCTTTTTTTTTTTCATTTGTCCTTGGGGATTTTAAAAAATTCCCTGTGTTGTGAGCTGACTTGTTTTGTGTCCTCTTCAGTGTGCTGAAGAAAAGTGCTTTGGATCTGAAATGGGAATGAAAAGGATTCCAGTTAATTAGAAGCATCACCAGTTGACAGCTGGCTGGTTGAGCTCAAGTCAGTTCTAGTTCCAGAATTCTGCTAAAGGTGCAACTCTAGAAGTCCTCCAAAGGACAGTGTCACGTGTGCCACAGTGCATAGTGCAGCCTGCAACAGCCTTTACAGCAATACAGAAGAGACCCTGAATTCTGTCAGGACTTTGAATGAGTGGATGTCAGGGAGAGTCAGAAAAAGCTTGTGAGAGGCTGGAAAGACCAAAAGAAGAAGAGAACTCCAGAGGCAGGAGAATCTGGAAGAAGAGGTGTTTCATTACATAGTCATGACCTCCATCTCTGCCTGAGAATTACTTGCTTCCCAAATAAAACTTGTTTAGCTGCTGCTTGTAGATGAGGAATGTTTGTGGGAAAAACACATGATTAAATAATGGCATCTCCTTCCTCCTCAACCTTTTTGATCTTTCTACACTGGTGATTACTTGCGTCCTTCTTGCTGGGCCAACATGTAGCAAAGTAGAAATGCAAAAAGTACAAAAGCTGTATGTTTCATCTCAGCTTGTTCATGTATCATTTAAATCTTCATTGTCTTTCTTAAGACCACATTACAGAACAGGAGGGCAAAGCTGGGGTATGATCATGTGTGACAATGACCATGCGTGATTCGGTGGCCACAATAAGCAGAGGCCATTGTGATGTGGGGCCCCACCCTGACAGTGAGGGTATTTAAGGAGCAGAGAGCCCTGGTGTACACAGACCTAGGAGAGCAACTATCTGGCCAGGCAGACAGAGACAGCTCTGCAGCAGAGGGTGACTCTCCAGAGTGACAGAGACAGGTCTGTGGCAGAGGATGCCACAGGCCAGCATGCAGGAAGAGCGGCTGGCAGCAGGGCCAGTCCAGGCAGGCTGCATGTCTGTATCAGCTTCCCCGAGCAGGGATGCAGATGCAGGGACAAGCCACCAGCAAGAGGTACCACAGCAGGAGCAAGCAGGGCTCTCGATGCACATTGAGTGCCACCAAAGCCCTTTGTGGCTGTGGGGGCACAAGAGGAACCAGCCTGTTTTGAAGGAGGTCATCATGTCCTTCCAGAGGAGGCCTTCAAAGGAGCCGGACAGGAGTTTCTGGGCCCACCACTTGCCACAGCAGCAGGATGGCCTGGAGGACAGAGAGACACAGAGCCGAGGACAGGATTCCTCACTTGAGATGCCCTGGGGCTCTCAATGACACACCTGGGCAGGTGTGTGCCAACAACAGAATGGGATGTCCTGAGACCGGACAGGATAGGACCACAAGCCTGCCATGGATGATGGGCTATGCTGCAGCACGGCAGCCAAAGGTGACATGCAGGAGGTTCACTGAGGGCACCATAAACCATGAGGTGCTACTAGAGCCTAAGCTGCAAGTAGTGAGCCAGTGGCCTGGGCTAAGGAGCAGGAATGTGAAGATACCCTTGGTCCAGGGCTGTCTGAGGAAAAGGAGTGGGAAGATGCCCAAGGAAGAGTAATGGGAAGGTGCAATAGGCACAGAGCTGTGCCAAGGGACAGATGACACTGGGTCGTCTCTTGTCCATCACCTTGTAAATTCCTTGGGCCTGCAGGACAACAAAGACTACCACCCTGGTCCCAAGGAGGACTCCCAGCTGTCCCACAGATGAGGAAATAATAGAAAGCAGCAGACTGGAAGGATCTCAGGAGGAAGAATCACCTCTTCCCCCAGGTGAAGAGCATGAAGGAGAAGGTAGCACAGCCATTGTCACTCCAGTAGCTCAGGAAGAGCCCTCTCTGCTGGGTGAGCAGGCAGCAGCTGGCCCAGATCCAGGCCAGGCCCTCACCTACACCATCCCTTTCTCTACCTTCCTGGATGCCCTGGCTGAAGGGAGCCAGATGTGGCGCAGGAAGTCCCAGAGCGTTCTACAGAAGGCCTTAATTGCTGCCCAAGGCAAAGGAGGGCAAAAGAGGCAGCATCCAACAGGCTGTAAAGAGGTTCTGTCAGAGCCAGCCCAGTCCATCAGGGCTGAGAGCCTGGACAAGGAGCACCCTGTGAAACAGGGTCCTGGCCAGCAGCTGGTAGAAGCAGAGCCAGACCTGGAACTGAGCATGAAGGAAGCAACCGAAGCACAAATACCTGCAGGACCTGCCTTCAGTTCTCTTTTGCCCACAGTCATTAATGCCCCGGCTCGAGAGAAGCAGACATCCGTCTTCAAGAGTGTCCCAGGGGCTCTGTCCAGGGCTTTCACTGCAACGCACAGGAGAGGAGAGCAGGAACAGCAGCAGTCCAGAGCCTGTGCACAGGATCTGCTGGACACAGCCCAGTATAGCAGCAGTGAGGTCCTGAGAAAGGCTACAGTTGTGATCCAGGGACTCAGGCAGAGAGAAGAGCAGGAACACAGCAGAGATGCAACTCTGGCAGTAAGAGCCAGAGTAGCAGGGGCAGTGAGCCCAGCACATGGCCCACATGGCCCCACAGCTGATGGCCTGGCTCTCCTGGACACAGCCCCATACATGAGAGATGAGCTCCTGAGTGAAGCTGTAATTGTGAGCCAGGGATCTGAGGAGCACATGGAAGAATAGGGGGACCTGGAACAAGGCACTGCTGAGGGGAGGACGGTAACAGCCCCAGCAGAAGGGACAGAGAGCCCCAGACATACCATGCACAGTCAAACAGCTGATGCTCCAGTATTCCTGGACTACAGTGACCATATCCAGACGGACTTGGCTAAGAAGGCCACAGTTATGGTCCAGGAACCATTTGAATAGCCAAAAGAACCACAGAGCAGGAAGGAAGCATGGACGAGACAAGAGCAGCCACAGACAGAGAGCCTGGCACATGACCCACACAACCCCACAGTCCATGACCAACCTTCACTGGAAACAGCAGAGTATGACATGAGTGGGTTTCCCCTCTTTTTGGTATCTTCCTATTTTGTAGGGTTTTAATGAATTAAAAGCCTATATACATATATGCACCTATACATTCACTTACATAGATTTGTATGTACACCTATATTTATATATACACACATATGTACATATATGTAGATATCTACATCTACACCTATATCTGTAGAAATAACTTCTCTGCTGTGGACTCCAGGACGGCGTGGATGAATGTAGATGAGAGATCTCTGAAGTTGGGTTTTAGAAGATGAGGTTTATTGTAAGGGATATGAGGCCTTGCTCTGAGCTGCCAGGCTGCAGCTCGTGGCAAGGCCTAGGAAAGTGGGGGAAGGGAGAGGTAGGGAGAGGAAATCCCAAGAGAGGAAAGTCCCCAGGAAAGGGTGCTAGGCAAAGAGCAAAGAGGCCAACCCACCCTCGCAGCCCCTTCATAAGGGGTCTCAAGGTGGGCTGGAACAAGACTTGGGCCAATGGGGTTACAGATACCTGATACTTCAGGGGAGGGTTACAGGTGTGGGATGAGCCATACATTGGGGGGTGAGACAGGACATTCCATTTGACCTCTGGGTCTGGCTGCAGGTGACCTTCAGCTGGTCACATAACTGTTTTCCCAGACATCCAGTAGCTAGGATATCTCAAACATCAAAACTTACTTTCAATTCTATCTCACTTACAGATTTCACATTCTCAGAATCTAAGCAATCATATTTATAGGGCTTTCTGGCTTCATCCTCCCCAACATGTATCTGTTTATAACCACAAGTATAATGCGACCTTAGAGTTACGGACATCACATTGATTATTTAAGGATCATTTGTGAATATGCTATTGGTATGTGAAATTTGTCTACACTTTGTACAAATGTGTCTTCTTTTGTAGGGCTGCAATGGCCTACATATGAATAGACATAAAATACATACTGATAATGACCTATATGATGCATACACCTGGTATGGCTGTAATGGCCTATCTATATCTGTATATATCTATTATCTATGTATCGTATATACTGATAATGACCTATATATATACATACATGCCTATACATACACACCTATATTTACCTGTTATGGCATGCTCTCTGATTGTGCATTATGAGGGGGTTACACTCCCCTGGGGCCCTGAGACCCTAGAGTCACTCGTCAGATAGTGTAGTGAAATGAACAAGTTGGGCCTCACTTGCCAGTCCAAGGATTGAATTTATTAATGAAACACAAAGTGTAACCTTACTTGAATATGAGGCAGAGGTGAGGATCCCAAACAAAGGCAGGACAGTAGGTTTTAAACAGCCGGGTGAGGGTGGAGCTTAGGGTTGGGGATCCAATAAGGAGAGAACTAGGGAGAAACATAAGGTGGACTGACAGTGTCTGAACCAATGGGAAGGACACAGGGGAGGAGAACAGTTCAAACTAACCTATAGAGCATCAAAGATTAGGGGATTTCCAGATTTCAGGGGCTGGCATACAGTGAGACTGACAGAGAACATTCTGTAACAAAGGGTAGGTCTAAGGGAAGATTGGGAACTGTGTAAAAGGATACAATTTAGGGTTAAACCATCAAGACAAGGAAAGGGGGGGGGAGGATACAGAACAAACAGTACATACAATTTAATTGAAATTAAAAGGTAATTGAAAATACATAAAGCAATTGAAAAGGCAATAAAAACACACCACAACATATACCTCTCTATATATACCTATATTCATATATAACCAGTATGTAGAGATACATACATATCTGTATATACACACCTATCTATCTATACACCTATATACCTATATATGGTGTGGGGGGGTGTGGGTGTGTGTGTGTGGGTGTGTGTGTGTGGGGGGGGGTGTGTGTGTATGCACTCATGTATAAAAAGTGCCCCTAGCAGTTAACTAGTCTCAGTACATAGATTATTTAAGGGTCATTTGTGAATATGGTACTGGAATGTCAGGTTTACACTGAGGATTTGTTGTGTACTTGTTGTGGCCAAGCATTTTTGCCTTGTTTATATCTTATGCATGCCTCTGTGAATCTGCTTTCCTAGAACTGACTGAGAACTTTGGTATCATCTTTCTGAGCTATTTAAGTGCAATTGTTGTTTGTGTGTAATTGCCATTTGTCTGTAGCCGATAGCAAAATTATATTGTGCATTAACATGACAATTAATTTTCACTCCAAAAAAAGGCAGGTCTACACTGCCTACATATTTCTTTAGTGCAAAACCAGTAATTTGATGTAGGTAAAATTCACTTCCTCAGCCTTACTCAGCTACAGAAATATCCCATATAGCAGAAACAGAGCAATAAATGAATGTTTTCTTAATGTTCTGAGGTCTGCAGGAATTTTCTTCACACCAATGTACAAAACTGGATTATTTTCTTACATAACACAGACAAGAGTATTCATACTGTCAAGCACATTTAGGAGCTTCCTGTTGCACTGCACTTATGAATTCCATTTGCTGCACTGGAGGAACTGCAGAGTGAATCCTGGCAGATTCTGTGTGATGGATACTGTTTCAGGTTCAGCCTTCTGTGTATCTGCACAAGAAATCCAAAGGTACCAGATAATACCTGAAAAAGTTCATCATTGTAACTACAATGACCTGGCTGGCTAGTTCTGCTGGCAAGGTTGTTCTGCGGCACACAACCTGGCATTCAGAGGTATCCAATGCATAACACAAAGGAAGAGATGAAGGAAAGTTCTAATGAACTTCCTGTAATGAAGTACCCATAAAAGTGTAAGAAACTCTTAATACTTTAAAAATTAAGTAGACACACTTAGCTCTAAAAAGCTTTCTAAATGTCATCCTGTAGCAGGGTGCTCTGCCTAAGCCCAGATCTGGCAGCTTGAACTTAGTAATATTTACATGCTGTCAGTGATGAACTGAGGAAAGCAGGCCTGCTGTTCAGTGATGCATTGAGTTAGTAAGGTCTGCTTATCAGTGACGAGAGTGAGCAAAGTGGATCTGCTGATGCTGAGGTCTCCTTGACCAACTATCAGACCCAGTGCAAGGCCATACAAAGCCCTGAAATGTAGAGTCAGAAGTGTTGAACAGAAGAAGCCAAATAGCTGATCACACCTTTTTATGGGGGAAAAAATAGGGGGAAAAGGAAAAGGAAAGAAAAGAAAAGAAAAAAGAAAAGAAAAGAAAAGAAAAGAAAAGAAAAGAAAAGAAAAGAAAAGAAAAGAAAAGAAAAGAAAAGAAAAGAAAAGAAAAGAAAAGAAAAGAAAAGAAAAGAAAAGAAAAAAGAAAAGCGTATTTTGCTGAATAAGCCTGACAACACATAGTCTAAAAATATCAATGACTGACAGTCAATTACGTCAGTAAAACCCCAGTGTCACCTTGGTTTTTCTGAGTTTTTTAAAGCCTTCTGATTGTTCATAAGATGGAGTCAGTATCTTTAGTTTCTGCACAATATTAGGAGCAGTTTTCGCTTTTCTCACACATGGGAACAAACCCAAACCTTTTGTTTTTAATTCCCTATCCTTTGTTTATGTATTTCTAACCTGAAAACAATTGTAACTGACAGCTGGTCTGGCCACTGCGCTGAGAGGTGGTAACCCCAGAAGCCAATCCATAACCGACCCACAAATGTATAAAAAGCAAGAAATAAACAGGCAGAGAGGTCTCAGCCTTGGGCTCTCTCTCTCTGAGGAGCAACTCTGCCCTGCAAATCTCTTGTCTCCATGTGATTGCTTTGTGTGCCGTGATCACACCCCCGTCCCACTTTTTCATGGTGAAGACTTCTAGCATACCTCCCTGAGGTGTGTGAAAATCCTCCACTTGAGAGTGGGTACCTCTCAAGACTATTCCTGGAGGCTGAGTGAAAGAGATTTGCCCATGGGAGTTCAAATGAGTGAATAACACCAATCTCTACCGAAGAATGGTTTTTGCTAGCCTTAGTGCTGTATCAGTGCTTCAAGATTGCTACAACAATAGTGCGTTACAATAGTAGTTATAGCTACCTGTACTGCATGGTAAGCAATTCTGATGGAAGTATTTATTGCCTACTAGCTAGCATTATTGTAATAGTTTTAAATAAATTGTGCTTTGCCATCCTTAATTGTGTTGGACAAATCAGTACAAGGGCTGTGTTACAGATGTATGATCATTTAGGAATAAAGCGTTGACTAAGTGGTACAGCTAAGGCTGAATTGAGATGCACCTTGATCCCTCTCTAAGGAAGAGTTTAGTTAGCAAGGGGGTCCTTTTTACGCTTTGTGTCTCAGTGAAAGGGTTTCTCTTACAAACTTTGACCTATGCCCCCATTCTGCATGCACCACAGAGGTGCTTAGGTGTGACTGTTTTTGCCTAATGTGATACTAAATTTATTTGTCTCAGACCATTGCAGGATCCTAATTCCAAAGCAGTCAAGTCAGTCAGCTGGAGAGTCTTCCATTGCCTCAGGAGCCTAAAGAAAAGTTCTCACACTTCATTGCAGATCAATAACACAGGAGTGACCCAAGACAAGCATCAACAGTTTGACTTTCTCTTTGATTACAAGAAAAGCCTTTCTGATTTTTTTTTGGCAAAATCCTAAAGGAGTAAAAACCAGCACCAGATACAGGCAAGTCACATACTTAAGCAAAAATTTCCTTCTCCCCAGTATGAATAACATTCACATGTGTTTGCACTGTTGTAATGCTGCCTAGACTGCCCCACAAAATGAAGCCATACTAGGGATCTGAGCCTTCTGTAACATAAGGTCATACAGTGCATTTAAATGACTTGTTCATGCAGTAAAAGATGTGAGATCTGAAATCTCACTTATTCTCCGTAAGAAGGTTTATAAAGATATCAGTAGGACACAAGAAATTATGGTCAAAAAATATAGTGGTTAAAAATAATGCTCCACATAGTAGTTATGCTTACAAATACTAGTACATTAACAAGCTTTTGAGAGAAAAACTTGCAGGAACAAGTTAGTCTAACTTTACTAAAGAGAAAAAGATATTAGATCTGTCCTTAAACTAAAGAATTTTAGATTGCATCAATGAGTTCTTTATACCACTGATCACTATGTAGAGCGGGATGTCATGTATTGCATACAGCAGTGTTGGGGAGGTGCTGAGGGGACCACAAAATCAGAAGAGCACTTGTCCTATCACTAGTAAGAACATAGCTTGCACCTACATTCAGGATGTATGTCATCAATTGCAAGAAAAGGTAAGACTAGAATCTTAAATCTTAACCACAGAAATATTACTCTTTAAAGTACAAGTAGATAGGCCTGGCACACAGTATTCTCAGTGGTGGGCAGCCACTCTTACTCATCAAAATGCAAGATTTAAAAAAATGTGCCTCTTTTCCCTACTACTTGATAGTCACAGTTTTACAACCACTTCTGTCTGCAGGTTTTAGAAATAAATCTGTAAGTCCAAGTGCTACAGCTTATGTTTCCTTTGAAAAAGATCCATCTGCTTAATTTCTAACCATGCTAACCTGTCTTGTCACCACATAGAGAGATATCCTTGCTTTACCCAGAGAAAAGCTAGCTATGCTGAAACAGAAAACATGACAACTTCATTTATCCATAGCATTAAAACAGACATAATTTGGCAGAAGCTATTCCTGCATATCATAGGTTGGCACAGTTTTATTTTCTGTTTATAGAGAAACGAGAAACGTGAAATGTTTTTCCCTGCCAGGAATGTGGAGTGGTTTTGGGAGGACAGTAACCTCTTAGAAAGCTAGCCAAGATATTGGCAGCTAGTTTGACCAATAAGGATGTCAATGTGACTTTTAAAGGACATTTAAAACTAATCTGCAGCAGATCGGTCTCTCTCTCGTTTCAGAATCAGCCATGAGGTAACATTGTAGGCTGCAGGCAGGCCTGGGTCGGGCCATGCTGTCCTCTGGGTGGCTGGGCCAGGCCCGGCTGGGCCTCCGGAAGCTGCTGCCTGCATGGAGAGTGGGGGGAGCCAAGGTCGGGCCCTGCTGCACTCTGGGTGGCTAGGCTGGGCCCGGCCGGGCCTCTGAGAACTGCTGCTGGCATGGGAGTGGCCTGGGTGGAGCCCTTTTTACAGCTTTGTGGTAGCTCCGAGCCAGACCACCCCGGATGAGACCAAGGGGTGGAAAAAAGGACATCTACTAGCTTCCTCCATCAGCACAGCTTTGCATTTTCTTCAGCCCTGCAGCCTGGTGCTTGCACGTGGCCCTTGCAGGCCCAGGCAGATTTAACCCTTTCCTAGCAACATGGAACATTTAAAGCACAACTCTTCCTCAAAAGAAAGAAGAAAGAAAACAGAGGGTACATAGAACAGACACTGAATGAAGTCAGTGGATTAGAAGTGAAAGAGCTAATAATATTGGAATAGGATTGAAGAAGTGGACATTTTAAACTGGACTTCTCTAGGGTAAACTATGGAGAAATGGACTATTCTTTGTAGCATCTTAGTGTTGTTGGGGACAATGCTAATTCTAATTAACATTGAGGACTGATGTGATTGAGATTTAATTGAGAACTTTAAAGCTCCCCTCCTGGGTTAAAAGGAGGTCTCAGCCTTTGAGACAATGATGATTTTAGACTAGAAGTATTCGTAAATAGTACCCTGAGATAGCGGCACGCAAAGCAATAACATGGAGACAAGAGGTTTGCAGTGCAGAGTTGCTCCTCAAAACCAGAGCAGCCTGTTTATTCTTTCATTTTTATATATTTGTGGGTCTGGTTGTGGATTGGCTTCTGGGGTTACTACCCTTCCACCCTACTGGCCAGACTAGCTGTCAATTACATTATTTTCAGGCTAGAAATATGTAAACAAAGGACAGGGAACAAAACCAAAAGTTTTGTTTATGTTCCCATGCATGAGAAAAGCAAAAACTGCTCCTAATATTGTGCAGAAACTAAAGAAACTGATTCCATCTTATGAACAAGTAGAAAGCTTTAAAAAACTCTGAAAAACCAGGGTGACATCTTACCCTTTTAACTTTACAAAAAAGAAAACAGAAAAGGAGAAATGAACAAATTTACAAAAGAAATATATACAAATTCAAACACTGTCTGAGGAGGAATCGTTAGAGTGATCACTCAAGGATTCATCCACTCGGTGGCTTTCAAGTTGATCACGGCTTCCGCCTCACCTGTCGGCCGAATTCTGCCTCTGCGGTTGCAGGTCAGGATGGACACATTTTGAAGGTAGCCAGCGTGTCCCAGTATCTGTGGAGACGTACACATACCCACGACCCATAAGTGATAAGGTCATAGGGTCCTTCCCATTGCTTGGTGACTAAATTTCAGACCCGAACCTTCGCTCGAGGCTGATGTGCGTCGTCCGAAACCTGCAACGAGAGGTGATGGTTCAAAATGACAGGGTTATTTCAGTTCTGCAGCACCGTAAGGTGATTGATAGTGTACAAAGCCTTTGCCAATTGACTGTGTGGGGTTTCACTCTGCATTCTCCGTTTTTGTTTTTGAAGAACATGCTTGAGTATACCGTGAGTGCGTTCTACAATCACCTGTCCCGTCGGAGAATGAGGGATGCCAAAGTTATGTGACACACCCCATGACTGTAGGAACTGCCATACCTGCTGCAAGGCATAAGCAGGACCATTGTCGGTCTTCACAGCAGAAGGTGTGCCAAGAACAGCAAAGGCCTGCCTCCAGTGGGCAATGACATCGCGAGGTTTCTCTCTAGTGTGAGCAGAAGCCCACACTGCAGAGGAGAATGTGTCCACCGTGACATGCACATACTTGAGCCAGCCAAACTCGGTGACCTGGGTGACATCAGTCTGCCAAAACTCCAAGGCTTTAAGGCCTCTGGGGTTAACCCCTGCCAGAAATGGTGCACCAAGGGCGTGACAGTCATCACACAACTCGACAATCTCACGAGCTTCAGTGGCCGTCAGTTGGAACTGCTTCTGCAGCATGTGAGCATTTTGGTGGAAAAACCCATGCGATGCCTTGGCCTGCGTGAACATGTCCAGCTGAGGAGTTACCCACGCTGGGTTAGCCAACTTGTCAGCCCTTGAGTTACCTTCTGCTACAAATCCCGGCAAGTTAGTGTTATTTCGTACATGCAGAACGTAGTATGGATGAACCCTGGCCTGAACTGCACACCACAGGGCCTTCAGTAAATTAAACAAGGCAGGGTTACTGACCTCCTTCAGAACTGAGTAACCCAATCACTGTGCAATGTTGGCAACATAGGTGGAATCTGTGATCAAACTGAAAGGTTCCTGGGAAAATATCTCAAATGCCATGACAGCAGCCCCTAGTTCAACCAGTTCGGCTGACCCAGCCTCAGGGCTTTCCAAAACCTGCCACTCAGATGCATCCTGCCAGGTAACAATGGTTTTTCCTGTCTTGCCAAACCATCAGTGAAGACGGTGGGTCTTTGCACTGGCTCTTGGCTGTTTTTGGTTCGTAGAGAAAACTGAGTATTTTTTGCCCCTTGCAATAGCTTGCGGCTAGGCAGATGGTAAGTGATCTGCCCTGAAAAGCCCTCGAGAGCATTTTGCAGTGAAACATTGTTCGCATAGCTCCAATCAAATTCCTCCCTCTGAACCAGGAGTATGATCTTTGAGCGATCTACACTTATCCATTGCAAACAGTGTTGCCGGCACTTGATTATCAAGTGCGCAATTAATTCAAACAGCACAGTTGCCGTCTTATGTGGCTGATGAGGCAGGATGTCCCATTCCAAGATGTGCAGAGGATCAGTCCAATCATTACTCCATTGGCCGATGATACCTGTAGGATGTTGCCTTGGTTAGAAAAGACAGGTATCTGCTAGAGAGAGGCAGGGCCTCTCTAGGAATGGGGAATTCCAATCACTTCCCTCTAAGTTATAATTTAGAAGATTAAAGAGGCTTTTCAGTCAGAGCTATGGGGAAAGGAGTAACAGCTCTTTACTAATAAATGTAACAGGACAAACAAACAACAACAACTACAGCAATAACAATAATAATAAACAGAACCAAGAACCTCGAGGAGCTTTGTCTCACAAGCCCAGGCAGTCTGATCTCTTGGGACCCCAAGAGCACCAAGCCGAAACAGTGGAAACTCTGGGACTGATGGCTGGAAATGGTGGGTTGTCCCCAGCAGGCAGGGGAGTGTCCTGGCAGGTAAAATAAGCAGTGCTGAAGAAGCTGCGACGGCTGGACAGGGGCTGACCCAGCTCCAGCAGGGCAGGCAAGGAGCTCTGAATTCCTGGGTGATCCAGCAGATGGTAGAATTCCCAGGACTGGACCCTCCGTTAACAGTGGACTCCATGCAGCTAGCAGTCGCCTGGCCATTCTCTCCGATGCCGAGTGCAGAAGGAGAGCACCCTCAGCTCCCGGAGCCCCTGAGCATCTCCCTCCCCCAAACTTAAGTGATCTACTGCCCTCGACACTTCTTTTGTGTGGGTTGAGCACCCTCTAAGCATCAGTATTTAGTCTCTTAGCAACTTATGGGGGGGGGGAAATTCTACAAGGAAAGGAAAAAAAACCAAACCAAACTTAACCCTAGACAGATGTAAATCAGGAGTGGTGATGAACACAGTGACATCAATGGAAGGTTCAATGTGGTACACCTGGTGAGCCAAAACAGCTTGCTGAACCTCCTCCAGCACTTTTCGTGCCTCAGGGGTCAATTCACGAGGTGACTTCAAATCAGTGTCCCCTTTCAACAATTCAAACACGGGAGACAGTTGTGCAGTGGTCAGTCCTAAGTAAGGACATAACCAAGGGATGACACCTACCAGCTTCTGAGCATCGTTTAGTGTCTTTACCGATTGCACAAATTCCACGTCCTGGTGACGGATTGTCCATTCCAGAATTTTGACCCCCAAATATTTCCAGGGAGGTTGTTGTTGTATCTTTTCTGGAGCCACCTGCAGTCCACATGAATGCAGAGCATCCAACAACTGAGGCTGTATCCTCAGCAGCTCATCCTGGGTGGGCTCAGCCACCAAAATGTCGTCCATATAATGATAGACGTGAGCACCAGGAAACTGCTTGTGAACTCCATACAAGGCATGGGCCGCATACCATTGACATAACACCGGGCAATTTCGCATGCCCTGAAGCAAAACTTTCCATTGATATCGCTGTGCAGGCTTGGCATTATTTATTGTTGGTACTGTGAAGGCAAATTTAGGTCTGTCATCGGGATGCAGAAGGATCGTAAAAAACCAGTCCTTCAGATCCACAATGAGGACTGGCCAGTCCATGGGAAGCATGGTAGGCGATGGCATGCCCGCCTGCAATGTCCCCATGCCTTCCATCATAGCACTGATCTTTCGGAGGTCTTGTAGCAACTTCCATTTCCCAGACTTCTTTTTGATACAAAAGGCAGGAGTGTTCCAGGGACTGGTAGATGTTTCCTGGTAGATGGTTCCAGATGCCCCTGGTCCAACTCTTCCTGTAGAAGATCACGAAGGGCGACTAGCTTGTCATGAGGAAGGGGCCACTGGTTCTCCCAGATGGGTCTGTCCACCAGCCACCATAAAGAAGGCGTGGGACACTCTTCACCCTTCATCACAGTGGCCCCCATCAAAAATCATTCCCATTTGCACCCCCATGCGACCAAAACATCCCTCCCCCACAGGTTCTGAGCAATCTCAGTAACATGAGGCCAAATTATGGCATCTGTCCTTCCAGGTTCGTGATGACCACAGGATTCTGGCTCATGTAGCATTTCTTCATTCCTCTTAAGCCCACGATCGATGTCTTTGCCAGGCTCAAAGGCCACTGCGGGGGCCAAGCAGGCCAGGAGAGAATGCTCACATTGGCCCCAGTATCTAGAAGGCCATGAAGGTGAATCTCTGACGGCGTGGCACCAGCCATGGACACGGTACACAGCATCTCAGGACGGTCTTTGGTCAGGACAACAATCCAATGCACTTGAGGTGGCCCAGTAGAGCCGAAGCCATCGTCACCTCGCGACCAGTCCTCCATCCTGGAAACAGAACATTTAAAAGGAACAAGTTGAGCAATTCGTGTGCCTTTTGGGATAGTCAAAGGGGGGGGGGTGGGTGTGGAGATCATTGCGTGAATCTGCCCTGAAAAAATCCATATCAGTCAGTCCCAGGTGCACCATGATACCCTGAATGGTGGCACTGGACCTCCCCATCAGGAAGGCATTCATGCCATCACCCAAGGGACCAAAGGCATCCAGGGGAACCTTGTGTATTTTAATCACGACAGACTCAGCTGTGCAGACATCAACACCCGCTGAACCGTGGGTGCTGGCTGCAAGCCTGCTGAGCAGATCTCCATTGGTTGGGGCTGAGGCAGAGACATTTGTGTTGGCATGTGTCTCGCCTTCATGCTCCATGTTGTGTTTCCCAAACTGACCAGCGAATGACCATTCACGTGCACTGTTGCCTTACACGCATCCTCAGCATGATTTGGCCTTCCACACTGTGCACAGAGAAACAAGACAGCCATAGGCTTCTGTGCCTTTTTGCCCTGTTTCTTCCTGGCCTGAGCACCCTCTTGCTGCCGTTGCAAGCCCTGGGGAACAATCCAGGCGGGCTGCACAGCAGCAGCCAGCTGCATGGCTGTAGGCACAGCTGGTTGGACCGCCATAGCCACCGTTGGTTGGACAACTGTAGCCACGGCTGGCTGTACAGCTGTAGCTATGGCAACTGCCTTTTGGCTGGAAGGGGTTACCCTCGCACAGGCCTTAACCATCTGCGGCATGGGCGGATCCCCAGGAAGTGCCTCCGTGATCCCTTTGCAAACAGCACTGCAGTTACTTTGAACAAGGAACTGAAGCATGAGCTTCCTTGCCGCAGGACCACCCACCTGCTTCTCAACTGCACCAGTCAGCCATCCTGCAAAGTGCAGGAAGGGCTCATCAACTCCCTGGATGACAGTTACAAAGGACTCCTGTGGAGTAGCCAGCTGTACGGTCTGAACCAGGGCTGCCATGCCTGTCTGCTGGCACTGCTCCAGGACCAAGGGCTCAAAACCAACCTGTCCATCGGCCCTGGCATAATTGCCTGTTCCCAGTAGCATATCGGTATTAATTGAACGTCTAGGATCACCTGGACCTAGCGTCACATTCCGTTCCACCACTCTGACTGCCAGCTGAGTCCATTTATACTCAGAGAAGTCATATTCAACTGGTGGAAAAAAGGATCCAAGCCAAGCTCCAAATATCAAAGGGCGTCAAAAGGCTGGCATTAAAATAACGGAGGACTTGCATCACCTCAGCCAACCCCAGACCATACTTCCTGACTGCATCACGCAGCTCTGCCAAGGCCAGCCGAGCCAAGGGTTGATAGGTGTTATGAGTAACATCCTGAAGGGCAGGGAAGGCCTGAAGACCCCCAGATAAAGCAGCAGCCCCTGCCATATCCTGCCCTGTGGGCCCCACAGGGTGAGAGGCAGGCACTCGGCTGGGGACAGGCTGAGTACCAGACACTGCAGGTCCAGCACCAGCATCAGCACCATCACTCAGTCCTCAGTCCTTAGCATTCACCTCCTCCCAGAACTGCCCGCGGTCTTTCAGACGGACGGTCACCTGACAGGGGGGAGTGTCTACCAGGCTGTGGAGGAAGAGCCAACAGCGTGGGACCATTTACTCTTGTCAGAGACTGGCTGCATCCTAGCCGTGTCCCCATTCTCGCTGAACGTAAACACCCCAACGCCTGCAGCCACCGTAGCACCCGCACCAGGAAACAGAGGCGGAGCTGGGCCAGCCGCTGCTGCTGGGCTCACTCCATCTGCAGCGGGGCTAGAGCCCGCCAGCAGCGCTGCGGCACCAGCCGCCGGAGACCGGTCAAAAGGCTCCGCGGCAGGCACACGTCCCGGCCCAGCTGGGAAGCCCGGGCTGCAGTCAGATGGAGATGGAGGCAGCAGCTCAGCCGCTGCCGGGGTTGCGCCAGCTCTCGCCTGCAGCCCATCAGAGCTGGCAGCGCCAGAGTCCCTCCCCGCCCCGCGAGCACTGTCCCCCCCCCCCCCCCCCCCCCCCCCCCCCCCCACGGCCCATGGGGCTGGCACAGGAAGGGGAGTGTCTGGGACTCCCTCGAGAAGAGTCCCAGCAGGGAGGCCCACAGCTGGCACCGCCACCCCCATGCAGAGCAGAGCTGTCCGGCCGCCCATGGGAGCGGGGTCCAACGAAAAACTGACTGGGACCCCGCATCCGGCAGCATCTACGCCCCGCGCATCCTCGACAGGCGGCGCGGGGACAGGAGCGGCGAACACATCCACCTCCAGGCCGGGCCCAGGCGGCAGGGCGGGGTGCGCCGCTCCAACCGGCCCCATCGGATAGGTGATGGACGTGCCACAACACGGTCAAACAACAGTGGGGGCCACAGCCCCGGGATGCCCTCCTCCACCAATGCCGGAAAGGCATGGAGGGGAGGCAGCCCCACCCTGCCCTGGTGGCTTTGCGGCACGGGGACGGATGAGACTGGCCCCGGGCTCGCTGGAGCCCTACCCCCCCGTTGCCCGAGCAGCACCGACGGGCTCGGGACGCACACCCCCATTGGAGACCATTGGAGACCAGCGCCGGGGCCCGAGAGGTAAAGATGCTCTGGCGCAGTGACTGGGGAGGGAGGGGGAGTGTCTGTCTCACAAGGGAGCTAAAGTCCGGTCTCAGACAATACTTCTGGGTCTGATATAACGACCCCGCCCTCCTCCAGCCCCCCATCCAGCTTTGAAACAGGGGAGGCAGCCTGCGAGGTCTGCGAGCTGGGTGGGGTTGACCTCAACACAGCCCCCTGAAATAATTTCGACTGCACCAACAAGTGTGCAACCTCCTCATCATACTCTGTTTCAAGCACCTCCATCAGACATTCCCACAGGAGGAACCATACCTCCCAACAGAGCACATCAACTGGCATGGGAAAGAATTCACGCTCTCTGCCCTACGCGAACAGACGCTGAAGCCCCTCCTGAGAGACCTGAGCGTGTTTCCGCTCCAAGAGGTCCCCCCCAAAGCTCCAACACCAGAGCGTCCTGCATAGCAGGCACACAATGGGGAAAGAGGGGAAGGAAAACTTCACCAGACTGTTTTCTCACACAGACGGGTCACCAGTTGTGATCGTGGCACGCAAAGCCACATGGAAACAAGAGGTTTGCAATGCAGAGTTGCTCCTCAAAACCAGAGCAGCCTGTTTATTCTTTCATTTTTATACATCTGTGGGTCTTGTTATAAATAAACAGGGCAGGAGATTGTTTTTACTCCTTTTAATGCCTTTATTATTCAGCTCTTTTAGGGAAGGCTCAGGGAGGCCTACGCCACCACTGCTCTCAATGAGCACCGCTGAAGAGGAGGTCTTTGATGAATCTGCTGCGCAGAGTTGGGAATCTTGCCTCACAGGAGTCACTTAAGTCTTGCTTTGGGCTCCTCAGGTCCAGGGGGGTGTCTCCCAGTGGGTGCTCCTTAGGTCAGGGTGAGAATTTGGGAAACAGCTGAAAGTTGTTGGTAGATGCCTGGGCTCCTTCCTCACCTGGTACTACCTCTCATTTTGTTGGAGTTTGTGTCGGCTCATTGTTATTAGGGGTTGTTGGTATTTACCACACTTCCGGTTGAGAGGTGCACCTTGGGAGTCCCCCTTATTTCCATACTGGGTGGTGTTAGATGGAAAGTAGCTGGGATGTGGGCGGTGCCTTCAGGTTGATGGGCAGATGAGGAGGAGCTGATGGGAGGTAGGCTGTGTCAGTGCTTTGATGGACGTAGTGGCAGATGAGGCACGTGTTGATGGCTCAGCAGGCCAACCAGGGAGCAGCGGATGCTTCACTTGGGATAAGGTAAGGAGGAATTGGGAAAGAACTATGGGGTTTTGGAGCTTAACTTGGGATAAGGTAAGGGAATGCACAACTTGGAATAAGGTAAGGGAATGAATAACACTAAGTACAGAACTGGAGTCTGGGGATACAAGGAACAGATAACAAAGACAGATAACATTGGTACACAGAACTGGTAACAAAGAACATTAAATACAGACAACTGTTTAACTTATTAACACTGGTAACAAATAACATTAATTCAGATAACTGTTTAACTTATTATAAACTCCTATTACTCTGCACTCTTTTGATTTTATTCCTCACAGGTCTGGTTGTGGATTGGCTTCTGGGGTTACTACCCTTCCACCCCACTGGCCAGACTAGCTGTCAATTACATTATTTTCAGGCTAGAAATATGTAAACAAAGGACAGGGAACAAAACCAAAAGTTTTGTTTATGTTCCCATGCATGAGAAAAGCAAAAACTGCTCCTAATATTGTGCAGTAACTAAAGAAACTGATTCCATCTTAAGAACAAGTAGAAGGCTTTAAAAAACTCAGAAAAAACAGAGTGACTTCTCACCCAGATACACTGAGAAGCTTTGCTGATAGAACATCACAATCTGCAAAAACTCCGGGCGGCAGCAGATATGTGGCATTAAGAGCCCTGGACTATTTTGTCTTGTGGCAAACGTCTTCATGAAAAAATCTTAGAGAGACTCTCCTCCTAAAGTAATGAGTGATTATGTCTAAATTGTGTAACTGACTGAAAATCTCAAGCTGTGTCTTTCTATGTTGTTTAATAAGTAAGTTAATAGTTTGTAAGAGGAGAGAAGAATGTTTTAAAGTGTCATTCTATTTTAATGTTTTCTTTTTCTCAACTTTTTTTTTCATTCTTTTCGTGTGTGTTAATAAAACTATTTTTGTTCATTTTAAAGCTTAAGCCTGCTTTGTTTTTTTTCTCCTAATCTCTCCCTCCCACAGAAAAAGAATAAATACTAAAACCCCTACATTAATTGGTGTTTCTGCCCAGTTTTATTAAACCGAGACTATTACACTACATCTCAAGCAGCTGCGCTAGCAGGAGTATTAAGCTGCCTTGAGCTAGTTCTCAAAGCCAACACCATATTTGCATCACAGATATGTCTATATTGTCAGATATTTCATGTCTAGTGGGTACCAGGCCAAAACTTTCCCTCATTTGCTGTCTCCTTCCTTGCTTCCTATTCAAAAAGAATTCTACTGCCCCAGGAAACTTGTGCCACTCTTGCTGACAGCTGGTGGACTTATCTCCTGTCCCTCTAGATGCTTCCCCACTGCCAGTTGCATATACACTTTCCAAGTGCCTGGGGCCTGGTTTCCAAATCAAGAAGTGTGCATTGTGTCAGGGCATGGTGTTCCCATCCGGACATTGCCTCTGGTGCTACAAATGGCCCTTTCTCTTCTGGTGTGCTGCAAGCGGCAATGGGGGGAGCTGTCAGTTTGAGGGGATTTCTTGCTCGCATGCCAGCTCTCTCCAGCCTCTTTGGGGGCAGCTGGACTGTGCAAGAGGGGGCTGATGGGAAGCAGCATCTTCTCTGCACAGCTAAGTGGGCAATATGGCAATGGCTGTCTTCCTCCTCCAGCCTGTCTCTTGCTATCTCTCACCTCCAGAATTTCTGCTTTAGGTGCTTCCAGATTTGCCTTCAAGCAAAGAGCAAGAGGCCCTGGATAAGGCTGAAGCCCCAGTGAGCCTTCCCAAGTCGAGCAGGTAAAAGGCGCTCACATTGGCTCCAGCAAGAAGGGGTTTAGCTCGTGCCTCCTGGCTTTGTCCATCGAATCCAACCACCCATGTCAAGGCTAGCAGGCTACCCCCAGGTGGAGGAACTTAACAGGAAATGATGGCGAGAACAGGCCTGGGCCACAGAAAAAGAATACCAGCCTGAGAGCAAGAGGAGGGAAAGGGATGGCCGGAGACACCAATAACGTAGGAGGCTGCAGCAGGCCCACGAGCTCAGCTACAGAGATGCCAGGCTCTGCTGCCTGCCTTTCTCTGCACACTGCCCTAAGTCAGCCCAAGGTGCTGGCAAGGGCTGCCGAGGGCTGCTGCTGTCCAGGTCTTGGCAAGAGCTCCTCTGCAACCCTTGGCTTCCGACATGGCCATGAGCTATACCTCTGCAAGAGGAGTGCTCTCCATGGAAGAAAGCAGCCAAGGGAGAGGCTGTGAAGACGGGGCAGCTGCAATGCCCTCTCCCTTCACTTCTCGGTGTAGCTGTCTTTGAGCTGCACTTTTGAGATAAGGTTTCAATCTGGCCTCTATTTCAAAAGTTCTAGCTCCGTGGCGAAGGAGGTAGGTCTTGCTCTTGGGAGGTGCTGCTTTTTCCCCTCTCCTCCCACTCTGCTGCCCCGTGCCTTCTTGCCTTGTGCACTGTGCCACCCTGTCCCCTCTGGCCATGCTGGGGTGCGGGCTGGCAGCCAGGCCGGGCTGAGCAGCACTTTCAGCCCCAGGTCCTGGCTGCCCGCACCAGACGGGAGCGCCGGGAAGTGTCAATGGCACCAGGCACTGTCTCCCTCAGGGGCTGCAGGGCTCAAAGCACTGGGGAGCCACTAAAGGGCAGTAAGACTGAGGGCACTGGGGCTGCCATAGGGGACAGCATCTCTGAAGGCACCCTGCAGTTGCTGAAGTGTTCCTGGTGCCTACAGCACTGAGAGGATGGTGACGCGAAGGAGGCTGAGGGCAAGCAGTGGAGCTGAGGGCTCTTGGGGGAGCTGAGGGCAATGGCACTGGAGCCTGGATGGGCAGGGAAGAGGCATAGGCTTAGAGGGCTGGCGGGGCTCAGGGCACTGGGGACGCTCAGGACGATGGCAGCACTGGGGGGACTGATGGACTAGGAGGCTTTGGAGGGACTGGGGAGGTTGTGAGTGTGCTGAGGCTATGGCAAGGCTGAGGGCATGCTGCAAGTGACTCCATGCTCCCTTTGCTTCCTACAGATCTCCATCTGCTTGATGTTTCCAGAAGGGCTGCTCTGCTCGGGGCCAAGTGACCAAGGGGGAGTGGGGGGAGGTGGACCAGCCACGTTCCATCTGTATCTTGTCCTACCCCTATATGTACTGGGTTACCATTGTGCTTGTATATAGTTATGTCTCTGTCTGTCTCCAGTTTTACCTCTGTATGTATGGAGCAGTAGAGCTATATACAGTTCTATGTCTTTAGTTACAGGGGGATGGAGGTGTAGCTGGGTACTTCGTTCATTGTATATCTCTGTATCATTTACACATTGTGTAAAGCCATTTTTATAGAAGTCAATGTATTTACACAACGCAGATCAACACGTTTCTCTCTGTATCATTGTCTGTGTAAACCTGCATCATGTTGGGCAATTTCCTTCCAGCTCTGTGGGTATTTAGAGAGGGCCAGGGATGTTAGTCATTCTCTGTACAGCTGCCATTTTGTAACCTGTCAGTCATGAGACAGGTGTGGACTGGTAGTGATATTTGTCACTTGCCGTGGAGTCAGCAGAGATGAAACTATGTGCAGTAAGGTTGTAACAGACCTTGCAATTGTATGTAAGAAGTGATGGTTGAATAAGCTGTAATACATTTCCTTTTTCAACTCAGGTGGGCTTTGGTGCACTTCTTTGGGCAGTGCCACTGGAGCAAGGTGCAATCAGTGAACCTTTGGAACTGAAATGGGTGTTGGTTTGTGTTATTGGGGGGAATTAGCAGATACCCACCTTAGGATCCAGGAGGGTTTTGGCAAGGAGTGCTGATGAGGGCTGGAAGAAAACAGGCAGGTGTGCCCAGCTGATCTCCCAGTTCTATAAATCCAGGCAAAGAAACTGTAAAAGGGCTTGGGCAAGCAGCAGATCCACATGTTGCAGGAGAAGGTGCTGGAAGGGCCTGCTAAGGAAAGCTCCAATTGCCTTTGGGAAAGTGGGCAAAGGAAAGAAAGCCCCAGTCCAAGGAGGCATCTCCCTTCTTTCAGGACAGCCCATCCCAAACCCGTCCATGCTTCTAGGTCTATCTTGTGTCCCCATTTTTTGGGACTGAGCATGAGCAAACCACTTGCCCATCAAGAGCAATGAGTTTTAGCCTTGGCCTCCAGAGCTGGAGGCAACCTCTCGCCACCAATGCGAGCACCATGAACGCAGCCAGTGTGCTGCCTAAGGATGTTGGCTAGGGAATCTCCACCGACCAAGGCCACGGT
Source organism: Hirundo rustica (assembly GCF_015227805.2). NCBI lineage: Eukaryota > Metazoa > Chordata > Aves > Passeriformes > Hirundinidae > Hirundo > Hirundo rustica. The sequence goes on from NC_053488.1 coordinate 46,206,466, forward strand.
ATAGCTCCATCTGATGGACACGCACTATCAGCACTCTGAAGAGATGGGATCCTAATGCATACTGGGACTCTTTGAACAGCCTTGATTCAAGTTTAGGGGCATGCAAAGGAGCAGCACTCTATGGATCATGGCCAAAAGTGTTATGGCTTTCCGCTGAGCTGAGGAGGCCTTGTGGACAGGTTGCCTGGTAGAAAGGTGCAGGCCTGCTCACCCTGTGCTGCCCCGTAACAGTGTGTCTTTTAGGGGTGAAGCCTCTGCCTAGGCCCCAGTCAACCTCTCCAGTGGAAAGGCTGCTTGAAGCAACTTGGGGAGGCAATTGAGCTCTCACATCCACACACGCCACAATGCTAGTTCAGCAAAAGAGAGGCATAAGGCCCTTTGCATAAGATCAAGTTCCAGCAAGGTTTATTCCAAGTGCCGAAGAGAATCCAGTGCAAAAGAGGGCGAGCGTGTGCCTTGCTCAGGCTTAAGTATGATTTACAGCATCCAATAACCTTGTGGCACAGGGGCGGAACTGAGGGCAGGTAAGGTCAGTGTCCTATAGGGATGACAGGTCTGGTCACTGGGGTCCCACAACCAATGGATTAACAAGGAAAGAAGAAACCAGGAGAATTTGGGTATTAGGGAGAAGAGGCAGGGGTAGAATTACAGCGTGTCATTCCAAGGCCAGAACCTGGGGGTTATTTCAATCGGCTTTAGGGACTCCACACTGTCTTCTGCAAGCGCTGTTGGCATTGAGTGATGCAGGGCATGGGCTGAGTTGTTGCCTTCTAGCCCCTAAAATCAAGAGCCAAACAAGACCGAGAAGATCAAAAGTGTGTACCATTTCATGAGGCTCCTCCAGGTGCACTTATGGCCAAATGCACATGCGATGCCAGGGCTTCAGCACTTGTAGGAATTTTGCAAATGAGCATCACAGACAAGAATCCCCAGTTAAAAGTACAGCTAATGAAGTTATTAATCCTCTTGCTTTCAAGACCTACTGAAGCCTCCACCTTGCTTCTTGCCCCACGCTGGTTGTGTCAAAATACATGAGAAAGTGAAATGGCCTTGGCTTACTGAAGAAGCAAGATTCAAAGGGGATTTCAGGAACGTGTTTGTCTACCAGGGTAGGAAAAGTCATGCAATTAGCTAAGAAAGTATAGAATTAGACAAGACTAGTCTACAAAGCTACAAAGGCATGAGAAGTATAGAAAAAGCAAACATTTTTGGCGTGTTCCCTCAGCCTGTCCCCTCAGATGGCAGGCAGAGGGTGCATAAGTGGTGTGGGCTTATGGACAGGAGGGTTGTACTGCTGCCAGGCACAGGACCAGCTGTGGTGCTGAGGGCCAGCAAGGAGGCAGCACTGCAGGCAGACAGATACAGATGGTGTTAAAGGCAATCTTACCCCCCCATACATTGCAGCTGTGTTAATTATCAAAGAGTGGGAACAGTCCTGCCCTCACAGCTATGGGTGTGATAAAAGAGTGAATTAGCTGGGAAAGAAGTCAGTTGGAGTTTGTTGGCTGTAATGTGAGGAGGAAGGGACAAGATGCTGTATGAGGGACTGTCCTAGGGTAACTTTATGATGCTTGTATCCCCAATCGTTTGTGCTGTATATTGAGTCCTGTGCCTTTAAGACTGGTTCTAAGAGCAAGGAGAAGCGCGGAGTTTGTTTTGAGAAAACTGCCTGACTCCTCCACATTCTTCTGCGGACTGGGTGTTCGGCGGAGGCTTGAAGAGACTGCAGGACAGAGATCTTTTTTTTGCTTTTAGTTTCTTTCAGCTAGCTAGGGCAGAGAAGTTCCCTGGACTGTTTTTTTTTCCTTTTTCTTGGAACTGTTTAAACCTGCTCTAGACTGAAAACCCAGGAGAGCACTGGGGGCTGCACCTGCGGCCCACCGGGGCCTGGACCTCGGCATTTTCCAGCAGCACCAGAGGGACTGGGACTGAGGAGAGACAGAGAGAGAGCCGAACTACACCCACAGCAAGGACTTTCTCAATTTGCCATCTCACTTCAGAAGGAGAGGTTTTATTGTTTCATATTATTCATTCTTTATACTTGTATGCACTTCATTTGTTTAGTAAAATAGTTTTTTCCACTTTTCTCCAAAGAGGTTTTTTTTACCAGACCAATTAGAGGGAGGGGCCACTTGGGCTTGCTTCCTTAGAGGGATCCTCTGCAGGGGTTTTCTCCCAAATTTGTCCCAAACCAGGACAGGGACAGACAGGGTAAGGTGGTCATGCTAGGGACAGGAGGCAGTGAGCTGGAAATGCAGAAGGAAGGTATAAGAAGGAGAGAAAGAGACAGAGCTGTGTGGAGCTACTCATGGGACTGCAATGCAGAAAAGGTATGAAAGAGTTTTAGATGATAAGGTACTGATGCTTGAGGTTTCCTGAAGTTTTTAAAGAAGCACTCTTGAGTGCTGTGGCCATCTTGATGATTACAAATGGTGACTCTGACATGATAAAACAGTCTGAATGACATACCCAGTCTGGACCAATGTGGGATCCTAGTGGCTGGCAACATTGACCTACTGGGAGGAGAGGGGGGTGGGGTGGTGTTGGTGGAGCTGAGAGTGGTGTTGGGAAACCACAGTGAGGTCTGGACCTGATTTTCTCCTCTCAAGACACCTGGAAGCAGGTGAGCCACCAACTAGTAATAATGGGACATATCTTATCTAAGGAGTGTCGTTACCGACAGCAACAAGTGCCATAGCAGGAAGGCAGTGATGACGATGCCGCCTCGATCATCCTCATCTGGCCCAGTGGCTTGTGCATTGCCACATTTGGGTGAGTCATGGTGCCATGTGTCATGGTAGAGCAGGAGAGCTTGCCTGCCATTGCAAGCAGGAGGCATTGGGCCTTGCATCCTCCTTGCAGAGCAGGAGCAAAGAGTGGCCTTTGTGGTCCAGTCAGCTTTGGTTTGCCAGAAGGCAAGGGCAAAAGCCACTGCTCTGGCAGCTGACAGGGAGCCAGAGCTTGGGCAGCACCTCTGTCTTGCTCTGGCATGGGGTGGTGCTGTATGGGCATGCCTCCCTGCCCACCAGGGGCTGGGGGCAGCAGGGCCTGATGCTGGTTCTCTTCTCTTTCTGCAGCTCCCAGGCACTGAAGGAGGAGGGGTGGGCATGCTGCAGGGGTAAGCTGCTGCTGTGGCTGCCACAGGGGAATGCTCCTGCAGTGGCCACACTGGGGAACACAGCTCCTCAGCTGGGAAGAGCTGCCCCTGCGGCTGCAGGCAGCTGGCAGGCACAACTGCTTGAAATGGCACCGCATGTGGCTTGGGGCTCACCCAGCTCCCTGCCCATCCCTTTTGCCACTGCACACCACCCAGAGAACACAAGCCTGCCAAGCATCAAAGCCCTGGCTGCGCAGTTGAACAGCCACCGTGCAGTGAGTGTCTCTGCTGTGGGCTCTGTGCTTGACCACTGCTTGTCCCATGCAGCCTGCTGTGGGCTCTGTGCTTGACCACTGCTTGTCCCATGCAGCCCCAGAGGCACGGCTGCTCATCTTCTTGCACTGCTTGTCCCTTGCGCAGTGGAGGCCGTTGAACACCAGGAATCTGGAGTGGCTGGTGGAAGAGCTGCAGCAGTTGAGAAGGGGCTGTCTTTCCACCTACTGTGGCCTCTAGCTGTGCTAGGCTGCCAGGAAGACTTGTCTAGAGCACTGACCTTGTGTGCATGGAAGCAAGGGGCCCCGCTGCCATTGGGCTAGCAGAAGCTTGGGGGAGCCAGTGGCAGTGCTGGTGTGCCGTTGCTGCTGATGTTGGCAGGATCGCTGTCACGCAGGGCAGGGAGTCCGTGGGCCAGAGGCTGCCAGCTGTGTGTGCCACGCTCAGGCTGCTGGGGTTGGGTGGCAGCTGGCTGTTGGCCCTTTGTGCTGCAGAGCTGCTTTGTGAGCACACCTGGCTTCTTGCAGGTGATTGTGAGCAAGGGCCTTCCATGATCCTGTTTGACAAGGGAGGATGACTTGGCTGCTGCCCAGGTGAGTCTGGAAAGCAAAGGCATGCTTCTGTTCTGGCTCAGCTGTGCTCACTTATGCCTTGAGTGTGGCTGTGCAGGTGCGGCACCCTGAGGCAGGACATGCGCTGTTGCCCACAGCTGGGAGAAAGGCAGGGCCAAGAGCTGGTGTGGCTTGTCCCAGTGTTAAAAACAGGCCAGGAGACCAGGTCCTTTGAAAAGGCCTTTATTAAGGACAGCTCTGGGTGGGGGCCCGAGGGGTCATGCACACTGCTGCTGCTCCCATGGATGCTGTGGAGGAGGAGGTATTCAGCTTTGCCACATGTTGCTGTGTGTTATTTGGTTTCATATTGCATTTCATTTTTATATTAGGTTTTATAATGGTTTGTTCTGTACCTCCCTGTTCTTCTGGAAAATGTAATATCCTGAAATTTGTCCCTGCCCTTCCCCCAGCACATCTCCCACATTCTTCCCAGTCCCCTTCTTTGAATGCAATCCAACCCTGTTCCACTCCCACCTTATCCCTGATTGGGTATTAGCTTTTCCCCTCCCAGAGCTCCTTCCCTGGATATAAGCCAAAGCCACATCTGATCAGGCCTCTGGATTCGGGCAGTGGGACACAGCTCATGACTCAAGCTAGGTCTGGGGCAGGACTACAGAAAAAAGACTGAATAAAGCCTTGGTTTTATTCCCTGGATCAAGCACAGGACTTCCTTCCTCTGCTGCCGATGAGCTCTCGCTCTCTCATGCTAAGGGAAAGGTTCTCAACCACCTCCTTGGTTTTAGGACCCTGAGGAAACTCCTTCCAACTGCAGCTTGTCTCACTAGCCTAGGTGAAAAGGAGCAAGAGAGCTCCGTAAGAGAGACAAGCCACAACCACACAACAGAGCTTCTGTCCTTATGAGAATTCTCAGGAAGCCACAGATGGCTTGAAGTCTAGGGGTGCAAGTCCAATTGAGTGCTGTCAAGGTCATGGTGATGACAGAGAAGCTGGCTTTTGGTTGATGATTTGAGATCCTTTACTGTTTGCTGAGTTAGAGATGTTGTTTTTAGTCTTCAGTTTTGCTGTGACTCATTGTTTTTAGGGGCCTTTTGAGTTAGGTTGTCCTGGTTTGAAAGACAGGTATCTGCCAGGGAGAGGCAGGGCCTCTCTAGGAATGGGGAATTCCAATCCCTTCCCTCTAAGTTATTATAATTTAGAAGAATAAAGAGGCTTTTCAGTCAGAGCTATGGCGAAAGGAATAACAGCTCTTTACTAGTAAATATAACAGGACAAACAAACAACAACTACAGCAATAATAATAATAAACAGAACCCTCAAGAACCTTGAGGGGCTTTGTTTCACAAGCCCGGGGCAGTCTGATCTCTTGGGATCCCAAGAGCACCAAGCCAAAACGATGAAAACTCGCAGCTGATAGCTGGAAATGGTAGTTTGTCTCTGCAGGCAGGAGGGTGTCCCGGCAGGCAAAGTGAGCAGTGCTGAGGAAGTTGTGGCGGCTGGACCAGGGCTGACCAAATCCAGCAGGGCAGGCAAAGAGCTCTGAAATCCCGGGTGCTCCAGCAGACGAAATGGACTGGACTCCTCTGCCAACTGCGGACTTCACGCAGCTAGCCCTTACTCGACCATCCTCCCCGGAAAACCAAGCAGCCAGAAAAACCCACCACCCTCAGCTCCCGGGTGCCTTTCCCTCCCCCGCCTAAACTACGTGGTCCACTTCTTTTGTACGGGGCAAGCACCCTTTTAAGCATCAGTATTTAGTCTCCTAGCAACTTATGGGGGGAAATATTCCATAGGAAAACTTAACCCCCAACAATATGACATTTCAGTAACTAGGGAAAACAAGATACTGTAAGGATAGAACATAGGATGTATAGCCATTTATTGATTTAGCAAGAGTAGAAAAGAGATTTGGAAGTCTTTTGTACTTTTTTTGCTTTGTGATGAAATCTTCAAATTCACATGAAAAATATGACTGGTATAAGAGGAACTTAACTTTATGTGTTGTAGTTCTACCTTTAGGTATTATGTTGCAGGTTTCTTCTTATCTAAAAATAACATAAAGTATAATACCTATTTTATTTTAAAATTCACAAAGGTATGAAGAAGCAACATTCTATATTGCATACTATATGAAAAAGTTACTTTTAATTCCAGACAAAAAACAACTGGGCATCCAATTTATCAATGTGAAAAAGACTTTACAATTTTCATTCAAACAGCTGGTTAAGTTGTTAGTAAATTATTCAACAGGGCAAATTAAGGAAATAGATGTTTAGAAGACAATTATGTTTAGGACACTTTCTAATCTTAGCATACTACATTGGCAGTAGATTAAGGAACATTACATACCTACAAGTAAATGGCGATCATAAAGTAAGTATATTTTGGAATGTGGATTGATTGCACTAAGAAAATATATGGAAAAATCTTTCCCTTAACATGTCACAAGGCAGAGAAAAAATAGCCTCTGAAGAAGATCAGAAGAGGTGGGTCTAAAAGCAGTAAAATATATATAACCTAGTGGAATAAGAATATCCCAAGCAAACCAAGAAAAAGACTAATATAAGGGAAGCTGGAAAAATAGAATGTTGTACAAATCAGAAAAAGTAACAAGATAAATTATTTCAGAATTTACCTAGCATACTAAAAAGAAATACATTGGCATCATCCAGTGTAAATACTGGTAAATCACCTGTAATATGTAGGAAGTAAACCCAAGAAAGAAATTAGAACTCTAAAAAAGAATCAGAGCATTGTGTCTCAACTCTTCAATCAATGCAACATTAACTTTCTGATTACTGAAAGCCTGATTTTTTTTGGTTAAATTAAACTTTGAAATGAGCAGTGCCAAATCAGTAGAAAAAGTGGAATAATTCCAGGACTCTTTAGAATGCCTTCAACTACTGAAATAGGCAATATTTAAGAATTTGATTTACAAAATCTTGACAGTAAAAGGTCTGGTCACTTTAGATAAATTTCAAACTGCAGATGCTACTTAGAAAGTATAGGATTTTAATTCTGGATTATTTAATATAGTATTTTATTCAAATTAGGAACAGTTGGTGAATAAACATAGGCATTTCTAAAATGAAGAGAATGATCGCCATTTTCAGTTTACATATAGTCACTTTTGCCAGTTTCATACATAAATAGTCCTAATGGATAGTGAACTGAAATAAAAGTTCATTAGAAGATGATACAACTCCATATCCTAATCCATAGTTCTAAAAATAGGATTTTGTTTCCTCAGTATAACCACAAGTCACACAATGCTATATTTTAAGAACCAGTTCTTTCAGAATCAGTGAGGAGCTCTGGCCTTGTTCACTGTGCAGCAGAAGATATTTCTTAAATTGTCAAAGACTTCAGTAATCTCTCCATTCAGTGCTACCAGACTTCTTATGGATGACCCATGAGTCACTGCAGCCCTTGTGTTCACTCCAGTTATTGTCAAGAATTGACATTATTCCTCAGATAATCACCATCTTCTCTGGCCACCAATTTAAGCCCTAAACTCAGTAGGCCTGGGCCTCTTTGAGTGGATATCAGCTTATTTACAGCCAGCCTTCACAGGATGGATTCTGGCACTAGGCTGCCTTCAAGGATTGTGTCTTCAGGCTATTTAACTTCTAGAGAGTAGTGTTAGTGCTGTCCCTTTTGATGAAGAGCAAAACCAAAATAATTCTTTATTAAAGCAAGTTGTTTTGAGCTAATGACACCAAGAGGGACATCTTAAAAATAGCTTACATGGGGGAACTTTTCTAAGTGTTGTCTCCAGTAAGATGGACATCCCAACTAAGAAGCAATCAAATTCTTGACAAGGTTGGTAATTTGATTATAATTGAATAGCTTTTCAGTATTCTTTAATTCTTCAGGTATGTCTCTGCCTATGAAGAAATATACAGGATGATTCTGCAAATGCAGATATTGGCTTGTTCTGTTTGAATAATCCCAAAACCCAGCAACTGTTCAGTTGCTCAGATTTCCTTCATGAACTTAAAGGTCATGCTCTTGTATAAAACCAAATAAATGTCAAAGTGTTAATGAGTTTTCTCCGTGATTATGGTCAAATCATTAATCTCGTATGAGTCCTGTGTAAAGGGCATCAGGAATACCCTGTGTTAAAGAAGCTCATGAAATTATGTGTTAAAGAATGCTCAGTGGTTAGAGAACCCTGGTATGTTCAAAACCTCATTCAGACTAACGTGGCATCTGATTTGTTGGCTGTCTTGTGCATATTCATATAGATGCAAAAAATATTTTCTCCTGATGACTTTCATTTACCTGAGTGAAAGTCTAAAGCTGTATAGTATTCAACATCTGAGGTTTTAAAAGCAGGGCTGAAAAATGTCCTGAGGAAACTTTGTCTGGCCTCACAGTTGATTAAGCTGGAGTTTGACCTAGAAACATCTTTAGACCCTTTCCAAGCTTATCTTTTGATACCATCACCCTAAGATATTTGTTGATACCGGGTGGATTATCGTCAGTTCTCTGGTGAGTCAACCTCACCTTAGTGCCAGGTGTCCATTCTTTTTCACTCACCCTCCTCAACTGGACAGGAGCAGAAAATATGATGAAACTCCAATAGGTCAAGGTATGAACAGGGACACCTTTTAGCAATTAGTGTCATGCGCAAAACAGACTTGACTTGGGGCATTTAAATTTCATCATTTGCCAATTAAAAATAGAGTAGCATGATGAGAAACAAAGACAAAACCTGAAAGCCCTGTCTGACTTCTTCCCAGGCTCAACTGCTCTCCTTCAGTTCAACACTTCTATTTCCTTCTATCTCCAGCAGTGCAGGGATATGAGGAATTAGGAGCTGGGGTCAGTCCATAGCAGGTCTTTCGTGCTTCTCCTTCTTCCTCGCTTTTCTGCTGCTCCAGCGTGTCCCTCCTAGGGGATACAGGCCTTCATGAACTGCTCCAGTGTGGGTCCTTGCTGCAGGATGCAGATCTTCACTACTACTCTTCCCTTTCCACTGTCCCTAGATGACTTCATGATGCTTGTATCACCAGTTTCCTGTTCTGTTTACGTTGGATTTTGTGTTGTTGTACCTTTAAAACTGGTTCTGAGAGTGAAGCAGGAAGAAAGAGAAGCACCGAGTTTTTCAGAAACTGCACTCATTCCTCCACATTCTGCTCCTGGACTGTGTTGTCTGCAGCATGGTTTTAGTTGGTTTTAGCTAGCTGGGGTAGAGAAGTTCCCTGGACTGCTTTTTTTTTTTTTTTTTTTTTTTTTTTTTTTAAATTTTTTTTTTTTTTTTTTCCTTCGAACAGTTTAAACCTGTCTTGGACTGAAAAACCCAGAAAAAACACCCGGATCTTACGCTTGTGGCCCACTGGGGCTCCGGATGGCATTTTCCAGTGCCAGAGGGACTGATAAGAGACTGAGTGAGCCAAGCTACACTCCAGAACAAGGACTTTCTGAGTTTTGCCATCTCTTCAAACAGCAAGAGGTTTTATTGTTTTGTATTATTCATTTTTTATGCTTGTGGATACTTTGCTAGTTAAATAAATAGTTTTTTTCCACTTTTCTCGATGGGAATATTTTCCTGAACCAGTTGGGGAGGGGCTGCTTGAATTTGCTATTCTGGATGGACCCTATTCGGAGGTTTTCTCCCAAATTTGCCCTAAACCAGGACATCCATGGGGTCAGTTCTTCAGGAACAGGTTGCTTCCGTTTGGGTCCCCCACAGGGTCACAATCCTGCCACCAAACCTGCTCCAGTGTGGGCTACCCTCCACTGGCAACAGGCCCTCTGGAGTGGGCTTTCTGTGGGCTGCAGTTTCTTTCCTGGGACCTTCTGCATCATCTCTGTGGGTTCATCTACGGATACAGTTTATACATTGGTACAGCCAATCCACAGGCTGCAGGGGCACAGCTGCCACACCATGGTCTCCTCCAAGGTGAGCAGAGGAATCAGCTCTGGCACTGGAGCACCTCCTACCCCTCCTTTTGCACTGACCTTGGGGTCTGCAGGGCTGTTCCTCAGATTTTTCTCAGTCCTCTCTCAAAGTTATTGTGCAGTGCTTTTCTATGTTGTTAAATGTGTTATTACAGAGTCACCACCATTTTGGCTGAGGGATTGGCTGCGCACCACAATGGGTCTGACGTGGGTCCATGTGTGAGGCTGATCCATCCACCTTCCCTTTCTAGTGGCCATTCCTGCAGCACATCCAGCAAGAACCTGGACACTTGTACCTGATACAAATTCTGCTCAACAGCATTCTAAACTTTGTTGCTCCACGTGGAGGCCCAGAGGCCTACCACCAAGGTGTTTATACTTAAACCCTGGAAGGGCTGAGGCGAAAAGAGAGAAACAGCCCTCTATGTTAGGATGAAAAGAGCCTCTCTCCCATGGGCCTTTGCAGTAACATGATAATGTCTTGTAGATTCTGTTATTCTATTGGTTTGTTAAGTTGGTATCACCCCTGTTTACTATTTATGTACCCTTCCTAGAACGTTCTTCCTTCTTTCAATCCTCATTGGCTCAGTTTTGCTGCACAGTTCCACCCCTGTTGTTCTATCAGTTTTCCTGGTTCTTAACCACTCCTCTGCACCACTTTCCCCTATCCCTACTGGACCTGGACCCTCAAATACACCCTTCTTGTCCTGTATTTAACCCTGTGCCCTCAGCCCAAATCTGTTCTCATCCCTGAACCCCTCTGAGGCTGTACCCTGTTCCTGAATAAACAGTTCTCAGATTATCATATGAGGTCCCGTCCCTTTGCCTTTATCATCAGTTACTCTTAGCAGTGTGCTCTGGGCTTAGAAAGTGTGCAGTGCTTTTTTTGCTCTCAAGGCCATGTTGTTGCACACTGCAACAGCTCCAAGGGCAGAAGGATCGCACAGGAAGGAACAAGAAGTCAGTGAATTTTTTTACATTATTTCCCAAAATGAGATCCTTGTCCTGAAATGTCATGCTGATTCCAAGCCGAGTATGATTTCTTTGAAAGCTTCAAAATAGTAGATGAAACAATCAATTTAGAAGACTGAAGTGTTTTTTGGAAAAGGTCTAAATTGTTTCAGTCACCTATCTGCCAATCCTTATATCTTTTACAAAAAGCCTTGGATCACTATGATTAGTATACAGTCAATATTGCCATCTGGTTTTCTTTATACCTCTGTTGAGAGAGCAGTATAAATAAAAGATTTCTACTTATTTTTTTGATGGTACAGACAGCAGCAAACAGAAATACAACATTAATTTTTAACTGGTAAACTTAGTAGCATTATCATTTGTACAAACTTATCTATAAATATGCAAGGAATGGTGCAGAACTCAGCTATAACCATCAGTTAGATTAATAGACTTCAAAGTGTAAATACATAGCCATTCAATGTGGTATTTCAGGTATGCTGTTCTGGCAATGAATTAAGATCCTAGGAATGCAGACCCTATCAAAACAGCATGAACATGATGTAAAATACATGTACAAGCAAATTAAAAATTCATCATGGTCATTCAGTGCTAGCAACAGTGGAAATTATCAGTTGACTTGGTATTATGAATATGGAACACTGTAAGTTTGTAAAGAAAAAGCATTTCTGTAGATACATTAATAGAGAAGGAATGGCTTAATCTCATTGATCTTCTCTTCACAAATGCTTAATAACCTTGGAGCACTGCTTTATCAGTCTGTGGCAATCTGTGCTATTTTGTAATGTGATGGGTTTGAGAATATGCATATATTAGAATAGTACTGCATTTTGCATGCTGTGTAAGCTGTAACATTCCTACTTTTGTGTCCAGAAAATAAATTAATGTCCACAGTGTAATCAATTTGTACGTAGTATTTAGTGTGCTAAAAAGGGATGTACACTTTGATTTATTCAGGATCACCTATGAACATCTAATGTGGGACACATTATTCTCCAAGACTGACAAAATCCCGTTTTTATTTTCAAGGCATATAAATGCATTTGACTTCATGAGAAATTGCTTCATTTTTTAGGTTCAGCTGCAGGGGAAAAAAACCTCCCCACACTGAACCCCCCCCCCCAAACATATTATATGACCAACCTAGAACATTCCTTGCTGTTTAACCCATGTGCTTAGGAGGAGTTACAGTGAGTCAGGTTACCAGTTCCCAGCTGGAACCAGAAGCTACCAGAAGCTCACCTTTAAAAATTGTGTTTTACTGCACTGCAAGGTAGGAAGCCAGGCCATGAGTTCCGCTTGGGTTCTTGAAGAGCAAAGAAGGTCTGTGGAAGCAGATGAAGGGGAGGAACACCCATGGTGCTTAGACCACATTCCTGTCACCTTCAAGGCAAAATGTTACATTTGAGGATAAGAACTTTGCAAGCAGCATTTGCACTTCAATTCCATCAAAGTTGTTCACATTTTCATGACGTCATCTGATACTCTCTTTCTGTTCCTGTTTGGCAGGCTGAGCTCCTACAGAAGCAATTCCTGATTAGAGCATTTTTATCATACTTTCATCCTCTTTCTCTTTTTCAGTTTATATGCTCTTTTCCTCCACTTTTCCTTTTATTTCTCTCTTCTTTGATGTGCCTCTCATAGCTGCTTTTATCTTCCTAGCTTTCACTTCTGTGTGGTATACTTACTTTTCAGTTCTTTACATCCCAGCAACAAACAGATGTTCTTTCTCCTCCTCCTCCTCTTTCTCCTGCACTTTCCTTGTATACACCCCTCTCCTCCCCCTCTCCTATGCTGGAAATTGAGTTTTTCCTTTTTTGTTTCAGCCAGCTGAATGTTAGCACAGTCAAGTAATTTGAACTTAGAAGTGGGGTGGCAGTAAATTAGACTGTTATACAGACTGATGAGGAGGAGAAGGTATAGTTGTACTGTTAAAGCTTCTGTCAAACATATACTATGAGAATATGAAAGGCAGCAGTACCAGGACTTCAAAAATGCTCTGAACCTCTTATTTATCTCATCAATTTCTTTGAAAAACACTGGGTGCTGATAATTTTTATTCTGAATGCAAGATGAGTTCTGTAATTTTCTTGCTTTATTAAGGGACTTCCTGTCCCATGTGGGCCCGATTTATTTATTTATTTTTTAAAAGATCTCTTAAGGAGAGAACCAAAGGCTAAAAAAAGATACACACAGAAACATGTCAGTCAAGTGTAACCACCTTTGAAACTCCCAGAAAAGGGGAAGACTTTCCAGATTGTCCTGTTTTGCAGCCTGACTTAGAAATTCCAGAAAATATGCTTTATCAGAGTGAGTTTGTGGCTTCTGCAGCAAGAAATATCCCCCATATTGAAGGGAATGTGATAAACACAAAATCAATTAGTCAGTTTAGTGGCTCTGACTGACTTTGAACTCGAGCAATCTCTCTGCAGGCTCAGCATAACTCAGAATCAGAGGCTGATGCTGGAGCTTGAGGGAATCCTTCTCATCCATCTGCTACCAAAAGGAAACTTGAAAGGAAGACACAGCAGGCCACATATGACATGCTTTATTCTGTGTCTTCTCATATTAATTATCTGAGTTTACAAGATATGTGACAACCTGGTTATTTCCTTAATCAGTTGCAGGGAGCTAGGTAAATCTCTGCTTTTGAAATCAACATAGATAAGTGTAGTAATTGAAAAAAAGATTTATTTCTTCCAGTTCTCTGCAGTATCCCATCACCACCCTCTCATCATAGCTCAAAACAGGTGATGTTCTCTAGACAGTAACTGCATTTTCTGCTTTCAAGGTTCAGCTAAAGAGCACTGTTTATCCAGAAAGGGCAATTCTTCACACAAATTGGATGAGAAAATCTCTAGATTTTCAGATTGTCCAAAACTTGAATGTTGCTGCATACTACAGCTGATACTATATTAGTATACGTCTCATTATAGTAAAAATTGAGATTAGCTACATGAGAATGATAGGTTTAAATTAGAAACTGTTTAGGGTTAGCATTGAAGATCTCAATTGAGAATGTGGCTGTAATATCCAAACATCAGAAGAGAGAATAAATTAAGATCTAATAACGGTTAAAAAAAAAACAAAAAAACAAAAAAACAAACAACCCCTGAATTTATAAAAATTAAGGCTCACAGTAGTAAGTTTATTAAACATAATAGTAGTCACCTGTTTTCTCCATCAGAACTTCGCATGGATGACTTGTATATATAAGCATTTTGTTTTATGTGTGGGATATGCTTCCTATATAAAATGTATTAATTGACATCTGTGTCATTCTTTACAAGGTCTTGACTGGTTGCCTCCCTGATCTGGCTTGGCATTCCGGCTTGGGGGAATCCTCTCATCCTGTGTTTGCCTTGCCTAGGTCATTGCTTAGTTTTAATGTGTCCCTGGGTTTATTGCCATGGCATTTGTACACGTCTGTCTAACTAATCTCAGTGGACCAGAATTGAGAATCTCCAGAACTTGCATCCAGAAAGTGGCAGAGAGGAAAAGAAGAGATGATCGTTACAAACAAACCTGGTTTCTGTTATGTTTGAAGAATGGGGGGCACAAAAGGCAGCAGATTGATTACCTGAGTCCTGTCATTTGACAGCCAGCATGGCCAGCCTGTCTTTGGGATAACATGTCCTTCACAAAGTGTATTCGGAGCAACTGTTTTATACAAGAATATCAGAGTATATCTGGTGCCTTGGAACAAGCATAGCACCAGCTCCTTGAGATGTAGGTTTTGACTTACCATTTTTCATTGTCTTACCCAAAGATGCATGTCTGGAGCTATTCTAATGGGATAGGAAAAAGTGTAGTAATTTGGAGACAATAATCTTTTTGTGCTTAAGCATAGATCTACTCTGTTGTGCTTTATTAAGAAAAGTGACAGTGTGTCCACTAGGTAGTAATCTTTGAAAAACTCTTCTTTGTAGGAAGATCATCTCCGAAACATCCACAGTCCTTCATAGCCTCTGTTGTTTTTTTCATAGCCTCTGTTGTTTTTCTGCAGACTAGGGCTACAAGGTGCCGGTTTAAATTGCAAGAGCACAACTTGAAGTTGTGAAGAGAATGTTGGTTTTCTTTCCTATTGGTAAGTTAGTTTGTTACATCTTGGCAGCAAATTACCTCACTATTAGAACTTAAGTAAGTTGTGCCGAGGAAGCTAAGCTCAAGCAAAATAAAACAGGATCATCTGGTTCTTCTTTGCATAGGGGTAGCTTGTCAAAATCTTCACAGACACTTTGTAAAACCACATCACACACAAAATGAGGTTCAATAAACAGTAGCTAAAATGATTTTTTTTTTCTTGCTTTGATAAAAATGTACAGATTTTTCAGTTTCTAATTTTAGCTCTATAGTTTACAATAAATATACTGAAAGGTTTATTTTATATTTTTGGGGGGTGGAGGACTTACAGTTAATGTCATGTTTTCTTATTAAAAATCAGCAAATGAGAGATGTTTATTATTTTCTTGATTGTTAAGCATGTGTCTGCAGTGTTGCAATCTTCTGGGGTCTTGTTAAAAGTGTGAAGAAAATGAAGACCTGATTGTCACTCAGTCCTATGTCAGTACAGAGGACCTCAAGGTATTTACTGCTATAGAATCACTAATAAATGTAATCAGCTGTTCAAGTTTACTTTGCAACCTTCTAAAATTGTTTTGTTTTGTTTTGTTTGCTTGTGTGGCTCTTTCATGTTATCCTTGTGCTGTATATCTGAACTTTGGCCTTTCTGTAACATTTCTTGTAATTAAGTGGTCTTAACTGGCATGTCTACTTTAAGGATTCTAAATGTATTTTGTAGAGCAAGTTTTATATTTCCTGCAAAAATTTTGACAAAAATGTCAGAATTTTTGCAGGAAATATAAAACTGCTGAATATCTGAATAAATTTATTTTCACAGTGTTTTTACCATAGATTCTAATGGTGCAGTGGGTGCATACATGTCTAATGTGTAGTAGTAACACAGAATCCAGACAAATCAGTAGTTGACAGTGTTGTAAGTAAAGCCTTTCATTAGTGAAATGAGAAATGTCAATTCATGCACCATTGTAACAAGCTTTTGCCTTTGAATACTGTAAAATGCTATGTGGAAAGTATTCTTTTTCCATGCCTGCTTTGATCCTCTTTTTGGGTAGAAGAACCACAAATAAGTAGAGTTTTTAATGGCATGTTGAAGCCCCGGAGAACCCCTGTCCAGGGTTGAGGACAGGTGTGTCTGGGCAGGTGGGCAGTGCCAAATGAGAGTAGTGAAGTGCTGCTGAGAGAATTGTACCTTATTTTTCCTTTCCTTTCCTGTAAAGACCAGAGACCCTGCTGGACAATAACTATTAAACAGTTGTCTCAGTAATATTTTTTTCTTTAATGGAAGATGCATTTGGGGTTGTACATGTAACCCAGTGTTTCTCTGTGTCTTCATTTTAATCTTCTTGCATTAGACCTCAGTGCTTTTTCTCTGCTCATTGATTGAGCAGGGAACTGAGTCCAGGAGACATGTAATGAAAGATGAAGACCTTGCTTTGTGCCTCCCTTAAACTTTTCCCTCATTCCCTGGAAGCCTACATGGATAAGATGCAGGAATTGCATCCCTACATATCAATGGTAACAGCTGAAACAAGTAATCATAACTCTTACTATATGATTAACTTCCTGACTTCCAGACAGCAAATGTTTGTGAGCAAAACTGTGTAAAAATTAGGGAGAAAGCAGATATGCCACCTTGTGTCATTTGAGCAGTCTAATTGCTGGTATGTTAGAATATGGATATAGGTCACTTCATGTATAGGAGTCCTTGAGGTGTCATTGTGGTGCCTTGCTTAAACAATCTCATTAAAAATACTGCATTACAGCTAAAATGGAATATTTTAATAAGGGTGTACTGGATCACAGAGGCTGCAGTCTGTTCTACTGGCTACTTCATCAAACAGGCAATAGACAAAAATGCTTTTATGCCCAGGTCCTGTACTTACACACCTGAATGAAACATGTCCATAAGTGTTTGTGTGGTGAGAGCTTACCTCAACAAGTTTCCCTCTGCAGTGCTTGACCTGTGTTTTTTCTTTTAGAGACAAGTAAAAAGGAGCTGTTTCCAAATGGATTTGGAAAACATCTCAGGATCTTCACAAGTTGTGAGCTGGTCTTGGAACTTGAAATACTGAGTCAGGGCTGGTCCTCTGTAACATGGAGCTCCAAGGAAAGACTGGGCCCTATGTTTTTGCTCCCTGATTTTGCCCCCTGATTTTGATTTCCCAAGGTTTTCAGTGCTCATACTGGTTCATAGTATTGGCCCCATCTATTCCATCCCCTCTTCCTCTGCTCCCCTGGCTGATTTTCTCACTTCTTAAGTTCAGAATTCCCTCCCAGGTTTTTGCCTCAAGTAGCAGGTTCTGGTACTGCTATTTTATCAAGTGTTTAGCTGTTGGCAGTAGCTGGCTAGGAGACAAGTTCATGAGTTAACTTCTCTGTGCTCTGAACACTGGTATTAGCTCAATATGACTGCATATTTTGTATTTTCCCCATGGACCAATCAGCTAATGTGCAGCAGCACAAAATGGATTTTCAAAAAAGAAGACATGAAATAATTCACTTGGATAGCTTATAAGCAACATATAACCCAGAGTAGTATTGATGAAACTGCTCAGCTTTGGGATTCTGCTCAGCTATATTAACACTTAAAATTATAATTAAAGATTTTGAAGCAGATTTGAGTTGATTGAGCCCTCCTTCTCACCTGATTATCCAGTGATTTACACATCTATAATGACTTCGACTGATTTAGGGGGTAATTTATGTCCCAATGTGCATGATATATGGATCTAAATAGACTGAAGAGAGGGGAAAAGAACCATCTGTTCTCTAGAAAATTGTCTGCTGTTAGAGGGGCTCAAGAACTGTTTCAAATTTTTTCTGTGCTTTCTGGAGGGCATTCTCATAGGGTACATACTGCCCAGGAAAAAAGGTTAGGAATTTGAATTTTTAAACTTTGGCTAGTCTTCATAAGTCTTTCTAGGTCTTTCAAAAGGCTTTATTTTTATGAATGTATATAGTGGGTTTTGTCCCAGTCTTCCCAGTGCTCATGGAGTATTGTTTTTGCAGCTACAGGGTGGATATGGAGATTCTAACACCATGGTCGAAGTTCAAACATGCAAATGAGAGGGATATTTCTTAGGAGCAGCAGGGTTATATTTCAGACAGGTGTTTAAAAGCAGACTTACCTACATACCTAGCAAGGTTTGTCAACATAATTTCCTTGTGCCCCTCTCTTATGTCCCATGAACAAGTTAATGACCATAAGAAAAACACTTCTGCATGTTCTTAAATTCACACATGTGAACTTCTTCAATAAGACTCATACCTACAGATTTACATAAATGCACAGGCATTTATGGGATCAGGGCTTAACTTGTGTGATCCCTCTTCAGCCTGGGAGGGAAAAATCCTGGAGTATAGGTATGTGCAGCAATGAAAGTGCATAAACTATACACAGCAACTGTAAAGGCAGTTGGAGGTTCTCTCGTGTTCCTCCTTTTCTTTGTTGGTAGGGTTTTGGTTTCAACTTTTAAAATTGGTTTTATAAAATCTATTTATTTGTTTTTAACACCACAGAGCTTTGTAAATTGAACATACCTGTAGCAAGCTCAGTACTTAACAGCATGACGGAGAATAGACTTCCGACCTCGGGCACTTTAGAAAATTTAATCTCTGCTGGACCCTTCACTGGTGATGTCTCCGGAAGCGCTTCTTTGTCGAGTGCAGAGACAAAACCCACTCCCAGACCTGACGCCCGCCGGAGCGGAGCCAGCGTAGCACGCAAGGTCAGTGCTGCCGCGGAGACCGGAGCCGCGGCCGCCGGGACGGGCAGCGGTGCCCGACGGGGACAATGGAGGGGCGCGGGCGGGGACAGGGATCATCGCCTCCGCCCCATGGCAGAGGGCAGCGAGGGCCCGTCCCGGGACCTGGAAAGCCGTTGAGGTCCGATGCGACGATGCGGCACGGTGCCGGTGCTGAGCAAGTGCCGTCCGCCTCTCTCCGCCCCAAAGGCGACCCGAGGGAGCCCTGCCCGGCGGCCGGCAGGAGGCGGCTGGCGCTGCCTGGTCGATGGGTCTCTTTTCTCTCCATCCCTCCGCCCCCGCCGGGGAGGAGACGAGCGCTGACGGCGCCCCCCGGCACAGCCGCAGGCAGCCGGAGGAGGCAGCCTCGCGCCGGTCGGGTACTGTCACCGCCCCGCTCCGCCCACAGGGTCCGCGGCCGGAGGTAACGTGCTGGCCGGGCGGGGGTCACCCCCACGCCCCGAATGCGGCGGTGGAGAGCATTCCTCCGGCCTCGCTCCTGCACACGAAGGGGAGGCGCGGAATATTGCGTGGACGGGGTGGGTGGGCGGATCGGTATTTCCCCGGGGCGGTAGCGGTGGGGGAGCTGCCGTGACAGCCGGGCGCGGGCGAAGGGTGTGCTCTGAGATCCTTTCTAAAAAGTCTCCGGTCTTTTCCTCTCCTTTCCCGCAGAGAGAGCCCGGCCGCCCCGTCCAGGCTGTTCCGCGGGATGGCGGCGGGCCCCCCCTCAGGGCTGGGCGCTGCGCCCTAGCAGCCGCCGGGCTACATCCGCGCTGCCGGGGCCCGGAGCCGGGCGCAGCCCAGACCCGGCTGTGCCTCATCCCGTCTCCTCCGCGCCCTGGGACTCTTTTCGCCTCCCCGCCCCGTTCCCGGCCATCGCAGCAGGCATGGGCTGTTTCTGCGCGGTCCCAGAGGAATTTTACTGCGAAGTTTTGCTCCTGGACGAGTCTAAACTGACCCTGACCACACAGCAGCAGGGCATCAAGGTAAGGACGCTGGCGGGGCTGCGGAGTGCGATGTGGGAGAGCCCGTGGGGCTGCCCGGCGGCGGCTGCCTCCCGACTGCGCTATAGTAGCCAGGAAGGGAGCGGCGGCCGGGAAGAGGGGTTTCGGAAGGCGACGGAATAACGTCGTAACTTTGCTTACGGGCGCGCAAAGGACAGATGGATCAGGGTGACGGGCGCCGGTGGGGCAAACGTGGCTCTGGGTGGCTTCACATCGAGATAGCGACTTAAAGCGAGCAGGTGCCGACCACTCCGTGGCACTCGGGACGCTCGGCGCAGAGGTATTGTTCTGTACCTGCCACAGCAAAAAAGAAAAAGGCGGCTCTGTGCACAGGGTGTTGCCCACCCGTGTTTAGTCACTTCTCGCCCTCTCTGCTTTGGGCCCTGCCCACCCTGGGACGCGCTCTCCCGGGAAAAGGCCGGCGGCAGCGGTGCGGAGCAGGCACGCAGTAGCTCCCGAGCGCAGGGGTGAAGGTCCAGCCGCGTCCCCAGCCCGGTGTCCCGTCGCCCGGCCGGTGGGAACAGCTCCTGCGCCGCTGCAGCATGCTCGGCGCGGATGAGCTCTTCAAAGGAGTCATCTGCCAAGCGCTAATGAGCCCTGACAGAGCATGTGAAAACTGAGATTTTTCTAAAGACCCTTAACTTGGTCTTGTTTGGTTAAGCCTGGTGACAGCTGATGGCATGTTACAAACACTTGAAGTTTTGTTCGTAGCGCCAGGAACGTGAATTTATTAGCAATGTAAGAACGTGGTTTCAGTGTTGGATCAGGGAAAAAAAAATTTAATCCTTGTAAAATTTATTGTTGGAAAGGGCTGATGAATTTTACCTAAAACATCCAAAGAATAAAAGTCTGTATGCCTTTATGGTTTAGCTTGAATGATTGAAGCTTGGTGAAGCAACTGCAGAAAGGAGAATCTGAAGCAGGGTAGTGGGGAGAGAGAGTTTGCATTTAACAATATATTTTCAGCTGTGGTGTTTCCAGGTCTACATGTATTCAGAATTTCCAAGCTTTGCTGTGTCAACTGCCTACAGATAGGCTTATAAATCCAAGCTTAGCACAGAGGAGTAAGCAAATCATCGTCATGCTGGAATTCAGTACCTGTGTAGTATAGTCCAAGTTTGGCACTTTGAAGTCTAAGTTTCAGACACTTCTGAAAAACCTTAACTTTCTATGTGCAGATGTGGGTGCATGCATAATGCATGCATATGTGCAGAAAATGTGCGGTTGCAGAAAGGTGTTAAAAGAATAAGCTGCAAGATTTGGTTAGTCTAATGAATCTAAAGCCTGAAAGTGAAGGGTTTGTGCAGTGTCTAAGAAAAATTAATGTCCCATGGGAAAGAAAGGGTCTGAAGATAAAACTTCTTTCCAAGAATGCATGACTTGCAGTGTTGGGAACTGTCTAGTTTGACATGAGGGTGTGGTTTCCTGCTATTCCTAGTGTGATCTGAATGTGGTATAATGCTGAATATTTCATCCCTTCCGCATGCTCCTTCTCTGTCTTGAACCTAACCACAGAGCAGTCACGGAATCAGTTGGAACAGTGGTGGATCTGACAAGAAAAGTAGTAGTTCGTTAACATTTTGGCATAGGCACTTGCACTGCAGAGTGGGAAACCTTAGGGAAGGGAGAATCTCCCTTTTTGTAGCAGCATGTTTTCCGTGTTTTCTTTTTCCTTCTTTTATTTTAAGATTAAGTTTGTACATGGTGAAGCCAAATGCCAGTGCTGTAGCTCCGCAAGCCTTTGAAAACTCAAAGGGAGGATCTGCAGAGCTCACTCCTAGCCAGTGGTTTCTGCCATGGTGCCCACCCTTGCCCGTATACCTGCACGAGTGTTTGTGCAGCTGTGCATGAAGAGCAGCTCCTGTCCAGCTGAAGGTTGCCTTTTATTGGATGAGCCTTCAGCTCTGTGCGCTGGTCCACTTCACAGCTGGAGGATGGCAGAAATGGCTTTTTCAACTCACTCCTGGCTTCTGTAAATTTAAACTGCTCAGGGGACATTCATGTTGTTATTCTACAACTTTCCAGGGATGTTGTATTATTAATTCGTAGTCAAACAGCACATAAAATTTATCATATTCTGTCATGTTTTGTCATTTGGCACTTTATCCTTGAAATTCAAATGTTTTATTTTGAATATTTTTAAATTTACTCATGTAAATGCAGAGACTTGTAATTTTTTTTTACTATTATTTTTTACTTTTTTATTTCTTTTCATTTGGCGTTTCAGCTTTGGCACCTAGGTGTAGTTTGTAAAAGTTCATATGTGTTTTATTTTAAAACAAACATTTCATTAGAACCACAGATTCTGGATGGGATGTTCCTTTTGTCATTTTCACTTTTAATTTGGTTCAGAGTTACATGCGAAACAAGCTTTTGGTACTCTTTCACAGATCTTCAATTGTTAGAGGAGCAGGGTTTTTAAATGGTTTTACAAGCTACTTTGTTCCCGTTTTCGCCCAAGAAGTTGCATGTCTGTTAGAAATAAAAACCACAGCTCAACAGCTCTTTTGCTATCTATGTACTTGCTTGATATTAATGGATATAATCCTACTTGCTTTGAAGGGTGAAAGGTGGTGGCCTGTAGGAATCTGAGGCAAGTTTGTTTCTTCACGGAATTGAATATGAAGTGGATACTTGCTTCCAGAGAGTTTTGCAGATGCATTGCTTAGTTTGTATAGTGGTCATTTCTGCCTTGTTGTGCTTGGCATAACTCTACTGATCAGAACATGACCTTTTTAATGACAATTTCACTGATGCATTCTTCATACTACAGTGGGCTTCAAATTGTACTTACATTGAAACAATTAGCAGAGGTGACAAAACTGAGACTTTGAATGCCATTTCTCTCTGGACTCCAAAGGACTTGTTAGGGAAAGGAAAGGATTTGTTTTCTTCTGGCTCCCAGGTGGGGAAGCTGAGATGGAAAGAGGTCAAGCAGCCTTTCCAAGGTCGTACAACAAGGAAACAACTTCCCTTCCCTATTGGGCTGATAGCGACTGACCATTCTGCCATGGGCCATGCTGTCTGGAGGGCTTTGTGAGGATCGCTTCATCATAGTTCCTCAAACTAACTTTTGCTTCTCAGTCTTTTTTTTTTTTTTTTTTTTTACCATGATCAGCGCTGCATTGCTGTTCTCCCTTTCTGCCTTTGTGGTTCAAGGTTAGAGCACTATGCTCTATGACAGTGTGGAAGCTGGTTCTCTAGCACGAAGGCTTACAGGAGGCTAATAAGAGTTCATTAATCAGGAAAGGCCACCAGGTATCTCATAATCTAAATTTCTGTAGTACCTTATAGTACATTAACAGAAATATTCTGGCAAGTGCATGCATTGAAGATAATAAAGTGATGGCAGCTGTTAGTGCCAACAATTTTTGGATGGAAGAGGCTATTCACCATGTTCTGGTACAGTGTCGTCTAGTCAAGGTATATGGCTTCAGATGGGGACAGCTTTTCCTCTTAAAAGGTTGTTCAAGTTTCCAGTTAGGGACTGGGTTTTGCTAAAGCTATGGTAAGAATCAGCTGCCAGCTGAAAAATAATCACTTTTTCAGGACTGCTATTTTGTCTTCTCTTCACACAGACTAAACAATAACTTAGGCATTTTTATTGTACAGTACAAGTTGTAGTTCATCTGTTGATGTCACAAGACATGTCTGTGGTCTTTTGACATGAAACGTCACTGAGGGGTTGTGAGTATTACATAGTTTGGTACTGTTAAGAACTGAGCTAATTGTCCTTGTAAACAATGGTGTGCCTTATTGCACAAACTTGTTTTTGGAGTTAAGGAAAACCTCTGTGGGCCCTTAAAAAATAATGCCTTGAAAACCTGGTCAGCTGTTCCAGAACGAGTGTTTATCTTGTAATGTGTATGTTACAGGAATCTAAGAATCCTTTTCCCCCCTTTTTTCCTGAAGAAGCTAAAAATATTATGAAGCATCTACATTTCATGTTTGCATCTCTTTGGAATAAAGATCGCAAAAAATATTATCTACTTCTGCAGTGAAGAAGCTCTCTATTTAGTCTTAAGCCATCTGGCCATTGCACTTTTGAAGTACTCCTTGAAATTCCTCTCTGAGCACAATTTTATGTTCTGTTTAGACTGACGTGTGATGGGTCAACAGTAATATTTCATTAGAAGAAAAGTGATGAACAGGAAAGACTCACAAAGTCTTCCTGGGAGAAGTATATGTTCTGTAATATTATTTTATTAGGTAGTACCATTTAATAGTGGTAATCTGACCACCATACCACTTACTTGATGATTTACTGAGAATTTAGCAAAAGGATGGTTTAAAAAAATCCCCAAACCCTTGTCTCAAGAACAGGAAAAAAAAAAAAAAAAAAAAAAAAGCTAATCTGAAAAATAGAATGTGGCTGATATTACTGATATTAGGAGCAGTGTTAAATAACTGGATGTGTAATGTAAACACCATGAGTGCGTTCATCAGAATATGGTATATACTGTTAAGATACTTATGGGATAATTGACAAAAGGATTCAGTATGACCTATAGAAGTAATTGAAAACACCATTTCTTAGAAAGTTTTCTGTGGATTATTGGATTATTCTGGTGTTTTTCCTTTGTTTCCACCTCCCCTCCCACCCTCTTCCCTGGCTTTTCTCACTATTTGTTTGTTTTTTGTTTGGGTTTTTTGTTTGTTTGTTTTGTCTTTGTTTTTGTTTTGTTTGGCTTTTTTTTCAGTCCCCAGTGAAGCTAAGCAGTTCCAGACTTCATGTCTTTAGAATATAGTGAATACAGAAAATATGGGGTGCACTTTTGCATCAAGCTGTGTTAGCTCTAGGTACACCACGGAGTCAGTCTGGGAATAATAGGGATCTATTTTTTTTTCCCAGTGAAAATGCTTAATGAATGCATTTGATAGCAGGAAATAGAATCCTATGAGTAGAAATAACTTACATTGTGTTATTTATTTTGAGAGTTAGCATTGAAAGTCAAATTGGTAGTCATTTGCTGTGAATATGGAATAAGTTCTTTATGAAAGTGATTTCTGCTGGTTTATTCTTCTACATTTTACTAGGAAAGGAAAGCATCTTTTTGTGAGATTTTTTTTTTTTTTTTAAATTTTCTAGTTACAGTACTTCAGAAATCTGAAAAATCTTTTTAAACGTAGATTGCAGTTGCTTTCCACCTATGGTAGTTCACCACCAACAGTAAACTGTAATATCAAAGTTCAAGCATATTTAATCATATTTTCCTCTGTCCTCTTTGGTATTGATTAATAAAGATGTTCAAGGCAGATTCCTCTAGATATTTAGCACATTGATTTGAAAAGAATAGTTAATAAAAAGTGAATTGATTAAAAGGACACAATCTCAGTCTTGTTTGGCCCTTGTAATTTATTTTCTTTATAAAGCAACAGTTTTCTGTTATGTGTACATATTTTCCATAGTAGGACAACTACACAGACAGTATCATCAAGTTCCAAGTGTGAATACTCATCTTCTCCTTTAATGTTGTAGACACCTTACATCTACATTGTAGCAAAAGCAACAACAACAAAAATGTTAACAAAAAAGCAAGTTATTGATAATCCCTTCCGTATCAGAAAGGTGCTGGTGTTTCTTAAATTTCTGTTATGGGTATAAAATGGTCCTCTGATTACACACTGAGGACCAGATGGGTTATGTGAAATTTTGCACTATTTCAGTCCTCTAAAAGTAGATGGAAATAGTGCACAATTCTAGTTTACAGAGAATGAAAGGAACAAAAAGGCTCATGAACATTTTTATTAATTGCTCTGCAAAAATTACTCTTACAAATTTGAAACAGATTACTAATTTCACCAGTATCTTTACAGATGAGGCCAGTGATTTTGAATATCCCATGGAGTAACCATTAAATGGATGAACACTGAGACACTTTATTTTCCCTAGGTGCACTTAACTAAATTAATGAAACCAGCATGACAACAAGAAGGAAAGCCATTAACTTCTAAATGAAGTTATGTTTTAGTCAGATGGAGGTTTGAGCAATAATGTTGTCAGAGGTGTTTATTCTTCTGTTTTCACTGAGCAATAATTTCATAATATGACCAGGGCAGATGTAAGCTGTGTGAGGCTGCTTTTTTATTGTACAGTTTTGGATTTATGTAACATGGATTAAGCATTTCTTACATTAAAGTATTTAATATAGTTAAATATAATCTCTTGATATGTTATTCATTTAATTTCATGAAAATTTTGAACTGAAATGAAGCTTCAGAATTAAAATCCTTTCCCTCTAAAAAGAAAACTGCTAAAAAATGCATGATATGAAGAGAAATCTTGAAGAGACTGAATTGAAAAGGTGCTTCAGAAAGAGAATGTCTTTGAAAGCTAAAATATTATGTCACTTCATACTGTAAAAATATCTGTTTTCAAGATGATATTGAACACATAGGAGAAGAAGAGAAATTATATATTGGTCATGGTGCATCATTACTAGTAGCTGTATTTTTGGTAGAAAGATGAGACATGACTTGCCAGTCTTTTTTTTTTTTTTTTAAAGATTTATTTTCCTAAAGGGTATTAAATTTTGCAATGATAGATCAGCTATATTACCTTAACTTTTTTCACAACTGAGATATTTGGAATTGAATTATCACATTTCAGTATCTGGGTACAGTTTTGGAAACTGCATTTTTAAGTGCACATTTTAGATGCTGTTTTTTTGATCAGATCTTGTGCTTGCTTGTCATGGGTTGGCACAGTTTAGTTTTTAGTTAGGGAGGAATGTGGACTGTTTTTCCCTGTCAGGGCCTTGGAATTGTTTTAGAAAAGACAGGGACCTGTTAGAAGGCTAGTTTAGGATATTGACATCTGTTTTGACCCCTGAGAATGTTAAATGCGACTTTGGGAAGTACCCATATAAACCCTGATTTCATCCAAGTCAGGCCTTTTCCTCCTGGTCACCTGAACAGGTAACACCGACTTGGGGCCTGCTGTTCTTCCCCCTCCCCCACTGCAGAGGGAGCTGGCCCCGAGGCCTGGCTGGGCTCCATCGGCTCCTGGCAGGGGAGGAGAGGGTACAGCTTAACAGCAACTACTCTTTTCAACTTCCCCAGAGCAGGGAAGCATCTCTGCCAGACCCCTGATAACACCTATGGGCCCGCTGTTCAGGCTGAGGCCACCCGAAATTATTACCAAGGGGTGGGCAGAGCTCTTCCTGCACACCGCCCCCCACCCCCCGCCCCCTGCTCCGGTGATTCCAGACAGAGAAGGAAAATTAATGGAGGGAAGGAACCCGGGCCAATAAACCACCTGGTTAGTTAACTGAGGTGCAGTGGGGAAGAGACTGCTGCCCGGGGCAGAAATCACATAGCCACTGCAGGCCTGGGCAGATTTAACCTTTTCCGGGCAACATGAAGCTTCCAAGGCCTAACCCTTCCCTGAGAGAGAAAATAAAGTGACAGAGTGGATGCAGAAACGACACGACATGAAGTCAGTGGAGCAAGAGTAAAAGAACTGATAAGATTATTAGAAAAGGGATTGAACATGTGGACATTTTTAACCGGACTTCTCTAGGGTAAACTATGGAGAAATGGACTGTTCCTTGTAACACCTTAATGTTATTTGGGGGAATGCTGGTTCTAGTCTGTTGGGGGTTAGGTTTGTTCCTTTTTGTCTTAAAGAATTTTTCCCCATAAGCTGCTAAAAAGCAAAGTGCTGGTACTTAGATGGTACTTGACTAACACAAAACAGGGGGAAGATCATCCTAGTTTTGGGGCAGGAAAAGGACAGGGCTGGGGGAGCTAGGGGGGGCTGTTTGCACCGGGCATTGGAGAGGACGGCCAGACTGCTAATTGCTGTGGGAGAAGTCCACTGTCAACAGAAAGTCAGGTCCTGAGAGATCTACCATCATCTCTCTGCTTGTGAGCCCAGGAATTCTGAACTCCTTCGCCTGCCCTGCTGGAGCTGGGCCAGCCCTGCCCGGGAATCGAGGCTTCTTCAGCACTGCTTTTTTTCTTTTTGCTACTGTAGTCCTGCACCCCCCTACCTGCCGGGTCATTGCGTCCCTGCCTTGCTGGGGACACCCTGCCATTTCCAGCCGCCAGCTCAGGTGTTCCCACTATTCCAGCTTGGTGCTCTCAGAGCCCCACGAGATCAGAGTGCCCTGGGCTTTGTGAAACAAAGCCCCTCGAGGTTCCTGCTATAGCTGTTGTTGTTTATTTGCCTTGTTATATTTACTAGTAAAGAACTATTATTCCTTTCCCCATAGTCCTGCCTGAAAAAAAGCCCTTTTAATTTTCTAAATTATAATAACTTGGAGGGAGGAGATTGGAATTCCCCATTCCTAGAGAGGCGCCGCCCCTCCCTAGCAGACACCTGTCTTCTAAACCAAGACACAGTCAGAAGTTGGGGATTGATATAATTGAGCTTTAAGTGAGATTCTCGAAGACCCTTGCTCCTGGGGTAAAAGGAAGTCTCAGCCTTTGAGACGAAAATAATTTTAAAGAGAAAGTGGTTTAAAGCCCTCAGCTCCTAGGGTAAAAGGAGGTCTGTGTTTTTTGAGATAGGGACAATTTTAGAGATGGAAGAAGAAAATCCTTATTTTGAACTAGAAAAAGCATTCTTAAACAGTACCCCAAATACACTGAGAGGCCCAAGAGTAGCCAGGGGAAAGGCTGCTAATGGGTAAGACTGCACAATCTCCAAAAATTCTGGGTGGTTGCAAATTTGTGACATCAGGAGCCACTAGACTGTTGTAGTCTTGTGACAAGTGTCTCCATGGGACTCTAGAGAGACTCCTCTACCAAAGTGATGAAAGATTATGTTTAAATAGTGAAACTGACTGAAAATCCCAGGTTGTGTCTCTCTGTGTTGTTTTATAGGAAAGTTAACAGTTTGTAAGGGGAGGGAAAAGTGTTTTGAAGTTTCATTCTGTTTTGTTTTAGTTGTTTTTTCAACTTTTCCATTCTTTTAGTGTGTTAATAAAACTATTTATTTATTTTTAAGATTGAGCCTGCTTTGCTTTCTCTTGATCTTCTCCCACAAAAAGAGAATAAACACTAAGACCACTACACTAAATTTGGCAACCAGAATTTAGCAAATGTGAAACCACTACACTGCTGCATACCAATTTAATTGCAGCATTTAAAATAAAGGTTACAGTTTCCATATTGATTGAAGTTTTGTTCCCACTTCTTCCATTGCATCCTGAGTTGTGGATGGTTGAACACTGTCGGCACTAAGATCAAAAGGACATGCTTGAGTTCAACCTATGCTATTATTCAGAAGTGGAAAACCAATAGAAACATTGCAAAATGAGAGACCTCTGCTCCTTTGGTTTTGCTGCAGCATGAGGAGGGGAATCTGCCTGTTTTGCTGACTGGGAAAAGTGCTTTATCTTCTCTCCTTGGCTTGTGACTGCAAACATTGGTTTCTTTGAAGGGAAGAGACCTTCCATGAATGGTAATTCTGGTAGTAACTTTCCAGAGTCAGGAAGAAGATACCTGAGAACTTCCTCAAATTGATACACAAATTGTCTTTACTGAAGATAACAACAAAAATTTAATGTACCCACATAGGTGTTTTTGATCTTTCTGGATGGAAATCTCTATGGTGCTGAATGTACCATTAACCTATGGCACTAGGGGTATTATGTTAAAGTTTGGTTGTTAGGAGTCTCAGGGGTCTATAAAGATTCCTTCTTAAGAAGCCCTTCTTTCTTCTTGCCCCTCAGGATTTCTTTTTAATTCTGTCTTGGTACGAGAGAAGTGCATGCAAATGGCAAACCCTCTTATCAGTTGTTTGCATTAGTTGTGCTCAGTAAGAGGAATCCTTTATATTCAGTGAAATCCAACTGCCCCTGCTTACATTTAAAATAAATAATGAAATCATTACAGTAATGGGTAGTTATTAATGTGAAGGAAAAGTGGATCTCATTTGTATAGGCGCTGTTCTTATTTATTTGTCAGTATTTACATTTTAAACTCTGCAGTTACAACTGGCTGTCCATAAAGCAGAGAAGACAATCTGTCTTCCTGTAGTTCTTGAAGTTTTGGGTGTGTGGATAAAATCTTTTTGTGGTTGAGAGAACAAGTTTGATAATACATAGCTCAGCACTTCAATACTTTTCCTGTGTTCTCAGGAAAGTAAGAACTGAATGCACTGAAGAATAATTTTTCTTGTCTGTGTGAGAGACAGAGTGCCTTTTAGTAATGGAAAGGAAGGATTTTCTGTATCTCAATTCCATAAAAGAATTCAGAAGGCAGAAAATGGCAGTTTCCCTATATAATTAGTGGAAAAATTTGGCGTGACTACTAATGTGGGCAAGCACATGATTTAACACTTTGCAGAACTAAAGGCATTTGATCGTCTTGTAGAATTGAGCCAGAAGAAAGTTCATCAGACAAACCCACTGGATCTGCTTTTTGTTTTCCACATAGTATATATTTCACTGAAAGTTGTCATTTATGTTTGAGAAGAGGTTATTTGTAGTGTTTCGGAAAATATTTTCTATCTATAGTAATATCCATTTGTGTATTATATTGAATATTTCATTTATTTTATTATTAATCTTTTAGATACATTAGATGTGGGAAAAAATATAGTTCTTATTTTGGTTCATCAGTTTTATTCAGATTCTCAGTGTCACAGTGTAAAAGAGTAGTGACAAACTTCTTTCCTATTTGGTGGATAAATTGTAGCTGGAAGGAATGTAATGGCATTTTTTTCTTTCACCCCCTTAGAATACCAGAGCAAGAATTGTCTTTATAAGAGAGCTGTATTGTGAATCATAAGGGAAAGTAATTTTTTTTTTTTTTTAATGCTGTTTGTGAGTTCCACAGTAAACTGGTGGAACTATCAGTTCAGAATTATAACAATGAGGAGGAATGCATAGGAGAAGAATGAGAAGTGAGTTCAGCACTGACTTGGGATTTGAAACGAATGACTGGATACCCCTTGTGAAAATCCTACAATGCTTGTGTGACATGTAACATGGAAGCAGATTCTCCACATCTCTCTCCCTTGGAAGTGCCTCAAGCTGTCTGCAAAACTTGCTGCTTTGAAATGCGTTTTACTTTTTTTGTCTGGCGAGCACCAGGTACAGAAGAATGCTGCACTAGCCTCTGCCTCTGCTGTGATTGTGTTGGTGGAATTTGCTGGGGTGTAGAAGGTGGCTGTAATTTATAAAGTGATGTAATCTCATCACAGGCATCAAAGGGAAAGGAAGTTACTTGTCAAAACCAAGTGGGACTGGAAGGCCATGACTGCCAGCACTTCAGTGTTTGTTTCCACTGAGGAACCATAAGATCCTGATTCCCTGTAGTTCCCATGGCTGTTGGAAGCGAGAACGAGTGCAAGGAGCTTGTTGCAGCCTGACACTTCCACACTATGTCACACAGAGCCCAGACCTCCCCCAAAGAGGTCCTTTCAAATACGCTTCAGGCTGACACAATCTTTTGTCTGTGTGGTTGGTTTATTTAATATGCCAGAACAAAAGAAAGCTGTGTGTCAGAACTCTTGTAATTCTGATTGTCATACCATGTCTGTCAAGGGTGGGTGATATGTATCAGGGTGCCTCGGAGGGGACTAGGCAACAAATAGTCCTGAAAGTTGTGCCTGTATGTCCCTTAAGAGCAAATTAGGACACCTCAGGAGGGATCACAGGAGAGAGGTAGCTTAAGTTCAGTAGTGGTGATAGGGAGAAAAAGTTCCAGGCAAATGAAGGAGAGATGCAAATGCACAGAATGGTTATACTCGCAAACAAACTTTTTGTATTGCCAATTGTTTTGTGCAAGAAGGGGAGAAAGCCACAAGACTTTGTAGAGGAACCTTTTGATTAGGTGTGTGAATATCCTGCCACGCCCTTGGCTGAGAGGGACTGAGCTTAAAAATGTAATTTTCATAATGTTTTCAGGATGGAGTAAAGCCCTTAAGTTCAAAAGATCAAATACTTTTCCTCTGTTTTGAAGTGATGTCGGATTCTTCAGCCATATTCTTCCCTCTATTATTTTTTACTCTCTAAAAGTCCTATTTTTTCTTTTTGTGTACAACATGTAAGTTGGCTGAACACTTCAGTTCTCTTTTCAGTGTGTGCGTTCATTCTTCTTAGCAAAGAACATAGCAAACTCTAAAGCTGTGGGAAACAAAAGGTTCTGGTATCTGTCAAAGGGTATCTACCGCATTTATTCTGGGTTATTTTGAGAAATCTTTTGTTCTTCTTAACAAATGCATTTCTGTTTACAAATTATAATGCCTTTAAAATCAGCTTTGATTGAACTGTCTTTCTCCAAGAATGAAGAGTATTCTGGAGCTCTCTCAGTGCTCCCGTTTGGGATGGATGAGATTTACTGAGAAACTGTTCTTGGCCTTGAGGCTCCTTTATCTGTGTCTCCAGTGTCTCAAAGGAGTTCCTGCAAAAGCCAATTCTCTTTCTTGGGCAGCCCTTTAGTAATGTTTCTTTTTTTTTTCTGTGAAAGCAATAGTGAGTTACCAAGGTCTTTCCTGGATTGAAGAATACTTGAAATTGTCTGACTGGTTTCAGTTCCAATGTTGATGACATGTTTTGGTGTGCTTTGGTACCAACTTCAACAGGAGTGTCCTGGGGTGACTTTATGATGCTGAATTGTATCCCCAGTTGTCTGTTCTGTTTATGCTGCACCTTTAAGACTGGTTCCAAGAGCGAAGGGAGGAAAGAAGAGGCACGCAGTTTGTTTTCAGAAACTATACTTGCTTCTCCACATTCCTGCTCCTGGATTATGTTGTCTGCAGCACGGACAGCGAGAGAGAACCCTCCTTTGCTTTTTAGTTAGTTTTTAGCTAGCTTAGGCAAAGAAGTTTTCTGGAGTGTTTTTACGTCTTCTTTTTCTTGGGACTGTTTAAACCTATTCTGGACTGAAAACCCAGAAAAACACCTGGATCTCATGCCTGCAGCCCACTGGGCCCCAGGATGGCATTTTCCAGCGCTGGAGGGACTGGTAAGAGACTGAGCGGGCTGAGCTACAATCCACAGTGAGGACTTTCTCAATTTTTCCATCTCTCTTCAGAACAGTGAGAAGTTTTGTTGTTTGATATTGATTATTGTTTTTGTGCTTGTGGGCACTTTGCTTGTTGAATAAACAGTTTTTTCCACTTTTCTCTCAGAAAATTTTTCCTGGACCAGCTGGGGGAAGGGCCACTTAAATTTGCTTTCTAGAAGGGACCCCATTTGGAGACTTCCTCCCAAATTTGCCCTAAACCAGCTCAAGGAGCCAAACTGAACCCAATTTTTCTGAGAGCAGATTCAATTAATAAATGAAAATTTACTGGAAAGAAAAAGTGTTATTTCTTGGATGAAGGTTACAGATGTTATTCATGTAAAATAAACATAAAATTTTCTACCTTTTTAACAGAACTCAAATCTTTTTCTTAATCATCCTTAGCCTTTCATCAGTATTCAGATCTTGAGTCTTACTGTTTAGAACATGAAAGCCGTGTTTGTTGTTTTCATGACTGAATCTTTATTGTTTCTTTTTTCCTCCTTTCCTGGGAAAAAAATCTACAGAAACAGGTTTCATGAACTATCTCCTGAAATCTTTGTTTAAAGGAAAACTGCAATGCAAATCATATTTCTTTATGATGTCTGCTGCTTTGTGAACAGGTGAACAGGTGATCAGAAAAAACAGTAGGTTTAGTTTTAGTATTATGTGTGTGTCTGTATAGAAATTGGAGGGATCTTGGTGAAATGAAGATGTTTGGGAAGGGGAATCTGTAAAATGTCAAAAACAAGATAGTCTTCAGTACTGTTGTTGTTTTAAATCTTTCTTTGTAGCGTTTGTAGTTTTGTGAAAGCTGAAAGTTTTTCCTGTGGCATAGAGAAGCTCCATACGTAGGCAGAAGTCCTGCAGGAAAGCTTGACTCCAGCTTGACATACTTTGTTGAGAGGAAAGTTTTATTGGGAGGGAGTTAAACCACTTCCATTTCCACTGAGGTGGCTGAAAATGAATCAAAACCAGTTTTTTGTTACAGGTACATTTTCTTTTTTCTGTTGCTTAGTTTGTATCTGAGATCATGACAGTTTAAATTCTCTTATTATTTATTTTTTTATTTATTCAATTTATTTATTTATGCTAATTTTTTGTTTTGTTCATGAGTTTTAGAAAGATCAGGGTTGAAGATTTGCAGTAGGGCAACATACAGAAATATTTCTGCTGCTGTGTGTGATACACACGTAGTGTACTTATAGATCCCTCTCTCCGAGAATATTAACCCAGAACTTTCGTAAACAAATAGCGCCTCCAAAGAAACTTCAAAATTGAAAAGATAAGTGATTTTTTCTTCAGCATTAGTTTATCTTGCTGTGTGTCTTACCTTGAAGAGAATTAAACCAGATAGATTTTTACATACCTGCTCTACTAAGGTGCAAGCATTCACTTGAAAAGTTGCAGAAGTACAAGTCAGTGTTCATTATCAGAGCGTTTACCTCTCTTTGAAATTTATATAAACATATCCTCTTCCCATCTCCATGCCCAGCTTGAGGTATTGTACTGTGTTTATATCTAATCCACCAGTGGATTCATGCAATTCTATTGAAAGTGGTGGCGGTTTTTTGTCTACAGTGGGTTAAAGGTTCTTCATCTTAATATGCATTTTTTTCCTTCATAATCTAACCACATAGAGCAGATGGACTTGGTATTAGTATCTATAAGATAAAGAGCATCTAACAGGATGCTGCTTATTATCTTGTTTTTCAAGCTTGCTGTGATTAATATTCCTTTTCTTGCATACAGAAGGAATATGGGATAAGAAAAATAACTTGAATTGAAAAAATTGCAATGTAATTGAATTTTGAACATTGTTTTCTGAGTGTACAGAAAATGAAGCAAAAGAATGTATTTGAGCCGCAAATTATAGGAGGTAGGAGAGTATACATTGCCTTTAAGGTTTTTGTGTGGAGTTCACTGTGCATACAAATGTGCTTGCATTTTGAAGTTGGTTAGGAGCATTTACAGAGGAACAGGAGACCTGACTGGCCTAGTACAGGCTTTTTCTATTCAGCACAGCCTTGAAAAAAGGGGGAAAATGTAATAATGAAGGAAAAAGCTGGGTTTTGTTTGCACTTTAAAGTCTGAAGCAGTAGGGGAGAACCAGAAGTACGATCTGAAGGAAATTGCAGTAGTAGTTGTTGGAAATATACACTTCTGGAAATAACCAGAAGTACGATCTGAAGGAAATTGCAGTAGTAGTTGTTGGAAATATACACAAAGGAAACCTTGCACCATTTTCAATCTAAAAGGAGGAACTAAACATTTAATTAAACAATGCTTTTGACTCAAGTAGTATATGCTCCAGCATTCTTAATACATATAGTTTTAGGTTATTTTTCAAGTGTACAGCTGTTTCCTCCTGCATATCATCTGGGAGGGTGGTACACTGTGGTTCCAGGAGCAGAGTGAATGGCAGAAGGTTTCTAGACCTGAAAATTTTAAGCCTCTCTAACTCAAAGCTGCAAAAGTAGTTCCTCTGACAAAGGCCTAGCACGTGAGTATTGACCTTATCAAAATCTACCCAAAATCTATTGAACCCCTTTGATCATCCCATCACTCCTGCCAGAGTGTTGAGCCCCTAAACCTCAAGACATTCTCTGCATGCATCTATTTCTGGTATTTTTGACTAACTGGATCTGCCTTCATGGGGAATATAAAAGTCCAATCCACCTACAGTCTGTTTGAGTAGGCATTATGATAGTGCTCATTTAACAAAGGTTACTCACTTGTGGGCAAAAGAAAATGTTGGAGAAGGTTAAAACACCTTGAAAAAAAGATTGTATATATATTTATATAATTATGCTAAAAATTAGCAGAAACAGTATTTTTGTGAAATAACAGACTTATTGAACCATGTCACAACAGATGATTGTGATTTTTTTTTTTTTCTGTGATCTGCCTCATTTAGGTAGAAGGCTGGATCTGCTTAAAAGGACATGTTATTTTGTACAAGGATTTGTTCTGGTTTTCAGCTGTTGTTTCAGAGGGAAATTATGTCCTCTAATGACACTTGTTTAAGCCAAAATAAGTCAAGTCAGTTGTTGGAGTTTAGTCATCTCATACATGTTCTGCTACAAGAGGAGGAAAGAATAATCTCCTATTTTGAATTATCTCAAATTTCATTTAAGCAATAGTATATCAACACAAATAAAGTGCAGATCAAACAGAAGAAAATTATTCATAATAAAACTAAGAAATTGGAAGGATCTGACCTTGGTGAGGAAGAGCCTGTCAGTTTCAGTGGGAATCATGTATCATGTAATCATAGGCAGGATTGCAATTGTGCACAGAAGACACATGCATTGGAACTTATTTTCAGAACTATTCAGGTGCTTGCATAAGAGTCTTTCAAAAGTATTTTCTGAAGGTTGTACTGGGCACTCAGGCAACTCTAAAAACCTCTCAGGACTGAATTACCAGTTACATCAAGGTACCTTGCGTATGAGAGCTTGACCCAGGAGCTAAGCCTGGGAAGCAGCATCTCAGCCTTATGAACTGGCATTTTCTTACCCAATGCTGGAAACAGAAGATAGAGAATTTTATGCAGTTCAGCCTGTGGACTTAACGGTTTTAAGGAACAGCTGCTGCTGAGACAAAGAAATGTTTACCCCATAGCAATTCTTCACACAGAAAGATGTTGACCGTATTTCAAAAAGAGGGTTTAGCTGTCATAGAGTAATTTAGGTGGTGACATTGAGCTGCAAGTTCTGTGATTCGGGTGGGTGTGTTACCCTATCTGAAGTTCAGTTTTCCAGAGGGATACAGTATCTAAATATTTTACTTGTGTGTAGCATTTGCAGACTCTGCTGATCTTAAAAATTTTGGTGGGAAGGTTTGGACATGCGATCAGTCTGGTAAGTGTTCAGTCTGGTAGCTGTCCATATGCATGAATAGCAAATATTTAGTAATTCAGTTTATTTTGGATTGCAGTAAGAGGACTTAGTTGCATTACCTTTTATTTGCTGTTGGCTAAGAACCTTCACTCATTGTGGTGGTGGTTCAGCTTTCATACCTTGAAGGG
The DNA here is from genome assembly GCF_015227805.2 of Hirundo rustica. Lineage (NCBI taxonomy): Eukaryota > Metazoa > Chordata > Aves > Passeriformes > Hirundinidae > Hirundo > Hirundo rustica. The sequence goes on from NC_053488.1 coordinate 46,243,107, forward strand.
CTCTGGTTTCTCTAAAAGGTTGAAATCTGCAGTGCTTCAGTCTGATTCTTATAGATTTCACTTTTTTTTTTTTTGTCAAGTCCAAGTCTTGAGTTTCTTTCTTGTTTTCATTTCATAAACTTTCTGTTGTCATAGTTGCAAAGAGGAACTCAAAAGATTGGACCCTGCTGACTCCTAAAACCAGTAAGCCTGCATGTCTCTGTGAGGAAGCTTGGAACTAAAGCAAGTGCTATGGTTTTTTTTGGTTTTTTTTTCCCTTGAAGGTAAAGTCATCATTTCTCAGTGTCCAGGATTGCTTCTGTAGAACAGCAGGGACAGGAGAGAATTAGATGAGTAGAATATATAGTCAGTGTATAGTGAATTAATTACATAAGGGCATGGTCATGAATACATGGCTCATGCTTTATAGGTTCTTTTAGTGTGATCTGTTTTTGAAAACTCCAACTAAAGGAGCCTCGCAGGAGCTCTGCTGCAGTCCTTTGTTGTTCTTTCCCTGACATCTCACCAGGGTCACATTAATTTTCAGTTAAGCTACTTCCATGTTTTCCTAACTTAGGTGAGTCTGTGCACAGAGTACATTTGATCCTTAATCTTTTTTCACATGCTTCTTTATAGACTGTTAGGAGACTTGATGCTAGGAAATGCTGGAAGCTTTCACTTTGAGCAGAGGCAGACACCCAGGCAATTGTATGACAGCCAGGATGGGGGATGTTGCTTGAATATGGGGCATTAAGTTGTGTACAGACCTCTTCCACTACCATCTCTCCTACTCATGGCGAGTCCTAACTTCCTTAGGACACCTAAGGAAAATATCAAGATTTGGGTTTGTTTTACCTTAGCTGTTTCTCTCATGCTCAGTGTTTCTGAGTACTCCTAGGAACCTTCATCTTTGTTCCCATGTGAACAGTGCGTTCTCACTGTTTTGCAGTTTCCTCTTGCCTTGCTTGAATAGTTCTTCTTGTTCTATTATTTCTTTGCTGGTAGCATTAATATGCTAGCCAAAGGCTTGAGATGGCGTGTAAATGAGCAGAGTGCAGTTCTTGTTTCTACCAGCCCTTGGAAGAACCTGGGGTTCATACCTCTGCACTTAAAAAGTGGGACTGGGGAAATGCTTTTTGTTTGGTTAGTTTGTTTCATTACTTTGACTTTATGTTTTGGGAGTCAGGTGTTAGTAATTGTATTTTTTACAGTCCATAACACAAGGAACTACAGTATTTTAGCATTCCTTTTTGTGTCTCATCTCTAAATGATGGTGACAGTAACAAAGCAGGAAGGGCAAGTAAGCACTTGGGGAAGGGAAATAAGCACTGCAGTATGAAACATATGTTTTAATTAAAATTGATCTTAGCAGATAGAGGTCCTTCTACCAGATACAAGTTCGCTTACAGTTCTTTGTTAGAAGATCTGAGCGGACCCTGGAAATGTGTTGAAGCAAAAATCTGTGATTTTATTTAAACCAAAAGAAAAAGTTGTCTTAAAACAAACCCACAAAACAGGAGCAGAGAAAAAAAAAAAAAAAAGCAAACAAACCTCACCCACCAGTTCTGCCAACTTCTTTGCCCCTCTCCCCTTAAAAAAATGCCTACAGCTGTGGACAAATTTATCTCTGCAGAATAAATTTTGAAATTTGAGTTTGCTGGCTTATGCATCTGATATTTATAATCTCCACTCCACTGTTGCATGTAGTGTCCCTTCCCATTTTAAAATGTTTATACATTTACCTCCCAGAACTATACCCCACAATTTTAGAACTATTTTAGAAAACTTACAGTTTCTAGAAGAGCCCTCTGCTTCCACACATCTAGCAACAGAAAATGACTGGACAGGGCACTAAGTGGTATGATCTAGATTGGTCAGAGTTTGGACTTGATAACCTTGGAGATGTTTTCCAACCTAAAAGATCTGTGATTCCAGGAAGTTCCTTTAAGTGAACTCATTGCTATTTGCATTCTGGTCTGAGGTTTTGAAGAAGCTGTTTATAAGGGCTTCTTATTAGACTAGCTCTGAACTTTCATATTAGAGGAGTGCTCTGTATTCTTTGTGGTCATGTTGTTGTTGTTCTGACAGTGAAGCATTAGACTGAAACTGTAAATAGTATTAACCATCTTTCTTGACAACTGCTATGCAGGCACCAAATTCCTAGAAACAGAAAAAGTACATTGAACCAGTATTTTCCACTGTTGCTGAGGTCAGTTTTACGGAAGGGCTGTAGAGCTTTAGGGTAGCAGTTGGTGTTTGTCTCCAGTTCGGCACTCAGCTTGCTGGGATTCTTGGTGTCAGGAACAGCCTGTTTTGAGTTACACACCTGATGCACCTTCTGGGCTGGAGGAGAGGGATGGCAACACTGGTACTGCAGTTGAATTTTTAACTCTGGCACCTTTTTTTAAGTTCCACAAATCCTAAGTATAGTAGAAATGGGAATGGCAGCAGAGGCAATGTATCTTCTCATTTATGCTTCTTCCAGCCTAGAACTGTTGGTATTTATAAGTGTGGCTGTGAAGACAGGTGGATGGAGACAGGAGGACAGGAGGACAGATGGAGATAGGCTAAGCAGACCTTTGTAATGCTTAATGAAATTAGGAGGAAAAATATCTTTGATTAAGAGAGTGCTTCTTGTAGTGTGTCCTGATTACAGCTGTGTTTTTCTCCTCTCCAGACTTTTCCCAGCCCTATGTAAGGTAGCCTGAGGTCTACTTTAATTTACTCCATTTGGCAGTGGTCCCTGAGGAGTTGGTGTGCCACCAGGCCGTGGCTAGAACAGGGCTGGTCCCAGGCCCTACCTTTTGCAACCCTGCCAAGGCACTGTGGGCAGGAGAGTGTGGGAGCTGGATCTCTTGGATCAAAGCCCACCAGGTTCCATCCAAGTGAGGAACCCCCAGTGTGGAATTTGCTGAGACTTTCCTGTTTAAAACGTGTGGGGTGCAGAAAAGGAGCGAACCTGCTGACTTCTTTCAAATACTCCCTCATCCCCACAGTAACAAGTTTGAATGCTGCAATGCAATGCCCTATAATTTGAAAGACAGGCACGAGGACCTCTGGCTGAAGTCAGTGGGTTTTATCAAGGACCTCCTCCAATGGCCCTCTCAGAACAGCTCTGCAGTTTGTTAATTAGAGATACTAATGTCTCTACATCTTTTGCAAAAATGTTACTTGGATGAGCAAAATAGGAATATTTCAAAGAAAATTTAGTTGCCTTTGTTAATTTACACAAGATGAGTTTATTTTTCATCTTGCTGGAAAGAGTTTTATCATCCTGTTTTACTTAAAAGAGTGTATGTGAATAGAAAATGCAATAAATAATTGCGGAATACAGTGTAATGTGATAAATTGAGCTCCTAATTCATTCAACTTGTTAGTTTTTTCCTTTTCCCACTCCTCTGCATCAGAAATACTTTAATAATTGCTTTTAAATCTATCCTTCTTGCCTCACTCCCTTAATATATGCCATGTTTTGGGAATTATTATTAAAAATGTTTGTGCTGAAATGTAGTAATTGATTCCTTGTCCAGAGTAGAAATGTTGTTTCTTTAAATAAAAAGGCACATCCATGGATTATATGCTAACACCAATACATTTCTAGTGTTACTTGCCTGCTTCATGCACTTATTTAACTTTGTGATTTATAGCCAGGCTCAGTATTGATTTTCATCTTTGTTGATGGCAGATTTAATGCAAACACGCTTACCTTAGGAATTGGGATGTGTATTTGTCCTGGTTTAGGGAAAATTTGGGAGGAAACTTCCAAAGGGATCCCTCTAGAAAACAGATTCAAGTGGCCCCTCCTGCTACTGGTTCGTGAAAAGGTTTCCTTGGAGAAAAGTGGAAAAAACTGTTTATTTAACAACCAATGTATTCAGAAGCATTAAAACAAACAAACAAACAAACAAACAATAAAGCCTCTTGCTGTTCTGAAGAGATGGAAAATTCAGAAAGTCCTTTTTGTGGAGTATAGCTCAGCGTGCTCGGTCTCTTATCAGTCCCTCCTGTACTGGAAAATGCCACATCCTGGGCTCTGGGTTTTCAGTCTAGAGCAGACTGATCAGTTCCAAGAAAAAGAAAAGCCGCTGTCTGGGGAACTTCTCTGCCTCAGCTAGCTAAAAACTAACTAAAAAGCAAAGGAGAACTCTCTGTTGCTGTCCATGCTGCAGACAACACAGCTCGGGAGCAGGAATGCAGAGGAGCAAGTGCAGTTTCTGAAAACAAACTTTGTGCTTCTTCCTTCCTCCCTTTGCTCTTGGAACCAGTCTTAAAGGTGCAGAACTTAATATCCAGCATAAACAGAACAGACGACTGGGGATACAATTCAGCATCATAAAGTCAGCCCAGGACACTCCGGTCATTGCAAGAGTTCACAAATAAAAAATGTTGCTCCAATGCATTGTACCTGTTCTAAGAGCACTGTTTTTTATTACATAGGAAATTATTCTCTGCAGCCTTCTGAATAGGCTTATCATCCATCATAGAAGATGCATCCTAAAATGTGTTTGACATACTGTTGTCAAACAGTATAAAAAAATATGTTTTTTTCTTTTTCCCATATTACCCTTTAATTTTTCCTTCATGTTGCAGTAGCCTGCTGTCAGCAAGAACAAGTTTCACTTTAAAGTTCAGCGGAGAAATTAGTTGAAAAAAGAAATTCATTATCTCTCTGGTTTACAGAACCTGAGTGGGTTTAAAATTACAGTGAACTGGAGTGTATTGCATAACTGGAAATCTAAAACCTTGACTAAATATTAATTGTGAAAATGATTTTTCAGGATTTTTGAGCATCTGGATATGTTCTGTGCAAATCACCTGTGTAGTTTTGTAATTATTTTGTTTTACTGAGTGTTTACTGAAAAGATTAGCCTTGAATAGAATTTTTAAAAAATACACAGTGTAAAAATGCCTTTCAAAAAATTTTATATCCTTTATATAAAAAATTATACAGTACATAAAAATATAAATGTAATTTATGCTGGGATCTCTCTATCTGTCTACCTAAAAAAGTATTTGAAAGACCAGAGCCTTTATCCAGGAGATGGTGGCTGAAAAGTGCAAGTGTGCTGAAAAAGTGGTGAACTGCCATTCCTAAAAGTCTGTAAGAGGGTTTTGAACTCCTTGTGGAAGAGCAGAAGGTACTCAGAGTTCCTGTGAGTTGGTTGGCAATGGCAAGAAATTTAAAGATGTGTTGTCCATGTGATGTAGAATATCAGTCACCTTTGCTGACTGAGATAATGTAAGTTTAAAGAATTGGATCTTCATACACACGGCTTAGCTAAACGTCACATTTTGCAGTGATTTCAAAAGACTAAAGATCAAGTTTCATCACTTTCTCCTTTGTTGAAAAAGACCTTGACAAGGGTCTGGATAAATGTGTACATGTGTGTAACTTTCGCAAGATGTTGAGACAATTTGAAAAACAGCATAAATGTTCTAGCAGAACTGGAATTGGTGGTAAAAGTTTCAAAACATTGGTGTTCAGTGGAACATTTTCATTTTAGAGGAGATTTTGCACATGCACATACCATAATGTTTACTTCACGCATCAATAATTTTTGTCAAGAGACTTATTTAACATGTAAATATACTGTTAAAATAAAACCACACAATATATTATGTTATCATATGAAGTCACATTTTTAGTCTACATTTTTAAATCCTAAAAGTAGTGTATTTTTTCAGATTTCCTGGTAAATTTTCCTGAAAACTTAAGGCTAGGATTTTCAGGTGTAGTTTCCAGATGGCACATGGCTTTGCAGATTTCCATTGGCTGTGCATTAAACTTAAGGAGTTTGAAAATGTTTCAAGAAGTTCCGCCTGAACATGAGGAAGAACTTCTTCCCTGTGCAGTGACCCAGCACTAAACTGAGTCTGCTCAGAGAGGCTGTGGAGTCTCCCTCACTGGGGCTATTCCAGAACTGGGACACAATCCTGGGATGACCCTGCTAGAACAGAGAACTGGACCAGATGACCCCATTGTGGCTCCTTCCAGCCTCACTCTTCTGTGATTCTGTGGATCCAGCTGTGCATTGTTAATGTTGACCTGCATTTCCAGTGGTTTCTGCCTGTGATACGGGACAGCAAGGTATCAGGGAAATCAGGTCAGTGGAGACAGTTGGTTGTCCCAGTGACACAATAGAAGGGAGTAGGAAATCTCCCTGGAAGCAAAGAGCTCGTTTCATTTTTGTTTTCTGAAGGATGTTTGCAGTGAATTGTCTGAGTAAGACAGGTGTGTTTTTGTGCATTATTTGTGTATGGTGCTATGTTCTGAGCTGACGTGGGGCCAGACTACGAAAACTGTGGATATGATCTGAATATTCCCGAAGTTTCCACTAGCACAGTGTTTAGAAGTGGGTTTATTGCTGTTGTCTGGACTTCTAAGTAGTTTGTGGGATTGTGAAGAAAACAGCAGTATTAATGTTCTGGTTCATGACAGGTTTTGTGATGCATCACTATGGAAATAATCTGTCTTGACATGACTCTGGGGTGCCAGTCATGGTTTCATAAAGCCAGGTATGCTTCTCACAGTGCCACAAATGAACACACAATTAGCCAATTTTTAGAAGTGAATAAACAACAAATCTCAACAATATGTCTGGGTCTGTTTCAGAGAATTTTGGAGATTATGTATGGTTACCAGCACGTTCGTAATTTCTGGCAATTAATTTTTTTCCTTTATCCCTTGCTGGGCTGACTGGGACTGTCAACTGGATCTGTTTCTAGATCGCTTCCCACAAATTACTCAGCCCTGTATTGTATTTGTGAAATACTAAGACATCCTTTCACCTGTATAACAACAGAAAGCCTTGGAGTAGGCAGGGATGGCAGAAGGCATGGGATTATTGCCTCATAGGTGATAAACGGTATGATGGGAATATAAAGCCAATCCAGACTGTGTATAGTGTATAGGTGTATACTTCACCTACCTGTGAGTGTTCTGTTATTAGTCTTACATGCAGGGGAGGTAAAAATTATGTTTTAAAACCAGATATGGATAAACCTGCACAATAAATTGGTGCCTGACAGGCAATTCTCTGAGCTTTCTAGCAGCACACTTTCATTGCCTTTTGGTTTCTATTTCACCCTCGCTCTCTTTTTATCTTTGCCCTTTTATTCTGCTTTTATGAGGTGGTGTGAGTGTAGGTTGTTTTTTTTTTTTTTGTCCTCCCTCTGTGCTGTACAGGCTTGTTAGGCAGGCTCCTTCTCACCACTTCATGATCAGGTGATGGTTATGCAGAACCAGCAGCTCACAACTAGAGTCTCACAAGAGGATGAGTGGGTGGATGGGGCATAGGGAACAGGCAAAGCTCATGTGCTGCTGCTCCCTGAAGGCAGATGTTAGCCTTGCCCTCCCTGTTAGGTATGAGAAAGCAGAGCTAGAATTGGTGTTTGTCTCTTTCACAATTGGCACAGTATTTGCGGCGCAAGGAAGAAAGGAGCTGTGCTCTCTCTCCTTCTACCTCTTTCTGCTCTTTTACTCTGCCTCCATTTAATGCATTTTTGGCTGTCTCCTTCCTGTCTGGAGTTCCAGGGACATCCTTCCAATTATTACCTACTGTCTTTCTGTTTTGCAGCAGGGGAAAAAAAAGAAAAAAAAGAAAAAAAAGAAAAAAAAGAAAAAAAAGAAAAAAAAGAAAAAAAAAGAAAAAAGGAAGGGAAAAAAAGCAGCTTACTTTAAGAAAACAGACTGTAGATCTGATTTGTTGTTGTTGTTGTTGTTGTTGCTCAACTGTGTTGAAAGTAGACCGTTACTGCTGTGTCTTATGTTGCTTGTCAGTACATGAAGCCTAATGCACAATTGCTTTCAGTACAGCTGGGGATGTTTTGGTCTCAGGAACGTGGCTTTGAAACAAGAGCTCATTTTCTCTCTCACTCAGCCAGAGAAATCCAAAATTTGGAAGCAAATTTAGAGCTGATAACTGTTGACAAAGCCACCCCCGCTAATGAATCCAAATAGTATTTCCAATAGTTTCCATCCAGTTTTAAACAAAATCTGTTCTCTTCCTGGGAGTTCTTCCTTCTCTTCACTTCTTCTTGAAAGAAAGAACTGAAATGCAGTTTTTAAGTACCCATTATCTATTCTTGGTACAGATTAAATCAGTTGTGACAAGTTAAGTTGCGTATGTGGCTTGCATATGGCAGTCAAAGTGTGACAGTGGAGATCTGAGAATGCTTTGTGTCTCACTTAAAAAAATTACTGTGAACAAGGAATTTTTGGTTTCTGGTAGTACACAGACAAATAAATGTGAGGAATATAGACACTAAAATTTGTCAGAGAGGATAAAGTCTGAGAATATCAGATCAGAAATTGCACCTATTTATTTCATCTTAGTAATTCAGTATTTCTTCTCATTCTTTAAAATGTAGCATCCATCCAAGGGAAGGTAGTGCCTTTTTTGGCAGATTGTGCCAATTGAAGCGAAACCCACCCATCATCTGAGAAGGAAAGGGATTTTGTTTCTGCTAATTTCAATGCAGCTTCAAATTTGGAGCAATCATTATGTAAAACTGTCTATACATTAGCTCATTTTTACTGTCTTATACAGTTTCATAAACCTACAGAGACAGATAGGACAGAGCAGCCTGTCTGGCAAAAGCACAGCAAGAAAGCTAAGTGCTTAAAAGTTGACATTCATCTTCTTTTAGACAAAATGCATTAGCATATTCCTTTATACCTGAAATTAAATTACTTCTTTCTTGAGCTGCTGTCAGGTTTGTTCTATTTTATCCTTCCCTTAATGAATCCCAGAGCTTCAGGATTGCTGTTGACATAGTGATTACAATTGAATGTAGAAGTAATTTTTCCAACTCTTTCACATTGTATCTGCTGGTTTGAGCGCAGTTTTTACCCATCAGTGTTTCAATCTAGTACTACTTTCTTGCTATAAACAAGAAGACTAATGAAGGGATGTATCTTCCTGGAAATAGAGAGTGGTATCTGGTATTGAAGTGGCAGAGGGGGAAAAATGGACCTAGGGTGTTTACTGAGTAATCACCCCTACTTTGTCTGATATTATGCAATCTACCTGTAAGATAAAGCCCAACAGGTGTGATATGTTTCATGTAAAATTTAGCTTAAGTTTTCTCATGAGAGAACCATGGAGGTTTCTTACAGCAGTGGGGAACCAAGTGACACAAACTCTGTTATGGGTCCGAAGAACCCTTTATTATAGAAACTGCCCCCCTTTTTATACCTTTAATCTGCACCACACAGAACGAGTATTTAACAGAAGGGCACTCATTGGCTGCTCAGCTGCAGTACTGCTGTCCACACATTCTATCACCCAGTCAGCTTCGAGTTCATATGCTGTCCACGTGTTTCTCCTCATACCTGCCTCTCACCCCCAGCCGGCTTCCAACCATCCAGAACCTGCAGCTGTGTCTCCTGATGAATATAAGCCTCAACAGCGTTAACAAATATAACCCCATATTCCACAGTTTCTGTAGTTTTTGCTGCTGCCTGATACAGTGAGGAAATCTGATTGCTACCAGAGGCAATACTTTAATTTAGGGGGAGTTTTAACAGCCAGTAGTGTCTTTACACCCCTCTGGACAGGGGTAAAAAGAAAAAAAAAATAACTCCTCCATCACAGTCATCTTTGGCTTCAGAATTGCACTGCCCTGAGCCACCTGCCTCCAACATGATATTGTGGGTACTTAGCATGCCTATTCCTGAAGGAGGATTATGGAGAGCTTCAATGGCAGTGAGCACTTCTGCTGGCAGTGCTCTGAACTGGAAAGATGAACATGTGAGTCGAGTGTCCAGGCTTTAAAATATACATTCTTCTGATATGTTTGGAGACAGCCACACATCCTTCACTGCAGCTGTGATTGGCGAGTACAGTGAATGTTTAATTTTGGTGATATCCTGTTAACAGTCTGTCTTGGTTTGAAAGACAGGTATCTGTTTGGAGGGGCGAGGCCTCTCTAGGAATGGGGAATTCCAATCCCCTCCCTCCAAGTTATTATAATTCAGAAAATTAAAGGAGCTTTTCAGGCAGAGGTATGGGGAAAGGAATAACAATTCTTTACTATTAAGTATAACAAGGCAAACAACCAACAACAACTACAGCATTAATAATAAACAGAACCAGGAGCCTTGAGGGGCTTTGTTTCACAAAGCCCGGGGCAGTCTGATCTCGTGGGACCCTGAGAGCACCAAGCTGGAATGGTGGAAACTCTCGGGCTGGTGGCTGGAATGTCAGGGTGTCCGCAGCAGGGAGAGGGAATGTCCTGGCAGGCAGGGGCATGCAGGGCTACAGTGTAGCAAAAAGAGCAGTGCTGGAGAAGCTGTGACGGCTGGACGGGTCTGGCCCAGTTCCAGCAGGGCAGGTGAAGGAGCTCAGAGTTCCTGGGCACACAGATGATGGTAAATTTCCCAGGACTGGACTTTCTGGTGGCAGTGGACTTCTCCCACAGCAAGCAGCAGCTTGGTCATCCTCTCCGATGCCCAGAGCAAAGAAAAAAAAAAACCCAGCTCCCCCAGCTCTGTCCTTTTCCTGCCCCAAAACTCACCTTCCGTCTTTCGGCCACCTCCTTTGTGTTAGTCAAGCACCATCTAAGCACCAGTACTTTGTCTCTTAGCAACTTATGGGGAAAAATTCTATAAGAAAAAAAAAGGAACAAACCTAACCCCCAACACAGTCCTGATCCGGAAATCATTCTGTCTTCCTTAGCTGGTGATAATTTAGATACATGCAGTATTGCCTTTCCAGAAATTTATGCTCAATTTTTAAAAAGGCAGTGATGAGAATGTAAAGTTTAAAATTAAGTGTTACTGTATCACCTGTTAGGTGTCTAATGTGCGATTTTTGTTATTGTCACAGTAATTTATTTTTTTTTTTTAGTGTTTACTGCAAATTTGTGTAGATATAGTTTATCCATTTCAGCTTACTCTGTCTTTTGTTCTTAAAAGCCCTCTATCAGAGGCCTTCCTTGTGTTGATACTGGCAGGCACAGACCAAATCACCTTTAATTCTTTCTGATATACTGAATATTTAAACATTTTTTGACCCCTCCCAAATGACAAGATTTCTAGACTTTATCTGTTTGTTTTTTAAAAATCCTCATCTGAATGAGTTTTAATTTCTTGAAGCATAGAACTCTAGTGGTTTCATGTTCACTAAATTCAGGCTGCCAAATTTAGTGTGGTGGTCTTAGTGTTTATTCTCTTTTTGCGGGAGAAAGGTTATGAGAAAAGCAAAGCAGGCTCAATGTGAAAAAAAATAGACAAATAGTTTTATTAACACACACTAAAAGAATGGAAAAAGAAAGTTGGGGAACAAACAAAACAGAATGAAACCCCATAAACATTCTTCCCTCCCCCTACAAAATGTTAACTTTCCTACAAAACAACATAGAGAGACACAACCTGTGATTTTCAGTCAGTTTCACAGTTTAAACATAATCTTTCATCACTTTGGTAGAGGAGTCTCTCTACAGTACTATGGAGACGCTCACCACAAGACTACAAGTCTAGTGGCTCCTAATGTCACAAATTTGCAACCACCCAGAATTTTTGGAGATTGTGCAGTCTTACCCCTTAGCAGCCTTTCCCCTGGCTACTCTTGGGCCCCTCAGTGTGTTATAAATTGCACAACTCAAGATTTAGTCCCAATTAGAATTTTATTAATTACAGCAAGCGGGGCATAAGCAAATGCAGCGCTGGGCGACTGGGGGAGTCTGCCCTCCGCCGACTGCCGCACGGTTACGGTCTTCCAGTTCCGTTTTATACAGTTCTTTTCTTCTGTTATCATGTCGGTGTTATCTTGTTGCTAGGAGACCGTCTTCCATCTTCCGAAAACAGCCACAGTTCCCCTTCCTGAAGCTCAAAAGCCTTGTTAAGCAATAGCATATGTGTCAGAAAAATCATGAGTCATCCTGTGTTTGCAAGTTCAAAGGTTCTCTTAAAAGTCACGAGTCATCCTGTGTTTGCAAGTTTAAAAAGTCATGAGTCATCCCATATTTGCAAGTTTAAAGGCTCTCTTAGAAATCATGAGTCATTTGTGTTTGCAAGTTCAATGAACAAAGCATTAACCTGTTACAAGTGTATTTGGGGTACTGTTTAAGATTGCTTTTTCTAGTTCAAAATAAGGATTTTCTTCTTCCATCTCTAAAATCACCCCTATCTCAAAAGAAATAAACACTTCTTTTTATGCCAGGAGGAGAGGGCTTCAAATCACTTTTTCTCTAAAATTATCTTGTCTCAAAGGCTGAGACCTCCTTTTAACCCAGGAACGAGGGCTTTTAAGGTTCTCAATTAAACCTCAATCATATCAGTCCCCAATTTTGATTACAACCAGCATTCCCCCAACAACATTAAGATGCTACAAGGAACAGTCCATTTCTCCATAGTTTGCCCTAGAGGAGTCTGGTTAATAATGTCTACTTCCTCGATCCCATTGTCGAATAATATTATCAGTTCTTTCAGTCTGATCCACTGACTTTGTGTGGTGTCTTTTCTACATACACTCTGTCCCTTTCTTCTGTCTCTCTCAGGGAAGGGTTAGGCTTTGGAAGCTTCATGCTGCCAGGAAAGGGTTAAATCTGCCCAGGCCTGCAGTGGCCATGTGATTTCTGCCCCGGGCTGCAGGGCTGTAGAGATGCAAAGCTGTGCTGATGGGGGACGCTGGTGGATGTCCTCCTTTCCACCCCTCGGTCTCATTTAGGGTGGTTCAGCTCGGAGTTGTTAGGAAACTGCAGGGTTTCTTTCTCTGCTGTCAGCGGCTGCTAAGCCTGGCCATGGCTTGGCCACTTCTGCCGCAGCCCTGGGCACGTGGCCAGCATTGCCGAGCTGCAGCCTCCCCTCTTCCGTGCCAGCAGCCAGGGGAAAGGGGACTCAGCCAGCCTGGGCTGCTCCCCATGTGGGCAGTGGCTCCCGGAGGCCTGGCCAGGCCTGGCCACCCAAGGGCAGCAGGGCCTGAACCGGGCCCTCCTCTGCTGCCCACGATGTCACCTGGTGACTGACCCAAAAGCAAGAGAGCGGGGAATCAGGGTTTATATGGGTATTTCCTAAACTTGCATTTGACGTTCTCAGTGGTCAAATCAGATGCCAATATCCCAAACTAGCCTTCAGATAGGTCCCTGTCCTTTCTAAAGCAATTCCAAAGTCCTGGCTGGGAAAAAGCACTCGACATTCCTCCATAACTAAAAACTTATGCCATCCCATGACAAGAACCAAAGAACTAGTTATTTTTCTTCGATTATGTGAAAGTATTGCCACCTTCTTACAGGGATACCTGGAACAGAAGTTCATGGGATTTTGTTCAAGTTGTTTTATTCTCTTCCCACCCTTGCTTAATAACTGCATCACTGTGATCTCAGGTTCACTTGCTTATTCCTGCTGATGCCCAAATTCCATTCAGAGCTACAGCTTGTCAGGACACAAACCTTACTTCATAAAATTGATGTATTTTCTTGCTATAGATGATCTTGCCCTTTGCAGTTGTTAGAATACATGTTTTCAGAGAGCTTGTCTTACCAAGAGGCTCAGGTTATTTTCACCAATAACTGGCTTTTCACATTACTTGTCACTTTAGTGAGCTTTGGAATATTTACAAATTTTTCTAGGGGGGGTCTTATATTGCAGGTCATAGAAGAACTGTTGCAAAGCCCTCCTTTGAACTTGGAAGAGAGTTCTCTACTAAAAATTGTATTTTAGGATCTATCATGCACAACATTTATTTAATTTAATGAATAGTTCATTGGTATTTTTATAGTATTACTTTTAAACATTATTTAGGGTAGATTTACTTATAACTGCCAGACATCTCCAGTAAAGTGTTGCAGTTACAGCAGGCTCCAAAATTTGATTGTGTGTGTGGGAAATACAGACCCTTGTCATAATACACATTTATTTTGCACAAAGGAAATAGTTGATTTTTTTAATATATATATATTTTTTTTTCCCTGACTGTGGTTAATTACTTTAGGGAAGGAAATCTTACATATGATATTTCTGGTGCTGGAGGTGAAATTTTATGAAACCTATAAACAGAGCTTTTCCCCCTCCAGCTGACCGAAATAACATCATTATGGAACACTTCCGTCAGGTCCTCAAAGGCTTATTCCGTGGTCTATTTACACAACCGCATTGTGTCTACATGGCAAGGTTTTTGTAGTGGGGTCTGCAGGGTTGGCCTCTGTGAGGGGAACAGGGGAGAAATGGAAAGGATGGAGCAGCAGTGAGGGACAGTTGTGGATTGAGCACAACCCCTGTTACCCATCCCTCTGCACTGCTTGGGGAATGGAGGGGATACTGGACTCAAAAATGAAGTGTAATTGAGCCTGGGAAGAAGAAATTGTAAGTGAAACTCCTGGGGGAGTCCAAGCCCAGATAATGAGACCCCTTGGAGTTTCCTCAGGACTTGGCCTCGTGGCGACTTAATAGAGAGAGAGAGACAGCTTTGATCCAGTTGTCCAAAAAGCAATTTAATAATGCAAAAATAACAAACCATCAGGTGTCCACTGTATTGGAGTGAACTGGACCAAGGCAGTAACAAGGGGCCAAAGGCACAAGGCCAAAGAGCCCTGGGCCAGGGTCAGACAGGGGTACTTATGCACCCGGTGTGGGTGGGGAGTTAAGGTGGGGTCTGAGGGAAGAGTCCAATGGGGGACAACAGTTAAGAATATTAAAATGCCTGCACCAAAAATTAACCTATGGTAATACAGAGAACAAGGAACCTTCTAGTACCATTTACGTACTTGAACATGTGGATAAGATTGTTGCTTATGGCATTTTGAATGGTGTTTCCCAAGGCATTTTTCCAGGGTTCTCTTGTTCCCTGGGGACCACCCTCTACATTAAAGCATTTTAAGTTTTGCTGCTGTTTCTCACTATCGTTTGTGTAATTGTCAGCAAATTATATCACCTTTGCCCAAGCTGAGTCTCTTTTGTGGGTGATAGTAACTGATGAAACAATTTCTCTGTCCATATCTTGACCCATGAGCTTTTCATATTGTTCTCTGCTTTTATCAAGCTGAGGTGGGGAGGTGAGGGAATAACTGGGTGGACATCTGGAAGCCCTCTGGAAGTCTGCTCACAATAACAATAAAGATTTGGGACACGAAATGTTAGCAGCCTAGCTTTCTTGAATTAGAACAAGAATATATTATTGTAAAGGGTTAATGATAATGCTGCTCATATTTATGATGAAGGATATTGGATGAAATGAAATATTAAGAAAATACTAAGTTTTGCTTGGCAATAGTCATGATGGATGATTTCTCTCCCTCCCCAGTTGTAGCGCTGAGTTGATGCATTAAGTTTTATTCTATGACTTAATATAGTTTAAAAATATTTAGCTGTATTTTTAAAAGGTAATAGTTATAAGAGCTCTTTATGCTTGTTTTAGTAATAGTTTTGTTTTGTGGCTTTTAATGCTTTTTCAAATACAATTCATGTTAGTTTGGCTGTAGAAGGAGTAAACTTTTGACACTTTTGATAATTTAATTTTTGAGGGTTTTTAAAGGCATTTTAGCCTTGGTGTAAAACACCTACTCTTTTATTTTTTTTACTACAGGTGCGTATTAATAATATTCTTCCTGTAATGAAAAATAAAAAAGAAGAAAGGAGGAAAAAGTACCAATATTAATGGAAGATCTTTGTAATTGTTTCCTGCTGCAATCTCCAGTCAGCAGATTTTGAAACAGCATGAGAAAGTAATGTTGATCATAAATTTCTGATAGTTTATTTTCATGTGTGACCAACATGAAAATTCTGCAGTTAAATTGCATATGTAAAGATATTTTCTGCTGCCAAATTGTACAAATAATTTATAGTGAAAAAGACTGCTTTTATTGTTATTATTGTGTGGATAGAGAGGAGCAGGAAGAAGACACCTCCAGGTCTCGCCAAGGGGTTTGAGGAATGTGCAGATGAGAAGACATTTCCTGCTCCACAGAGAATGTTTTATTTTTGCATTTTCTTTAATACCATGTATGTTGTGTCTCAGGTTGGAGATTTCTGTTCAAGTGCCCTCCTAGTGTGGGTTAGCAGAGGGATATGTGTTATTGTGGCTTTAGTTTCATACACTGTGGAGACTTTTCTTCTCTTGTGCTAGTTGAAGGGCAGAAAATTAGGAATCAAATTAGCTTTTATATAATGTTTTCTTATTTCTATAAGAATCTGAAAGTTTTTAATTGAAAAACAGGTTATTGGGTCCTGGAACGTCTGGTGGTGGTTGTTTTCTTTTTCATTTCAAAGTAATGAAATAGCCTAGGATCAATTAATCTGTCCTTCAGGGTAGATAAGGTGAGCACTGGCTGAAGTGAAACCAGATGTTGTGTACTAATAATGAGAATTTATTTTTCTCTGCTTGCAACAAACTTTGCTGGGATGCCTCAGAACTTCCCGTGCTGGAGGCTGCTGGCAGGCACAGGTGCATGGCCATGGTCTTCTCAAGCTGGCAGCAGGTTTGCTGCAAATCCGTCAGCTTCAGGGTAGCTTTGTGGTACTGCAGGATCTGGATGTGAGGACATGGGGAACTGGTGCATCCCAACATGCAACTGAGATGAGATCATGTGGACTGGATTCCAAAGAATTTGGGAGGCCTGAACAAGACAGTAGCATTGTGTCACTGCATGGATGAGTAACCAAACAATGTTAATAATCTCGGTTAATGACAGTCTTCTGTATTCTTCAACTAGTTTGGTTTGTAACGGGGGGAGGAGGGGGGAGGGGGGATGAGGAGGAGGAGGAGGAGGATGAGGAGGAGGAGGATGAGGAGGAAATTTAGATGAAGATCCTTGGAATTTGGTATTCAATGCTGCATTTTTTTCAGACACTCTTTCTCATTTCCATATAAAAATTAAGAAAGAAGTTTAATCTTTAAGAGAAACAAATCATAGCTGCAGATTTGGCTGTGAACTGCTTGAGTTACAAAGCTCAAGTAAGAAAATTGTCTATGTCTCTTAATAATAAGTTGTGCATAAGAAAGGGTTTTCTCTATCAATGTAATGTTTCAAAAACATAGCAGACTTGACTCTGTGACATAGAGGGCAGAAATTACATCCGTAAGTTCAGTGCTGAGTACTGAGATACCAGCTCTATCTAATGGCAAGGCTCTGTTTTAATTTTTGCCAGTTAGTAAGCAGTAATTACTGAAGAGTGAAAAGTTGATTTCCAGTTTCTGTTGGAACTGGGCTTCTTTCTTCACCTAGTTGGTAAATGTAAATTCAGTTTGGTATTGCTTTTCTCAGAGGAAAGTCAAAGCATTGTCCTGTTACAATAGAGTTGATTATAGCTGGCCCTGTTTAAGCTAAATTTTTCTCCTTTTAGGAGTAATAATTTGTAGTAGTACATAGAGCTAAGTTGCTTGAATAAAATCATGAAAGACAAAAGTAAATGTAAGAATTGCAATGTCAGTCATCTTATGTTATAATTAATGCTAAGCTATCAGATCATGTTGTAACTGTGTCCTAGGGTACAATGTAAGATGTGCCCAAAGTATGTATTCTATCACCATCTACATGAGCTGTTGAAAATAAGTTGGGCAGTGTTTCCCTTGCCCCCTACCTCCAGACTATCTTCTGTTAATGGCCCATCAATGCCCTGCTGCATGACTCACAGATAACTCCCTCCAGGAGCTATCTCTGTTTAACGGGCAATCAAGGACCCATTGCAAGACTGATAAAATGATATCAGTCCATTGTGAGATGCTCCGCCTAGGGGGAGGAGCCAAGCATTCCCACGGGGATATAATCTGGGATTTGGGACAGCACAGGCAGCCTTACCCACTGGATTCCCAGAGGACAAGAGCTGCCAGACCTTTCTGTGGGAACACTGCTTCAACAAGACCACTTCATCTGGACTGCTATCACCACCATGGGGTATCAGGTTGTATTCTGACTCTGTCAGTGATCTTTTATACTGTTGCTTTTATTTTATTTTACCTTTTTTTCCCCTTCTATTAAATTACTTTTTCTGACTTGGAGTCTCTCTCTGGTTTGGCTTTCAAGCCAGCACTAACTGAAATGGCTTTGAGTGAGTAACTGAGGGGCTCATGCCATTGTTTTAAAGTGGCCCTGCTAGCAGCACAGTAATTTTTTTTAAAATAGCCTGCTTGAATTAAGAGTCTTCTGTTAATAATTACTGAAAAGAAGTCATGGCGAGTGCTACTGACCTTGAGTTTCTTACAATTCTCTTTATAAACTCCTCAGAGGCAGCATTTCTGGAAATTTTGCTAGAGGTTAACAGCTGAGTTGTGTAATGGACTTTATGTATAATCTACCTTCTGGCATGTTTGCTTTTAATGTTAAGCTGACTTGATGGTTAACACTAGAATATCACTGCAGTTAAGAGTTACAGTTAATATCTAAGAGATTTGTGTAACTTCTTTTAACTCCTGCTTTCCATTTATATAAATATAAGCAGTATAAAAATGAACATCAAGTATTCTTATGGGAATAGTTGTTATGAGAGTGTCCATTATGACTTAATCATGTGCTGTCACAAGAATATTACGTAAGATTATTTTCCAGTTTGTGTATTTATGTCTTCAAAATATTTTCAAAGTTAAAGTGAGTAGCATTTGACTAAATAATACTCTTATTTTCTTGGAACAGTAAGTGTACTGTTTATAATAATTTCAATTAAAAAGTACTGATAATGCTTGTTGACTAGAGGTTTGTACCACTTCTGTTAGGAGTTGGGAGTTTTACAGACTGCCTTCCATTTCCTCCTTGTTTTCATAGTTGTATCAATTATATATGTTTATTTTAATAACTTCCGTACAAGAAAGATTTCTTAGAAGCTGGGGGATACAGGCATCCTTACCCCAAGCTACTACTTCCACGTATTCACATTCAAGTCTAATTTCAACTAAATGCAGACAAAGTGATGCAGCATTAATTGGCTCTCTTCTGTGGGCTGTGTTGTGTGATAGGATCATTAAAGCTGGAAGGACCCGCTGGAGGTCATATTGTTTATCTTCCTTCCAAGTTAGAGCAGGAACTTTCCCAGGTGAGTTTTGGCTCGCTCTAATAGCTGAAGCTCCATAACCTGAACTTGTAGGCCGACTGTGCACTTAGTCCCTCTCCAGCAAGGGATTTCCTTTGCTGCATCTTGTTTCATTTTCTTACTGCTCATCTGTGATGAGAGTATGGCTCTACATCCTCCTTGACTTCTCTGCTATGTAGGTTAGTTCTCCCAGATACTTGTACGTCCGTGTGCTGCACCCCGCTAGCCGCCTTTGTCGCCCTCTGCAGAACTTTATCCTTGTTTATCCTTGTGTAGGACTTGGATAAATTCACATTTTTGCAGAAAGGAAGCTTAATCAATATGATATAACTCAGGCAACCAGGAGAGAGTGAGGAATAAACATGAATTTTCTCATGTTGGTCTGTAAACAATATAAAAAATTGTGCTTCATCCCTGTCTACATGTGATGACTATAAATTAACAAAACTTTTGATGTGTAACTTCTGATTCTAATTAGCCCAGAACTTTCCCAGGATGGTAGGAGTGTGAATACACCAGATTAACTGCAGCTGATCTTAGCTTCTTTGTCCCTGGCTTCTGAAAGCAGGCAAAACCAGGTATTATAAATGGCTCTAAAATGACTTAGAAGGAAATATTTGCCTTCTTCATAGCCATAGTGGCAATGTATTATTCTTGATGTTTTAAATAAACATCTGTTTCTCAAGTAAACTACTGAAAAAATTGGAGTCCAAAAATTGCCATAAAAGAGAAATCTTAAACTTCCCAGTTTGTTTGTTAGGTCTTAAATTTGTGCTTATTTTGGTAAATGTTATGTATGTAAGCCCTTCTGTGAAATAGTTTCCCTGAATAGTATCTTGCTTGTGCAGTGAATGTGGGATTAGGACACAAGGAGTTGAGTACTGTCAAAATAGCCATTATCACCAGCTGACTTGTCAAGCAGTGAAGTGTTTTGAGACTACTTATGCCACTTGGTTTTGACAGTGGAGTTGCGCACCTTTTCTCCTTTGTGACAGATTTGAGAGCAAACATTGTACATGGGAACATAGTAAGGCCTACAATATTCTGCTGTTTGGTGAACCAACAATGTCTTGGACTTTGACTTTCAACAGCTGTGCATCTAACTTATTCAAACATTTTCTTTCGTTTTGTCACCTGGAACAACACATCCAGCTGCTTTGTAACAGTTGTTTGAACTTTGAACACCAGATGTTTACAGATCTTATGAATTGCCCTGTGAACCGAGTTGAGGCTCTTCTACTTGTATCAGCTGAAGATCCTGAAAAGTCTGGACTCTCTAAGACTTGTTGCACTTATAAAATTAAGCAGATGGAGATTTTAATTTTTCCTTTTTTGCATTTGTGAAATGTGCAATGCATTTATCATCTCCAGGGAAAGAACTTAAAACTAGGATTTTTCTTCTAATTTGAAAGAAGGAGGTGCACAATGAATGTAAAGTTTCACTGGTGTATATTTGAAGTGTAGGCATCTTCAGTAGGATTTTGGTAATTAACCTGTTTTAGCTACTTGGATCTTGGTATTGTGTGATGATATTAAGTTTAGGAGTAAAATGCTGAAGTTTCTTTGGGCATATCTCAGCTGTATTGATTTTAGTGGATTTATGCAAAAAAAAAAGTAAGAAGAAGTAGATAAATACACAAATAAGCATTTTGGTAAGTAGCATTTAGTTTCTTATAACAGAAGGGATGCATGATCATGCTTGCAAATGTGGAGTGAAAAATTGAGAAAAATAGATTCTTACAGTGAGAATAAGTACAGGGAAGACTTTCCTAACAGAACAGGAATAGCTTTAATAGTTCTAAAATACTTGTGGACAAAACAAAGTCAAAACAAATTTGCAAACATTTAAATTCTTTTGCCTTCTTATATTTAGTGCTAGGTGTAGTCTAGTTTCTGTAAAAACATGTATTTTCTTCTTGCTAATTGCTAGGTCTTTTTTTAAACCAAGATTTAGACTTCTAATGATGGACTAAAGCAGAGTAATGCAGAGAACATATATGGAGCATTACCTCAGGGCTACAGTAATGAGAAACTGCTCCTCTCCAAAAACTATTAGCAAAATAATTTGTCGTAAGTGATAACTGCCTCCCTACCCAAGATGGAAGATCCAGCATTGTTTGGGTTATTGCAGCTCTGAATGAGATAACAGATGGGTTCCCCTCATCTAGCAGAACAGTAAGGTTATTTCTGCTTCAACCAACAACTCTGAACTGAGCAAAATGTGTTTCTTGGCAGCCCTCATGGACCATTCTCTATCTAGCTGTTCAAGTGTGGGTGATGGTTTCTGTTATCTAACTTGCTTTCAATTGCCTACGCTTGTTCACTTGATTTTCATACTGTGCTGCTTCTGTGTCAAAACATGACATCCCCAAATCCATCAACTGCCTTTCTTGAGGAAATGTAAACCGCTTATTTCAGATTATGATAATATTCAAATCCTGTGTCCAGCTTTTGAGTCCCTCACAACAAGAAGGTCACTGAAGTGCTGGACCATGTCCAGAGGAAGGAAACTTCTCTGGGAGCTGTTGAAAGGGTCTGGAACACAAGTTTGGTGAGAGGGATTGTTTAGTCTGATTAAAAGGAGGCTCTGGGAAGGCCTTATTGCTCTGTAGTCACCTGGAAGGAGAGTGTTGGTTGCTTGTCCCATGAAAAAGTGATGGGACAAGAAGAAACGGCCTCAGGTACTGCTGGGGAGTTTTATATTGGATAATAAGGGAAATTTCTTTATGGAGGGCGTGTCAAACAGTGGAATAGGCTGCCCCAGGAAGCGCTTAAGTCAACACCCTGGAAGTATCCAAAAGATGTGGACATGTCGCACTTAGTCACATGTTTTAGTGTTATGGATTGGGCAGTGCTGGGTTAGTGGTTGGTCTCAATGATCTTAAAGGCCTTTTCCAACTTTGAGTTTTCTATGATTCTCTAATGGAATCCGTGTCACCTTTCTTCTCAATGTTCCCAGGAGAAGTTTTTGCTCTATGGGGCAGGGAGTGACAGCTAGGTAATAGCTGAGTTTATAGAAGCTGTCAGATAACTGTAGTGGATTGAATAGTTTGACTGTAAAGAAGTGAGAACTACTTCACTCTGGCAGGAAGTGAGGGGGCGTAAGACCAGGCAAACCTTCAGTGTCCAACTTGAGTATTTTCCATATTTTCTTAGTTAGCCTGGATAATCTTTGATCATCCTTCTGCTGGTGAGAGTTTGTTGCCTGTATTGTGGTTTTACTTTTTATTAAAATTTATATTAGAATACAGGGAAGATACGGGGGCAGCATTGTCCACTCATCCATGAATGACCTCAGTCGCTGACTTTAGTGGCTGTGTCATGGCAGAAGGTCCAGGCTGGGCCTTGAAAGTGTCAAAGACCACTGGTGTTACTCCTCCTTAATTAACTGGATGAACACGATGTACATCACTGGCGTAGTGTTGTAGTCACCCCAGGCCCAATCTAGATAAAAGTTGTGTATTTTAACAGCATAACTGTTGGGGAGATGGCCAGTTTCCAGTTAAAATTTCATACATTTTGCATAACTGGATAGAGCAAATGCCCTTTAGCTGTGTGCTGTGGCTGGGATCGCTCCTCCAGTGCATGTTAATCACAGTGATTCAGGCAAGGACACTACTTTCTCACTGCTTACTCTTCATTGTATCCCTAAAATGGGTAGTATATTTTGAAGTGCTTTTATATGATATGGGAAATCTGCACAAACCAGAGGACACAATTTGCATGTTCATGTATTCATCAATAAAATTACCACAATCTCTTTATTTTTAAGAGGTGTTTAACATATCAAGGTTGTTGGGGAAAGATGTTTTTAACATGAGGCTACAAACCAATTAACTGCTATACCTTGACTTGAAACCTATTCCTGCGGAAGGTTTTTATTCTTTGATATGGAACACTCAAGAAACTGAACATCTTATACATAGTGTAATATCATATGTATGACATATACTTATATACATGAGTTATATTTTTATACATGGTGGCAGCTTACCTATGTAAGTTAACAAGAATATTCCATATAATAATAAAAAAAATTAAAAAACCTTCACTTTAATTAGCATTTCTAAAATACACATCCATGAAGAATACAAAGCAATTATATACATGTGCAAATCTGGATTAATTTCTTTACTGCCAGCTGATAGGCAGATTAGTGATAAGTATAGCATAAAGGTCTATACACAAACATGGCACACATAAATTTGCAGAACCAGATCTTTCTTTCTTTACATTTGTACAAAACTAACAAATATGTCTGTGCATTAACAAAAGTTGCAGAGATGTAAGCAGTTGACCTCTTAATGCTCATAGTCTCAGTATTGTGACTCCACTGAAAAAAGGCATCCTTGCAGCATCTCCATTATCAAACTCAAGAGGTTAGTTAATGAAATGCCCCAGGCATACCACCCTTCCCTATCTGCTATACTCTATGAGTCCACTTACACATCTCAAGCAAGAAGGAAAACAGGTTTTTAAAACAGCTTTATGACTATAGACATGAAATCACAAACATATTTCACATTAGGGAAAAAAAAGGAGTTGATTATTACCAGAAAACAAAAAAAAATCTGTTTAGATTTTTGACTGGCCATGTGAACATAATTCATTTACATTTAAATAAATGTGAGATGTATGACTTTTAAGGCAGAGAAGTTTAGATTTATGTTAGAAATAAAATTCTAAGCTTTCAGCCTAAAGTTTCCTCACAGTGGAACTACTGGACTCCTGAGCTTAATCACCTTTCTTTGGACTCAACAGCCCACAGGTCCCAGCCACCTCCCAATAATCAGAGTAAAAATCTGATGATTACAATGAAAGAAAAATAAACTATGAATCAGTAGGCTGATTATAAAAACTCTTCTGTTTAAATCCTGAGCTTGCGGGCAAGCCACTGGTGCATTGTCATGAGTCTCCAGCAGAGATCTCCAGTTCTGTTACAGCTGTACCCTGCCACAGAGCACTAGATGAACCTCAAATGATAATGTTTTAAAGAAATTTTTTAAATACTGCGTACGCCCAAAACAATTCTTTCACTGCAGGCAAATCATAACATGTTCTGCAGACTAGACCATTACATTTCAAATAGATCACTACTTTCATTTTTAACTTGCTCAAAATGTACTCAGCTATGTCCAAATCTTGAAGGTAAAATTACTCATCTCTGATCTGTGTTGAATACAAGACCTTTGGTAGCATTACTTTTGTTTACAGTAACTTTAGCTTACTGGATGATTTGGAAAAAATCCTATTCACACTGAAATCCAAAAATAAAAAACAAAACAAACAAACCCACAAGACCTTTTGCTTAAACACAGGTGGTTCACACCCTTCAGTTTTGATCTGATTGCTCAAGGATAAAATAATGAGGTTTGCTTAGAGTAAAACCAGCAGCATATTCAGCAGAACTTAATAAAGTACTAGCCCCTAGGCTTCCCCTGGCACCATTTCTGTAAATTTTTAGAGTCTACCTCTTCACATGGACCTCAACCATGCCCATACTCATCCCTTTGTCAATGGGCTGCTAAATGAGATATACTGAAGTAGTGCTTCTTGAAGTTCTATTGCAAAGTCAGTGACTTTCATTTTCCAGAATTAATTGTGACTAAGCACCCTTCCCTGTCAAATGTAAGGTTTTAATTTTTGCATTCTTTTTTCTTCTGGTGATACGAACTCGCAAAATGTCTCTGTTGACAATAACCACAGCAGGATTGTTACATGAAACAACACCCAAACCCATACTAGAATATGCATCTCTTTCTATGTACATGTTATAGGATGTATATAAAAAGTTTTTAAAATAACTATATTTGTTTAGAAGTGGAGGAGACTATTTTATTATTTAGGGCATCCTCCAAAATACTGATGCTTCCCAGCCAAGGTGAGATTTGAAACTTCATCTCAGGTAGCTAATAAAAGGAAGACAGACACTAAAACTACAAGATTGTATCTTTCCACTGAAAGGTGCAGTTCTACATGAGTCAAAGTAAGTTTCAGTAAATCTTTTCCACCAAAAAAGTCTAAACCAAACATTTCATTTCCTAACAAGTGCTGGTCCAGTATTCACCATGTTAAAGATTCATCCCAGCACTATTTCTTCCAGGCTCTACTCCACAGCCACCACATTGTAGTACAATGTCTCAGCCACAACAAAAGATCAATGCATTCCTTTATTTGGCTTATTAGCTCCAGCTGAATTACCCACATAACAAATCTGTCAAGGACAGTCTTGTACAACTTCCCAGTTGTAACGAGTCCAGCAGCTCCCAACAACATGCCAAAGATGCTTGACATCCCCATCCCTCTGCTGAGGAGAGGGTGGATGCCAGCCTACACAGCTGCTCCTGGGAGTGTAACTCATCTGGTTTCAATAAAAATGAGCCAGGATAGCACAGATGTCTCAGTTTTAAATTCAAAAATCTTACGGATTTTGACTTGCCGTAGCCTGCTGATGTCTCAGTCAGAAACCTGCTGGGAATTTTAGGCAGGTATCCAGTCAGTACAGAAATGAACAAGTCCCCCAGGTTACAGAACTGGTTTAATTGCTAGAAGAGAAAAAGAACAGAGGTCACAGGGAAATAAAGTCTCAATAAAATATGCCATAGTTTCACTTAAAACCACACAAAGTATTTTGTGCATTACCTTTTCATAGGGAGATGGATGTGTTATTTCTACAGTTTCTTGCCCAGAACTTGTTCAGAGTAATACTGACTTTTTAATGAAATCTCAGAGGAAATAGCTGTAAATACAGTGTGAAAAGCTTGTGGGACCTTCGTGAAAGGAAGATGCAAGGGAGAGGACTGTTAACCCTACTGGAGTTGGTTATACTCTTTGTAGGTTTTCTACTGGTCAGCTTTCAAAGTCTGCAGTGAATTATTTCACAAAGTTTTATTCAAATCAGTTTAGCTATTCTCAAGAGTGAAACAAGGAAAAAAATGGCTGTCAAAGAAAACCAGGCAACTTTTGGCTGAGAACTCTTGGAGCAAAGACTACAGTTGCTGTCAGCATGGTGACCACACCAGGGATGTGTTGTTCTCAATTTTTTAATATATATATATATATATATAAAAGATATGCCTAAAATAAGCCCATTGAAGATGCTGGAATCTCTCTCCCAGGAGAGATTTCTTCATACTTTATCAGTGAAGTCCTGTTAAGGATGCTGTTTCATAATGACCCTATCAGGTCCCAGTATTTATGATGCTTAAGTTTGGGCACCAAAACTGAAAACAATTTTCTTGCATTTGGAGCCATCAAATGTGTCTTTGTGTCACCTGTCCCACAATATGAGAGTGTGGAGAAATCTCCTGTCTTGATTCACATGGAGACAAGGACAAAGTCGTCTGGGGAGAGTGAAGATAAAGATTGGAGGTGGGTCAGAGCACTGTAGATCCAGTGTGGATCCAGTGCAATCCACAGGAACAGAGAGAATAGCTGGCTGGGGGAAGCAGCAGTGTCTGTGACAAGGGGGTGTGAGCATGGAGGGTGCTGTCAGTGCTCTGTGGAATGAGGCAGCATCTGGGAAAGGGCAAGGAACTGGGAAGTGGCTCAGGAAAACATAAAAACCCTGGGTTACACCATGGGTAGATCTAATTAAGGAGCACAGCATTGACAGCCAGGGAAGAGCAGTGATGCCAGGGAGGAGACAGTGAGTTGCAGGGGAGGGGAACCACTAGTGGTGACTCCACCACATACACAAAAAAGAATGAATTAATGGTTTGCAGGTTCCGTTGATGCTTTAAATTTAAATTACGTGTGTTGCTGTTTTAACTTAACATTTCCGTTTATTTTTGTGCAGGGGTATCGTTCTACAAAAAAAAAAAACTGGCTTGGATTCTGTTTTATCTGAATATGTAGGGCTGGAATCTGCAGCATTTTGAGAACTGATTGACAGCTGAATGATTTGGGAATTTATTGACAAATGAATGAGGCACTTTGGCTGTGAGTGTGCGTGTGTGGGGCCAGTCACCACTAGCAGAGAGTGACGAGAGCTCGGAGCTGTGATGGATACCTCCTTTTCGTTCCCCTCTGCTGCCATGGCTCTGTGAGCATCCTATCTTTCCCATGCAGGGGGTTGCTTTTTGTTTGTTTGTTTTTTTTAAGTCAAGCTTGTTAAAGTTGATTGCAGCTCAGCGCCAGTAAAATGAGCCCGTGCAGTGTGTGGCACTGGATAGCGTCTCTTCAGGACAGCCAGAAATTCTAGAAGAGGAAGGAGAAAAATACAGATGTACAGAGTTCCCCATTAACAGCCATTAAGGCTTGCTAATGGGTAACTTATTCTTGTCTGGGTGCAAACATGTTAACCGCCTTTTGTTTTGTTTGTGTGTGCCATTTGTTAATGAGAATTTCTGGAAAATTATTTTTAGAACAAAAATACTTTCAGTATATCCTTCATTGCTCTAATTGGAAATGTCCTTAAACAAAAAATGAAGGCCTTTTTTAAAAAGTCAATCTTCAATTTCTTTTTAATATGAATTTCCAGATGTTTATTATGAGAATGGTAAATAAGAATTAAGTTCCCACTAGAATGAAATCAGTTTTCTGGGAAGCACCATGGCAATCAAATTATCAAAGATGTACATATGTACATTTTTCATTAAAACAGAGGTATTCCTTTGCCTTCTGTCTGTCACCACTGCGGAAGTAACTTGGTGGTGTCAGTCTAAATGAGAAAGTGAACTTCATCAAACTGGAAATAAAACTTCTAAATATTAAAAATGATAAAGTATTTGAGAGAAGCTTTTTGAGATGTGAGCGCTTCTGTGGTGGGGCAGGACTCCCTTGGGTTTGTGGTGAAACAGGAAAGTTTCAGAGATCTGTGTGCTTTGAAAGGCTTGTTGAATGGAGAGAGCTACTACTTTTTTTGTGCTTCCCCCTCTCTTTCCTGAGTCACCCATGCCAGAGCTAGGGAGAAACAGCGTCTCTGATATATTTTAAGAAACATATCCTCTCTTTGTCTTTTCCATTAGTTTTGCATTTGAGAAGGTTTCACTGTTTTTGTTGTTACTTTTTCTCTTGTAATATATCTTGACTGAGAATGAGTTCAATCAACGGAATCAGATAATAAACAAAATCATACTAGTACCATTGCTTTTGAAGAAGGAAAATGTAAGAAATTACTGATTTTTTTTTTTTTTTTTTAAACTGAGCTTGATAGAGGTTTCTACAGTGTGAATTGACTTGAAGATTTAAGCCTCTGTGTTCAATACACTGTAGCCCTTACTCTTGAACATGGGGATTTAGAAAGAAAGAGTTAAAAAATAAATTGAGAATTTACTTGGGAATTACCATTATAAATTGCTGACTTCATGACCAGAACATTGATGAGACTTTGAGAAATGGAGTCTAAAGGAGGGGGAAGAAAAAAGAGGGGATGACAGGTAAAAATTCAGAGAGCAGCAGAAATAATAATTCTAAGAAAGAAAAAGCAACTTGAAGGCAAAGAGGTTAACAAGGCTGAGACCAGTTGGTGGACAGGGAGGCTGCTGAGGGAGAGAGAGCATGAGAAGGTGGTTTGTTTTTTCACTCAGTCTAGTGGAGCTCTGTACAAACAGGCTTCTGCAGGTATGCTCGGCTTTGACAGTACAGCTATTCATTCTGAATGAAAAAATGGCAAAATAAAGGATTGGCAAGATGTACACTGATCTTTTCTCCTTCTCATTCTTACTGCTCCTATAAAACTTCCCAAACAATCTAACACAAAAAACCTTCTAACCGTTCTGCCAGGTAATAGTTTGGGCCAACTTCTTGTGATGAGAATATAACTTCATTACTTATTTGTTTAACAGCTGAAGTAATAGTAAAATCCCTGAGCAGTTTGATAGATTGTCTAGTCTTTATTTTTTAACATTTCTCTTTCTGAAAGCCTTTTAGAGTTCAGCTCTGTCCTTACACTCTCCCTTGTCAGTCTTGCACATAAAGCAGTTAAGCAAAGCAAGTGACATATCTGAATTTTAAGTCCCTGTGCTCTGAAACGGCTGTGCATAATCAGTTTCATATACTCCGTTGTTAAAATTTACTCTATAATATTGGCTTTCACATTTGTCTTTACATGTTGTTATTGGTTGCAAGTATAGCACAATTTATAACCCCTTTTAGCTGTTTGCTAATATAACCTAATTTCTCATTTTAAATATGCACTGTACAGCCCATTGAAATAGTAATGTCATGAATATATTATGTTAATGTATACACCTTATGGCTTATAGAAATAATAGTGTGATGAATGTATTGTACTGTATGCCTTAGCAAAATATAAAATGTTAAAATACTCTTATGTAACTGAAAGAACTGTATAAAACAATTGTTTCCCACATCTGCTGACTAACCTGTCCAAGTGATAAAATAACCGTACAAACCAGAGCACCGGAGAAGAATTAGAGAAGGACTTGTTAACTACTCATTATTAGGGAGGTGTGAAACAACGGGATGAAGCCACAAGAAGGAGTAAAGTATATTGACCTGATCTGCAGGATATCATGTAGATAAGTCAGAGTGGAATACCAAAACAAAGGAAAGTTTCTACAACATCAAAAGCTACAAAGAATGTTTGAATAATGCATGAAACTTATGCATATGCATGTATCTTAGTAGGCTAACAGTATATAGATAACACTGTCTTAATGTTCCAGTGTGTTCAATGGCTGATAGCCTGGAACACCCCTGGAACATCTGAACATTGCCCTTTTTTATTTCCTTACTAAACTTTTGAAAAATATTCTAAGAGTGAACTTCTATTTTTCACAGCAAAGAAAATGCATGCAACACGTAATTTAAAAGAGGTGTTTAAGTGGATGACCACAGGAACAGATAGAGTATTAGAACTGACACTTTGGTATGTCAAGTGCCTCCCTTTGGCACAAAGGCGGAAATCACAAAATTACAAATAGGAGGAATAGAACCAAACATACTAGGACTAGATGACAGATACAAAAAAGATTATACCTATGTATCTATTCCTATGTATTGATATTATTGATATTTTGTATGTACATTGACAGAACTAACATGAGAAATATTGCTGTAATAAAAAATAAGAAATAAAGGAAGGCAAAAGAAAAAAGGCAAAATAACTGAAAAGGGGACAAAATACAAACCAAGAATGTCAAAATAAGCAGCAGCAAAAATAGACTTTTGAAATTGTAACAAGTTTATATGAGAAAGGTTTCAAGAGAGATTTCAATGACTGGGGAAAAAAATTGCAAAAACCATGTCATGAAAATCACCTAGAAAACAAGGGATGCTTACTTTATTAGGATAAATGTGCCAAAAGTAAGTACAGCGTCCTTTCTCTGCCATAGTAACACTTCCACCAACTGCTCTACTATGGAGCTGCTCATCTCCCAGAGTAAAGGAGATGACAGGAAGGTAAACCAGGTCACACAACTGTAGTGAAGAGCAGTTTCAAAAACTAGGGAAACAATAGTAACCTACATATTCGCCATTCCCAATGAGTGGCTGTATTCTCTATCTTTAAATTTCATTATTATTGTCATAGTTCCTTTCTTAGGTGTAGAATTATTCAAAGTACATGAGAATGATGGAAATGTTCATTGGTATTCAGTTCTTCAGAAAAGCTCTTTTCTGTGAAAACTTGAAATGCGTTATTGTTGGCAGCTTAACTCGTCTGTCATATGGTGAATATGGATGCTGATGAACTGGATAATGCTAATATCAGGGGATGGATTAATGAATAGATTTTAAAATAAAATTTATATGGCTAGAATTGCTCTAAGCAGAACCAGTTGCTGCCATTTTGTAAAATATTCATTGCAGAGGAGAGATCAATTTTAAAGGACTAGTAAGTAGTTAGATTTGCAAAATTCAGTTCTCTTCCCATTTGTCCTAGGTTACAATGTAAAATGTGCCCAAAGTATGTATTCTATCACCATCTACATGAAATGTTGAAACTAAGTTGTGCACTGTTTCCCTTGCCCCCTCCCTCCAGACTATCTTCTGTTAATGGCCCATCAATGCCTTCCTGCATGACTCAGAGATAACTCCCTCCAGGAGCTATCTCTGTTTAATGGGCAATCAAGGACCCATTACAAGACTGATACAATGATATCAGTCCATTGTGAGATGCTCTGCCCAGGGGGAGGAGCCAAGCTTTCCCACCTGGATATAATCTGGGATTTGGGACAGCACAGGCAGCCTTACCCGCTGGATTCCCAGAGGACAAGAGCTACCAGACCTTTCTGTGGGAACACTGTTTCAACAAGACCACTTCATCTGGACTGCTACCACCACGGTTTCGGGTTGTATTCTGACTCTGTCAGTGATCTTTTGTACCATTGCATGTGTTTTATTTTATTTTATTTTATTTTACCTTTTTTTTCTCTCCTATTAAATTGTTTTTTCTGACTTGGAGTCTCTCGCTGGTTTTGCCTTCAAGCCAGCACACCATTACGTGTTTGCTCTTCTTACCCTTTGTTGTCTTAACTGGTTCCTGCTTAGGGCATTCTTTTAACATGTGTGCAGGTCCAAATTGCATTGCTATACCATGTAAGTATAAATATACTTGCTTACATCTTCTCCCCAAAAAGGACCCCACTGAACTGAAGTAATTTCCCATAAGCCAAACGTTTTTCAAGTATTGTTTCTTTAATGTTTTTTCTTCTGTGTTTCAGAGTCAAGGAAATTAGTTTACATCTCTCTGTGACAGTGCCTCAAAGTGCACTCTAGCCAGTACTTAGAAGCTGACTGGAGCATATGCTCCTAGATTGTATCCCTCTCTCAGGGAGTATGCCCCTGAGCAGATAAATTTGTGATAGATACAGTAATTGCAAAACCAGAAAAAGATGGTGGATCTTTAGATATTTTTTCTAGAATAGTGTTTCAGGACTGGAATGCAATGGATTGACCTCTAGTGAAAGCTAAACTGGTCTACAAGGTATCTTAATATACAGCACTTAGAATTCAGTGTCATCCGTTACATCCAGGCAGGTCAGACACCGTGTCAAGTTCTTGGGGACAGTAATAAGGAAGTCTGTGCCTGTGTCCATAAATCCTATGAGTTCTCACACAAAAACCTCTGAAAATATGTTGGCATGTCTGCTGCCACTGAAATAAAAACTGAGAGGCAGGGATGGATTAGTACATTTTGGATGGTTCATTTTAATGATGTATTCCTGGGGCAGCCTGTGATATTTCATTTGTGTTTGTTAAATTCTCAGTTTCTGAAAGTATTTACTTCTTTTATGTGATTGTGCTGGAGAATGTCTTGCATGTATAAAATAACACTGATGTAAATTCGTCTCTGTTTGAACATGCATTCTGGAAATTAAGGTTAAGCTATTTTGTCTGGGTGAATATTTGTAAATGTTTAGCATTTTTAATTTAAAGAGTTTTCTCTGCTTGAAAATGTATTATGCAAATTGAGGCCTGGGTGGCACACTGCCTTGGGGAAAAAGGGTTTTTAGTCTTCATTGTTGAAAACCAAGAACTTTTATTTCAGAGCTTCATGCC
The DNA here is from genome assembly GCF_015227805.2 of Hirundo rustica. Classification (NCBI taxonomy): domain Eukaryota; kingdom Metazoa; phylum Chordata; class Aves; order Passeriformes; family Hirundinidae; genus Hirundo; species Hirundo rustica. Next base: position 46,275,514 of record NC_053488.1, read on the forward strand.
TTGCTGATTTTGTCAGGGGAAGTTGATGAAAAATTGCAGTGCTGTCTAGTCTTTTCTGAACTTGAAGTAAGGAGGAAGAATAGGCCAAAAAGAAAAGTGAGAAAATGCTATTTGGAGATGCCTATTTCTGCTCTGTGTCTGCTTACTCTCAAGTGTGCTGCCTGAGTAACCTTTACCTAGGGAAAATACTGCAATTTGGTCTCCAAGCATGCTGCATCAAGGGGACTCTTTGATGGGCATCTCAAAAGGCAGAGTTTATGTTCAATGTAAGTTCTAAGCCTTTTTTTCTGAGCAAAAGCATGTGAATTCTTCTGCATCTTCCTTAGCTTTTTTTTGGGATGTAAGAAGTCGAGTGTGTGGATTGAATTATTTTCAGGAGAAAAGCATCATGATGTCTGCTTGATTTAAAAGAGACAATGCATTACTCTATTTTAATAACAAGGGGCTACACTACCTACAGCCCTTTTTCTTCAGCAGAGGGACTAGCATCCTACTGAGGCAGATATTTTGTCTTTATATTCAGTTAACATCAGTAATAGTTCTGATGTGGCCTCCACTGCTCTGTACAACACAAGAGGGAAGAGGAAAAAATACCCAACAAGAAAAAACTCACTAGAGTTAAAAAGCAGTGAGCTGTGTAAAAGATGAGAACTTCTGGTGTCTAAATATAGAGTAATATGAATATGTTAAAACACAGTACTGTAGGCACTGCTTTTAAAAGAATAATTTCAATTTGATGAAGAAAACTACAGTAAATCAGCCTTCTCCTAAATTTTCTGGGTGTAATTTTCTTCTAGTATAAACCTGCCTTTCTGGTTTACGAAGTTACAGTGCTAACATGTAAAGCAAGATGTTATGACTCACTGAAGCAATTCTTTGTTCTCTCTTGGAAGCATTGCTGATTGTATTTACAAAGGTACTTGGGTTTACCCCTAAGAATGCAAACCTTTTGCAAATCTGAACTTAATGCAAGGCAGATGATGTAATTTTTGCAATGCTGTATGATGAGAATGTAATCCTGTTAACATCTTTGATAGTTTTGGCTTCCAGCTTTGCTGAATTTTGGTGTAATTTTATCAGGAGAAATAAGATGGCTTCTCTTAGTTTGCAAAACTTTGAGCAAATGTAGTTAAAATGTATTTTAGGTTGGAGAAGTAGTTACTAATGGATTCATCAGCAAAGCTTCTTTCTTGACTGGACTTGAAGGTGCAGATTACTTGCATGAAACCATGAAATTATGTGGCTAGAAATGAGAACTTCAATTGAAATGAGTCTGCAGTTGTTTCACCAAGGGTCAGTGTTTTACCTAGGCAGTGCTCCCTAGTGCTGGGAAAATAAGAGGTTAAGGAAGGTGAGGTTTGAAGAGTGTGAGGAGAGGTCCTGGCTCACATACTGGCGGTTTCCTTGCAAAGCACTTCTTTGTGTTCAGCAGGCTTTGCTGAAAGACGCGAAAGGGATTGGCAGAGAGGGCTGTGGAGACTACAACATGCAGTCTGTTTTGGCTGAGAGTAACCAAAGCACTGAGCATCTTGCTGCTGTAGAGCTGGTGAGCCTCAGCCATTGTAAGCTGGATGGATTTACTCAGTCTTTCCTCACACTCAGACCACCTGTTTCTGCAGGACTTGCAATTATTGAAGTGTTAACTGAGCTGCATCAAAAGAGGATAAATTAACAGGCATTTATGTTTTCTCTCTGCCTAGCAGTAGAAGTAAAAAACAGTTAAAAAGCCTTTTATCTCTGAAAGGAAAGAAAGGGGACTTTAATTTTAACCAAACCAGGTCTGAAATGTGCGTGTTTCTTGGAGACAACAAACAAGCTTTGGGGTCCATGGAAGGAAAGCTGTCCCAGAAACTCCTTGTACAGTCCTAAACTGAATGAAGCAGAAAACTTCCAGCCAAGAAGGGTAGTTGCATTCTAAACTGGTGCAGAGTCATGTAAGTTGAACTCCTGTAAGGCTAAAGCTTCTTCGATTATTCCCAGAATTGTTCTATTGTTGTAAGATGTCTGAATGGGAAATCGACAGCTTCATATTGCTGCCTCAATCAGTATTTCTTAGTGCTGTTAATAAAACCAGCTGATGCTGTGAATAATGGTACTGGTCAGACAAAGAGGGAAAGCTCATTGAAAGCAAACAGATTTGAACTTTACACAATCACAGAACTTGAGCAAGGGTTAGGTGGGCACTACTTGATGTGTCCTGTGAGCCATGGTGCAGGCAACCCTTTTTATTCCTTCTTGCAAGGGTTTACTGACCTCACTGTGGTTAACTGTGTCAAAAACCATCGACTCTGAGTGGCTGATGTTGAAGATCCTTTAGTCTAAAATGTTCTCTGAATGTTTATTGCCCAGCTAGAAGTGTTGCCATCATTTATCTGCATGGGTCATTAGGAGTCAAGGCTGCTTGCTTGTTTTGAACTTGTCTGTTTCTAAAGATGCCTGTCCATTCCTAGGTTCCCAAGGCATTGTTGTACTGTTTAAATGATGATGGAAATAGTTAACAATGCTGAAGGTAATTTGCCTTCTACAACACAGAATCGTGGAACATGCCAGTTGGAAGGGGCTCATCAGGATCATCAAGTCTAATATATAAGTGATGAGATAAAGATATCTATTTTAGTGGGATGTCTCCTCTACTCCTTTTGAATGACAGCTAATTTAAAAATAAAATGAGTAAGTACAGGTACTACTGCAGTCTTAAGTCCCTACTGTGTAGAAATCAAACCTGCGTTTTTAGTATTTTTTAGGGTGTGTTTTGTTACATCTTTTTTTCTGCAGTGCTCCTGATAGTCACTCTACAGCTTGTCTTGCCTTGTTCTCACAACCTGAGTTCAGCTTCTTGTTGACGAAACCGATGATAAAATCACTGTATTGCTCTGTTTTATCCGACTTGAAAAACTGAGATTTAGTGAATTTCTGCTTGCCTTAATCATGTTTCCCCCCAGATTATCCTCTGTTTTGTGGGTGATCATTCAGGCTCACTGTACACACTGAGAGGATATGTAATTGCAGTTGCTTGATGTAAACAACCAGTCTGATGGACTTAGACAAAGAGAACCTTTCAAGTACATCTCCTGCTTTGAGCAAATACATAGTAAGTCTGGCGAATAGCATGGATATGCAATTTCCAGCCTAGCAGCGATGTTTACCTTGTCATGGCTTGCTTAGTGTGTGAGTCACCACCTGAAATTGTTGTATTGTCCCTACTCATGGGATTAGATATTAATCATGACTAAATGCATGTGCTGAAAAAAAATAGATCTTCACTGTTGTGATGTGATTGATACTTCACCAGCAGAACTAAATGAAAGGATTTTCTAATCAATATTATTTCCTATTTTAATTTTGAAATTATCTGTTCATAAGTTAGTGAAATTGCGCAAACAATATCCCACAGCTTCTACTTTCTGTTTCTTTCCTCTGTGATGATTTTACTACAGTCTGGTAGTTTATAAAATATGAAGCAGCTAAGCAAAACCTAATTATGAGTTATGTCCATATTTTCTTGTAGAATTTAGGACTGTAATCATCAAAGACTCTAAATGATTTGAGGGGGGATCATTCTGTGTAATTATTCTCCATCTTCCTCCTCTGTTGTTGTTGGCTGCCAGGCAAACCAACAAATATGAGGCATTCAGGTGGAGGTGAGCTTTTTATACAGCATTCTTAGCAGTACAATATTATTTGCAATATTGTTCCCGGTATTGTTTGCAGATACTGTCATTGACACTTAATGAAGTGTTATTCAAGCAAACAGTGGGATTATTTTAATTTAGGGTGTTGGACTGCTCCACCTTCCACCATCAAGAACATTTTACAAGAAAATAAAACTAACCTTCTTTACAAAGATTTGTAACAGAGAAGCTAATGTTGTATAATTTAGGTCTTAAGGGCAGTTTTGCCTCCTGATCTTCATTGTCTGAGTCTGAGTGACAGGTCTGTTCTGGAAGGGCAAGTGGGATTTGAAAAGTGCTGTGTTCACCAGAACCGTGGGGGTTTTGTGTGTTTGCTTATTTGTTTTTCTTTTGGTATTATGTAACTACTACCTTACCAGCTTCCTAATAGTATTTTACAGAATAATTTTTAAAATATGTAAAATATTTTCATCTGTACTGCTGAAATATTTGTTAAAGGCACTGGGAACTACCTAATTTTTTTTTTTTTTTTAGACAAAGGTAATTGAATGCATGAATGCCACTGCACATAGCTGACAAAGGCATATCATCTTTGTGACTAGGCTCTGTAAATTCTTTCCCACAGAAGTCAACAAAAGGGTCGGTTGTCCTGGGTTACGTATTTCGTCACTTAAATTTGGTGGAAATAGATTACTTTGGACTGCGCTATTGTGACCGAAGTCATCAAACGGTAAGTAAAAAAACCCAACAGATTGGATTTGCCATGTATAAAATTTACCCTGTTGTGCTGTTTGCCTGTAAAGAGTTAGATTGTCTTACTTCCCCTAGCTTTCACTGTTTCCTGGCACAGGTTTCCAGAAATAATTTCTTCTGTTTGTTTGCAATTGTGTTGGAATAACTATTAATATCTTAGATAAGAACGAAATCAAATGCTAAATGTTGTTGAAAACTAAGTTTAAGAAGTACAAATTGTAAAAAATTATTATATGAAAGTAGGATAATCTATTTTCCTCTTCAATACTGTGCCCAGAAGTCAGTGCCTGGTGCTCTGTGCTGCTCAGTCTTGCTTTGTCCTGCAGTGCCTGAGAAGCAGTGTCCCTGAGTGCATCACAGCCTACTTCACTTGCTGCAACACTGGCTGAACACCTGTTTCAGAGTGTGTTGGGCAATGCTATTTTCACTCTGTCTGAAACATCTTTGTGTCCCTGAGCCCATGTTCACTAGAGCCTCTTTGACAGGGACAGCCACATACATCTGAGGCTTTTTCCATTGGGACATTACTGTCCTAAACAGACAAGGAGATGTTTCAGCCAAAGCAGGCAGTATCTTGGAACAGCACTATCTGCACTGCCAAAAGCTTGTGCAGGATTGCTGCAGGCAAAGGTGAGGAGTAGGGGGTGCTCAGCAAGAGGAAACAGTGCTGTATTCATAGGATGGTCCTCGTACTACCTTAAAATTATGCAGAGAATAGTGCCTGGCCTATGGTTAAATGAAGTCAAGCCCTTTACAGTTTTGAAGCCAGTATTTTGTGATGATAGCACTGCACAAGACCCTGTTTCATCTATATATAGTAATAACTTATTGAATTAGCTAAATATTTGCTAATTTCTTCTGTTAACCAGAAGTTGATCATGTAAAGACTGAATTTGGAACAGTATTAAGCAGAAAATTACTGATTGCTAATGGCAGCTACAGACTGCCTCATTCCTTGTATTTTAACTTCCGTGCCATAGTCCAGAAATCTATGAATTCAGTTCCTTGATAAGATTCTAACCATTTCATTCCATGAAGATGTAAGCCAGATTCAGCTGTGAACTAAAGGTAGACTGTCAGAAATGGTGGTTTTGATTTCCTGAGGAATTTGAGATGTGAATGAAAAGGAGGTAAGTATTTTTGCTCTCAAAAGTGTTTTCCTTTTTGCTGTGGTTGCAAATAAAATAAAAATGGCTGTTCCTGGGAATATTTCCAGAAGCATACATAGGGTGTATTTAGTGGTGCATATGAAAATATGAGTATAAAAGGGGATTTCACCTCTGTTGTGAAAGGGACACATAAAAGCATATTTTAGAGCACATCTTTTTGTTTTACTTTTTCTCTCATGTGGTGCTCCAGTCGTGTAAATTTAATGTTAGCTTTGGGCTTTATCCTCTGGCCAGCCCAGTGTCAGGAAGCCACCGTGATTCTTGATTTTCCCATGGATTAGGAAGATGTTTATCCCACTTCTGTCATTTGCCTGCTCTTGCACTAACACTGGCCTTGTCATGTGGATACAGGACCTCAGCTGTGAGGAATCCTATGGTGTGCTCCTGCCCTGCCATGTAGATGCTGCCACAGTGACTGGCCAAGTGCGTGCTGTTGCCTTTACACCCAGGGCCATTTTGTACCAAGTGATGGTGAAAAGGCCTGTTTGTGTTGTTTGTCTGTGTAAGGATAACAAAAAGTTTATGCTCCTTTATCTGAAAAGTTCATGTCATAGTTTTAATTTCAAACCAGGCAGAAACACCAATTATGTAGTGGTTTCACATTCACTAAATTTTGGTCTTGGTACTTACTCTTTTTGTGAGAGAGAGACTAGGAGAAAAATAAAGCAGGCTCTACCTTAGAAATTAACAAATAGTTTTATTAACACACACTAAAAGAATAGAAAAAAAAGAAAGTTGGGAAAAAACTAAAATGGAATGAAACTTCAAAAGCACTCTTCCCTCCCCTTGCAAACTGTTCACTTTCTTACAAAACAACATAAAGAAACAAAACTTGTAATTTTCAGTCGTTTCACTATCTGATAATAGTCTTTCATTAATTCATTAGGGGAAGAGTATCTGCTAGAGTCATGGATCCCAGTGACAACTTAGTTCTCTTGTGGGTTTTAAACTGTCACAAAAACAACCACCCGGAGAAACTTGCTTTTGTGACCCTCCCAGGAGCAGTTTCCCAAGCTGCTTATGGGTCATGGGTCTTAGACTTTTGCATACTGGGGTGTCACCTTTTAAAGATGAGTAACTCCAAAGCAAAGGATTCTTCACCTTAAGGTACAGAGATATCTTCTCACTTCTTCACTGGCGCAGGGGGCTTCTCATCTTTATCTCTGTTCAAGCATCTTATAGGATATTACTTAGTTCATCACAAACACCTTTGCTTAAATCTACACACAAATTAAAACAACTATCTCCCCAAATGCCTATCTTTCCCATGAATTAAAGGAATGATCTAAATATAGAGTTCATTTCCATGGCTCAAGCAAGAATAGAAGAACCAGCTCTTCAACCCTCTGTCTTAATAGTCTTTTTACTCTAGCTACTGACTTCATGCTGTTGTTCTTTATGTTCACTCTGTCCTTTCTTACTCTCTCAGAGAAGGGCTAAGCTCTGGAAGCTTCATGTTGCTGGGAAAGAGTTAAATCTGCTTGGAGTGTTTGTCTCTCTCTCTGTAGCTCGTGGTGTTAGATGTTCAAGGGCAAGCTGATGAGGGAGGAAGAACTCACGCAGAAACATTAGGGATTGGAGCACTCAGGCAGTTCAGAATCACAAAAAAACCAGGCAGCATCATAAATGCCTTCTCAGCCACCCCTCAGTGTAAATCGGGGTGGCTTCATGCCAAATGGTGCCCATAGCTCTTATCAGGGCTCAGCAGAGATCCCTCCCTGCTCCAGGGAAGCTTAGAGAAAGTAGCTGTTGCAAAACAGCAACCTCTCCTTCCCCCGCGCTTCAGCCGGGAGCTGATGGAATCCGGCCAGGCCTCAGGCCAGCTCCCCCCCAAAAATGGGGGAGCAGCAGGCCCAGCTCGATGTTACCTGTCTCTCTCTGGCCAAAGGAAGAAGAAAAAGGACCCACCTACAGCTCTCTGTTAGGTCCCTGTCTCTTCTAAAGCAATTCCCAGGTCCTGACCTGGAGAATTATTTTACATTTTTCTATAACTAAAAAACCAAACTGTACTAATCCATGACAGTTCATAAAAGAGCTAAACAGTGCTACTGTGTGTAGCTTTATGTGTTTTATGATGTGTGGTTTTATGCTGCTAGCTTGCTATTTTTAGTGAAATTTTGTAAGCTCTTAAGAATAGGCAGTGTAATGGAAAGTTTTCACACAACAAACAACACTTTGTGCTTTAGCTGTAAACATATATTTAGTTGCATTCTGAGTGTGGCTAAAACTTTCTGGGCTGCTGTGGGAATTAGTCCTGTAATGGCTGGCAAGAAGCCTAGATCTGAATTTTGGATTGAATATTTTTTGGATCCCCCTCAGTAGATTTCCTAAGGGAAGAGAAAAAAGTTACCCTGCTAGTAGTTTTAAAACCATGGTCCTGAGATAGTCTCAGGGAGAAAAGTGTTTGGGGGTTGGGCTACCTAGCAATACATTGTGGTGGGGAAAGTTTTATTATTTGTACTATCAGGGTTTTTTTGTCACACTATATATTTAACTGAATGACGAATAAAGCAGCATTTTCTTTATGAGACTAGACGACCGCTGATGGCAGAAGGAAAAGAGTCTGCTCTCTTTCACCGGGTAGGATATAACAGTTTTATTCTTGAGTCCTGCCCTGCCTGGCTGGAGATCTTTCCTGGTGGCTCACCGGCACCAGAGAGACCTAGGCCCCACCTGTGCTGGGCTTTTTCCCCAGGGGGCAGGACCCAGAGGCAGGGACAAACCACTACCCAATCAGGGATAAAGTGGGAGGAGAAGAGAGTTGGGTTACAGCTGAGCAAGGACAAACCACATGATTACAAATCCGATGAAACACAATATAAACCCAATTAATGCATTACTACATTTCCCCTTTTCTTATTAAATTAAGAAAGAGGAAGGCTCGGTTTGTGGGAGATGCTCAGAGTTTGGACCTTGAGTACCTTTAAAGTTGCAGAAGAAAAATGACCTTTAGTGCAAACAAACTGTCTAGAAAAACACTGTTAAGTAATAATGATAATTAGAGGGAGAAGGTTCGTCACTTTCTTCTCCTCCAGGCAGCACTGGCCACTTGTGGGCCCTCTGCAGGTGGCTTTGCAGTTTTAGGGATGAAAGGTTTCACCCACTCGGCTGGCACCCGCTTGAGGCCTGGAAGAGTGGACACATAGGCATACCCATGACTGCCGGTGACCCGATCATGAGGACTTTTGGTTTCTCTGGTCGCTGGATCCTTTACTATCATATCCGGTGACTTTTGCTGAAAGGCAGAACTGGTTAAAGCAGGATTATTTAGTGTAACATTTACATTTTTTAGTTTCTTTGAAAAATTCCCTTTGGACCTTTGAGACCTCCTGTCCCATTTGTCCTGAAAGTCCCGAAATTGCTTTTTAAAGGGCATTGAGATGCCCAGCCTGATCGCACAGGAGACACATTGTTCCTCTCTTGGGTGGTGGCACAGGTGCAGGAGGCACGGTGCCTGCAACAGCAGCTTTTTGTGGCGGCTTGACTCAGGAACTGTCGTTTTGATGAGCTTTTATGAAGGGAATTTTCCTGGCACACACCTGGAGCATGTCAGGTAAAGTTGGAGCCGGTTCTATGGACAGGCTGAGGATTGCTGCCTTGTACCGTTCATTTGCATCGGCCAGAGCCATCTCCTCCAGTACCTGTTCTTGGGCTCCTTCATTCTTAACCTGTAACTCAATAGCTCAGTTTAATCGCTCCACAAATGTTACAGAAAGTTCTGATGGAAGCTGCTTTATTTTACTGTAAGGTTGGAAAGACCCATCGGGCTGGATTGCTAATCGAATCGGCAAATTCTTATTATCAACACCCATTTCAGGATTTTGCCAAAGCTCTGGAAGTAACTATTTTTGGAGGTCAAAGGGAACTGTAGTATTCCTTGCTAAATTTGCTTTTAAACGGTTGCAAAAGTATTCTCTTTCATATCCAAATTTGGCCTGAGCTTTGCATAAACCCTGAATCGCTTGTTGGGGGAAGGGGTCCCAATTACTGTAGACAGCACCCCCTCTTTTTGACTGTTGATATGTGAAAGGGGTGGCAGAAAAGCCGGGATCGCTTCCTGCTTCTGGGTTCCCGGCTCCCCCGACACCTCCGGGGCATGGGAACTGGGACCGTGGGTGCGGAAACTGTGGGAACCAGGGGCAGGGAGGGGCTGGAGGCATGAGTCACACAGGGAGGAGTTGGAGGGCAGAGGTTTGAGGGTAGAGGGCAGAGTCAGAGGAGAGGGCAGTGCCAGGGGCGGCACCGAAGGGAAGGAGGGGTCTGGGGAGAAGAAGGGATGGTGGGAAGGAGGGACAGACAAAGGGAGAGACTCCCTGTGGCTCAAGAGCACGTGGCTTTGGCCATTTTGGACAAAGGAAACCCCTCCATCTTGTGACCCCCCCCCACCTGGAGACTACTGAGATGGGAGGTTTGAGCACTCAGACTGCCTGCAAAGGTACAAGCTGGGGAAAATTCACAAAGAACTGGCTTTTTTCCCTTTTCATTTTGCTTTTGCTGTGCAAACTTAATTTTTAAGCTATAAAAAGCAAAATTTGCATTTTCTTTATTATTAGAGGAGCCAGATTCAGCTATTTTTTTCGTTATAGCCTCCCAAAATTCTGGGGAGCTTATTTGCTCTAATGATACATGTGGAAACTGAGAAAACAACCACAGAATTAATTTTTTCAGCTGTTTCTTTAAACAGTGGGTACCCCCATCATCCAAGGCACTTAAAATTTGGTAATAGACTCTTTTTTGAGACACAGACAGCCTAGCACCCATTTTTTGGCTCAGATTTTAAGTTTCTGTGTCCCCTTTAACTGTGACTGAGAAACCAAAAGGAAAAAAAAAACTCGCTGGAGAGAAAAAAAAGCCAAAAAGGGGAAACAGTTTCCTTTTCCACCCCTTCCCCCAGGCTGCCGAAAGAAAGCACCTTGAAGGTTTTTACTCTGAAAGTGAAAATCTTCCCCGAAAGGGAAAAAACCCTTTTCTCTGCGGTTCAATGCCTCTTAAAAAGATTTTCCCTTAGAAACCCAAAAGTAGTACTCACCAAAAATCCAGCGTTCCTTTCCTTTCTTTCCCAATCACTCCTTTTGCCTGAGACTGACCCTTTTTGGTGCAAAAAGGGCTTCTAGTCCCGAATCCCAGGGTCGTCTTTCCATGAACATGTGGTCACCTTCTCTGGGAGCAGCCACCTTCTCTGGGAGCAGCCTGCCGTTCGGGGGGCTTCTTTGCAGCATTCCGCTGGGATTTTTGAGTCCAAAGGAGAAAACTGCAGCCCTGGCCTGTGGAATCCTGTGTTTTGGAGACTCCACAGCAAACGCCACACCTGACGGGTTTGTGTCTCTGGGTATGTGGGCTGTGTTTCGTGACTCACGTACCTGCGTGAGATTCTTCAGCCACGTGCTCTCCGAGTGGTTCTTCCAGCTTTTTGGGAACCTCTTGTGGCTTCAAGCCACACGTAATGGCACAAAATGTGGTATTTCTTTATGAGACTAGGCGACTGCCGATGGCAAAAGGAAAGAGTCTGCTCTCTTTCACCGCGTGGGATATAACAGCTTTATTCGAGTCCTGCCCTGCTTGGCTGGAGATCTTTCCCGGTGGCTCACCGGTGCCAGAGAGACCTAAGTCCTCCCCATGCTGGGGCTTTTTCCCTAGGGGGCAGAGCCAAGAGGCAGGGACAAACCACTACCCAATCAGGGATAAAGTGGGAGGGGAAGAGAGTTGGGTTACAGTTGAGCAAGGACAAACCACGTGATTACAAATTCGATGAAACACAATATAAACCAAATTAATGCATTACAACAACAAAAGAAACATTTTTCTTATTAGGGGTTTGAAAGAGCTTCTTTAGTTATTTTCCCTGTTACTCTTGCATACCTCAGCACTTCCAGGTGGTTTTTTAAGTGCTGTGTTGGTGAGCTACCTCTTACGTGGGTGATATAATTATTTTAGTATTACCAGTAGGGCTCTAATGAGTGAACAAGATTTCGCTGTGCTGTGTAGTGTATATGAATGTGTAGCATTAAAGTGGTCTCTTCCTGAACAGCCAACAAACTAATTAGCCTGTGAGAAGAGCTGGATGCAGCAAACAGATTTACAGAACTGGATGGCCCTGGCAGAGGCATGAACAGTAGGATAAAGCATAAATTGGATTACCCTGTCTCTAGGGTAGCAATTTGGTTGTATTACACAAATTTTGCTTTACTGACATTCCAGGCTTTCCCAAACTCTCCACAGTAAAAGGACGGTATTCAAATGGAAAAATCAAGCGCTGGAAGATTACAAGTTGCTGTCAGAATAGCATTGCCTATACCTACTTGGTGCTCTGAACAAGACAGGTCTCCAAAGAAACAACAAAATGTATCTTCTAATAATGAATCAAGATACAACATTTAATAATGAATTAAAATTTCCATGACATAAAACCACACCCCAGCGAACAAGTGGGTTTGGATAATGCCATGTATTGTCAGTAGTGTTTCCTAATCTCTTAGTGCCTCTGTTAACAAACTACGTGGCGCTTCTTTTCATGTGGTATTGAGTACCTTTTTTTGTGGTGCAAATTCTTTAAAAGAAAGACCAGTTTTCTTTGAGTGCCTGTCACTAGAGGCCACAAAGAGATACTCACAGAATCTCTTGACTCCAAGAAGAAGATGGCTGATGTAAATATTCTTATTTTCTTACCTGATAGTGCTAATCTGAGCTATTATAATCAGAATGTATCCTGATACCCTCCTAGGGCTCTAAGAGTAGAAATATGAATACAGAAGGACATTATCATGATATTCAGACATATTGCACCATGCCCCCAGACCCTGCAATGTGGGTATGTTTTTTTCCCCTGCTAGGAGGAAGCTCTGTTTGAGCACACAGCCCCGAGAGCAGAGCAGGTAGGAAGTAACCCAAGGCAGTAGAGGGAATTAATGTCATACAATGTAGAGCATATTTTGTCGTCAAGATCTTAGGAAAAAAAAGTTAAATTATACTTAGCTTGTGTTTTGTTGAATGAATTTTTTTTTCTTTTTATGGATTTTTATACTCATCACCAAGCATGGTATACTAAATTATGTAGGAGGAAAGGGAATTGTTGTGTGTATTAAATTAGATGTCATAGCCAGTGGAAAGAAAATGGAGACTGATGATGTTGAGTAGAAACAAGAACTTTTAGAAGACTATTAATGGATTAAACCAACGATGCAAAGCTGATGGTCAGGTGAGTCAGAGGGAGTAAGAATAAACTTTCAGAGTGCAGCAGGATCAGTTCACTGATATGATACTAAATATAACCTATATAACTTCAGCTTATGAAAACAAAGATAGAAGCATTAAATACATATTTGTATGTAGGAATTGCCTGAAATTTTTTACATTTTTTTTAATAATAAGAATATTGTCGTATCAGAATATCAGTCAGCAGATTGAGGTTCTTTGCACTGAACATTTGCAGGAAGAATCAGACACCACAATTCCAGTTCTTAGTGTTGTCTTAAGTTGTGGGAAAATCTTGATTATTTCAGATTATAATTGAAAAATGGTGCATTTTCTCATCAAAATTGTATTTCTTCCTGTTGCAAATTTGATCAAAAACTGACCCATGTGGCAGTATAAGTACAGGTTTGTAAGAATCTAATTAAGACAGTCTAGCATTTAGTTTGAAGTTGATAGATGTTTCTGCACCATACACTTCACTGACTGATACTACAGCAAACATTTCAACCTCATTAGTATTTTGTTTCAAGCAGGTTAATGGCATTTAACCTTATGCAGATACAAAAAATTAAGATTCCAGATTTGTGGTAAAGTTCTTGCAGGTACTTAAAAGGGCCAAATATGAAATACTGCGTGGAGCTTAGATGGTTTGTAATGTAATTTCTACTGAATTAATTGAAATGTAATTTCTACTGAAAATTTAAAAGGGAGTGACTTTCTTTAATAACATTGTGCCTTTTTAATCAGTCTTAATAAATAAAAAAATATTAAGGTAATACTATATGTATTTGTAAAGAACAATTAGTAAAGTGTCCCTTTAGTAACTGGATCATTGGATGGTTAGGTCTATTAAAAATACTTTTTCCCCCCATTTCTTCTGTAAATGTTAAATACTTATTTTATATTTGCAGCATTGATCCCTTGCAGTTAAGTGAGGAGGTGCTGGGTCCTCCAGCTTTATGTAGCAGTGCTGAGCTGTTTGCAAGCCTGTACAGGGAGGGCACAGGTGGGAGACCACTGGGAAGTGTCACAGTGGCTGCCAGGATATGAAAAGGATGAAGGCAGAGTGTCAGAGCTGCCTTGGTGTTCACCACTCTGGGGTTTGTTGTCAGCAACTGCTGTACGAGTACACTGGATTAATGAGGCTGGTTTTTTGTTCCATTTGTCTTGGCACTTCAGCATATCAGCTTGGAAGCGTAACTGTACCCAACACTGTTTATCCATCTGTACAAGCATTTAACAAGTATCTAACACACATAATTGTAGCTGTGCCTAGTGTGCTTACAGGGCCAGAGTAATGGGGTTCTGTTCTCATCTATACTGACTTTGGCTTGAGAAATGCCTTTGCATTATCTGTAAAATTCCATGAATCTTTGGCTTTCAAATAAAATGTTAGAAATCTCCCAGTCCTGTCCCACCTCTTGCATTCTTCAGGAAAATTTTGGCAGCCTTTGAAATAATAAATAGCTGTGCAGTGATTTCAAGTGTGGGTTTGTGCCATGGCCACAGTGCTGAATACTCACTGGAGAAATAAAAAGGCAGATTGAGATTCTTGTCTCTTTTCCACCACACTCAAGTGTTTAATCTCACCTGTGCTGATCTCAAGACCTATGGCACAGAAAAACATGTTTTCTCATGCCATCTGATAATTATTTTTACTAGCACAAGCAGCAGCACTCTCTCTTCCAGGGATGAGAGTGCACTTCCTCCTGTCTGCTCAGTATGAGGGAAGGAGAAGAAAAGGTTAAGTGATATCAATAATCAAGTGTTTTGTGTTAATTTTCAAAGTTAAGTAACTAACTTCCCTAATTATCTGTCTCACAGTACTGGCTGGATCCTGCAAAGACCCTTGCTGAACATAAAGAATTGATAAACAGTATGTATTCGATTTGAACTTAAAGGACAAAGATGAAGTTACAATGTTACATCTGCACAATATCTCTATTCTAGTCACAACAGATTTATAGTTCTTAACAAGTTTGTTATTGCAGTTCTTTGCTGTATCAAAATTTCACACATGGGTTGCACTAAGTATCATTTAACAGTGTCATTACTGTCTAAAGAATTCTGTGTGCTTAAATTTTGTTTTAGGTTAATAAGTGGTGTTATTCTTAATTTTAATAATTTATTTTATATTGGCTGTGATGCCTCTATCATGCTTAGCATACCATAACTAACTTAGATTCTCTTCTACTTCTAAAAGTAAAAGTTGTGCCTCCTACTGATAGTAGATTTTCTTCTGTTACTGTCAGTCTTCATATATTGCAGATGCTAGATCTGTTATATTTATTACAATTAAAGATTGGTGTTTAGAAATATTTTTAAAAATGTATTAAATAGAAATATGAAATATGAAATAAATATAACTGTAAGAATTTTGCTACAGGGTTATCTGAATAACAGGAGAATAGTGTTTTTAAAAGGTGTGTTAGAAGAACTTTTCCAAATATTTCTAAATCTAATTGGCAAATAAATAAAGATGCTGCATAAGATACTTGGAAGTGTGGAAGGGATTATTATTCAGCGTTATTAGTTATGACAAGGAATCACATTTCATGCACAATGACATTTTTTCAAAAAGCTTCAGTGGAAAAAATATTTAAACAGCAAAATCAAGCAACAAAAAAATTATCTTAGAGAAATAGCAATTTCGCAATGAAAGGTAAATTGAAATATTCAAAATAAGCATAATTTCCAAGTAGATAGACAAGAAATGGATAATTAAAAGACTTTTAAACAATAATAAAAATTGTTTATTTCCCCTTATGTGTAATGAGTGTCTGTGTATGGATCTCATTGTGTGAATGTAACATTTTTTCTGAAAATTTCAGGTTTCATAAAATGTTAAAATGTTAAGATAGGCTTCTTAGTGGCTGTTTCATAGTCAGCTAGGAACGATTCATACCAATTATCAATTCAGGACAACTCACTTTTACACCAATTTTTTTCCCCTGCAGCTGGACCACCATACACTCTGTATTTTGGCATTAAATTTTATGCAGAAGATCCATGTAAACTTAAGGAAGAAATAACAAGGTACAGTATTTAATAAAAGTGAAGTTTTGATCTCAGGCTAGCAATACATTTCAGCTAGGTGCATATTGTTGTGGTGTGCCTGGGTTTTTTTTGGCGGGGGGGGGGGGGGGGGGGGGGGGTTTGTTGTGTGGTGTTTTGTTTTTTGTTTTGTTTTGGGGTTTTGTTTGTTTGTTTGGTTTTTTGTTGTTTTTGTTTTGGTTTTTTTTCTTGAGCATCTGAATGTTTTTGCTTGAACATTGGTGTGTAGGAAGAAAATTGTGATTAACCACACAGCGGTTGATAGTGACAACTGTTAGGAAGCCCAAGAAGAGAAGATTTTCTTTAGACCATCAAAAATCAAAAGGCCTTGATGTGCATTTTTGGGAGTGTTGTTTTTGTTTTTTTTTTTCTTATTTTCAATAATGCATTGCTCCAGCTGCATTTATACTATGCTATAACCAAGTTTAGAGTTTACTTGGATATCAGATATAAATACAGGGAATTTTCATCTTTATTGGCCATAGGTTAAATTCCAGAACTGTTTTTCGAGGGGATTTCTTTTGGTCTTACTAAAAATATGTGAAGGAAATTGAAGAGTTGCATGCCTCTGGTTCTTTTACCTAAGCTTGTCCTCTGCAAGGTTTGAGGATGCACACAGTAACACATACACATGCACATAACTTGTGCATAGTAACACAGGCACACACACACACGGTTATCTGAACCCTCTCACAATTTAGGGGTTTCTGTTTATTTTATTTATTAAATGTCTCGGAAAAATACTTTTAAGTTCAAAAGGAAATTTGAGAGATTGGGTAGGTAGGCAGACAAAGTTAGTGTGCTGGCTTGCATTAACAAATGGTAAAATACTTTTGATGTCCTAAGAATGTGATACATGAGGATTCATTAGAATGTACACAAGGTATTTAATTTTCCTAAATCAAAGGTTGCAGCACAGGCAATATTTTTCTTATTCTAGAGTGAGAAAATTCTTTCGTTTCCATACTGGCACAATAGGACTGGAAGTCTCTAACGTAGTAAGACCCAGGCTGTCCTAGTAAAAATAATAAATGTTGTGACATGGCAGGTAAAAGAGCGTAAGCTAGCAGCAATGGGATGCCTCTGTAAAATGGAAATTCGGTACCATTTTCTTGTACTTTCCCAGAAGAGCTTTAAATCCTGCTCAGGGAAAGATAGGTGTCCCTGGGAAAGTGAACTTTGGCCACAGAATCTGTTGTGATTGCCTCTTGGGATGGAGCGTGGAGGAAGGGGGCTAAATTTTCACAAGTTCCTCCTTTGCCCTGTGATAAGGACAGCCAGTGATCTGCATTGCTGATTAGGTGTGCAAATCCAGTCAAAAAATGTTGCAGTGACATTAGGAAGCCTCTGGTCATGACTTGACAGTGTTTGGTCATGCAGAACTGGAACCTTGGGTGGTACAGAGAGACAGCCTAGGAAAGTGGTATGATGGTATTGTTAGTCTTCTATGAAACACATTGAATAGTCAAAATCTATGAATACTTATTCCTGCAGGCTCTTAAATCTTGGAAGGAATGCGCTGCCTTTTTTTTTTTTTTTTTTTTTTCCTTTCTTTCCCCCCCCTTTTTTTTTTTTTTTCAGGAAAATAACAGTTGTAGTAGTAGTAGTAATAATAATAATAATAATAATAATAATAATAATAATACCACCATCTCCTTAGAATAATTTGGGTTGTAAGGGACTCTTAAAGGTCCTTCCACTTAGGAGGCATTGAAGGCCGTCTTTTCCTTTATTATAATAATAATAATAATAACAATAACATTCTACCTAATTGTGGAATTCCAGTGATCTGTTAACTACTTCATGCTAATCAATGTGTTTCTTTAGAGCACATATTTATAACTTTAATGGACATGAGAACTAACTCTGTTGTTATTAGATTCTGATTTTCTGTGCCATTACATGATTACTCTTTGCAAATAATGAAAACCTGTCAAATTTGTAATTGCTTTGCAGCAGAATCTGTCTGGCTTGTTGGCAAAAGCTAACACTGCAGTATTTGCTGGATGTATTTGCTAGAGAAAGCTTGCAATTGAGTGCTCTAATATATGCATGACAAACATGACAGCACACAAGATGAGACTGCTTTAGCTATAGGTAAAGACAAAAGGCCTGGTTTTGCAAAGAGCTCAGTGGCTTCAGTGGGAATTGAGATTGTTCACCTTACAGGAGTCACTTAAGCATTAACAGTGCAGGATTCAGATGTATTTTGAAGGATCCTATGCTGCTTTATTTTGAGACTACAGAAATATAGGTACCTGCTCCAAGGATAATATATTTCCTACATCCTCTCCTTCCAAGCTCTACTTTGTAGAGGGAGAAATGCTAACAGAAGTATGGGTATGCATCAGAAATGCATTGCCCAGTGATATTCCCAGGAGATTCTTCTGCAAATGCCCTGTTCCTCTGAGGTAGAGAACATTGACCATTTTTTAGAGCATGGACATTCCTACTACAACATCTGTCACAGCACAAATTCTGGGGGAAATCATTAATCAGAAAGACACGTGTATCTTTATTCAGAGGCTCATCTGATAAAGTCTAGAAAATTTGGTTACACCTTAAGTTTTCTCAATCAGCTATCATGTAACCTGCAGTTTGTAAACTTCCCTGTAATCAGTGTAGGTGCACTTTGAATTTAGAGGTCATTCCATGGTGCTTTCATAAATTACTTGTACACACACAGAAAATTTGTTTGCAGAGCAGCTGAATGGCTCTATACAGATAAAACTGAACTAGCGAGTAATAGGAAAGCTATATTCTTGTATGGAAGACCTTTTTTCTTCTGATAAAAATTACCTTCGTTTTATTTTTACATTTTGTAGGAAATCAGTGCAAGAAATTAACCCAGGATGATGTGAAAGACTGCATAAATCTGTTGTAATAAAACCAGACAAAATCAAAATAACATTTAAAAGATTTCTTATAAATCATTATGGGAAGTTGCCAAACTGCAGGCCCTTTATATAATGGCTTGTTAACTTGTCTGTTCAGTCTGCTTTGTGCATATTGATTCATTCTAAGTGGTCTCATGTTTATCAAGTGTAGAAGCAGGTTATGACTTTGAAATTACATTTTCACCCCTGCTATCACTATTCCAAGCAGGAGAGTACCCTGTGCTATGACAGATTCAGTTGATTGTTGATGGCGCACCCCCATCCATCTTCTCATGGGCTCCATCAAACCTACCTGCTGCATTGTAGTTGTTACTCTGTTATGCGGAGAGGAAATACTTGAGTAAGGAAGCATCCAGTACCCACTCCTCCTTTACACTGATCCAGTGATGAAGTTAAACTTTTACCCTTTTATAGGTTTTGTGTTCAATTTTTCTGATTCCTATCCCTCTTCCCCACTTCCTGACTGCTCTGTGAAAGTCGAAAGAGGGAAATGATATTTTAGGGAGATAAATTGCTGTATCTTCACAATATAAGCCGGTATTAGTGAAGTAGGGAGTGGTCCCTTTCCTGGGTTCTTTCATTGGATTAAACTTAGTTGTTACTTCAGGGTCAATAGTGGAAGTCATTTAGAGAGAAATACAGGTATCTACTGTCACATAGTTATGGTATGTGCACAGTAAATGGGATGATTTTGAAATATTAATTGGACTTGAAATAACAACTTTGTTCTATCTCTATGTTTAGGTATCAGTTTTTCTTGCAAGTAAAGCAAGATGTTCTACAGGGCCGTTTGCCTTGTCCAATCAACACTGCAGCACAGCTGGGAGCATACATAATTCAGTGTAAGTTCTCCTGGCCCACTGAGAGGTTATTTCTTTCAATCTTGCATTGTGATTAATTTTAAGTGGTGACTGAAGACATCATTAACGCTTTATGCATTCATTTACAAACAGAGGTAGTTTGACTGATTTCACTTAAAGACCTGTAAATAAATGACCATTCTGAAGAGATAATGCAGGAGCAATATGGAAGTTAATGTAAAGAAGAAACTTCAAAGTCAGTCTGAAGACTCTGCTAAGCATTCTTTGCTTTTCTGGGGAATATTTTAACAAGTACTCAAGACTTTATGACTTCAGATTATATGTAGAGCATTGCAAAACATTCATCAGAAGATTTACAGATTTCAAAGGCTATTGGCAGCCTCAAATCACAAAATCTGGAAAATAAAATATTATCTCAAAAATACATTATGTCAGTATGAATACATGTTTATTTAACAGGAGGTTATGATTTGACGAAGTGACGAGGTTATGATTTCTGAAGTGAAGATTTTCCATTTTTTTTTTAGTATTTATCTACATTCATCCTTTAGTAGAGATCTTTTCAGAATGGATGTTATATCCTGCATGCTTAGTAGATCTGGCAGTGAATTAGAAAGGAGTTATCTGTCTACTGGAGCTGTTTGTTTTCTATTACAGCTCAAGATCTATGTTCAAACGCAATTGGTAACCAATAATTGTGTGAAGAACCATGCTGGGGCCTCTATCTGCAATTTCTTGGGGCCTCTATCTGCAATTTCTTCTGTGTTAAATTTAGAATTGTCTAAAGTGATATGTATCAAGGAAAGATTCTTTGTATTATTGGTGTTACAGGTATGACTCAACACCTCTTAATAAAGCATAAAAACTAGTCCTCATTTTATATCCATTCTAGAATGGCAAGGCGGAATAACTTGTGTGTGAAAGGGGAATGGGCATAATACAGGATTTCATGGTGAAATGTGTAGATATGTGTATCTAAAAAGCTAAAATTTCAGGCAGTATTTATTTATGTACAATTATTTTTTACTTAATTTTGCCAACTAAGAAATATGACATACCATCCTCTGAAAAACTGTTTGCAATGCACATTTCACCTTACTGGCAGCCATGCCTTCCCTGAAAAAATATTGCAAATGTGAAGCAAGAAAATATGCAATGATGGTAGCATCTTCATTTTATGATGAGAAATGAGTAGAAACAGTAAATTCATGCCCTTTACTAATTTTGTAGGGTATTGTTTGACAGGTGACAGCTGTTGTTTTGGTATAGTGTCCTGTTCCTGTAATTCTAATCTCAAATATTCTGTTGGAAAACAACAAGAAAGTTTATGGGAGAGAGAAGAGTTAAAGCATGGCCAAGGTTACATACAGTGAGTTAAAGTTAGTCCAGGCCCTAGGAGGCATGCATTTCCATGGGTTCTATAAAAAAACTTTATTCTTGTATTTAGGGCTTGCAGTTTTTCCAAATATGTAAAAATACCTGAGAAATGTCTGTCTCAGACACTGAACACAATTTTTATGGAGATTTTCCAGTGAGACTTCTCAACATCCCTACTGAGCAGATCATTGTATTTTTCTAGCAAGGTCATTTCAACATTTTGGAAGAAAAATCAGCAATTAGATGAGTCTTTTCCCTCTTAGCCACAAGGAAGCTTCAAGAGCTAAGTGTTTGGCTTAGTGGGCATTGGATAGAAAGCTCCTGTGAAGTCTTTATCAGAGAAACCCAGTGTACAGATATTACCCAGGGTTATAAAAAAAAATGGAAATACTAACTTTTGCAGTTTCTCAGATAGATGCAGTGATAGTTAAGATCAGCAGATATGAATTCTGGCCAAGATGCATATTTGTTTTATAATTGTTTTACAACATATGAGCAGGCATGACTAATGTGTACAAATTCAGGGTTGCTTCAAAGAAAATTACATTGGCTATTCATCATATTCTTTTCTTTAAGAAAAATCTTTTGAAACCTGTTTTTATTTTAAAAATGAATTTGATATCCAGGAAATACACTGATATTTTACAAAGGAAAGCTTGTGATTCTTCATGAGAAACAGTTGCCATTAGAAGACCTTCCCTCTAGGACTCTCATGATATTAACCTGCATTTGTATTCCTAGCTTATGCTAAAGTCTCAGCAAGAATGGATCAGTTCTGCTAGTAATATTGCAGTTTATCATGAGAGAGATATTACAAAAGTAGCTTTTTCTTCTACACTTGCTTTGCATATGCTGTCAAATAATCAGTGTCATTGAATTTAAACTTAGCTGGTTTGGTCAAAATTTTGTCTGGCCTGTAGAAGCAGTAGGTATACTGTCAAAGCTTCTATCTCTTTCTAGCTCTAACCTTTTATATATATCTTTTTAAATATATGAAGACAATTTTTTCTTGGTTTTATGAGTGTTGATGTGAATAGTTCTCTATTCTCTTCCTTTTTTCCTTATCTGACTGCTGATTAAATTGGCTGTCAGTTGGAAAGCGGTGGCTGGGAACCAGTAGATGGATTATATAACACATTTTTTGAGAAAAAGCACAGGTGACCTTTATTTTCTCCTTGTGTCCTGTAGCTGAGCTGGGGGACTACGACCCATACAAACACACCACAGGTTACGTCTCTGAGTACCGCTTCGTTCCTGACCAGAAGAAAGAGCTGGAGGATGCCATAGAGCAGATACACAAGACTTTGATGTAAGAATTCAGTACTGTTGGGAACTTGGCAGGTGATACCACACTCAGGGATGCTAGGTAGGTGGGAGGAACAGCCTGTGGTGCAGAATGGAGGTTTCTAGACTTAAGGGAAGGACATAGGGAATCCAGTTATACCTCTCAGAAGCAGAAAATATTTTACATATTGAAGCTGTTCTTTTAGGAACTGAGTAGAACAGTAACTGGAAATGTGAGGTGTGTCAGACCTAGGTATGGGTGTTTCAGAGCCAGCAGTTTTAATAAAATGTATGCCAGAAATTCAACCATACATAGAGTTAAATTAAACATTTACTTGCTTATCTCTAAGTTCATGTTCCTGCTAAGTGTAAAGAAGCTTGTTTTAACAAATACAAGTTAGGTGCAATTGTGATATAACCATTTATGAAGATGAGGGCAGTAAGTACTCTTTCATGAGCATGTTCATCATAGCCTTTGTCAAAGTAATGCCAAGAGAATCCATTACCCATCTTCTAGTAGATGTAAATTTCTTGAGTCTCTTGCTGTAACGAAGCCACCGTCTAGATGAAGTTTAAGTAATTTTTGCCTGTAGCAGTGTGTGTTAATGTTATATGTGTCTTGTTTAATGAGAATAGGTATTAACTCAGGGTCACAGCTGTTCTCTGAAAAGTTTTCCAGTAATTGGAGTCTGTGCCAGTTGCCACATTGACCTAAACTTTCTCTTCCAGGGAAAAGAGTCTGCTGTCAATAATTATTTCTGTGTGGCTGCATGACAGCCTTGTACTAACTGATGCATTTTAGAGAACTTACTACATGTTGTTCTATGAAGTAAAAAAGTATTGTTTTTTCCATTCCAGAGGGAGGAAACTGAGTCACAGCTAGTTAGTTTGGTTCAACATCACAGAATTGGTTTGTGAGAAAATGAGACTTGAGATGAATTGCTATGAAATAAACAGCCTTCATTTCTCTCTCTCAAAGTTTCTTCACTCATTAGATTCAGAAGCCAGTGGTTGTGAAGGGAAGTGATTGCTATCGTAACACTTACCGATCTGGAGCTCTGGTACTATTGTGCTGTTTGGCTGCAGTTGGGTGTTAGGGATTTAGCAGCATCAGAACAGAGAGGAAAGCCAAGGTATACTCATTGCTACTTCAGGCCAGCTGTTACCACCAGCGCTGCCAGCTTTGACTTCTGATCACAGGTGACCACAGTCTCTTCAGCTAAGAAATGTGAAGCTATAATGGATGAGGGCCTCCCAAATTGTCTCGTTGACCAGAGACTTTTTAGGCACAGGTTTGTGATATGGCTTGGAAGAACTGTTCTGTTCTTTCTGGATGCCAGCATGGAAACACTGGGGCTTTTTTGGTGGTGTTTTTGTTGTTGTTGTTTGTGTGTTGTTTGTTTTGTTTTGTTTTGTTTTGTTTTGTTCTTGTTTTTTTCCATCCAAAAGAGAGTGTGTGTGCGCCAGCTGCATGGCTATCACTTTGCCAGCCCTGTCATTCCCACTGGCAAAGACTGCTTTAGTTTTGAGATGTGTGATGCTGAGGAGAGTTTGTGTTTTCATACACGATAAAAATTAAACACCCTTTGTACTAATGGGAGTTCTTTCAGTCTCTGACAGTCCTTCATCCCTTCAGGTTCTGGCTTCTCCATCTGCTTTTGGGAGGACTTCTACCACGGGCTTCCATCTGCTTCCTTCAGAAGCTTCAGCTCACATCTTTGCTTCCTTCAATATTTTTGCAAATTCAGTTTCTAAAACATGATGTATTACTGTGAAAGTTTTTATAAAAATACCCTCAAACATTTATTTGACATTTGAGCCTTTTGATCTGTTCAGAGACAGGTGAGAATAGAGAAATAAGTGCATCAGAATTTTTCTAAACCTGGTCAGTAAGGAAAGACTAACAGCAGGGTTTAAATTTGTGTTGTATTCTAGCACTAATTCAGTGGTGGGGTAATCCACTTTGCTCAGGACTAGTATTTTGCCTGCTTGCAAACTCAGTGAGACAATACAGCTCCTGTAAACATTTTGCTTACATTTCTGAGAGCTACTTTGCAAGACTTTAAATTAAAAATCAAGGTGCAGAGTAAATTTTTACAGCAAAAATGTATAAAAGATGTGACAGATGTGACTTTACTGAAATGCCAGATGTCCAGTGTTCTGTGTGTTCTGAATACAGATAATGAATGACACATCTGCTGGGATTTGAAGAAAGGAATTTCTCTTATGAGCTTCAGGTCTGCCACTTTTCCAGGAGTCCTTGGAGAGAAGAGCACCTGGAAAACTGACAGTGCTGCTACACTGATGAGCTGAAGCAGTCCATCTCCCAGATGGAAAGAAGTCATTTTAAATGCCTTTGAATACCTTTAAATAGCTATTGCATTCATGCTAGCACTGCTGTTTCACGTCTTTGACCTTGGAAGTTCTTTCTTCTTTGTCAGCCATAAGACAAATTTGGGAAAACCTGTATGGTAGCTTCTAGGCTAGAGAGAATGGTGACACAAGAAGCAAGAGTGTGCATATTGCAGGACTTCTCCAGATTTTTCATCAAAATACTGAATGTAGAATGCTCTGCTTCACAACTTGAATTTGAAAGGTAGCACATCCAGTGAAGTATTTCTCCAAGAAAACCAACAGGATGGAGCAGGATATGCATCTTTTTGAGCTGATATTTTTACAAGATGTGCTATACTTTACCAATAACAGTTCACTTGCTTTCAGAGAATTATTGAAAAGAAGTGAAAATGAAAATATGGCTTCAAGCTATTTCAAGCTTGCAAAAGAGAATCTTGTTCTTGTGTCAGTGACAGATATTAAGGGAAGAGCAAATTAAATTCTGAGGACAAGGCTTTACATTTATTTAGTTGTTTTGTTCTTTTTGAAAATAAATATATTGTCAGTAATGCAAAATGCGTTCCTACTAGCCAGGATTTTTCCCTCACCAGTTTTCCCAGCTGTTTCCTGTGGTATTTTTCAACGGATTATTATCTGTAGCTAGGAAGGCAGGCAGGATCTTTGAAAAGGCTAATCTTATGAGACGGACTTCAAATCTTGTTTTCAGTGTAGCAGACCTGGGTACCACCAGCTGGTGTGACTTATTATAGGCAAGATTTTATGGAGAAAGTAATAATTTATCTGAAGTTATGAACCTTGCTTTTAAGAGCTTCAGTACTGCTGTGGGGAGCTAGTACCTCAACCAATCATACAATTCCTGCTTTATTAATAATAATGTAGTTATGGGGTAAAAAAGCTATTTTGCATATTGAAGCCTACAAACGAAGTGTGTGAAGTGTGTTTGTAACAGCAAGGAAAAGGTTAGCCACTGCATTAGGCAGACTTTATATATATGATAGCATATATGTCTGTGGTAGGAGACCACTAGAGATCTAGTCTTTGAAGTTCAGTGTTCAAAAGACAATGACAGCCTAAAAAACTGGTCAAAAGGGTTGCACGTGTATTCAGAAAACTGTATTTATTGTTATGATCTATTTTGATATGTTGATTGGAATTGCAAGATTCTTACAAATAATTGTGTTTACAGGGGTCAAGTTCCTGCTGAGGCAGAAGTGAACTACTTAGGTGTGGCCAAATCTCTGGAAATGTATGGAGTGGATCTCCATCCTGTTTATGTAAGTGAAAAATAATTACTGCACTAATGTGTGAAAAAGTGCTTATATAGTTTTTTTGCCACAAGATATCTGGGAATGGAACACTACTCAAGAAATGCAAAGGAACACGTTTACAGCCAGAGAGGATTCAGTTACAATACATACATACAAACAAAAGCCTAATGATTTTCAGATTAAATGCTGTGATTGTGTTACACCTATAAAAACCAATCAGTTATACTCTGGATAAAAACAATTTAGATAGAAAAGAAGTAATTTGTGCAACTGTCAGGAGACGTGAGTGAGGGTTATCGCCTTTGTCTTTTGCAGTAGAATTTGCACATTATTTTAGTTTAAATAAGACCAAGTATGTCCTGAAACCTTTTCAATACCATTGCAAAATTAGGGTGGAGTAGCAGTAGCATATCTGGCTTTTATAAATACAAAATATTTGTTGTCAAGGTTTTACTAAAGATCCAGACTATGTTTCCATTTTTTCCCATGTTGTATCATACAGCATTGCAACTTGTCTGTATTGCCTCAGAAACCCCCTCCATTTCGTTTGTCTGTCAGCATGTATGTTGGGATTGGATCCAAGTCATCACCTGGAGGCAATGTACTCCTGGTGGAAACATCGTTCTATCTTGTTTGAATTATTCTGCCGGTGGCAGTTGTTCTTTTTTTTTTTTTAAATAAAAGAAAATCAGGAGTTCAAATGGGGAGTTGCAGTATAGATAGTTCACTGAGTTAGATGTCAGTACTTTGTAAAATTACTTGAAAGAAAATAAAGAAATGAAGATGCTACCTGAAGATTAAATGTGTATTTCCTCTAAAAAATGTGTAGCCTGCAATAGAGTACCTTTTAATGCACCCTATGGCTTAATTGTATTCATATCCCAGGCTTTGTTCTCCTCCCACCCACGGAAAGCTGGGGAGTTACTGGAACAAGATCCAACATGAACCAACAAAATCATGTCACATTCATACAGTCTGGTGGTTTTTTTGCCTCATAACTTGCTTTTGTTGTGCAATAAAATCTCTGCCTGGGTAACTTGTGAGCATCATTGCTCCTACTTAAATTACAACAGCAGCAGAAACCCTCATTTGAGACTGAAGCGGCACACATGACAAGATGCAGTTATTTTCATCCTTTGGTCATATTAAAAATAAAGTTGCCTTTAGCTGTTAATTAACTGAAGAGCACAGGCAGAGTTTACTAGGTGTGCTGTAATCACAGGATGCTTTCTCAGTGTCTCAAGTCGGTCCCTCTCACAGTTGATAATTTTGCTGTTCATGCTCGGCTGGTTTAGAGCTTGCAGGGCTCTTCCTCATTGCCTCAAGTAGGAAGGCGAATGAACTTTTCCAGCTGATTTTCTTTTAACCTCGTGCACTGGGGTTTACACTCTTTCAGCTGTAAGCTGCTTCTGGTTTTGATTATTGACTGTAAATAGAGGAGGTGGGGACCTTCTGCCACTTAGCAACAGGGCTTTCACCCTGTTCTCTAGCAGTGCTGTTTGAGATTTGTATCCTGACTTTTGTTCTCTGCATGCCATTGCCCTTTCTGAACAACATAAAAAGAAGTTGACTCTCCCAAAGGAGGTGCTTCACTTGGAGGTGGCAGCAGCTGACACTATTTTAGGAGGGGGAAGGCAGCTATGTGGTTGTATTATAGATCAGAAAATCACCATTTACTTTCAGCTGAAATTTGGAATAACTGTTGCATTCATGCCTGAATAAGGAGTTCAGTTTCTGACTTTTGGCCTTTTGCCAAATAGCAAAAATTAATGCCATAAGAAAACAAAAAAAAAGGTGTTTTTGTTTTTCACCATGGCATGAAATTCCCATTCTTTTCCCTCACTGCCATACTTTCTTGCCTCTGTTCCCCCAAAACTACAAATTTTTATATAGCAGTTTTCATCAGTAGATCAAGTACTATTTTCTCATTTGTACAGAGTGTGAAACAGTATATTCAAGTCACCAGGATGAATTTCTCACTGGATCTCACTGGTACTGTGATTCTGCTTGCAACTGTGTGAATGACATAGATTTTTATTTTCCAGGGTGAAAACAAATCTGAATACTTTTTAGGATTAACGCCCATAGGAGTTGTTGTCTACAGGAATAAAAAACAAGTAGGAAAGTATTTCTGGTATGTATTATTTAAATGTGCAATCTCCACTAAAACAATAACAATGTTGTATGGAAGTCTATGATTTGTGGTATCTATTTGAAAGGTTGATCATAGCAATATTAAAAAAGTATACACAGAATTCTTAATATTTCTCTGGATTATGAAGACTTTTAATTCTTTGATAATCCTCATATTGAAAACTGTAGATCACCCTTACCATACTCATGCTGAAATGTTTACGTATCAGTAATTGTCTGCTGACATCTGGGACATACATGAAAAATAAATCTACCTGTGAATTTTTTTTGGTCTTTGTATGCAAATGTATACAATTTTATATTTTATTATGCATTAAAAGCCCATGAAGTTCTGTCTGTCTTTTTTTCTCAATATTACAGGCCTAGAATTACGAAAGTTCACTTCAAGGAAACACAGTTTGAACTTCGAGTCCTGGGAAAAGATGTAAGTTTTAATTTAGGCCTGACAAGATTGAAAAAATAATTTTAGGTCTAATGAAGATGGGAATTTAGTGTCTCTGTCAAAGTGTAATTGGTTTTTTTGAAATTTACTGTATGAAACAAAATGCAGGTGAAGGGAGCCTCATGAAGCTGTCAGGCACAAAACAGGCAGTCACAATATACAGCTTGAAGCCCATTTGTCAGAGTTTAACATCACTTTGCTCTTAGACCATTTGAGAGAAAGCAATGTTGGTTCCAGTGGGGCAAGGACAGCAGGTTGATAGCAAGGCACGAGGTTTTAAGATACAGTAAGTAAAAAAATTATATATATTTATCCCCTATAAAACATGTGGAGTAAGGAGAGGAGAATACTGCTGAGAATGTATGAAAAAATAATAAATTGTAATAAAAAGCATAGTTGCAGTCAGTTTGTGGTTTTTGCTGTCTGGTTTAGTTACAAGTTTATTTGGCTGAATTATTTTTTGAAAATACTTTGTACGTCTTTTTGGAACATGATAGTTTATAGTTTTAAACAGTATTAACCTGCTGGCAAACATACCCTTTACTGTTTATCTATGTGTCTTTGTTCATCTTTGCAATGGTTGTCAGTCTCATCCATGGTTTTTCTATGAGGACATTTGTCTTGCTCCTGTTGTGGACAGCATTTCTTGTGTCTTTGCAGATGTCTTGGCAAATCTTTCTTTTGTTACTCGCAAGTGGCTTATTTATATGTGGTTTGGTAATATATGGGAATTTTATTTCTGAGGGTGTGTTTGTTGAAGTAGGAGAGTTATTTAAAGGCTGGGGGAACATAAAGAAAACTTTTCACCGTGTTTCATGTAAAGGGTGAGTGACAGTTCGTGTACAAACAAGTCCGAGTTTGACTTGGAGTGAATTGCTTGAAAGTGAAGCTGTAGTTTCTGTTTGATGCCACATTTCCAAAGATTTTGTTTTAACCATGTGCAGTTGCAAAGGCTTGACATGCTGAGCAGAAAACCTGGAAGGTTTTGGAAAAGTTGAGGCTGTGAATATTGATGGCTGGTGAACTCTTACCATTGTGATCATAAGGCAAACATTTTGACAGAACTTGGTAATTTCAAGCCTCAACAGGTATTTCTAGGAAATTATTGAAGACAACAGTAAGTACAGGGGTGTGTACCTTCATTAAATTCTCCTTTGCAACTAATACTAATCTGAAGCATTTCTACAGCATTTCATATCCTAAAAAGATCAGAAAAGACCAAAACAGCGCAGAAAAATCTTCTTTTTTTCTTTTTTTGACACTCTGGGGGTACTTTGAGCAAAATTATATATTGGAAGAAGCAGACAGTAACCTCAGTCTCTGGATTAAAATTGTCATAACAGTTTATGCTGTTCTACACAGAGGAGGAAAAGCTCATCTGTATATTTGTATGAATGTATGTTCCAATAATCTCAAAAAATCTGATTCACAAGTGTATTTTATTCCTCTTGGGTTTTTTTTAGAATAAATGCTATCACTTTGTCCTCCCATGTGATACGTGAATATATTATAGGAGAGTAAATATGGCATTTTCACTCCATCCTCCCTCCTGAATATCACTTTACAGCCCAGGGAGTCAATACTTTCCTTGTTTCAGATGTGGTATACTAAGTCTGAGATGTTTTGTGTGTTTCCAGTTGTAGAGAGCTCCAGAAGAGATTCAGGAGGATTAGGAGTATTGGGGACTTTCCCATGTCTTTAAATTGAACTTTGTGGCATAAAGTGAAGGAGCTACCATATAATGGAGCAAATTATTTCTGAGTGAACCAAGTGCTTTGTGTGAATCATGTTTTCCATATATTGTAAAACCTCTCTGCAGGGTGGGTTTTGATCCATCTTTCTGCCCCCACCAGCTACCCTTATTCACACAGACTGTCACCTTTCACTGCTCATAAAGATGAAGCTATTGGTGCCATTAGTACCAGAAAAGTGTTGCTCTTTCCTTGGACTGAGTTTATTGGGGTAACTTCTTTATTGTTGCTTGCTGACTTTGGTGTGAAATTTTTTCAACCATGCCAGAAGAATCTGTGTATTTCACACTTGAGGGGTGAAAAATGGACATCCTGATCTTCTTGACAGATGACTGTCTAAATGTACAAGTCTTCAGACTATCTAAACTCCATGCTGTTGCGTGTCTGTGTCAGCCAAACCGATGGCTTTTCTTGTTTACATTTCTTCACTTTTTATAAACTTGATGTTTATCGAGCAGAAGATGTTATTGCTTAGTGTCTTATAATAAAGTAAGTTGCTTTGGCTTTTCTGTTTTGTAGTGTAACCTCTTGCACTTCTTCATATCTCTTCCATGAGAATAATTCCTGTATATTTAGCTGCCTCATATTTTTTTCCTGCACACCTGTTCCTATTGTATACAAGCATGGCCATCATTATATGTTTTCTCCCTAAGGCCATTGCTGTTGCCCCTTCATAAATAAAATACTGCATTTAATATTTGTCTATCCATGGACATGTGAGACTGAGGCTCTTTTTCAGTGGGGTTAATCATTGAATCATTTAATCGTCCCTTGCATGAATCCATGCTGTGAATTCTGAGCTATAAATGTGTTACGTCTTCCCTGGCAGCTCTAAGTATCAGCATGAAATTATGAACCCTTACCCTGCAAGGATTGCACATGTTCACATTCCCTGAACATGACAAAAAATTGCCAAGAATTTTTGAAGATTAAAGAAGTTTATTTCTCAGAAACCTGAGAAGTTCATCTAATGCCTATGCACAGTTCCTGGCAGCATGTCTGTTGAGCAACCTTGCTGGACACAGTCCAGTAACACAGGTGGCTGCCAAAGCCCTCCCCTCTCCACCAGCAAAACAGTTTGGTCACAATGGATGATCTATGTAGAAGTGGGTAGTGGAAGGGGTGCCTAGCTTACCTCCTGTGTTTCCCCATGTGAGAAGCACGGCCTGTTTCCTAGATTTCTCTCTCAGCTAGGGACACTAAAGGAAAGAGAGGAGAACGCGCTTTATTTGACTGTGTAGGCTGGGAATGCAAATGTAATAATAGGCAGGAGTGAGAGATATGGAGCTTTTTTGCCTGTAGGTACCAAGTACTATTGTGCTGTTCCCTGCACCCCTGTGCTGTTTTGTGTAAATGTGCCTTTTACTTTAGTCGCTCTCTGTCTGAACATGCATGTGCATGATTTCACTCCTTAGCAGGGTTTATGCAAAACTTCTGTTCTTACTTTTCCTGTTTCACAAAACAGAAAGAATTCAGTGTGGGAAACAAATCTTTGCACATTGCTTATACTTTACACAAATCTTTGCTTTTGTCATTTTTTCTGTAAGAGAAGGGTCTTTTTGAATTCTGAAATTTTTATTCAAGTGATTTTGAAATTTGGTTATTTTTAAGTCAGAAAATTTCCCAATCTGTGCAATTAAAAATTATTTACACATTTTTGTGCATTCCTCTGCAGTCTTCTGTATTCAGATGAAGAGACTTCCCTCAGCTGAGTTCATAAGGTGAAATTGGTAACATTCAGGAACAATACCAACCACTGATGCAAGTCCAAAGTACATAAGCCTCCCCATTTTGCGTGGCTGAAACTTGTGTAAATACAGTAGTTAGCAAAACACCCAGCAACAGTAACTACCTGTAGGAAATTGTAATGTTCAAAATGCTAAAAATGTTGTCTTTTATTGGAAAGAAAAGGTCATGGTCTTATCAGGTAAGGCCATCTTTGCTTTATCTATATAAATCAATTAATTCCCTTGCGGTAGAAATGTTAAACCAGAAAGGTGTTGCTGTTTTCAATACTGCTTACTTTTTATATAAGCATTTATAATTGTCACGGTAATCACTACTCTTACAAGCCTTAAATAGTCCTAAAAGGAATATGGAGGAATACCTGAACCTGGTTGTGCTGTAAGCAGTGTCATACTGGACTTGGTTGCAGTAAGTTACAGAATCCTTCCCAGATAAGCTGAGACAGGGTGAAGGAATTATGAGTTGTTTCCCCTTTGATGAGGATGAGTGTTTTTGGCTTTTTTTCCTCTCTAGTAAAATTTAATCATGCTATTAAGTTAATGCAGGCATCAATTTTGAGGCCACCGTTTTCAGACATAGTTTTCCTTCCAATTCAAGTAAATAAGTCTGGGTGTGTTATCAGAAGGCTTTTTGGTTTGTCCCATGATTTTTAGCCATTTGTTTCGTTTTCCAGATCTGAGTTTCACAATGTTTTGGTAAATTCGATCTATATGATTTTAGTTGCTCCTCTGCCTCCCATCCCCCCCGTTTTTTTACCTTCCCTGAGTGCCGCTGATTGCTGAATACTTAAGTGTAGATGTTTCAGCATCATCAATATTTTTCTTACCAGCTAGGGTGAACATTCTTCCAGCTTAAAAAATGATGCCTTCATATGATGGAATCAGTAATTTTTGCTGGTCAGATCTTTCTGTGACCTGGCAGTGTAACTATATGGTCCCTCTTATTGTCATTTACTGATTTTCATGTGTTTTTGTGCTGTTTGTCCTGTGTATGGCAAAGTGCTAACTAATGCACAGGGCGAAGATTGTCTGAAATCAGGTGCTGAGGATGGTGTAAATCACACCTCCTTTGTCACTCACACATTGGTGAAAGGGTTTTAGACTCCGTTTTGTTGCACAGGGTGTCATACCATGTTGAGCTCTCATCAGTGACTGACATCACTGGGACTGCTCATTCTTTGTGCATATCACAGCTGAAACACCAAGCACTTGAGTTCACCAAGTGAAAAATACATGGAAGGGTATTTTTTGTGAACACATCTGAGTGTTTAGCTTGTTGAAAACAAGCAGTGTGATGTGTCTGTTGCTTCTCCTTTTCTGTTGGAAGTTTTTATGTATCTGTTATAGTTTGTATGTGTCCCGCTTCTCTTTTCTCTGCCAGTTTCCAGAGATCAGCTTTTAAACTTTGACTATTCTTTTGTTCTGGTGGTTTTTGTCTTCCTTAAGAGTTTTTAAGGTGGATTTTAAGACTTTCAACTTTTTCCTAGCATTTTGAATTATTCTGAAGTTAGCTTTTTTTAAAAATAAAACCCTTCCCTTCTGTTTCTTTCCTTCAGGTTTACCTTTGCCCTTTTCTATGTGTATGTTTTGTGTGTTTCCTGTGTCACTGCTTCAATTAGATTATAGTAGATCTTAAATTCCTTTCTTTCACTTATTCTTGCCTTTTTTTACACTGTTAACCAGAGTATTTTTGATTGACATCTGAGCTGCAGTTTCAGAAACATCAGAAATATAATTTTTGAACAAAAAAACCTTGTGCATTTTACTTAGGAAAAAAAACCTGATGTGTATGAAGAAGAAGGAAGGAACAGAGGTGTTTCAATTATCTCTTTTCAAAAAGAAAACCAATTTTAAATGAAGAATTCCACTGAATTATAGAACCTGCTTTTCTTCATGCTGATTTCTTTTCTTGCATGGACTGGCACGCAATGGTTGGTTCTTGTTTTCAGTAAATGAGATTCACTTCGATGGCAGGATACCCCATAAGAATATTAATTTGTTTTGTTTTATCTTCAGTGCAATGAAACTTCCTTCTTTTTTGAAGCACGTAACAAGGTCACATGCAAACATCTCTGGAAATGCTGTGTAGAGCATCATACTTTTTTCAGGTGAGTGATGCAGAAGTTAGGCTGTGTTTTCTTTAGGGCCACTACACTGAGTGGAAGCCTTGTTATACCTGCAGAGTGGTGTAACAGAGGTGTGCTGTCTGGAAACACATTTGTGCTCTTGGTTATAGAATGCTTTTAAAAGCTCAACACCTTTTCTTACAGTGATGTGAAAAAATGTTTTTAAAATTGGGTAGTTTGGTGGTTTCTTTTATCTTAGCATTATTCTCTAAACAGTACTTCAGGTTGTGTATAGTAGGCTTTATCAGAAATATTCACATATATATATGGCAGGATTTAAGTTTCCATATGGTTTTTGATGTATTTAACCATCAGATTTTCTATAGCAGCATTGGCTTGGGGGAGGCCTTTGGAATTCAGACATTACTATTTTCTACAGTGCACAGATTTTTTTTTTTTTTTAATAGAAATTCATTGAGTTTCCATAACATTTTGTTTACTTAATGAAGTGTATAAAATCTTCCCTGTACTGCTGCAAAAAGCACTAAGAGGAATGCGCTAAGGTGTCTAATTGGGAACTGGTGGATGGAATCCTCTGGGCTGCCTTTAGCAGTGTTGTAAATGAATGAACTGAGAATCCCTCCTGCAGACTCACTACTGTGACAGGGTTTGGCTTCTCCCAAAATTAAACGACAGGCTGCTGGTGCTAGCAATTTACACTTGACTCTGAAATGAAGAGGTGTGTAGTCAAAATAGGGGGGACAAACAGGTGGCTTTGGTAGACTTTCAACCCCGTAAGAGTCTGTCCAGAGGTAGGGAGGAAGAGGAACTTTCAGAAAAAAATATTTTTTGAGTCCAAATTTGTATTATTTTTTCTTGACTTAGGAAGGAGACTATAATTCAGACCTATCTATGCAACTTACTCTGTTATTTTATTTTTCAAACTACATAGGGTGCCAGAGAATGAATCAAACTCGCTGTCAAGGAAAGTCAGCAAGTTTGGATCCATAGGTTATAAACATCGGTACAGGTGAATTTTTTTTATTGTTTAAACTTCAGTTCATTTCTTCTTGATTCCTTTTCTCCTCTTCCCTTCCAATGAAAGAAAACCCTGTCTTGGTTTGAAAAGACAGGTATCTGCTAAGGAGAGGCAGAGCCTCTCTAGAAATGGGGAATTCCACAGGAAAACTTAACCCCCAACAAACCCCCACCCAGAATATGACCCAGCATAGTTCTGAAGGCAAATGTTTCTAAACCTTGAAAAATGGTGTAAACTTGAAATTAGGGTGGATAAGGAGCACTATTTCCACTGTCACGCAAGAAAAAAATGGATCATAATGAGTAAGGTTGTTAATTATTAGTTAGGCATATCTTGTTACCTTGCCTATTTCATAATCCAGATTATGTGAGATATCACACTCTTCAGCATGATCCAGATTCTTCCTGCTGTGGATGACAGAGCAATGATTGTCCTGCCATTTGTGTTTGTAGTGGATCCTGGCCTGCATTACCCCATCTGGGATAATGGGTAGGAGTTCACTGGATTCCTACCAGAGTACTGCAGATGAATTTTTTGTTGGATCACTTCACCAGATTAGAGCCGGGCACTAGTGATGGGGAGGATTAAGCTTTGTACTGGCAAGAACTTTCCAGGCAGTTAAAAACCAACATGCCATGAAGCAATTAACCGTGTTTGAGCTATTGCTGTTGATGGTGCAGTTCAGTTTGTCTTCCTATTTTAATAAATGTCATGGGTGATCTGTGATCAGGCTTGCCATGTTGGGGTGATGTCATAACTGACAATTTGGGTTGTCTTCCCTTTTTACCTTTGATCCCTATTGTTGCATGAAAAGCAGTGACAGTGTTGTGTATCCGTACAGTTCATTATCTCAGAGCAGAAACCATAATCCCTCTGTTTTTCTGTGTAAGTGAGTGGACCACCATGATATTTTTATTTGTCTTGTGGTGTTAGGTATTTTTCTTTATGTTGGTTACGTTTTTATTTTGTTTTGCTAAATCTTCTAGGTACTGCTCATTGTGTGACAGATAGTTTCAGGAAGGCAATTTTCTTGTCTTAAGATCAGATGCTTTGGAGGTCTTAGTGGGGGTGAAAGGAAGGTCCTGTTCCCAGATGTTTTGTTAAAAGTGCTTCTGGAATTAGCAGGACTGTCATGGTTGCCAAATTTAAAAGTTGAGCAGAAGAGTTTTCTGGCTAACTTGGGAGCATGCTTTAAACTAACTAAATTAAAAAAACCCCACAGTACTGTGAAGTAGAGTTTCTTGGGTTTTTCTCCTGAGATTCAGGTGTTTTTAGAGTCCTTTGCCATTTGAAAAGCCCTGAGCCAGACGTAAGAAAGAGACAAAGTCTTCAGGTTCTGATTTTTCAAGGTTGCGTGCTTTATTTATTTTTTCTTATCTTACAATTCTTTCTGTGCCCAGCTAAGATCTGTGCAGCTACTTGGGCATCTGATGACTCCCCCTGCACTGGAAGGTCGCTGCCTCTTATACTAATTGTTACGTATTCTTTATTTATAGTTATTTGCCAATACCTACTACCTATACTAAACAGGTCACCTCTACTCTGACCCAATCTCCTTAAATTACTTTGTGCCACCGTCACTGCAGAAAATGGAGTGAATGAGTAAGAAAGAAGAAGCAAGAGACAACGCTCAGAATCCTCCATCTTGCTCCCATCCACCTCCATACTAAAGAAGCCAAAACTACGATTTTTCACTCTGTGATAAGCTAAACCACTATCTTTCACAATCTTGTGGCCTGTAATTCATCTTGCAATATTGGAAGCCTTTCCCATGGACTGGGATCAAAGCCAGTGTCTTCCTGGGCTCTGTGCCAGAGTCTCAGACCCCCCTGTCCAGTTCTCTGACCTTCCAGGGCAATCAAAGGAATGCCCTGGACTCTGACATCTCCCCGTCCTGTTTGAACCAAAACCACCTCCTTGGCAACCCTCTCCATCGCTTGCCTTATGCATCAAAGCAAACACAGCAGAATCATGAGAAGAATTACAAGCCTTACTGAAATGTATATAAACTTTCTTAAAAATCCCTTCCACAATGGTGAAAGGTCAAACAAATTGAACACACTATCCATGGCCCAGTTACCTCTCCAAGTTTGTTTACACTCTCCTGCAATTGCTTGATGTTCTCATGAAAGGATTTGGAATGATCTGACAAATTCATGCAACACATCCCTTCAAATTCCTCACACCCATGTCCATGTGTCAGCAATAGATAATCTATTGCCGCTCTGTTTTGGACACTCGCTTGTCTTACACTGTCAACATCCATTAACATGTCACTCAGTGCAAGAGAGGTGGCTCGGGCATGTTTGCTCAGCCAACAACCCACGCGATCCAATTGTGTCAAGGCTACTCCGGATGCTGCTTGTGGTGAAGAAAGTGCGACCGCAATTCTCTGAGCCTTGTCCCATGTGTGAACATTGTCATCACAATTTGGATCATACTGTTTGATAGATCTTTTCCCTCTATATTTTTGTTCTCTCAGCAATGTCATGTTGGGTGTTAGCAATGAAAGCATTCCAATGCTGCATGGATCACCTTAGGCATTTGTGGGGATTGCGGGCCAAATTCTGTCCCCACAAATTAAAAAGATTGTGCCAGGGTCCCAGACCCCCCTGTCCAGGTCTCTGACCTTCCAGGGCGACCAAAGGAATGCCCTGGACTCCAACAGGGTTAGGATTTGAGAGGTTTCTTTTGTCATTTAATTATTTTAGAATTTTGAATATATTAAAATTCTGCAGTGCTATCTATGATAGGCTATTGGTGAAAATACTATCAGTATTTCATGGCGTCTATTCACATAATTTAGAAAATCTACTTATGTAATTCCTGTATAGTTGCTTTGTGCTTTCTAGTACAATAGATTTTACTTCAAAATCATCAAACTTCAGGTGTTAAAGAATTAATTACTTCTCTTGTGTAGTAAGTTTCCAGGAGCAAATACAGAGTTTTGGGGAGGAATAGAAATTTTAGCTTTTTCTTATGACCACTATATTCTGCTTAGTCACACTGAGAGGAACATGAGTATAAAAGAATATATTTGAACTTAATAATTTACTTAAATTGTTCACTGAAGAAAAACCTTACTGTAAAGAAAAATCAAGACTTTACTCAATTAGTTATCATCTGCGGCTGCTAGTGAGAACCCTTTCTTACAGTTTGTTTTGCAGTCTTTTAGGCTGTCATTCCACATGCCAGAGGAGTAGCCCCTGACTG
This sequence comes from Hirundo rustica, assembly GCF_015227805.2. Taxonomy (NCBI): domain Eukaryota; kingdom Metazoa; phylum Chordata; class Aves; order Passeriformes; family Hirundinidae; genus Hirundo; species Hirundo rustica. The sequence goes on from NC_053488.1 coordinate 46,313,725, forward strand.
ACTGGAACTGAACAATGTTAAATATGTGTAAACATTATTAAATACATTTTCCTGGAAAACTTATAGAAAAAGTTCAGGAAGAAATAATATTACTTAAGAAAGTTGTATGTTAGAATATTTTAGGTTAGAAAAGGTTGTGCTATCTTAAGCTATTCCTAGCAAACCAACATTTGGTTTTAGTGGCTTATCTACATTTGAAAATGCCAAATGTAGGAGTAGTTGGCACAATCTGTTGATGATTTTGCCAGTGACTGATTCAAAACAAAATTCAGGGTAGTGCTGCTCAACAGGAGAACCAGAGGTGGGATGACAAGTTAATAGCATTTTTTTCCAGTCTAAGGATCCTCCTCGATAACTATTCCAAGTGCTTTCTCATGATTTTATTGTGTTTTGAAGTGGCAAAACATCTTTGCGAATGACCAGAGACCCTTCTGTGCAGCTTCCACGGCCTGACCAGAGCATTGAAAGAAGTCGCAGCAAGACTTACCCCAAAAGAACACAACAGACAGGTAGGTCTTTCTCTGCTGACCTGGGGTCAGATGCCTTCTTTGTTTGCTTAATTTTCTCATCATGAGGTGACTCAGAACTGCTGCAGTGTCTGCAAGGATCTTTGGGAATGGATTCTGTATTTTGCCTTAGGTCAGTATTTATATCTAAGCTTTCCAGATAAAATAAAAAAGTTGCTGGGGATGTGTCACGATCCGCTCATACAAGCGGGGGTCGTGATGGTTCGTTTACTGATCTCAGAGTGCAAAACACAACACAGAGGGTATTTCAGCATTAAAACAAATGCACCTTTTATTGATTGACCATAGCAAATGCGATAGAGGGATTAAGAGTGAGAGAAAGAGATAGAGAAAGAGATAGAGGAAAGGGGGGATATAGCTACCAAACGTGGAGACGGAGTCCTCGTGGTCCGGTCGATGGGTCCGCCCGTCACGTCAGGGAGAGTCTCTCTCAAAATCTCTGGTTAACTCAGGGGTTTTTATTATAGTCCTCAATCACGGGGGGGGAACAGGTAAATCTACTGAAGCCACCAAGGGGGAACAGGTAGTCCATGTCCTTAGCAGTAAGCGAGAGCCATTGTCTTCTTGGTCCAACGATCACGCCTCCAGGCAAACATCTCGCTTCAGTTAAGTCAGTCCCCATCCCTGAATTAGGGTTGCAGGGGTCTCATGTCTCAGTCCTTGAGAGGGGCTTCATATAGGGGTCTCAATCTCAGTCCTTGGAAGGGGACTTTGATCTTTGTCTGTCACGGTGGTTGTGAAGCAGATGAAGGATTTTCCGTGGGGGACCACCAAAGTTACCCCAGAAAGTTCCCTTGGCCAAGAGGTGGGGAAATTCATAGGCTATTGTCATGAAGCAGGGACCGTGAAGCAGATGTAATCTACAGGTACAGAACTACCATTACACTGCTCAAAGCCCGTGTACCGTGGCATGGTGACACAGGAAAATGCACCCGCAGATGATTGGCAAGCATCCACCTCGAGCAGGCCAGAACTGCAGTGGGTCCTCGGGGTCCTTATGACGATCGTGAGGCAAATGAGGGGAACTTCAGACAGACTCTTACATCACCCCGTGACTCACGATTGTCTTCAAGAGATCTTCTTCAGCAGGGTTCTGTAGTGGCGTTGCGAAGTCTTCAGGACTCGTCAACGTTGGTAGTATATCTCGAGAAACAGAGGTAGTATGTAGAGAGGGAGAGGGAGAAAAAGAAGGAAAAGGAAAAGTAGGAAAGGAAAAGGAAACAATAATATTAATTCAGATTATCAAACAAATGACAATTAATCAAAACAATAATATCAATCAGTAGTAATTAAAATATTTTTTTTTTCATAACAAATCACAAAAATCAAAGGTAATTTTCACAAGATTACAAAAGGAAATAATTTCAAAATATACATCCTGGTGAAGCAACAATTGCTTTACCAAAGTTAGGTTCATTCCAATGGGAGTAGGTGATAGTTTGTGAATCAATGTATAATTCGATTGCAAAAGGTAATGAGAAGTAACTGGAGCTTTATAAGAGAAATCACATCCTGTAATCTTAGTAAAATTGCAAGCACAGAAATTCGAATGATTTTTAGTGTCTACTACTATGTTTTCTACAAATACCATATCACAAATAGTTCTAAAGCATGCACAACCATTACCTATATATATAAGGACTGTTCCAGGGGCCTCGTTGGGATGAATTTCAAAATGACAGATATTTTGCTCTGTATCCAAACAAATATCTTGAGCTATAACTGCATTACTTTCACAGATAAACCCTTGTTGTTCTCAGACAATACAGGATTCTAAGTTAACAGTTTGCCATTTCTCACCAATTTGACGGGCCCATTCCCTATGCTCGGAAGGATAGAGAATAGCTCCATCATAATTCAATCCTAATGCGATGATAGGGAATATCAAATGTACTGAAGCATTACTTATGGTTAATACAAAAGCGGTAGCCGTGTTTGTAAGGGGTTGTAAGTAAAATTTACTAAGTTCCACCAGGATTGGAATTCTCTTTCAAAGTCAGTGACATTGTCCCAAATTATTTTCCGAATTTCAGTAGGAAAAGTGCCTTCTTCCCCTTCTCTTATAATAGAGTGTGCTGGCTTGAAGGCAAAACCAGCGAGAGACTCCAAGCCAGAAAAAAAACAGTTTAATAGGAGAGGAAAGAAAAAGGCAAAATAAAATAAAACACATGCAATGATACAAAAGATCACTGACAGAGTCAGAATACAACCTGAAACCGTGATGGTAGCAGTCCAGATGAAGTGGTCTTGTTGAAGCAGTATTCTTGCAGAAAGGTCTGGTAGCTCTTGTCCTCTGGGAGTCCAGTGGGTAAGGCTGCCTGTGCTGTCCCAAGGCCCAGATTATATCCAGGTGGGAATGCTTGGCTCCTCCCCCTGGGCAGAGCATCTCACAATGGACTGATATCATTTTATCAGTTTTGCAATGGGTCCTTGATTGCCTATTAAACAGAGATAGCTCCTGGGGAGAGTTATCTATGAGTCATGCAGGACGGCATTGATGGGCCATTAACAGAAGATAGTCTGGAGGGAGGGGGCACGGGAAACAGTGGTGCACAACAACATTTCATGTAGATGGTGATAGAATACGTACTTTGGGCACATTTTACATTGTAACCTAGGACATAGAGGCAGCAACTGACTGCATCCACAGTTGAGCTTGGATAGAGCTGAGGGCCAAAGAAACATTGTTTTGTGTGGCTTTTACATTTACCTTTTCCCAATTTGGTAATATGTTTGATAACAACCACTGATGTGTTCCCAAAGCCAATAAGGATGACTGTAGTGGTTGTTGTAATTTAGTCAAATCTCTAGTTGTGGCAGCCAATTTATTCATTAATAGAATTTAGAATTTCCAATCCTGTTCCCATAACACCAGTTATGTCTCTTAACGTCTGGGGCTAAGCATAACCAGTGGTTGTGTTGGAGTGGTGGAGGTATGAGCTGTAGTAGACTGGGCTGTGATATTTATTTTAAACTTGAAAGAAAGCCCTTCAGTATTTTTGGCCCAAAGACAAACTACTTCTACGGTTTGTGGCAGTGTGAAATTGTTCCAACAGTCCTGTATGCTTGGATGCGTGCAGACCTCTTTGTCCGAACACTGATTGAGATTGCTTTACTATAGGTGGTTCCATTAATCATTCAGCACCCTATACTAATTTTTTCCCCACTATCCCTGGAAGCTGCCAGGTTTTTTGGTTTTCCCATTCCTGCCTAGTGTATATATCTGATTTTCATGCATGACAAGAGTTGACAGGTTTAAATTTTCCACATTTCCCATGGATCCGGTAGAGTGAACAAAAGCTTGGGACCAAGGCCATTCCGAAAAATTCTGGCCATGGGGTTGTGCTAGGATACAGAAAAGTATCACTAGTCTTATCGTGGTTCAGATGATCTTTAATGTCCCTCGGAGTTCTCCTGTGAAAAGCAAACACAACAAAATCTGCCACTAAGAGGCAGAAAATTAGAATGATGGAATTGTCCAGCATGTAATTTTTCTGATGCTCTTTCCCTAGGGCATCAAAGACTATACATGCATAATTATTCAGAGGGATTTTCAGCACTAGGGGTACTGCCCCTACAGTAAGGAGGTCCACCAGAGCAGGTTGTCCAGGGTCATGTGCAGGATGCTTAGGATCATCAGGTCCCTGTGGTGAGGGAATTATGCTTGGAGGTGTAGGGCAAAAAGCAGTGATTTTGTGGCACCCATTTACCACCCATTTATCATTCACACCTTTCACAGCTTCTTCAGTTATTGAGAAGATGTAACAGTAATGTTCAATCTGAGCATACCACTTTCTTACTGAGGCCCCCTGGGCCACCCCATCAGGTGGGGGGATCCCAGTAGTGATTGTTTTAATAACTTCAAAAGGGCCTCTCAAGACAACTGGTTGTTGTTGTCCAACCTTCTCCACTTCTTTGAGAGCTAAGCTAACCACAAACAATCCTTTTTCCCAGGTAGTATATCTTTTTTCAGCATCTTTGAAATCACAGGAATAAAAACCAGCAGATATCATCAGACCCTCAGGACCATGCTGCCATATGTGTACAGATAGCCCTGAGGAGGCAAATCCCCATTCTACCTGGAAAGGGTCTGTAGGGTGAATATGGCCCAGGGCTTGATGAGCTGTCACTTCAAAAATCAGCAAGTGCATTGCTTCCTCCTGAGAAGGGATCCAATCCCATTTCACCCCTTTCCTCAGCAAACCATAAAGGGGCCTAGCAATTATTGAGAAATCTGGAATGTGTTTTCTCCAGAACACTAATAGTCCTAGAGCTTGCTGAAGATCTTTCCTGGATTCAGGCATTTTAATCTGATCTAAAGAGTTTAGGGTATCCGGTGGAAAACAGGTCATAGCTCCCTTCCACCAAATTCCCAAAAGCTTCACTTCCTGAGAAGGTTTTTGAATTTTCTCTGAGGTAACCTGCAAATTAAGACTTTCTAAGTGAGAGATTATTTTCTGTTGGACATCTCCCACTTCTATTTCATCTCCTCCCACAAGGATATCATCAATGTATTGATAGACAGCTACATTGTGAGCTATGGGTATATTTTCTAACTCTTGGGCATCCTGAGCTAGGGTGAGGGAATGTTTGTACCCTTGGGAAAGCCTAGTAGAAGTGCCCTCTGGGGTTTTTACAGGTCCATACTTTTCACTGTAATTAATGAGATCTGCTGCAAGCTGATTCCCAGTCCAAACTTTATGACCACCGGCAGAATGGTGGTGAATCATTGAGAAGCTGGCAACTGAGAGGGGATTGAATATGGAGCAAACCCAGGATCAGTAGATCCAGTGTGGTTGCTTGGGATTCCAAGGAATCTATCCAGCCTTTCCACAGGACCTAATGCCATTATGGTCTTTTGTAAAGTAATTGCTGTAGGTTTGAGTGGTTCTGGAAGCCCCCGAATCAAAGGGGTCATCAGTTCTGGCTTCACTGGTAATTGCTTTGGTGATTCGTAGCCAGAAATTAATTTTCTTTCATGTATCATTTGCAAGCAGGCAGCTTTGTGAATGTTTTCTAGCAGTTGGTCAGGGCCACCGATTATAGCCAAAGGTTCACCCCTTTCCAAGGGGCTAAGCCCCTCTGCCCAATAAGCTACAAACTGAGTCAGGGACCACGAAATACGTTTATTTCCTGTTGTCAAGAAAACTCCATGTCCCCGATATCCACTGGCCTCATGTTCAGTTGATTTAATTTGATCTCCACCAGTGAGGGACACTTGGAAGATATACTCCGTCTCCGATTCTTGTGGGAGGTGGCTGTATTCCTTTTTTAGCTTAGCCAATTCAGTAGCGCTGTATGGTATATGTTTGGTTGTGATATGTGGTTCAAAATCTTCATCATTTATGTAATTATATTCTGTTTTAACCAAGGGTCTCAAGTGAGGACAGCACATTTCCCCGCAGTTTTTAACTGCTTCAAGTTCGTTATGGGGATAAATTTGTTTAATGTGAGGAGTTTCCTTCTCCTCTGTTTTCATAGAGGAATCAACATTATCGGAGTTTTTAACACGTTCCTCTCTGAGGGCAGCTCTCAGTGCATAGATCTCATTCCTTTCTTCATTTAACTGTTTTTGCAAAATTTCAACTAGATTTTGAAGGGAGTCTATTATAGCCTTTTCCTCACTTCTTCGCTTAAAGCGACTTTCTACAGCTGCTGAAAGACAAGCTCCCAAAACTGAGCAGAGGATAGTTTTGTTTTTGCCCAGTTTAAATTTTGTTTCATGTTGTAAAGAACATACTCTATCAATAGTATTTTCCAAATTAAACCAATTACATCGTGCCCACTCTTCTCCTCCAGGAGAAGGCTTGGCATTGTGTTTAGCAAGTAATGCATAAAATGCAGCTTTGTCTTTTGTACTAAGATTTTCAGTCATTTTGTGAAGGGATCAAAACCACAACAGGGAGGAAATACTTAGTTACACACACACACAGCTCAGCTGTGTCTCCCTTCGCTTCCCTGAGTGGGTGAAGAGACAAAATCTGCCTGGGAGGCCCTGCTTAGTTTCTTCAGGTTGTCCCTTCCTTCCCAGACAGTCCAAATTCACACACATACAAAACAGTTTAAAAATGCAACTTAGCCTTCTTAGTACTTTTATGAAGGGATCAAAACCACAACAGGGAGGTACCACTTAGTTACACACACACACAGCTCGGCTGTGTCTCCCTTCGCTTCCCTGAGTGGGTGAAGAGACAAAATCTGCCTGGGAGGCCCTGCTTAGTTTCTTCAGGTTGTCCCTTCCTTCCCAGACAGTCCAGAGACACACAAACACAAAAACAGTTTCAAAGTACAGCTTAGTCCTTTACACTAAGGTTTCATTAATTTTATGAAGGGATCAGAACCACAACAGGGAGATACCACTTAGTTACACACACACACAGAGCTCGGCTGTGTCTCCCTTCGCTTCCCTGAGTGGGTGAAGAGACAAAATCTGCCTGGGAGGCCCTGCTTAGTTTCTTCAGGTTGTCCCTTCCTTCCCAGACAGTCCAGAGACATACAAACACAAAAACAGTTTCAAAATATTGCCTAGTTTACACTATTAATTTTATGAAGGGATCAAAACCACAACAGGGAGGTACCACTTAGTTACACACACACACAGCTCGGCTGTGTCTCCCTTCACTTCCCTGAGTGGGTGAAGAGACAAAATCTGCCTGGGAGGCCCTGCTTAGTTTCTTCAGGTTGTCCCTTCCTTCCCAGACAGTCCAGAGACACACAAACACAAAAACAGTTTCCCCTTTTTGCACTAAGAGATCTTTTGTGAAATTCTGAAGACAGAACCCTCAATTGAGTATGGGGGTGCTTATCACCTAGGCATGTGCAGTTTGCGGGAAATTCGAGTCGCCCCCCTTGCTTTCTAGCTCTGTTCAACCCTTTCGGGAATGACAGGCTAGGTGTGGCTGGAGCGAAACGTCCTTCCCCTATTACAGACTACACACGACCCTGCAAACCCCTCCGTCTATCAGAATCCTGTCCGTGACGCCAATTTAATGTCACGATCCGCTCATACAAGCGGGGGTCGTGATGGTTCGTTTACTGATCTCAGAGTGCAAAACACAACACAGAGGGTATTTCAGCATTAAAACAAATGCACCTTTTATTGATTGACCATAGCAAATGCGATAGAGGGATTAAGAGTGAGAGAAAGAGATAGAGAAAGAGATAGAGGAAAGGGGGGATATAGCTACCAAACGTGGAGACGGAGTCCTCGTGGTCCGGTCGATGGGTCCGCCCGTCACGTCAGGGAGAGTCTCTCTCAAAATCTCTGGTTAACTCAGGGGTTTTTATTATAGTCCTCAATCACGGGGGGGGAACAGGTAAATCTACTGAAGCCACCAAGGGGGAACAGGTAGTCCATGTCCTTAGCAGTAAGCGAGAGCCATTGTCTTCTTGGTCCAACGATCACGCCTCCAGGCAAACATCTCGCTTCAGTTAAGTCAGTCCCCATCCCTGAATTAGGGTTGCAGGGGTCTCATGTCTCAGTTCTTGAGAGGGGCTTCATATAGGGGTCTCAATCTCAGTCCTTGGAAGGGGACTTTGATCTCTGTCTGTCACGGTGGTTGCGAAGCAGATGAAGGATTTTCCGTGGGGGACCACCAAAGTTACCCCAGAAAGTTCCCTTGGCCAAGAGGTGGGGAAATTCATAGGCTATTGTCATGAAGCAGGGACCGTGAAGCAGATGTAATCTTCAGGTACAGAACTACCATTACACTGCTCAAAGCCCGTGTACCGTGGCATGGTGACACAGGAAAATGCACCCGCAGATGATTGGCAAGCATCCACCTCGAGCAGGCCAGAACTGCAGTGGGTCCTCGGGGTCCTTATGATGATCGTGAGGCAAATGAGGGGAACTTCAGACAGACTCTTACAGGATGAAAGAGAATAAAACCCTATGTGTGTAGGTCTAATATAAAGGTTGAAAGGGAAGTTTGAAAACAGGCAGTGAGAACATGTTTTTTTTCTCAGGAGTCCTGTTTCTTGCAAGCTAATTTTATACCTATATGTCTTGGTTAGTATCCCATTGTTTAGCCTGTTTGACCCAAGGTGCCACTTTTGTGCATCTTCATCCCATTTCAAGGACGGTATCCCTTTATTTTGATATTAAGTGGAGCAGAAGTTAGTGCCATGCAATTCTAACATGCTTCAGATATGTGAGCTGGAAATCTGCTCTGCACACGTAAGCTGTCATGGCAAGCTGGAAGATTTTACAGGTGTTAGGGGAGATAGGATTAAACTTGGATCACAGAAGTCATGCCCTAGATAACAGGTGCTTCCTGAAATTTGGTGATAGAGGTGTCAAGCTCCAGGTCCACGTATGAATACATCTGTATTACTTAACTTCATCTGTGACAGAAGGCACACAAAACTCAGTCAAACTTGTGCACGGGGTCAAGCACCTCTGTGTGTGTGTGTGTGTGTGTGTTTGCTATTTGAGAAAAAACTTGTCTGGGCTTTAAAATGTAAACAATATCTTTCTTTTATTGCTGTTTTTGAGAACCTAATTTTAAAAAGAGAGCAGATATATACCTCTGGAAACCTCCAGTGTTTATCCTGAATGCGGTCTTTTGTCTTTTGATTTAGAAACAAAACTGGTGTGGTCTGCCTTTAACTGTGGTAGCTCTTGGAATATAACATAATTAAAAGTATAGCCTTGGAAAATATTTTTTAAATTTTTATTTTATTTTATTTTATTTTGTGTAAGAAGAGAAGAACTGCTTTACTTTCTGATTCTGGTATCTCATTGTGTGTGCAGTTTTAAGTGGGTGTCTGAGAGGACAAGAAGCTGTTCATGCTTGAATCTAATGACTTAAACTTTTTGTTCAGCTGGACTGTCTTGTTCTTAGGGCAGCAGTTCAAGCCAAACAGCATTTCCTACCTCATTAGTCCCTAGTTCTGTTTCTGAACACCGTGAAATTTGTGTGGCTATTTGTCACCTAAAACTCAGTTATTGGTTTAAAATAATGTTTGCCTTAGCCCAGGCAGCAAAGGTCAGTCTGTGTTGCTGTAAGGCTGTGCATGTGTTGTGTTTATTCGTTTTCAGTTTCTTTCGCTGGATATGTGAGGAAAAACTGAAACTTTGCCATAGCTTCTTCTGCTGATGTAATGTGATGCAGAATTCTCTGGGCAACACGTTTGCTATTTTGGTGGCTTTAAACACTTTCTCCCAATTTAAATTAAATGTCTACTTTTTCACCATTCTACTTACATGTAGTTGTATTATCTCTATCATACATTGGTTTTCTTTTTAAATTAAAGCTTAATTGCTTACCCATGTGTTCCAACTATGCAGTCATATTCCACTGGGGCAAATGTATTAACTTAGATATTATTAATGTTAAATGAATTTGTTTCATTTCCCACTCAAAATATGGGCTGAGGGAAGAGAGCTATGTCTTTCAAATGCCATCTTTCCCTATGATTAAGCCTATTTTCTCCTTTTTTTAAAAAAAGTTTGTCTTTGCTATTTGCAGTGATAAACATTGAATACTCTTTCTCCATTTAAATAAGCTTTCAGAAGCTGAATGAAGGCTAATGCTGCGTCTCCTTGCTGTGTCAGACAACATGTGATGGTCTATTGCATAAAATAAATCTACCTCTTTTTACCTAAAATTATTCTTAGATATAACTGTCTTGGTTTTGAAAGACAGTTTTCTGCCAGGGAAAGCTAGAGCTTCCCTTGGAATGCTTCCCTTCCCTCCAGATTATTATAATTTTGCAATTAGGGGCTTTCAGGCAAAGATATGGGAATAAGAGTAACAGTTCTTTACTAGGAATATTAAAAAAAAAAAGGAAAATACAAATTAAATAGTAAAAAAAAAAAAAAAAAAAAAAAAAATCCTGGAAAAAACCCTGACAGAGTCAGGGATACAACCTGGCACCCTGTTGGTCAGGGTGTTGGAAGCAGTCCAAATAAGTCCTCCTGGGGTAACAGATATAGTTCTGTGGAGTAGAGATGGTCCTGTAGAAAGTCCAGTGGTGGCGAGATGGGTCTGGTCTTCCTCCAGGCATCCAGGGGAAAAGAACGGATACCTGGTAGGCTTCAGTCTCAGTTTTTATCTAGCTAGGAACAGTTAGCTCCTCCCCCACTGGGTGGAGCATCTCACAATGGGATGATGGACTGTGTCATGTCATTGGTGGGCCCTAATGGTCCATTATCAGAAAAATGTTCCCCTGGAGGATGGAGTGGTGGTGAAAGAGATAAGAAACGGTGCCCCACCTGGTTTTAATGGCTGGGCCATTATCAGAAGGCATCCACCCCCCTACCCCTGGACTCACAAGAGATAAGGATAAAACATCTCCAAAAAACCAGTTTTCAACAGATGAAATAGAATACACATTTTTTGGTAACATAACCTAAGTCAATAACAAAGTACATTTTGCACAATAAATCAAGACTATTCGGAATATTGCAAACATCATTTGCTTAAGTATATTATCCCAATGCAGGTTTTATTTTGTGGACTATTTTTTATTTTGGAAACAAACCTGGTAGTCTAATAAATTTTATGAGTTATGTAAAAGTTGCGCTGAGTAAAATGTTTGAGAAAATTAAATTACATTTCTTCTTAAAATAAATATTCCTTTTGCATATTGACATTATGCAGATGATTATAATTGATGGCTAGTCCTTTGTTCTTAATTTTTTGCTTGTAGTATGGTGTATTAAGGTTAAATATGACTTGTCCAACATTTTAAACTAGGTGATTTAATTTGCACATATATCTTAAGGTGTTTTCTGTCAAATACCACTTTAGTTAGGATCAGCTGGACAGAGGCTTATAATTATTTGCTTTTGAACGAAAGTCAGGTTTCCATTTACTTCCCCAAACCCAACAACAGCTCACAAATAGCTTGTATGAAATAACTTCTTTCCACCTTCTCTGAGTTCAGCATCTTTCTTCATCTGCTTCTTTCCCTTTTTATCTTTTCTTAAGACTGCAAGGTGAAATGTATTAAAGGCTTCATTTTTCAGCCACTGCAATTAGCCTTTTTGACTTTGTTTAATCTTTTTTTTTTTTTTTTTTAATCTGTTGGTACCAGTGATGGGACCAGTCATGGCAGTGGCTTTGGGGCAGTTAGAACAAGAGCATGACTGCAGCATGTAAAATCGGTATTGCCTCCATCAGATAAGTGTCTGTGTAGTGCTAAAACCTTTAACTTCTGACATCTAATTAAAACCCTATCCCTTGTTGCTTCTTTTGGTGTACATTTTCTGATGTTATAAACGTAGTATGTGCTTTTTATGGTTTTTTTCTCTCACATGAAGGTAGAGTTTAGTTATCTCTAGCAGCGCTGAGAAATAGTGTTTCTTTGTGTCACTGGTCCGCTGAAGTACACTAAAGTCCTTAGGACTGCAGACACTTGGCGAACTCTGGGATAAGAGCTGGAGCAGGAGCCAACCAAGACAATGATAGAAAATATTATTTCTCTTTTCAGTAAAAATATTTGTGGCTTAACAGCGAGATTGAAGGAGATGATACTGTCAGCAGAGAGAAACTATTTTTTGTGTGTAAAAGCCACTGTCACAGATTACTTCCCCTTACAGGATGAACAGTGCAGACCTTTTGGCTTTAGCATTGTAGATTATTTTCCTAGAATACAGGTTGCAGTAGTTTAAAATGCAGTAACCCCCATTTTGTCACTTGTTTGATACATTTCATATCTCAGTAGTTCTAGGAGTAGTGAAAAAATCATTATTAGGAAACTTCAATGGCTATGATTTTATATTAGATTTAGATGGTGTTTTTATATTAGTGCATGGGGGGCATTTTTTGCTGTATGTTTTGGATGGTATTCAAGTCTGTTTTCATTTAGAGAGGTTTTTTTTGTTTTGTTCTGTCAAGCGTTGTGAGTGAGATAAGTGTAACTTGTTTCATGTGTTTATTTTTCACCTTTCAGCTGAGAGAGAATTACAGTTGCATTTTGCTCTGTTTGCAAATAATAAACTCAAATATGAACCAGGATCTCTCACTGTTCCGTCTTACCATCTTACCATTATCAGCCAGACTGATAATGTTCAGCTTTCGCAACTTAGGGTGAAAGTGTTCATTATTCTTTTGGCTGAATGCTGGACATTAAAAGCTCCTTGGGAACATCCTCTCAGGACAAACATTGATGTGATCAGACCTGTTGCTGTGAGTCTGAGTTTATCCAGTGGTGGAAAACACATTGCTTGGGGTTTGTTGTTTGGTATCTGAGGACTTGGTTTGTCCCTGCCTTTGCATGCCCGGTAGTTGTATAAACCAGTGTAAAATAAAGTGCTGCCATTCTGATTTAGAAGCCAGGTGGGGAGCTGGGTGTGGGTATTACAATTACAGTACTGTCTGTATTGTGATAATCCCTAAGCAATCACATTTTACCACAGATGCCTGTCACTTCCCTACTAGTAGCCATGGTAGGTAGAACTGTTTGTCTGACCCAGTCAGAGTCTTTTCCCAGAAAATGGTAAGATTGGGTTTGAAAGTTAGATTTTTGAGAAAATGGATTTTGGGGTGATTTTAGCTATTTCCTAATTTATATACTTTGAACTTTATATTTTAAAGTTTACTTAAAATCCAGTGTTTGGTGAAAGGATGGGTGTGACTGTTTCTGCATTTCAGTCATGGGGCATGAGACGAACAGACTCTTGATGTTACAGGTTTAGAACTAATAAGAGAAACAGCCATCATCACACAGTAGGCTGTGCTGGTGTAGACATACGGAAGTCCATTCATTTTTGTAGACTCATAGTAGCCCAGGGTGCAAAGCATGAGCTCTTACTGCATGTTTTCCATTTGGTCACACTGTCTGCTGCTCTCATGATTTGGTTTAAATACAAGCACTGCTTCCAGATAATATCTGGAAGTTACTTTGCCTGATAAGAAACAGGCATGCCAAGCTAACTACCTTGCCAGCCTAATATGTTTTTGGACACTCAGGTTTTTAAAAATGTAATAGTTGGCTTGGATTGAATGGACAAATCAACATCAGGATGGCTGTAAAAGAGATTTGTGTGTGTGCATTCACCTCATGGGAAAAGTTCACACCAGTGCATTTAATCCTGAGAGTACCTTATCCAGCCTAATGTAAACAACCAGGGAAACATCCAGGAATGAGATGTTTAAGATTTCTGCCTGTCTAAGGTATTTTTGAGATACCTATTGCCTTGGCAAGCAAGAAACAGTGATATATCTAACTTTTTGCAATGGGCTTCGTGTTTGGACAGTGTTTTTGGAGTCTGCTCTTTTATTTTAGGTAATTGTATCATGCAGAGATATAAGTTGGTAGAACAGTACTGTAGTCAGTAAAAGATAACACCAGGTGGAACATGCTTGGAGACAATCATTACAGTTTCTGTAAGTGTGGACAGAAAGCTCCTAACACCCTGAGGTGACGGGGTGCCTGCAAAATGGTAAGGATATTACCAAACATAGCAAACAAGCACTTCTGGAGATGCCTATTACTTTTATATCATCTGACCCTTGACTGTTTTTCTGGCAGTGTTTCACTATGATACGTTTTGGAGCACAAGTTTTTATTACTTCATTAAGTGACAAGGACTTTCTGCAACTTAATCAAAAACTGCCTCACAGAGGAATATATGAAGTGCTGAAATCAATTCCTCTGTTTGAAAAACTCACGTATTTGCTGATTTCTGCAGAAGACTGGCAAATCTAACCTGAAAGAGAACCAACTAATGAGCAGACAAAATGCCTTAGAAAATCTAAAGTATTAGTGTTGAGATAATGTCCAGTATGCCAAAAGGGTGGTATGGGAAGCTGAGGGAGATTGTGAAGAAGTCCTTTCTCTGAGACTGAGGAGAAAACCTACCATGCAAAATCTTTTCACAGCTTAAATTAAGACATCACATTTTTAGTTTAGCCATTCAAAATGGCTTGGGGTTTGTACCACTATATTAACAATACTGTGATGCTGTTGCTTGTGTCCAGAGTATATTGTATTATAATGTTCAATCTGTTTAATTATCTTCAATGAGCATGTTCAGAATCCTGTCCAGAGGATGTCTGTGTCAATAATGATACTGTTTTGTTGTTCTACTTGACATCTGTTTCTATAGATGACAACAGTTTTGTAAGAAATGACTGAAATTGCCAATTAGGTGGAAACACAATATGTGAACTGAAGGAAAATTACAGATTCATATTAATAGCGAAGCATGGAAATTGAAATCATAGCACCAGCAGGAACCAAACTGTATTCTCCTGACACCTTTATCCTCATTGTTGACTTAGCAGGGAATTTCCTTTTGTTGACAGTGGCAGAGTAGCCCTATGAGAACCACAGCTTCAGACCTCTCTGACTTATGTGGAAGAGTAATGAATGTGTTTCATGTTAGACCTTATTGTGCCCTGGTACAACTAGAAATGAGGAGAAGACACAAAGGTGTCATCCTTACACACCCTTAACAAGAAAAGCATGCACCGCATATCTTGTGTATCATTTTATCTCTCATGCTGCCCTGTAGGTGATTTTACTGAATAGGTGTGCAAACATTTATGCTACAGGACTCATCTGTTTTGGGCTGGTTTTTTTTTCCAGGTTCTAAGAACATGAGCCAGATTACAACAAATGGGGAAAATGAAGGAACTAGCAAAATTATTGCACCTTCTCCAGTGAAAAGGTATGTAAACCTGCAGTTTCTTTACAACTTTGAGGAGGTTGTACAACACATTAGATAGAGAACACATTTAGTAATCATTAGTGTCAGTTTATCCTGCCCTTGAGTTCATGACCATCTGATCATCTGCTCTCTGACAAAGGTCAGAGAGTGTTGCCAAGTAATTCTTTCTATAAAACGCTGATCTTCCAATCAATGAAGAACAGGGATTTCAGGTGACCCATGGTTTGAAAACCCATAAATCAGCATAAGTTAATGGGAAGGCAGACAGTCTCAGGTTTAAATAGGAAAAAAAAACAGGTAATGACCCAAAGGGTACTGATCATGGTAGTCCTGTGAAGTCCTATTAAGCTCTACCCTGGGAGATGTGGACTGGCTGTCAGAGCCCTCAGGACATGGGCCTTCTGTCTTTGAACAGGGGTGTGTGGGCGGGTAGCAGCATGGGCTGTCTCCCAACAGGTTTGTTAATCTTGCAATGATTGCCCATTACACTGTTCAAATTGTTATAAAAATCAGGAATGTTTGTTCCTGATCTGTAAGAGTAGTGAATTACAGGGCTCCTCTGGACTTGTGTGTTACGCTGTGTCTAATTTATCAATGCTGAAGTGCACATCTCTGGTTATTAAGCATATTTGAAAGGAAGAGGTAAGGCTCAGATTCAGAAAGGGTTGTATATCCCCACTCCTAATTTTAGGTGGAATTTATGTGCCTGAATCAGAAAAAGAGTGATCTGACAAAAGAATTAGTCAAAAACACAGCACTTCTCTTTAGTTACCTGAATAAATGTTTCTGCATGCTTGGCAATTCGGACAGTTCAGTTTCTTTCTTGACTGAGTAACCCTTAACTTGGCTCACCTATGCATTGAAGCTGTGAGGTTCACAAACTAGGTGTCCAGACTGACCTCTGAAAAAGGATCTAAAATATTTACAGCAAATACTTGGTGAATAGTGTTCTCTATTACCTAACATTTAGAGCAGCTGACTCCAGAAGAAAAGCTGAGTTAATTTGCTTTCTAATTTTGAGGGAAATTGAATCCACTATTCTAGCTCTTAGAAAATAATGCTAATCATGAGTTAAAAGAAAGTTTATGATTTTGTTACTTGGTCATGCTGAAGCTAAACCATTAAGTAGAATACAATACAGAGGTAAAAAAATACATTAAGGGAAGGCACAAAGAGGATGGATCCAGGCTCCTTCCAGTGGTGCCCAATGACAGGACCAGGCAGGCACACACTGAAACACAGGAAGTTCCCTCTGAACGTCAGGAAAAAATTTTTCCCTGTGCAGACGACTGAGCACTGGCAAAGGTTTTCCAGAAATGTGGTGGAGTCTCCATCCTTGGAGATAATTCCACAGCTGTCTGGGAATAGTTCTGGGCAACTGAATCTGGGTCACCTTGCTGGAGCAGGCAGCTGGACCAGATGACATCCAGAGGACCCTAACAACCTCACCATTATGTTGTTCTATGATTTGTTAGGAGAAAGAAAGAAAGAAAAAAACCCAAAATGTAACATTATTCCATAGTGCAGAGATTGTCATTTTGGGTGGCATGGGAGTCCTTCACTACAGAATTTTTAATAATGAGCTGTTAAAAAGAAAGGGATAGGCAGGTTTTATAGGAAGAACCAGAATAAGTGGCTCTCAATATGACAGCTTCAGGGTTTCTGAGTTTAGTTTCTTACCTTGACAGTTTAAAAGCAGTTCACAGGCAGATTCTTACTGCGTCATGTTTTAGACAGTGTTAGTCACTTCCAGGGGGAAAAAAAAAAAAAAAAAAAAAAAAAAAAAAAAAAAAAAAAAAAAAAAAAACCACACACCACAAACAAAACCCCACAAAAACAAAAACAAAAGAGTGTTGGAAATTGTTTTTCTATTTAGGATTTGATTTGTTTTTCTCTGTGTCCCTGTTCTGCACATGAAAAATGCCTTTTAGGTCTGCCAGGCTTTCATGTGAGGCAGCACTTACAGTTTGGAAGTTTGGTCCATCCTGTGTAATTCTTGCATTAGTTGTCAGTGATGCTTGCAGAACATCTTTCAGTAGTGTTCACAAGCTGAGTTTTCATATTTAACATTTTGTTCATTATTGAGATCTATAGTTAATCACTTCTGTGTAAAGTGGTATAAACTCAAATCATAAAAAAAACCCAATGAATTCTCACATGAAATTCAGATCCTAACTCTTTCAGATACTTTGAATGAACTCAGTACCTTTTGCAGCTGAATTCCTAGAGATACTGTTGGTATTTGAAGAGGTGCCATGCTCAAGCTTTCTGTCTGTAAAGTGTGTATCTGCTCCAAATGAATAATGACTTGGGAATTTAATGCAGTAAATTCACCTCCCATGTACTTTCTCTTTCTCTTTTTAGGATTTGAAAACAGTATTCACAGTTGTTTAAGTTCAACCTAGGTATTGTTCAGTAGTTCGTGTTGTGCAAGTCAATTCCTTTTTGCAATATGGGACAGAAATGTATTTATCTGAGTTACTTGCTCAGTCTGTAGTAAGCACATATTTTTAAGCCTGGAAATAGATTGCATGCACGTATGAGTCAATAATTAATGGGTGCAGTGTTAAGAAAATAATTTACCTGATAAGATGTAATTTAATTTCTTTTTCTGCTGACTTACTGTAGCTTTGCATTTTGTTCACTCTGTGAGAGTTAAATGATTAACTCAGTAACCTGTAGTAACCAAACACTGAGGTTAAAAGTGGATTAGTGAGTTAAGGAGCCATGATTCCTTTATAAAGCTCACCTCCTGCTCTGGGGAAAGAACTCACAGGTTTATCCTCCTCTCTGTAAGCAACTGTAAAGCTTTTATTTTTTCTGCTTGAGTTGCACTTTATAAATATATGAAGTATTAATGATTGTGTGGGGTTACTGTCAGTAATACTTCTTGATGACCTTAGCGGAAATCAATGTGGCTGCAGCATTCTGTCTCAGGTGAACTGCTTGTCCATGCAGGAAAAGAGCTCTAGAGATGGTTCTGCAGGAAAAGCTCTGCCCAGCCATTGGCACGGACAGGGGTGTGCTTCAGCTAAAAGCCATTCCCCAGCATTTAAAGTAGCAATTAACTGGAAGCTTTAATGGGTCAGAAGCTGTAAAACCTGACACTGTGAGAATGATAGGAATAAAGGAAGAATTGTAGCATACTGCTTTTTCCCTCCATTCCCATAGGTATGGTGGGAGACTGGTTACAAAGGCTGATATATCTCTCCGGCCAGGTGACTGTCCTGGTACTTTACCTTGCAGCAGTCAGTGAAGCAGGTCTTTCACAAAAAATGTCTTTCTGGCAAAAATAAAACCCAAGGCTCTACTGGGCGGGGTATGAGAAGGATATGCTCCACTGTGAACCTGTAAACTTGTGATCTGTCACGCTTTGAATAGTTTGCATTACCCCTGCCTTTAATGCTCCCATTTTAAAGTAGGTAATGTACAGCTGGAAAAATAGTAGAGAAATATGATAAGGATAATCTGAGGTATGTGGTGACTCCTGTACTGGGTTACATTAAGTAGTCTGTGGTTCTTTCACTTGAAAAAGAGATTAGGCAGTTACAAATGTGTAAAAAAAATTAAGGGATGGAGTTTTTTATTTGGAAGCCATAGTTCATAGCTGTTTGTTCTTCTTTATTTCTTTCTATAATCACAGGAACAGTCAGGAACAAGGGATGGAAGTTTTGAACCAAGTGGAAGTTTTGAAATAACATTAATTGGTTGTTTAAGTCATAGCCAGATACTGGAACATACTCCTACCAGGCACTATTTATAACAAAAGTAAAAATTGTTTGAAAGGAAGAAAGTTTCATTAAGAGCTTTTTCAAATAAAAATGAGGTAAAGCCTCTGATTCAATAATCTCTTAACTGCATATTATGGAAGACTATGAGATCATATTATATGTCTGCCCTGCTGTTAGACTTCTTGCTTAAGTCTGTTTTTGTTTATTTGGAGACAGGATTGCCTGTTTTTCTGACTCAGTGCTGTCACAATTACAAGCTAGCAGAGATGATTTTTTTCTTCCCCTTCTCCTTCCCCTTCCCCTTTCTCTTCCCCCTCCCCTTATGACTGCTCTTTTTAGGAGGGATTTTTCAACATAGCAGCTCTTTGCCCTCTTTCACATAACAAATAAGTAACTATATGCCAGGATGGGTCTCTCTAATGAGTGTATGCCTTTAAAATTAAATTTTAAGCATCAGCATAAAAGCAAATGTGATCTGTGTACAATGGGTTTTCTTTAAAAAATAAGTATATACATATGTATATATCTATACTCTTATTTAGCTTTAAAAAGATGAAAGATGAAAACAGTCCACAAACACAAAGAAGAAAAACAAGCGCTTCATGGGAGGAAAATGGCCCACAGAGGTAAGGCAAGACTTGATGTCGTAGGTATCGTGCAATGGTAAATATCATACCACAGCAGAAGGTTGAAGGTTAATATAATATATTAATGTGTTATTTGATTCATAAAATATATGTATGGCATGGAAGCAGATAGATTCTTTCATTGATAAATAAACAGTTAAAAACTAGGAAAGTATGTAGGAGGAGGTGGCCAGTGAATGAATATCAGCAGTGGCTTTCTACAGAGATCTGTACATAGACCTCTGATATTTAGTATATCTGTCAAAGAACTTGGAAAAGGGGTAATAAAGTTTGGTGATTATATGAAATTGTTTAGGATAGTGATAATTTTTTCTGTGAAGAGTGGCAGAAACACTCCTAAAGTGTGACTGATCAGTAGATTCTGTTAAGTCAAAAAAAGTGAAGAGAGGTACATGAGGACAAAAAAGTAGTCTTAGATTTCTGATGAATATGAAGTGCTGTGGAATTATGGTGGATAACAAAGAAAACGTCAGGTATGTTGCAGTCAGAAAAACAATTAGCAATTATTAGTAAAGCAAGAGAACAGCTCTATGTCATTATATAAATTGGTGGATCACATACGTACTTAATGAATTTTGGAAGGTGTTCTGATATCCTTATCTCAAGAAAAGGAGTAGGCTTTGAGAGGGGCAGCAAATGTTATCAAACATGTGAAAGGCTCTGCAGTAAATCTGTACTAGGAGCAAGGAATCTTCCTTCAGACTGTAAAAGAGGCAATTTCAGGGGATGGCATCTAGAAAATCACAAGTCGTACTGAGAAAAGAGAAAGCGATCTATTTTTCTAGCAAAAAGAACTAAGGATCTCCAGGTGAAGCTACTGAAGGTGGTTTAAAAGTGTTGATAAAGGCAATGAGTAGGGACTCATCATGAGTGGGAGACCTGTGGTCTTCCTGTGCAAGGAGGTAAATTCCTGGGGGAAGCTGGACGAATCATGGAACAAAAATCCTGAAGGGCTTCTGAAGACAGAGCTGAAGCAGCTGGCTCAGTAAGTCCCTTGGACTGGGCATGGTATGGGACTCAGGGAGCACTGGGGAGCTGTCTTCGGGGTTTTGCTTCCTGCATTTGGTTGTTTACAGCTGCTGTTGGAAACAGGCTACTAAACCAGACAGCATATAAAGTTTAATCCAGAATGGTCCCGTTTTTCTATTCAGATCAATAC
The DNA here is from genome assembly GCF_015227805.2 of Hirundo rustica. Classification (NCBI taxonomy): domain Eukaryota; kingdom Metazoa; phylum Chordata; class Aves; order Passeriformes; family Hirundinidae; genus Hirundo; species Hirundo rustica. The sequence goes on from NC_053488.1 coordinate 46,334,409, forward strand.
CTGATGTGTCATTTTGGGCACCCTGATGATTTACACCTTGTACTCCTGTAAACAGCAGTAGTTTTGAGAGTAAGAATGAAGCAAGTATTCTCTTGCTAGGACAGACCTTTCTTTGGTTATTTTTAGAAAAGTGGTGTCATCTTGTGTCTCCAGTGTTTCAGTTGCTCTCAGGACTGCAGGAGGTTTGATCTTGCAGAAGCCAAACAATGGTAGAATTTAATTTTTGCAAATCTGTTAATTCTAAAGCACTATGCAGGTTTAGACACATAAGTAGGCTGGATGTTGTACAGAGGCTTTCACAGCTCTTAATAATAATTCTCATTGAGATGAGCTGTGGGAACTTTTCACCTGTGCAGAGCAGTGATGTAATCATCTGTCTGCAGAAGCAGATGAAGAATGTATTCAATTTGAAGGTCAGAGGCTTTTAGGAAAGTGAAAAGAGAGCTGGAGCTTGGAACACCTCCACACCATTGGCAGAGGTTTGCATGGATAAACAGAAGAGAAATGGAGATAGAATCGTTTCATGTTCCCAAGCATCAGCTCTGTAATGAGGATGTATGTCGTGACAGAACATGGGAAGTTTTCATAGCTACATCTATGGAAAACATGAAGAATGCCTAGCTTTCAGTTGGATATGCCATACTAAAGCACAGAATTTTATTATGGTAAAAGAATATTAATAAACTAAAATCTATATTTTGTAAGCATGGAGTTGTTGGCAGTGCTAAGAGGTCTCTCTCCTACATTTCAAGGTTTAGTGTGAAAAATTTATTTCCAGAAAGCAGTACTATCTGCATTTACATAGAACACCCACTAACACCCAGAAAAACATGCATAGCCTAATATTCACCTGTGCGTGTATGTATGTGTGCATGAGTCTTTACATTTTTTGTAAGCTGAATCTCAGTTAGCTGGCCTAATTGCCCTGGAAATTCTAAAGCTGACTCTTTGCTCTTCCTTTTTTAACCTTAGTGGACTGTATAATTCTGCCAGTGACCGCAGTAAATCACCAAAGTTTCCTTACTCTTGCCGAAGGAACCCATCTGGTGGCAGTGAGAATGAGTCTGGGCAGCCAGTTCGGAGGAGGTAAGAGCCTCAGAATTAATTACTCTCAGCTTCTCTGTGTAGAAACTTGAGATCCTGTGTGCTCAGTGTTCAGCTCGTGGAGGCACAGCTGGGTCCTGGGAATGGGGGTATTCTAGGGGCCAGCTGTTAGTCAAAACCCCTGAGCAAGAATACCACAGCTATTCTTGAAAAGGAAGCTTTGTTCAGGTTGTTTGCTTGTGTGCTGTTGTGGAAAAATGACGTTAAAAATGTGAAAAGTTTCATTATTGGCACATGCAAGATTCCTTTAGTTACTGGAGCTCTTTTTGCCTGGTGAATGAAAGCAGTGATGGATTTGCTTGCTTAACAGTGAGCTTCCAAAGCAGTGTTATAACACATTTCTTTAACTGTCCCAAGGATTACACAAATGAGCCCTAAAGTTGTCTTCAACAATCTGGTATGTGAACCACTTTGCATTAGAGAGGATGCCAGCAAAAATACAACTGTGTGACACTTTCAATTGGTACAAGCTAAATTGAATGACCTAGAGGAGTAAAATAGAATGGGTAAAGATTCTGTGCTATGTGTCCTTGAGCATACCCAAAAAGCAAATTACAGGGATAGTTCTGAATAGGAATAAGAGTATTGTGAGACTGTGTGTCACCTGGGATGATTTGTCCCGCTGAGAAGCTGCTTTCATCGCTGGGGCACCCTGCCTGGTGCTGTGATCTCTTATGAAGTATAAACAGATACTGTGCCATATTCATTGCAGTCTTCCAGAACTGCCTTGGGAGCCAGCCCATGAGAGTAACATCTCTTTCTGACGGCTCTGAAAGGAGTACCTATTTGGCCTTCAAAGCCAGAGCTTGCAAAGGGGTCTCTGACAATGCAGATACATTGATGAGGAAATCTAATTTGATGTGGAGCTTTTATCCTTGTCAGGTTTCTGAACTGTTTCAGAAACCATTTATCTGCCATTAGCTGTCTGGGACAGGAGGGAAGAAACTCACCCATAGTGCATGCTTACTGACCTCAAATAAATCAGTATAACTCTTGGGCAATTGCATTATGTTTGTTTGGTCTGTTGGATAGAGTCCTTGTAGGTGTTAATACGTTTCATGAATGGGTTTTTCATGTTTTAACCTCAGCTAAGTCCCAGGCAGCCCCTCACTCACTCGCCCACCAGCAGGGTCAGGGTGAGATTGGAAGAGTAGGAGGTAGAAACTTTGTCCATTGACAAACAGTTTAATAGGGATAGCAAAAGCTGTGCACACAGGCAAAGCAAACCAAGGAATGAATTCCCTGCTTCCTCTGGATGGGCAGGTGTTCAGCCATTTCCAGCTCAGCAGTGCCCCATCACACTAATGGATACTTGGGAGGACAAACACCATCAATCCAAACATCCCCTCCTTCCTCTTCCCCCCACTTTATACACTGAGCCTGATGTCACAATGTCTGGATTGTCCCTTTGGTCAGTTTGGGTCACCTCTCCTGACTGTGTCCCCTCCCAGCATCCCATGTACCCCCGGTCTCCTTCCAAGTGTGACCTTGGCTCTGTGCAATCCCTGCTCAGCAATAACAAAAGCGTGTCTATATTATCAGCCCTATGTTCAGCACAACCCCAAAACACAGCCCCATGCCTGCCACTGTGAAGAAAACTAACTCTACTGCAGACAAAACCAGTACAGATTTTCTGATACATTGCTAGCTTAGTTCTCAGGACTCATTTGGCTTTGTAAAAACAAAGGAGTAGGGGTGTGCAATGCAAAACTTTCCCATATCAAGAAAAGAAAAGTGTTTGTGCACCGTGCAGCAGGAATTTTTTTTTTATCATCTGGGATTTGCACTGGGCTGATCTAGTCAGTGGACAGACAGTCATGCCAATAGCAAGTTTTCTCTTGGATTACCACATGAACAAAATGTTTTTAAAAGTCTTATCTCATATGTGAGGCTGTGAAGACTGACAATAGTAGGTAGATTTTAACTTAATTGTGCCTTCCTGAGTCTTGGTTTTATTCATGCACTTTCCTTTTCCAACTGTTAATAGCAATAGCTTGCTGTTTATGCACTCTTTACTGGAGTTAAGAGGAAGCCATGAGGCTCTATGTTGGAAACAGTAGGAAAAACCAAAGGCCAGGACACTTAATTTTGCAAGTCAGGGGTTTGCAATGAGAGCTTGAATGGAGTCATTCCTTCAAACTTACTGTAAAGGTTTAAACTGAAAGGTTTAAAACAAATACACGCCCTGTTTTCTCTACCTATCATCATACTGAAAAAAAAAATCTATCAAAAAACTAAAACACAGTGGGGTTTTTAATGGGTAGTTCTGTATATTTGTATTAAGTAATTCTATGAAATTTCATTAAAACTTCCTTAATGTCGCAGGAAAAATCAAAACAGTGGTGAAGATTCAGATTTAAAGCAAAGGAGAAGGTAAATATACGATCTATAGCAGCTATGAAATGATACTCGTATCATTTTTATCCGTATTGTATTTTAGTTCACTGCATCTCCTTGTTTTGTTCCTTCTCCCTCATCTTCCTAAATGCATAAAAGGTTTGTTGTGTTACGACCTTTTAATTTTTTATTTCTTACCTTTTGTGAAAATGCTCTGTGGTGCAGCCTAATCACGGCAGAGTCTTGCAGCACATTGTTACTACCCCATGTTAGAATCAGCTTGTGAAATTTCCTAACGGCTTATTTGCAACTTGAAAGTCAGTTCCAGAAGTTTTATCTTTTGGATTTGGAATCTGCAGATTTTTTTTTATTTCTCCAGCCTCCCTACCCACTTTTAATTAATCTGTTTTGCATGCAAGTGTGCTATCATCTGAGATGAATTATCCTGCCAGAGGTAAGGGCAAAGGCATATGTATCTCCTGATGGTGCTCTTGCTGTCTTGCACATTTTTTGTTGATTTTTCCTTAAGCTTCTGCTCCCTGTCCCTATCTCCCATTTCAGTCTTGATGAGTTGTCACATTTCAAATAAAATGCAGGTGTGAATTTGGGTGTGCCCTTCAACAACTTCAGCTTTCTACAGATTTTTGCCACATCTGCTTGTCTGACTGTTTAGGGCTTCTCCTCACTCTTGTGCTCTTGTTTGCACTGCTGGAATAAGGACAGTGGAGTGCATTTCAGTATCAGAGGCTCCTGGAGCTTGGGAAGGAGAGGAGGTATTCCCAGTATCTGAATCACTGCCGCAGCACAGGAAAGGAGCTCTGGCAGAGATGCAAACATCTCAGAACAATCACAAAAAGCCAGAGAAAGTGCTCACATACTTTATACTTACTATAAGATAACAGAATAATTTTTGGAAGGATGTTAGCATTACAAGCTGCCCGTAGTAGTCCTGTGATAGATGTCCAGCAAATAAAACTGAGAGGATTTAGTTAAGTATCTCAGGTGGAAAGCCTCAGTGCTCAGAAGGGATCTCTTCCCATATGCTTGTTGTTGTACGTTGCAAAAAACCTTCTCCACTTCCTCACAATTTGGCTCGTTTTAATCAGAAAAACACTGTGCCAGAATGTGAGCTTTCCTCAGCCCTCAAAGCCCTCTCCTAGGCAGTATTTGTTGTGTCTCTTGTAAAACTTTCCTGTTCATTATGCCTGATTATATAGGTATTCCACCTGCAAAATATCAAATATATTGCATGATGAGGAAAACAGGGAAATAAAGGACAAAAGTTACCTTGAAATTGTCAGAGATCAGGATGATCTCATGTGTTCTTGCACCTGATTTAGGAAACTATCTTTTTTTTCACCCATATTTGGTATTTTATCCAGTTCAGTAAAATATAATATTTAATATTCAGTGAAAGATAATATTCTGACAACAAGCATGAACAGCTGCCACTCAGCTGACAGCTCAGGAGCCCTTCTGTGTCCCCACAAGTGCTTTCATGACAGAGAACACAAGGTAATTCAGTGTGCAAGATCCAAAAGGTGGATTGGATTTCCATTCCTGAAAAGTTAGAGAAAGACTTGAGTTTGATCAGACTGCACGTTTTATCTTGTACTTTGCCTACCATGCTGTGATTTTTGGCTGTTTTGGTACCTTATGAGATAAATTACTTAAATCACAGTAAGAAACTTCTTGTCATACTGAAAGATGTAGAAGAATGACCTGGAAGTGTGAAAGAACAGTGTTTGTAAAATGACTCATTAATGTTGATGTTAGTGGTATATTTATTAAACATCTGATAAGACTGGGGTGGAGAAAGGTATACTTTTGGCTGTGTAAGGTCTGCTGCAGTTCTAGAACGTTTATTGCTCTTAACTCTTTCATTGTGCTTGTGTGACTCTTTTTGACACCATCTTTTAATCTTCCTTCTTCCTTTGGGGTTACAGTTTTCTATAGTAATACACATATTTTTTATCCCCACTTTGAGCTTCACCCAGAAAAGTGTATTTTTAGCTGGCAACATGGATAACCTGGTTTTAAATTATGAACATGAAGTTCGGGGATGAGGATGTCACTGAAACTGCGCAAAAAATCCAAACCCCCTCCAACAACATTTTCAGTATTAGAGAATGAAGGCATTACTTTATTCTGGCCAGGATGTTGTTCTGACCAGGATGTGCAACAGAAATTATTTCATCCACATGTAACCTGGGTGTGCAAGGAAATAATTCCATGACACGTACATTTTACCAGATTTTTCACTAACTTTATGCAGTTGAAACCCATAGAGATTCATTGGTTCAATGTTCATTCGTTCCACGTTAAGTAGTTCTTAGTATTTGGTTTTCTATAGCATAGGAGTTTGTTCACTTCTGATGCTAATTTGGTCCTCATTCTTACATCTTCTTTCCCACACCAGGTGTCTCTAACCATGCCAGGGTTGATGTTTAGAGTTGATGGTTGTTAATGGTCATTGACGGTCATTATCTTTTGTGTATCTTCTGTGTTACTCCACTCCCAGTCTGTTGAGATGTTAAATTCATCATGCCCTGACTAGTGGAACAATGCCCTGAAAAAAACTTCAATTCCCATCCCCAGAGGTAATAGGTAACAAACCTGGCTAAAGCTATTTAAAAAAACAAAACCAAACCAAACCAAAAAACCAAAAAAAAAAAAAACAAAAAAAAAAAACCAAAAAAAAAAAAAAAAAAAAAAAAAAAAAACAAAACACCACACCCAAAAAACCAAAACCAAAAAACCCAAAAACCACAAACCAAAAAAACTTGGTATCTTTTCCAGCAGGGAGATGCTTCTTCTCTTAGTGAAATTTCACTTTGCCAGATTTATTCCTTTCAGGCAAGCTGGGTTGAACTGATTTTCCTAGACTTTAGCTGTCATACTATTCTAAGACACGTTTGTTTGAATGGGAGCTATTTGGGCTAATGATTTCCTAATTTAGGAGAGAAGGGAGAACAGACTGTGTGGACTGAGGCATTTAAATGCTGAGCAATTTGCTGAAGGCAACTCTAATTCACTCATATTGGAGAATTTCATGGAGCTCTCAGATGTGTCAGAATGACATCTGTAACAGTGTCTTGATTATTTAGTGGTAGTCCTCTAGAAAGCAGTGATGTGTGCCTGACCAGATAGAACAGCTCCATGCTGCATCTGTGCTGATGATCCCTGGCAACAATCTTCTCTCATCCTGTTTGGGGTCTTCTCCCTAAATCATTAAAACATACAGTGAGTAGGTGCTAGTCAGCAACTTCTACCTTGTCATGAAATACTTCCCTGTACCTGTTACTTAGACCTAAGGAACTGCTTTCTCTCCTTGGCTTGTTTGAGGTGTAGTTTAACAAATCCGTCCTCTTACAAATGTCAGCTATCAAAGAAAAAAAGATAGTCCAGGAGGCATACAAAAATATGTATCTCTACCAACATCATCAGGAGTTTTCCCCTTATAGCTCCTATTTCATGGCCAAAGACCTCAGAAGAAAAATGCTGTTTTCCAGTGTAGCGAAACCATCACTGATTCCAACTGCATACAGCCTATATCCTTGTAGACCACCTCCTGTTAATATCAGTCTGCTTTCCTCATTAATCAGCTGTGCTGTCAGTATAGCAGAGAAACACTTCGGTCTTCGAGGGCATTCATGGAATCACAGAAACATTCAGGTTGGGAAGGACCTTTTTCAGATCACCAAATCCAACCATCCCAAGACCTTCCTCACACTAAAGAATGAATAATCCAAATCAAATTTTGATCCGAATGTGAGTCATTAGACCCTAGTCAGTGGTACAGTGGCAGCGTGCTGGTTTCTAGGACCAAAGCCCTGACAGCTGGTCTGTCTGCTCCAAAATGCAATCACAGGTTTAAGGGTCTCAGCTGGTAGAGAGGAGTTTGCCTATAGGTAGTGCAGCCTTCTTTTTTCCATGAAAGAGCGTCAGAATCCTGGTGCTACTGGTGTTTCTTCCATGCTGTCTAACATTCCCTTCAGACAAGCTGGGTTGAGCTTATTTTCCTAGACTTTCACTGTCCTATTCTTCTAACACATTTTTGTTGGAGTGGGAGATATTTGAACTAATGATTTTCTAATTTAGGAGAGAAAGGAGAACAGACTCCATAGACTGAGGACTTACGAACTTACAGGATGGTAGTTGAGGAGAATAGAAAATATAGATCTGTGAGCATTTTGTTTCACCTGCAAACCCAGAATTCTGTGTTATTTCTGTTGAGTGTGCCACAATGTGCAAGAAGAAAAGAGCCATACAGATTAGAGATGAGACATTTCACATGTCCAAGAAACACATAGATGTGGCATATACAAAAAGCATGCTGAACGATAAAATAATACAAATTAAAAAAAAAAAAAAAGAGACAGTGAAATTATTCAAAATGAAAATAACATTCACCTGATACTACACTCTGGGTATGCTACTTTTGAAGCAGTTCATCCCAATCAATTAATGAGAAAAAAGATAATAAGACTTTGGAGGTGTAGACAAGCACTCTGGAATAATTTAATTGTGATTTTCTGAATAATGTCTTTGCAGTGTTGTTCTTTCCTCATTTAGCACTGCAATAATTTTGGTGTTAGTAGATAAATTCATCCTGAGATGTTGCTTTTCTCTTTTCCAGGTCACGGTCCCGCTGTAACACCAGCAGTGGCACTGAATCCGAAAATTCCAACAGAGCGCATCGGAAGAAGAGAAACAGGTGACAATATATTAAATATTTTACACAAGAAGATATGAAACAGAAAAATGGAGATGGACTTCTCTCAGATAAACCTAGTAAAAAGGAATTTAACATTTTATGTGTATAGAGTCCTCCCAAGGCAGCTAAAGACTTTCTCAATAAGAAGAGTGATAATTGCCACAATACTTTATTGTAGTTGCATCCAATGAATGCTTGCCCTCCTTTTGCTTGGGAAGAGCTCAGTAATGAACCACAAGATCAAATACAGGCCACACTTAGAAAAGACTTGCAATATAAATGCAAATAAAGTGGATAATATCTTGATTATATTCTCAGCATATACTTTTACCTCACAAATTCAAGTGCAGATTTTTTCAAGAAGAAAATAAGCTGTTGAGAAGTACAAATGTTTTTAGTGGATATGAATCTCAATGTTGTTTTTAAATTCATGTATATAATTGTATAAACATTTTGTTTTCCAAAATGTCAGGTATGGGCCCAAACCCAAAGTGTGTACAACATAAAGTTTTAATAGGACAGCAATAGATCATATCAAGCGATACTAACAAGTCCTGTAATATATATTCTGTTTTTCTTGTTTCTGGTATGAAAAAGATGGCATAACTACTGATTTCCTGTAAATTCCTCTCAAAGCTGTATATATTATGTTGCACTGGAGGTAACAACATCCTAGAGGTATTTCTGAAAATATACTTCTTAAAAGTACCTAGAATTTCCTCATATTGCATAAACACAGTGCAAGAGAAATGTAATTAGACAAAAGAGGAACTGGTTAAAGGCAAAGTTTCTAAGTTACTGTCTGCATGAGCTACCGTAATTTTTTCATGTTTTATATTCAGTGATGAATTATTTCCAGATCTCTGGAAACTCTTAGAAATAATTGCATGCTAGATAGTGCTGCAGGAGTATGCAGTATAATTACATCCTCAGAATGACTAACAGTAAAGAAATGACTAACAATTAAAGAAATGTTAAAAAATCATTGTGACACTCACATGGGGTGGCATAAAGCACATCTGAGACATAAGATTTCTTTGAAGTTTACCTAAATTAGAGCACAGTCTTGTAAGGTACTTGGCTAACAACCTAGTGTGCATGGAAGGTTTGTTTTCCAGCTGAAGTTTAAATGACATGCTGAGTGTAGTTTCAGTGATCAGCAGTAAATGGTATTTTGTATCCCTTTCTTCCAGAATACTCTTGCCAGGTTTTTTCCCTCCTGTGAAACTCCTTGTGCAAGGAGCTCCACAAGCAAGTGAAAGAAATTAGAGACTGACCACAAGAATGTTTTTAAGAACTCCTGGCAATATAAAGACTGAATTGTAAGAAGTATTAAGTACTACTTATCATTTTGGGAAGAACAAAAGGGCCTTTACCAACCCTTCCTCACCTCATGGGAAAAAAAAAAAATCAATTTTGGGGAGTTGTTTGTAAGTTTTTCACATTTTCAGAAGTGTAAGATACAGCAAAAATGTTAGTTTTTCAGCATCTCTTGTTCTTAGGTGATCACTTGAAATCCAACCAGATAAGAAATCATTATCAGTGTTATATTAAACAAGTACTAAATGAGCTGGAAGTCCAAGACTTGTTCCTTGTGAGCAGGTGCAGGAAAATGACCAGTCATAATGGATTTCTGCATTTTGTTATCTGCCACAGCAGGAACATAACAAGCTGAAAGGTCAGAGGCACTAAGTAGCTTTCCTGTTTTCAGAGATGAGCCAGCCCTAGCAGGGTTAAATAGAACATTATGATGAGGCTTACAACTGCTGTTTCTCAAGTTTCTGCTGTTTAGACTAATACAATTTATTTCTCAGTACAATAATCAGATCCCTGACACAAGCAGAAACAAAATTGCTTTATTTTATTGCAATAAAGTGAGTGAGTATTCACATTAACGTAGAAATCTGCTTCTGGTTGTAGTAGAGTAGAATATATTATTCACATGCCAAGAGATCACTGTGACCTATTTTCAGAAGAAAATTAATTATCCAAGAAAACTGTAAATGTCGATGAGAGTGTCTGAAAATAGAACACTAGAAAAATCTTAGGGAAAATCTTATTACCTGATCTCAGTCTTTGAGGTTTTGCTCCATTATATGAACGTTTTCTCCTAAGCAGATGTTCATATGAAAGTGAAGAAGAATCTGTGATGAGCATATTTCAATCACAGAAGAAATGCATTTGCATTTCCAATCCAGTGGTCAAAATTTCTTGTATAGATAAAAACATATTAAAGAAGCAGACAATGTGTACTGAAGCATAGTTTGCTTCCTGACTACACCTAGAAGATGCATCTGATTAGAGTCAGAGAGTGACTGAATGGTTGAGGCTGGCAGAGACCTCTGGGTGCCACCTGGTCCAGCCACTGCTCCAGCAGGGCCACCATGAGCCAGGTGTCTGGACAATTCCCGTGCAGCTTTTCACTGTCTCCAGGGATGGAGATGCCATCACCTCTCTGGGTAACCTGTGCCAGTGAGCAGTGAAAAAAATGAAAACTGCAATGGGCTTTCAGTACAAGGGCAACAGTTTTTATTGAAAAGTACCTTTAAATAGAAATTTAGGATTTGAGCTAAACTTCTTTCAGACTTTTTTTTTAAATTTTATTTTATTTTTTTCACCAAAAAGCTAAAAATTTGCCCCAAAATGATTAGAATTTGAATATTGCATTCAAATAATGTATTTCATGTAGAGATTGCAGTACCGTGATCATATTTTATCTTGTTAAATGTGAGCATAATACCTTTCTTTTAAGCTGCAAAATGTATGTTTTGTTTCTTTGTGTCTCCATGTAGTAGTTCTGCTCTAGTGCAACAATACTTAAAGTGTGCTGACACTGCTTGTTTTCATAGCTACAATGCTAACTTTATATATATAGATTTTTGGTATTTTTTGTGCAAATGAATGCTGTGTGTGGGAGGCAGTTGGTGGTGTCTATACCATATGGGATGATTGCTCTTGCACAAATTGGACTATTTGGGATGAAAAATCACAAGTCATTACTTGTTGCTGTGTGTCCTTCTGCTAAATCCTTAGATAGAAGTTAATACCTGTCAGCAGATGACAGATTTAAAGAGATTTGCTTAGAAATCAAAACCTGACGTTGCAGTCTTCTCCAGATGTTTCATGCCATTTGGTAGAATTGTGGATGTTTACCAGTAGCTGGGGATTGAGTTCAAAATTCATTATGCATGTGTGAGAAGATCTGATTAAAGGAAAAGCAGAAGCCTGTGTAGCTGCCTGGTTTAGCCTGATACAATTCAAAACTCAAAGAGAAAAATACATCTGAAGTGAAGAGCAGCAGCAACATACTTTGCATTGCCTGCATCTCCAGTGTAATCCCTTTATCTCTGTTGGCTTCTTTGTTTTACCTGTCAGTCTGGTTTCTCCAGTATGCCAGTCATACCATCTAATCAGACAATCCACGCTTGGGTGATATTTTCTCGGGATTTTTTGAAATCCCTGCTGAATTTTAAATTCACTTCTGTAATCAAGCGTTTGCTCCACCACCTTAGCACTTCATCCCAGCAGTCAAATGTGCAACCTCTAAACTGTGGAACTTTGGTCAAACACTGCCTGGCTGCCTGGAGGGCTGTGGCATTGTGGAATTACTGCAGCCTGCTAACAGATGTGCTGAGTTTACAGGATTTTTATATTTGTCTCTATCCATAATGCATTCCATTAATGAATTAATGGATTTTAAAGAAACCAAATTTAAAAAAGAAATAAAAGGCGCAGCATGTCATTTAGATCCACACAAGCCATGACAGGGACCAAAGCCTCAGGAGATAGTGCAGAAGGAGTGCCATGGAGATCTGCATGCATCCTGAGCTTTTCTACAGGTTAGGATGGAAGGATGATTCTTCGGAGTGGGGACTCACCAAGGGGATTTTTCCCTGGATCCTAGGAAGGTGCATGCTGCAGTGAAGTACTTGTGAAAGTTTGTAATAGTAGAACCTTGTATCATGATGTGGGTCTCCTATTTGGTGCAGATGAGATAGAGTGGAATATGTAAACAGGGAAAAAATTCCAGATGTTTGGCTTGGGCTGGAAAGAAGAATTCAAGTTGTGGGTCTGTTCTTAAAGGCATGGATTGTTACATTTTTGGCTCCTACTGTTTCTAAATAACAAATCAGCGAGTTTCCTTTTATATAGTTCTTACACTTAAATGTAGTTTGGGAGCATTAGTTAAAATTTAGCAAGATGAAAGTTTAAGTACAGCAATTGCAGGAGCTAGATTTTGGGGGCAGGGGGAATACCCTGTTGCTTCTCAGAGCCCTCAGACTAAACTCTTGGTACTCTTTCACAGATTACGGCAAGAGAATGATATGGTTGACCTGGCTCCTCAGTGGGAAGCTGTGCTGCGGCGGCAGAAGGGTAAAACCCAAGCTGATCCAAACTACCGACGATCCAGGCATCGATCTCGATCGTATGTAACATATGCTTGCACCCTTTGATGTATAAATTAGGGCTGTTGAATCATGTTAAAGAGCAGGTGGAGTGTCTCTGGTGTGGTGGTGGCCCTCAGTGCTGAGAAACACAGCTTTTCACATGGTATACGCCCAATAAAAAAGGTCCTAGAGGAAGCAAAGAAATGAAAAGTTCTGAAGATTTTGGAAGGTTTCTCATTTTCTTTTGCTATTCTTTTAGTTATTCATGTGTTTCTCCTTTTTATCACACTCTACAGTTAAAAAACAAAACAAAACAAAAAAAACCCCACAAAACCAAACCAACCCACAATGAAATAAGCCCAAACTAATTTTTGAAAAAAAAAAAATTAGTAAAAGACATTTAACTGTTAATATGTAGTACATTATAAGAGAACGTATTTAATTTCGTTTGGCTCAGCTGTTTGTTTACTTGACTGGATACAGACCAGAAGAAAAAGAAACATAATTCCACAGGTCATGGTTGTGACTTATTAATGAAATATGGGTATCGACCTAGTATCGATACCCAACTGTGATGGACAAAAACTCCCAAACAGTTTAAAGTTAGAAAGTGTATGTTTATTATAGCCAGGCAGCATGCGGGATAGCTCCCTAATACATGCTGCGAAATTCACAGGTAATTACAAAGCCTTTTATTTATAAAAGTGTTGAGTACCCCAAATACAAATGCATATTCATACACCCGTCACCTCCCATTTCTCGCTCTGTATGCTAATTGGCAAAAAGGCTATTAAGCATGCATACTCTATTTCCTAAAATGAGTCGGGGGTCTGTTCTGGGGAGGGGTCACCAAAAATGAGGAAGTAAGATGAGTCTTGCTTGTCCTGACCTTTCTACCTTTTCAATGCATTCAATTATAAATGAATCCTTGGTAGAACTTACAGTTTCCCGGGTTGAATGGGTTCTTTAAGCAGGAAGTCTGCAGTTATCTTGTATCTTATTTACTACATTTTGTTTTTTTTGTTACAAGCACAGCTACATAAACATAAAGCTGACAAGCAATGAGTTACTAAATCCGAGACAGCTTATCTAAGATCCAGCTTCTATTAACTGCAAGCAAAGCTTATCTACCTACTTCAGCTAACTCAGCAACTATTATCTTAATTTTCCTAAAATTCCTAATTCTTCAAATTTAATGTCTCAGTTGTTTTGGTTTTAAATGCTGTCAAATGGTGATTTCAACTTTCCTATTTAAAAATTGATACAAAACCTTAAATTTAGTAGAGCAGATAATTATTTCATAGCAAGTCCATTTTTGCATTTGTAACTAGAGCTTCCCTTTGGATATGTGAAGTAGTGGCTGAAATGCTTGTTACTGTGCTTGGCACAGTGCATTTCATTTGTTTGATAATGAGTAATATTAATCATTCATGGTGGCAAGGTGGTGTCTCCTTGGTCTTGGGAATAAAAGTGTTTGACAGGAATTTGACCTTTCTTTCTCCTCAAGGAATCAGCAAATGAAGAGAGCTCCCAATTCTAGTTCCAGAGGGTTTATTTTCAAGAGTTCATGTAAAACATCTGTGTAGCCAAAGGGCTTTTTCTAATTAAGCAGAATGGCCATAAAGTTCCACAGCTATTTAAATTTACCATTTGTTAATCAAACTGAAATATTAATAAGGGTGCAGATGCAGGCACAAAAAATAATGTAGACCTTATTAATGTGTAGAGCTGTTCCAGGTTGTGCAAACAAAATAAAAAATAAACAACCCCCCTCATGAGATTCATCACTTACTGAGCATTCCCATTATATTTTTTGTGTATTAGAGAAACTGATTAGCATGCAAATTGTACAGAAGGTATATTGATCCAGATACTGAGATAGGACAATCTGAGTCCTATATATCAAAACTGTGAGTTCTAAAGAAATTCACAGTTAAAAGATGAAAACAAAGTAAAAAGGGGATTGTGACCTGGCTTTAAAGATTAAACAGAATTTCTTTGTTGTGGGCTCTTAAGAACCATACAAACAATCCCAGTATGGTAACACTACTTAAACAGATGGAAAATAACTAACTGCAGGATGTGAAGTCTAAGAGCAGTTTGCTTTGAGGCATCATTGTATTTAGCCATTTTTTTTTCCCCCATGGGATGCCATACTGCTAAATTGGTATTGTACAGCAAAGTTTTTATTATTAGTGTAATTGCAGGGATGGAAAGAGGGAAAATGGCAGAGATCACAGAGCAAAATACCTGGAGCTGGTCACAAAAATCAGGAGGCAGAGTTCCTAGAAAGTGGAGAAATTAAGATGATTAAATTCTTATTTAACCACTCTCTTTCCATGCTGCCCCACAATTTAACACGTCTTGCTGTCGGTGAGGCTTCACACGATGCTTTGTGATACTTGAGACTTAAGGGCAAGTCCTGAACTGGTCTATTTCCATGAATAAGTAAAAGCCATGAGCTGATCAAATGGGTCAGTGGTGCGCACAATACCCTGCTTTGTGCAAGTCCTGGGTTAGGGAATGACCTTGGGGCTTTGCTTCCTCGGGCAAACTAGGGCTTGTAAGCATGACAAAGCCTCCTTGGAGAAGCTGGCATTTTCCTGGGAGCTCTCACATCCCCCACTGTCTGATTACACAGCTTCAGAAGAGAATGCCTATCTTTCCAGCCCCTGGGTGAACTCAGGGTTTGCAGCTGCTATTTTGTGAGCTGGAAGCTTCATGGGGGCAGAAAGCAGTTCAAAGGGGTGGAAAAGGGTGTTAAATGCCACTGCATTTACTGCACCAGGGAGTTAAAAGCAGGATGGACAGATATAATGAGAAGAAAATGCAAGAAGGGAGAAGGAGTATTAGGAGTATCGTATTTAGCCTTCTTTTTTTTTTTTTTTTTCCTCATGGGATGCCATACTGCTAAATTGGTATTGTACCACAAAGTCTTTATTGTTAGGGTAATTGCAGGGATGGAAAGAGGGAAAATGGCAGAGATCACAGAGCAGAATACCTGGAGCTGGTCACAGAAAGCAGGAGGCACCCTTAGAAGTAAAAATCAGAGAAAAGTAAATGCATTATAATAAACAGAAACGCACAAAGCTTTAAAAAGCTCTGAACACAGAGAACAAATGGACTGTAAACTACTCGTGCTGTAGCTGTTGCCATCATGAGAACCTGAGGAGCTGGAAAGGACAGAATTTTGTCAAGGATGGGAACCATCTGGCCCGGAAAGCCTTGGAGCCTGAGGTGGTTATGGATTAATTAATTTTAGCCCTACTAGGGAAACAGAAATGCTAGGTTGTTTTTCACCCTTTGGTCTTTCTCTGGTGTTTATAAACCAGTCAAGTAGTATCTCCTAGTACTTCTGCTCCAATAAAATCTAAAAAGTACCCCAAAACATTACCATCCCAAAATATTCTGCCTTTACATCAACTGTATAGTGTTTACTGCAATATAGATGTCTCTGAACTTTATTCCTAGGCTGAAGTCTGGATATAAGCCAAACATGGTAATGGTGAAATAAGAAAACAGTTAAACTGTTAATGGTAGAGAGCAGTTTGGAATTATTTCTGATACATCTCTGCCTCTGGGCAGGGAAATGCTCATTTAGAGGTCAAAAAATGGAGATCTCTGCTGTCATCTTTCATTTGCATCTAAATTTGGATTATATTCCTCCTAAAGCATCTTTGAATATGATAGGCCTTTTTGTCTAAGAGAAAAAAA
The DNA here is from genome assembly GCF_015227805.2 of Hirundo rustica. Taxonomy (NCBI): domain Eukaryota; kingdom Metazoa; phylum Chordata; class Aves; order Passeriformes; family Hirundinidae; genus Hirundo; species Hirundo rustica. Next base: position 46,350,669 of record NC_053488.1, read on the forward strand.
GATCAGGCTGTATGACCGGATGGTAAAAGATTTAGTATTTGAAAAACTTTGGGCATATTTATTTATGTGCGCTGTATGTGACTAAAAGTTGCATCCCTCACATTTTAGATGGTGTGGAATAGTCTAGCTGTTGACACTGAGCTTATGTAATGACAACGAAAAAAGTTATCCGATCTCTCCATGCAAATGTAGTCTGTGCCACTGTCTAAAATCTTTACTTAATCTATTACTCAGAATGGGTGTGGGTGAATTCTACGTGCAGCTTAAACAACAGCGGTGCGTTTGCACTAAGCTTGCAATAGAAAAGGAAAATTAAAAATAAAGAGGTTCCAGTTAGAAACATCTGTTCTGTGATTCAGTAGAAAATGTAAGACATGGTTCTCAGGCTTGATTTGCTACATCTTTACGTCTGCAATAGGGAGATTACCATTTTGCATGTGAATTAAATACTTGCTAAAATATTTAGGCACATAAGTAGACACAGCTTCTGTTTTGATTAGTTTGTTGGGTCCTTTTTTGTACTGGACACCAAAAATAAATTGAGCAGCAACCCTTTTTGGAGATGACCAGAAAGGGAGAGGCTGTGATTGCAGTGAAGCCACAGGTCTTTCCTGGTGTCAGCTGAGAATGGCTGGGATTACTGACCTGTGGTCTATGGCTCGTCCCTCCTTCTGCCTACCAAGGGTTCTGTGGGCCACAGGACATTTCTGAGGGCCTTTTTCAGAAGTGTTATTCCAAAACACGTTGTCCTTGGAGGGATAAGGGTAGGCAGTGACTGGGCAGTGATTTGGCTTAGGGAACTCTGCTGTTTATATTTTATGTACAGTCTTGCTGAAGGCTGGTGGAACTGGAATTGTGATAGAGAACCTATCGTTCAAGAAATGAGTTTTCAATTGAAATGAAGCAATGAAGTTTGATGCATTTTCTGAGATAACAAACCTTAAAATCGAAGTCACTGGTGGATTACATTTACCATGATTCCTGTGCAGGGTCTGTGATGTTAAAAGTTATTTGAACAGCAACATGTCAGATGATGGTTTTCACAGCTTTGGCTTTCTTGTCTTTATTGATAATTATAGGAGAAGCCCAGATGTACAAGCTAAAGAAGAACTGTGGAAACATATTCAGTAAGTATAGCCTTTGTAGGGTTTGAGAGGTGTTTGGTTTCCTCAAATGTAGTTATTCAAATCCCCTCCACTGTGGCACTAGACTGATTTAGTTTCAGTAAATTATGTATATGTTAATAACCTCCTGTGTGCAGAAGATACTTCAGGTCACTGAATGCTCTGAGTAATGATTACCATTGCATGTAAATAAATTGTTAAAGAAAAAGACATGATTTTAGAGATTTATTCCTGTGTGGCTTCCAAAATGTCGATATCAACACTTTTAGCATGACACCCCACTACCCCTTAGGAAGATCTTTAGCAATTCCAAAGCACACATAATGTTCATGATATTGTGAAGCTACAAGATCAGATTTGCAGGGAGGTGAGAGGAAAGAGGATGTGATATGCAGGTGAAACAGTCAAACTGAAGTTACACTTATTTCAAAATAGGCATCCTGTTTTGATGTCAAGATAGCTTCAGGACTGATAACAGGTTGTTTTAGTAAATCTTTTTAGCCCAATGTAATAAAAATTATTGCATCCCACAGTTACTGTTACATTTTTTACTTTTCCTAATCCTTTATAGGAAGGAGCTTGTGGATCCATCTGGCCTATCTGAGGAGCAATTGAAAGAAATTCCGTACACTAAAGTAGAGTGAGTTTATGTCAGAATTTTTTTTTTTTTTTTTTTTTTAAGAACATAAAAGCCCACTTTTCTTCCTTTACTGTGAACTCTGTCCTACTGAAATAGGAATGGGTTTACACATAATCTACAAACTCATATCTATTCCAAATACTCCCCTAGGATGGGTTGGGTGGGGATACTTAATCTTAAAATTGAATATGTTTCCTTTCCAAAATAAGAAAAAAAATCATCTTAATCTCTCTTAATTTCTCCCACACACTCATGAACTTTTATGTTCTGTATGTATCCCAGTGCTAGCCGTGAATCTTTCTTATATTATAAACTACAGAACCAGAAAGAAAGGAATGTAAACAAGAAAAGAATTTTTTTCTTAAACTTTTTCTTTGTTTAAATATTCTGATCATCCAAGGCACTCTTTGACCTTTGCAATCCCTTCCCTGGCTTTTCATGGGCAGCTGCCAGGGCGTAGCTCTTTCCGTAAGAACCAACACTTCGATAATTGCCCATTTGGGATTCCACTTATCAGTACAAGCAGCTGAATGTGGCACAAATGGGATCCTGGGTTGCATTATATATAATGTGCTTCCAAACACCACTAGGCAAAAAAGGCTGATGTTACGGACATATAAATTAATGTATTCTTTATTAAAGTTTCATTCTCAAATATGGGCATGCCAGTTTGTGACCTCTGCTCTCTTAAAGCATTGAATTCCACATACAGACTTCTAAAAAGAAGCATTAGCCCTTTAAATTCAGCCAGTGCAAGAAGCCATCTGCTACACTTTAGTAAGAAATGGGAGGAACTCTCAGTCTGCATCTGAATTTATGTTTTGTGCCAAAGATCGGGTTTACCAACTATCTGTTGTCAATTCTGCATCTCTCTTAGGACTCAAGGTGACCCCATCCGCATCCGGCACTCACACTCCCCTCGCAGCTACCGGCAGTACCGGCGGTCTCAGTGCTCTGATGGGGAGAGATCTATCCTGTCTGAAGTGAAGTATGTGAACATGGTTATTTAGCACTGAACTAGTCTAGTGCATCCCAAAAGTTGTTTAGAGATCGTGGTGGTAAGAAGCAGCATAAATGTGGTTTGTTGGTGGCACAGGGTTCAGACAACCCTCTAAATAGTATGTCTTTAGAGGTAAACATGAATGGAACAACTCCAAAGCCATTTACGGTCTGTTCTCGGCCACAGTGGCTTTCTTGATCTATTTGGAAAGAGGAAAAACTGAAAAAGGCTGAAATAAACCTGTATTGGTCTTTAGTGGTAGATCATCAAGTCGCATAGGGGATGAAAATTCATTAGTTGCTTCCCAGATAATTTCATCCTTGATAGTGCTGTTATCTGTGTTAGCTCTGTATTTTGTTTCATGGGAACTCTAGTACCTGCTTTCTCAATAGGTGGATCAGTCTTTCCTAGATGACTGAAGAGTACTTATGAATGGAAAAGCAACACCCCCTTCTCAGTTGCAGCAAGGCCATACAAATATGAAAAGCAGTCCCCACCTGGAAGGCTAGTTTTAGCTGGATAGCACCCTGAAGGAGTTGTAGCAGACCCATGATTTCAGGTGATGCTTGTCTTTGCAATGAGGGTAGCCAGGCCGTGGCAGAGGTCGTCCAGAGAAGTTGTGGCTGCTCCATCCTAGAAGTGTTGGCAGGTTGGCTGGAACTCTGAGCAACATGGATAGTGGAAAGTGTCCCTGCCCATGGCAGGAGGTGGAACTGAATGATCTTTAAGGTCACTCCCAAACCAAACCATTCTGTAATTCAATGATGTTTTATCAATTTGGGCTGCTTATGAAGACCCGGAAAAGAAAGGGATGGGATGGGCTATGCCCTGAAGGTGCCCACAGAGGATCAGCACGACAGCTTTCAGATGTCCAAAGTCAGGTGATAAAAGCCTTTCAGATCTATAGAGCAGTCTGGGTCAGTTTCATTGTTCTTCCTCTGCACAGTTACAGTTTACTTAATTAAAGCAATTTTCATTTTATGATATCATAATTCCAGTGTCAAAACTGATATGATCCCTCCACTACCTGTTACACGGTCTTCAGATGGGAAAGGTCCCAGCATACAGCTGACTCAACAGGTTAGTGATTGTACATCCTTTGCAATTTTCCTTTATATTGGAGCAACAAGTGGGGTTCTAGTGCTTTATTTAAGATGGTCTTCATTTTTCAGTGAAAAATAAAAATGAGACTTCTTACAGCAGGAGTGTGAATTGAATTTTTGTGCTTTACTTACACTTTGTTTTCCAAAATATATGTAGTTCTGTAGCATATGGCCCTGTGAGCACCTGCTTCTGCTGCTGGAGAATTCTTTCCCTAATCTGATGCATCCCTAAGATGCATCTCAGCTCCTCACAGAAGGAAAACTTTTACCACTTCTTGAATTATGCACATGTGGTTGTGATGCAGTTGTAATCACATCGTTTATTCGCCTCTTTTAGAAGTAGTCTGAAGAGCTTTGTTGCTTGGGCTTGCTTCTTTTTTCCCTTCCCCTTCCCCTTCCCTTCTATTCCCCCCCAATACTGAACGTTTTTTAGGCTATTAACATCTTAAAAGGACAGAACTTGTCTTCTGTTAATCTAACTTAATCACTGTCTTTCATCATATATTACACTACCATATCTCTCAGTTTTGATCCTTTTATTGAGCTCAAAAAGTGAGATGCAAATTCCATTCAGAAGCACTTGCAGATCTTTTATACAAACACACAAAAGGAGAACAAAAATATGGAAGGAAGAATTAAAGATACTTAACTTTACCATACCAGTAATATAAAAATGTTCAGTGTCTACAAACACCTCTCTTTGTCCTGTTCCAGGCTGCCTCACAACAGTGGCCATTAATTCCTTGTGTTTGCTTGCAGTGTTTTGCTAAATATCAAATAATTAATCATGACGTTTCCTGAATAGGCAATAGGACAAAGGGGCAGCAGCTGGCAGGAGGCAAGAGGGGAAAAAAAGTTCTGTTTGCTCAAATAAATATAGAGACTTTAATATTCCTGATGCATCTATATATATGTTTATATAAATACCCACAGCCTAAGGATTTCATAGCAACAATTATCAAAATACAGTGTTTAAATTCTGTTGTATCCTTTCAACAACATGTTTAACTTACTCTTTTCAGAGGCAGAATGGATCTAAAGACAGCCTAATAGAAGAACTATCTCTGCTATCCACTAATAATGTTGATGGAAAACCTGCCACTAAGATCGTAAAAACTGTACAGGTGCCACGCTGCAAGGTGGAGACTTGACTGATGAATTGAAGATGGTGAATGGATTTTGGTCTTTAGAAAGTCAGAATTTGTTCATGTGTACAAGGGAAGGAACTGAAGTTGATGTGGTGATCTTTCCTTCAGGACACCTGGAAGTGCAGCCTGTTTGCTGGGAAGACCAAAGCAATGGTTTTATCACCAACACCATTCTAGTGGTGTGTCTGATTGAGGACAAGCTGCCTGATAGACAACCAAAACCAAAAGTCTTTGCAAAACTGAGAGATCAGCAGTTACATTTCCAAAAAATGAACAACAAGAAAAAAATTGCTGCAACAAAACAGGCTTCATGGTCTTCTCTGGAACTGAATTGCCTTGTTCTAAGAAGTGACTGTTAACTGAGATGATCAGGACCAGATGCTTCAAGATAAGTAGAATAGTCATATTTTTTGTCAATTGTGCAATACAGTGCGATATGGGGAAGTTATCTTCACAATTTATATGGGGATCAACTTATGTCCTGAGACATAAGGAAGATAGCTCTTACAAGGGTTATTTTAGCCTAGCATAGTACCAAATGCTCCTGTTGTTGATACAAATTCTGACTCAACTCATTTTAGCTCAAAAACAAAGACTCCATAACATGCTATATCAATGAGTTCCAGAGGTGATACAGACTTACTTTGCTTTGGGCAGGTTTAAGTGTCCTAAATTTTGAATGTCCTTTTGTGTAGAGACACTATTTAAATGAACATCCCATACCACAGAAATATATTTACCAACTTGTAGTAAAGCACACTGGAAAATGGGAAATATAAATTGACCCACTGTGTTAAGACTGCTTAGCAAGGCACTTCAGTGCTGGTTAAATTAAACTTGTGGAGTAGTATTTAAGATAGCACTAGATAAGCAAAATCTGTCTTAGTATCTCATATAAAATAATCTGACATTTTGCTCTGAGCCATTTCTTTGTTAAAATTACAACGGAAGTATTTTGGGTATGATAACTATAGGGTTTGTTTTGTTTTGTTTTGTTTTTTGTTTTTTTGTCGTGGCAGGAATGCTGTTTTAATTATGCTGCACACTGAGTGGGTTATCTTCTAATATATATCTAAAGTGATGCCTGGCTCTCCTCTTGTCCTAACACTTCTTACAAATATCTGAAAGTCACTTCTCAGTCTCCCATTTGTACACAGTCAGCACACTGATGAGCCTTCAGGTGTTGCTGACTTGTTGGGGAGCTTAGCAAAGTCTTTGTGTTGTGGAAGTAATTTTTGCTAAGTGTAATCATTGAACTAAATATTGAATTTGTCAAATAGTGTTGTAAACAGCTGTAGCAGCTCACGTGCCTTTCTACGTCTGTCTCTACACTCAACCCCCACAACCTCCAGAAATCTGCAGTGATCCTGTGTCTTCCAGTCCAAGCAACACCAGGGAATTGCAGCCCTGCCAGAAAAGCCCTGCTTGAGAACTGGAGTTAGCATAAGTTACACTTTACAAGATACATGGGATTACTTATACACATTTTAACTAAATTGGTAAGCGAAATGTTGTTTCATGTTTTATTTTCCACTTAATTTTTGATTCGTCATTTCATGATCTGAGGTGGTCAGGTGGATGTTACTAGCCAGGGTGGCAGCCATACAGTTTGTATATTACTATCACAGCATGGAGCTGGGAAGTGCTGCATCCTGCCAGGGAAGGCAGATTCATTGACAAATACTTTTCTTTGGTTATTTATTTGGGACAGCTTTGCTTCTACAGTCTCAGTGAACAAATCTAAGGGAAGGAGAGAGTAAGAACCCCTCTGTAGTAAAAAATCAGTTTTCATGGAGGTTCTTCAAATTTTTTTGAATTTACTATGGATTCAATTCTAGGACATTGTTGGGCTTGGCTTAAAGTATTGGCTTAGTTTTGTAAGCTTTTAAAATGGTATCATTGTCATTGCTCCAATTTAAAGTGATCCTTTAGGATCTGTTTAGACCTTGTGTAGTACTGTCATGAACAAGTTTAAAAAAGTAAAAAAGAAAATCCAAACCACAACAACAAAAATCCCAACCAACCCCTAGAGAAAAAACAAAACAAAACAAAACAACAAACAATGGCAAAATGGCCTAATGGAGAGCATCTTTTGGAAGACAATTGAAAAATTACAAACTATACAAGAACTGGATACAGCGTCTGCAATGAAAGCTGCTCCTTGTTCCTTTGAGGTGTTCCAACTTTGAGTATTTCACACTTGCTTGTAGTTTGCTGCTTTCTAAATTGTTACCATTAGTTTGTTATCCTTACTCAGGCACAGGTAAGTAGCACATATCTACTACTGCAGGTGGATTTGTGTTATTATTTGAGAATTATCTGTACTTAGTGTATCTATCTTGCCAATCTTTCAATATTGATCAAGAAGGTTTATATCTAACCTCATGTTTTCCTGTGTGCTTTCATCTTCCTGTGGCCTTTTGTGTGTTATTGCTGGATACCATCAGCCAAGTGCATGGTATTTACTTACTGCACTACATCAGAAAATAGGCTTCTGTAAAGTCTAATAGTGAAAGTTTTCAATTCTCAAGTCACTGGAGAATTGTTTAACAATCAAGCCAACTTTTTTGCATTTAAATGAGAAATTCATGGAGCAAGCCCTAGATTTGAGTTAGTGGTCTTCTTCCTGATGAGACAATGTAGGAAGCAGCTTTTTAGCAAGTCTGATGTTAGCCTAGGTCACTACAATCCAGTTTTGTATCTACAAATGACTAAAGATGTAATGCCCCTATGCCACATTTTCCAAATGCTTTGTTGTGCCAAACAAGGCAAAACTTGCAATGATGACATCACTCTCAGCTAATAGTAGAGAAAAGCAATTTGAGGAAAAGCACCTTTTTTATGATCTATTTTTGTGAGAGATACATACAAGTGATCAATCATTGAAAGCACTTACTGTATCACAGCTATGCCTTCCAGACCTAAACCAGCTGTACATATCTAAGTCACCAGCCTCTTACAGCTCTGAGCTGTACCTTGCCCTCTCCACTGCTGCTACCTTTCCCTAGCTCTCCTGAGGCATTCACAGCTTAGAGGCAGTTACATTTTCAGATCTGGAGTCTGGATGTCAGTCTAAAATACTTGTACATCCTGATGAGTCAGGCAAAAGACATGAGAGGCATAACAGTGTCAGGAGGTTTACCTTGGGGTTGGATGCTATACAGACCCATGCTCACTTGGACAAAGGATTGGTATTTGATGCATTCTCATCTTAATTCTCCTGAGTTCATCTCAGACCAATGATTTTAAATTTGTGCCTCTGCCTCTACCTCTTCTTAGGATAAGCACTGGTATGTTACAGAACTCTCACTAAATAGCAACAATTACAACACAGTGGTACAACCTTTTGCAAAACACGTATTTTATACAATAAAGAGGGCTTGCTAACCACAGCACAAAAGCATTGTTGTATATCCTGTACTGGTTCCCTTGCTTAGTTGGCTGGCTTCTTTCATTAGGAACTAGCCTTGACCTGCTGTTTTCTACACTGGACCTCTTACCAGTATCACCAACTCTGCAACTTGTATTCTAATCAAGCTTATGATATTGATGATGTTTGTTGAAAAGTCATTACCATTTAGGTTGCCAAATTCATTCCCTTTATACAGGTGGATATTGAACTGAAGAGATAGCATGTTTTCTTCTGGGAATATTTGTTTAATTCAAAACTCCCTAGAAAGGTGTTTGAAGACAACATACATGAACATACCAATGTGATATGTTTGTTCCATGTACATTAAGTATTCAGTAAGCAACTGTGTGCTTTATTTTAAAATGAGTTTGACAGATAGCTGTATCAGTATTTGTGTCCAGGGTATTTAAAAGTCAAGTAAAACTTGGATTTTTAGGGCATTGCATGGTTGCCTGTGTGTCTTATTTACATTATACAAAGGAGCAAAGCCTTTAGAAACACAGATCCATTTGACACCACCATCTGGTAAAAACAGGTGTAGTAAGAATTAAAATCCACTTGAGGATACAGCTTCTCCAGATTAAGTATTTTATCCTCTAGCAGGAAGTTGTCAGTGTAAGCTTTGCATTTTCAGTGCACACCTATACCAGTTTCCTTTCTCACCTAAAAATCACCAGAGACCAACAGCAGACTATGTAAGCTGTCAAACACAGATACAGTGCCAGTGTGGCAGACACTCTCTCCTTAATATGTTTGTTTTTATTCCTGTATTTGTTCTCCTGAGTAAGAGCTGTGGTGTGTTGACCTTGGTTGGACACCAGGTGCTCACCAAGCTGCTTGATCACTCCCCTCCTTAATAGGATGGGAGAGGGAATTATTAGATGGAAAAAAATCCTTGTGGGTCAAGATAAAGGAGTTTAATAAAGCAAAAGGAAAAAACCCCCAAAACCAACCAAACAAACAAAAAAACCCCCAAACCCCCAAACCAACAACAAAAAACAAAAACAAACAAACAAATAAAACCCCCACCACAAAAAACCAAAGCAAAACAAAACCCAAACTCCAAAAGATTTACTTTTCTACTTCCCAGGAGCACATGGTGTCCACCCAGTTCCTGCAAAGTAGGGCTTCAGTACATGTAGTAGGTTGTTCCAGAATACAAATTCCTTATCCTCTCTCTTCAGTTTTTACTGCTGAGCAGATTCTTATAGTCTGATTTTTTTTCAAGGGTGCAATTCAGTTAGCCAATCATACAAAATAAAAGGCAGTCCTGATGTTTAACATTGTACTTCACATTTACCAGCATTATTATTTAAGTAATCTGTGACTCTTGCACTCACCTCTTGCTCCTTCTACCTTACTTTTCCCTTGTTCTACCCCGTTACAACAGCTGTATTACACATTAAAGCTTGGGGTTCTACATTTCTTTTAATTAAAAGGTAATTAACATTTTAGATACCAATCATCAAGTCCTGGCCCTTGTTGCTGCTCTTGAGATTTTTTTTAAAGTTTTGAAGCTACTCCTGTCAGTCTTGCACTTCAAGAACAAAGGCCCACGAGCAGAACTCCTGAACAGATGCTATCTTGAGGGAATGTAATGCCTAATAAAACTCCTAAACTTTCAAGTACATCCTAGAATTACATGCTGGATCATTAAAAATTAATTACTCTTGTCTAAACCTCCTCTCTCGACAAACGAAAAACAACCTTACATTTAGAATTAGTGACATGCTTACATTCAGTACTGAAAAATCAGACATTGCAAGATAAACAATTTAAGCATTTTTTATTGTGATAAATCATGTTAAGTCTTCCTAGAAAAATAAGCAGCAATCCCAATCCCAACAATCTCAAGAGTATTTCACTCCCAAGTTATGCTGAAGTACCACATGATGTAGCTTGTCAAGGTGATAATAAACCAAGCTAGCCATTCTGCATGTTGGATAAACATCTTTCCTGCTATTTTTAAACCCGGGTTTGTTGCATTTCTACTTTTTAAATTTCTGCTTTTGTTCACCACAAAACAAATCTCAGTCAACCCTACTCCAAATACTACAGGAGACCATGGTTTACGTCATCACACCGCAACCACTCCTAGGCTTTGTTTCATCCAAAAAGGTGCATTGGTATCCCAACAATAACATAGAGGAAGTCCGAACTCTGAAACAGAAGCAATTACTACTAAAGCTTGGGAAAGTCATAAATTCTGAGAACAGAAACATAAATATTTTATTTTTTGTCTATATGAACATTACTAGACACTGCTACAATGCAGTTAAATGCAGTTTGTCTTACTACATGGAGGCTTAATAGTCCATCTTCTAAACAATTTTTTGTTTCTTAGGGAGGAGTGTTTGCATAGGTAGGCATTACTCTCAGGCTGGTTCTAACAATTCTTCATAAGGCAAAAAATAAACACGCAATATGAGACTGGACACAAGTAGCAAACAGCTCTTTTCAGTAATATCCTCTAAATTCCCAACACTAATACAAAATTACAAAGATTAACTTCTCCTCATCCCCTTGGGCAAAAAGCAAAAAGGTAAAATCTGCAAATCTAATTTTTAAGAAGCCTGCCTGCAAGAGAGGCCTTTTGCCCACCTAAGCAAGAATTCACATGGTAACTACAAGCCAGTGGCAGTAATAACACCTTCTGGCTAGTGGGAATCAACAGAAATTTCTGTAGTATTAACTCATCCATTAACTGTGCATTAGAAAATCCCCTGGGCACAGAATATACAATTTAATAATTTTATGTTGGAAAACAAGCAGCAGCGCTGTTACAGGACACATTACTAATAATGGATTACATAAACATTTCTCTTCCCCATGTCCAACAGATTCATACGAAGAGTGCCCACCTTACTCTTCAGCCCTGCAAAAGTCCCCAGTGCCTGGGGTGCAAAAGGTGTGGATGGATTTCACAGGTTTATTTCCTACCATTAACAGTGGTAAAGAATTCAGGGCATCTGTGTTGCTTAAGCAGATTTTCACATTTTGTGGATGAAACTTTCTGACATTACTATTTTCAAGAGTATCATGGCCAACCTGAAGGAGTTTCATCACTTCACTGAAGATTAGTTATATTTTCTCCTGAAAAACAAACAAACAAAACCCCCCAAAAAACACCAAGCAAATACTACAGTGATGCAGTAGTACTGCATCATTCTTACACCAGATTTCCAGTATTGACCTGAAGTTCCTGGTTTCAGAGACTTGGATTACTTGTCACACTCTTGGGTATGTACGTTATACAAAGCACAGTCTCAGCAATGAAGTTTTGATAGTGCATGCAATTTTTATTAATACCTTCTTTGTACTAATGAATTTTGGGCTGACTTGCACTGCTCAGCTTTTCAATAGCATTGGCTTTTCCAAGACTTTACAGTGAAGCAGTATCTGGCAAATGAGATTCCAAGATGTCATGTTTTGCCAGTCTTTTTAATGTTTTCATTCCCTGTGTTCTGAACTGCTCCACAATATCACACCCCTAAAAGCAAACGTGAGAAAGCATGTCCTTGTCTTGGACACACTGGCAGCCACATAGCGATTTAACATGCTACCCACACCAAACTTTATTTTACAGCTTCCACTTTGCTCTTGTTGATAAGAATACAGTCATCAGGCTGATCTCACTCTCACTGTTTCAGTTCTAATTTCTGAACTCTGAACTCATTGTGCCAAAGCTCATTCTCAGCAGAAAGCTGTTACTCACAGCTGTGCAATCAGCACTTGATGGTTTCTTCCCACATGCCCTTCTCAAGCTCGGAGGCTTTCACCACATAGGGAGATCCTGAACTTCCAGCAAAACACACTACAAACCTGTAAGAAGCATTCCTAGCATTAAGCATTCTGGCAGGAATCTGACAGTATCAAAGTACATTTTACACTTTCAAAAGGGCATCAAGGAAAGAATAGCTCAAGAACAGACAACGTATTATTCAATACTGAATAACAGATCTACAAATCTACAAAAACAAAACACTTTTTTTTCCCCTTTTAAGACGATTTAAATATTTTCTGAGTATTAAGCTGTAAATATATTTTTACAATAGAAAGACTAGGGGTCACAGCTGGAAACCTGGAAAGTTACGTACTCATTATTTGCAAATGTAAAGATCGTAAGACACAAGACAGCTAAATAATGCTGAAAGTGGCCATTTCAACTTTAGCTTTTCCTCTTTAAAGAACTGTCAGATTCTGCACTTTAAAAGACTTAAGAAAAAATCTACTATGCAATTGCTCAACCATAGTATTTCTACAGGTTGTTTGGGACTTTTTGCCCTTGAAAAAACGGAGAGGAGGAAGGTACATAACCAGCTCCCTAAACCGGTTTGAACAAGAGTTCCTCTCTGCTCGTTTTGACACCATATCCATTCTGGACAGGAATTGTAACGAGTTAATGCTTTGTTCATTGAACTTGCAAACACAGGATGACTCATGATTTTTAAGAGAGCCTTTAAACTTGCAAACACAGGATGACTCGTCATTTTAAGAGAACCTTTAAACTTGCAAACACAGCATGACTCATGATTTTTTAGACACATATGCTATTGCTTAACAAGGCTTTTTGAGCTCCAGGAAGGGGAACTGTGGCTGTTTTCGGAAGATAGAAGACGGTCTCCTAGCAACAAGATAACATCGATATGATAACAGAAGAAAAGAAATGCATAAAACGGAACTGGAAGACCGTAACGGTGCGGCAGTCGGCGGAGTGCAGACTCTCCCTGTCGCCCAGCGCTGCATTTGCTTATGCCCCACTTGCTGTAATTAATAAAATTTTAATTGGGACTAAATCTTGAGTCGTGCAATTTATAACAATTTGGTGCCGTGACTCGGATGAGAATGTTCCGGTAGAATAGGAATACTAGGGAGGCGCCCCACCTCCAGGTGGCCCCAGGATCTCTGTAACCTACCCCGCTCTCACCGACGAACCTAAAACTCGGGACATAAGCAAAGGAGACCGGTCGACCCTATAAACTTTGTGCACAAAGGTCCGGACGAAGACGCAGGACGCGTAAGTATTGCGTGGAATTACACGTGGGGAGCCGTTCGGTCGGGGTTGAGTATCCTGGAGTGTGCTGAGTGTGCTGTGTGAGAGGGGAGCCGGCAGCCGGACAACCCAAGTGAGTGTGGACCCTCAGTAGTGTGGTTCCCATTGCCCGCGAGGGCGTGGGCCACGAACAAGGGGAAGCGATTGGTTGCACACGTGTGATAGAAGGCACTCCAGAAGATGGGACAGGGGAAGAGCAAGCCCCCTCCACCCATGAAACTCCCACCTGTGCCTAAAGACAGTCCGTTAGGATTCATGCTAGCTGAATGGAAGCAGTATCCTGGGACTAGAGATAAGGATAAGGCCAAAATGATACACTATTGTGTAGAAGTATGGGGTGGGAAAGAAATATCTGGAAATGTTTTTTGGCCTGTATTTGGATCATCAGAAGATTGGGTTAGGCAGAAACTCAACTTATGGGTAAACACTAAGACCCCCTTTAGTCAGGAGGAGAGTGACTATGCAAGTATATGGGTTGAGACCCCAGGTGTGTTCCTATTCAACCTAAAACAAAAACCTGACTCTCGTGAAGATAAGAAAAGAGGGAAACGAGAGGAAGAAGTTCCCTTAGTTCCACCACCATATGTACCACCACAAGCCCCTCCACTCCCGGATAATGAAAATGCACAGGAACAGGCTGAGGCTCCACCTAGAGGTCCGATGACTAGACAAAGGGCGAGGCAACAGAATTTATACCCTTTAAGGGAAATGCCCATGGGGGGACCTCAGGCTGGGATAGGGTTTATCTCTGTCCCACTAAGCTCAGGGGATGTACGGGACTTCAAAAAGGAAATGGGGAACTTGTTAGAAGATCCACTAGGAGTATCAGAAAGAGTGGACCAATTCCTAGGTCCCAACATTTATACTTGGGACGAATTACAATCCATATTGGGCATCCTTTTCACATCTGAAGAGAAAAACATGATTAGACATGCAGGAATGCGCATTTGGGATGCCCAGCATGCACAAGGGCCACAAGCAGACCTTAAATGGCCATTACAAAATCCCAACTGGAATCATCAGAACCCAGAACACCGGGGACACATGCAGGATTTAAGAACAATAATCATCCAGGGCATCCGTGAGGCAGTTCCAAGAGGGCAGAATATTAACAAAGCATTTAATGAAAGGCAAAAGAAGGAAGAAACCCCAACTGAGTGGCTAGAAAGATTAAGGAAGAATTTGCAATTATATTCGGGGATAGACCCTGAAGCCCCAGTGGGGCAAGCCCTGCTCAAAACACAGTTTGTTGCAAAATCATGGGAGGATATTAGGAAGAAATTAGAAAAGTTGGACAACTGGCAGGAGAGGGGATTGGACGAGTTATTGAGGGAAGCTCAGAAGGTATATGTGCGGAGAGAGGAAGAAAGCTACAAAAGGCAAGTAAGAATGATGGTCACTGCAGTACGGGAAAGCAGAAGACAGGAAACACCCCGAAGGGACAGGTTAGACAGGCCTTCTCATCAGAAGTGGGAAGAAGTGTCGCCGAAGAATAGAGAGACACGAGCTTGTTTTTATTGTGGAGGAAAAGGACATCTAAGAAAGGATTGCAGAAAGAGAATAAAGGATGAGAGAATGTTTAAGGAAGACTAGGGAAGTCAGGGGCTCTATTTGCTGGGGACCAGGACACACCAGGAGCCCTTGATAAAAGTAAAAATAGGTCCCCAGCGCCAGGAATTTGAGTTCCTGGTAGACACAGGGGCTGAAAGATCAACCATTCAAAAACTGCCCCTTGGGTGCACCTTTGCCCGAGAAACTGCCCTGGTAGTTGGGGCAAAGGGGGAGCCTTTTGAAGTAAAATCAGTAAAGGATGTAGTAATTGAAACAGACAAAAAGATTAAATTGGGTAACTTCTTAATAGTGCCAGAGGCAGAATATAATCTATTAGGAAGAGACTTAATAATAGAATTGGGGATTAATTTAGAAATAGTAGATAAGGAGTTAAAGATTAAGCTATGCCCCCTTAGAGTGGAGGATGAGCAGAGAATAAACCCTGAAGTATGGTATACACCTGAAAGTGTGAGACAAATGGATATACCACCTTTTACAGTTACCCTTAAAAATCCAGATATCCCTGTTAGAATAAGGCAATACCCCATATCCTTAGAGGGACGAATGGGACTTAAACCTGAAATTGATAGACTGGTTAGCAAAGGACTACTGGAATCTTGCATGTCACCATTCAACACACCAATACTCCCCGTCAAGAAGCCAGATGGAACTTATAGGCTAGTCCATGACTTAAGGGAAATTAACAAAAGGACTGTAGCTCGCTTCCCAGTAGTAGCTAATCCATATACATTTTTAAGTAACTTGGGGCCTAATAATTGTTGGTATAGTGTAATAGACTTAAAAGATGCCTTTTGGGCCTGCCCCCTTGCAGAAAGTAGCCGGGATTATTTTGCCTTTGAATGGGAAGATCCAGAGACCCATAGGAGACAGCAATTGAGGTGGACCGTGTTACCTCAAGGGTTTACGGAATCCCCTAACTTATTTGGACAAGCACTAGAACAAATCCTCCAAGACTACAAGACCAGGCCAGGAGTAACTTTGGTACAGTATGTAGATGATTTACTACTAGCAGGGGAAAGAGAGGACGACGTTCGAAAAGAGAGCATAAAGCTACTAAACTTTTTGGGACTTAAAGGCTTAAAGGTATCAAAGGCCAAGTTGCAATTTGTGGAAGAAGAAGTTAAATATTTAGGCCACTACCTTAGTAAGGGTGAAAAAAGAATTGACCCCGAGAGAGTGAAAGGTATATTAGCCTTGCCACCCCCAAAGAACAAGAGGCAAATTAGGCAGCTTTTGGGACTAGTAGGATATTGCAGACAATGGGTTGAAAACTATAGTAGCAAGGTTAAATTCTTATATCAAAAACTCAGTCAAGAGGGTTTAATGAAATGGACCTGGGAAGATGAGGAAAGCTTAAAAAGAATACAACAGGACTTAATCCAAGCCCCCGTACTCAGTCTACCTGACTTAAAAAGACCCTTTTATTTATTCATAAACACAGATAATGGAACAGCCTACGGGGTATTGACTCAGGATTGGGCAGGGAAGAAGAAACCTGTGGGGTACCTATCCAAACTGTTAGATCCAGTTAGTAAAGGATGGCCTACTTGCTTACAAGCAGTTGTAGCCTATGCGCTCCTGACGGAAGAAGCACACAAAATAACATTTAACAGCGAATTAAAGGTGTTATCTCCTCATAATATTAGGGGAATTTTACAACAAAAGGCAGATAAGTGGATTACAGACTCCAGACTTTTAAAATATGAAGGCATCCTCCTAGACTCCCCTAAACTGACCCTAGAAGTGACGGGTTTGCAAAATCCGGCCCAGTTTTTATATGGGGAGCCAGATGAAAAGGAATTAGCTCATAACTGCATGACAACTATTGAAGAGCAAACTAAAATAAGACCAGACTTAGAGGAGGAAGAATTAGAAACAGGGGAAAAGCTATTTGTAGATGGATCATCACGGGTTATAGAAGGAAAAAGAGTGTCAGGCTATGCAATTATAGGGGGACCAGAACTAGAGGTTATAGAATCAGGCCCCCTGAATAAAACTTGGTCTGCACAAGCCTGTGAATTGTATGCTGTATTAAGAGCATTAGAAAGATTAAAAGATAAAGAAGGGACAATTTATACAGATTCTAAATATGCATTTGGGGTAGTGCACACCTTTGGGAAAATATGGGAAGAAAGGGGATTAATGAACTCCCAGGGAAAGGATTTAATACATCAGGAATTAATCAAAAGGGTATTAATAGCATTGAGGAAACCTAAGAAAATTGCAGTGGTACATTTGAGAGGACATCAGACAGGAATAGATTTTAGAAGTAGAGGAAACAATGCAGCAGATCAGGAGGCCAAGAAAGCTGCTCTAATGATAATACGACAAAAAGAAAAAGGGGGGCCCGGGACAGAGTCATTAGATGAGGAGAAAGCAGAATACAGATTTACTAAAACAGAAGAGCAGAAGTTATCTCAAATGGGAATATGTAAAGACCAGGATGGAAAATGGAAACTCTCTGATGGACGAGAAGTATTGCCAAAAGCAATAGCGCTGGAAATTTTGCATAGAATACACGAGAAAACTCACTGGGGAACCCAAGCTATAGTAGATAGATTTGGAATTAAATATATGTGTATTGGAATTCATAACCTGGCCAAACAAATAGTAGCGGGATGCACAACATGTTTGCAAGTGAACAAGGCCAGCTTTAGAAAACAACCTCTGGGAGGACGACCATTAGCCCAAAGGCCGTTTGCAAACATACAAGTAGATTTTACAGAATTACCCAAGGTCGGGAGAGTGAAGTATTTATTAGTTATAATAGATCACTTAACTCATTATGTGGAGGCATTTCCCACCACCAGAGCTACCACGCAAGCTGTGGTAAAAGTGCTGCTAGAAAATATAATCCCCAGGTATGGGTCACCTGAAACAATAGACTCCGACAGCAGCCCCCATTTTGTGTCCAAAATCCTTAATGAAACAATGGAGTCCCTGGGAATTAAATGGGAACACCATACTCCATGGCACCCTCAGAGTTCAGGACGGGTGGAAAGGATGAATGGGGAAATTAAAAAACAGTTAACTAAATTAATGATTGAAACCAAACTATCATGGACAAAATGTTTACCGCTTGCGTTGCTGAATATAAGAACCCAGCCAAGAACAGACATAAGTCTATCTCCTTTCGAAATGTTGTACGGGATGCCTTATCATGTAGAGAAGCCTTTAACCCATCCCAGTGTAAGAGACCAAGACATCAGTCAATACATCACTGCCTTAATGACATACCGAGAAGAAATGTGGAAGAAGGGTCTTATAGTACAACGACCCCCATTAGACATTGCACTGCATCAAATAAAACCAGGGGACTGGGTATTAATCAAAACATGGAAAGACACTACCCTAGCGCCCCGATGGGAAGGACCTTACCTTGTATTACTCACAACAGAAACAGCAATAAGAACAGCTGAGAAGGGATAGACTCACGCTAGCAGGATCAAGGGCCCTGTTAGAGAACCAACTACCGAGTGGAAAGTTGTCAGCTCACCAGGAAGCCTGAAATTAAGACTGAAGAGATAAGTAAAAGACTGAATGAACGGATTTACAATTGAATATTTACCCAATCCATATTTAGTAATGATGATGTTAGAATAAGATAAAGCGAACTGTAACTGTTACCCATTTGTATGTTATAACTGTAAAGTGTGTGGAGAAGGGTAGTGGACTCACTGCTATAGGGGAAGACCCCTAAAGGGGTTCGCACCCCTTGCTAGAAATTACAAAGAAATATTACTGATTGGCTACTAAACCTGAAAGTATCTCTTGGAGAATTAACTGTAGAATCCAGCGAATGGTGGGAGATATTTGCCAAAGGAGCAAATCCAGACTCATATTATCTAAACATGCCCAGTCCATTCATAGCAGAAATAGTTGAAGGGCGTTGCCAAAAGGAGCTACAGGAGCTCAGGTGCAACTCTCCACAAGTTAAAAAAGCGAACTGGTATTCTCATGTTGTCCGAAGTCGTAGAGCAGGGCAATCCCTCCTGAAGAATTCCCCTGCTGCCGAGAAGATGATACCCCTCGTGGCTCGACGCACCCGAGTCGACGAGCGAGGCAGAGGGAGAAAAACTGGTGGAGGAAAGAGCCTCGCTTATGGGACAACAAGGCGATGTTCACTGAACTGCCAAAAGAATGGGACTGATAGTATTACTGAGTTTTGGCATTGTTACCACCAGAGAGAGCTTTCAGAAAAGAAAGAATACAAAATAGCCAGTGAGACCAAGCACCCGAATCTGCACACCATAATATGGATGCTATCATTATTAGTATGTTGTACTACCGCAGAGCACGATAACCCCCATCAACCCTTTAAGTGGTCCTTGATCCGATGGGAAGACCATAAAGTATTGTCCTCCATGATTACCCCAGGGAATCCCTCTTTTCAGTGTGAATTGAAAGATCTTTTTCCAGTTTGGCCACCTGTATTCCTTGGGGCCTTTTATTTTTGTCCTGCCTCAAATCCGGGAAAACCATATTGTAACTATCCTGGGCATTATTATTGTGCATACTGGGGATGCAAAACAGTATCCTATGGATTCCCCCCCGGAGGAGGAAAAGATCAATTCATATCCGTAAAATGGTATCCCTATGGATGTAAAGAACCCCAAATATGGCGAGATGGAGGGCTAGGACGGCGGGGGAATTGTAAAGGAATTTGGATAAATGTTACTAAAGGTGAAGATCAAGCTTGGGTAACAGGAAAACTGTGGGGAGCACGATTATGGGAACCTGGTACAGACAGAGGGGGACACTTCTTTATCAAAAAGGAACCAGCACCACAAGACTCAGAACTTATTGGGCCAAATTCTGTGCTGCAGAAAGAACCGGAATTAGAACAACAATATAAGGACCAAAGAGACAAGATAAAGAATAGTAACGTAGCCCCGACTGTTAAAGGAGTTGTAAAAACAGGACTAGAGTATAGTGCATTGTGGAAAATAATGCAAGCTAGTTACCAATTATTAAATATAACACATCCGAATTTGACCCAAGAATGCTGGCTGTGTCATAGCATTAGGCCTCCCTTTTATAAAGGTATAGGTAGTACACAAAAAGTACGACGTATCAATGGAACCAATCCAGCGCAATGCCTTTGGAAACAGAATAAAACTGAAACAAAAGGGGTAACCTTATCCCAAGTAACGGGTAAAGGGAGGTGTATAGGAAAAATACCACCAGAAAAGGAATACTTATGTGGAATAATTATGACACAAAGAGAAGAGGATAAACCTGCAGGATGGCTCCTCCCTGCAGCGAATACAAAGTGGGTATGCAACAATATAGGCGTTACCCCCTGTTTATCATTAAAAGTTTTTAATTATGCTCGAGATTACTGTATCCAAGTAACCATTGTCCCCAGAATAATTTACCACTCAACTGATTATATTTACCAGCAACATACTACTGCAGAGCATCATCTAGTAAAAAGGGAACCCTTTACGGCCCTGACCATTGCAACCCTGCTGACTATAGGAGGAATAGGAGCAGGGACAGGAGTAGCCTCCTTGATAAATCAGCAGAAAGAAATGAAGACATTGCAAATGTCAGTAGATGAGGATTTAGGAAGAATTGAGCAAGCCATCGATGGGTTAGTAAAGTCAGTAAGATCTTTATCTGAAGTAGTGTTACAAAATCGCAGGGCTCTAGATCTTTTGTTCTTGCAACAAGGTGGCCTGTGTGTAGCCCTAAAAGAAGAATGTTGCGCATATGCTGACCACATGGGAGTAGTAATAGATACCATGACAGAATTAAGAAACCGACTAGAGCAAAGGAAGCGAGAAAGAGAGGCAAACCAAAACTGGTATGAATCTTGGTTTGATTATTCCCCTTGGCTGACTACCCTGCTATCCACGATTGCGGGACCACTGATTTTATTGATACTTGGATTAACCTTTGGACCATGTATTTTTAATAAATTGATAACAATTGTGAAGGGACACTTAGAAGCAGCACATTTAATGCTTATTAGAGCAAAATATGAATCGCTACCTAAAGACTCAGAAGATGAGAAATTAGAATGGGCCAGACAGGAATTAGAAAGATTCAATGAACAAATTTAGGCTGAAAAGAAAAAGGGGGGATTGTAACGAGTTAATGCTTTGTTCATTGAACTTGCAAACACAGGATGACTCATGATTTTTAAGAGAGCCTTTAAACTTGCAAACACAGGATGACTCGTCATTTTAAGAGAACCTTTAAACTTGCAAACACAGCATGACTCATGATTTTTTAGACACATATGCTATTGCTTAACAAGGCTTTTTGAGCTCCAGGAAGGGGAACTGTGGCTGTTTTCAGAAGATAGAAGACGGTCTCCTAGCAACAAGATAACATCGATATGATAACAGAAGAAAAGAAATGCATAAAACGGAACTGGAAGACCGTAACGGCACGGCAGTTGGCGGAGTGCAGACTCTCCCTGTCGCCCAGCGCTGCATTTGCTTATGCCCCGCTTGCTGTAATTAATAAAATTTTAATTGGGACTAAATCTTGAGTCGTGCAATTTATAACAGGAATGAATGAGCAACACAAAGCCAAAAACTTAAGTATGGGAACTCTTTACGTCTGCAAAATCAAATTCACAGGTTGCAAAAATGAGCAATTAATCAGTTGACAAATATTTAAAAATTTGCAATTAAGTAATATTTTGTACAAAGCAAACATTTAATAAAATCCAATAACACCATGCTCTTGGGACATCTTTTAATCATGTTGGTGCATGCTCCGGCCACTGACCAACTTCCATTCCTATCATATGGGGGGAAAAAAGGGAAAAGACACATTTGGAAGAGTCACAGAGACATACGAACAGTACAAGGGGTCTAAAAAGAGGTACTAGACATAAATGCCCGTTTTTGACGACAGGCAGCCCAGATCATGACAACCCCACACCGTAGCTCCAGCCCCAACCACCCCGCTGCTCCCGGCGTACCTCACGCGGGGTGAACCACGTCTCCCGAAAGGGAGGGGGATTCGCCATGCGCCTCCTCCTCCTCCTGCAGCGCAGCGGCCGCGTACTGAGTGTGTCGCAGACGCGAGGCTACAAACTCGGCCATCCATGCAGAAGGAGTCCTTAGCAGGAGACTGTGCCCGAGAAAGGCACCAGGGTGCAGACCAACATCGGTTGTCTCCCCCTGTGTCAACCCGGCGATGGAGATGTCTCAGAGAGGGAGACAAGGTGTCGAATCCCGCTGTGTGTGCCTGAGCAGTGCCGCGCCCGCCGAGGTGTGTGGGGGTTATGAAGTGGAGGTTGCTGATGTTCCTTGTTCCTTGTGAAAGCTTCCGCTTTTCCCCAGGCTTTCGTGGGGTCTCCCGGAGTTCCTGTGCCCTCGCGGTGAGCGAGTTTCCGGGGTTTCCTTTTTCTTCCCGGGGGCAGATCACGGTGAGGTGACTGCACGTAAACGCCCCCGTGTCGTGTAGCGATCGCTTGTGGTCGCGATGCCTTGAGCTTGAATTTTCTGTCCCCGGGCTGAAATCCCCATGCTTTTTGTAAACATACAGTGCTGCCTGATAGCTTATACAGGAGAAGTTGCTTAATAAAGAAAAGGGCTGTGTTTCAAGAATTGCGCAAGGTTACATCACAGAAATAAACATGCGTTAGGTGGGTTGAAAATATTTTGCTGTGTAGAAGCTGTGATCTATTAACCTTTGGTGTGCTTGATTTGTGGAAACATATGCTTTGCTCCCTTGCAGAATAAGCAATGTTTCTTTTCTAAGCCTGGCTCCGTGTTTGTGTTCAGAGAGACAAAACTGGCTACATCCATCCCAGCAGCGCCCTGGTGTTCGCTCCGCTGGGAACATGTGGAAAGACGAAGCAACCTCTGTTCACACTGCAAGTTTTGATAGTCCTCGATATTTAAGGCTTGAACGCTGGCAGGAATCAGCTCTGTGTGCAGTTTCCGCATCTCCTGACCGTGCAAGTAATGGCGTTCGCACATTTGAAATCCTTTGAGAAGAGGGAACTAGAGCAGGCAGGTACACCAGGAGAATAAACTGGCCCTGTGTTTAGGGAGGAGCAGGATGAGGCTGTTGCCAGCTATAGGGAAACCTGTACAGCTTTCCTACCTGCCTTGCTCTTCTTCTTGGGGCTGCTGTGGTTTGCTTGCTTCTTTTGGCTCATCCTTACCTGGGAATATCAGAAGCAGCGCTTACACAGTGTCTGGAAGGCAGAATTGCCAAGTTGCTCCTGCTGAACAGCCTGAAGTGTGATGCCTTAGCTAAATTACAGGAGGTCATTATAAGGCTGCCTAATGCCCAGGCAAAGAGGCATGATTTGTTCCAGCCAAGACAGTTAGGAATAAAGATAAATAAAAAGTTAAGGGGCAAGCAGATATCACCTCTTGGAGCTTCTGGGAAAGTCTACGTACCTCCAGGAGTGCAGCATTAGTTTGCTTTACATAAATTAGTTTTTGTGTCATTATGCTTAGACATGTCTAAAACAGGGTATATTAGTGCTCTGTTTATAGCATAAACTAAAATAACATCACCGTTAATTTTAAGCAGATTCACCTGCAATAGGTTTGGCTTGTCATTTGAAATCTGTTTCCCACACGAGGAAGATTGTCTTAGGCATTGCCTCAAGCAAACTTCCATGTGCATAAAGGTCAGCACTTCAAGTAAAGTGATACTTATAGTTCACAAGTAGTTGTCTTGGTGGGACACTGATGAGATTGTTGCTGACAATCAAGATACTAAATCAGTGGAGATCTGTTACTCTCGGTTGGTGATACAATCAAGTGTTGATTTGCAGCTCAGGGACAGCAGCCTGGACAGAACTTTAGGTCAAATGTAACTGTGTTTTGATTATCTAATGTCATGGCTCCACCTGATTTGTAACTGCAATGATAAATCTGGGCACAACAGATTTTCAAATTCGACCAGCATAGCATTAAACAAGTCCCTGGGTGAGCAATGATAGGATAGATTTGAACCCAAGCATGGAACTCCAGCCAATCCCATGCAACTCTGAATGCAGACACATCCCTGGCCAGAGAGTTGGGTGGTGCTTAAACCCAAGCAATCAATTGTCTCAGCCTTGGAGTCTAACCCCCTATAAAAGGGAACTCAACAATAAACCAGGCTGTTTGTCTCATGATCATGGGTGAGTTGCATCATAATTCTGTCTCCAACCTGCATATCTAAGGTTGAACATAATCTAAGTGAACAGTATAGTGAAAAAAAAGTTTTAAATATCTGAAATTTATTATTTATGCCTGGGGATACAGGAGAACTTGAATAGCTAAATGAGAAAATGTTCCATCTATAGAACACTAATTGACTGTATGAAAAATGCGGTCATTTCAGGTGACCCAGAAGGTGTTACAGAGTCACAGAATGGTCTGGGTTGGAAGGAACTTGCTAGTCCAAACTCCCTGCTATTGGCAAGGACATCTTTCACTAGATGTTGCACAAAGCCTCTCCACCAACCTGGCTTTGAAGACTTCCAGTAGTGGGGGCATCAACAGCTTCTATGGGCAATCTGACTCGGGGGTTTCACCATCCTCAGAGTAAAGAATTTCTTCCTTGTATCCAATCTAAATCTCTCCTCTTTTCATTTCAGACCATTGTTCATTGTTCTGTCACTACAGGCCCTGGTAAAAAAGCCTGTCTCTATCTTTCTTATAAGTGTCTTTTAGTGGCACAATTTATGAAGGACAGGCAATGATACTGTACAGCTGGATTTATTTAGTTTTTCAAACTGATTCATTTAGTCCTGTTGGGGTCAGGATTTTCTGGAAAGTGGCAACATAATTTAAATTGGAATGACGTAATGTGACCTCTCTTATAGATTATCACAGTGAATCTGAATTCCTAGTCTCTGAATCTGTAATCATTTTATGCTAAATTGAAGGCATAACTAAAATAATTCTTCATTATCTAGTAGATCAGAACAACCTCTTGAGGTGGAAACAGATGCCACATTTAAATATGTGGGAGGCTTAACAGAAGGTTAAATTGTGAGTCCTGCTTTGCCAGGTCAGGACACTTCTGTCCCAGCAGTTGGCCCTGTTGCTCTGATTATTTATTACATTTTGCATGGTTAGCAGCTTTGAATTAGCTGCTCTGATACAAAGACCTGTTGTAGCTTTGTGGCCTCTTAAGCTTTGTGGCCAAGCTAAACCACTGTCCAGTAGTATACAGTGATTGATGTATTCCAGTTTGCCAACTTAGCCATAGGGCGCAAGAGGACAACTTTGACCCTACAGTGATTAAGAAAGAAAAGCTGAACCTGCCTAGTGAAAGGCATAAGACACTAAGCCTTTTTGTCTTTGAAGTTAATGATAAGATACTATTTTGGCTTTTGTTTCCTAAATACCTGATCAATTATTTAATCACTGGAAATATTTCAGTGTCAGTTGGAACTATTTTTTAAGCCAAATTGTGAAAGGGCTAAAGAATATTAAGTTTTTGAAGGTTTTCTGAAAATTCATCATTTGGCTGGCTGAACATGCTGTGTGCACAACTTGTCATCCTGCCAAACGGAGAAAGCATGAGTGGGAGCAGTGAAAATACTTACACTCACTAGTGTATTCCTTCTTTTCCACAATTTTCTTTTCAACCTATTAAACCAGCTTGCAAGTGGCACTGCAGACTTCCAGCAGCAAGGTACCTGCATCTCTGAGTACTTGTGGACAGCATCTGTGTTTTCAAGCTCTGCTGAGCTGTTTTGAACCCAGCATTGAAGTGAATCTGCTATTAACACCTACATAAGCTGAGATTTTTCCTTTCTGTTAAAATATTCTTGGACACTTCCTGAGCATGCACAAAAGGCCTTTTCTTATCACTGATGTATTTTACCAGACTTAAGAATACTTCTGACAAGTTAGTACTGAAAGAGCCTATTTAGGCTTTAAATGACACAAACTTTAGTTCTAAAAAGTACTGCATATCAGAAATTATCTCTTCATTCATTATTACTTCTTATTTTCAAAGTAGAATTCAACAGCTGGCAACTGACATAGTTAGAAGGGGGCTTCCTGCACCACGACTCACCAGGAAATATGTTAGATTTTTATAAATTTATCACTATGTGCAAGGGAGAGTGAATATTCAGTCTTTCTCTACAAGTGCAGTAAGCACATTTCTGGCTCCTCATCCTTTTCATTAATAATTGATTTCCTGTGAATGCTAAACATTTGAATCTGCAATAAACATCTTGTTTTGTTCCACTGTGTCTGGGTGTGTCCTTAGTTTTCCTGAGTGAATTCCAACACTAACTTGTAAGGCTAAAATTCCCTGTTGTGCTTTCATCAGCAAGAAAACCTGCCCTTTTTGGCTTGTGGCCTCATTTCTGTTCCCAACAGCAATTAACTGCTCCATGAGTTTTGTCAGTGCTGGTATTTGTGGCAGCATGTCACAAAACCAGTCACTGAAGTGGTCAGACTCCTAAAAACAAGCCATTTGCCTTCAGGCACACTAAAAATGTGCAATAGAAGATAATAAAATAAAAACAGTTAAATATAGTCTGAGAAGAGTCAAGGAAGGTCAAACGTGCACTTCAGTTTAAGATATATGTTGCAGAGAAAGCTTGCAGATCCACCTATTCTTTGCTTCCTTATCCTTTATCTTCCTTATGCTGCGTGTACGTTTTAGTGGTGTTACAGGAAATCCTAACACAACACAGTGGAGTGTTTGGAGAGAGCATGGTGTGTAAAAGCTGAGATAGCTTTAAAGTGATTTGTGAACAGTGAGACATTAGTGAGGCATTGTTCCTATCTGGCTATCTAGAGGCACTTTCAAAGTCAGGCTTTCTGCGTGGCCTCGCTGAACTCCCACTGCAGTTTCAGGTTTTGATTTCCTTAGCTTTTTTCCCACTTTATTTCTCGGCGTCTTGTTTTCCTTCAACCCACCAGAGGTCAGTGTAATGCCAAGAATGGCGAGTAATGTCGCTTTCCTTCGAGCTGTTGGGTTTATAGGAACGTAGGATCTGTCAACAGCGTACCTTGTCTTTTGTCAGTACCAGCTGAATTAGGGAAAGGATAATAAGTTACTGTGAAGTCACCTGTAGATGGTGACCTTGTCAGAGGCTGACAGGCCTTCAGAAGCATAAAGTTGGTTATATCTTTCAGAGTCTTAATGTCAATTTGCAGTTTTTCAGATATTCTGAAGAGCCAAAGAATTACCTCATCTCATTAAGTTGTCTCAATGGCTCATTCCCGTCCTTTTCTAGCAACACTTGTTCATTGACTAAAGCTCCTCACTGGACTACAATGACATGTCAGTTTCCTTCAAAAGTTGTAATATCAATGGGAAATATTTTGGGACACCTAGTGTATTTTTTTTTCCTTTATGTTTTATTTGCTTTTACTGACTTTGCCACTGTATTTCCCTATTCAACTGACTTGTGCGGACCATTTGCAAGTTCCTCTCAGCTTCTCTTGGTAGCCTCACTTACTAAGTATGTTAAATTATAAAACCCACTAAAATACTGGCACCCTACGAATTTTGTTAAACATGGAAGAATTTTTTCTGTTCAGGAACTTATTGTAGCCTCTCTGTATTGCAGGTCTCTTCATCTGGTGTGTTGCATTTGAAGCTGGTTTCCCAGAGTGAAAGGCTTTTCCTACCTATTCTGTGATTTTTATCACTACTGACAAGACAATAGGCTAGGTTATCCTGGACATAAAAAACATTTTGAGCAAGTGTCTTTTCCCCCTGTGATATGAATCCAGCAATTGACTCTTTATTTTGTGGTAGTTCTAGCACTGAGTATTTGGTAGAAATAAGTACTCAGGCTCAGGTAAATCAGTTAATAGAGCAGATTTTCATGCACCTGAGCATCCCCAAGAGAGGACTCATTTATGTGAATCATGGCATCAGTGGCAAATAACAGACTGCTACCTTACATATATTTCTAAGATAACATATTTCTATTATTATATAAATAATTCTCACAGTTATTGAAAAAGCCACAGAAAATCAGTATGGGAATTGCTTGGTGCAGAGATCTGCCCAGGATAATATATCTATTTACTCCTGAATTAAGAAGAAAACTTGAAACTGGTGCAGGAATGTTGCTCTGATGATGGAGACAGGAATGCAACAAACACACACTGAGATGCACCAACAGCCAATGTTTATTGAAGCACAGCTCCTTGTATAGTGACTTCAAGTTTCCCGTGCTTACAAATCTGATTAGTTGTTATCTTAGTACCGCTCTGCTCGCTTGACCAATGACATGTGTTGCACCCATGTTTCATAGGGATTGGCTGGAGTTGCCCTGTTTGATCTTGAATTCAGCCAATCACTTTCATACCTGAGGACTTGTTTACCTCTACTTCTAATCAACTGGGCTGGTCAAGTTGATGCGTGTTACGCCGAATTATCTGTGCAACTATAGACCAGCTATAGCTATCACACAGGAAAATGACACATTAGTCCTTGGCATAGTACCCACAGTTCTGCTCAGCAGATATGAGCTGTTCAGCTGCTCTGTGGGGATGGTGGATGAACCTGCCCCAGATTCTGATTGTGGGAATTTCTCTTCTGTTGAATCAAACAATTTTAATTTTTGAGTTGATGGACTGATTCTTTGCAAAGCAAGATGTTTTTATATGTGTAGTGGCACTGTCTTGCACTGTATATTCAGGTTCACCAGATTCTTGTTGCCAAATTTAGTGTAGTGGTCCTAGTGTTTATTCTTTTACTGTGGAAGAGAGATTAGGAGAAAAGAAAAGCAGGCTCAAGCTTAAAAATCAACAAATAGTTTTATTAACCAACACTAAAAGAATGGGAAAAGTAAGTTGGGAAAAAAAAAAGCAAAACAGAATGAAACTCCAAAAACACTCTTCCCTCCCCCGCTGAACTTTCCTACAAAAAAAACATAAAGACACGAAACCTGTGATTTTCAGTCAGTTTTACCATTTGAAAATAATCTTTCATCAATTCTTTAGGAGAAGAGTCTCTCTTAGAGTCATGGATCCCACTGACAACCTAGAACAGTTCTCTTGTGGGTTTTTTATCTGTTACAAAAACAGCCACCTGGGGAAACCTGCCTTTGTGACTCCTCCCATTAGCAGTTTCCCAAGTTGCTAATGGCTCATGGGTCTTAGACTCTTGCATGCTGGGGTGTCACCATTTAAAGATGAATAACTCCAAAAGCAAAGGATTCTTCATCTCAAGGAACAGCGATATCTTCTCACTTCTTCACTGGCAGAGAGGGCTTCTCATCTCTATCTCTGTTCAAGCATCTTACAGGATTAATATGACTTAGTCCATCACAAACACCTTTGCTCAAATCCACACACAAATCTAAACAATCATCTCCCCAAATGCATATCTTTCCCATGATTTAAATGGATAATCTAAATATGAAATTCATTTCCATGGCTCAAATAAGGATGGAATGACAAACTCCTCAACCGCCTGTCCCAATAGTCTTTTCACTCCTGCTCCACTGATTTCATGCTGTTTCTTCTTTATGTTCACTTTGTCCCTTTCTTTTCTCTCTCAGGGAAGGGTTAGGCTTTGGAAGCTTTGTGTTGCCAGGAAAGGGTTAACTCTCCCTAGAGTTTTCTCTCTCAAAGCAGCTCATGGTGTTAAGATTTTTCAAGGCTGTGCTGGTGAGGGAAGGAAGAACTCACGCAGAAACATCGGAGGTCCGAGCAGCTGGGCAGTCTGGAACCAAGAAAAAAAACAGGCAGGATCATAGATGGCTTTTGGGCCCACACTTCAGTGTGTGTCAGGGCAGCCTCAGCCTAAACAGGGCCCATACTTCTTATCAGGGGCCTGGCAGAGATCCCTCCCTGCTCCGGGGAAGTTTGGAGAAAGTAGTTGTTGTAAAGCAGCAACCCCTCCTCCCCCCATCCCCCACCCGCAACCCGGGAGCAGATGGAATCCAGCCAGGCCTCGGGCCAGCTCCTCCCCAAAGGGAGGGCAGGGGGAGCAGCAGGCCCAACTCAATGTTACCTGTCTCTCTCTCTCTGGCCAAAGGGGAAAAGGGTGACCTGCATGAAATCATGGGTTTTTATATGGGTGCTTCCCAAAGGTGGAAGTGGTCAAAACAGATGCCATTATTCCAACTAACCTTCTGATAGGTCCCTGTCCTTTGTAAAGCAATTCCCAGGTCCTGACCAGGAAATACATTCCACATTTCTCCATAACTAAAAAGTTGTGGCAACCCATGACATGTTATAATACACTACACTTGTTTCAGAAAAGTTAAAAGATTCCTGATGCATTCAAATATTCTAGAAATAGCTTTTATTTTCAAAACATTTGTTAATGTAAACATACACCCCCTCATTGTTAAGGCTTTGAACTGTTTATTTGTTGTGGAGAAGCTCAGCCAAGGTGGGCATGGAGTAAAAATGCTGACTATTTGTTTGTCAACATTACCACCATGTAGTATTTGTGGTGCTGGTAGTTTTTTAGGGTGGCTTGTGAAAGTAGTTTTTTTCTTTCCACTAGAAGCTGAGTCTTACTATGGCACTTTGCACATTAGGCATGAGTAGAATGTTCAGTTAATTTGACACTGGGCACTTTTGAATATGACTTCTAGGTTTCATTTGAATCACTTTTTCAGTTTCTTGGAACAAGGTTCTTTTAGTCCTGTGGAAATGGACAGAACAATAGTGAGAAAGATTACAGTATCCTTGCTTTTCTTCAGGGTTGTCCTGGGGTGACTGTGTATCCCCAATCATCTGCTGGGTGCACGGGGGAGGGCAAGTGCGGTTTGTTTTTTCCCCAGGAAAACTCTGCTCATCGGAGTGACCTTGAAGCGGGGGAGTTGAACACGGCAAGATGAAAGAAGCTCTGTTGTTTTTAACCCGGGCAGTTAGTTTAGTGCTAGCGTAGTTAGATGCTGTAGAATAGCTGAAGATTTTTGCCTTTTTTTTTCTTTTTCTTTTCCCCCCCCTTTTTTTTTTTTTTTTTCCCTTCCTTTTTTTCTTTTTTGCCCTCTCCTCAGAACTGTTCCAACCTCTCTGGACTAAGGACCTGGGGAAGCACTGGGAGTCTCCACAGGAGACCCACCCCACCAAGACCAGCCGTGCACATCTCCTTTTCTCCCAACGCCAGCAGAGACGGAGCGGTGGAGCACAGTGACGATCTTCAAGAGGAGACTTTCTTTAAGTTTGTTATCCCTCCGTAAGCGGCTGAAGCTCTTGTGTGCCGGCTTAAAGGCAAAACCAGCAAGAGACTCCAAGTCAGAAAAAAACCCCCAACAATTTAATAGGAGAGAAAAAAAAAAAGGTAAAATAAAATAAAAACACATGCAATGGTACAAAAGATCACTGACGGAGTCAGAATACAACCTGAAACCGTGGTGGTAGCAGTCCAGATGAAGTAGTCTTGTTGAAGCAGTGTTCCTGCAGAAAGGTCTGGTAGTACTTGTCCTCTGGGAATCCAGTGGGTAAGGCTGCCTGTGTAGGTACAGAGATATCTTCTCACTTCTTCTCTGGCGCAGAGAGCCTCTCATCTCTATCTCTGTTCAAGCATCTTATAGGATTAATATTACTTAGTCCATCACAAACACCTTTGCTCAAATCCACACACAAATCTAAACAATCATCTCCACAAATGCATATCTTTCCCATGATTTAAATGGATAATCTAAATATGAAGTTCATTTCCATGGCTCAAATAAGAATGGAACAACCAACTCTTCAACCTTTGTCCCAGCAGTCTTTTCACTCTCGCTCTACTGACTTTATGCTGTTTCTTCTTTATGTTCACTTTGTCCCTTTCTTTTCTCTCTCAGAGAAAGGCTAAGCTCTGGAAGCTTCATGTTGCCAGGAAAGGCTTAAATCTGCCCAGAGTCTCTTCTCTCCCTCTGTAGCTCATGGTATTAGATGTTTAAGGCCACACTGGTGAGGGAGGAAGAACTGACGCAGAATGTCAGAGATCAGAGTACACGGGCAGTCCGGAATCACAAAAAAACCCATGCAGGATCATAAATGCCTTTTCAGCCCATCCCTCGGTGTAAATCAGGTCAGCCTCAGCCTGAATTGTGCCCATAGCTCTTATCAGGGGCCCGGCAGAGATCCCTCCCTGCTCCAGGGAAGTTTGGAGAAAGTAGTTGTTGTAAAGCAGCAACCTCTCCTCCGCCCCCAGCACCTGGGAGCCGATAGAATCCGGCCAGGCCTCAGGCCAGCTCCCCCCCAAAAAGGGGGGGAAACAGCAGGCCCATCTTGATGTTACCTGTCTCTCTCTGGCCAAAGGAAAAAGCAAAAGGCCCACCTACAGGAAATCAAGGGGTTTTATATGGTACTTCTCAAAGTCGTAGCCAACAATTTTCAGTGGTCAAAACAGATGCCAATATTCCAACAAACTCTCTGACAGGTCCCTGTCCATTCTAAAGCAATTCTCAGGTCCTGACACAGAAAATCATCTACATTCCTCTATGACTAAAAAACCAATCTGTACTAACCCATAACAAATATACCATATTCTACTCAGGACAGAAAAGTATTTCACTGCATAGATCCTGTTTGAAACACTAAGGTCATACATTGTCAGATAAATTGCTTCCTAATTAATCAATCAGCCTGGGAAAAAGTTCTTCAAAAAAGCCTACTACATTATGCCCAAGTGACAAATTCAGTCACTGTCCTAGGTTACAATGTAAGATGTACCCAAAGTATGTATTCTATCACCATCTACATGAGCTGTTTAAACTAGGTTGGGGACTGTTTCCCTTGCCCCCTCCCTCCAGACTATCTTCTGTCAGTGGCCCATCAATGCCCTGCTGCATGACTCATAGGTAACTCCCTCCAGGAGCTATCTCTGTATAATGGGCAATCAAGGACCCATTGAAAGACTCATGGAATGATATCAGCCCATTGTGAGATGCTCCACCCAGGGGGAGGAGCCAAGCATTCCCCCCTGGATATAATCTGGGATTTGGGACAGCACAGGCAGCCTTTACTCACTGGATTCCCAGAGGACAAGAGCTACCAGACCTTTCTACAGGATCACGGCTTCAACAAGACCACTTCATCTGGACTGCTACCACCACCACCACCACAGGGTATCAGGTTGCATTCTGACTCTGTCAATGATCCTTTGTACTACTGCATTTGTTTTATTTTATTTTACCTTTCCCCCCCTCTTTTTTTTTTTTTTTTTTTTTTTTTTCTTTTTTTTTTTTTTTTTTTTTTTTTCTGACTTGGCGTCTCCCTCTGGTTTGGCTTTCAAGCCAGCACAGTCATTTTTGTCTTCTTATATTCAACAACTAATATATTAAATGGGTGCACAAGCATGAATGTCTTCCTGAAGGTGGTCTGTTAAGCGAACATCCAAAAATTACAAGTATTCAGATCAAAAACATGTACCTAATAATAAAGGGATATTTTTTAAGGGAAACATACCCAATGCATAAGGAAAAGCAACACAGACTTTCATGTGACAACTCTTCTCAAAACTAATAAGCCTTTTCGATGTCATATATTAAATATGTGAAAAGTACTCAGAAATTACATTAATAGAAATTACTTAGAAACTTAATTTCAAATAACAGAAAAATAGAAGGAAGCTGTAATTCACAATTAACAGCAAGAGAGCATATTCATTGGATAAAGGATTTGAATAAAATTATTTTCTTGCATCTTGCAGTTCAAGTTTCCATGACAACTTTTCTTTATCCATGAATAGCAGGTTTGAAGTAGTACCAAATATGATTCAATGTACTCTACATTTTGTTTCAGCTTATCAAGCAAAATCCCTAGCAAAGAGAAGAAAAAAGACATGCTTATTACATTTGTTTTACAAAATACATGAGTGTGCACTACAAAAGACTCCACAATGGTGATGTGATGGTAATTATTTCAACTTAAGCTCCTGACTGCTAGCAGTAGTGGCACATACTGAAAGCCTATACCTACAAAACATTTAATTACCATAAATGAGGCTAGTAAAATTTATTTCAAATATGAACAAGTTTTGCTTGCAACTGTAGTGTCTCCACATTTACTAGGTTTAATCATGAAAACTGCACTGGAACTCAAATTCCTGTTAACTTCAAAGTATCACTATCTGAATAACCAGCACTAGGAAGCACAAGATTCTCATGTGAGTGGAGTGTTAAATGGAAGGAAAAAAATTATGGTGAAGTACCTTCCAGTGACTCTGATGTCATCAAACTAGTTTAAATAAAATTATGGTTTGGGGGTACCTTTTTATTCAAATATATCCCAACTTTTGAGGACTACAAGATTAAAATAAATGAAGCGAGGAGCATTACCACATAAATAAATGAGCTGAATTTCTTTTTCAGGATAAATTCTTCTTACAAAAGCTCCATTCTCTGGGTTCATCAATTTGAAACCCTCCATAGAATTAATAGGGCAGGTTTAAAAGAGAGAATTTGCAATTATCACAAAAAGAAGTATTCAGCTTTTCCCAAAGGATACATATCTTTTTCTACTACCTCAAGGAGCTCTGGAGACAAAGCGCAGAGTCACAATGAGCTTGCCCAGCACACCTTATAAACTCAGGCTCAGAGTCATTGTAATGAAGCGGGTATGATCTGCAGGCCAAAGCTGGCTCACTTCCTGTTACCAGTTTCCACTTAATGGCATCTTTAACTGTAGTCAGAGGAAACTTGTTTGCCTTTTGTGTCTTTCCATAAAAATGGCACTCACAGATAGTATTTCAGCTCAGGTGTTCATTCTGCTTGTCACAAATTTTTGAAACTCAAGCATGAGCTTTAGAGCCGCCCACATTTAAGCATCAGCTACATCAAATCCCAGGAACAGAACTCCACATCTGCGTTTGCTGAGCTCGTATTTGAAAAGACTGGCCATGGTCACTAGTTTTCAATTTGAAGTTTCATGCATTATTTCTAACTATGAAAACCAGGCCTAGTCTCCACAGGCTAAGGCTGGGAATAAAAGGCACATCTACCAGAGTGCTTTTTAGAGGATCTGTAAGGTGAAGAACACTGGCAGCGCTTCCCAGAAAAGTACTCTGTTCACTGCCCTGAAGCATCACTCCACATCTCCCACCAGTTGTACTGAGACTTCTAATCCCACTAAACTACTGAAAATACAACCCATGTGCAAGTATTTCTGCCCTCTATTTGTCAGTAACATTTTCCTCTATGACAATGGTCTTGTGCTTTCCTCCTCTGCTTTCTGTACCTGTGTAGGCAATCAGCTTTCTGTAACCTTATGCTAATAATATTTACTCACAAAAGACTATCACCAGGAACTACTTCAATCTTTTGCAGAGAAATGCTGATTTCAAGTGTTTCAGAGCATTTGCCTGAGGGATACATTTGACCATTACTTGTGAAATAATGCATTTTTAAGTACACTTAATCAGCTTCTGTTCTAATTTTTGTCCTTCTTACAGAGATATTAAGATGATAGAATCTAAGATAAAATGTATGTTTGTCACATCACATTTATATCACAGGACTGTGCTTGACAGTCTATACATAGGATTCCTCAAGTGATATTTAGAATGGCTGATTCACTCATATGAGTCAAAGAGAGGTAAAATCCCAATTCAGAACTGTATTCACCGATGTCAACAAAAGAAAACAGTATGAAGAAAACACAGAGCACAGTTGAGTTTTGAATAGCCAATTCTAGTATTTCAAAGGCAAGCCCAGTTGTCAGTTGTTCTTCTATCACATACACATTTGTATAAAAGGTAATTTTGGGGAAAGAAAGAAAAAAGTATTAGGAATACTACAAAATATTGCTAAAAAACACCAGTTGAAGACGTATGTAATTATTCATGTCATCTTATATACTACACATATACTCTCTCTCTATACACACACATATATACATATATATATGCTACTTATATATGTCATCTATATACACACTCTATGTATAAAAATTTGATTTGTGAACACTAAAACATGACAATGCTGTATAGCATCTGCAATTCTTTTCTCTTACAGCATTTTTTCTTGTGTATCTTGTATTCAAATTACTGTATGTCCTAGGGTGACACTGTACTAGAGAAATTTTAAAGCCATCAATAAATTATACAAGCTACCATTTCTAAAAAGTTACGGATTTGATGTTTTTAGTATTTTAAAATATTACAGTTGTCAAATATAATAAATATTGCAGTTTTAAGGCAAATCTTTGCTTTAAAAATCCAAACCTAGAACAAATACTGGATTAAATTATATTTATAATGGCTCATGAACGTAGGTTATTTTTGAGAAAAAAAAAATACTCCTACATAACTGATTTTTAGACAAGTGAAGAAAATGTTTTCTTGTCATGCTCTCTTCTTTCCGTAATCATTCATTGTGTTTAGAAATTTCAAAATTTAGAATTAATCTCATAGGTGATAAATTAATGGGAACTGCATATTATCATGATCACAGTCACTGGATAAATTGTAGGGGGTCAGACAGATTACTAATCCTGCATTCATATAAATATGTATGTAGGAGACATAAAATGGAGCACAGGTCAGTCTCTGTTTAAGCTTTACCTGAAAAACACCTCAATATTGCAGCACAAGGATGACCAGTCCAAACAAGAATGATATTCTCTTTTCCATAACATAATGGTCCATTTGTATTTTATGGAATTACACATCTTTATTAAAAAAAAAAAAATCCAAGGGTGTGCTTACCAGTATTAAAAATCCAGAGAATTACAAGTACGCTTGTAATATTCATTACCTGTATGAGCCACCATTTACAACAGACCTAAACCTACTTCCTGCAAGTGACCTTTTCTATCAATAATTTAATGACACAAACACATGGTGACTATCTTCCTTTAAAAAAAAAAAAAAAAAAAAAAAAAAAAGTCTTGAGTTTGGTGTTTTAGCTGTACAGCAAAGCTCACAAACAACTAAACTTCAGTGAACAGTCCCATTAGCTCCATTTTGTGAAAATAATTCCATGAACCATAGTGAACTGTAGCAAAAAAAAAAAAATCAGCAAGCCTTGACAACATTTGGAAATCCTGTCTAAATAGAGGCTGTCTTCAGCATGAAAGAGATCTGGCTGTGCACATTTTTAATTTTATTTTCCTCCACTCTGAATACAGTAAAGTTTATATCAAAACAAAACAAAATAAAATAATTTCACAAGGTACTTTAAAAGTATATTCAAAGCTGTAGGTGTTTGCATAGAGATAAAACAAACAAACAAACCACAACAACAAAAATACAGAAGAATCTCTGTTTTAAGGATTCCACCACTTATGGGAAAAACTCTATTACTCCACCACACTACAAACCTTGCCAAATATACGTAGTAATATCAAGCCCTCCATATCATCTTCAGCATCTCTACCATATGTTAGCATATATGACCAAGAAGGAACTTGTCCAGTAAAGTTAATTTCATGTAGTTGTGTCTTTTTATTCTTCTTAGATCACAGCTCCATTTGTGAAGTTGTGCAATGCTTCACTTAAATAAAAACACACCATGATGGAATTGCATAAAAAGGCACATGCAAGGACACTATTTTGTGATGCAAAGATACAGTTTGGTTTATGATACAGCATAGCAAGTGTTTCTGAACTTCTCCCACAGCATTTCAGAGCAAGCAAAAAGGTGTGTCAAAATTTTCAATTCACTTGAACCAACATACATAAGTCCTTGTTATACACTCATATATGAGCTTCTGTTTATTCCAAATATATACAACTATTACAAATCAAGATGATTTTCCATTCTGCTGTAGTATGTTACTGCCAAGAATAAGTCACCTTCACCACATGGAGTTTTAAGTGGCTTTTTGAGCAGAATAAATTAAGTTTTCTGCAATCCTGATTTGCCATGGCCCCTATTTAACATAATTGTTCATTTTTCTAGTTTCAGGCAATTAGAATAAACAAATACATAGTTTCTGAGATGACTTAATATTTGTGCAAATCTGCAGCTTTGAATCTGAGTCCAGTGACATTTTCCCATAGGCAGAGTGACATAAAAATATTCCTTGACTAGAAACAGCGCTTTTGCTGATTTTTTTTTAAACCTAGGCCTAAAATACAGCTATCCCTCTAAAATTCCTTAAGTTATGGTTTCAATGCTAGCTCTGCATAAACAAACCAAACCAAACGAACCAACCAATCAAAAAAAAAAACAACAAAAAAACAAACAAAAACCCCCACACAAACAAAAAAAACCCCACCACCAAAAAACGAACGACCAAAAAAACCAGCTCAGAGGGAGAGAGGAAAGATGCTCAAGAGCTAATAAAATTATGTCCTAGCCCTATCTGTTTTCAAGTGTGTTTTTCTGGAAATAGTGAAAAAACATCCTTTTTGCCTGCATTATGCAACCCATCTAGCAGTCACATTGCTTATATAGCTTCTTTAGAAGCTAGTTTATTCTCTACTTTAAAATCCATATTTGAGTATTTAGTTTTTCTTTCAGTAATAAACTTGTCTTATAGCTAAGTGCTTTTCACTCCCAAGCAAACTGAAATCTGGTTTTGCTTTCAATTTTTAAACAGCTATGTAACAGCAATATAAAGGATGCAAAAGTATGTGGACATGTTTTCAGTTTACCTTTAAAATACAGAATTAATTGTATCTCTCTATTTTCTAATTACTTACTTTCTTAGGCCCAGATCTCATATTTATATGCATTTAACCTTAAGCATATAATTAATGTTGCCCTGCAGGAATTCAGCTAATCTGCTAACACTGTTTTAACAAGCTCTTCACTACAGATCACATTTTCAGAAAACAAGTTCTCAAAGTTGGAAATTATAATCTTAAGGATTTTATTCAAATCCAGGACAGTAGGAGTCCTTTCTTTTCTGAGTCTACTGAGTGGTCTTCTAAACATTACTAGAAATGAAGAGGTATATACTGGGATATGTGAAAAAAGCCTAGACTTAACAAGTGATTGAAATATGGACCCTGCATGTTACTTGGCTCATCTGTAAAGAATGAAAAAGGAGATTAGATTCAAAAATAGGAAAGCCTCTCCATGAGCAATTTAGGATTTGGAAAAGCATCTCCAGCATAGGCATTAGGCTGTACCAGAGAACATGTTTGGCTAAGACTCAGGATCAATGCTTATCAATTTGCAGGGCTCACACACACACACTCCAATTTCAAGGGCAAGTGAATTACTGCCTCAATTTCAAGGTCAAGTGAATTATCTAACACCCACTTTTGGGCTGTGTGCAGTGGCATCTCTACCCTGCTGTCTAAGTTTTCCTGGAGGTGACCAAGGCAAGCTTTCCAGAGATAACTACAATTGCAATAGTGTGGGGTTCTGTTCAGTCTGCCCCACAAATAAACCCTTGTGCAGCTGGGTTCTGCAGTGCTGCATGCTGCTAAAGCTACATTACTGTTCATGCCTGAATGGCCCCATTTAACTACACCTTGCAGGTGTCTGCTTGAGTGAAGGTCATACCTTCCTCTACATGTTTATGGGAGTAGAAAGCCAAGACTCACACCCAACCTCCTATTCCCCTATAACACTAAAGAATGTTCTAGTTTGTTATGATTGAATATTATTTGTTCTGTTTTAATATTCTCTAATGTTCCCCATGTATATCTGACCAGTCCCATAAACCAGAAGTTCTGAGGAAAGATCCTATTTTACATTTCTTGTTTGATCAATTTCTGTTTTGAAAATACTGATTTTCTCATTACCTGAAAGTGTATTACAAGGAGTTCCGTTGGTAGCAGAACTAAGAAGCAGGCTTCTCAGGATTGTGTCCTTTGTTCTCAACCTTCAGACAACACCCTCACAAAGGCAAAAAATAGAAGATGCAGCTGCTAACATCCAGCTGTCAGCTGGTTAATGAGCTACCAAATACAACATCTAACACCTGAGTTGTTTGTGTTATTTCTTTCAGTGACAGCTTTTGCTTATAAAAATTTTTCATTAGATCTACAGGAAGAATATTCTTAAAAAATTATTATAAGTGTAAAATCTGTAATACTAACCTGGAATGAAGAAAACATACTATTATGTGAAGCGGCTCTCTCTCTCCCTGCAGAGCCCATGCTCCATTTCGGCTAGCCTGAGAGAGAAACCACTTCAGAAGGAACCTTCCTTCAGGGTCCTAAAAGCTATCCAGAGGCAAACGTTTTTTCTTTAGAGAGAACAGGCATCTGTCAATGGCAAAAGGAAAGAGTCTGCTCTTCGTCCGGGGGGGATCATGGCTTTATTCAGGGGTCCTGCCCCAGCAGAATCCTGAGCTCAGTCCAATCCCCATCCCACCGTGGTTGAAGAGAGAGAACCCCCGCCCATCCCAGGGCTTTTTCCCAGGGGGGACGGGCCTAGAGGCAGGTACAAGACACTACCCAATCAGGGACAAGGTGGGAGTCGAACAGAGTTGGGTTACATTCCAGTGTGGGAGGATGGGCAGGGCAGAGGAGCAGGGACAAACCACGTGATACATTATCCAAGGGAACCAAAAAAACATTACAAAACCCAAAATAAAAATGAAATACAATATAAACCCAATTAACGCACTACAACAACTATGAACTCTGTAATATCCATTCTCTGTGCCACCTGCTCAGCAGTTACCTGTTATCTGTTTGTGGGTTGTCTGTTTCTGGGTTGTAAACGCTTCATGGAATACAGGACTACCAAACAGTGTTTATCACGTATTAGCACACACAGATAGAGATTTCAAGCCTTGTTGTCCTTAGAATCTCTTCTTCATATAAAGAGAACCCTGAAGATTTTTTTGTTATCTGCGGATATTCTGCTTCCTATTCATCAGAGAGAGAAACACAGTGTCTTACATTTGAAAGCTGGGGTTTTTTTTAAGTAACTAAGTAATAATGGACTATCTCAGAGCCATATGCTAAGGAAGTTCCCTACAGAAGGACTACAGTGACAGCTTTCTGGGGGTCAGACCATTACATATTTCAGAGATATACAGGGCTACTTATGTTGCTGCCCATCTGTTGCAGTGGCAAGGTGCTTGCTTATGGACAGAATTTTTCATTTCAATAAAGTAAAAATAACAATTGTCAAGAACAAAAAAGCTTCCAGGTGACGTAAAACTTCCAGCATTCATACTTCCACAAGGAATCCCTCCTCAGTTGCAGCAATACCATATGCTCTTCCCACACCATTCCCAGTAACATGTATGCCAAACTCGGTTGGTAGGAAGAAAGGACACCTTGAGTTCACAATTGCCAGGATGACAGACTGATTACAGCGGGAGGAACCTGAGAAGCTCCTGAGAACACTAAGATAACATGTGGTGTTCAAACATGTCACAAAGAAGCACATCTGTGGCTGGTAAAAGTATTCACAGCTGAAGCGTGTCAGTTGTAACTAAGACACTCCAATTTGTATACTGTACCATCATATTAAAACAAAACCTCATTTAAAAACAAAAACAAAGCAAAACAACAAACCCAAACAAACAAAACCAAACAAACAAACAAACAAAAACCCCAACACTGATATACTGATGTCACTTAGGCAGGTCTTTTGGACATTCTGCATTTATTACTCTTCTGGAACCTTCATATAATTATGTTCAAATTAAAATGAAATCATTTCTGACAAGCCCAAATTTAGCATGGGGTTTGAAAGTCAAGATGAGTTAATTCCTGTTTGCATATGACAGTGAGAACATTCAGCAGGAAGAAGGAAACCCATTGTTTCCAAAGGACATACAAAAATTGGCATTCAGTAAGCAACTTCATGAAGAACATACAAAAAGAATACTCAGTGTATTCCTTTTAGATGAGTGAACTCGAAGGTTAACAGGAGGAAAAGCTGGTTAATGCTTGTTTATCCTGTCTGTCCTCCTGAATCTAATGAGCAGATCTGTTGAGAAACAAGAGCCTTTTCTGTAGTCACTTCCTGACACAGAGCAGTTTTTAAGTTCCAAGTAAATGAAATTCACAATAAAATCATATCTGGTTGCCAGTCTAACAGCAAACTTCCAGAGTAGCTGCATGTATTCTGGATTCTAACTAGTTGAGATGTTAAACACATGCTGAATTTGGAAATTTGCATTTATTCCAGGCACCTAAATGACAAGTTTGAACAGGCCAGGTAGCAGCAGAGTCTCTTCCATTTAGAAGTCTGAGTGAAACAGCAAGTATATATTGGTAATCAAAGCCAGCACTACACAGCGATAAACAGACAATGAGCACAGTGAAATAGTGACATCTATGTTTGAAAACTGTTTTCAAATGGATATCAGGGTGCTCTGAACGGCTTTCACCTTCATGCCCATACTGAGTCATATGTACAGGTGTATTGCAGTGCAGAACCAGGACTTGACTGCTCTGGGATCAGATCCATAAGAATACATGTTTCACAATCCTGTGTGTAGTATGGTGATCCCATGGTGCCTTGGCTTTGAGGTCCATCTCTCTCTACCCTACAAAGGGAGAGTTCAGTATTTCAGAATAAGCATGAGAAAAAACCCCCAGCATTTTGGGCCTGCTACCAAAGTTCTACTCTGCCCTTTCCATAGTTCGGCATTGCATTTACCCCAGCAAGGAGGAACAGGTATGTGAAGTATCCAGTGCCTCAGATGGCTCAGCCTGGTCTGCAATCAATGTGCCTTCCTGCCACTGCAGCTGGGTATGTCCTCAGTGCACCCCAAACACAAACTTCTCCCATGGAATGGACACCTATGATCAGCAGCTGTTCTAGACTAAGTTAAAGCCGACAGCTCTCAAAGAAGTGAAAACTTGTATCCAATTTTTATGGTGAATAAAGCTGTGGGGGTTTTCTTATGCATGGGACCAGAATTGCAAACCTACTTGTGTTGCAATACAAATGAATACCACAGTGTATAATTTCTCATTTATAATTCATCATTCATAATTACTCATAGTAAATGGGACAAATATTGTAGATTAATACTGCCATTTTTCATATTGCAGTGTGAAAGGATCATCTACTCTGCAATTTACTAATTAGAGGATGTGTGCAATCGCAGAATGAAAGGAAAGCTCTGATTATCTTAGCCTATGTCAAGCCAACACATTTTCCAGTGAAACTACAATGTTGAGGGTTAATGAGCAGCAGTGTAAAATAACATTAATTCTACATACTAGCACCACCAGATAACATTTCTGAACTACGAGCACAGTCTCACAACTGAGTTTTTCATTCTTTAAATCACACTGTGCTGTGATTTCAAAAGAAAAACCTCTGTGAATTTTACATCCTACTCAGAATGGATATATTAATATACACTGAACCACGCAAAAGATAACAGTCATCAAATAATACTATAGAGGTGCATGGCAGAAGAAGCAGATGGGGAAAGAAGGCAGAAAAGCACATGGATTGAACTGATTTCCAGTTCTGTGGTAAGATTGCAGCAAAACAAAGCAATTTTTCCAGCCTGCAGTTTCCTTCCAGATGCCCTTTTTCTTGAGGATTCTATGGAAGCAAGTCACACAGGGTGCACAAATGGTCACATTGTCTTCACCTAGCTTGCACCTAGCTGCCTCCCTTCAAAGGATCCCTCAAGATTTGTCACTGATTATTCCATGTTTTTAGGAAGCCTCAGGTCTACCATTTAAGCAGAAGTGAACTGTACTATATTCCTAATGGCTTTTCTGGTTAGGGGATAACAGATATGGCCCACTGCCACCATTAGGTAAAAAACACTGCTCACTGACTAGAAAAACTGGTAATCAGGCAAACATAGATATGTGTCAAAATACTCTGGATTTAAAAGGGCACCACTTTTTTTTTTTTTTTTTTTTTTTTTTTTTTTTTTTTTTTTTTTTAAATGAGTCCAAATAGGTAATTCCTAAGCACATCAGGACTAGGAACATCTAGCAGGGACACAGAAATGTCAGAACACTACAGAAAAGGCCAGATGAAAGACGTCAATCGTTAACTTTTTCAAAAGTGGCCATTTTTAAATGCTCTTCTCACCAGAAACTTCATGTATTTGTCAGCACATCTCTCTCCTTCCAATTCCCTTGCTTTCCAGTTGTAGGGGTTCTAGTATTTATTCTTTTTTCTGTGGAGGGAGAGATTAGGAGAGAAAAACACAAAGCAGGCTTAAGCTTTAAAATGAACAAAAATAGTTTTATTAACACACACTAAAAGAATGAAAGAAAAAGATGAGAAAAAGAAAACTTAAACTAAAACAGAATGACACTTTAAAACACGCTTCTCTTACAAACTATTAACTTTCTTATTAAACAAGATAGAAAGACACAACTTGAGATTTTCAGTCAGTTTCACTATTTAGACAGAATCACTCATTACTTTAGGAGAAGAGTCTCTCTGAGGTCTTTTTATGAAGGTGTTTGCCACAAGACAAAATATTCCAGTGCTCTCTATGTCACACATCTGCTGCTGCCTGGAGTTTTTGCAGACTGTGATGTTCTATCAGCAAGGCCTCTCAGTGTATCTGAGGTACTACTTATGAATACTTCTTCTAGTCTAAAATCATCGATGTCTCAAAGGCTGAGACCTCCTTTTAACCCAGGAGGGGGGCTTTAAAGTTCTCAATTAAATCTCAATCATGTCAGTCCTCAATGTTGATTAGAATTAGCATTTTCCCCAACAACACTAAGATGCTACAAAGAATAGTCCATTTCTCCATAGTTTACCTTAGAGAAGTCCAGTTAAAAATGTCCACTTCTTCAATCCTATTCCAATACTATTAGTTCTTTCACTTCTTATCCACTGACTTCATTCAGTGCCTGTTCTACGTACTCTCTGTTTTCTTTCTTCTTTCTTTTGAGGAAGTGTTGTGCTTTAAAAGTTCCATGTTGCTAGGAAAGGGTTAAATCTGCCCAGGC
Organism: Hirundo rustica; assembly: GCF_015227805.2. Classification (NCBI taxonomy): domain Eukaryota; kingdom Metazoa; phylum Chordata; class Aves; order Passeriformes; family Hirundinidae; genus Hirundo; species Hirundo rustica. Next base: position 46,395,379 of record NC_053488.1, read on the forward strand.
CTGCAAGGGCCACGTGCAGGCCCTGGGCTGCAGGGCTGAAGAAAATGCCTGCATTTTCAGCTCTGCTGATAGAGGAAGCTAGTAGACGTCATTTTTCCACCCCTCAGTCTCATCCACGGCTGTCCGGCTTGGAGCTACGACAAAGCTGTAAAAGGGTTCAAGCCAGGCTGCTCCCATGCCAGCAGCAGTTCTCGGAGGCCCAGCCTGGCCCAGCCAGCAACAGGGCTCGACCCAGGCTCCCCCTGCTCTCCATGTGGGCAGCAGCTTCTGGAGGCCTGGCCAGGCCCAGCCCAGTGGACAGCAGGGCCCAACCGAGGCCCGCCCACCGCTATGATGTTAAGTCATGGCTGATTCTGGAGAGAGAGAGAGAGAGAGAGAGAGAAAGAGAGAGCGAGAGAGAGAGCGAGAGAGAGAGAGATGGTCAAACTAGCTGCCAATATCTTGGCTAGCTTTTCTGACAGGTCCCTCTCCTCGCTCCCCAAAACGACCCCACGGTCCTGGCAGAGAAAAATATCTCACATTTCTCTATAACCAGAAAACAAAACTGTGCCAACCCATGATACCAGTGACCCAGAGACACGGAGATTTTCAAGGTATGTCATTTGTATACAGACCACAGCACCTACAGAAATGAAATGCCCTTTTCAGAGTGAGAAATGCTGGCAACACAGTCAGTGCACAGGAAATTGTTACAACTTCTTACACGTATACAGAACTGAAAGCCAGAATAGTGATGCATCACGCTGCAACATAGCCATGGGCTCCATTCTTACAGGACTAGCAACTATGGAACATATTTACAAAGAAAATGTATTGGTAATCTGAGTACCTAGGTGACAGCTCCTTATTATCTGAACAAGAATTTTTCTGTACCATAAATGTTCTTGGATCTCTTTCACTCCTTTCCACTAGAAGTTAAAGAACAGGGAACAAGGAGAGAGCCTGGGACGTATCCAAGAGACTCTGCAATAGAATACACCCTTGTGGTGGTTTTAGGCAGATTTTGGGAGAAATCCTCCTAAGGGCCTCCCCTCCCAGCCCCCAAACCGGTTCGGGAAAAGACTTCCTCTGAGAGAAGTGGAAGAAACCTGTTTATTAAACAGGCAAAGCACTCCCAGCACAATACCCGATGACAAGATGTCCTGGGTTACAATGTAAGATGTGCCCAAAGTATGTATTCTATCACCATCTACATGAGCTGTTTAAACTAAGTTGTGCACTGTTTTCCTTGCCCCCTGCCTCCAGACTATCTTCCGTTAATGGCCCATCAATGCCCTGCTGCGTGACTCAGAGATAACTCCCTCCAGGAGCTATCTCTGTTTAATAGGCAATCATGGACCCATTGCAAGACTGATAAAATGATATCAGCCGATTGTGAGATGCTCCGTCCAGGGGGAGGAGCCAAGCATTCCCATCTGGATATAATCTGGGATTTGGGACAGCACAGGCAGCCTTACCCACTGGATTCCCAGAGGACAAGAGCTACCCGACCTTTCTGCAGGAACACTGCTTCAACAAGACTGCTTCATCTGGACTGCTACCACCACGGTTTCAGGTTGTATTCTGACTCTGTCAGTGATCTTTGGTACCATTGCATGTGTTTTTATTTTATTTTATTTTACCTTTTTTTTTTCTCTCGTATTAAATTGGTTTTTTTCTGACTTGGAGTCTCTTGCTGGTTTTGCCTTCAAGCCAGCACAGACAGTTAAAAAACCCACAAGAGAACTGTTCTAGGTTGTCAGTGGGATCCATGACTCTGAGAGAGACTATTCTCCTAAAGAATTGATGAAAAAGTATTGTCAGATGGTGAAGCTGACTGAAAATTACAAGTTTTGTCTCCTTATATTGCTTTGTAGGAAAGTTAACAGTTTGTAAGGGGAGGGAAGAGTGTTTTTGGAGTTTCATTCTATTTTGTTTTAGTTTTTTTTCCCAGCGTTGTTTTTTCATTCTTTTAGTGTGTGTTAATAAAATTATTTGTTCATTTTTAAGGTTGAGCCTGCTTTGTTTTTCTCTTAGTGTCTCTCCCACAGAAAAAGAGTATGTACTAAGACCAGAATTTAGTGAACGTGAAACCAATACAGTAGGTATGATAATTATTCTGGTATATGAACAAGTTAGTGTACAAGTTGCTGTTTTTATTAAGATTGAAGCTGAAATACAGGCAGGTGTTTTTTAAAAATCGATGAAATGTGAGTAATTCAGGGTGCTTGGTTTTGTAGTCTGTTTTCATGATGACCATAGTAATTTGCTTAATATTATATTTTAAAATTTTAATATTTTTCCCTAACAGTTAGTAAGTGTGAAAAGTGCATATTATATGGCTCTACGCAAGATATTTACTATATGTATTATGTTGTATTGATTGTTAATATTGTATTAATATTTTGATAGTATGGTAAATGTAGTTTTGTAGTTAAAATGTAGTTTTTATGTACCAACCACAGGAAAACATAAATCTTTCAGATAAAAAAGAATTTACTACTTCCTTATCAGAAGAGACCAACTTCTCCTGCCTCGCTCAGCCCTGAAGACACCATAAAGATTAAAAGAAAAAAGTGATACTAACCAGAGACAATTCTTTCTTTGAATGGAATTTATGCGTCATGTATGAAATGTATGAATATTCAGCAGGCTATTGCTTTTAAGAGATAATCCTTTGTTAACAGGGGTCCTTCTCTGGAGCTTTTTTGCTCGGGGAGGCACCCAGACGTCTGTAACTTTGTTTTTTATTGGCTCGTATTGTCCTAACCCTAATTGTTCAATTTTTTTTACTCTAATTCTCTTTTTATAACCATCTTATTTACTATTAAACTTTCAAAATTTTAAAAACAAGTGATTAGCATTTTTCACAATTATGGTAGCAGAGGATGGTTGAAACACCTCACTGCCAGTGCCTCAGTGGAATCAGGGTGAGGACGGCGCGCCCTGCCCAGTTGCCAGCCTCGCTCTATGTTCCCCTAGTGTGACCGACGGATGCAGGTTACGATCAATGGACAAAAGGAGGCAATAAAACAAAGAAAAGGGCAAAGATTCCCTAAAACCGTGGTAATTAGCCCCTAAGACTAAAGCGTACACGAAGACAAAGACTCAAGGACAAAGGATAGGTAAGTACTAGTTTGGATGAGGCGGTTAAGGGGGGGGATGAATGTGTGTTGTTATAAATAAAATCGACCAAATTTAAAGTATCAAAATTTAGAATTTTATTGTGAGACAAAATATCAGTCTCGGAAAGCCACAATTTAAAAGGACAGCGCCGAGCCCGGGATCGGTGCCGGGTGAACACGGATATCAAGCTCTGCCAGCTTGGTATCCCCCTCAGTTCACAATTTTTGGTCTCCAGCCACCTTTTTTTATACACAAGATCGCGGAGTGAAGTCCGAAATTCTGACGTTATCCTCTCCGAGGCGTCTTCATTAATTATTCAAGTCCCGGTATCGGGAGTCTGAATAGACCGGTAGGGTGGAACAATGCAGCTGATGGCCGAGCCCGGGTGTGTCGTGGATATGTTAATTTTGGCGGAGACGAGTAGAGATATCCATCTGAAGTGATTATCTTGGTCTCCAGACTTGTATCTTCTTCTTCCGTGGTTTTTTGTTTCTTTTCAGGGATTCCCGGCAGCAATAGTTTCAAGGCCCCCTTTCTGGTAATTCCAATCATACTTTCTTCGTGTCCCTCCTGTGCTTCTTAAGCTAAGGAAATTTTCTAATTTTTGGTTTCTACATTTTACCTTTACTTATGTTCGTTTGAGCACATCTTTGACATTCATATTTTATACAGTTCAACATTTACCTTTTATAATTTGATAGCACGAATTAACTTTAGCACATATATTACAATCCCCCCTCTTCCAAATTCACCAATTTAATTCGTGTTCTGGTTATAGTCTTTTTCTCTGTCAAGATAAAAAAGCCTCTTAACCATTATTCAGTTAACCTTTCCCCTGTCGTTTTGTTCCAATATGTTCTCTCTATGTTTGCCTCCTGTATCTGAGCTTCAAATTTCTCTAACACTTGGGCAGCAGTACTCTTTTCCTCAGTTAAGTTCATAATTTTCGAGGTGGCTTTGTTTTTGGCTAATCCCCCTGAAGCTAATTCAGGGTCCATAGGAAGGGCTGCTATTTGCATTCCTTGGACTACGGTGTGAATTAGTCTTATTAGGCAAGGTATTAAACAGGGTAAGAACACTAATCCAGCTACAGAGCACAGGATAAAGAACCCCACCTTTTTCCACCAATCTCCTGTTCCAAATATTTGATCCCACCATGATGCTTTTAGTATCGAATTCCATTTCTGCACCGGGACATGTGCCACTTTTTTAATTTCTGCAGCCAAATCTCTGATAGTTTCTCCATAGTCATTTATTTCGATACAGCACTCTGAGTCATTAAACTTCTCACACATGCCCCTTTCTTCTGCTAATAAATAGTCCAGAGCTATTCGATTTTGGTACACGAAAGCTCTCATCTGTGAGTGTTGTTTGGCTAACAACTCCAGGGCGTCTGAGGTGTGGTTAGACACTATTTCTACTACAGCTTGTAACTTGATTAGCCGGTTCAATAAGTATACTGGGGTTCTGTATTCCCAACTTCTATCCTGTGCCCAGGTGGCTGGACCATAGTATTCTATGATGCGTTCTGCAGGCCATTCTTCCTCTCCCCATTTCTGATTCCCTCCTACTTGTGGGAGTCTTTTCTTCACCTCTCGCTTTCTCCTGCTGAGGGTTTCATACAAAGGAGCCCCTAGTAAATTGCTACCAGTTCTGGGGAGTGTAAAGAAAGAGGGTCTAATCATACCTAGGGTACAAGACCCTTTCCATTTCCGGGGCAGTTCACTGTATGCTCTTTTCTCACAGATCCAATAAATTCCGCTGGGTGCTTTCCATTTAATATTTATATTTTCCGGCTTGTCCCAAAATTCTACCAGCTCAGTCAAGGAGTAATAAGGGTTAGCGTTAGTGAATTCATGCCAACAGAGTTCAATTTCTTCTACCCAGTTACATTTTTCTTGCTTTTCCTTTCCCCAGTACCCATTAGGGGGTTCTGGTTGCCACATTTTGGATCTATTGTTGGAATTTACAGCTAGAGTGGATAGACAAGGAGTGTATCTTACTACATCACTGTAAACATTCCCTTCTCTACTTATACAGATTGTCCCTATTACTCGTTCATCCAGTGTCCACCCTCCTGGTCGGGTTAAAGTGTTTAAGATTTTGTTATCCCATTTTAGCAACTGTTCAGGAGTTAAACTCTCACCTTTCCAGGGCCATCTTTCTGCGGATTTTAATCCTCCACGGATCTAACAATTAGTCAGCCCTAATTCGGTAGCAATTTCTTGTACCAAATCCAGGAAAAGGTTTTTGCTGGAAGTAGCCAGACTCCAATCATTAGAGTGTTTTTCCAATTGTTCATATTGTTCACTTAGTGTCCTCATTCTCTCCTGCTCCATTCTCTTTTTCTTAGCTGCCAATTCTTGTCGTTTAAATTCTAGGGCTACTTTTTGTATCTTGTTTTCAGGGTCTAACCCTTCCTCATCTTGAGAAAAACAAAAAACTTTGTCCATTCTTAAACAAACCCTTTTATCGTTTTCCCCCAACATATCGAGTAATATAGGTCCATTAGCTAAAGCAGCTGTTTGTAATTTCTCATTTTGTCCCACCCAATATGTTTTCCCGTTCAAGGCACACATTTTCAGTTTCTTCTTATCATAACATAAGGGGTTAACTTGTAGATATTCCACAAAAGTACTCTCTCTTTTTCCTCCAATCCAGACAGTTTTGTTACATTCTTTGCAGGTTGTGATCAAAGGAAGACTGCTTACTTCCTTTCTTTTCTTAGCCATTGCTATCGGGTGATTGGATTTGTTCAATTTAACCCCTTCATTCCATTTGTGATTCTCCCCCCTTTTTAGTGTAAGCCAGTCTACTCGTACCCTGGATTTCAAAACTCTGTTCCGGGTAAGGTTTGAAGGGATTGTGGGGAGATTAGTTTCCATCCCTATCCCTTCTTGGGGTTCGTGGAGGCCATTCGTGGGGTACATGGCTCGACTCAGGATCACTAGGGTTACCCATAGACCTATCCCTCTGCTTCACCCTTCGCCCGTTGGGTTGCTACCAGCGGCGGGGTAAACTATCTTCTTGGCAGCAGGGATATTCTTCCGGGTCCCTGCCGGTGCTCCTCTGAGCGTATTGCCTTTTGTACTGCTCCCACTTAGTTCTCCTTATTTGATCTGCTCTACAGGGTACTTTCAACCTTCTCTTGCACTCAATTACGAGTGGATCCGCCCTTTTATTTAATCTTCCCCTTATCCCTTTGGTGAAATAGTGGAACCACTCAGGAGAATCCAATTCAAACAATCTCGATTCTGTGGCAACGTATAGGAATAGATTGGTAAGCCTGACTTCCTCCTCGTAACAAGGTACACACAAATTCCAAGGTCTAGCTCCCCGGACACAATGAGTTACCCAAACTTGTTCACAATACCCGCACCTAAAATGAACAAAAGGATAGCAGGGACATCCTGCCTGAGTGCAACTTATCCGATAAGTGCTGGTTATTGGGTGTCTCGGTGAATTTTTAGCTTTAAATCTCCAGGCGCTGAGGTGATTTTCCACTGCGGAGAGCTGCTGTGTTGTTCCACCTTTTTCACTCGGGAGGAATGGGTCCAGCCTTTTTCTGCTGTTCTCACGGCAGTATCTGTTGTGAGGAGGACGAGGAAAGGCCCCTCCCAATGCGATGACAGCGGTGCTTCTTTCTACGCTCTGATCAACACTCGATCACCCGGCTGGATCTTGTGGATAGCAAACTCCAGCGGGGTGCTTTGTGCTACCAGTCCACGTTTCTGGAGTTCCTGTAAATTTTTGTTAATCACAACAATATAAGACTGGATCTGACAATCCTCTACCTGGAGGTGTCCAACTGGCATTCCATGCTCATAGGGCATTCCGTACAGCATCTCGAATGGAGATAATCCCGAACCTGAATGAGGTTGTGTCCTAATATTTAGGAGGGCTAGAGGGAGGCATTTTATCCAAGTCATCTTAGTTTCCAGCATAAGTTTTGACAACTGTGCCTTCAGAGTTTGATTCATTCTCTCTACTTGACCTGAACTCTGAGGATGCCAAGGTGTATGATATTCTCATCTGATTCCCAGAGCTTCTGCCAGGTTTCTTATGACTTTAGATGTAAAATGGGTTCTCTGATCTGAATCTATGGAGTCAGGGATTCCATATCTGGGAATTACTTCCTCTAATAACCTGCGTGCTACTGTTTGAGCTGTAGCCCTAGGGCTAGGGAATGCTTCCACCTAATGTGTTAATTGATCTACTATCACTAGCAGATATCTATATCTACTTATTTTTGGTAACTCTGTGAAATCCACTTGTATTCTCTCAAAAGGGCGATATGCTAAGGGGCGTCCCCCCAACGCACTGTGCCTGACCTTTGACTTATTAATTTTCTGGCATATTAAGCAACTCTGAACTTCTTGCTTTGCTAACTTAAAAATACTTTTGCATCCAAAGAACTTTAGAAATTGTTCTGCTAAAGCTTGAGTTCCCCAATGGGTTTGTGCATGTAATCTCTTTAATATGTTCCTGGCATAAGCCTTTGGAATCAATTCCCGACCGTCAGTCAATTTCTATTTTCTATTTATTAAACTTCCCTCTATTTTCTTGAAATCCTCAATCTCCTTTTCTGTGGGATGAGGAGAAAATTCTCTGAGATTTTCTGTTCTGCTTTCCGGGGTGTCCAGGATTAGGAGAGCTGCTTTTCTGGCTTCTTGATCAGCCAGATTATTCTCACGTATTCTAAACTGCAGTCCAGCTTGGTGACTCTTCACATATACCACTGCAATAGCTTTTGGTTCCCTTACTGCCTTGAGAATTTGCTTTATCAAATCCTCATGTATCAAACCTTTCCCTCTAGTGTTCACTAGTCCTCTCTCCTCTCAGATTTTCCTAAAAGTATGCACTACCCCAAAAGCATACTTCGAGTCAGTAAAGATAGTCCCTATTTTTCCCTTAAGTTCTTTGAGAGCTTGCAATACAGCATACAATTCACATGCCTGAGCTGACCACGAAGTGCCCAAGGGGCCTGATTTTATTACTTCTCCAGTTTTTCCATCTATAATTGCATATCCTAATTTTCTTTTTCTTTCTATAACCCTGGCTGACCCATCTACGAACCATTTTTCCCCTTCTTCGAGCTCCTCATCTTCTAGATCTTCTCTAACCTTTGTCTGTAATTCTATTAGGTCTATACAATTGTGTATAGGCTTAGATGAAGCTTCCCCAAACAGGAACCCAGCAGGATTACTTGCTTGTGTTGTCCTTAATTCTAATTCTGGAGCATGAAGGAGAATGGCCTCATACTTCAACAGTCTTGCATCCGTGAGCCATTTCTCAGCTTTTTGTTGCAAAATTGTTCTTACATTATATGGAGTATAAACTGTGATGGGAGCCCCAAAAGTAATCTTTTTGGCTTCTTCTACTAATAAGGCAACCGCTACTATTGCCTGTAAACATGTAGGCCACCCCCTGCTTACAGGGTCTAATAGTTTGGAAAGGTAACTTACAGGCTTTCTATCTCCAGCCCATTCTTGTGTCAACACCCCATGTGCTGTGTGGTTCCTTACATTTACAAATAATTGGAATTTCTTATTTATATCAGGGAGGTTTAATACTGGGGCAGTTACTAAAGCACTCTTTAATTGCTCTAATTCCTTATCATCCTGTTCTGTCTATTTTATCTTTTCTGCAGTTAATTTTTCATACAAGAATTTAGCTTTTTCACTATATCCTTCTATCCACTGTCTACAATAACCTAACAGCCCTAATAGCTGACGTACTTGTCTTTTGGTTTTAGGGGGGGGTAGTTCGATAATCCCAGCTATCCTTGCAGGATCCAATTTCTTTTTCCCTTTTACTAACTAATGCCCTAAGTATTTCACCCCAGATTCCGTGAACTGTAACTTTTGTTTTGCTACCTTCAATCTCTTTTCCCCTAAAAAGTTCAATAAATCAATAGTGCATTCCCTTACACCTTCTTCTGTTTTACCAGCCACCAATAGATCATCTACATATTGTAAGATCTTGGTCCCTTTCCTAGGGGAGAACTGACTTAGCAACTGTTCTAACGCTTGTCTAAATAAATTTGGGGAGTCCACGAATCTTTGGGGAAGTGAGGCCCACCTTAACTGTTGTTTCCTGTTAGTATCTGGATCCTCCTATTGAAATGCAAAAAAATCCCTGCTGCCTTCAGCTAAAGGGCAGGTCCAAAATGCATCTTTTAAGTCTATAACACTGTACCAAGTATCCTTCGGGGAGATCCTATTCAGAAGGGTGTAGGGGTTAGCCACCACAGGGAACCGAGTTCTTGTCCTTTCATTTATGGCTCTTAAATCTTGCACTAACTTATAATTCCCATTTCCCTTTTTAACAGCCAGTATTGGGGTATTGTGTCTGGACATACACGGCTCCAATATGCCCTTTTTGATCAAATCCTCTATTATAGGTTTCAGTCCCCGCCTCCCTTCTAAAGGGATTGGGTACTGCCTGATCCTTATGGGATCTTCAGGCTTCTCAATCTCAATTGAGATAGGTTCCATAGCCAATTTCCCGGCTTCCTTCCCTGTATGCCATACTTTGGGGTTAATTTTGTCTTCATCTTCACAGGTTAGTTTGTATATGCTAACTATAATCTGTGAATTCTTTACGATGAGGTTAATACCCAGTGCAACAATCAAATCTCTACCCAGCAGGTTGTAATCAGCCTCTTCTACTAACAACATATCTCCCAAACAAATTTTATTCTCCGATTCTATTTCCACATTTCTAACTATGGGTACCTTAAACGGCTCCCCTTTAGCTCTTATAACTACCATAGAATCTTTGCTTATTTGGCATCCTGGGGGCAACTGTTTAAATGTACTTTTCTCAGCCCCTGAATCTACTAAAAAATCTATTTTTGTTCCTTGGGGTCCTATTTTTAATGTTATCAAGGGCTCTCCTGATGTTATGGACCCCAAAAGATAGAGCCCCTGACTTCCCTAGTCCTCCCGAAACATTTTCTCATCCCTTATCTTCTTCGGACAATCCCTTTTCATATGTCCCTTCTTTTTACAATAAAACCATTCTATTCCCTCCATCCAATTCCCTGAAGTCCCTTTTTGTGGACGCGTGGCTCCCTTCGGAGGTGCTTTCCTTAAGGGTTTCTCCGAAGCTTGTGGGCGTTCCTGTTTCTGGGCTTCCCTTACAGCAGCTACTAACACCCTAGCCTGTATTTTCTGTTTTTCTTCATCCCTTTTCATATAGACTTTCTGGGCTTCCCACAGTAACTCTTGCAATCCCTTCTCCTGCCACCCCTCAATCTTTTCCAGCTTTTTCCTGATGTCCTCCCATGATTTTGCTACAAACTGGGTTTTCAATAATACCTCCCCCACGGGAGAATCAGGGTCGGTCCCGGAGTATATCTGGAGGCTTTTTCTCAATCTTTCTAACCATTCAGTGGGAGTCTCATCTTTCCCTTGACATTCCCCGAAGACCTTGCTCAGATTTTGTCCCCGGGGCACGGCCTCTCTGATTCCCTGTATGATGATGTTCCTCATATTAATCATACTTTTCCTACCCTCCTCGGTCTGAGCATTCCATCGGGGATCTTGGCTTGGCCATTTCTGATCTCTGGGAGTGCTCTGAGGGTTTCTCCGTTCCCATTCCCTTATCCCCGCTTGTCTGATCATTTCTCTTTCTTCCGTATTGAACAAGGACCTGAGAATAGCTGTGAGATCTTCATACGAATAGATGCTAGTTCCTAAAAACTCGTCTAGCCTTTCGGAGACCCCTAAAGGGTCATCCATAAGCTTTCTCATCTCTTTTTTAAAGGCTCTTACATCGCTGGTATTAATCGGGACGTTTACGTACCCGATAATTCCCGGAGCAGTGGGAATTTCCCTTAAGGGAAAAAGATTTGCTTTTTCACCCTCCCTTTCACTCTCCACCTCATTCATTCTCTTTAGCTGTCTCCTAGTCCTCCTAGCGGGAGGTGAGTGTTTTGCTTCTGCCCAACTCTGCTGTGTGTTTGCAGGAGAATTAAAGAAAGCCGCTAAATCTAAATCAGGCAGCAGGTCATCCCGTGTTGGTGCAGAGGTGTTTGTATTTTGTGTCCTCCCTCCCAGTGGCTGAGTGGCTTGTACAGGTTCTAGCGGGGGAGGGAGCCCGACCGGTGGGACCGGGGCCACTGTCTGTGACTCTAATGGAGGGGCAGATGGAAGAGACGGAGGTATAGGGACTCTTCGTCCCAAAGGGGGTCCCAATCTCCCAGGGTTTTGTGGATTGTTTTGCTCTGGGAGGGGAGGGGGTGAGGGTACAATGTATGGTGGAGGTAAGTTGTCTAAGGGTTCCCACTTATCTCTTGAGACAGCGGCAGGGTCCTTTATCCTTATGGGTAATAATTTTGCATCAGTTTTACCCCAGACCCCAGCATATTCCTGTTCTTCCGTAGTTCCCTTTTCTCTGACATAATGCACCAGTGCCTTACATATCTATTCCTCAAATGTTCCAAATACGGGCCAAATTACGTGATCCCGTATTTCTACCCCACCCCATACTTCTATGCAATAATGCACTATCTGTTTCTTGGATTTTCTTTCCCTTATGGGGCATTTTTCCCAATGTTCTAACATCCATCCTAGCGGGCTCTCAACTGGGATTTCGGGGATTCTTTTACCGGTTCCCTGCTTTGTCTTCCTGAGATTCCTCTTACTAGCTTTGCTTTTTGTCTGTCCCATGGTGTGGGTTTACCAGATACTTGCCCTTTGTGGGTGATCGCTCCCCCCCCGGGTTTTCTCTGGTGTGTGCGAGCTCTCCCTTCTCCTTACTTCCTCCCCGGACCGTTCCTGGTCCAAGGCTGAAAGGTTTACCAGTCCCCGGAACTCTTGTAAGGACGTAACCTTCCCTTTCAGCCTTCCTGTGACCGACCCCCCTTTCCGAAAACTCCCCGAGTTTTCAGGGCTTGACGTGTGAGGTGCGTTCTACCCCCGAAACTTTCGCTTCTCCCACAACTGACCACGTCCCTCGCGGGACAATGGAACTGCGATTTTGGGGTCCCACTCGCTTCGTGATAAAATCACGTCTCACTCACACGCTCGGTCACTCCCACTCAACCACGCAATACTTACGATCCTTTTCCTGCGTGGATTCTTCCTGCACGTAGATTTTTATGAGTAGATTTCTTCGCCGCGGCTCCGGAGGTTCTGCTTCTAAAGAAAAACCTCCCCGAGTTCCCTGAGAGCTCTGACCTCGCCTATCTCCCTTTTAAATGTGGCTTTTGCTGTTTTTGTTCGTCGTGTGGTTGATCGGTTCTACCCGGCTACCCCAGCTCCGCCAGGCCGCTGAATTCAGCAGGGCGCCTCCTGGTCAGAGACGGGGGTCCCTCGGGGGTCCCGGTATCACTCCAATCACGTCGGGGTCACCAGAATTGTTATAAATAAAATCGACCAAATTTAAAGTATCAAAATTTAGAATTTTATTGTGAGACAAAATATCAGTCTCGGAAAGCCACAATTTAAAAGGACAGCGCCGAGCCCGGGATCGGTGCCGGGTGAACACGGATATCAAGCTCTGCCAGCTTGGTATCCCCCTCAGTTCACAATTTTTGGTCTCCAGCCACCTTTTTTTATACACAAGATCGCGGAGTGAAGTCCGAAATTCTGACGTTATCCTCTCCGAGGCGTCTTCATTAATTATTCAAGTCCCGGTATCGGGAGTCTGAATAGACCGGTAGGGTGGAACAATGCAGCTGATGGCCGAGCCCGGGTGTGTCGTGGATATGTTAATTTTGGCGGAGACGAGTAGAGATATCCATCTGAAGTGATTATCTTGGTCTCCAGACTTGTATCTTCTTCTTCCGTGGTTTTTTGTTTCTTTTCAGGGATTCCCGGCAGCAATAGTTTCAAGGCCCCCTTTCTGGTAATTCCAATCATACTTTCTTCGTGTCCCTCCTGTGCTTCTTAAGCTAAGGAAATTTTCTAATTTTTGGTTTCTACATTTTACCTTTACTTATGTTCGTTTGAGCACATCTTTGACATTCATATTTTATACAGTTCAACATTTACCTTTTATAATTTGATAACACGAATTAACTTTAGCACATATATTACATGTGTGAATGAGAGGCAGTTGGTTATCCCAGACCTGCTAAGCGAGTGTGGAGTCTCCTATGCTGCATTTCTGTTCTTTCATGAGAAAAACGGCCAGTAAAGAGACGAAGTGGGTGATAAGAAGAGCAAGAGAATCCCCCACCAGGGAAACTGGGACTGAGTCTTAGAGAAGGGGTGGGACCCCTAGGAAGCAAAAAGTCTGCTGGATTGAGGGGTGAGTGCCCAAGGGCATCCAGGTCTTAAACTTTTGCTGGGTTGAGGGATTAATATCCCAAGAGCATCCAGGACTGAAACCTGCTGGGTTGAGATATTAATATCCCAAGAGCACCCAGGGTTAAACAAAAAGTCTGCTGGATTGAGGGGTGAGTGCCCAAGAGCATCCAGGACTGAAACCTACTGGGTTGAGGGATTAATATCCCAAGAGCACCCAGGGTTCTGCCAGGTTGAGGTTATGCCCAAGAGCATCTAGGGTTAGATAACACAGCTGGATTGAGGGATAAAAATGCCCAAGAGCATCTAGGGTTGGACAACACAGCTGGATTGAGGGGATATCCAAGAGCACCAGGACTGGCCAGTAACACCTAAAATTGTAATAGGTAATTTCGAAGTAAAAGGTACCTTATTGTTGTTCTGTTGTGTGAGAGTGAGCACATAAAATCTGCCTCAGCTTCCTGGGCGGGTGGGACTGTGGCAAGAGGTGTAAGTGACCTGCAATTCAGCCCTTTTCCCTCCAGGCGTGTGGAGGAGGGGCCGTGGTAAAAGTGTAAGAGACACACAAATTAGCCTCATAGGTGGACCGGCACCAGAGGCGACCAGATTCTGGGCCCTCCTCAGAGGCCCAGCTATACTGGAACCCAGAGACCAAACCCAAGGTGAGGGGGGGCCACACAGAGCCGCGATTCTCTGGCAACAGGGATCACAGGGATCGGCTTCATGTCCTAAGGGTGTGAAAGAATGTGTAAAAGTGAAGGAGAAATTAAATAAGAGTAGATGGAGGAAAGCACATGTAATGTTGATTGTTAATTTCAAAATTCACAATATCTCCTTGGAGGGAGGTGTATTGTATTGAATAGTTGTGTGAGAAAGAGGGGATTTTTTGTGTGTGTGCATAGATAAAAGTAAGTGGTCTTTAGGCTGTAAGAGAAAGTGAAAAACAGAAGTGGGGAACGAATAGATAAAATCTTGAAAAATGGGAGAGAAAAACAGTAAGTTGGATACAAGGGAAAAAAAAGGGTGTAAAAAATTACCAACGGAAATACCTCAAGATAGCCCTCTCGGCATTATGTTAGCTAACTGGGATAAAAAACTCTTGTACAAGAAGAAAGGAAAAGATAAAGATGATACAATTTTGCATGATAGAATGGGCAGAGAAGGAAATAAGATCTGACCATGTTTATTGGCCCAGATACGGCTCTTTTGAGAATTGGATTTGTCAGGCTCTAAATGTATTTGTAAATTCAAAAGAACTGTTTAATCCCGAAGAAAGAGAATATGCCACATGTTGGACAGGAGATTTTAGGAGAATAAAAATCTTTAACATATCAGAACCCCCCGAGATTAAACAAGAAAAGAAAAAGGGGAAAGAAAAGGGAAGGGAACAAGAAGAAAAGAAGGAAAAAGAGTGGGATCCTTTGCAGGCTTTGCCCCCTCCGTTCCCGCTCGCGCTCCCACCGTTCGCGGCCGAGCCCCCTGTCCCGGGTCCCGCCCGCTTCAGCCCCGCCTGCCCCGGTTCCCGTCCCGAGTTCCGGCTCGTAGCCCGCGGAAGCTGTGCCGGTCCCCGCATACACCCCATGCCCGGCCCCGCCGGTGAATTTGTCTGCTCCGGCCGCCTGGTCCGCAGCCGCCCTAAGGGCAGTGCCGGGGGTCCCTCCTGACACGTGGTCTAAGACCACCGCCCTGACCATGCCGGGGGTCCCGTCGGTCCCAGCCGTCCTATCTCCGATCCCTTCCCCCACTTCCCGATCCCCGGCTGCCCTGCCCGTGCCGGCTGTGCTGGGCGCTGCCGCTGGGCTTTGTCTCTGCCGGGAGCCGCTGACTCAGCTGCCATTAGCCCCGTGCAGGCTGCCCAAGCTCCCCTCTGGTATCCCCCAGAACTGCCCCCTCCTCTGCCGGTCCCGGCAGCAAACCCCGCCTGCGCTCCGCCCTTGGAGGACCAAGCCTCAGCGCTATGCCCTCCCCTTCCCCGCTTCCTGCCCTGAGCTCTGTTCCCTCGGTAACCGCAGCTACTGCTCCGAGAAACGACTTCTCCCTAGAAATGCCTTATCGAAACACTAGAAGTTCACTTAAAAGACAGCCCTCTCTGGATTCTTTCTCAAAACATGGGGAAAAGACTGCAGAGGATGAAAACCAAAAATGGGATAAAGAAATTAGTCTATTTCCACTAAGAGAAGTCCCAATGGGAGGGGGTGGAACCGGGTTTGTAAATGCCCCTTTGACTTCTTCTGAGGTCAGAAATTTTAAAAAAGAAATCAAAGGAATTTTAGAAGATCCTATCGGCACAGCTGAACAACTAGATCAATTTTTAGGTCCAAATATTTATACTTGGGAAGAGATGCAGTCTATAATGAAAATAATATTTTCTCAGGAAGAAAGACAATTAATCAGAGCAGCTGGAATAAGAGTCTGGGAAAAAGAGGACCCACAAGGGCCCCCCGGAGAAGACAAAATGCCAACTGCGCCTCCTGAGTGGGGTCAAAATAATGAGGAAGGGAGGAAACACATGAATGAATATCGTAATTTAATAATCAAGGGAATAAAAGAGGCAGCACCTCGAGGGCAAAACACTAAAAAAGCTTTTGAGGCACAACAAGAAAAAGAAGAATCTCCAACTGAATGGTTGGACAGACTTAGGAGAAATATGAAACAATATTCCGGAATAGACCCTGAAACTGATGTGGGAAAAGCTTTGTTAAGGATTAACTTTGTTACTAATGCCTGGCCAGATATTAGAAAAAAATTAGAAAAAATTGAGGATTGGCATAATAAATCATTAGATGACTTATTAAAGGAGGCTCAGAAAGTTTATGTCTGAAGAGATGAAGAGAAGGCTAAACTGAAAGCAAAAGTTATGGCAGTCACCATGCGAGAAAACAATTTCTAAAAAAAATCAAAAACATACAGGCACTACTTCTAGATATAAAATTAGTAGAGACAGGGGAAAGGAAAATAATAGAATCCCAATACAAACCAAGTCTCAGCAGCATTCCAGGAATGTCTGCTTTTATTGTGGGGGTGAGGGACATTATAGGAGAAATTGTCCCAGGCAGGTAATAGATCTGAAAATCTTCAAAGAGATGAGCACAGAGGAGGAATAGGGAGGTCAGAGGCTCTATTTTTTAGAGCCTGTGATAACTCTAAAAGTAGGTCCCCAAGGAGTAGAACTGGAATTTGTAGTAGATGCAGGGGCAGAAACAACCTGTCTGCTAAATGTACCAAAAGGTTATAGTGTGAGTAAAGATACTGCAAAAGTAACAGGGGCAAAAGGAGAAACTTTTACAGTTCCAGTCATTAAAGATGTAGTATTTGAAGGGGGAACTAAAATTTGGATGGGAGATGTCTTATTGGTCCCAAAGGCAGGTGGCAACTTACTAGGAAGAGGCTTACAAGTGAAATTAGGAATAGCAGTTATACCAGAAGATGGGAAAATGACAGCTGAAGTTTTAAAATTAGGCCAAGAGGATGAAGAAAAAATTAATAAGGAAGTTTGGGCTGGGGAAGGAAATAGGGGAGGATTAAATATTGACCCTAAAAGTGTTACAATAGAGAGAGAAGATTGTCCCATACGTGTACGTCAATACCCCATATCTTTAGAAGGACGGGAAGGTTTGAAGCCAGTAATAGAAGGACTAATAAAGGACAGGACATTAGAACCTTGCATGTCTCCCCATAATACCTCTATTCTCCCAGTAAAGAAACCTGATGGGAGTTATAGACTAGTACAAGATTTAAGGGAGGTTAACAAAAGAACTCGGTCTCGTTACCCAGTGGTACCCAATCCCTATACACTTGTAAGTAAAGTTCCACCCCAGCATCTGTGGTTTAGTGTAGTAGATCTGAAAGATGCTTTTTGGGCCTGTCCACTAGTCGAGGAGAGCCGAGATATCTTTGCCTTTGAATGGGAGGATCCAAAACATGGAAGAAAGCAGCAATTAAGATGGACAAAATTACCACAGGGGTTCATAAAGTCTCCAAACTTATTTGAGCAAGCTCTGGAAAAAATACTGCAAGCCTTCTCCACTCCTCCTAGAATACAAATTATCCAATATGTGAATGATCTTTTACTATCTGGGGAAAATGAAGTTAGAGAAGCTACAATAAAACTTTTAAATTTTCTTGGAGAAAAAGGATTAAGGGTATCAAAAGGGAAACTGCAATTTGTAGAACCAGAAGTAAAATATCTTGGACACTTGATAAGTAAGGGTAGTCGAAGGCTCAATCCAGAGAGAATTGCAGGAATTTTATCCCTTCCACTTCCCTCTTCAAAGAGGGAAATCAGAAAACTACTCGGATTATTGGGATATTGTAGATTATGGATTGAGTGGTACACACAGGCAGTAAAATTTTTGTATGAAAAGTTGACAGAGGGAGATAATATAAAATGGACCAAGGAAGATGATGATAAATTAGAAAAATTGAAGTTAAAACTGGCCTCAATACCAGCTTTAAGCTTACCTTCACTAGAAAAACCCTTTCATCTGTATGTGAATGTAGAAAAGGGGGTAGCTCATAGAGTTCTGGTCCAGGAGTGGGGAAGAGTAAAGAGACCAGTAGCTTATTTATCAAAGATGTTGGACCCAGTGAGCCACGGCTGTCCAGTATGTATTCAAGCTATAGCCACTACTGTAATCCTGGTAGAAGAAAGTCGTAAACTTACTTTTGGAGGTAAACTAATTGTGTGCACACCTCATGCGGTTCGAAATGTGTTAATTCAGAAAGCTGAAAAATGGTTGACAGACTCTAGAATGTTAAAATATGAAACAATCTTGATAGATAATGATGATCTGACATTAGAAGTAAACGGAAGTTTAAATCCAGCTCAATTCTTATATGGAGAACCAGCAGATAACCTAATACATAATTGTTCAGAAATTATCCAATACCAAACAAAAGTTCAAGGGGTTCTTGAAGAACAGGCCCTTTCAGAAGGGGAAATAATCTATGTGGATGGTTCCTCCAGATGTCTACAAGGAAAAAGAATGTCAGGGTATGCAGTAGTTGATGGAAAAAACATGCAAACTATTGAAAAAGGAAAATTACCTTCAAACTGGTCAGCTCAAACTTGTGAATTATATGCTCTAAAAAAGGCACTGGAATATTTAGCACACAAGAAAGGAACTATGTATACGGATTCGAGGTATGCTTTTGGAGTAGTACATACTTTTGGAAAAATTTGGGAAGAAAGAGGATTACTTAACTCAAGAGGAAAAGGATTAGTACAGGAGAGACTAATTTTAGAGATTTAGAGGCATTAAAACTACCTGAAGAAATAGCTATAGTATACATTAAGGGACACCAAAAAGGAGTGACCCCAGAAATAAGAGGAAATAATTTAGCAGATCAGGAAGCTAAGGATGCAGCAGAAAATGGAGCTAAAGAGTTATGTTAATATTAACTCCAAATGAGGAAAAATTGGAAATCCCAAAGTTTAGTGAAGCAGAGAAAAAAGAATTAAACAAGATAGGAGGAGAACAGGCTGAATCAGGGAAATGGAAACTTCCGGATGGAAGACAATTACTTAATAAAATAGTGGCTAGAAAAATATTAGAAGACATGCATCAGAAAACCCACTGGGGTACTCAGGCCTTGTGTGATCATTTTTTAAGGAACTATGGATGCATTGGGATTTTTGGAGTAGCAAACAAGTAACTGAAAAATGTATAACTTGCCAAAGGATAAACAAAAAGGTAATGAGAAAAACAACATTAGGAGGTCGTGAGTTAGCTCTTCGACCATTTCAAAGTATCCAAGTAGATTTTACTGAACTTCCTCAAGTACAAAGATGGAAGTATTTATTAGTAATAACAGACCATTTAACTCATTGGGTAGAAGCAGTTCCCACTACCAAGGCCTCAGCCAACACAGTAAGTAAAACCCTTTTAGAACAGATTATTCCCAGATATGGAATGGTTAATAGAATAGACTCAGACAGAGGAACACATTTTATGTCAAAAGTGTTACAACAAATAATTCAATCTTTAGGGATAAAATGGGAGCTGCATACCCCATGGCATCCACAGAGTTCTAGTCATGTAGAAAGGATGAACCAGACTTTAAAGGGAACTTTGACCAAATTAATAGTTGAAACCCAAATGTCATGGGTACAATGCCTACCTTTGGCCTTATTGAGGATCCGAACACAACCCAGGTCAGACCTGGGAGTGTCACCCTATGAAATGATGTTTGGGTTACCCTTTTTAACCACCCAACATGAAAATGCTACCTATGAGGTAGGGGAAATGAGTGTTAAAAGATATGTTAACACCATTGCGAAAACTCTTGAAAACCTATGATTGAAAGGAATAATCCCTCAAACCACACCTTTAGACTTTAAAATCCATAATGTTCATCCAGGGGAATGAGTGCTAGTAAAAACCTGGAAAGAACAATCTTTAACTCCTCAACAGGAAAGTCTTTTTCAGGTATTGCTGACGACCGAAGCTGCGATCCGGACCAAGGAACGAGGGTGGATCCACGCCAGCAGAATCAAAGGACCTGTGGAAGAACCTAAGGAGTGGACGATTACATCTGAACCGTGTGATACAAAATTGACTGTTAAACGGGGACTGGGTGGTAATGAACTGGGAAGACCCAAATGGTCCAAGAAACATACCCAGAATCACACCTAATTGGGAGATAAGGCCAAGCTTATATCAGTGGTTTCAAGTACCACCTGGACAAGCTTTGAGACAGCTCCGATACCCTCCTTGGGGAGGAATACTTCCACTCCAAACAGGAGGATCAGGACTGTTTCGGACAGAGAACTCTTGTATTCACGCCTTAGCCTGTGATTTATACAAGGAGGAAGAGGAGTTGCAACTTCCATCAGTGCCAGACCAAATACCCTGTTTGATCCACCCAAATACCAGACATGCTAGCTGGGTTAAATGTAAATGTTTAAATTGTAGGAAGAATTGGTATTGTAGTTCACACAATCGATGCTCTTGTTGCAGGAAGTGTCAAGGGCCAAATTGATCTCCTATCCAGGTAGATTTCACAGAAACTGAAATAATAACTTTGTTTTGTGGATGGGAATTATTAGTGCCTGTTGAATGGGAGATACCTGAAGAACAGTGGGAAACGACAGTTAAGGAGTGTCAGAAACTATTTGTCTGGAAATTAGCTAAGAGGAAGTGACAAGGAAATAGAGGGCAAGACCAGATTGGCCTCAGTATTCGCCACCAAGAAAATCAAATATACCTGCTGCAGGTTGCAACCCCATAGGCATGGGAGGTGGGAGTACAAGCCATACTGGACCTCTGATACTCCTTTTTCTGTCACTCAATTTTTGTCTTCTCCCTTTTGGGATATCAACAAGGCCATGCTACAGATGTTACCAAAAGCTGTACATGGAAAGACACCGAGGTTCTTTTTTCATTTCTCACACTCATGCCAACAGTCACTGTTATAACCCATCTGAATTAGGCAATTGCATACATAAAGGGAAGAAGTACTGGATTGCAGAGAATTTAGGAACAAGTGGTAGCAGGATGGGAAGTCAGTGCCCAAAAGAGGAGAGATGGATTTGTTTTACCTACATTACTGGGCAAAAAGCACAGGATTTAGTAAAAGAGCAGTTGATAAGCAAAAAGGCTAAGTCAGTACCACCACCTAAACCTGTGCCAATTTCGATCAACGATTTGTATACCAAACTTGAACAGCAATTAGAAAAAGAAATAGATATCTCAAGGACGGGTAAAAATCAATTTGTAGAATTGGGGGAAAGAATAAGTAAGGAATTTAACATAACCAATTGTTAGGTCTGTGGAGCTGCTTTGATGTCAAAAGAATGGCCATAGAAAGGCAGCAGCTAAAGCCCAATTGAGCTTCTAAAATGGAACCAAGCAAGTACAAGTGGAGAAAACAGACCAGAAGGGTGGATTTTAAGCTCAACAGTGATAGGGGAAGAATGTCTCTGGTGCACTGGGAAAAGCTTCCTTTATGAAGTAGGAAAAACACCCTGTAAAAGATATAAGGTTAGTAATGGAACTTCTGTATGGTGGGTCCCAGAAGCGCCAACCATGTATTGGACCCAAGAAAAAGCAAAAAAAGTGAATTGTAAGTATGATAACAAAACAAAACTTTTTCAATGTAATGATACAGGTAAAAATGCTTACTATGGCATCCCAGAAATTTCCAAATTTTGGGAGAATATAGATCAACAAAAATTTAACTATTGGAAAGCTCCAGATGGCTTATTTTGGATATGTGGAAAAAGAGCATACCCAAAACTCCCCTCCCAGTGGAAAGGGAGCTGCACTCTGGGAATTATACAGCCAGGATTTTTTCTTTTACCAGGACCTGATGGGGATCAATTAGGGATACCAGTTTATGAGGATCTAAAGAGAAACAAAAGAGAGTTGATTGGAGGATTCCAAAAATGGGGAGATGAGGAATGGCCCCCTGAACACATATTAGAATCATATGGGCCAGCCACGTGGGCAGAAGATGGGAGTTGGGGATATTGAACCCCAATTTATATGCTAAATCTTATTATAAGTCTTCAAGCTGCTGTAGAGATAATAACAAACAAAACTGGTCAGGCAATGGAATTAATATCAAGACAACAAACCCAAACAAGAGTGGCTGTGTATCAGAATAGGTTGGCTTTAGACTATCTATTAGCTGAAGAAGGGGGTGTTTGTGGAAAGTTCAATACATCAGATTGTTGTTTAAAAATAGATGACAATGGAGATGCCCTCCTGGACATAGTCAATGATATCAGAAAAATCGCCCACATACCAGTTCAAAAGTGGGAATCAATGCTAAATACTAGCTGGTGGGATAATATGTTGAGAGGAGAATGGTGGAAAAAGTTAGGCTTCTTCCTTTTATGTGCTACAGCTGGTCTAATATTTCTTCCTTGTTTGATCCCCTGTTTTATTAGGCGCATCACCAGTTTAGTACAAGGCATGCAATTAGTGGACATTGACCAAAAGTTGCCTATAACAACACCACCACAAAGGATTATGGTGTTAAAGAAACAAAATAATATAGAAGACCCCTTCAAAGAAGCGAGATTGATTTGTGAAAAAAATGAGCAAATAATGAAGGCTAGAAAACAATGAATATTGCTCAAGCCATATATAACAATATATTAATTGTTAATGTTGTATTAATGTTTTGATAGTATAGTAAATATAGTTTTGTAGTTCAAGTGTATTTTTTGTGTGCCAACCACAGGAAAACGTAAATCTTTCAGAGAAAAAGGAATTTCCTACTTCCTTATCAGAAGAGACCAACTCCTCCTGCCTCTCTCAGCCTTGAGAATGCCACAGAGATTAAAGGAAAAAAGTGATACTAACCAGAGACGGTTCTTTGTTTGAATAGAGTTTATGCATCATGTATGAAATATATGAATATTCAACAGGCTATTGCTTTTAAGAGATGGTCCTTTGTTAACAGGGGTCCTTCTTTGGAGCTTTTTGCTCGGTGAGGCACCCTGATGTCTGTAACTTTGTTTATTATTGTCTCGTATTGTCCTAACTCTAATTGTTCAATTTTTAACTCTAATTCTATTTTTATAACCATCTTCTTTACTATTAAACTTTTAAAATTTTAAAAACAAGTGACTGGAGTTTTTCACACTTAGGAAACAAATTTCTGAGAATTTCTGAGAATCTTCTGTAAATTGTACTTGAAATTACAGTACCTTTAGATTTGATCTATGAATTGAGTAAAACATTTTAATCTGTAAATTAATCAAAAGCCCATGGTCCCTGACAATTCTATATGGCTAATATTTTATTCTAGGATTTATAAACATATAACAAGACACCAAAACCAAACAGATAGTAAAATGATCTGGTGCTCATTCTTATTGAAATAGTTATACCACAAATATAAACAGATCAGAGGATATTTAATTCTTTAAGTTTAGATTTCAGGTGGGACATATCCCAAGTAAAACATGAATATAAGAATAAATTGTTTGCATCTTTGAAAACAAAGGTGGTGGTGTCAGGCATAACACACCTATTTGCCATGAGGAGAGAGAATATTTGCTTCTAACCCATTTATAAAATTTTTCCCTTCAGCAATGTGGAAGTAATTTTTTGTCGTCAGTGAGACTGGTTGGATTTCCTTCCCTAGTTTAACTGTTAGATATTGTACGTGACGCATGGAGTCCTGTGTGTAATGCGCTCCATCTGTTACAAGACTGAAAGGCACATTTGGTGCATGTGCCTGCCAAATGAACTTCTGTGAGCTGCCAAAAGTGTAAGATGTTAAAAGGGAGAGAAAGTTGAATTTCCTGATTGTCTAAAGCCTATGAATGTACCAACTGGAAAATAATTTCTAGTGTGGCATACAGTGGAAGGATACAAAATTATTTATATTCCACTGTCTTTGGTGTTTCCAGTCATTTCCCTACCTTCCTCCCTTGCCCACAGTTGTCCCTCAGCATTGAGCGAAGGTTTACTGCCACCAGTCATTAGTCAGTCTCTCCCTGAGGTGCACAATCAGGCATCCTGTTTTTCCCTTGGAATCTCCTTGCCCTCTCTTTCAAAAATACCACTTCTCTGCTAGAAGTCATGGCTACCCTGCAGAGCTGGGATTTTTTAAGACTAGGAACCAGACCAATGAGAAGATTTTGGGTGCATGATGCATCCAGTTAAAGCAAGGGAAGCTTTAAACAGCTCCAGGCTTCTTGCCCTGTTAAGGCAGAAAGTGTGCCCACAGTCACAGAAGAATGCATCTCTATGCTTTTCCTCTGTTCCTCCTGCTCTGTGCAAGGGCGGCTTGCAGTTGACAGGAGGACATGGCATGCAGACAATTGCAGGCTGCTGGTTCATTGCCATGGTGTGTTCCACGTGCTTAATTCAGAGCTCTGTTCTTGCTGCTCCTCAGCTTTCCTCTGCAGAGGAGTTAGTCCTTGGCCAGTGGAGGAGTGAAGGAAATAACAGGATTTCAGGTCATGGCTTGGCCTCAATTTCCTCTTATGGCCTGCTGGGCATAAAAGATGCTCCCCTTCTCACACTTGCAATAAGGAGTGGGCTGTGGATGACTTGTAGCCTTTGAATTGTGCAGTTTGGATGCTGCCTGCCATCAGCATTGTGCAGGACTGACATCATAATGCTCAAATTAGACAAAGGTAGACTGACCTAAAGCCCCATGTCCCCATAGTCTGTGGAAAAGAGGTCTAAAGCTTGAGTAAAAACGTGCTTCTGTCCAGTGGTGGGGCCATGCACATAGTGAGTGTGTGTGGTGCAAAGGACAGATTATTTGCAAATCTGAATATCTGATATTTAGAGTGCTTTGCTATTTGATTCCCTGAGGATCATGTTTGTGAACAGAGGGTATATGGTGATGGATAATAGATTGTCTTGGACTATGTAACCTAAAAATGTGTATTCTATTTCATCTGTTAAAAGCTGGTTTTGGGGAGATGTTTTATCCTTCTCTTGTAACTCCAGGGGGGAGGGGGGCAGATGCCTTCTGATAATGGCCAGCCATTAAAACCACATGGGGCACTATTTCTTATCTCTTTCACTAGCCTTCCATCCTCCAGGGGAACATTTTTCTGATAATGGGCCATTAGGGCCCACCAATGACATGACACAGTCCATCATCCCATTGTGAGATGCTCCACCCAGTGGGGGAGGAGCCAACTGTTCCTAGCTAGATAAAAACTGGGACTGAAGACCACTGGGTATCCAGTTTTTCCGCTGGATGCCAGAGGGAGACTGGACCCATCTCATCACCACTGGACTTTCTACAGAACCATCTTTACTCCACAGAACCACAACTGCTAGTCCAGAAGGACTTATTTGGACTGCTTCCAACACCTGACCAACAAGGTGCCAGGTCATATCCCTGACTCTGTCAGGGTTTTTCCAAGATTTTTGTTTGCTTCCTTGCCTTTTTTTGTTTTGTTTGTTTGTTTTTGCTTTTTTGGTTTTGTTTTTGTTTTTGTACTACTACATTTGTTTTTTCCTTTTTAAAAATATTCCTAGTAAAAAACTGTTATTCCTATTCCCATATCTTTGCCTGAAAGCCCCTAATTGCAAAACTATAATAATGTGGAGGGAAGAGGGTTTACATTCTCCATTCCAAGGGAGGCTCTAGCTTTCCTTGGCAGACAACTGTCTTTTAAAACCAAGACATAGATGCAAAAGACCAAAACACACTGATGTCAGCAAAACAGCAGCAAGGGGTGAGTAGGTATATAATGAAATCTGCAATAACCAGATCATCCCTCTTTCCTGCTCCCTCCATTTCTTCCAGGAATAAAAGATAAGTCTGTCAAGGCTACGGTCTAGACTGCATATTGGAGCAATTTCTGCTGAAAAAAATGGGACCACAAAACAGATTGTGTTGAAACTTGAAGGTTTTTACAGGTTTACAGGTAAATTCTCTTTTTCCTTTCAAGAATGTTTGCTCTTGGGATATTCTGCTTGAATGGGTAGTTCTTGGTTGTGTTGAAAGTGTTGAGGTTTCTTTTGCCTGTGTAAACAAAACTGAAAGCTCTGATTTTGACAGAACTATTTTGTGCATTAATTTAATTGAGCAAACACAATCAGCTATAATGAAAGAAAAGTATTTCTGTGCTGTACTGCAGGTGGGTGTTGCACTTCTCAGGGAGGCATTATCATGTTGACAGGATCTGCCCTAACAGAGTATGGTATTGTATTTCTTATTGTTGCTTCTCGTGGGGATTCATGTTGGTAAAAAAATCCCAACCAACATTACAAAACCAAGAGAAAGTAATGATGCATAAAATATAATAACAGGGCAGAATTACATCTGACCCAGAACTCTTTCTACATGGTCAATGAAGTCACTTGTGAGTAATGGTGGCAAAGCTCAGAAAATTATATAGCTTAATAGACCAGAATTTTTTTGTGTGTAGTCTAGTACAAACTACATTTCAGGTACCAGTTCTGTCCCTGAGTACTCTGTTTGCAGCATGGCTGGTAACAGGTAGTTTCATGTGGTTCTTGTCTCTTGACTCCTTCTGGATGGAAGGTACATCACAGCAAAAGACTACAGCATTACAGCATCTCCCTGCTGCTTGGAAAGCTGCACAGCAGCTGTTGAAACTCACTATAATTTAACATTAGCAGTAATGCTGTTCCACCTTAGGTAAAGAACTAGAATGGCTTCAGGGTTGGCTGACCCCCCTCTAGCTCAAGTACATTCTTTTGGTATCTAGTGATGAAACCAACTTTTATACCCTAACCAAGAAATGTGAGGCCATGGTGTTATTAGCTGCTCCTTTTATCACAGATCTGTGCACGAGTGGGAGAAGCACAATGAAACATGCAGATGTCTCACATAAGGACCTAACTGCAAAAATGACAGAGCAAAGGAAGAATTTTCCCAGTTGATAAAATAGGGTGTCATTCAGAAAGGTTCAGACAGAGGCTGAAAGCCCAATTAGTATCATAAAAACAGACAAAGTAAGAACATGTGTAAATCCAAAATTTTAATGAAAACCATGAAATGTAAACTCACAGGTGTAGTGTGAGAATTTGTCTAAATTTCAGGCTGTAAAAGTATTTTTCAGCTAACAAAAGAAAACAACTGACTGATTCCATAGTCTTAAGTCTTAAAAGGTTTATTCTAGATTCTCAGGGGATTCAGCAGGAGCTAACCCTCTGGTTATTAGGCTCCCAGATCCAGAGGCTAAGCTTTGCCCATTGAAATAACTACAATTGCCTCAGCAACCATGTAGTGTGGGAGGGATCTTTCAGGATATGCTCCCTGGGGACAAGAGTTAACACTGCAGTAAGCAATGGTGCAACATTCTGCAGCACATCACAAACAAACAAAAAACCCCTCAGATTTTGATATGAAGTGGATTTTACAGTAAACTGGAAGAAATTAGTTGTTTACCTACATAGTCAGTGACAGATGAGTTGAAAGTGAAAGAAAAGAGTAGACAACTGTACAAATGGCAAGGCTTCTTCAGTTGCAACTCACTGAAAACTGAACCTGTACACAGACTCTTTTGCAGCTGACTAGGATAAATAAATAGATATCATATTTTTCTCAGTGCAGTTTATGTGCTGAGGTGTAGAAGAGTGTATAGTTCCCAGGTTCAGAAGGCATTTAGAAATGTGGAAAGAACAAACCTTGGGAAGTTAAGAATTAAGTGCCCTTAATTTCTAGAAGCACTTCTAGAAATTCTGAGAGTAATAAACAATCCACAATCATGGCCATTGCAGGAGAGTAGGGTGAAGGGTGATTTAAGTACTGAGTAGCCTCAGAAGAGTTAATTCCAGAAAGAAAGAGAGGAAAGTGAAGGAAAGCTAGAGGCAGAAAGTGATTGTAAACCCTTTGATTAACACCCCTTTGTAAAGTCACCTCTGTGTAGATACGGTAGCTGACCTTAAGGTGCTGGGAGCCACTGGCTGAGTGAGAAGGAGGTTCACCTGGCCAGCACTGGCTGTTCAGTGTAGTTGGCTTCCTGCAGCCCATCCATTTTCCCCAGGATGATGAGCTCATAGCAGATACTCTTCCATTTGGCTGTGTGCCACAGACTGAAGTGGATTTGGAATGTGATCTGCATTAGCAACAAGCTTGTGCTATACTGAGGCAGCTCTTAGTATATTGCTTCTGCTGTAATGCTCCTCAAATAATTATGATTTAATTGTGATGCAGTCATTCAGGCTAACCTATGGCTTCATTATCTCATGCTTTTGTGTGGGCAGATTTTATTCAGCCTGTTTGGCAACTGTCTCAGGAACAGGACGTGTCAAAATTCTTCTTCCATTTGTTCACATTATATTCCTGTCTGATAGTGTAACATTACACATGGTTCTCAAAAGGTTACACCAGCCTTTTTGCCCTGTACTTTCTGTAATTCTACCTGCTTCCATCTCAAGCAGCACTGAAGCATTCATACCTCCTTTGCACCTAACCACATACTTCAGTGTGCCCAAAACATGCAAACATTTCCTTCCCTTGATGATAAAAAACTTTTCTCTTTGTAAATGGTATTTACATGCCACACACAAAATGCAGACCAAAAGAACAACTGAGATGCAATGAAGAGACAGAAAAATGTAAAATGAATTCTCTTACTGTGGCCTGGTAAAAATCTTTGCACATTATATAGAAAGCTGCAGGTGGGATTGTCCTGGGGCCAGGGTGTGGGCTGTCCTGATACTGCTGTGGCAAATACTTCTGCGGCAGGTCACAACTC
Source organism: Hirundo rustica (assembly GCF_015227805.2). NCBI lineage: Eukaryota > Metazoa > Chordata > Aves > Passeriformes > Hirundinidae > Hirundo > Hirundo rustica. The sequence goes on from NC_053488.1 coordinate 46,423,894, forward strand.
CTGTTTTCACACTGTAGCAAGGATTGTAGCAGTATGTCATAAAAAAGAGTAAAATTTAAGTGTAGCAGTTTGCCATAAGTAGCAATCACTGCTGGGTATCTTTGTAAGAAGAAGAAAGACCGATTTATTCAAGCCTGTGGTTACAGTTGTATAGGTATTCCAATACATACACAGATGTTTGCTACCCACTAGGAAAGATGTTGTTAAGAGTGGGATTGTTGAAATTAGGCTGCAAGAGGCATTTTGTGTAGAGATTGCTGCTGCCAGCTTAGTGGAGTACATGCTGAGTGGTTCTTAAAATGCCTTTCAATTGATATTACAATTGTAATGAAGGCACACATTTATAAGTGTATGTAAAACAAAACTCTGTAAGTTAGCAAGAAGAAATGAATAATGCAGGTGAAGATTAGAGATTTTTTAAAGCAATAACCTCTGGCATCAGAAAAGCCACAAATAGCAAGGTAGAAACCAATGATTTTATATTGGCTGCAGTGGTAAGTAATGGAAGGAAATCTTCCTGTCCTTCCTGATATTTATTTCCACCCTAGATTAAATTTTGTTCCCTGCTATTCTGACTATTGAAATGATTATTCTCCAGCAACGTCACTTGACACAGCTACCTATTGCACATTTACTATGTGCAATAAAGTTCAAAGACAGGCAGTATACATCATAACAGCATCTAGTCCCAGCACAATTGTGGGTTGCAAATAGGAAAAAAGTAGATGAGGAGGAGATGTACTGTCATTTGCTATGACCCACAGCTTTTGGGAAATATTGTTAAACAAAATTTCCAGGTACTGCATTAATTTTCTAGAACTTTTTTTTTCAAATATGTTGTTCCCTTCCCCCCAAATGAAGTGTTTTCAGACACATGATGCTCTTTCCCCAAATTCAGCTTTTTTTTTTTTCTTCTTTTTTTTTTTCTTTTTTTTTTTTTTCCCTTTTTTTTCTTTTTGTGTCAAGGCCTGAGGAGATGTATACAAGTACATTGCCATAAGGGTGACTTTTATAGGTGTATTTATACTTCAACTGGAAAAGAAGCTTCTACCAGCCTCACTGAGTCAAATATTTTCACTTTGACAGAAACGACAAATTTTCAGAAATCAGGTAACATGTCAACACCTTGGCCTAAATCACTGTAATGGGCCCAGGGTTTTGCCTTGTGTTCCAGGAAAATACAAGATTCATTTTCAGTGAATGCAGTAAGCCCGAGTCTTAGATCTTGGATGTGGCCACCAAGTGACAAGTGCATGCTTTGCTTTCTGTGTTTGTTTGTTTTTCTCATTTTGTTTGTTTATTTGTTGAGGTCTTATGTTTGGGGTTTGTTTGTTTGCTTTGTTTTGTTAGTTTTTTTTGTTGGTGGTGGTGGTTTGGGGGTTTTTTTATGTGTTTGGTTGGTTGGTGATTTTGGGGTTTTTTTGGAGTTTTTGTGGGTTTGTTGTGGATTATGTGGTTTTGTTTGGTTGGTTTTGTTTTTTTCTTTTTAAATTTGTTAATTTACCCCTTAGGGTTCCCCACCTCTCTCTTTGTATTCTTTCTGTTATCCTGGTTTTGGCATTTCTCAGACTCACTACTGGAAGAGGAATTTATAATGGCAGAAACAGTAGAAGAGGACTACCTACGATTAAACTTCACTTTTAATTGCTAATAATCAGAAGCATTAGAAAAAAACAGCAACATATTTACAGAATGCAGTGGAACTGAATTTTATTGCTTGTATTTGTTTGTCATTTAGAAGTGCACATAAGTCCCAAGCAGTACTGCAACCTAAATATACAAGACAGTAAATAAACCTAGAGCATGTCAGGAACATCCCTCAGGACTTTACAAGCAAATTCAGTCTCATGTCAGACGCATACAATTGGAAGAAAAAAGAACATTGGTGGGAACTGGGAAAGTCTACAGAGTAGAAATATTTCAATAACTATTTGAGAAGCACAGCAAGATGTTTTTGACTTAGAAGAGCCAGATTTGAAGAGAAAATTACTCACATATGATGTATAGGAACATGAAGGGATAGTTTGAATAGAACTGAACAGGAAAAGAGAAACCTGATTTTCCAACTACCTTTTCTTAGGCATATTAACAGGCAGCATGAAGGAGAAGAGAAAAGGCCAGCACAGAAATAGAGTGGTGTTAATTGCAGGAGTCTGCACCAAGCAGGGCAGCCACATACTCTAGGTGACTTATGGAAATATGTGAAGATGTGGAGAAGGAGGAGAAGCATGAATATAGAAGTGAGGATCAAGCAGCAAACCATGGAAGAAGAGAGATAACAGTAAGGTAGGAAAATGTGCCAAAGGTTGAGTAAGACAAGTGGCCAGGAGGAGGCAGGAAAATCTTGCTTGGAATAGAGATGGAGAACAGGAAGATAGTGGGAGTAGTGCTGTAAGAAAGAGAACAAGGAACTATAACAGGCACAAGGTGAGGAGGAGGAAGATCCAATAAAGGCAAGAAATAGTGCAAGCCACTGGGAGGAATAAGGAAGAGGCAAAGTTGTGGATGGTGAAAAATTGGAGAAGTGAATGCCCAACAAGCACTGAAACACTTGGAGAAGAAGAAAATAGCATAGAGAGCTACTACTGAAAATGGGGTGAACTGTCTGCCAGAAGGAAGTCTGAGCATACAGCTCCTGAGTGAGCCAGTGAGGTGCTGAACATCAGGTTCATGAACAATTTAGAGGAACAGCTGGCTACTGTCCCTGTGGCTGGCCCTGAGAGTCTGACAACTGCAAGCCAAAAAGTGGGCTATTGGCAAGCACTCATCCATGCTTGTATGAACAAGGACAGAATGTGGGTGTGTGTAAATAATTTTAAGGATGAGGGCTAAACTGATCTGATTTTGATGTTCAGAAAGGGTTATGTGTGGGCCAGGCATCTGGCCTGATTGACATTGTGAGGAAAATCAAGGAAGGAGAATGCAGAACTGTCTTTTCAGCTTTCCAATGTCCCTAGTGTTGGAAGTTCCTGGTGTGTTGTGTAGGCAGGCTGGTAGTAGAGCACTATTCTGCTATGCAAAATCTTTAGAAGATATCAAGAAGGTACCAGTTATGCTCTCTTTTTATCTGTTGCCAGGTCTCTCTCAAGTTGAAAATGAAGAGCCCAAAGTGGATACCACATTTTCTAAATACAACTAAAATGGTTTAGCTTTTAGTGGCAGTGTGATGTGAGGAACTGATTCAAAAGATTTGACTGAAGCAATGGTTGTTTAGACATAGCTCCAACCTTAATCTAGCTTGAAAATTATCTGCACTTACTTAACAGCACACAATATCAAATCAGAGATTAATTTATCTTAACCAGATTATTTGTGGAGATCTGGTTGGAAAGGGTGACTGAAAAATGCAAATATGAGATTTGAAATGTCATAACATCAACCTAATATACTTCTGAATTATACAGTGGCACAGTGCAATATTGGTAGATGATATTTAAATTATTAAAAACATAATTTTCCACTTCACAAGCAAAACAGTTTTTACAGGAACATTCCCATTTAATGTGATCAGACTGAATGCATTTGTTAAGAACTCCAGTTTACTGTAGTATGGTGTGTATTGGTAACAAACAAAACCAAACAGAGGTGTTATGCCACAGTCTACCCAAGATATTCTAGTGCCTAGGCTGGTTTTGTTTGTTTGTTTGTTTTTAAGAAAAAGAGTAAGACAGTATTTGTGCCATAATTTTTGTGTGATTTTTCTTTTTTTTCCAGTTCATTAGTGGTTATTGCCTGAAGTGTATTATTTACACAGTACCACAACAACACATAAGTACATCATATCCTATGCTGAAGGATGTGTCATTTCACCAAAAGAAATATAGGCATAACATTTTGTATCTCAAAATCCACGTATCTGTTTGCCTACCTCTGCTTAGTTTCTTGATTTACCACACATATTTTTAATGCTTGCATGACTGTAGTATCTGACCAGCCTATGAATGGTCAGAAGAAGTATTCTACATTTCTTTGTCATTTTGAACACAAAATAGATCAGGCTCTGTAACCATAGTGATCATCAGTGTTGGAAAACATTACAGATTGATGCATGCATACATGGATATTTCATACAGCTTTTCACAGCAAAATCCAGTTCCAGCAGGAAATGTCCTTCCTTTCCTTCCAGGCACTCATCCCAAGAGCCCTCAGAAGCAGTCTAGATTTGCTGTCAGGATGGGCTGCAAAGAGATGTCATCCACTGGGTAAATTTTTCTGATACAGACCTGAGTCCTAATCTGCTGGTGGGTGCAAAGCACGGGCTGCCCTGTCAGGCACCTTTGGGATGCTTCAGTAACATGGCATGCCAGGGCTTCATACAGCTCCCCTGTCACTGACCACCGAAGGACACCACATTCCTTCCAGCACAGCCCAGGACCTCATTGTTTTGGAGTTTTGGCTTCAAACACAAGTGGAGGTCACTGGTGACAGAAAGCCTCACAGAATCTAGTAGCTACTGGGTGACCTGAAGAAAATTGAATTTCTGCACCTTCCCAGTGAGAAGTGTTTTCATGCTGTAAGATTGTAGTGCTTTTTCAGCTGCCTACTTGGAAATGGTAGATGAGAAATCAGTTAAAGCACTGCCCTGAAAATGTTTCATAATCCAAAATTCCCACTCAGGTAATTTCTCTGAAGTTTTTTTCCAGTCAGGTATATGTTGGCCCAGAGACTGAGATGCCAGAGATTGTCCCTTCAGCTTGAGGAAGAAGCTTCCTTAAGATTCCTCTCTACATTTGAGAGAGGAAGACTGAGCAACCTCTATGGCTTTCACACTTCTGGAGGATGAGCAATGTCTGAACAATGACACTCAGCCTCTAACATTAACGGTTGATAGGAATGAATTTGAAAATTCTGATTTGTGCCCATTCACTGTGCCTTTAACAAATCAAACCTATTGTGCCAAGAAGGATGGTGCATAAATAACTAACTCATAGCAGCTGTGAAGTCAGTGCTTGCCAGAATGGTCTATAGCAGTTCCCAGAGACAACTGTTAAGCTGTAGAGGAAAAACAGTTTTAAATAACATTTTCAAGTACATTTTTTAATCAAAATAATAACTTACAGTGTAACTGTATCTGTGGACTTAAGTAAAATAAATGTGGAATAAATGGAATATTGACATCTCGCAAATATATAATGGGACTGATGAAAAATATACTCTTCTCCACACTATCCATCTTCAAAACATTAAAGATTTGCGGAAGTGATTCAGACATCATCCTGCTCCTTGAAATTTAATACTAAATTATTTCCACCCTATTCCTGATTTGTAACATGAAGGATTTTGAATCATGGGATTGTGAGCCTTGCTAAAGAAAGAGAAACTATTGGCTTCTGAGTATTGTCTGCTTAATCTTTTGAAGAGGTGAAAAGTGTGCAATACTAAATGCTTTAAATTCCCATTGCAATTTTTTTCAATGGTCATTGTTTAGCAGTTCCTATTGTGACCCTACTGACTGGACACCCAAGAACTTTGAGCTTGATATATCTGTGTATTCTGAAAATCTGGCCTCATTTATGGAAGATAAGAAGTTTTGAAGTCTGTCCATTTTTTCAGTTGTTAAACTGAAAATTGTTCATAATTGAACGTGGAATAATAAGAGGCACATATTTCTTTAAAAATGTAGATGAGTCCTAAGGAGACCACCAAGGTGATCAGAGGGAAGGAGCACCTCTCCTAAGAGAAAAGGCAGAGAGAATTGGAATTATTCAGCCTGGAGAAGAGAAGGCTTCAGCCTTCCAGTAGGAGAGCCTACAAGGAGGAAGGAGAGGAGGTATTTACAAGGAAATGAAGTGACACAATGGGGAATGGCTTCAAACTGAGAGAGTAGGTTTTAGATCAGATGCTAGGAGGAAGCTCTTTGCTGTGAGGGTGGTGAGGCTCTGCCACAGGTTGCTTGGAGAGATTGTGGCTGCCCCATCACCAGAGGTGCTCAAGTCTGGGTTGAAAGGAGCCCTGAGCAAACTGGTCTTGTGGAAGGTGTTGCTGTCAATTGCCAGGGGGTGGGGGGGGTGGAGGGGGAAAGACGGGGGGGAAGGGGGGGAGGTAAGAACTGGAAGATCTTTATGGTCCCTTTTAACCCAAACCATTCTATGAAACTAGGATCACTCCACCCAGCTCCAGACCCTCATACCTGTTGTGTGAGGTACCAAAACTATTTGATAGCTGCTAGTCTTCAGGAGGAGCAGGAGCCCTCTTTCTTGTGTGGGCAGTGACCTGTTTCCAGCCTTTACATTCTTCAGTCTTGAATTAGTGCTCAAAATGGCAGAGTCCACCTGCACCTCTGCTGCCATGGTGGGATGAGACTCCTGAGCCTGCAGGGTCTCTGAGAAGATGCCACTACTGTCTGCCTCGTCCTCCTCAGTGCTGCACAGCCTGTTCATGTCCTCACATGGGAAACTGGTGAGAGACAATTTGATTTTAAGCAACATAATTTGATTTATTTGATGTTATTGAATATGGTTATAAAAAGAAGTTAATTTGATTTCCAAAAGTAACTGGTGAATCTGAGTTATGGATTCAAACCTTGTGTCCCCCACTCTTGATAATTTTAAAGAGAGCTTTTTAGACAGTGAAGTTTTCTAATACATCTAAACTCGATACACAAAAAATGTAGTCAAATTTGAAAATCTCTACCCCTTTGTAAGGCAAGCAATATACACAATGCTCATGAAATGGCAAAATATTGAAACAGTCTGGACCAATTTTCTTAAAAAGGAAAACAATTCTAAATTGTACTAATAATTTCAAAAGAATTTACAATCCAGATTATATAGCCATTAAAATGTGATTGTTATATAGTAACATTATTGTGATATTCTGTGATATAGTAATAATATTGTGATATTGTGAAACCAGGGAAGAAAATAGTTTTGCAAAGATACAGGTCTCAGAGTATATGAAATTAGTGACTAAGCAGGGGTCCTAGGCTGGTACATGAAGCTACTGGAATTCTTGGAAAGGACTAATAGCAGGTAAATGACCTCATGTTTTCTGTTTTTCTTGGTAGCAAAAAAATTAATTGAGTAAAAAAAAATTGATTCATTGGATTAAACTATCCCATGAGTTATAATTATGCATTTCCCGATTAAAATTGTACAGCTCCTCAGAGCAGCTAATGTGATAGAGAACAGAACTGACTTTTAGTTTCTGATTTAAAGACCTGGTTTTAGAATAAGTGAAAGATCTGTGTCTGAATTATTATATTAGCAATAAGCTATAGTTTTTCTTTTCATTAGCACTACAGAAGATCAGTTATTCAGTACACTCTGTTTTGTTCAATAGTCATTGCTCAGTGACTAATTACAGGGATGATTTGTGTGATATTTGAAATGCTGATCTCACTATTTATTATTGCCATGAATTGTGGGTAATTTCATGTATGGTCTGTATGATAGTATTGAATGCTGTGTGCTGTAAATATATTACAGCCTCAGCCTGATATTTTCTTATCTTCTTTATGGCAGAGTCTTTGGAATATTTGTTTGTAAGTTATTACTGTCATTGATTATCAGTGAATATTCCTCAACTCTTTTTCTTTCTTTTTTTTTTTTTTTTAGTTTACTAATTTATATGTGTAACCTGTGGAGCTGAGGGAAGACAACATTTTTCCATAAAAAGTTAAAATGACTGATGTAAGTTTGAGACTGGAAGTAAGAATTCAGTTGATGTATAGTTGTAATAGCCAGTGTACACATTGGAAAACCAAGTTTTCATTTTTGGAGATCCAGATCAGTGGTTCTTTCAGAATTTAATTTTGAAAGACAGAACTTCTGTCCAGACCTCATGGTGCTAGTGCACTTTTTGTCCTTTCTGAAGCCAACAAAAATATTTAGTGTATCATAAAAGACTGTTGTAAACTACTTATTTTAGGAGCTGTGTATCCTATTCTTTGCAAGTGACATCAAAGTATGCCAGTAGACATCTACTGGTGTGCTGCTGTTGGATACACATGCTGTTATCAGCTTTCTCTTGGCTGGCCAGTTTTGAAAAAGCAGTTTGGGTGTGTTGGATGTGATTTGTGGATGTATGCTGAACTTATCAGCTCGGGACTGAGGTGGGGAGCATCCATGGGCCTTGATGGACCGCACTGGTAATAAACTCAGCAGAGGCTTTTCTGAGTCACACCTGCACAGATGCTGCGCTGGATAAGATGCTCTCATTAAACTGCCTGCTTCAGACCTGAGCTGTCTCCAAGATTTACTCAGCACAGTGGTTAGACAGAGGTCACAAGGCTTAAAAGTTTTGACTGAAGTCCTACTGGTGATTTATTTCAGAGATCTAAATGCTTTCATGGGTCTGAGTCATAGGCTTGGATCTGTAACATGAAAGCTGAGAGCAGACTGCTACATCTTTATGGGTCAAGGTTCTGGACTGGCAATCATTGTCAGACTTATGACTCATCAGTCTCTGATGGGAAGGGTTAAATATCAGCTTTGTGCTAACTCCCAGTTCTGTGGGCTAAAATGTTGCATGGGTTGTCTTGGTTTAGAAAGACAGGTGCCCCACCAGGGAAAGCTGGAGCTTCCCTTGGAATGGAAAGTGTAAACCCCCTCCCTCCAAATTATTATAATTTTGCAATTAGGGGCTCTCTGGCAAAGGTATGGGAATAGGAATAACAGTTTTTTTACTAGTGTGTATAATGAAGCAAAACAAACAGCAACAAGTACAGCATTAACAACAAAACAGAACCAGGAACCTCGAGAGTTTTGCTTCACAAAACCTGGGGCAGTTTGATCTTGGTGACCCTGCAGGACTCACAGAGCACCAAGCTGGAACGGTGGAAAACCCCGGGCTGGTGGCTGGAACGGCAGGATGTCCCTGGAAGACAGGGGCAGGATGTCCCTGGAAGACAGGGGCAGGATGCCCCAGCAGGGCAGGGGAGGAGCAAGGCTACACCGTAGCAAAAAGAGCAGTGCCGAGGAAGCCGCGATGGCGGGACAGGGCTGGCCCAGGTCCAGCAGGGCAGGAAGAGGAGCTCAGAATTCTAGGGCACAAGAGCAGATGTAGATTTCCCAGGGCCTGACTTGGTGGTGACAGTGAACTTCTCTCGCAGCAAGCAGCAGCCTGGCTGTCCTCCCTCCGATGCCGAGAGCAAAGAGAGCGTAATTGCCTCCAGCCCCATCCTTTACCTGCCCCAAAATCTCGCGTTGTCTTCCCCCTCCCAGCTTTTGGCCACCTCTTTGTTTTGGTTAAGCAAATAAAAATAAGCAGTAGTTAGTCTCCTAGCAACTTATGGGGAAAATTTCTATAAGTAAAAAAGAAACAAATCTAAGCCCCAACACAGGCCTGGAGCAAAACCTCCTCCTCCCTCCTCCCTACCCATTGAAGAGGAATTTCACTCACAGGGATTGGGAGCTCACTGAGAAACAGCAATGGTATTAATAATTTTCTAGTGTGAGCTAAGATCAGCATCTCTCTCATGTTACACAAGGAAAGAAGGCTATTTCTAGTGAATCAGAGAATGAATTAAATGCCACGGGTATAAACAAAGTAAATAAAAATGTAAAGGAAGGCAAACATTTTATACCTTTCAAATACAGAGAAATTAGTGAGGGACTTGTCATCCACCTTGTATTCTGTTGTGGGGTTTTGTTTGTTTGTTTGTTTGTTTCTTTTTTTGACAGATTAAGCAGTGACATTTACTCACAGGTTTATACTGAATGAATACATGGTATTCATGAGTCATTGATCTTACTGTGGTATTGGGAATGAAAATCTAATTCTCATCAACAACAATCTTCAAGTAAGAAAAGGCACTAGCCAAGCTAGATGGCTTCAGTTGTCTTTGAGCAAGTAAAAACAGGAAAAGTATTAATGCAGAACTTAATTAAGCAAATATGAGAAAAGATGTACAAGAACAAACACACATAATAAACACCTGCTATGTTACTTCCGCTGAGGCGTAGCGACCTGGTTCAGGAACGACATGGCAGCCACACCCAGGCTGCTTGGACCACCAGCTCACAGACACCAGTGTGGTGGACGGCTAATGGCGTTTATTAACTGGTTACATGGAGTTATAAAACCTCTGTTTGCTACATCACTTCCGTCTGCTTACGTTACAAGTTAGGTATTGCTTAGCTTATCAAGGACACTAACCAACTAAGAGTTGAGGGAGGGGTTCTGTCTGCCCGTACAACGCAATATCTTCCGACCGCCTGTCCCTAATCTCCCACATTTCCCCCCCTCCCATGACTAAGTAAAAAAGTATAAAAGTATAAATGTTATAAAAGTATAAATGTTATAAAAGTATAAATGTCATAAAAATGCAAAAGCTGTTAAAGTTAGTATAATAGGATACAAAAATGGTATAAAATGTTAGTAACAAGGGCACTTCACGGTAATTGCATGCGTTTGACAAATAGGATGTCGACTTTCTCTAAACGTCTTCTAACAAACGACACTAACTTGTTCAAAATGCAAGGCCCAAAAATCAATGTCAGGAGTATCATGGTGAGAGGGCCTATTAGGGTGGGGACAAGGGTGGCCAGCCATGGGGACTGATTGAACCATGACTCGAACCATCCTTGTTGGGCCTCTCTCTCTCTCTTTCTCTGGGCCAGTCTTCCTCTCAGTTCGGCCATGGAGTCTCGCACGACTCCGGTATGGTCTGCATATAAACAGCATTCTTCTCTCAAGGCGGCACACAGGCCTCCTTGCTGCATGAGCAAGAGGTCCAGTCCTCGCCTGTTCTGCAGGATGACTTCCGAAAGTGAGGAGATAAATCTTTCCAGAGAGGAGATGGATTTTTCAATTCTCAGTAAGTCTTCGTCAATTGTCATTTGCAGCTGAGAAAGTCTTTGATGTTGGGTCACGAGAGCTGAAACACCTGTGGCTGTGCCAGTGGCTCCTAGGCCAAGGAGCATTGCAATGGTTATACCTGTTATTACTTCTCTTTTGCGGAGCAGGATGGTTTCTTCTAAAAAGCGATACATTTCTTCTTCTTGGTGATACAGGACTCTAGGAACAATCAGAACTTGGACACAAAAGTCAGCAAGGTTATTGAATTTGCTAAGGTACACACAGGGAGTTATTCCGATTTGTTGACAGACTCACATTCCTGATACGAACGGGACTGCTCACTTATCAGTCTTTTGACTAGGTTGGATGAACTCAGTACAGATATTTCCCATCTGCTTTGCTACGGTTACACTGCCAAAGCATTTGCCTCGGCCTGTGACTTGACTCAGGGTAATTTCTCTCCGGGGTGTGTCCCACTTACAGTTGTGTGGATTGTTTGCTGCAGAATATTCAAAAGGAGCATCAAGGGCGACACCCTCATAAAAAGGAGGTTCTGCATTATAACATAACCAGTATGATTTTGTAAAGTTCAGATTGGATTGGTTCAATGACAAAAAGGTAACATTTAACACACTAAGAAACAGATTGTAAGGATCTGACTTAGGTTTTTGGTAGATAGCTAAAGGACTGAATGAGGAGGAGGTGCCAGATGTGGCCTCTCTCCTGTGTCTGCATGCTGTGAGAATCTGATAGGGTTTGAATCACTGGGGCACTGAAGGTGGGAATCTGATAATTTGCACGTTTGCCCAATTTAAATGCCTGGCTGCATTTAAAGCATGCCATTTTTATCTTCTTCCAGTCTGTGAGGGGAGTTCGTTCTGACTTCCCCTCAACCCAAGTAGAAACATTGTTGTTACTGATTTTATATACTGTTACTTCTTCTTTGTCAGAGCCGGAGCCAGAGCCGGCAGCAGAGGACCGGCTGTCCCAGTCCCAGCTGAAGTCCAAATCAGACCCGGCAGTTGACTGACTGGCTGCTTCCGGGCTCTGGACCCTTTTGGTTGGGCTCCGACCCCGCCCCTTTCCCTCAGGGCTGGGCCGTCCTTTCCCTCTTGGCCCCCGCCCCTTTCCCTCAGGGCTGGGCCACTCCTTCCCCCTGGGCCTCCGCCCCTTTCCCTCAGGGCTGGGCCACTCTTTCTCCCTTGGCCCCCACCCCTTTCTCTTGGGGCTGAGCCACCCCCTGCACCTGCGCTCCCCCCGCCTCCTACTGTGGGAGCTTCTTGCCTTAGAAAAACGTACTTTTTGGCAAAGATTAGCTTCAGCTCTATCTTTGCACTCTCCTCCCTTTTTCTGCTTGCGCGCCCCCGCATTAGCAAACGAGCTCTCTTTGTTTTCGTTGGCAACGAGCCCACTATCTAAACGAATTTCTTTGTTTTCTGCAGTATAGTTGCTGCTTTCCCTCTCGGATTCAGCGCTATCTTGAGGCGCATAAGGTGGAGGTCCCTCCCCCGCTTTTTCAGCATTCCTAGCTTCTTCAGCTAGACCGTTGTAAAATGACTGCATCTGTTTTATCTCTTCAGTGAGCGACCTTGAGCCTGGAGGCCTCGAAGCAAGCTCTTGACCCTCCGAGCCCGAGCCCATGCATTCAGCCGAACCGACTTCATCAACACTCTGAGCATTATCACTAACATTCAGAGTACATTCTTTTACACTCTGAAAATTCTCAACAACAGTTCCCTCTGAGAAAGTTTGCGTTGCTGCTGAGATACCTAATTGGGGGAAACCTTTAAACAATTTCGGGCAGCTCTCCAGGTGTCCTGTTCATGCAAGGCCTTCTGCAGTGCATCTACGACACTTCCCCATGCCTTAAGATTTTTCCCTGAGCCGGAAGACATTGTGTCTTCGGCAAGAGCTTTAGTACATTGATCCCAAACATCTGGGTGGAGGATATCCACCGGTCTATCAATAATACTAAGTTGCAAAAGCCTCGTCACTGCGAGGGTAAAATCTTTTGCTTTACAATCAATTCCCCACTGCTTATGAATCTGAGAAACGACCTTCATGAACGAGAGCTTCCATCCTCTGCGTGGGTCCGGAGGCGTCCCTCCCGCCGAGCTGGACCCGCCGCTCGGCCGTCGTTCGCCCGTCCAGGCGACTCCCGTTCTCCCGGGCAACTCCCGGGGCTTTGGCACCACTTGTTACCTCCGCTGAGGCGTAGCGACCTGGTTCAGGAACGACACGGCAGCCACACCCAGGCTGCTCGGACCACCAGCTCACAGACACCAGTGTGGTGGACGGCTAATGGCGTTTATTAACTGGTTACATGGAGTTATAAAACCTCTGTTTGCTACATCACTTCCGTCTGCTTACGTTACAAGTTAGGTATTGCTTAGCTTATCAAGGACACTAACCAACTAAGAGTTGAGGGAGGGGTTCTGTCTGCCCATACAACGCGATATCTTCCGACCGCCTGTCCCTAATCTCCCACACTGCTATTTTGTAATTGCTATGTAACACCAAACACCTAGCCAGAGGGTTGAAGATCAGACTACAATATGTGTCTCATTTTGTGAAAAATTGATAGAATGATATAGGAGAAAGAGAGAAAGCTCTTGCACACAAATCTTGCACAGTCTGTATAAGTCAGGATGTTTGCTAGATCCTTAGGGACGGTCAGAAAGGCAAGGTGTCATTATTCACTGTCTCTTACACCGGTGGCATTTGGCACATCTGGAGTATTCTGCCTGTGGTCTCGCTTGTAGGCACAACCCAGCAGCTTCCCTTTATCTCTATAGTGGTCTGCAAGACCCACTCTGTGTAGTTCGTGGCCCTAAGCTAGTAGGCTTTGGGTGGAAAGATCCAAAGTGAAAGAAGAGGTGAAACTTTCCTCACCTTGGTCTTTCTTGCTCAGTGGAATTGCAGTCACACGCAACTTTCATCCTGTAGCTTTACTATGTCATGCTTTGTGAGTGGTGCCAGAAAACCTGTGAACAGCATTAGGATTGACCTCTTTCTAATCCACACCACTGCTGCACTGACTGCTCACAGTTAGGCCATGGGGAGTTTGTCAGCTCTAAGGTGCATGTTAAGATGTCCAGCAACTACCAAGGTTTTAGATATACTTGGGCATGGGGTGTGTTTCATAAAGTGGCCTCTGACTGTACTTTCTCTCTGTATGAATTGTGCATTTGGTTTTGAACCTTGCCTTGGCACACCCCTTACATATGCAGGGTACATACAGTTTTTGTGCCTCTGGGTAGAAGATAAAGGCTATTGCCACAAAGCAGCAGAGGTCTGCACTTTGTACAGCTGCGTTTTATAAAAATGTATTAAAAAAATAATCACATGTATAAATATTTTCATTTGAGACTAGCATATTCTTCATGAAGGATACTTAAAATTCTATTACTGTACTTAAAATTACTAATTTTTTTCTGTTTTGCGAGTAATATAGTGAAAGAAATCTGAAGCTAATATAAAAAGCCCACACAATTTTTTTTGCTTAAGATGATCTACAGATCTTTTGTGGTATGAAGACCCTTTTTTTTTTTTTTCCCCCTGTTTTGTTACAGTGTTCTCAACTGACTTTATATTGGCCCAGGATCAGTGTTTTTAGGACATGCAGAATAATGTATTTATGGAACTTATGTACTAAAGATGTACAATTCGTTCTTTAAAATTTGTCTCCTTTTGCATTCTTCCCTTATAAACCCATACGAATAAAAGAATAAATGCCTGGCTGAAATGCACAATCCTTGCAGTTCTGACAAATTGCTTCCTCATTGCAGTTCTGCTTCAACACTCCCCCCTCTGGTTTTGTTTCAATACTGTGAAGACACTTTTGCCTGCTTCCATGTTTGGCAGAAGATTGAAGACAATTGCTAGATAAACTTGGTCACCACTCTGGGGGTCTATAAAACCAATAGCTACCCAGCCTTCAGCATGATGTCAAGACAAGAACTTGGCCAGAACAAATTATGTTCCCATGGAGCCCAAACTTTTATGTGGAACATTTTTAACAAGTCAGTAGGATTTTTATTTTTATTTTTATTTATTTTTTTTTTTTTTTTTCATTTTAAATAACACACTCAAATTACCCTGGGGAATAATTTGTTTAAGGCCAAATGGCAGGTTTGTACAGGTAGACTAGCATGCTTAATAGAGGAGGAAAATGCTGAAGCAGCAGTTACAGGCATTGCCAGCACTAGGGTATGCCAGCACTGGCACTATTTTTGGAGGCAGATATATGGCAACTATCAAACTTTTCCAAGAGATGTGAATGAGTCTTGTTAACTATCAGAGAACATGGTAAAATGCTTTCTTATAGTTTTGATTTATTAACTTCTAATCTGAAGCTTAAAAATCGGAACCAGTAGCATGTTAGGTTGCTTATGTGTTTTCCATGCAGTAATTAATACATATCATATGCTCATTTGCTTGTTCTAAAATACTGCCTCCAAAAGGTAATGCTATGGACATGCCAAAAGAATTTTGCCTGGATGACAACTTCAGAAATGCACAGAGCCTATCCAATTTTTTCTGAAGGATGACTTCTAAAACATAGAATCCTAGGGAATTTAGCAAGAAAAGGTTGAACTTCAGCCTGTGTTTGTTTACATAAGGAGTGCTTTCTGGAAAGGTAGTGTCCTAGGTTACAATGTAAGATGTGCCCAAAGTATGTATTCTATCACCATCTACATGAGCTGTTGAAACTAGGTTGGGCAGTGTTTCCCTTGCCCCCTGCCTCCAGACTATCTTCTGTTAATGGCCCATCAATGCCTTCTTGCATGACTCATAGGTAACTCCCTCCAGGAGCTATCTCTGTTTAATGGGCAATCAAGGACCCATTGCAAGACTGATAAAATGATATCAGCCCATTGTGAGATGCTCCGTCCAGGGGGAGGAGCCAAGCATTCCCACCTGGATATAATCTGGGATTTGGGACAGCACAGGCAGCCTTACCCACTGGATTCCCAGAGGACAAGAGCTACCAGACCTTTCTGCAGGAACGCTGCTTCAACAAGACCGCTTCATGTGGACTGCTACCACCACAGTTTCAGGTTGTATTCTGACTCTGTCAGTGATCTTTTGTACCATTGCATGTCATTTTATTTTATTTTATTTTATTTTATTTTATTTTATTTTACCCCTTTTTTTTTTCTCTCCTATTAATTATTATTATTAAAAAACAATTATTATTGGTTTTTTTCTGACTTGGAGTCTCTTGCTGGTTTTGCCTTCAAGCCAGCACATATATTTTGGTGCCCAACTGGGGGCAGGAGGTACTGAGAAAAGTCAGAATTACAATTCTGTAGTGAGAAAAACAAAAAAAAAACCAAACCCCACCCCAGCTGTCCGCTATGATGCTCAACATGCTTTCGTATATATCTTATACCTGGCTCTCTACATTTTCCCACACATGGGGCAGTATTTGCCAGTCTTAATGCTCATGTGTAGACCAGGGTATGGTACCAAAATTGCTTTATTGGTCTATTATATTTATTGTATGATAACCTCTGAGGCAATGAGCATCATTTAGAATATATACTCTATTTTGTTTGCTTGTCCTGGTCCAGAATGCTACATCTGGGCTCTCAACAATTGCACCCAGCCCCTGTGGGCAGGGGTAAAGAATGATTTTTTCCAGTCTTTTAGGTGTGGCACAGCAGTTTTCAAAAGTATTGAGTTCTCTCTAGGTGCCAAGGACAGCATAATATTGTTGTTAGTTTTGCTTTGTCTTCTCTGCACAGCCTGCATTATGCTTAGAAATCAAACACTACATGGGGTAGTGCAGCATCTCCTTGAGGAAGAGGGAAAAAAAACAAATACGAAACAACGGCATCCGTGTCTACACAAACTGTCACAGAGGAAACAGGAACCGCATCTATGCAGACTGTCACAGAGGAGAAAGGAACCAAAAGCAAAGCAACGGTGTCAGTGTCTACACAAGCTGTCACAGAGGAGAAAGAAACCAAAGGAGCCATCCGCATCTCCACACAATCTGTCACTGAAGCAGATCAACCTAAACCAGTGGCAGTTGCCCCTGTTCAGAAGAAGAAATCAAAGAGCAAATCAGTCCGCATAGTGACTGATGAGGATGTGGCAGGACCTTCACACCCAGCAGAAGAGACAGAGCCAGAGATCATCACCCGCTCTCTATCCCTGGGTGAACTGCGTGACCTGTGGAGGGAATTCACCTGCCAGACAAAGGAGTCCATCCTGACCTGGCTGCTCCGCATCTGGGATGCTGCAGCCAATGACACCATTCTGGATGGAAGTGAGGCCAGGCAACTAGGATCGCTGTCTCGAGATGTGGTCATTGACCAGGGGATCGGGAGAACCCAACAAACTCTCAGCCTCTGGCGGCGACTGCTAACAAGTGTGAGGGACAGATACCTTTGTAAAGAAGACCTCCAGGTGCACCAAGGAAAATGGAGCACAATGGAACAAGGTATCCGATGCCTGAGGGAATTGGCTGTGCTGGAGATCATTTTCTCAGAAGACGAGAGATTTCCTAAAAGCCCAGATGACGTCCAGTACAGATCGCAGATGTGGCTGAGATTCGCATGGCTTGGACCAGAGATGTGCTCCCATTACCTGGCAACACTGCAATGGAGGGAAGGTGAGGACAAGGTGGGCATCTTGGTCAATAAACTAAGGATTTACGAGGACACTGTCACCACCCCATTTCGTACCCATGTCTCATCTGTGGAAACAAGGCTGGCTGAGCAAGTCTGGAGTTTGATTGAAGAGGGCCATCAGAAACTGAAAAAGGAACTTAAGGAAGAAATTTACCACATCTCGCCAGAACCAACAAGAGTCTCTGACATTAGGAGCAGGTATCTGTCACTGAGACACACAAAGAAATCACACCCAGACAAGAGATTTTCGCAGAGGTTCCTCTGATCCAGCTCCTAGCTGAAAGAGCGGAGAGAAGAGCCCCCTTTGTTTATTCTTTTACTTTTTATACATTTGTGGGTCTAGCAGAAGATTGGCTTTTTAGGGTTTCCACCCCTCAGCCTTAGTGGCCAGACAAATTGTCAGTTACAATTGTTTTTAGGTTAGAAATACGCAAACAAAAGACAGAGAATGAAAAACAAAGGATTTGTTTATATTACTTCTGTGGGAAAGGTAGAAAAGCTGCTCTAATATTCTACAGTAACTAAAAGATCTGACTCCATTTATGAAAATCAAAAGGCTAATAAAGAAACTCAGAAAAACCAGGGTAACAGGTATCCACCAGCCAGGGAGAGAGGATACACTCCACGGGGTAACCTCTGGTCTTTTCTTCGGGAGCATGGAGAAGACATGAGGAATTGGGATGGAAAACCCACCTCCTCCTTAGCAGCCAGGGTACATGAACTGAAGAGAGAGACACCTACCACAAAGAGCTCATCTAGAGCCAACACTGCTCCAGTCTCAAAGGCACAGAACTCCAGACAGTATAGGAAGAATGATATGACTGATCCTCTTGAAGGGACCTCAGGAACATATTTACAGGAAGAGAGCAACATGTACCATGACCGGGAATAGGGGGGCCCTGCCTCTAGCCAGGTAGAGGGAAGGGACAGTCGGATCTATTGGACTGTGTGGATCCGATGGCCTGGCACATCTGACCCACAAAAATATACGGCTTTGGTTGACACTGGTGCCCAATGTACCCTGATGCCATCAAAGTATGTAGGAACAGAATCAATTTCTATTTCTGGAGTGACAGGAGGGTCCCAGCAGCTGACTGTATTGGAGGCCGAAGTGAGTTTAACTGGGAATGGGTGGCAAAAACACCCCATCGTGACTGGCCCAGAGGCCCCATGCATCCTTGGCATAGACTATCTCAGAAATGGATACTTCAAAGACCCAAAAGGATACTGCTGTTCTTTTGGGATAGCTGCTGTAAAGACAGAAGACATCAGACAACTGAATACCTTGCCTGGTCTCTCAGATGACTCCTCTGCTGTGGGACTACTGAGAGTTGAAGAACAACAGGTACCAATCACCACAGCAACAGTACACCGTCGGCAATACCGCACCAACAGAGACTCTGTGATTCCTATCCATGAGATGATTCGTAAACTGGAGAGCCAAGGGGTGGTCAGCAAGGCTCATTCACCTTTCAACAGCCCTATATGGCCAGAGCGTAAGTCCAGTGGAGAATGGAGACTGACGGTGGATTACCGCGCTCTGAGTAAAGTCACCCCACCACTAAGCGCTGCCGTGCCAGACATGTTAGAGCTTCAGTACAAGCTAGAGTCCAAGGCAGCAAAGTGGTATGCGACCATTGATATTGCCAATGCCTTCTTCTCCATTCCTTTGGCAGCAGAGTGCAGAGCCCAGTTTGCCTTCACCTGGAAGGGCGTACAGTACACCTGGAACCGACTGCCCCAGGGGTGGAAACACAGCCCCACCATCTGCCATGGACTGATCCAGACTGCACTGGAAAAGGGTGAGGCTCCCGAACATCTACAGTACATTGATGACATCATGGTATGGAGGAACACAGCAGGGGAAGTTTTTGAGAAAGGAGAAAAGATCATCCAGATTCTGCTGAAAGCTGGTTTTGCCATTAAGCGAAGTAAAGTTAAGGGACCGGCTCAAGAAATCCAGTTCCTGGGAGTAAAGTGGCAAGATGGACGGTGGCAGATTCCCACTGAGGTCATCAATAAGAACACCGCAATGTCCCCACCAACCAGCAAGAAGGAAACACAAGCTTTCCTAGGTGCCATAGGTTTCTAGAGGATGCACATTCCCGAGTACAGCCAGATTGTGAGCCCTCTCTACCTGGTCACCTGCAAGAAGAACGATTTCCACTGTGGCCCTGAGCAGCAACAAGCCTTTGCCCCAGATCAAGCAGGAGATCGCTCATGCGGTAGCCCTTGGCCCAGTCAGGACGGGACGAGATGTGAAGAACCTGCTCTACTCCGCAGCCGGGAACAATGGCCTGTCCTGGAGCCTTTGGCAGAAGGTGCCTGGGGGAGACTCGGGGCTGACCACTGGGATTCTGGAGCTGAAGCTACAGAGGATCCAAATCCAACTACACTCCCACAGAGAAGGAAATCTTAGCCACCCATGAAGGACTTCAAGCTGCCTCAGAAGTAATTGGCACTGAAATGCAGCTGCTTTTGGCACCCTGACTACCAGTGCTGGGGTGGATGTTCAAGGGAAAGGTTCCTTCCATGCATCACACCACCGACACCACATGGAGCAAATGGATTGCCCTCATCACTCAGAGTGCCCGTATTGGAAACCTGAATTGCCCTGGGATTCTGGAAATTATAACAAACTGGCCCAAAGGTGAGACTTTTGGATTATCTTCTGAAGAAGAAGAAGAAGAAGTGACATGTGACGAGGAAGTCACCCACTGTATAACGAGCTACCAGAGACTGAAAGACAATATGCCCTCTTCACTGACGGTTCCTGCCGAATTGTAGGCGCTAACCGGAAATGGAAAGCTGCAGTGTGGAGCCCCACACAATGAGCTGCACAAGCTACCGAGGGACAAGGTGGATCAAGTCAGGTTGCAGAACTTAAAGCCATCCAGGTGGCTTTAGATATTGCCGGATGAGAGAAGTGGCCAAGACTCTATCTCTACACTGACTCGTGGATAGTAGCTAATGCTCTGTGGGGATGGCTGAATTGCTAGAAAAAGGCCAATTGGCAGCACAGAGGGAAACCCATCTGGGCTGCTGAGATTTGGCAGGACATCGCCGCCCGAGTAGAGAAGCTGACCGTGAAGGTACGACATGTGGACGCACATGTGTCCAAGAGTCGGGCTAATGAAGAGCATCACAACAATGAGCAGGTGGACAAAGCTGCCAAAGTGAAAGTATCACAGGTGGATGTAGACTGGCAGCACAAGGGAGAAGTATTCCTAGCCCGTTGGGCCCATGATGCATCTGGTCATCAGGGGACAGATGCAACATACTGATGGGCCCGTGACCGAGGGGTGGACCTTACTATGGACAACATCTGACAGGTCATCCACAACTGTGAGACCTGCACTGCAATCAAACAGGCCAAGCGGGTAAAACCTCTGTGGTACGGTGGACGATGGTTGAAGTACAGGTATGGGGAAGCCTGGCAGATTGACTACATCACCCTTCCCCAAACCCGCCAAGGCAAGCGTTATGTGCTGACTGGTGGAAGCCAACACTGGATGGTTGGAGACCTACCCTGTGTGCTGCCTCCACTGAGGCGTAGCGACCTGGTTCCAGGAACGACACGGCAGCCACAACCAGGCTGCTCGGGCCACCAGCTCACAGACACCAATGTGGTGGACAGCAAATGGCGTTTATTAACTGGTTACGTCGGTTTATTAAACTTCTGTTTGCTACATCACTTCCATCTGCTTACGTTACAAACTACGTGTTGCTTAGCTAATCAAGGACACTAAACAACTAAGTGTAGAGGGAGGGGTTCTGTCTACCCGTACAACGCAATATCTTCCGACCACCTATCCCTAATCTCCCACACCTGTGCCTCATGCTACTGCTCAGAATACTATCTTAGGCCTTGAGAAGCAGGTCCTGTGGAGACATGGCATCCCTGAGAGAATCGAGTCAGACAATGGGACCCATTTCAAGAACAGCCTTATAAACACCTGGGCTAGAGAACACGGCATTGAATGGATATATCACATCCCTTATCATGCACCAGCTGCCGGGAAAGTTGAACGCTGCAATGGGTTACTTAAGACTACCCTGAAGGCGCTTGGTGGGGGGACTTTCAAAAATTGGGAAGTGAACTTAGCAAAGGCCACCTGGATGGTCAACACTCAAGGGTCAATCAATCGAGCTGGTCCTGCCCAGTCTGAACCCTTGCACACAGTGGATGGAGATAAAATCCCTGTGGTACACATGAAAGGCATTTTAGGAAAAACTGTTTGGATTAATCCCACCTCAGGCAAAGGCAGACCCATCCGTGGGACTGTTTTTGCTCAAGGACCTGGTGCGACTTGGTGGGGAATGCAGAAAGATGGGGAAACCTGTTATGTACCACAGGGAGACCTAATTTTAAGTGAGAACTGGGTGTAGGGTTTCATTCTGTATATGTGTATATTTATCTATCTAGCTGTAAGAATGTATTAATTTAGGTATGATGTAGATGGTCATAGAATAAGGGGTGGATTATGTCCTAGGTTACAATGTAAGATGTGCCCAAAGTATGTATTCTATCACCATCTACATGAGCTGTTGAAACTAGGTTGTGCACTGTTTCCCTTGCCCCCTGCCTCCAGACTATCTTCTGTTAATGGCCCATCAATGCCCTGCTGCATGACTCAGAGATAACTCCCTCTGGGAGCTATCTCTGTTTAATGGGAAATCAAGGACCCATTGCAAGACTGATAAAATTATATCAGTCCATTGTGAGATGCTCCGTCCAGGGGGAGGAGCCAAGCATTCCCACCTGGATATAATCTGGGATTTGGGACAGCACAGGCAGCCTTACCCACTGGATTCCCAGAGGACAAGAGCTACCAGACCTTTCTGCAGGAACACTGCTTCAACAAGACCGCTTCATGTGGACTGCTACCACCACGGTTTCAGGTTGTATTCTGACTCTGTCAGTGATCTTTTGTACCATTGCATGTGTTTTACTTTATTTTATTTTACCTTTTTTTTCTCCCCTATTAAATTGGGTTTTTTTCTGACTTGGAGTCTCTTGCTGGTTTTGCCTTCAAGCCAGCACAGATAGATACATAGATATAATATATTAGCAATAGAGCTATAAAGGCAAAGATTTGCAGTTTACACATATAGCAAAGCCACCGTGGCCTCCCACTCACTTGCCCCCAGGGAAAACAAGGTATTATTCAGAAAAAATGTTGTTTTTCCAGGAAGTTCTTTTATAAGTATAGCTGTGTTGGGTAGGGTCTCATATTCTTCTTAGCTTCACAGTGTTCTCAAATAAATTCCTTGTAGTAAACCTACCTGTAGTAAACCTACATGTGGTAAACCTATTCATATAGTAAATTAGTATTGGATACTCAGATGAGTATTGGATTTTTATTTGCAATATATGCACTTGGAGGTAATTTTCTTGTGTCAGACTTCAGTGTATTAAGGAAACTTTGCTGTCTGAGCATCCACGTGCCATTCTGTCAGCCACACTGGCACCACCTGCTTGGGACCAAAGTCCCTCAAGGTGGCTGCCCCAGGGAGGTGATGCTCAGCTTACTGCACACCTCACACAGTCACACCACTTTTCTTACTGCCTCTATTTCAGGTTTCCCACAGCAGTCTCAGACCTCTGGGTCCCACAGCAGTCTCAGAACTCTGGGTCTTTAAAGTAATGTAATCATTGTGCAACAACAGAATAACTGCTCAAGCTGGTACCGAGGAGGAGGAGGAGGGACCCCCAAAAAAGGGACCCCATGTTTTTTTTTAACTCTGACAATCTGCATGGGGACATCTGGGGTCTCCTTGCTGAGTCCTTGGCTCCTGTGCCAGAGGTCCCTGTGCATTTGTTTCACAAAAGGTTGGCAATGCATGGACCCTTGCCCCAGACTCTGCAACCCAGACCTCAATCTGCACAGTGACCTACCTGCACTAAATATATTCCTGAACATCTGAGACATTCTTCCTCCTAGTCTTCTAGCAAATGCTCATCTCTGAGTATGACCTTTTGGTGCAAATTGCCTGCTGAAATGTTTTATTCAAACTGATTTCTCTCCTTAGAGAGTCAATTACAAATTTTCTGGAAGATTCCTGCCACAGATAATATCATATTGTGAAGAGAAACTGCCTAAAATATTTTATCAATATAATGTGACTCATAATTTGCTTGATATTGCACTGGTTGCTATACAATTGCCTGCTAGAATGAATTCTTGGCTGTTTCTAATTGTCTGTGTCATTGCTTACTAGCCATGGCACTTATTTGAACTTTGTCTGTGTGCTCAGGTCGGCACCATGGCACAGAAATCCGGGGTGGGAGATGGAATAAAACTCTTTGGTAAACCTCTGAAGAATGATAGGAGTGAGAAGTTTTTGCCAAGCACATCATACACAAGGGTGTGGTGGTGCAGAACTGTTTTATTAGGTTTTTATAAGTTTATATTATGGTTCATTTCACTGCATCCCCAATGTTGTAACCCTTTTTGTGTTTTTTGTATAACAAGGTGTTTTGTGTCAGTCCTCCCACCCTCCTCACTCTGGGGCAGCTTGTCTATCACTCCAGGGGTCCCTTCCAGGTTGCAAAATCTCAGGGAGAGGGCTTCAGGTGATAGGCCCCCTGAGAGAAATTTCTTTCCTCTGGGTTTTAGTGGTCCAAGGCTTGGGGGTGGGCACACCTTGTTACTCCCTGAATCCCCTGATTTGTTGTCTTGTTGTAACCTCCCTTAAACCCCTCCCCCACTTATAAGGTGGAGGAGGGAAATTCAAACGCTCTCAGCTCTCAGCCTCTCAGCTCGGAGCTCTCAGCTCTCCTATCCTCTCTCGCTTGCTGGCCCCTGTGGCCTGAGGTTTGGATCAGCTGCGGACTTCCCGCAGCCCAGCCTGAATAAACAACTTTTAACCTGCAAAGCTGAGAGCCAGCCTTTTCTTCTGACGCTGTTGCTGTCACGACACTATTGGTCCAGCTGCTGAGAAGCCGACCCAGCAGGTAATAGCCTGCGTGCCCCCCGGACTGGGAACATTCTGTGGCTGTGTTGACCAGAGCTAGCCGGAGGTCAGCTCCCGCCTGGTGTGGGGACGGAACCAGACACACAAGGGTGTTTTTCAGGTTGTGAACCAGCCCATTTTTTGTCTCAATATGAAGTTGCCTGTGCAGCCTTTTAGGAGACACTTCAACAAAACTTTGGTAAACACTGGCTTTCCTTGTCAAATTCTGGAAGCAGTTTATGAGTCTAGGAATTGTTCCAAGCGCACAGTGTGGCCTTTTAAAGGTGAGGAAGACAAGGGTAGATGAAGAGCTCTGCACTCATTTGTTCAGCAGCATAAAGGTACTGAGGACTTGGTTTGTCTAGGAAAGACAGGAGCACAGACCTTTCATTGTCTTGAATAGTGTTTCCTCTCTCCTGAGGAAGTTCTGTTTACTCACTTGCAGACTCACAGCACAGGCCCAGCATGGCTCTGCTGGTAGAGTAGGCGCTGATCAAAATGAGACTTTGACCTCCCACTTTTTGTTCAGTGGATGAAATCCTGGATACACATGCTGGTAGCATGTCAGGCAACTTGCTGAGCAGCTGTGTGGAGCCTGTTTTGGGTGGAGGTAGCTAAATCAGCTCCTGGTTCTCCTGGCCTGAATTATGAGCTCTGCAATGTTGAGCTGGTCTGCAAGACAAAAAACATTTTTGTGCCTAATCTGCTAAAAAAACATGTGAACAGGCTTTGATCAGGAAAGAGGCTGGGACTGGAGGATAGCATGGACCTGAGGAAGTTTAGCTACAGTTTCACTTGCTGTGCTTCCTGGTTGGTAACATTTTGGTAATGACAGGTATTAAAATGAAAAATTATGTAGAAAAGTGAATTGGAGAATATTTGTGTAGAAAATGTTAACTTCACTTAAGAAAAAATAAGGATCAGGAAAGAGGCTGGGACTGGAAGATAGCATGGACCTGAGGAAGTTTAGCTACAGTTTCACTTGCTGTGCTTCCTGGTTGGTAACATTTTGGTAATGACAGGTATTAAAATGAAAAATTATGTAGAAAAGTGAATTGGAGAATATTTGTGTAGAAAATGTTAACTTCACTTAAGAAAAAATAAGGATCAGGAAAGAGGCTGGGACTGGAGAATAGCATGGACCTGAGGAAGTTTAGCTACAGTTTCACTTGCTATGCTTCCTGGTTGGTAACATTTTGGTAATGACAGGTATTAAAATGAAAAATTATGTAGAAAAGTGAATTGGAGAATATTTGTGTAGAAAATGTTAACTTCACTTAAGAAAAAATAATCAGTTTTGGCAGGTTCTCTGGTTATCATCTAGTTCAATCTCATACCCAAGTTGGGTCAGTCAGGGCCTGGTCTGGCTGAAGACTAGACATCTCCTCCAAGGATGGAGTATCTATTTGGGGCACCTGTGCTGGTGCTTAACCTCTCCCACAGAGAACATTTTCTCCAGAAATCTAGTTAGAATTGATTTGTTGCAAGGTGTAACAGTTGGCGCTTTTCTCCTCACTGTGCATCAGAGAAGAGTCTGTCTTCATATTTCCTATAATCCTTTCAATTTTAGTGATTAATATTCTCTGTACATGGCTACTCTAGTTTAGTCTAGTTGTCCCCAGGATGCAGGTTACAAGTGAGGCATCTGCAACAGCACAATTGCCCACGATGGCTGTGTTTTTTCTACAGCTTTTGCTGTTGAATGGATGACAAAAACAGAGCTCAGTATAATTCAACTTAGCTTGTGCTGTTGCTAGCTCATACAGGCTGATCTTAATTCAGCCTGACTCTGATGGCACATACTGAATATTTCTATAAGGAAAATACAGTTCCATTGCTCTGACAGTGATGTCACCTATTTGAAGTGACTGAATTATTATCTTAAGCTAATACTACATTTTAGAAAATGATTGTGCACCTTTTTGATACTTCCAGCTCCATTCGCCACACTGGTCTAGCTCAGTAACATGTCCATATCCAGGCAGGAATGGTGCAGGCCTAGGAGCTGTCTGCTTTGTTCAGCATTTTCTTTGCAAAACCTATCGGAAGTCAAGACAGTCTCCCTGCAAGGCTTCTTATTACATATTATGCTGTGTGGTTTCCCTATGTAAAATATATGGCTGGAAGGAATGTCTTGTGTTGAACCACTAGAATGTTAAGAATTTGGGAATCTGTTTTTCTTACATAGCTCTGTACTCACTCTTAAAAAGAAAAGGAATAGAAAGGAAAGGCTCTTTGTCGTATCCTGGGGTTATTATCTCCTTTATTTGCTGTTTACTGAGGGAAGTTGTGACAGCCTTATGCTATTATTTTAGCCTGGAAGAAAGATGGAAGAGGAGGGAAAAACAGGCAAGAGAGGAAGGGAGCGAGTGGTCATACCAAGGGGAATTTATTGCTAGATTCTAGTAGAAAGAAGCAAAGAGAGCAAAGCAAGGGATGACTTAGTTTTGTGCCATTTAATGGCATGGATTTTGTTAGCAGTGTAACCATCCCTCAGAAACCTCCAGCAGTGAGAGTTAAAATGATGCTGAGAAAAAAATTTGATGTACATGGCTCACTTTGCTCTTTGGTATGTGGTGGTTCCTAATGGTATTCCCGTCTTATTTTAGTGATCTCCAGTACCTGCTGCTGTTATAGGGGTTTCAAGACTGTATGTCAACACTGCAGTCTTTTCTAATATTCTACAAGTTTTCAGTAATTTTTCATAAGAAAGGATTTGCTGTAGAATATAAATGTCAAAATGAAGACTTCCATAGATTCTATTTTGTAATTTTTTTTTTTTTTTTCATCATGAGATGCATCTCAGAGAAGATGACATTTTCATACTTTGATAAGTAATAGTGTACATGGAGGTCACAAAGGATTGAAGTGGGAAAAGGGGAAACCACTGAAATAATTTATCTCCCAATTAAAAAAGTTTTATGATTCTGAAATTGGAATTAACATTTTGACCTGGTTAACACTGTGAATTCTTCTGCAAATCCTTGATTCTTTATCCCAGGAAACTAAAAATGTCTGACAAGAGCATGACTGACATTTACAAACAATGAATATTACGGTTTCAAAATAGTCTCCAAGGAAAGTACATACTTGGATTAGTAGGATATTAGAATTCTTTCCCAGTGGTTCTGTGTTTTGGCAAGATATTTTCTTGGATGCTGGAAACCAGCAATTACAGATGGACTAAAACAGTGGAAGGAAGGAAGGAAGGAAGGAAGGAAGGAAGGAAGGAAGGAAGGAAGGAAGGAAGGAAGGAAGGAAGGAAGGAAGGAAGGAAGTAAGGACGAAGTAAGTACTGAAAGAAGAAGAAGGAATTCCGCCATTAGGAAGGACGGGAAGCCTAAGGCCGGCAGGGACCTTCAGGTACTGACAGTACTGTCCTTCCGCTTGCCTTTCCTGTCCTTCCTTGCCTTCGTCCTTCCTTCCTTCCGCCTTCCGTCACCTGCCTGCCTTCCTCCTTCCTTTCCTTCGGTCAATTCCTTCCGTCTTCCTTCTTTCCTTCTTCCTCTTCCTTCTTTCCCTTCTTTCCTTCGTGTCACTTCTTTCCTTCTTGCCTTCTCCTTCTGGGAGGTCCTTCTTTCTGGGGAATGCTTTCCTCTCTTTCCTTTATATCTTTCGTTTCTTTTTCTCTTTTCTTTTTTTCTTCTTTTCGTCTTTCTATTCCTCCTTCCATGTGCTCCTTCCTGCCTTCCTCCTTCCGTCCTTCGCTTTCCGTCGGGGTATCCTTCCTCTCATTCCTCCTTGCCTTCCTCCCTTCCTCCTCCTGCCTGCCTTCCGTCTTCCTTCCTTCCTTCCTCCTTCCTCCTTCCTTCCTCCTCCTTCCTCCTTCCTTCCTTCCTTCCTTCCTTCCTTCCTTCTTCTTCCTTCCGTCCGTGCCTCCTTCCTTCCTTACTTCCTTCCCGTCCTTCCTGCTGCCTTCCTTCCTTCCGCCCTTGCCCGTCTTTCGTTCCTAGCCTTCCTTCCTTCCTTCCGTCCTTCCTTCCTTCCTAAAGCCGGAAGGTTTTTATTAACACACACTAAAGGAATGGAAAAAAAAAAGAGAAAAAGAAAACCTAAACTAAAACAGACACTTTAAAACACACTTCTCTCCTCTTAAAAACTATTAACTTTCTTACTGAACAACAACAAAAAAACACAACTTGGGATTTTCAGTCAGTTTCGCTATTTACACAGAATCACTCATTACTTTAGGAGAAGAGTCTCTCTAAGATTTTTCTATGAAAACGTTTGCCACAAGACAAAATATTCCAGTGCTCTCAATGTCACACATCTGCTGCTGCCTGGAGTTTTCACAGATTGTGATGTTCTATCAGCAAAGCTTCTCAGTGTATCTCAGGTACTACTTATGAATACTTCTTCTAGTCTAAAATCATCGATGTCTCAAAGGCTGAGACCTCCCTTTAACCCAGGAGCGGGGGCTTTAAAGTTCCCAAATAAATCTCAATCACGTCAGTCCTCAATTTTGTTTAGACTTAGCATTCTACCCAGCAATACTAAGACGCCACAAAGAACGGTCCATTTCTCCATAGTTTACCTTAGAGAAGTCTGGTTAAAAATGTCCACTTCTTCAATCCTATTCCAATATTATTAGTTCTTTCACTTCTAATCTAACTGACTTCATGCAGTGTCTGTTCTACATACTCTGTTTTCTTTCTTCTTTCTCTCAAAGAAGAGTTGTGCTTTAAAAGTTCCCTGTTGCTAGGAAAGAGTTAAATCTACCCTGGCCTGCAAGGGCCACGTGCAAACACCAGGCTGCATGAAGCTGAAGACACTGCAAAACTGTGCTGATGGAGGAAGCTGGTAGATGTCCTTTTTTCCACCCCTTGGTCTCATCCAGAGTGGCTTGGCTTGGAGTTGTTGTGGAGCTGCAGGATTTCTTTCTCTCTGCCAGCAGCAATTAGTCTGGGCCATGGCTTGGCCCCCTCTGCCACAGTCCTGAGCATGTGGCCAGCACTGCCGAACTGCAGCTGCCCCTCTCCCTCGCCGGCAAGCAGAGAAAAGGGGCTCAGCCAGCCCAGGCCCTCCCTGTGTGAGCAACAGCCCTCGGAGGCCCAGCTGAGCCCGGCCCAGCCGCCCAGAGGGGCAGCAAGGCCTGACCTGGGCCCCCCTGCTGCCCACAATGTTACCTCATGGCTGATTCCAAAGCAAGAGGGAGGCTGATCTGCAGCAGATTAGTTTTAAATGTCCCCTCCGAAGTCACATCAACATTTCCCATTGGTCAACCTAGCTGCCAATATCTTGGCCAGCTTTTTGATAGGTCCCTGTCCTCCCCTCCAAAACCACCCTACAGTCTTGGCAGGGAAAAACATTTCACATTTCTCTATAACCAGAAAACAAAATTGTGCCAGCCCATGATAACTTTGAACATCAAAATGCAGCATACTTGAGAAGAATGACTGTCTCAGTAATGAGGCTTAGGAGAGCTAACTTCAAACAGTGATCTGAAAAGCTTGTGTCGTATCACAAGTCTTTGCTTCATTTGCACTCATGGCAGCAATCATCTATGACAACTGCCTAAGAGGAGTAAAGTAGTTTTGAGGAGTCACCATAGTTAGTGATAGTCTGCTGTTTTCAGCCCAGATGTTTAGCTGCTGATGTGTGGAATCCTGAGGACTACTGGGAGCAAGGTGAGTTACACACCTTTTTTTTTTTTTTTTTTTTTTTTTTTTTTTTTTTTTTTTTTTTTTTTAAATAAGAACAAGATGTTCATGTTTTATGTGTCTGGATACAGAAAAAACAGGAGGAAGTTGTAAAATTTCTTCTATGAAGTAGCATTTATTCTTGGAGGTTTGTTTCTCTGAATACATGTTTGTACTTTTTTGACATCTCCAGTTTTCATCTCTTCTAATACTGGAAGCTCTGCACTGGAAGTCCCTCTATCTTTTTCCCTGTCCTCTTGTTACAGTGTGTTAGTTTGGTTTATATTGTGTTTCATTTTTATTTTGGATTGTAATGTTTTCTTCCCTGTTCCCCTTGGAAACTGTATCACGTGGTTTGTCCCTTCTCGGCCGCGCCCATCTCCCCCCACCCCCCGGAATGTAACCCAACTCTCGCCTTATCCCTCATTGGGTAGTGGCTTGTCCCTGCCTCTGATCCCGTCCCCCCTGGGAAAAAGCCCTGGGATGGGCGGGGCTTGGCTCTCTGGTGCTGGTGAGGATGGGGAAGGAGCTAAAGGAGCTCTGGACCAAATAAAGCTATAATTTCCCCCCCTGGACAAAGAGCAGGCTCTTGCCTTTTGCCATTGACGGTCGTCTGGGTCTCTCTAAAGAACCACTGCACCCTCTCCTCCACTCCTGAGATTATCCCTTCAGAGACATGCTCTGCATACATAACATTAACATAATATCAATTTTTCATCCTGGCAGACAGCCCACTCCCCTTCTGTGAATGCCCCATAAAATTCTTCTAAAGAAGTCATGTAAAACCCCTTCTTCTGCTGTCATATGGAATTCCTATGCTGCATTTTTCTCCTGTCTGCACATCATTCATGATTTGGCCTGATTTCATGTTTATTTTTATCATCCTTATGCCACCTTCTATTTTTGTTATTTCTTCTTCTCCACCTTTTTTTGGGAAGAGTTGCTTCATAGTTCTTATTTTCTGTTTTCTCTTACTGCAACCAAACCCTTCCTTGGGAATATCTTTGGTCTGGTAGCTTTCTTCCTCTCTTTCCTCCGTCCTCACATTCTTCCACAGGCAACCTATCTAAAACAGGATTTCCTTCTGCTGCTTTTCTCTGCGAGGTACCTCTCAGTCTTGGACTACCTACCAATTTTCTGCTCCATCATGATGACAAATCTCTAACAAACTCTGTTATTCTTTATAGTTGCATTTAAGTCTGAGGTCTCATCATTTTTTGCTTTCATTAGGTCAAACCTTGCACAACAATGGTTTGTGCCAGGCAGCCCTCTGCAGAGAGACATTCCTTTGCCTCTGCAACTTATTATTTATGTAATGCCAAGCTTTCAGCCATTTCCAGCTGCCTCTCTCTGTGTTTTATCACTGACAACATTTTCCATTTCACTGGCCTTAAAAGAGAAACAACAATATGTCTCAACATGTCTGTTATGGTCTTTGCTTTATTAAGCAAAGTGGTGGGTTGACCCTGAGACTGGATGCCAGGCACCCATCAAAGCTACTCTGTCACTCCCCCCTCACAGCTGGACAGGGGAGAGAAAGTATCAGGAAGGGTTTCTGAGTTGAGATGACAACAGGGAGAGATCACTTGATGATTACCATCAGAGGCAAAACAGACCTGACTTGGGGAAATTAGTTGAATTTATTACCAACAAAAATCAGAGCAGGATAATAAGAAGTAAAAAGCCATTAACAACAGCTTCCCCACACTCCTGTCTCCTTTCCAGACTCTACCTCTTCTCCTCCCACAGGCCCATGGAGACAGGGAACAGGGGTTATGGTCAGTTCATCATAATTTTTTCCTGGTGCTGCTCATGGAGAGGAGTTCATCCCCTGTTCCAGTATGGATTCCCTCTCAAAGGAGATAGTTCGCCACAAAGTTCTTCAGCATGAGTCCTTCCCATGGGTTATGGTTCTTCATGAACTGCTCCAGCACAGGGTGCAGTGCTTCAGGAACTGCTGCAGCTTGAGTTCCCCGTAGAGTCACAAGTCCTTCCAGAAAACCCACTCCATTGAGGGCCCCTCTCTCCACAGGGCCTCAGGTTTTGCCAGTATGGGCCTCCCTGTTCCATGATGGGCTTCCTATAGCATCACAGCCTTTCTTAGCCATCCCCCTCCTCCAGTTGGGGTCCTCCATGGGCTGCAGGGGGAATCTCTGCATCCCCATGGATCTCCATGGGCTGCAGGGGGATCTCTGCATCCCCATGGATCTCCATGGGCTGCAGGGGGATCTCTGCATCCCCATGGATCTCCATGGGCTGCAGGGGGATCTCAGCTCTGGCACCTAGAACACCTCCTGCCCTTTCTTCTCCATTGACCCAGGTGTCTGTAGAACTGCTTCTCTTACACATTCTCATCCCTCTCTTCTCTATGCACAATTATATCTGTGCAATAACTCTTCTTCCTTCTTACATCTGTTATCACAGAGGCCTTGGCACCATTGCTGATGGGCTTGGCCTTGGCCAGTGGTGGACTCATCCTGGAGGCAGCTGGCACTGTCTGTGTTGGCCACAGCGGGAGCTTGACAGGAACCACCCAATAACTCACCACTACCAAAACCTGGCCATATACACCCAATACAATTAGTCTCTTTTCATAAAGTGGAGGACGAATGTCCTAATTATGAAAATAACACTTCTTTCCTTCTGCATAAAGGCGGCTGAATTCCTGCTTTAAGTGTGAAAATTGTTAGTGTTAATTGTGGAAATCAAGCTGTATAATTTGTTGGCAATCTTTGCAAAATTAAAAGCAAGTGTACAGGATTTTATGCAAAAGTCAGTAACTAGCATCATCTTCAATGCTGTATTGTGGGGGAACAAAAGGAGAATAATGGATTTAGAAAGATCCACAGCTAGGTAGTACTGATTAGTGCAGCTCCACTGCTAGGGAAGTGTTCTTCTACTCAGGACATTGCCATTAGGATTAGAAAGACTTTTTGAAAAACAGTAGATTTTACCATCAGCAATATCTAAGTGTTGTCAAACACAAACATCTGTAACCATTAAATTATAAGACATAGAAGAGAATGAACAGGACAGTAAACAGTTTTCAGGAAGTTTCAATTTTTGCCCTTTAACTACAAAAAAAAAAAAAAAAAAAAAAAAAAAAAAAAAAAAAAAAAAATCAGATTTTTTGGGACACTCAGAATCCGACAGCCAGTCATAGCTCCCAGTGTCAGGACATTATTCTGTCCTCATTGAATCTGGATAAAAGAGGTTGTATACTAGGCCAGAAAGAAACTGGTGATCCAGAAATAATATCTAGTTTGATGAAAGCCAAAGGCCCATATTTTCACAGCTACTGTGATTTGAAAGTAAATTCTAAATGGTATTTCCAGGTGTCAGTTCTCATAATGCTGTTTCTGAATTTTAAGGCAGATAATCCAAAATTACCACCCTTAGAAGGCAGGTAAAGTAACTATTTTTTCCTGTATGGCATTAGAACTCAGCTGCATGATTTGTTTCAACTGATGAGTTCTACAACTGCTTAATAATAGCAGCATTGGAACAGGCTCCCCAGGGCAATGGTCACAACACCACTCTGTCTGAGCTCAATTAGCCATTGAACAACACTTTCAGGCAACATGATGTGAGTCTTGGGAGTGTCTGGCACAGGGCCAGGAGCTGGACTCAATGATCGTGATGGATCTCTTTGAACACAGCTTTTTCTCTGATTCCATAACACTACAAACTGTTAAACTGCATTACAGCTACCAAGCAACAGAATTTTTTGCACTCCTTTTTATTGAAAATCATGCAGTTTATGGCTTCAAACTTCACTCTTTTCTGTTCCATTGCAGTAAGATGTGGCTCTCTTTGTAGGAAGTGAAGAATTTGTAATTTTATGACTGAATGTGAAAATTGTTATCACTCCCTGTTTTTGTTTTACTTTGTCATCTTTCTTCTTGTCTTACTGAGCAGTCTGCATCTACTGCTGCAGGGAGCTCTCTTGTGTTTGACTTTACAGCACAGGCTGCCCATGTGAACTAGGAATTCTTCTGTGGACAGCACCTTAAATCATCACTGAAGCATCTCACAAAGATTCCTGCACTGATGAGAGAGGGGATGTACATTTGCTACTGAGTAAGTGTTGGAGGTTAGGTTTAGTTTTGGTTTTTTTCTTTTTCTATAGAATTTTTTCCCCCATAAGTTGCTAAGAGACTGAATATGATGCTTAAAGGATGCTTGACCCACACAAAAGAAGTGTCAAGGGTGGGGGAAGATCATTTATGTTTGGGGGAGGGAAAGGCTCAGTGCTCCAGGAGCTGAGTGTGCCCTCCTCCTGCACTTGGCATCAGAGAGGACGGTCAGGCAACTGCTAGCTGCCTGAAGAGTCCACTGTTAATGGAGGGTCTGGTCCTGGGAATACTACCATCCATCATCTGCTGGAGCACCCAGGAATTCAGAGCTCCTCATCTGCCCTGCTGGAACTGGGTCAGCCCCATCCAGCCATTGCGGCTTCTTCAGCACTGCTCACTTTGCCTGCCGGGACACCCCCCTGCCTGCTGGGACAACCCACCATTTCCAGGCATCAGCCCAGGAGTGTCCCACCGTTTCGGCTTGGTGCTCTCGGGGTCCCAAGAGATCAGACTGCCCCGGGCTTGTGAAACAAAGCCCCTCGAGGTTCCTGGTTCTGTTTATTATTATCATTGCTGTAGTTGTTGTTGTTTGTTTGTCCTGTTATATTTACTAGTAAAGAGCTGTTATTCCTTTCCCCATAGCTCTGACTGAAAAGCCTCTTTAATCTTCTAAATTGTAATAACTTGGAGGGAAGTGTTAGGAAAATTAATCCACGAACACCAGAAGTTTACGTCCAAAAAGGAGACAGAGGAGTTCTTTTACTTTATTCGACTAAAGGGAGATGCCATGGGGCATTTCCCCTGGGGTCTCTCAGTTTTTTGGAGGATGCAGCCTCCTTTTTATCTTAATTTCCCGGCCACATTTCCCTCTCTCTTTCCCCATTGGCTGAGGTACTTGAGAGGTACAGACTTCCCAAAATGCCTAAGACTTAAGATTCCCCTTTTAATGTATAACTCCTCGCTAATTTTCAATTTTTATGGGATTTATGGGTTTTCCCCATTGTTGCTTTCATCTTTCAATATTCAATTTCATTTACAAACAAACTTATGGTTTGTTTGTAAAGGCAAGTATCTTCTTTTCCATTCATCAATCAGTAGAAATTGAATCATGCATTCTTTCATCAGAATGCTCAAGCACTAATGAGAAGTTTTCACATTTCCAAAATCAAAATCAAAAGCAAAGGAAATCATTAGTGCTTGTCCAGATTGTGAGCTTTTGCAGCCTTCTGCATCCATGGGAGCAGTCAATCCAAGAGCGAAACTGAAGGAAAATCCTTTAGTTCTGATCAGAAACCCAGAAACAGGGCAAATTGAAAGGCCATTCAAATTAATAACTTAGGGCAAGGGATTTGCTTGTGTCTTCACAGCAGTTGGGCCGGCAGCAAAGCATGAAAAGTCATACTGAGTCCAGAAAGCAAAGACAGACCACAAGACTGGAAGAAGAGAAGTGGGCACGCAGACAGGAGCCAGTGTCAAAACAGCAGACATCCCTTCGTTCTACGTGCAGAAGAGACTCTGGGACTTGAGTTTTCTTTGAGGCTTGAGTAGTGTTGCATTTTTAGGGATTCCCAAGGAAAAGAGGGCATTAGAAATGAAAGGACTATTCTTGTGCCTCATTCTTTCCTTGGTTGCCTTGAGCAATATGGCAGTTTTGCCCGTAGCTCAGCCAAAAGAGAATGTTTAAGAAAAACTAACCAATGCATCAGGTTTAGATACCATCGGCCTGACACACTCAAAGCCAAGGGAAACCTTTTTCAACATGTTTAGTGAAGTTGCCAGTGAGCAAATAGCCGATTCCATAAAACATCCCTCCAGTGATTTCAAAGTCCATTGTAAATCCAGTGGACCAATGGGATGTTTAGATGAAATTCCTTCCTGTGGCTCCTTTTAAACCCCAGGAACTAGAAATTCTTAGATCAGTCCAAATGCAATTCTGTGTGAAATTCGGCCTTTCTGGAGTAGCAAAAAATAAAACTATAGACGTCACTCCAAACCTCAATTTTTACAGAAACTCATCGTCTTGGTGTAATTACACTAAGATGTTGGAAAAAACATCCAATCATGTTCCAGCTCAGTTGCCAAGGGGAAACTTTTTCATTTGTGGGGACAGAATTTGGCCCGCAATCCCCGCAAATGCCACAAGTGATCCATGCAGCAGTGGAATGCTTTCATTGCTAACACCCGACATGACACTGATGAGAAAACAAAAACATAGAAGGAAAAGATCGGGTTCAAATGTATGATCCAAATTGTGATGATGAAGTTCACACATGAAGCAAGGCTCAGAAAATTGCAGTTGCAATTTTTTCACCACAGGCAGCATCAGGAGCAGCCTTGACACAATTAGATCATGTAGGTTGTTAGCTAAGCAAACATACCTGAACCGTCTCTCTTGCACTGAGTGGCATGTTGTTAGACATTTACAGTGTACGACGAGCAAGTCTCCAAAACAAGGCAGCGATTGATGATCTTTTGCTGACCTACAGGCATAAGTGTAAAGAAATTGAGAGAATGTGCTGCTTGAATTTGTCAAATCATTCCAAATCCATTCATGAGAACATCAAGCAATTGCAGGAGAAAGTGAACAAACTTGAAGAAGTAACTGAAATGTAGATAGATAGAGTTTTCAATTTATTTAACCTTTCACCATTGTGGAAAGAAATTTTGAGGATAGTTATATATATTTTAGTAAGGCTTGTAATCCTTCTCATGATTTTGTCGTGTTTGTTTCCATGTATACGGCAAACCATAGACAGAATGGCCAAAAAGTGTTCTTAGTTCAAACAGGAGGGGGAGATGTTGGAGTCCAGGACATTCCTTTGGTTGCCCTGGAGGGTCAGAGACCTGAGCAGGGGGGTCTGGGACCCCAGCTCAGAGCCCAAAGCTCAGAGAGACACTAGATTTGATTTCAGTCCATAGGAGAGGCTTCTTTCACTGCAAGAAGCATTGCAAGCCACAAGAGTGTGAAAAATAGTAGTTTAGTATATCACAGAGTGAAAAAATATGAAGTTTGAGATTTTTGGCATTGAAGTGAACGGGAGCAAGATAGAGAATCTGGGGCGTTGTCTCTTTCTTCTCCTTCTTGTCCCCTCACTCCATTTCTGCAGTGACGTTGGCACAAAGTAGTTAGTGAGGATTAGGTCAGAGTAGAGATGACCTTTTTAGTAATAGTGATAGACATTAGTAAGAAATAGTAAATATAAAAATACGTAGCAATTAGTATAAAAGATAAGGACAACCCAGCTCGAAGAAAGACGTAAGAAGTCCAAGCCGTGGCAAACATCTTGTTGGACTGAAAAAATTGTAAGATAAGAAAAAATAAATATGAAGTATGCAACCTTGAAAAATCTAAACCTGAAGACTCCGTCTCTTCCTTCAGTTTAGCACAGAGCTTTGCAGAAGGCAAAAAAGACTCTAAAACCACCTGAATGCCAGAGAATTTAAACTCCTAAAAAGGAGCCCCCGACAACCTGCAAGCTTCTCTGGCATTTGTATATGCCTTTACAGCTTGTATTTCCTTTCCTCTAAAACAATAGGACTGTCCAGAATGAACTTGTTTTATCACGACATCTTTCTACTTGAGTAGGAGGGAGAAACCACCAGGAAAAGCACTTTTTAATTTAAGGGTTAAACAGGAATTACAGCATGCCTTTCAGCTCTGGTGGTCTCTCATTCTTTTGGAAAGGCAGCACAACCTTGGCCTGGCTGCAGTGCACGTGACTAGATCTCTAAATCTGGATTTCAAGAGTTGAGTTTAACAGAGGACAACTGGGTTAGATATCACCTGTAAGAGGGGATACGCAGGTCAGTCTAGAAGTCATGACAGGAGAAAAGAATATAGAAGGTTCTGGAAGGCTATTAAAAGACATTTACAGAAGAGCCAAATAGTGGTCAGGTAAGGAACTGGTCAGATCAGGTAAGGTCAGATTTAAGAAGCTTGAGAGCTGCTACTGACCCTTAGGTTTGGGACCAGAAAGGTGCTTGATGGATATTCTTGGTGAGAACAGTTGGAATAATAAGGTACCTATTCAGTTCCTTTGTTCATCCAACTTTAAAGGTGATTCTTCAGTCTGAAAATCTTGTAAAGGTTAAGATGACTGTAGTGCAGCTACTGCACTCCTATAAGCCCTCATTGTTGGTCTCTTTCTTGTTCTCCCTGCTGGAAGAGTTTGGCTCTTTACAGATACACAGGTTGTCACGGAAGAGGAACTCAATGCCCAGCTCCTACCTACTCATGCATAGCACTGGTTTAGATTTTTGAATGAACCACCTTAAGCTTCCTGAGATCCTGGTCCCAGAGACACTTGAGAACTCATTTCTGTGCAGATCACTGCCCAAAGATCTTCACCACAGATGGCAACACACATGAGACCTCCCTGTTTCTAACCAGAAATTCAGTCCTGACAGAAAGAGACATAGACACTTCCTGACTGAGATACTGCATTCACTGATGAGAAATTGATCACTGAGCTTTGGAAATGCCTGTGCATGGAAAGACTGCATAAGAGCAATTAATTTTGATCCTGATATCTCTAACAGCAAAGGAAGAATGGATTGGGAAATCATTCAGTGTGATGAGTACTGTACCTCTTGACCTAGCAGGAACTGCATCCTAATAGACTTAGGCTGCTTTGTTAAAAGTGCTGTATTGTTTTCATAATGCTAGTCAACTTTTGGTGATCTCAAAAAATGTGATGTTTAACAGATTTGTTAATTTGTAATCAAGATATGGATAAACAAAACCACCTAGTCACTGACTACTAAGCAAAGAAGTAGTCTTTTTTTAGTATTCATTACCTCAGGTTTCCTGCCACATTCTCCAGCTGCGACTTCAAAAATTTTCTTGTGTTATTACCAAATTGCATATTTTAAAAAGCCATCATGCAAACACTTGCTGAATAAAAGCAAGTTACTCATCCAAATCATTATAACTTTCATGAGTATCTGTCTCATAGCAGCCAGAAGAGTTATTTTGCTATAGAGGAATTTTCATTAAATCTATTTTAATTTCTATTTATCAAGCCTCATTTCTCCAAGGATCAGTTGTCTTACAAAGGTATCCAATATTATTTTGATTTTGCCAACCAATTTCCTTGAGGGAGGAGGTGTGGTATGAGAACTCGACTAATGACCATCAACTTGTCCCTTTAAAATTCATACCTAATTTCTGAGTTTTCCCTGCATAGATTTACACTCTTACTGGTCAAAACACCCTCCCATTTGTACTTGATTTGCCAGAGCAATTAATTCTCTCTAACAGATTGCTATTTCACTTGTGTTTTGCTATTTTACTTTCTTCCTTTTCCACCTATATATGATTATAAAAAACTGTCATGGTTCTGAATGAAAGAATATTCCAATGTTATTTTGAAATTAGATTTTCAAAGCTTTCATGCTTTTCTTTGAGAGGAAATAGAGTCCACAGATCTGTGTGCCTTCCCTGATGTGAATTATGGAAGATTCAATCCATTTTGGGGACTTCAGAAGATTTTGAAACCTCGGTTACAACTGACGCTTCTCTTTTCTATAAGTATTCACTATCAATGGAGTGGGTGAACAGAAATTTTTCTTTCGACAGCTCCAGAATAAGTTCTTACTATCAGTAAAGGGAGTTATTTTTTGAAAATTAAACCCATATAGTCAGCCTTGTGTTTTGAGCAAAAATGCAATAATCTTTCCAGAGAAAGATGGAAAAATGCTGTCAAAATGGTACTAAACTTTGACTTATGTAGTGTGTTCATGATCAGTGTTATCAAGATTGGGAACAGTAGAATTAATCACAACAAATTAAAATGATACCATTTAGTTTGTTCTATAAAACTTTGATCAAC
Organism: Hirundo rustica; assembly: GCF_015227805.2. NCBI lineage: Eukaryota > Metazoa > Chordata > Aves > Passeriformes > Hirundinidae > Hirundo > Hirundo rustica. Next base: position 46,463,778 of record NC_053488.1, read on the forward strand.
ACGTAAGAAGCTTATCTGCAAACAAATCTAATCTTATTTTAGCATGGCACTGGGATGGGCTATTTGAAGTGAGTGGGGATTATATCTTCAGTAACGTTGTTCACCTTCCTTTTTAACTTTTCCAAAAAAGATTTTTTTTCTATAATCCTAAATCAGTTTGAGAATTTGTGATGGAATATTTTCAGCTGCAAAATAGCACTGTGTACCTCTGATACAATCAGATAACTACAATCCAGAGATAAAATATTCATCTACAAGAAGCAGGCCTAGACAGAACAAACATCCTGATAGCAACAGGGGAATTATTTTCACCCCCAAATACTTTCCTTTACAGATTATTAGGAAAAGCAATTGTCATCTAGTATTCATGTGGAAACTAGAAATCCATTGTCATGAAGAGGATCTATCTTTGATCTTAAAACAACACTGGCTACAAAGTACTCCAATTTTGAGTTTTGTGAGTAAGCTAAGAAGAAGGTGAGTAGAGAAGTCTGCTGCTACTGCAGCTGCTACTGCTTACATTTTGGGTCCCCAGCATCCAGATTACAGGACAAAGACAGAGAAACAGCTCTTTTAGATAATTTTGCCATTTTGATTTAATTAATTAATTAATTAAATTTTATTAAATTTAATTAAATTAAATTTAAAAAACCCAACCAACCAAACAAAAAAATCTTCATCTTTTTTTCTGTTGGATGTACCTTACAGTGGAAAACATTTTCATCAGCCCTTTTCCAGTTCCAGCAAAACATGGGACACAGTGGAAGGCAGTCTTCTTTGTGGTCTCTGCCACTTTGAGTGCAAAGGCAGACATAGTGCAGGCAGGCCTTTGCACTCAAAGTGGCAGAGACCACAAACAGCCATGCAGAACTGTGCTACTTCCTTTCAGCTGTGAAAGCTGAGTCCTTGGCCACTCAGTCTTTGTCATGGAGATCATGGTGACTACATACCTGCCAGGAGATTCTCTATTACTGAGAATTAGGAAGGAATATGTGGCTCTGGCAAGGGTAAAACACTCTGTGTCTTCAACTCAGACCAGACAAAGGCACCGGTGTCAGGAGGAGCTTTGAACTTGTTGTACAAACAATTTCTCACATTATCAGTCATATGTACCCTCTGGTTACTTAGCAAAAAGAATATAAGATGAAAACAAGGCCCAGCTTCTATCCATTCAGTGGCAGACTTGTTATCACAAGATGTATTTGTCATCTCTAGGGCACTCATTGACCACGGCTGTGAGCACAGACCATGGCATATTGCAGGCGTATTCCAATAAATATAATGCAACAAATACAAAATTGGTGGAAGAGACAAGCCAGCTAGCCATAATTTCCAGTTTAAAAAAAATTTATAGACTTTTATAAAGATCCATCAAGTATGAAATGGATTAAATCAGCCAGTTGTCTTTGCAGCACAAATCACTATGATTGTTTTACACTGACTAGTTATTTTGTTTTCTGTTGGTTATTTTCTACTCACTTCCTTTTGAAAGTAGGAGTTGTGTATAGTAGTGTTTCCAGCTGTTTCATGGGATTTGTAATCAGAAATAGACCTTGATGGAGATGTTTTATAACTGTAATATATTAAATCAAGAAAACAGGGGTAGGCTTAAAAGAGACAAAAGCAGAACTTCCATAGCAGCTGAACAGGTACTAGATTATCTATTTCTGAAGCAAAAATTGCCCAGGTTTTCTCATACAAATTTACCTTTTCCTCAAAATAACTTTTCAGGATCATAACCAGAACACAGACAAGCACAGACAATATGCTAAACACTGAGTTAAATAGTGAAGCTAGTCCTTCATCAGCCCATGAAAACCAGGAGAGAGACTGAGGTAGAAACTCTTATGGTCATTTACATTTTTAATACTTTAGAGATCACTGTCAATCTGTTATTACATAGTGCAACATAATAAATACATTGCTACTCATTGAAATGAATGAAACCCACTCAGATTAGGTATGCTGTGGAATGCAACTACTTCAGTCAGACTTGGTTACATTAAAATTTTTTAGCATTTCCTAGTATCTTCTGAAAAAATTTCTTAGACTTCTTTCTGTTGTTTTCTTTTTTCTCGTTGTTGCTGTTGGATTTTTTTGTGTGCCTGTGCATGAAGTCAATGTATGTTCTGTATAAAATTCAATAATTGCTGCCCATAAAGGGAACAAGGAAGCTTATATTCAAAGCTGGGGCTGCTCTTCTTCACTGAAACAAACTTACCACGCATCAGACTCATTTAATCAAATCTCAGTTCACTCTTTCTCCCTATTATATTCAAACATGCAACTCATGAAAAATTTCTAGACAATGAGTTTCTAGAGTGAAGGAAAAGTGGATGCTTTTCTGTTTTGATGTTCCCAAGTGGATCCCCAAATGCAGATAACCTGATGCTCAGAAGAAAATGATACCCCATGTCTCAGAACAACAAAATAAACAAAATTCTTCTGTCTAAAGATTGTACCCTAAACCTCTCCCATTCAAAACTTCCTGATCACTTTTTCACAGTGGCACTGGGACTGTTTTGTCTGAAATGCATTTTGTCTGTGACTTAGAGCTGGTTTTGGATTAATATGTAGCAGATCAATCCACAGAGTGCCATGCCAATGGATATGCTGTGCTTGCATGGGAATTGCTGTCTCAGAGCCTGCTACAGGCACATGTAGGAAAAGGGATAATTTGTGTGGGGAAGCTGAAACCTCAGAGCCTTCCTGTCTGAAGTGCAGCAGTGTCTGAAGTGCAGCAGTGATGCTGAAGCCACTGTGATACCCCCCAACCCCTCCTCTGCAAGACAATCCAATCAGACAGTGCTTGGCTCTCCACTCCTAGTCTGTGTCCTGGACACAGCCCTGCTCTGCCCTACTGTGAGTTGGCAAAATTTAGTTTTATCTTCCCTGTTGAGAGGTTTTATGATGGCTTTCTTTTAATCTAAGTCAGAATTTGTGTACAAGAGCACAGGGGATTTAGGAGGATCTATCTGCTCTCTCTTAACTAAGCTGAGGTACAAAGAAGTACTAAATATCTTTATCTGTCATTAGGTGGCATCACTTCCACCTTCAGAAAACCTTGGGGTGTCTGAGTTACAGAAAAAGAGCAGCAAGAAGTATATTTAGTTATGAAGCAACAATTCTTAGAGTAATTCTTCTCAAATAACTTTGGAAGTAGGAAAAAAGTGAGAATGAAAAAGAAAACAAAAGAAGGAAAAAACATTATTAAAAAGCCCTTTGTTTGGATTGGTAGTATTCCAGAAAGAAAGTGGTTCTTCTTCCTGTCTCTTGTGATTTTAAAATTAGTCTTGCATTATATATTTCTTATGGAGCATGTTGCTGAAGTCAATGCAACACTTCTTCATAAGGCATTTTTTAAGGAAGTAGGTGTAGAAGGTGCATGAATGAAGTGTATACGTGAGGTTTAGGAATTGTCAGCTAATACCTTTACAGCCTGAAAAAAAAAATTCTGCAGAATATGATTTTGTGTTCTCAGGGAATCCAAGTCTTCAGATTACAAGTCAAAACTGAGACAAAACTTTTAATGTTTGTTTGTTTGTTTGTTTCAAGAAAAAACATTGCTCTCTGTGTTTAGGAAACCACTTAGAAAGTGCCAACTAGAGAGAGTAATAGAAAACACATTCCCTGTGTGTTCTTTTGACCAAAGTAGGTTCCAAAGACATCTTAATTTCCTAGACATCCTGTGCAAATTTTATTCATGCAGGAAGTGCAATCATGTGTCAAATTACTTTTACCACGGAAAGACCTATATAGAGCAATTTTATTTCAGATTGTCTTTCCTTATTCCTTCTGCGAGATATTTAGTGAGTCCTTCTGGGATACAGTCAATCAGGGGGTATTTCCAATTGATGTCAATGTAATGATACCAAAAGTGCTACTGTTTTTCTGTTCCAGGGCATTTCTTCCTCTGACAGCAAAATCTACATAAATTTATTAGTCATGGACTGTGAAACATAAGGATGCCTTGTAATAAAAGCATCACAGTAATTGTGATCTGAAGTGATGTGCCTTTTTTTTAATTTAAAAAAAAAAAAAAAAAGGCCAGATTGCTGTAGTCATAAGCGGAGGCTAAAAGGGAATTACCATTTATCTCACTACAATGTTATCAAAGATTACCAAAGCCCCCAGCTTCTAAAGATCATCCTTCAGCAAAGTGTTTGTAAAGAGGTGGTCTCTCTGTTTGTGCTGTCTGCTGGTTTTCAGCAAGATGCCACTTTGTTTTCCACTGTGCAGACTGGATAACATGAGTCACAGTGGAAAAAAATTAAATTAGTTGATTTGCTTCTTTATGCACTGCTTTTCATGCCTTACTTTAAAACATTCAACATGCATCAGTAAACAACATGCTACTATGTCTTTCAAAGTACAGTGTGTGGACTTCTCATGTGTTCATGTTTCTCATGGAAACATTTTCTTTTCACATTAGCAGGTACTTAAAAAATGAAGAGTATTCCATTCTCTCATTGAACCAAATGTTGCTATAACTTCTTATGGCTTCATGAACAAGTATTCAGGATTTCACTCCAGAATCTCTAATTATTCCATCTGAACTTACACTTATATAACCTTCATTTCTAAGTAAAATCTATTTCTGTCTTAATTGTTGACTTGATTTTCTTAACCAGTGATATCAATGCAAATGTCATTTTATGCACTCATAGCCATATGGTGCTAAAGCTATGCATACATACATGACTAAGCACTCGTAAACACTAATTAGAAGGAGCTTGGCATGAGGTTTTTACTTCTTGTAACTTAAGACAACCTTATGAAAACCTCTCCGTGAAATCTTTTTCATATATTCTGATAACATATCTGCATCTGCTGGCTTCTAAGTTTCACTGAACACCATACTGATGTGGCTTTGGTGTAACTTCAGCAAAAAACCAATTCTTGGTGAGAAGAAAAATATACCTCATAATTCAATTACTATTTTCTCTGTCTCCTCAAAGACATAGTAATTTTGAAAACAACTATTTAGAGTGAAGATAAATGACGTAATCAGACTCATCCAAAAGCTTAATCATCTCAGATCATCCACTCCTGACAGGATTATATTTAGGATGGATAACACCTGAACATGGAATATGTAGTTTTGACAGTGCACTTCTGTTTCCTTGGTGACAGGGTTGCTTAAAGAAGGGTTTAATGTCATGAAGTACCTTGATAGTCTGCCAAGTGTGTCATGATAATGGTAATAATTCATGTGATGTAGACCTGGAACAGGAGGTCTTCTGAAAGAACACTGTCAGACCTTCCTGCTGTTGTGCACAACTGCACAGCCATAGATAGTGTTGGGGACTTTCCCCGACTGTGGTCTAATTCGTTTTAGAGGTGTCCTGATTTCTGTCTAGCAGATATCAGGGTGACGGGTTCTTGGGCTTAGTGGAAAGCTGTCGTCCGGAACGAAGTGGAGTGAGCTGGTGTTCTGGCTAGACAGGTGTTTCTTCTCTGGAGTTGCTGGCTTGGCTGTTTGATGTTTTGGGAGCTTTTTGATGTTTTTGTAGAGATGGCTGCGACTTTTTTTGGCGCTTTTTTCCAGGAATGCTAGTTAGGAAAGTTAGATGCTGTGCACTTTGAGATGCGAAGTGTTTCTGCACACTTAGAGATGGCAGATGTTTCTTCTCGCTGAGTGATGCTAGATGTTTCTGCTAGTCAGGGACGCCAGCTGTCGGGGGCTTTCCCCAACATTCAGGTGGTTTCAGGGTCCTTGGCTCCCCTGCACAGCTTCGAGCTAAGCTGAAGGAAGAGATGGAGTTCTCAGGTTTAGATTTTTCAAGGTTGCATACTTCGCTTATTGTTTCTTATCTTACAATTTTCTCGGAGTGTGACAAGATGTTCGCAGCTGCATGGATTCCTCACGTCTCCCCCCGAGCTGGGCTGTCCTTATCTTTTATACTAATTACTACGTATTTCTTGTTTACTATTTCTTACCAATGTCTATCACTATTACTAAAAAGGTCATCTTTACTTTGACCCAATCCTCACTAACTACTTTGTGCCACATCAATGCAGCAATGGAGTGAGGGAAGAAGAAGGAGAAGAAGAAGGAGAAGAAGAAGAAAATGCCCCAGATTCTCCATCTTGTCCCCATTCACTTCAACACTAGGAACCTAAAATTACTATTTTCTCACCCTGTGATAAGCTAAAATACTATTTTTTCACATTCTTGTGGCCTGTAAACCTTCTCTCAGTGTAAGAAGTTTTTCCCATAGACAGAAATCAAAGCCAGTGTCTCTCTGAGCTGTAGGCTGGGGTCCCAGACCCCCCTGCCCAGGTCCCTGACCCTCCAGGGCAACCAAAGGAATGCCCTGGACTCCAACAAGATAGTCCTTCAACTTGTCCTTTGGCCCATGGCAAATTTTGACATGCCTTTTTTTTTTTTTTTTTTTTTTTTTTTTTTTTACATTGGCAAGGATTATTTTGCAGAGGCAGGTGGTACAAGAACATTGCTTTCCAAAATTCCCCATGTTCCCCTGATTATAATAACTGCAGTACTTCAGCCATACTACGGTATATCAGCACAACCATTTAGAATGAAAAAAGGATCAGAAAGTAGCAAACTTTCTGAAATACCCTTTGTAGGACAATATATGGGCACAGTGGGAATGTAAACTCTTATCTTGTTTTTGTGCTACCCTGCTTTTGGTCACATTGGCACTTAGTAGGTAAATACATGGATCTCACAGAAGAAGAGTGCTGTCCTTCAGCCTGCAAGTACAAGGTCAGCAGCCAGCCTGCCACTCCTAACTATGCTATTACATTCTGCCAGGTTATAATTTTTGATTGGTAAACTACCAGGTGTTTTTAGAGGGTAAATCAGGTTTTCTAAAATGTAGGAGAGGGCAGGTATTAAAGTGGGAAATTTCTTAGGTGAAGTAAATAAGAGCTTTGCTTCTCTACAGAGGTAAATGGAAAGTATATGCCCCACCTTGATACCTTGGTACTTGCATATATGTGAGTCTGGCTCCGTAATCTAGTACTTTGGACTTCGTTCCTCTTTGGTTCCTGCACTTCTTGTGATAAGGAAAATACAGGGATGACCACCAATACACTCAATGGTCCACAGCTGCCTGAAAGGGCCATTGTCTTCAGCCACTTTCCATCTCAAACGTTAATGATTACTTCAGTAATGGTTGTCTTTAATATGTTTATCTTCAATCAAAACAGTTTTTCTAAAAATTACATGCTACGTCTTTGAGGGGACAGAGAAAAAAGTGGTAATTAATGCTTACCATTGTTGACTAAAACACTGCTAGCACTAGCAGCTGACATGCCAAAGCAAAGCCAAAGCAAAGGGCATGCACTTATTTATGCTGCCCAGCTTTGGAAAGCAATAACAAATTGTGTCTGAAGGAGTTAGTTCCCTTCTTTGCTCATCTTAGCACTTAAGGACGAGGATGAGTTTTTAATATGTAAGTTTTTCAGCTATTCTTCATAGATTCAGATCTGAGAGAGTATGATCTCCTCCTAACTGCGCCTCCAGGGAACTAGTTCCATTGGCTACAATAATGCCTGTGCTTCTGAAATGAAGATGTGGCAGTGCTCTGTACCTGGGGAACACCCATGACCCAAGTGAAATAGCCCTGAGATGACAGGTATCAGCCTACACCTCCTGCAATGACAGACTGAATGTGCCAGAACTGAGACTGCTTTATGTGGCTGGATGGCTCTACATAGAGGAGCAATCCTGAAAGTTCTGTAAATCACAGGGGATCTGTACTGTGAGCACAATTTTGAAGCCGTGTTGCTGAAACATTTTATTCTTTTGCAATGCTTGTGTGCTGGCCTGTGCTGTCTGTCCCCTGTATACATCAGAGTATGACCTGTGACTCAGCTCTGGAAAATCTACTTTTAGAGAAAAACTGAGAGAGCTTTACCAGCAAATTCTTCACAAATGAAAAAGTTTTTATTTCAAGTGTCCCTGTTCTATACAGCCAAGGGAAAAGACATTGAAGATATATGACATGCAGCACTGCCTTATTCAATCTTACAAAGGCTTCCTGGGAAACCTGAAGTAAAAAAAGGTGTCTATTTCATAAATAAAACAAATATATTAGAAAAACTCTCGAGCTACTTTGGCACATTGTTCTATATGCAACCACTGAGAAACTTCTTCAATCCAAAAATGCAGACAGAACTTTGACCCAAGCACCAGAATAATGACACAAATGAACAGAGCTTCCTTTAGTCACTGAAGACTCCTCAAGAAAACAGATTTTTTGTGGCTTCTGCTACAGAATTCTTTCTTTTTCTTCAGACTGAAGTTGTTTATGAAAATACTGCAATATTGAAGAAGAATACTGTTGAGAATTTGCAACATTGTATTTGGAACATGTACTTTTGAAAAGACAGGGGCAAAAAAAAAAGAAAGAAGCAATACCAAAAATAGGTATTAAGTTCATGAGGGACCTTTGCCCTGAAGCCGTGTTGCTTCTATACCCAGAGATAAAGGAAACTGCCCAGAAGCCAGAAGTACAATTTGAAATTTTTGGTAATGCTTCTCCTTCAGAATTTTGCTCTGCTTCTCCAGTAGTTATCATTTTGGAGGGGGGGAAACAAACAGTGCTAAAAATAGAGTGAAAAATCTCAGTGAGGGGGGGAAAAAAGATAATTTTATCACTTTTTTTTTCAAGAGTTCCGCAGTACTTTCATCAAGTTCTCTGTAATATCAGCCAACATTCTGACTTTATTTTTAGATTGGACTTACAAAAGCTACAGAGTCTAAGGCAAAACTGAATATGTAGTAAAAGAGATTCTGTTTCCCATTCCTTCAGCATTGCTGTGGGTGGCTACGTATGCACTTTGGTTCACATTTTTCTCTTCTGTGAATAGTTCCTCACAGCGATATTTATAGGTGGCAGCAAGAACTGCAGTGCTAGTGGTGGAATGTGAATTAAATAGCTTATTGAGGTGCCTCCTAGTCCTGTTTTCCCTGGATTTGTATGATTTTTACAGTTCTGCAGCACTTTGCCTCCTAGGTTAGTGGCCAGTAATGAGACTTGTTCCTTGCCTTTTTTTCAGGCAGACAGTAATGAAGAAGAAAATCCCTCTGTCCCGGCTGGTGTTGCAGATGAATTAGAGCACCACCCCAGACAGCTTGTGCTAAGTCTCCTGCTACTGAATCAGTCTTGCATCTGGCAAAACTGAAGGTTTGTTTAGCTACATCACATGATACAGATGATGTCTTGTTGGACAGAGTCTTCTTGGCAAATTGTTCCACCCCTTGGTCAGCAAAGCAAACTGCTGCAGTGAGTCCAGAAAAAAACCCCCAAGCCTAGGCAGTCTCCTGATATGGGAGTAGGCAGTCATGAAGCTACTTTCTATTCATTAGCTCCTATTGCATAGCTTATCTCAGGGATGTGCTTTAAACTTCAAATTATTTCTCATCAAGCAGCATCAAGCAGGTTTATCTGTAATCTTTTACATGTTTTCTTTCTCAGTATACATGCTAAGAGTTAAGTTTTATAACTATATTTTCTTGCATCAGGCACAGTCTACTTTTGCCATCAGTCACATCCATTTACTTTTCCAAAACTTCCTCCACTATGAATTTTCACTGTTGTATGTTCTGCATTCATCTCTTTCATAATCCTTTTCTTTTGAATTTAAGCCTTATTAAAGGTGCTAACAACAGAATGTTATAATTAAGATGCAGATTGCTGCGGGAGAAACAGAAGTCAAACATACTTTTCTCATATTTTTTTCTGCCACTCTGAACCATTAGAAACACAGGTTAGGATAGCAACAAATTTAACTGATTATCACATGACAGCTACTTTACCTTTTTTCATGCTTACATATATTTACTCATGTTAGACCTATCTCCAGGTGCAACTATTTTGTCCAAGGTTCAATAACAATGAGAGGGAATGGTCATCCAGTCTGTGGCTGAGGTGAAGATAGGTGCTCTTATAAAGGGGAAATCAGCTTCACCCACACCATACCTGAGGGCTGGGGCTGTGGGTAAGCAGGATGGGGAATGCCTGCTGAAGTGACATTTCCAGCCCTCTGTGTTAAAGTAGAGGGTCACTCAGTGACTACTTTGTGGCCAGCATTTTGGTCTACAACGGGTCTGTAGAGTCTCTGCTGGTGTTGCCCGTGAAATTTGAAACACTTCAAATGGATAATTGCAGTTTCTGTGGCTTCTCTCTTGGTTAACTTCTCAAGTCTTTCTGTGTGAATTTTGCTGGAATCAAGGGTTCATGCTGCCGTTCATGTGATTTCTGTTTTCCTTCTCCAATATTAAAAGGCGTTATGATGCTCAGAAAAACATAGAAGTTCTGTGCAGAGTAGAAATTTCAGCTCATTGTAAAATGTGCACATTATCCTTCTCATTGCAAACATGAGGAAGATTTGTTAAAAATCTTCCATAGCTACTCTCCCAGGCTTACAGTAGGACTGTAAATATCTTGTTGAAGAGATAGCAACTAACTTCTAACCAGGCATATTTTGCTGCCAGGGAAGGCAGATGTGTGCATTTCTGGCTCTGAGCCCATCTCCTGTAGCAGGCAATTACCAATGAGTGTTAAGTTTTCACTGACTCTCACCTTAATAATAGATGGTTACATTTTTTCTGTTTGTTTGTTTCGAGTCTCTCCATGGCTGTAGAATGCTTAAGTGCACACATAGTATATTGCGGTGTTTTTCTTTGACCTCTCTTGACTTGTTTGAAGAAAAGAGTCACATTACTTGCCATCCCTGCAGAGCACCTCAGGGAGCATTATGAATATGAGTCAGAGTCTTTCATTCTGCTATCCAACAAGATCAAATTTTTGTAACGACTCAGCAGAAAAACACCAGCTATGCCTGTTCAGCTGGGCTGCTCAGTGTGTCAGGAAGGCAGAGCCAAGGTTTCACTCTGACCTTACATGACTACTTCTGTGGGAAACACAGATGAAAACCAGGCTTTTGTATTCAGATTGTGCATTTGTTTTCAGATCCATTAAACCAGGCTGTAGTGATTCAAGGGTTTAAATGTGATTCTTTTCTTCTATTGGCAAACAATCCTGTTGTATCTAATTTGTTAATTATGTGCGTGGTCTGACTAGTGCTTAAGAGTGTGCTGTTGGTAGGACAATGACACTGCTAATATGTAATAAAGTATTAATTTAACTGGAAAGACCTGAAGTGAGAGGGCTGTGACATAAGCTGTCAGAACCATGAAGTGGTAAAATGACAGTTTTGCTGGTGGGACTAAATAAGCAGTATTATACTAATTCCTTTTCATTATGAGCTTCTAAACTAGATTTTAAGTTGATGACTGTTGTTGCTCCTTGCTCCACAGGGTGGCTTCGGCCAGCTCTGTACCCCAGAGCAACTACAGGAGTGAGGAACAATGCTCCCACAGTGAAGCCTTAGGATGTGTTGAACCTGTTGAGACTCAATGCACTCCCAGGGCCTTAGGAACAAACCTTGAGGACTGGGATGAAGGACGAAAGGAGACTCTTTCCCTGGGATATATTCCACAAGGTTTATTGCAGAGGGAATCCAGAGGGAAAGAGCCCCGAACACAGGCAGTACTCGGGATTATAAACAGAGGGTGGGCAGTGAGGGGGTGGATACAAACAACAAAACAATCAGATCTGGCGAGGAATTATGGGAGGAGAGTTATAACAGGGGAACCAACAGGATTGCAAGGGAGGAGGGATTGTATTGCCAAGTCCATTGGGGCTTTGAGGAGGGTTTGATGGACATGGAACATGCCAGGTAAAGGGGTAGGGTTTACAGTAATGGACATTACTGTAAACAAACATTTCCAGACTTGAATTTTTTCAGTATATGGGAAGTTCTTGTGTTTTAGGTCAGTTTCAGTGTTTCTATTGTCAACAGTTTATTCATCAGCCTGACTGGACTAAATCAATTCAGGTCTAAATTAAATGGTGTCACACTTATTGTTTGAGACAAGCTGGCCTAGTGGTTACTACAGTGAGAAAAGAAAATAAATTTCTTCTATGTGATAATACACTGACATTATGTTCCAAACTGTTAGGGAAAGATCAGTTATATAAATGGGCATTCAAAAAGCCAATATTCTTTTTTGGAAACTGATTTTCCACAAAAATATTTTACTGATGGAAAGATATTTTTTTCTGAAAGGTTTCTGGTTTATAATTTAAATACAAAAAGCCAAAAGCACAAAGCCAGGCTTCAACACATAAAACCTGAGCAAAATTTTTCTTTCTCCATACTCCATAGTTTCAATGGAATAAAGAACTTTGAGAAATGATAACTGAATTAAAACATTCAGACAAGATATTATTCCCTTGACAGACTCCCCTGCTCCCAGCATTTAATGGATGCTTTGATTAGCCCTGCCTTTGACGAGCTTTTTGAGCAAATTGCAGGGGAAAAGAATAAAAAAATAAGGAATATCTGTATTCCTCCCTGATATATAATTGTTATGTACCATAATTTGTAAACCTTTTATTTAAGTTTTATATACACTTTAGGTATATCTTTGACTCCTATTTTCTCAATCTGCAGAGAAAAAGCTAAATAAGCAACAGGCACCAGAGATTATGGACAAATGTCTTCCTAAGACACATGCTTGCTTTCAGTAGGACACTAAAGTCTGTCTGTGGCAGATAGTGGAGTTTTCTCTCCACAAAATGTTAAACTCCAAAGTTGTGTAAAAGTTGTGTTTTGGAGGGCAGACAAAAAAGGTAAAGATTCTTGCAGTAATTTTGCTTGGGTGTACCTTTTAGAGATCAGTCCCTGAGAAAACCTACAATCTGTACAATCTGCCAAGAGCTGATAACCTCTCCTTACTTATCCAAAGAATATCTCTGTATATTGATTTTGTATTTAGATCGATAGGATTGTTTTCACCTTCAGAAGTGTGAACCTCGATCAATGATGTACAGAGCTCTCTGCTCTCCAACTTGATAGCAGCAGGAGGGAAGTTTAGATTTTGTCCAGGTGTTGCCTCCATCATTTCTTTCACAGTGTTAAGACACCTTTGAATGTAAAATATGGTTCAGACTGTTGATAAATGAGTACTCTGGGAAGGCTTGTTTGGCAAGGTCAACCATGGAGTAGCAATTGAGAAAAATTTTCCCTGGTTGACACTTTGCTTTCATGTTTTCTGGACGTCCTTGGAGAATCAAGAAAGTGCCAAATAAGACCATTTTATTTTCAGAATGAAAACTAGCCAGTCTGAAGGAATTCCTAGCATCAGGACAGCATCCAGCTAATTAATTTGTACAGTAACCATTGCTCAGTGTATGCAAGTGAAGGTGCTCACTGTACACAGCCAAGGTGGTCATCTCATACTCACTGTGCTTGGCTTGTTCATAACCAGTACTGTACACTCATCTTTAAAAGCTGAGGAATTCACCATAGTAACAGAGATGTCTCACCAGGTTTTGCCATGATCACAGGGTTTTCTGGTTTTTGTAGTTGATGTTTCCCTTTCTCATTGGCAAGTAGGAACAGGGGTGTAAATACAACGGAGCCCTGGATTCTGGTTAGCCCAGAGAAAAACAAGAATGAGAAGTACAAGGTCTGAAGGTAGAGGAGTCATGGCTTGTCTCCATTTAAAGAAGGCTGATTTTCTTCATAAAGTCTATTCCAAGTGTAGTACAGTCACCCTAGATCTGCAAGCCCAGACTGTGGGTGTCAGAGAACAGTGTTGAAGCTTCTGACCTGAAGTATGCTTCAGGATTAGGTGTTTGAAAAATGGGACATTGTGATAATGCTGCAGATACAGGAATGGGGGTAGAAAATTATGAGGGTGGAGTCAGGGGAATGAGCAACCTTGTTAGAGCTTGTTGCTGAGCTGCACTTAAGCTGCTTCTTGCTTAAGCGTCTCGAAAGACATACCACAAGGCAGGTATTTTAGTATTTAGATATTGTGAAAAACGCCAATCACTCATTTTTAAAATTTTGAAAGTTTAATAGTAAATAAGTTGGTTATAAAAATAGAATTAGAGTAAAAAAATTGAACAATTAGAGTTAGGACAATACGAGACAATAAAAAACAAAGTTACAGACGTCTAGGTGCCTCCCCGAGCAAAAAGCTCTGAAGAAGGACCCCTGTTAACAAAGGATTATCTCTTAAAAGCAATAGCCTGTTGAATATTCATACATTTCATACATGATGCATAAATTCCATTCAAACAAAGAATTGTCTCTGGTTAGTATCACTTTTTTCCTTTAATCTTTATGGCGTCCACAAGGCTGAGAGAGGCAGGAGGAGTTGGTCTTTTCTGATAAGGAAATAGTAAGTTCTTTTTTCTCTGAAAGATTTACGTTTTCCTGTGGTTGGTACATAAAAGCTACATTTTAACTACAAAACTACATTTACCATACTATCAAAATATTAATACAACATTAACAATCAATACAACATAATACATATAGTAAATATCTTGCGTAGAGCCATATAATATGCACTTTTCACAGGTATCTTTCTGCTTAAGTAATAGTGAGGCAGTGCTTTGAAAGATACACACTGTTTTGCTTAAAATTAGGAAGTGGTAATTAGAAGCTTGGGATTAGATGCTTCATCCTTTGGTAAATTTCTCTGCAGTTATTTACCCTGTAGCCAGGGTGTTGAGTGGGAAGGAAAGTACACATATTAGGTGTAAGACACCCAGTGCAGTGATCTGGGAGCCTACATCCTGTTTTTTAAAGAGTCTAGGCATTTGAGAATTTACATCTAGACATTTCAACATTTCTGAAGATTTTATACTCTGTCTGCCAGTAGTATGGTTTGTGAACCTATTTAGTGTTGGGGGTTGAAAGCAAACTGAGGCCTGCATTCTGCTGACAGAGAAATGGAGAAAAATGCATTAGCAATGTCAATTGTGGCGTACCATATTCCCTATCATGTGCTAGCAGCCGGGAAAGTTGAACGGTGCAATAGCCTGCTTAAAACCACCTTAAAACCAATGGGTGGGGGGACTTTCAAGAACTGGGAGATTAATTTAGCAAAGGCCACAAGGTTAGTGAACACTCGAAATTCCACCAACCAAGCAGGTCCCGCCCAGTCTGAGTCCCTGAGAACAAGAGATGGAGATAAGGTTCCTATGGTACACATGAGAGGTATGCTGGGAAAAACTGTTTGGATTAATTCTGCCTCCAGCAAAGACAATCCCACCTGTGGGGTTGTTTTCTCCCAGGGACCTGGTTGACATGGTGGGTGATGCAAAAGGATGGAGCAACACAATGCATACCTCAAGGGGACCTTGTTTTAGGGTGAACACTGTGACTGTGTCTGTATCCACATCCACATGTATATATGTATATAATTTAAAGGTTTAAATCCAATATAATATGTTGGTATGGGAAAAAAATCAGGGTGGATAATGTTGGGGGTTAGGTTTATTTCTTTTTTTTGTCTTAGAGAATTTTTCCCCATAAGTTGCTAAGAGACGAAGTACTGGTGCTTAGATGGTGCTTGACTAATACAAAGGAGGGGGAAGATCATGTGAATTTTGGGGCAGCTGGGGGTTCTTCTTGCTCTTGGGCATCGGAGAAGACAGCCAGGCTGCTGCTTGCTGTGGGATAAATCTACTGTCAACAGAAAGTCCGGTCCTGGGAGATCTACCATCATCTGCTCGTGTGCCCAGGGATTCTGAGTTTCTCCTCCTGCCCTGCTGGAGTTGGGCCAGCCCTGCCCGGGAGTCGCGGCTTCTCCAGCACTGCTCTTTTTGCTACGCTGTAGCCCCGCACCCCCCTGCCTGCTGGGACACCCCCCTGCCTGCTGGGGATATCCTGCTGTTCCAGCCACCCGCCCAGGAGTTTCCACCATTCCAGCTTGGTGCTCTCGGAGTCCCATGAGATCAGACTGCCCCAGGCTTTGTGAAAAAAAGTCCCTCAATGTTCCTCATTCTTTTTATTATTAATACTGTAGTTGTTGTTTGTTTGCCTTATTATATTTATTAGTAAAGAACTGTTATTCCTTTCCCCATACCTCTGCCTGAAAAGTCCCTTTGATTTGCTAAATTATAATAACTTGGAAGGAAGGGATTGGAATTCCCCATTCCTAGAGAGGCCCTGCCCCTCCCTAGCAGATACCTGTCTTTCAAACCAAGACAACTAGTTGGATTAATTACAAATTCCTTGACTGACTATTTATCTATCTTTTTTTCTCTCACTCTCTTCTCTACCAATCCTCTCATTAAAAATGGTGTAGTAGAGTTGGCAAACCCAACTTTGGTTGTGGTGGAAATCATATTTAAACTGAGGAAATAAATTAAGATAGTCACTGTCAGATGTTTTGCTAAGACCTTCCATGCTGAATGACTAGAGACAAACACAACTGCTTCATTTTAGTGTCTATCCTTTGTTTAACCTCACCTAAATCAGCAGTGGCAGTGTTTGGGGACTGCTCTTTCATTATATTTGATTCAGTATGAACTCAACAACAGCAAAATATATTTTAAAGAAAATGCTAAACTCTGATTATGAGTGGTTTGACTGACACTGATGAATACTATTCATACAGAATGGTTCTACCTGGCTTGATATTAACATAAGGACATTAGACAAAAACCTGTTAGAGTTCTAACGTATATTTAAGCTACTAAGTTGAACCTCTTATGTATGTACAAATACATCCACTTTACATCAACACCATCTGTAGCTACTACTCCATTTGCCAAGGTAATTTTTTCATTTATACCATTTATACCTGATTTGTGCAGCTTCAAACCATAATTTTTGCAAGGTATTGTAGCTACTATGTAGGAATGACAGAAAGTGGGATCAGTTTGCCTGGAAGACACTGTTTTCCTTGGAACATGCCTACTCAGTGTTCTCTGAATAATTAGACATCAGCTCTCATGTGGTGACTTTTGTGAAGCTCTAGGTGACTAACTCTTCTTCACAGCCAGAAAATGCATCAGAAGGACCCTCCACCCATTATTTCACATTGTTTCAGAATGGATTCATATCCAAAGAATGGAAATTGGGTGACTCTGGAGTCAAGTGAGGAAAGCTGGTAGTGATTCATGAAGCTGATAAAATTCAGATTTCCCCAGTATGGAGAGAAATTCAGCTGACTCTTGAGTCAAAGACAGTTATGTCTAAAATGTTATTTCTTAACTGAATTTATTACTTATGGGGGAGAAGTACACCTTAAGCTCTAGAGGCTGTGTAAGCAATGCAAACTCCCTTGCACAAGCGAAACAGAATTCTTCCTTCCATCTGGCTGCACTTTTCTCATTGTGATATCTAGACAATGGCGGTAAACATGAGAATAATATTAAATATGTTCACTCATTCTGTTAATGACTTGGTTGTTGACATAAAAGACCTCCCTGTTACTTCTTCATGGTTCCATTATGATCTGATTGAGAAAAGATGGCTGTTGACAAGACTTTATTTGAAACTACATTTTCAATGCGCCAGAATGTCTCACCCCAGTCTTGTAGACAAAGTTATTCTTCAGTCAGGATTCTCATGAATGTTTTTTGTTTTGTAGCTTTTTTACTCTAAATCTGTGCAGCTCCAAATGCAATGGTAGTAATAACCAAGCAGAGCATGAATCATGGTAGCAAGGCTCTGTTTAAAGAGGAAATTACAGAGTTTTTAGCTTAAAGATGGAAGGAATCATTTCTTGCCACTGTCCCTATTCATGTGCTCCTGTGCAGTAGCTGGTCTGACATACATATGCTCCCTCTTGGCCCATTAATGACAAAAAGAGCAAATTCTGTTTCCTGAGCAGCCCCCTGACATTTCTTCTCTTCATGCCAGCACCAGTTCTGGCCAGTTTGAGCCCAGTTTCATGTGGCTGCTTGGTGTATAAATGAGGTCAGAGCAGTACTGGGTTGATGATTCTGGCTAAGAACCATGATTCTGATGCTGCCCTAATCTAATGTTGAGTTCCTGGTAGAGTCCATCATGTCATGAAGTGTCCAATGAATCAGAATCACAGAATGGCCTGGGTTGAAGGGGCCTTAAAGATCATCTGGCTCCAACCCCTCCTGCCATGGGAAGGGACAACTTCCATTAGCCTAGGTTGCTCCAAGTCCCATCCAGTCTGGCCTTGAACACTTCCAGGGATGCGGCAGCCACAGTTTCTCTGGGCAACCTCATCCAGTACCTCACCATCCTCATGTAACATATATTCCTCCTAATATCTGATCAGAACCAGTCACCCCATGCCTTTGTAAATAGTCTCTCTCCATCTTTCTTGTGAGTTCCCTTCAGGACTGGAAATCCACAATTAAGTCACCTCAAAGCTTCCTCTCCTCCAGGCTGACAAATCCCAATTCTTTCAGCCTGTCCTCATAGCAGAGGTCCTCCGACCCTCTGATCATCTTGGTGGCCTCCTCTGGATTCACTCTAACAGCTCCATGTCCTTTCTGTGCTGGGGATATTTTGTTGTAACTTACAGCAGAGAAGTCCTTCAGTCTGTGAAAACATATATCACAAACAATGTTTTTTTGGTTTTTTGGTTTTTTTTTTCAGTGCACTCAAGTTCTCTTCTATCTATCTATCTATCTATCTATCTATCTATCTATCTATCTATCTATCTATCTATTCTACTGCATTTATGGATTATTAGGTTTCTACAGAGCTTCCCCATAGAGACTGTTTGAAGTGGAGTTTTGTGAAGTAAACAGTTTGGGAAAAAAAGAAATTATGTGCAGTAATTTTACTTGGTTGTAGCAGTTAAAAAAGTGCTTTTGTGATCTTATATATATAAAGATTCTGATTCTGTATGTGTAATATCACAATCTATTGTAATATGTCATAGCATAACGAGCTTTTCTCATGTATTTGTTACCTATGTAAATATTTTGGTGCAAACATTCTGAAGAGTTCTGAAACATTCTGAAATACAGCTGACCTCAGGCAGAAATAAAATTTATTCTTATCCTTTGTTAAAAAAAGACAGTACTAGTGTCTTCTGCTGTAATAAAATTGGATTACTGCAGCTGCTGGGAAGTTCAAAACAGGCTAAAAACACTATGAGGAAAAGAGATAGTTCATGCTACAGCTGCCCGCTGGCTTGATGCACTTTTCCCATTCATTTCCCTTGGAGTATGGCTCCTGGATGGTATACTTCTCTTACAACAGGAAAGAATAAAACGGAGATGACTTGTGTTACATTCCCTTTTGTCACACACCCTTTTGTCACACACAGAAAAGAGGGACACACAGAGAAGTGATGCTTGAGAACAGTCAGTTGTGGATAGGAAGGCAGTGCTGTGAAACAGCTTTTCTTTTAGCAACATAAAGCAATATAGTCAACAGAGACTTGTGGAGTAGTTTAGGGACCATTGTTCCAGTTGCCGACATTGTTATACTGTGGTGGAGTACAGTAATTTGTTTCTTATAACTTAATAATATCTCATATGAAGGCAGGCTGAGAGAATTGGGGCTATTCAGCTGGAGAAGGCTCTGGGAAGAACTTAGAGTCCCTTCTAGCACACAAAGTGGGTACACATAAAGACTGGAGGTTTAAATTAATTATTGGGAAGTAATTCTTTACTATAAGGATGTTCAGGCTGGAACAAGTTACCCAGACCGATCACAAACTCCCCATCTCTGGAGGTGCTCAAGCCCAGGCTGGATAGAATTCTGAGTAACCTGTTCTAGTGGAACATGTCTCTGCCCTTAAAGATGATATTTAAGGTCCCTTCAATCCAAGCCATTCTATGACTGCATAAATTTTTCTCTGCAGGAAAGAGCTCTCAGCCTGCACACAGCTCACCAGGCCAAAAAAAAAGTAGATATGTGTACCACCCAATTCTTATTTGTGCAATAATTTGATAGCAGGTGTGATATATGTCCTAAAGTTAATTCGTGTTAAAAGATATAAGATGTAATTCACCCCCTGTAAATATAAGTTTTACTTCTAATCAGATATACTACGGGTTAACTGAGACGAAAGCTGCACGGAGAGGGGTACAAGGAATTTCTTTTGCCAGAGATTGCACAGGAGGGACACGAGAAACTATGCTAAGAATTACATGAAAAGGGACACAAGGATACCTCTGCCAGGAATTGTTAAAAGGAGAACAAAGACAATGGAAAAGGGAGATGGAGAACCCGGAGAGCCAAATGATTACATCAGATCGATATCTCATCCGTCTCCTCCCGACATTAACATCTCTACACAGCACCTGGACACAACAATCAAAGACATTGTCTTCCCAGGCGAATCCATTCAAAACATCAGAACCCAAACATGAATATCTAATGAGGCTGCCTCGGAAGAGGGAACCTCGGAGTCCCGAGTTTCTCTCAGCGATTCAGTGTATAAAAAGAGACTGCTCCAAACCAGAAATGTGAACTTAGGGGGTGACATACTGACTGAGTGTGTTACTGCGTTCACCCAGTGCCGATCCCGGGCTCGATGCTGTCCTTTTAATTGTGGCTATCAGAGACTGTTATATTGTCTCTCAATAAAATTCTAAAATTTTGATTTATAGAATTTAGTCTATCGTATTTATTACAGCAGGTCTCTAAAAAGCTTTTGTCAAAATAGAGCTATCTGCCACCACCTTTGGTCCTGTTAATCATGTTGCAGAGAAAGTACACCACTTAATCTCCTGTACAAATGATTGTACCGAAGAACTGCAGGCACCCTCACACTGCTGGTCCTTATTTGTGGATCACAAGTGGCTTCAAATCAATGCAAACCAAATAATCTAAGAAGGAAAAATGCTTGACATGTTATTTAAAGACCCAGAGGACAGCTACTGTTAGCGTTCATTATGGATGGCCCAGTCATAATTCTATGGGATGGCCAAAATTCCAGTAAATATTATGGAACACTAAGAAAGTCAGTTTGACTGAAAAAGAGACTATTCTAATGGGGAGGCAACAGAAGTTAGAAAAGAGGAACTACGGATGTTTGTGGACTAGTGCTATTGTGATAGCTTGAAGGAAAAGAGAGCGGGAAAGAGAAATTGTCGGGGAAAAGAGAGACTTAGTAAATGAGAGAGTGAAAGGATTCAAACCCTAGGCTGTCCATGGACTTAGCTGAAGAAACATAGAGGATAACTGCAAAAAAAATATGCTGGAGAGAACAGGTATCTTTTGAAAATTGAGTTAAACTCAGAAGGCAGAGGAACCCTGACAACCCCTACAAATGAAACTAAAAGTGCATCAGAGAACAGTCTGTAGTGGTTTTCTACTAAGAGCTGAACAGGTTACACTCTAGCACACCATTAACTTCCCATTAAGCTTTTCCAGGTTTTCCTACCAAGCTTTGCATATGAAGAATGTTCTCTTTGCTTTAAACCACACATTCCCTAAACTACAATGGTTTTGTGTCCTTATGTTAAAACTTCAATGGCTTTTCTTTCAAGCTGAGCAGCATCAGTGAGGTTGTTTCAACTCTGTTTCCAAAGACTACCAATAGGAATAGAAGCACTGTTTATCTGTCACTAGTCTTTGACAGATGATTCTTCTTTGTATGATTTTTGGGGGCTTATTTGCTCTTGGAAACAGCACCAGGTAGCATTGACTTGCAGCCCCTGGGAAAGAGCCATGCAAGAGCCCGAGTGTTTATGCCTAAGTATGTTCTCCATCAGCCTAAACAACCATTTTAAATGGGTCTGTGGTAAGAGCAGGTGAGAGCCTTGGGTGAAAAGTCTGGTTCCACAAGGGAATGCATTTAAGGCTGCTGACTGGTGACCATGTATTGCCAATCTTTGGTCATCTATGTGAGAGTGACAGTAGAGTACAGTAAATGTCCCATAGTAATTTAATGAGCCAAGAAGCACATTTTCACTATCACATAGAAAAGGGGTACTACTTATTTTTGATCACATTCATGATGTGATCTCCATTCCTAGCACACCAATCTAAAAAAAAAAAAAAAAAAAACCCAAAAAAACCCAACAAACCACGAGTTGTTTCAGAGTTGCACAGCAAAACTTGTTGAACTCAAGTTTTTATTACTTCCCAAATACCCACAGGGGCAACAATTTATCTGAGCAAGCTTAGCAGCATATCAAGTGACCAAAATAATTCCTGAGCAAGGTACAGCATTTTCTGAAGACCTACACTGAAAGTGAAATTGTTTTAAGAGTAAAAAACAAATACTCCCTCCCCACCACCCACAAACCGGCTCCTCTGTTCATGGGTGAAATTTTTAATCAATACTCACTTTTTTCTTGTCTTCACTGTTACCCTTTCCAGCATATAAAGATGTCTATTTTGCCTGTTAAACTGCAGTCTCCTATCTAAATGCTTAGTTGCATTTCATAGTGCCTTATTTCTGTAGGTATTAATGTTGTTGTCCACATCCTAGCTTTGTTAATCCTTATTCAGTTACTGTAAAATAGATATCCCTTTGCACTATTGAAATTTAAAATTACTTCACAGTTGTTTTCAAATGCTTGTGAAGAAAGGAATAATGGAAGATTGCTTGCCTGCCCTTTTCCAAAACCTTCTGTGACAAGACTTAGCTCAGGGCAAATTTATCTGTTGAATCTTGAAAATGGATTTCAAATGGAGAAGTTGACAGGCCATAAACTGCACAGTCTGACTTAAACTCCCTGTAATTTCATATATTTTCTCATTGTGTAGGGTGTCTTGTGCTCTTTTCTCCCTAACCCAAAATGACAATTCTGCTACACATATTTATGCTAAGTGCCTTACAGTATTTAGACAACTCCTTCCTGATTTTTAAGATGCAGCCATTTCATAGTTCTTGAAAGCAGGTGCTATTCATGGTTTGAGCTCTGTTTCTCTGTCTCTCTGCTGTTAACTTTTTCATCTCTGCTACTGATTAACAATAAGGGTTTGAATGACACCAGGGCAGCATCACAGCCGCAATACCATGGAGACTGCTTTCATACTCCCCCGTCTCTCCCTCAGAAGAAGGGAGGAACACATGTTTATATAGTCATTAAGCCAATATTTACTTTCAGTTATTTTGCAATCTACTCACTTACAGACTTTACTGCAAATAATTCTCTGTAACCTGTTTTTCTTTGCATTCCCAGAACACTCTGGTGTTCCTTCCTGGTATGAAGAGGCCAGTGACTGAAACAAGAGACCTGGAGAATCTGAGAAAGTGCTGCCAGCACCCATTGCTGCTATCCATTTTCTTTGTTCATTATATCCCTGAGTGATCAAGAGCAGAGACTAGTGGATGCAGCTTATCCCACCACACCTGTAGTGTTTCCTAACATCCCTGGGTAGTAACTGATAGAGAATGCCCATCTGTGTGCTACAAGATTATGCTTGGCCTGGCAGGTACTCTCTGATGCAGAGAGGTCAGAGCTCTGAAAAGCACCTGCTCCAGCACCTCTCAAACCTGCGCTTGCAATTGCACCAGCTGAAAAAATAGTAAGAAAGGCACTGGGTAGCATGGAAGTTGTGGCTGCAGGTTTATATTAGACAGGTGTTGATGTGATGGCTCCATATGTTACCTTGCTGCTCAGCAAATAAGATGCCTTGCAGCAGTCCTCCTCCATCTGAGGTGTGCAAGCAGATGGCCTGATGGCACTTCAGGGCACTGTTGACAGCATTTGTTCTTTCCCAGTCGTCAAGACTGGAGCAAGGACGTGGTTTGATCCACAGCACCGAGGGTCCTCTACTTCTGCATCAATTGAATTTCACTGTTTTGAGTTGCTCTCTTCAGAAGTAGTTAATTAGGAATTATGTCTGCCCCCCCTTTTAAATTTATGAACAGTTCTCTAGGAAAACATTGTCACAGCACCTACAACTTGAATTATACATATTAAGATTCTCTAACATTTAAAATTTGCACATTAACATTTCAGTCTTGTCATTTAACAATGACATAATTTCTAAAATGAAAACAGATGGAAGTGAAAACAGGCATGAGTGAAAACAAATGTATTTACAACATTTCTACAGAAAAAAATTTACTTGTAAGACAGCGATGAAGTAAATTACTCAAGCAATGATTAGGGCAGTGTATATAGCAAATGTGTAATAGAGGTATATGGAAAATGTGGACTTTTGTTACTAGAGAGATAATAGAATAAAATGTTTTTCAGCAACCTTCCTTGTTCAATAATCCTTTGCTTTCCATTTTGCATCAAGGACGATGAAACAGATGTAAAAGCACTGCATAGCAAAGATGCCAAGTCCTTCGGGTTGTTGAGGGAAGCCTTGAAGAATCTGTGGGTTTAACAGTGAAATCAACATGTTAAATGTTTTAATTTGGCGCATTGTTAAGAGTGTTTCTGAGAACTCACACTAGTCAGCAAGTTAATAGGATTCCAGTAGAATTTCAAATGAGGATATATTATTTGGAAGGACATTTTGTAAGTTTCATTTCATCAAGACTTATGGAAAGTACACTGCTAATGCAAAGATACCACAGGAGAAGTATCTCATGGATTTGTCAGTATGTCCTTCGGTATAATATCCTGATACAGCTGCTCTTAGTGCCTACTATATTAACAGAAATATTTTTAGCAGGAGACCAATGCATAAAATAATTTCCCCTCCCCACCCACCACTATTCTGGACACACATACATCACTATTATGGAACCCAGGAAATGGAAAAGACTTGGAGAAATATGTACTGTTCCCCCATTTTGGCTCATAGCCATTTCACTACAGCATTATGGATGAGAACAGGCTTTAGAAGGAGAATATTATAGACAATGAAGAATTAAGAGTTATGGCCATAGGACATTCCAAAAGAATGATTTCAACACCTTTTCCGCCCTCAGCTGTAGATGTGGAACAACCTGATTTTGCTGTTAAAGCATCCCTCAAAATATGCTGGACTCAGTCAGAAATAGCAGTGAGAATAATATGTTCAGATCTGTTGGGGTATGTATCATTTTTTCTAAAGGCCTAAAAAATAATGTGGAAATAGGTATCTTCCAAGTTCTTGTTCAAACAAGAAAACCAGATGCTCACCACATTAAAAGGAGAGTGAATTCTCTCATCTATATCCAAAAAAATGTTGAATGGAAAAATGCCTTAGAAAAAAACACATTGAATAGTGCAGCAGATTTTATAAGCTCTGCATCCTTCTGCAGGCTGCATAATTATTCTGTAGAGTAGCCAGCAATCATTTGGGAAAGTGACATTTCTCCCTATGAAGTTCACTCCTGGAAAAGACATGATAAGAAAATTCAGACTTCTATTATTTTTGTAGGTCTATCTTTCAGTTTAAAAATGGGGATCAGGGGTAAAATCTCACTGTGTGCTTCTATATGCAGTAAAAATTGCTGACAGGTACATGTGTGTTTTGGGTCAGGGTCTGGTTATACTATATACTACTTAAAATAATATCCTTGACATTCATTAGGACTTTAGCATGAGGGTCCACAAACAGCTTGGACTGAATGTGATCTTCCCTGGGAGAAACTTTCTAAACTTTTGGATTGGCCAGAAGGAAAGGCCTGCAGACTAAAGGAGTAACACTGACTTGTATGACAATTCTTAGGCTTGCATTTGCAAGCAAGACAACTGAGAAACGTGGGAACAAGGGAAAATAGAATGGGATTGCACCAGTGAGAAATGTGGAAGGTCAGACAAGAACACCAGCCTCACAAAGTGAAACAGGAGAAGACGTTGAGACCAACCAAGATTTCAAGAAGATGGCTGACTTTTCACAAAGATTTCTGACAACTAAATGAGAACAAGGTGTAAGCTTTCAAGGAAAAGCTTGAAAGTGATGCAAGCCTTGTGTGTAGGGTCTACTGAAGCAGTGCAGATGAGAAAATGATTAGTCTGATCCTAAAGCATACACCTATCTGTAGTCAGGTTGCTTTCTATAGCTTTTCTACAGACCAGTACTTCACTGACTGGCACAGGTATGTGCATACTGAGCTCACAGACCTGCATCAATTATGACTAAAGACAGAGCCATGAACCCCACTCTAGTTACCTCCTGTATGTGCAAGAAGATCCTGTTATAAAATAAACTTTTACAGGCATTTTGCCATCTCATTGTCATGCACACTGCGAAGAAGAAGAGGCAATATATGCCAGATCCAACAGAATTTGCTCACACTAGAATACATTTAGCTCTTTACTGTTCAGCTGCTTTGCACTGGGGTGGCCTCACCTCAAGTCCTGGGAGCAGTTTTTGGCATCACAATACGAAAAAAGCAATTAAATTATCAGAGAGTGTCCAAAGGAGGCCATGAGGATGTTGAAGGGCCTTGAGGTGAAGCCATACTGAGTGGCTGAGGGCCTTTGGTCTGTTCAGCATGGAGGAGACTAAGGGGAGACCTCAATGGAGTCTGCAACTTACCCATGAAGGGAGAGGGGGAGGGGGAGACACTGACCTCTTCTCTCTGGTGCCCAGTGACAGGACCCAAGGGAATGGCCTGGAGTTGTGCCAGGGGAGGCTTAGGCTGGATATCAGGAAAAGGTTTTTCTACCAGAGGGTGTTTAGACACTGGAACAGGCGTTTCAAGGTAGTGGTCACAGCACCATTGTGACAGAGTTCAAGAAGCATTGGACAAAATTATCAGGCACATCATTATGACTCTTGGAGTGTCCTGTGCCGGGCCAAGAGTTGGACTGAATGATCCTGAGGTGTCCCTTCCAACTCAGCTTGTTCTGTGATTCTGTGAATAAAGTGTGTGGCCTCTAGGGATCCAGACTGTCGCCTGCGTTAAGTGGAGCTCAGCCTTCTATCTGCCATTTACTGAGTTCAAGCTTTCTCTTGCATCTTCTCTGACACATCACTTTTGCCGGGTAAAGACAAAAAGAACGTAAGAGGATGACTATTTCCACACACATTCCTCTGTGTATCATGAGTGTAGTTAGTTTCTACAAATTAGTGGCTTTGTTTTCTAGGGTGCTTAATAACAACAGCTGGATGGGAACTTTCAAGTATCAAATTAACTTGGAAACCAAGTCACTCATTTTGTGTTGCTAAGTATGACTTCTATTTTGAAATATTTCCATTTCCTTTTAAATGACACTGAAGGAGAATAGTGTGACTATTTAATGGACATAGCTGCTTTACTGTTGTCCTCAGTATAGACTAGTGCACAAAACAGCCCAGTGCCTTCAAAATGTACAGAAAAGGGGAGTAGATCTCATGCTCATGATTCAGGTATTTGGCTTCAGGTGTCAGTCTGTTCAGGATTAACATTGAGTCCATCAAAATATTAGATCATCAACGTATTATCTGCTCATTCATGTCTTAAAAAGAATTGGACTTCCATTATTTAACTGAATTGGCATCTGACCAAGACAAATCTTTCCTGGGTGAAATAGGAGCTGAGTACTCTCAGAGCACCTAAATTTTTGCATATAAAACACTTAGATTTACTGTCTTTCATAAATTACTACTTCTGGCATTCATGTGGGCCTGTGAAATTCAAGTGTGTTAGGTTAATCTCAGCCAATTTATTTTTGTCTGGTTCTGCCCTGAGCAAATGCTAACATTAGACATAACAATAACACACAGTGCTGTGCCTCCAACATAGGGTAATCACAACTACACAATCTGTGTAATTAATTTATGAGGAATAATAATGGTAAGTTACCCAGTCCTAGCAAAATCCTGGTCGGGCCAATTTCAAGGTCTTGAAATGCTCCAAGACTACAGCAGATACATATGCACATAGTATTGATAAAGACAAATAATTTAAAGTTGCATGATAATGCTTTTATTTATCTTATAGTATCTTATAGTATCTTATTTATCTTTATCTTACTTCATTGCAGTAGACCCATGGAAAATATTTCTGTCAAAGGGCATGTAAAAAGATCAGAATCTTACCTTTTGTTGTCAAATTTTGGAAATTACATAGCCTGTGGACTACATATATCTGCACCTTTAGTACTTGAAATAGTTTTAGATAGCAATGTTTTTCAGCTTTCTGAAGCAGCAATTCTTCAGGGATGCCTTTGAGGGGTTCATAAAAGACAGTTAAGGACAATACAGTTATTGTCAATAGCGTTCTGTCTTTAGGAGAACCACAAATTGAAGAGATATTGACAGTTACCAAGAGCAGTTGTATTTGTATCCTTACCTGACACAAAAATGACGGAAAATAACAATGCATGAATTACAAGTGTGTGTGGGACAAATAGAAATCTGACCAGTGCATTGTATATATTTGGTGACAAATTAATTCCCAGACTAAACAAATGCACATGGACATTGTATAAAAATGCCTAACACCCTGTCAGATTCAGTGATAATAAGTTGCATTATCATGACAATGAATCTTTCAGTGCCAGGCTCAAACACTTAACTGCAAAAAACCTTATTCAGTCCTTCCTCAGGTAAAATTCCATTTGCTCAGTAGGAGTTTGTCTGGGTAAGGATTCTGGGATTTGACAGGCAATATTTATGAGTTACACAGGAAAACTAGCTGAAATTGTAATCTTTCCAGACCTTCTTGATAGACTAATAGGTTTTTTTTCAAGCACCTGGAGGATTTTCTATAATCCCACCAAGCTCTTAATTCCAGTTTTACAATTATGTCTTCTAATAAATGATGGAAATTTCTTTCATTTTGCCATCTCAACTAGCTCAACTTAATGAGCTCTGCAGAGGAGTTCACACAAGTTACAACAGGAGGGGGAAGCACAATCACTGCTCTAGACACAGAACAGCTGCTTACAGATGACTTATAGTAAAGAACAACTTCCAAAATCTGAGGAGGCTGCATGTCCAGGGCAAGGTTATACCAGGTAGAACACTGCCCCTATTCTTTCGTGTGTCCCTCAATACACCTTGCCTGCCTTCCTGCCTGCCTCCTCAGTAAGGATAGGAAATGGGCATAGACACTTCATCTGCTGTTGGTCAGACTGAGATGCCTGAATATGTGATCTGTACTGAAAACCTTTAGAAACAGACTGAGTAGGAGATCTCCTCTTGCATAGTTTTGTACTGCCTACTACAAGGGACAGAAGACAGTTTCCTTCCTCGTATACGCCTGCGTGTTTTCATGCGGTTGTTTTACTTACTAAGGGATTTAAGGATATTTTAGTCTAGAAAGATAGGTACAATTTTATTCTAGTTTGAAAAAAAAAAATCTTTCTTCCTTTATCATAAAAATCATGGTGTGATATTTTTAATACTCAGCCTTCAAAGTGCTGAATGTTTTCTCCTTTTCTGTGGCTACTGTGATTTATCACATCTTCTGAAGACTTAATTTTTTTCTCAAATATTTGATTTTATTTTTTATGTATATGGACAAACCTACCATGGTCTGATATGTAGTATGTAGTCTGTGGTTTGGGTATTTTGTATTTAGGAGTACATAACGACAGTAGAGAGGAGAATGCTTAATGCAGTTCATTTCTG
Source organism: Hirundo rustica (assembly GCF_015227805.2). Lineage (NCBI taxonomy): Eukaryota > Metazoa > Chordata > Aves > Passeriformes > Hirundinidae > Hirundo > Hirundo rustica. The sequence continues at coordinate 46,492,968 of NC_053488.1, forward strand.
TCCTGCTTTATTCCAAAAAGTTACTGTTGCACAAAATGCCACTTTTTATTTGGAACAACTGACAATTCAGTGCAAGGCGTATTACTGCCCATGTGGCAACAGGGAGAATGGTGTAGGCAGGTATCTTTTCCAGCATCTGTTTGGCATGGAGCTTGGTGTTTCTTTCTGGCTTGATGAAGGGACTGGGTAATCTAACCTCACTTATAAACTATATCAGCTTGTGTCTTGGTTTGCAGTGCAAGATGTATTCTATTCCCAATCTGTTTAAACTGGTTGAAGAGGTGTGGAGGGGGAGGGTGTCTTTCTGTTCATGGGCCAGCTGTTAAAACCTGGTTGGGGCAGTGTTTCTTTATCTCTTCTGCAACCCATCCTCCCTCCAGGGGAATATCTTCTGTTAACGGGCCATTAAGGCTCACCACATGACTGATAAAATCACATCATCTCATTGTAAGATGCTCCATGCAGTGGGAGAAGCCAAGCCTTCCTACCTGGATAAAAGCTGAGATTCAGACCAGCAGGATAGCTGTTTTTTTCCCACTGGATTTCCCAGAAGATGGGACCCGTCACGCCACTACTGGACCCTTCTACAGGAATGTCTCTACTCCAACAGAACCACATCTGTTACTCCAGGAGGGCTTATTTGGACTGCTTCCAATACCCTGACAAACAGGGTGCCCAGTCGTACCCTGATTCTGTCAGGGTTTGTAGGATATTTTTTTCTTTCTTTCTTTCTTTCTTTCTTTCTTTCTTTCTTTCTTTCTTTCTTTCTTTCTTTCTTTCTTTCTTTCTTTCTTTCTTTCTTTGCTTGGGTTTTTTTGCACTACTACATTTGTATTTTTAATATTCCTTGTAAAGAACTGTTACTCCTACTCCCATATCTTTGCCTGAAAGCCCTTAATTGCAAAATTATAATAATTTGGAGGGAGGGGGTTTACATTTTTCATTACAAGGGAAGCTCCAGCCTTTCCCTGGCAGACTCCTGTCTTTATAAACCAGGACAGCTTGCTAGTAAAAGATGCTTTCTCTCCTGTAAAATGTAGCTTTTTATAATAGGTATACACATTTGTCTTCTGCATATGAGATATAACATCTAATATACAATAGACATACACACAAATGCCTATTAAAATTCCTGGTAAACTTGCCTCGGAAAGCCCTTTGTTTTATGGACAATAACAGCAAAAACTTTCTGCATTTTTTTTCTAATCAATGGTTCTGTGACAAGAACTGTTACAATTTTTACCCAACATGGACTAAAAGGAGGTAACCAAGACTTGTGTCAAAGTTATGGCCACAAAAAATTTCACAGAAGGCCAGGGAGCACAATATACTGGTTCATCATTAAGTTTGCCACCACTTGGGGCTGCTTCTCAGGGGAATGCTCCCCCATCTCCAAGACAGAATGCTCATTTTCCAGATATGTATCTGGCAGCAACATATTTTTCAAGGCTTTCCTTGCACTATCTTCTCTTCTGGAAAGAAGAGCAAGACTAAATATTAGTACTGCTTGTTTTGCTGGTAATAATCTTGTGACAGGCCTGCCTTTCTCCAACTCCCAGGTAACCCAGAGCATTAGTATTAAGGTGAAAATTTACCTAATAAGTCCTGGAACTAGAACTACTTCATTTAGTGCATTTTGCTGCTTTTATATTACTCCTTTTTCTTCATACTTTTATCTCGATCTTTTGGGAGAAAATGAAGGCACTTTTGCCTGGACTTCTGTGGCTGTTTTACTAAGGGAGTGATTTTACAGCTCTACACTATGAGTTCATGCTTTCTATCTGAAGGATCATTAGGAAATTTCTCACTTTTAGCCTGTTTGAAAAATTAACTTTTACTATGATACTATCTTTATCTAACATTCCCCATCTCTTAAGCCCATCTGGGAAATCAGTGCGATATAGACCAGTGATTGCACCATATATTAATTTGGGAATGTGAGGAGTATCTGAGAAATGAAAGCACAGACCCATGATCTCCATTAGATTCTCTACGTCTTCTTAACTCCCAGTGAGCAGCTGTAGTGCAATGGCAGTGCAATCACGTGGTAGTGCAATCTAGTGGCCTCTAACCTGCTGCGCTTTTGGAAAGAACTTTTTTTTTTTATCTTTTCTTTGTATCTTTCTTAACTTTGATTCTGAGTTTCTGTGATGGTTTTGGCTGGTGTAGAGTTAGTTTTCTTCCCAGCAGCAGGTATGGGGCTATGTTTTGTATTTGTGCTGAGCACAGGGTTGATAATCAGAGCTGTTCTTGTTATTGCTGAGCAGGGATTGCACAGAGCCAAGGCCTTTTCTGCTTTTCACACTGCCACGATGAGGAAAGGGCTTAGGGGTGCCTGGAAAGCTGGGAAAAGACACAAACAGGACAGGTTACCCCAGCTGACCAAAGGGATATTCCAGACCTTGTAACATCAGGCTTATTATATAAAGTGGGGAGAAGAAAGAGGAAGGGAGGAATGTTTAGAGTGATGGCAATTTTTCTTCTGAAGTGACATTAGTATGATGGGGCCCTGCTTTCCTGGGGATGGCTGAAACACCTCCTCAGCCATAGGAAGCAGTGAATTAATTCCTTGTTTTTACTTTGTTTTTCTTGTTTATCTGACTTTTGCTTTGCCTGTTAAACTGTCTGTATCTCAACCCATGAGTTTTGTGGCTTTTGTATTTCTGATTCTCTTCCCAGTCTTGCTCATGAGGGATCATCTCCATGCGGTTTGGCTGCTGGCTAGGGTTACACCACAACAAAACAAATCTGAGAAGGGAAAAAGCCCCATATGGTTGTCATTGGAAATGTGATTCATTATTTGCTGTTGCTGTGTTCTTGGACATCTGCATTAAGGCAGAACTCAATCCATGGCTTTCTACCAGCATTTAAATTCCCTGAATGCAATTATTCTCTGTGTAAAGCTGAATCAAAATTGTTCCCTAAAGCTGTATCCTGTCACACCTAGGATTCCCCTAGAAAAGAGCCAATTCCCCTTGGACCTCATAAGTCCAGTTGACACTAAAAAAAGATTTAGCCATAATGGACAGTTTTGTTGACAATATCAGAAGTATTATGGAGAAAACTGAACACCTGGGAATGATTTGGAATGAAGTTTATTGCCGCCTGGGGAATTGTTTCTGCCTGGGGTTTTAGAGGTATGCTGCTTCTCCTTAGGGGATAGGTGGTAGACAGCACATTTCACAATCACTGTATTTACCTGTCTTCAAGATATTTAGGGCAGCTCTGCTCCCTGGTTCTGTTAAATTTACACAAAGCTGAGACCATCATGGGCCTGTCACTCCATTTTCTTGAACACCATGTACATTTTGATCACAGAGGCTCTTTCTGAACCGCTGGCTCAACAGGTGTGTTCTGACCTATGTTTGCCAACTAACCAAAGCACAAAGTCCCCTCTACAAATATCTCTATTAGGTCAAACTATTGATAAAAAGCTTTGTTCAGAATGCATGACTTCTGATAAGCCTAGCTTTCTGATCTGGTCTGAGGGAGTGAAGACTGCTTTTTTCTTCAGCAAAACAAGGAGCAAGCATTCATATCTTTACTATTTCTCACTGGTCTTGTGCTCCTGAGAGTCACATTTGTTTTTGTGCCTATTTGTCTTATTATCCAAATAGGAGAAACCCCCAGTTGTTATGGTACCACAAATTATCATTAAATGTAACTCTCCCATGGAAGTTCAGACACTGATTTCTGATGTCATTTCAAGAAGGAAAGAAATAGCAGAATTTATGCAAGAGTGTAGATGTCAGTAACTGTGTGTCACTGTATGATGGAAGATTGGCAAAAATATACTCCAATGGTCTCGTCTTCCCCTGCTTGTGTTTCCAGTAATAATGAAATGATCCAGATCTCCCTTACAGATTATCTCATTGTCAGTTTCTTTCACACAGTATTTTAAAATTAGCTTCAAGAGAAGGGTATAAGGGATGTTCCTATGGACGTGTGGAGTTGCTCATGAATTCTCAACTGATATTAGTAATTAAAAGGGTGCAATATACAAAGTAATGAATGGTTGCAGCTGAGTAAGAAACGGCTGGCAGTTCTGCAGTGCATGAAAATTTAGAGCCTAATGAGGTATCTCCAAGTAAGGATTCATGACAGCCATTCTGGATTCAAGACTGTTGCTTAAACTGATATTCTACTCTGGCAGCAACCCTACTGCAATCTGTAACCCTTTGCTGAGAAATTGTTTTCCACTGAGTACTGGATCAGGCAGTACCATCTTTGCAGATAAGAGCATGTACTGGCAGTATGTTTTACAGACCACTGCTCCCTTTCTTCTCAGATTCTTTTTATGCACTGTGAAAAAAAAAATCACCAAAAAACCACACCAGAACCAAAAAATAAAACAAAAAAGAAACACAAACAAAAACCCCAACCTCACAAGAATAGTTCAAGCAAATAATTGGTGTTGCACTCTTTGGTCTACCTACTCACTTGGTGACTGTGTGGGGCCAGGTACATTAAGCTAAAGAATTAAAATTTGACATAGACAAAAGTCAAATATAGCTCACGGACAACAGTCTTTGAAGGTTATATGCGCTCTTGTTACCTTTTGCTTGTTTTAACAGTGAAATAAAAGTGAGGAGCAAGGCGCCCAGCAGCAAAGAACAACTCCGACAACTTCTTATTTGCAACAAGAGTTGGTAAAGCACAATGAGATGAATTCCCAACAGAATTGTTGCATATAGAACAGAAAATTATATATTTGTATCTACTGGAAGGTAAGTTCAATGTAAAAGTGTGTTCATTTGACATGCTGCTTTAGGAAGGCTGACCTGAAACAGAGGCTGGACAAAGTTAGAAAAAAACCCCTTTATTGAAAGGCTTCCAGGATCCACCTTGGGCTGCACCCAGGGTGGCCACCAAAGAAAGATGGTGTTGGGGTCATAAGATCTTACATTTTTCTAAATGGTCCATTTGCATATTGGGGTTTAATTGTCCAGTTACAGCTTCAGGTTGTGAGGTCTCATCCTTCTTGTTCCTCCCTTCAGTCTACTGTTGTTTGTGGTTTTGGACTGCAAGTTGTCCTTGGTCTCTTTGTTTTGTCTACCTAGTCTGTGAAGAGAGCTTACTGGCACGTAATATAAGGCTCAGAGCTACATCCCTAGGCAGCACAGAATCTGAAAATATGAAAGCTAAATCTTAAGGCATCATTTCCCCCATTTAGAGGCTTGACAAGGCCTTTTCCTTGTCAAGTCTCTATTCCAAATATCTACTGACAATAGGTATTCAATAGGTATCAAAAAATAGGTATCAAACAGTAGAAAACAACTAATAATAATAAACATGTAACCATCGATAAACATCTAATAATAGTAGGAATTTGACACTAATAAGTATCTAATAATAGATAAATATCTAGTAACAATAAAATAATAGACAACAGTAGAAACATTAAACAATAGTAATGACTTGTATAGTTAGGTATCAGGCAAAGAATAATAATTATTATTTTGCACAAGTATTTCACATATTTGCACAATATTTTCAAGTACAGAGAAGAAATTATTTAAAGTATGTTTTCATCTGCTTCAGTCTCTGTATTTACAATCGTTTCAGGAGCAGAAGCTCTCTTAATCTGGAATAGTGAATCCAGGGCCCTTTGCCAGCAATTTTGACTGCAGTGAGAGTGGTCAGCAGAAGTTGGAATGGTCCTCTCCACCTGGCTTGTAGAGGATCATTGTCCCACCACTTAACATAGACCCAGTCCCCAGGCTGGAAGGGGTGTGCAAGTGTGTCAAGTCCTAGGGGCCTGGATAGCATGATGTAAGTCTGGAGCTTCTGCAAAGTAGAACTTAAAACCATTAGATATCTCTGTAAATCAAGTTTCCCCTTCCTGTGGATTTCACACGGAATATGCGCGATCTGATATGGCCTGCCATATACTATTTCATAGGGACTAATGTTGCCTCTCCTCCTTGGTTGTATGTGAATTCTCAGTAAAGTGATAGGCAAGGCCTGAACCTATGTCATAGATGTTTCCTGATAAATTTTGCTAATTTGTGTTTTTAGTATCCCATTCATATGTTCGACTCTACCACTCGCCTGGGGTCTATAAGGTGTATGCAGATCCCAAATAATTCCCAAAATCCAGCTAACTTTAACTACTGTTGCAACAAGGTGTGATCCCCTATCTGATGATATTCTTAAGGGAACCCCAAACCTTGGAATTATATGGTTGAGCAGAACTTTTACCACTTCTTTGGCTGTATTAGTGTGACAGGGGTAACCCTCCAGCCATCTACTGAAGGTGTCAACACCAGTATGTACCGATATCCCTCTTTGTGTGGCAACTCCGCAAAATCTATTTCCCAGTACTCTCCAGGAAGATCCCCTGCTTTTGTTACTCCTGATACAACTCTTTTCCTTGTATCAGGATTGTTTTCACAGCAGATTTCACATTTGCTCACTACTGATTGTATAGTGTCAGTCATTCCCTTTCCTATTACTACCTTTTTTAGATGTTTTAGGTTTTCAACCCCAAAATGTGTGTTTTCATGTTCTCTTCGAGCTAGTTCCCACAGGATATGGGGTGGGACTACAACCTGCTTTGCTGGTGTAACAGCCTACCCACTTTTCTGTGATCTTAGCCTCAAGGAACTTGATTAATTTGTGGTCTGCTTGATCATATTTTGGAGTGAACTTGACAAATCAATCTCCTGTTATGGAATTATTGCGAGAATAACTTTTTCTTCAATCCCTCTTGCTGCTTTATCAGCAAAGCAGTTTCCTAATTCTGGACTGGTTTTCCCTTTTTGCTGACCTGTCACCAAGACACACAAAGCAGTCACACGCAGACAAGAGATTTTCGCAAGGCAGAGGTCCTTCCGATTCCAGCTCACAGCTGAGAGAGCTGAGAGGAGGAAGAGACCCCTTTGTTTATTTTTTTACTTTTTATACATTTCTGGGTCTAGCAGAAGATTGGCTTTTTGGGGTTTCCACCCCTCAGCCTCAGTGGCCAGACCAACTGTCAGTTACAATTGTTTTCAGGTTAGAAATATGCAAACAAAGGACAGAGAATGAAAAACAAAGGATTTGTTTATGTTACATCTGTGAGAAAGGTAGAAAACTGCTCTTAATATTGTACTAAAAAGATCTGACTCCATTTAAGAAAATCAAAAGGCTCAGAAAAACCAGGGTAACACTGACCTCTACAATGCATTATAGCGATTTCGGCAGGTTTTTTTATGCTTTCTAAGAGGGCAAGTATTTGTCCAGCATGTTTGATTTGATTACCTTGAGTGTTCAGAAGTCCTCTCTCTTTCCAGATGGCTCCATGGGTGTGGACAACACTAAATGCATATTTAGAGCCAGTCCATATATTTACCTTTTTCGCTTTGCTCAAGTCTAGGGCTCTGTCTTCGATTATGTAACCTAAAAATGTGTATTCTATTTAATCTGTTAAAATCTGGTTTTGGGGAGATGTTTTATTCTTCTTAACCCAGGGAGGAGGGGGGCAGATGCCTTCTGATAATAGCCCAACCATTAAAACCAGGTGGGGCACTGTTTCTTATCTCTTTCACCACCCCTCCATGCTCCAGGGGAACATTTTTCTGATAATGGGCCATTAGGGCCCACCAATGACATGACACAGTCCATCATCCCATTGTGAGATGCTCCACCCAGTGGGGGAGGAGCCAACTGTTCCTAGCTAGATAAAAACTGGGACTGAAGACCACTGGGTATCCAGTTTTTCCACGGGATGCCCAGAGAAAGACTGGACCCATCTCATCACCACTGTACTTTCTACAGGACTGTGATATGTAATATAAAGTTAATTCAAGTTCGGTCTGAATTAAGCTTTGTAAAATATAAAATGTACTTGGGGTTTGACAGCGGATTGTGAGAGGGGGACACAAGGGTTGAGAAACAGGGAGGGTCTCTGCCAGGAAGCCATCAGAACACTCGTTCACTCAGTGAACGGAAGAGTTGATTAGATCAGACTTGTCTCCCCCGGATATGAACTTGCTAATGACACAGCAATCAACACCAGATGGGTATCTTACCTGCTCCGGCCGAGTTTAACATCTCTAAACACCACTCCGGAGTAAGCAATCATGACATTGTTCTACCTCAGGAACCTATTCAACTGACCAGAGACATGGACATGAATACCTAATGAAGCAAGAAAGGGACAAGAGTAACACAGTAGCTCTCCAGTCTCAGCAAAAGACTGTATAAAAGCCAGAAGCTCAGGACACACTTCGTGAACAGGGCAGATTCGGAGCGATAAGAGTCCCCGAAACCCGGGGTTTGACACTGTTCCTTTTAATTTTGGCTGTTAGAGACTGAGTTTAAGTCTCGAAATAAAACTCTATATTTTGATTCATGAAATTAGGCTTGATCATTTATTACAAGGACCAGTTCTACTCCACAGAACAACATCTGTTACTCCAGGAGGACTTATTTGGACTGCTTCCAACACGCTGACCAACAGGTGCCAGGTCATATCCCTGACTCTGTCAGGGTTTTTCCAATTTTTTTTTTTGGTTCCTTTCTTTTTTCTTTTTCTTCCTTTTTTTTTTTTTTTTTTTTTTTTTTTTCTTCTTTTTTTTTTTTTTTGGTACTACTACATTTGAATTTTCCTTTTTTTAAAAATATTCCTAGTAAAGAACTGTTACTCCTATTCCCATATCTTTCCCTGAAAGCCCCTAATGGCAAAATTATAATAATTTGGAGGGAAGGGGGTTTACATTCTCCACTCCAAGGGAGGCTCTAGTTCTCTCTGGAAGACAACTGTCTTTCAAAACCAATACAGGCTTTTGTTAGTGCAATCAGTTTGGCTTTCTGTGATGACACATCTGCTGGCAGGGCCTTTGCCTCGATCACCTTATCCTGCATTGTTACTGCATAACCTGTCATCTTTTTACCATTTTTCATAAAGCTGCTCCCATCTATAAAAAGCTCCCAATCAGGATTTTCCAGGGGTACATCTTTCAGGTCAGATCTACTGGAAGAGATATTTTCAATTGTCTGTAAACAGTTACGTTCAGGCTCACTGTCAATTAAGGTGGAGGACAAAAACGTGGCAGGGTTAACAACAGAAGTTGTTTTCAGGGTAACATCGTCCTGTTCTAATAAAAAGGCTTGATATTTAAGCATTCGATTACCAGATAGCAAATGACTCCCCTTTTGTTCTAGCACTGCTGCCACAGCATGGGGTACATACACTACAATGTGTCACCCCAGGGTGAGTTTTCTGGCTTCCTGGATCAGGAGGACAGTGGCTGCCACAGCCTTCAGGCATTCTGGCCAGCCCTGGGCCACATTGTCTAGCTATTTAGAAAAGCAGGCTACAGCCCTCTGTTGATTCCCAAGGTGCTGTACTAGTAGTCCTATGTTCTAGTGCACTAAATAAATAGTTTATTTTTGTTATTAGATTGCACTGGGTGGTTTATCATATTTGTTCACAAAAAATATTTTTGTTCTATTTGCACATGGTATGTTCTATACCCTCTCAAAGTTCTGGTGTTGGTATCCTCCGGTCGGTCCCTCCCTATGTCCTCTCCCCCAAGTTGTTTCCCATTGCTTGTGGTTCTTCTCCCTGCCTCATTCCCCCCTGGGTTTAAAATCCCTGCAAAGAAAATCTCCTCCTCTTTCTTTTCCTCCTGGACTGGGAGTTCTACAATCAACCTATGGGACTGTGGTCCCAAGGAAGAAAAAGAGCTCCTCTGTCTTTTACCCTAAATCCATTATCAGGGTAAAACACCGGGGTCTGGAGCTAGCCAAGATCTGACCTCGAGAGTGAGGAACCTTGATACTCCTAAAGCCATGTTCAGTCTCTCATATGTAAAATGTTCAAAAGGCTTAGTTAAGTCTGGTAGCCCCAGTGCCAGGGCTGACATTAGAGAGTGTTTCAGCTGTTTAAATGCTCTAGTGTTTTCAGTCCATATGATAATTCCTTTTTTGGCTGCTTTTAATGCCCTACATAGGGGTTTTACCAGCAGTCCATAATTGGCTATCCACAAATGACACCAATCTACCATTCCTAGGAAAGCCTGCATCTCTCTTACAGTATGGGGCTCTGGGAGTTGACAGATGGCTTCTTTCCATTCTTTGCTAAGCTGTCGGTGTCCATGGAAAATCTCAAGCCCCAAGTAAACTACTGCTTCTTTAGCAATCTGTGCTTTTATCTTTAGAAACTTTGTTCCCACTCAGTCCCAAGAAGTTTAATAAACTTACAGTTAGTTATATGCAATCATCTCTGGTTTTGGCAGCAATCAGGATGTCATCTACGTATTGAAGAATAACTCCTTCTGGGTCTTGTCTTCCAGTCCTCTAACTCCTTTGCTAGCTGGTTCCCAAATATTGTTGGGACTATTGTGGAACCATCGGGGAAGAATAGTCCACGTGAGCTGAGTTTTCTTTCCTGTTTCGGGATTTTCCTACTCAAAAGCAAAGAGCTCCTGGCTGGTTTTATGCATGGGAATGTAGAAAAAGACGTATTTTAGGTCTACAACAATAAACCAACCTAATTCATCTGTCAGTGTGGCTAAAAGGGTGTAGGGATTGGCAACCACTGGGTGTTTAATCTCGGTAATTTTGTTAATTGCTCTTAAATATTGTAGTAATCGATAACTCTTGCCATCTGCTTTCTTAACAGCTAAAATTGGGGTGTTGAATTTGGACTCACATTGCACTAATAAACCAATTTGCAGGATTTTTTCAATTACAGGTGCCAATCCCTTGCTATTTTCTAATTTCAAAGGGTATTGTTTTTGTCTCACTGGTGTGGCTCCTGGTTTGAGTGCAATACTCACTGCACATTTGGATCTTCCTGGGATATCCCTGGCCCATACTATTGGATTTACCACATTTCAGCTTCAGGGATTTAATCAATTTTTTCCTGTATAAAAAGTGCAGCAGCTTGGACAAATTTAGACCAGGAATTACAATCTGAACACGCTTCCCCTTTTAAAATTTAATTTCTGCTTCTAATTTCTGTAGCAAGTCCCTCCCCAGCAATGGTTTAGGGGAGTTAGGCATATAAAGAAATTGGTGGGTTACCCGTTCTTCTTCAGCTTGAATTTTAAAGGCTGAAAAAGAGGCTGTGTTTCGGTTACTCTAGTAGCCCTAATAACTTGTACAGTATTGTGATTCAGTTTCTTCTCCAAGGCATTTAACACAGACTAAGCAGTTCTAGTATCTACTAGAAATTCAATGTCCTCCTTCTCCAGCTTAGCTATAACTAAAGGTTCTGCTGGAGAAGAAACTTTCAGTATCTGTCACTCAGAGCCTGAGTTACTTGAGTTCTGCATTACTGGAAGATGGGGAACTGAGGACTTTTCTTTCAATACTGGACAGTTCTTTTTCCAGTGTCCCCTCTTCTTGCAGTATGCGCACTGGTTCTTCTTTGCAGGGGGAGTTGTCTTGGAAGACTCTTCTTGAGTTGCTTTCTTTCTAGGTTGGGTTTTAACTCTCTCAGTTGAACCTCTATCTCGAAACACCTTCTAGGCAATTTCCGGCAGTTTATCTATGTCTTGAACTCCCTGTATTTTTTGCATTTTTTTCCTACTATCATTTGAGAATTGGCCTATAAACAAAAGCACTTGATGTGCTTTGCCATCAGTTGATTCTGGATATAAATCCAAATATTTGATGGCAGTTTCTCTTAGCCTGTTTAAAAAATCAGTGAGTGATTCATCATAATTTTGCTTTACTTCATAAATTTTTGATCAATTTATTGCTTTAGGGACATCGTGTTTTAACCCATATACTACTAGGGTTTGATATAGTTTTAACTTTTTCAGTTGTTCTGGTGTATTTAGATTCCATCCTGGATTTTTAAGGGGGAATATTGTGGGACAGTACTTTGAAGTGATCTATTTGCAATGCTTGCAACTAAGGCAATTATGGCTTTGTTTTCCATTCTTCTCTCCATATGTTCAAGTAATGTGTCTAACATAGAGTTTAAATTAGTTTAATTAGGATTTTGTGAGTTAACTTTGCTACTTTATCTGGGTTCTTTTTATATTTCCTTATAGTAGTCTTCTACTGCTTTAACGCGAGAAGGGAGTATGGAATTGTTATGAATGAGTTCTATTCAAATGATCTATGTTTTAGTTACTTAATTGTTAAAACTCCATTAAGGTTGTTAATGCTTGTTCCATTTAAAAAATTTGCCTTATTCCTGTTTTAATATTGATTAATCATCTTATTTACTTTGTTTGTTTACTTTGTTTGTTAATTATGAGTTTACTTTGTTACCTGTATCTCTACTCCCATTCGTCGGATAGGGTCTGAATATGCAAATAAAAAGAACACTGGAATTCTGGGAACTACTCAAGAACAAAGGACTCTTAAAGCAGAGAACCAAAGTAGAATCCAGGACTGAAATCACCTTCTAAACTAGTGCAAAAAGTAAGACTATCCGCCGTGCCAGCTTTATTTGGTCGCCATGACCTGAGGGGGAGTTCCCCATCGCTGGACAACTCCTGACCAACGAAGCGAAGACGACTCCCCGGCAAGGGGAAGCCCGCGATGGGAGGGAGTCCCAGCTTCGCTGTGAAGCGAAGTTGTTTGTACCTTCTCCTCCGTGTTGCTAAGGAGAGTAGCCAGGAGCATGCGTGCAGCTCCTCAAGCTCTCCCCCAGAGACAGGCTTTCTAATAAAGGCATAAAAAGGAGCAAGTCTCCTGGCCCTTGCTTGATTTTTTTTCCATAACAATTTTTGGGGACTTGTCCACGGGATCTGGCCACGCCTGAAGAAGGACCGAAGACGGGATGGCCACTCATCCTTTGGACCTCCGGGACAGCTGGCCAAGCGGGAGCAGCCTGGGACTGGCAATGATGAGGAGCGCCGGAGGGTAAGCATTCCGGCGGCGGGTAAAGGAGGTGTGTGAGTGGGAGTGAATGAGGTGGGGGCTGGCAGCTCGGACCCCCGAAGCGAGTGTGGACCCCTCAGTACCGTGGTTCCGGAACTCCCGCGAGCGGGCCGGCTGGGAAAAGGGGGAAGCGAAAGAAACTAGTGAGTGAGGCGTCTCCTTAGGGGCAGAAGGGCCCCTCCCCTGGGTGTGCAGGGGAAAACAGAGTGTGAGTGGCACGCATTAGGGGCAGAAGGGCCCCCCGCTGGGCATGCAGGGGAAAATAGAGTGTGAGTGGCACGCATTAGAGGCAGAAGGGCCCCTCCCCTGGGCGTGCAGGGGAAAATAGAGTGTGAGTGGCACGCATTAGGGGCAGGTTGCCCCATAAGGGCTAGAGTAGCCTAGGAGGGGTTAGAATCCCTGGAGGGGAGGGTAAACCGTACCAGGGTTGACGGGGTGTCCCCAGACGCTGCAGGTGCCGAGAGCTCATGAGAGTCCCTGTTTCCCAGGACTGAGCCAGACGCACTGAAGAGGGTGTGCTGCCGCGGTCTCAGGGAGGAGGCCGTAAACCCATAGCCCGAGGACACCAGGGTGGGGAGTCAACTTGGAGGCAAGGCGGGCATCCTACACACATGCACTCATCCCTCTTGCCGAGCCTGCTTCACTGGGGAAAACTAGTCAAGCCAGTCCTGGTGGAAGGCAAAGGGGTTGGGCCCTGCTTAGGTTGATCCTTGGAAACAAGGAAGGGATACCCCCAGGTAACCCTTAAGGAGTTACCTCTTACCTCCGTTTCAAAAAGTGAAGAGGGGAATGGTACTAGTGACAGGGCAGTCTAGTCTGGTGTTTGGACTGAAGGTGTCCTGCCCGGTGGGGGCTAAGGCGCAGGAAGGCCCTTAGGCCCGGAAGGGGATGCTAGTACTAGGGACCCTGTCGTGCGCTGCAAATTGTGTCCAGAGTCTCAGGGGTGAGGCAAGGTGCAGGGGTACATAGGAGGTGAGGTCATTAGGACCCACCTCAAGGGGTCAGAAGAGTCTGAGCTCCTGGTGTGAGTAAAGTGTGAGCGTCCAAGAAAGTGAAGAAGGTTGGGGAAAGTGAGTAGAAAGAGAGAGAGTTTGTTCGGAGAATTAGAGCAAAAGTGTGGAAAGAGTAGAAAAGCATAAAGTTTAGAAGTTTTATGTTGAAAAGTCAAGGGATTTGAAGTTGACTAAGTTAAGAGAGAAAAGCCGAAGAATTTTTTTTGCTTAAAAACCTGTGTTGCCCATCAGTAGAGGGCACCTTTGAAATTTTAATTTTCAGTCTAAGGAAAATGGGACAATGTACTAGTAAGAAGGAAAAAATCCCAAAAGGAACATAACAAAGTGAAGAGTATTCCACCTGGTAGTCCCTTAGAACAACTTTTAGCTAAATGGGATTCTTTAGAGACCAGGACTAGATCAGGTTAAAATGGTGTTTTATTGCACAGAAGTCTGGCCAAAATTAAAATTACCAGGAGAGTGGCTATGGTTTGGAACACATGGTGAGTGGATGTGCCATCCGTTAAATCAGTACCTAAGAACTCAAGAAGATCCAGACGTTAACCAGTTAGCCTATGCTGCTTGTTGGCAAAAGAGAGCCACGAGTAGAGAGAATATAAAAGTCTGCAAATTGAGAGAAAAAGAAAAGTGTGAAAGAAAGGAAGAGAAAGAAGAAAGAAAATAAACTAATAAAAGATGAGACCCTCTCAACCATTTACCCCCTCCAGTTTACCCAGAAGTGCCCCAAGTCCCTCAAAATCCTGTCCCAGTTCCCCTACTAACTTCCCTGAGTCAAACTCAAACTCCTTCAGAACCCTCTCTTCCTCTTCCCCCAGTGATTCCATCATCACCCCTCCTAAATACCTCTCCTCCTCAATCCTTAGTACCTTCTCCCCCTACTCTCGCAACAGCCCCTTTGCCACCTCCTTCCAATACCTTCCTTCCTCAGTCATTATTGCCTCCTCCCTCCATCCCTTAACAACCCAAATTAAACCTTCCTCCAGCCCAAATCAAAGTCAAGGTTCTTTTGCCCCAGTTTTGCCCTTCAGCTTCCCAAAACACAACCTCTTCCCTAGTCCCCTTCCTCCCACAGTACCATCCTCTGCTTCTCCTCCTACAGATTTTACTACTTCCCCATCACCTACAGCAATTCCCCTGCCACCCCCTAATTGGGAGTTAACCAGAACCCCTACAGACTCCCGTGAGTCATCCCATCCTCCCGGAAACCCCCAGGAATCCCTGACCCAGACAGTGTTACCAGTTAATAATGAGAGTGAGGGACCCTATTGTAACACCAGGTCAAAGGCCTTAAAGCCAGAAAGACCTTTTCCCCATAGGGAAGTGCCTATGGGAGGGGTGGTTGGAGGAGTAGGATTTGTAAATGCCCCATTAACAGCCTCTGAGGTAAGAGGATTTAAGAAAGAGCTACGAAATTTAGTTGAAGATCCCATAGGTATTGCCACACAGTTAGACCAGTTCTTGGACCCAATGTTTATACATGGGGAGAGTTAAATTCAATATTAAACATCTTGTTCTCCCCTGAGGAAATATGAATGATCAGAACAGCAAGTATCAGAATCTGGGAAAGGGAAAATAGGTTGGGGCCACCTGGAGATCATAAATTACTGATCGTTGACCCAGGGTGGGACCCAAATCGAGAAGAAGAGAGACAAAATATGAGAGACTATAGGTCCTTGATAGTAAGAGGCATAAGAGAATCTGTCCCCAGAGGAAATAATACTAAATTAGCTTTTGATGGGTCCCAAGAAAAAGACGAAACTCCTGCCACTTGGTTAAACCAATTAAAAAGGAATTTTCAATTATATTCAAACACAGACCCTGATAGTCCTGAGGGACAAGTAATTCTAAAAGTACAGTTTGTAACAAAGTCATGGCCAGATATACTGAGAAAGTTAGAAAAAAATTGAAGATTGGCAGGAGAAAAGTATTAATGAATTATTAAAAGAGGCCTTAAGAGTTTACCTGAGGAGAGAAGAAGAAAAAAGCTAGAGCCAAGGCTCACATTATGGTAGCTGTAGCATGAGAAAGTACTGGAGTAGGAGAAAACCAGAGAAACTCCTCTTTGAAATCTAGTGAGGGAGGACCAAGACCCTCATTTAAAGGACCAAAGTCACCCACAGTACCACCGTGGGTAAATTTGAAAAGAAGTAACCCTGGAGAGAATAGAACTTGTTATTACTGTGGTGAAATAGGGCATTTAAAAAGGGACTGTAAGAAATTATCACTTGATGAGGCTATTGCAAGGGAGCAAGATGCCCTGGAGAGGGTGCTGAAAGGGGAGGATTAGGGGTGTCAGAGGCTCTATAAAATAGGGGACCCAATGGAACAACAAGATGAGCCTCTAGTAAATTTTGATGTGGGGCTCCAAAGTGAAGAATATGAATTCTTAGTTGACACAGGGGCTGATAGGTCGAGTTTAAGGAAATTACCAACTGGGATAACAACTGGGACAAAAACTTGTGAAGTGTTTGGGGCTGAAGGGAGGCCCTTTTGAGCATTAATAATTGAAGGAGTAGAGATTAAAGGGAACTCAAAGCATTGTGTAGCTGATTTTCTTTATTTACCACATACAGAAAACAATTTACTAGGCAGAGACTTACAAGTGCAGCTCAGGGTAGGGGTTATCCCAAAAGATGGAAAAACTGACCCAAAGGGATATACAAGAAATAAATCCAGAAGTGTGGGCTACAGAGGGAAAGTATGGGTGCTTAGATATCCATCCCATTAAGATAGAAATGCAAAAAGATACCCCTGCCATCAGAGTCAAGCTATACTCAATGTCACCAGATGGAAGGAAGGGGCTAGCTTCAGTAATTGAGCATCTTTTTAAAAGAAAATGTCCTAGAACCCTGTATGTCCCCTCATAACACCCCTATATTGGCCATAAAGAGAGATGAGGGAAAGTTTAGATTAGTCCAGGATTTGAGAGAAATTAATAAAAGAACTATTGCTCGACACCCAGTAGTACCTAACCCCTACACCTTGTGTAAAATTCCAAGAGAGCATTCCTGGTTCACAGTGACAGACTTAAAGGATGTTTTTGGGCATGGCCCCTAGCAGAAGAGTGTAGGGATTGGTTTTTCTTTGAATGGGAACATCCAGACAGGGGAAGAAAACTGTCGCTGTGCCTTGTCGCTTCGCACAGACCACAGGCTAGCTCAGGGGCACTGCGGCTGGCGTTCTGTGGGTCGGGGCAGCAAGGCACGCAAGCCACCTCCTCCCCGTGGGTACTTGGTTCCCCACCAGGCGACAGGACAGAAGGTGAAATCACGACCACGGCGGCAGGGAAGAAGCCGACTCCCAAGAGCAGTGCAAAAGATGATTTATTCAGGGAGCAAAGGACGGAGCTCTACCTCGCAAGGCAACTGCTCTCGGAGAGCCCCGAGCAGAGCTGTGCAAGAACTTTTAACCGGGGGAGGGTTCAGGGGAGGCGACAACTGGTCAGCCAATGGGAAAACGAGGGGGTGTAACTGGGGGCGTTAACCATAAAATGGGGATCCAATCCCAAGAGGGAGGGAGGAGACTGCTCGGGCACCCACCAACCACTCGACGCCCTCCCTGGATCTTTCCAGAACCCAGGGAAGGGCCCCGAAGTGATGGACAGGGCGCCCAAGGGGAGAGAGAGGGGATTGACAGCTGGGTTAGAGGGGGTAGGGATGATTGGCATTTAACGAAAAGTTATATAACAATACCAAGGTTAAACCCACTGAGGGTGAACGGGGGGGTACAAGGAACAAATCAAATTACAGAGAACTTTTAAAACATACATGAAACTCATCAATAACTCAACAAATTAAAAACACGCCGCTACATCTCCCCCTTTTTTGTTTTTAAGATGAAGTGAACTGAAAGGGAGGAGGGAGATACTCGGAGTTAGGATAGCTGGAGGCAAACCATTCGTGTTGGGTAGGATACCCCAGTCCATGGTCTTCCAAATAGGGGTTCCTACATTCATCGTCCTCCATTCTGTCCATTTCCATTTCCTCTTCCTCCTGTTCCTGTTCCTCTTGTTCCACGGCAACTCTGTTGACTGAGGGGGAGCGCGAAGTGGAAATTAAGTTCAGAATCATTCTTTTAAGGAGTCCGAAGCAAATCATAGTCAGTAATAAAATAAACAGGCACAACAACAAAGTCTTTAAAGTAGATGAAACCCAGCCTGTGAGTCCCCAGTTTCCAAAAAGTCCGTCCAGCCAGCCGCCTGTCTCCCGTTTGATGTTGGTGATCATCTCTTTCATCCGCTGGATGGTGGTGTGGATGTTTTCCGCCTTGGACGACAGGTTAAAACAGCAGAGACCCTCAAACTCTTCGCATCGGTGGCCATGTAATAGAAGGAGGTAATCAATGGCCGCCCGATTCTGAAGAGTTGCCTGCCTCGATGTCTCCGCTTCACCCAGGAGGTTTGTCAAGGCATCAGTCATCAAATTAGCCTGTTTAGCTACCCAGCACTCTAGGTGGGCCAATTCACCTAGAGCCTTAGCAATTGCCACCCAAGGTAAGAAGATGGTGACAGCAACTCCTTTTGCCTTCGACCAATGCACAATTTCGTGATCACAGTCTGGGTCAACTGTACTGAGATCTCTCTTTTGGATTGCCGAATTCCGAGACAATTTACGCTGCCAATTCGCTACCGACGTTTTGTTGGGTGTAAACAGGCTCAACTGGCCCAATGTGCAAGGTCCTCCTATGTGGAAAGGGGGGATGCCTGCCCATGCTCGGTCACCGCAAATCATGAACACCCTTTTAGGGAGTTTGAGGGGTTTGTGCCTGGTGGTAGTTGGAATGTGCACTTCCACGGTGTCCTGACACCAGTTGTCCGGCACCAAACGATGGGGACGGATCTGATGGTATCATTTATCCTGTCCCTTCGGGGGGGGTATATATAAACTTAACACAAAAAGAGGCATTAACTGAACCAAGGAGTTCTAACTCAGTAGGGTAGGAAGCTAATTGGGGAAGGGAATGCTCAAAACGATGCCAAACGGAAAAAGGGTTCTTAATAGGGCCTCTCAAAGTATAAGGGTGTGGCCGGACCTGGTTAGCGGTTTGCAAGTATCTGAGGAGTTCTGCGGGGAACTCCTCAGGCTTGAAGGGGATCCCCACAAGGCAGGTTGAGAGAGGGTCATCTGCCGATGCAGCCGCAAGGCAGATGTGATCCTGGCCCATGGACCTAGCCAACGTCGCCCACACATTGGCCTTCGGCTGCGGAATGATCCATCCAGCGGCGTGGGGACAGAGGCTGCTGACGATTAGGTAGACCCCGAGGAGAAGATGGAAATTCCTCAGGGGAGGAAACTGTGCTCCAGAGGGGCTCATCTTTAACTGGAAAAGACTGAAAAAAACATATATTAATTTCAGTCGGGAACATCTGGGGGAAAGGGGAGCTCTTCCCAATGATTGCCGTCCCTCCTTCTGCGCCTCCATGCTGCTTCTGTCACCTGGATGGATTTTTTCCCATGGGACCCAGAGACTTTCGGGACGTAGGGTCTCACCCACTTCGATGGTACCCACTTAGGCCCAGTGGGGGTGGAAACGCAAGCGTATCCACGACCCCACGTGACCAACTCGTGAGGCCCTTCCGTCCGTCCTGTCTCTGGATCCCTGACCATGACTGGCGGCTTTTCCCTTTGATGGAACTGAGGGTTTGCACCAAAGTGCCGCACGACTGGGGGGTTCAATCCCTCAAAGGAGCAGTTTAAAAAATTGATAGTAAACAGTGCCCTGGCCAATCGAATTGAGGGTGGTTCTGTCTTTAACACCTGTTGTTGTTGGTGCAGGACCCGTTTGATGTCTCTGTGGGTCCTTTCGACCACGGCTTGGCCTGTGGGGGAATGGGGGATGCCGGTTTTATGCTCCACCCCCCATTGCTGCAGGAAGCTGCAGAACTCCCTTGAGCGGTACGCCGGACCGTTGTCAGTCTTAAGCTCCCTCGGGATCCCCATGAAGGAGAAGGCCTGGATGAGGTGTTTAATGGCATCCAAGGACTTCTCCCCTGTGTGGGCGGAGGCAAAGACTGTCCCAGAAAAGGTGTCCACAGATACATGTACGAATTTAGAGCAGCCGAATTCCGGGAAGTGGGTGACATCCGTTTGCCACACCTCGCAGCTCTTAAGGCCTCTGGGGTTTACTCCTGCACTTAGGGTGGGCAGTGCATATTTGGAGCAGGACGGACATGCGGCCACGATCGCTTTGGCCTGTTCCCGGGTAAGGTGGAACCGGCGAACAAGGCCAGGTGCATTCTGGTGAAAGAGTTGGTGGCTGAGTTTCGCCTGCTCAAAAACATTCGGCAGGGGGGCCATTGCGACTGGGGCAGTGAGAGCATCGGCTCTCCTCTTACCCTCCGCAATGAACCCAGGCAACTCGGTGTGTGACCTTGTGTGCATAACATAAAAGGGATGCTCTCGGTGGGAGACAAGCTTTATTAGTTTCGAGAGCAGTTCAAAAAGAGCAATGTTGGACACCTCCTGCAAGATTGCTTGCTCTGCCCTAGAAACCACCCCTGCCACATAGGCGGAGTCAGTAACCAGATTGAAGAGTTCAGGGAACTTCTCGAATGCTCTAACAACAGCGGCCAACTCAGCAACTTGAGGTGAACCTTCCACCTCAACAATATCTGCCTCCCACTGCTGAGTCTGAGGATCTTTCCAAGTCATGACTGACTTGTGGGATCTTCCGGACGCATCAGTGAAAACAGTCAGAGCCTCGAGAGGTTTCCTACTCCGAACACTCTTTACAGAAAGAACGAATTGAACGTCCTGATTGAAAATTTTATGGGCAGGCCGATGTATTGAAATTTGTCCTGTAAAGGAATCCAGGGCAAATTGCAGGGCTTCATTTTCTTGAAGCAGGTGTTCTAGCATTGCTTTCGTAATTTGGCCCGATTTTAACCCAATTGGTATGTGTATGCACTGAAAATCGCACCCGGCCAAATCTCTGATCCGCGATCTCGCCTTGCGGATCAACTCAGCTACCAACTCTTGTGGCCGGGTCATCCTTTTGGATTGCTGGTGGCTAAGGAAGACCCACTCTATGATTAAGAGAGGATCATTCCTGCCTCGATCCTTTTTGTTGTTATTGCTCCATTGGAATATTACCCCATGGAGGTGTGGTAATCTTCCCATGACTATAAATTTGAAAGGCAAGCCCAGGTCGCATCTGTGGGCTTGCCTGGTGGACATACAGTCTTGTACCTTTTCCAGGGCACTCTTCGCCTCCGGGGTAAGGGTCCTGGGAGAACAGAGCTCCTCTCCCCCTTTCAATAAATTGAAAAGGGGGGCTAGGTCCTCGGTGGTCAAGCCTAGCCAGGGCCTTACCCAATTCAATGCCCCACACAGCTGATGGAGATCCGCGAGGGTGCTTACCTTTGTTTTGATCTCCAATTTCTGAGGAACAATGGTCCTCTTACTGATCTCAAGTCCGAGGTATCGCCAAGGTGGCATCCGCTGAACTTTTTCTTCTTGCAGCTCGAACCCTGCAGCAATCAATGCATTGATTGTCAGGTCGAGCGCGTGGGACAGAACGTTTGGGGCACATACAAGGACATCATCCATATAATGATGAATGATGACCTTGTCCGTGGCTGCGCGGACAGGGGACAGCAAGGAAGCTACGAACCACTGGCAAATGACAGGAGAGTTTTTCATCCCTTGTGGGAGAACTCGCCAGTGGTAACGCTTCCTTGGGGCTACTCGGTTGGTGGTTGGCACCGAGAACGCAAAACGCGGGGCATCATCAGGGTGGAGGGGAATTTGAAAAAAACAATCTTTAATATCTATAATTGCCAATTGCCAATTTTGGGGTAGCATGGTCGGGGAAGGCATCCCTGGTTGTAAAGATCCCATGTCCTCTATGACATTGTTGATTTGTCTGAGGTCGTGGAGGAGCCACCACTTGTCCTTCCCTGGCTTTTTGATCACAAAAACCGGGGAGTTCCAAGGGCTGTTTGTCTCGACAATGTAGCCTTTGGCCAGCTGCTCTTCCACGAGCTCTTCGAGCGCCTTTAATTTTTCTTTGGATAGCGGCCACTGCTCTACCCAGACTGGGGAATCCGTTAGCCAATTCAGTTTTTGGGTACGGCGCTCCTCAGTGACCGCTACGGAAAAATCCTGCGAGGGGTCGGGAATGTCAATTGTGACCCCCCATTGGGACATAAGAGCTCTTCCAAGCAGGGGTTCCTTGTAATTCAAAACGAAAGGGCGAATATTAGCCAATTGCCCTCTCGGTCCCTTAATTTGGACCACGCTTTTCAATTGTTTTGCCAATTGTAGGCCCCCTACGCCTTGTACGTGTCCTGCCACGTTTTGCAGAGCCCAATGTGACGGCCAGTCTTTGGCGGGCACGACCGTCACATCTGCCCCCGTGTCTAACAGGCCCGTGATTTTGAGGGCCTCCCCACCCACACTAAACTCACAAGCTACCTGGGGTCTTTCTTCTGTGATGGCCTGCACAGGGCAGACCATCAAGGTTTCAGATGTTATTTTTGGTCCCCGGGTAGGAATCATCTGGGCGATGACTTGGCCCTTCGCTAAGTAAGTAGGTGGGTGGGCACAGCGCAGCCAGGGAACGAGTCTCCCAGGGTTGTTAACCAGCGTACCTGGGAGAATCTCGATCTCCAGTGGTGTGTGTTTACAGTCCCCGATTACGATGAACTCACCTTCTTCGATTGGCCAGGGGCCCTGCTCCTCGGTATTTACCGATGCAAAGACCCAGTCGGCGGTCCTCAGGTGCAAGCCCTCGGTGAGCTGTAACCGATATGGAGAGTGTCTTGAATCTGTAGATAGAATTGGTTTGGAAAGGTCATGGTCTGTGAAAATTGTCACATGCGGTGAAATTTTGTTTTTGTTATTGGTCTCATTGGGCAGCATATCATTGGCGCTCTGATGGTCTTTTGCTCCCCCTTTCATCTGGTCCACCCTATTTTTGTCTTGGCGCCGGGTGGACCTGCGCTCCCCACTCAGTTTTTTTGGTTGTCCATTTGACTCACTTGTCCCTCTCCCCCACCTCCCCCTTTTTTGTTTTTAAAGTTGTCAAAGTCCTTCTTCAAATAGCATTGTGTAGCCCAATGTCCTACGTCCCCACAGAGGTAGCAACGCTGTCTATTTGGGGTATATGGTCTCCTCTGTGGGGTTGGCCCCGAAGATGGTTGGGTGGTGGCCGTTGCAACCTTAGGAGTCTTCTTCTGCTGCGATGTTTCACCAGCCTGTAGCAGGGGAACCTTGATCTGGCAGACTTGCAGCATTTCCGCTAGTGTAGGAGGGGGGTCTAAGGGAAGGCTGAGTACTGCAGTTCTACACAGTGAGTTGGCGTTGTTAAATGCCATTTCCCTCAGAATTCCCCTTCTTGCTGTGACATCTGGGATCTGGAGCTCGACTGCTCTGGTGAGCCTTTCTACAAAGGCAGTGAAGGACTCCTCCTGCTCCTGAAAAATCTTAGAATATGGTGTTATAGGGCCATCGGGGGCCATCCCGAAAAAGGCTGTCATTGCGTGGTCTCTCACGATATCGAGGGCTTTAGGTGGAATGATGTTAGCCTGATCAACAGGCGCCGTCCAGCGTCCCTCACCCATCAGATGATCCAGGGTGAGGGCATTCTCTTCCTCGTCGACCGCGGTTTCAGGGTCGACGAGGAGACTCGGCAAGGCATCTGAAAGCAACCGCCTCCATGCTGATTCCCAGAGTTGGAACTCTGTGGAATTCATTAAGCATGAAAACAGTTGCCTCAGATCTGCGGGTGTTACAGCAGCCACATTCAGATCAGAGTGGAGGAGCCCCCTGAAATAGGGACTCTCCCGTCCGTAATCCTTGTGGGCCTTGCACAAGTCCTTGATGGCCGATTGAGGGAATGGGTGATACACTGGACGTACTTGATGCCCTCCACGGGAATGTTTGTAGACCACTGGGGCTAGTGAAGGGATGGGGGGAGGCTGGTGGAACTGGGAAGGCTCAGACTCCGGCCCCGCCCCCTCTGGTCCCAGACCGTGGGAACCAGGGGGGGGAGCGTGGGAACAGGAAGTGGAGGAGTCTCGCCTTCCGGGAGGGGGAGTGGTTTGAACAGCCGATGATGTCATTTGGGTGTTTCTGGGGGGCGGAGTCGCAGGGAGGAGCTAGGGGAGGGGCAGGAGGAGGGGTCATCAGGGAAGGCGGAGAAAGGGGAGGGGCGCAGGGGACGCACGGGGGAGGAGTTTTGCGAGAAGGGGGAGGGGTTGAGGATAAGAAGGGGTTGGTCTGAGCAGGGGCGGGAAGAAAGGGATTGTGGGGAAGAGAAGAGGGGGATGGGGAGAACCGAGCCATGCAGTCTCCGCCATCTTGTGAGGATAGGACAAGGGAGCCATCTTGGGGTTGAAATTCCCCATCAATGCTAAACCGAACTCTGGGTTTATGAACCGGGAAAGACGAGGGTAGGGAAGGCTCCCAGACCATCTGGCCAGGATGGTTCGAGAGACCCCGGGCAGTCCGGCCGAGACTGCTCGGGCGGGGGGATCCAGGCATTTTGAAGGAGCCTGAGCGGGCAGGCTGAGTGCCTGCCGCTCCTTTCAAAATGCCCTTCTGGAGACAAAGGGGTTTCGGGGAAGGCTTGGGGGAAGGAGAACAGGGGGACGGTTGCCTTTTGTCTGGCTCCTTTTGTACTTCACCCTGTTTTCTTATCGCAGAACTGAGCTGCGTGACCAAACTGAAATAATTTTGCACTTCTTTATCCCCCGTCCCTGCCAATTGAAATAATTTTCTTTCCACACTACTCCAAAGACGGGCGGAGTGGAGTTGGTCGGGGGATATTTTTGGGAAGTACAAGAAGAGCCATCTGACAAACCGTTTTAAATCACTTTTAGAAACATTTAATTTTGACTGAATAACTACAACTTTCAAACTATGGTACACGCCTCTTTGGGTAACCGAAAGCTTCACATCCATGCTTTCCGAAAAGGGTTACCCTCAGCTAACACCTGAGCAAAATGAAACCGAACAAAGGACCAACTGCAGAGCTCACTTAAAACCGAGAGAGGATCCTACCTCCTTGGGGAGCCGCAACCAACAAAGGAGCAACCGACAACCACAAAACAAAATTACAAACGAAAAATAACAAAAGGGGATCCGAGAGTGAGTCTGAGACGGGAGAAAAGGGCAAACCCAATTCCCCTGGGCTGCGCAGCCAGAATCGCCCTAAGCGATTCCCTCCCAATCCAGTTTTCCCCCACCCTTGGGAGAAAACCTTCCCTAGTAAGTACCCCAGCAGAGATACTTACCCCCACCTCGGATCCAGCGAAGCCCAGGGTTGCTGACCGGCCGCCTGGAGAGGGCTCCTCGGGTGTCAGGGAGTTGTCCTCTCCGCCCTCGGGAGCGAGTTGTAAAGCCGCTCAGACCAAGGGAAGCGTGACATCCACGGACTGTTTTCAGGCTCTTCAAGCCCTAGTCCTGACCGCAGGGTCCACTCTGTCGCCGGGGGGGGGGGGCCCACGTTGGGCGCCAGAAACGCTGTCGCTGTGCCTTGTCGCTTCGCACAGACCACAGGCTAGCTCAGGGGCACTGCGGCTGGCGTTCTGTGGGTCGGGGCAGCAAGGCACGCAAGCCACCTCCTCCCCGTGGGTACTTGGTTCCCCACCAGGCGACAGGACAGAAGGTGAAATCACGACCACGGCGGCAGGGAAGAAGCCGACTCCCAAGAGCAGTGCAAAAGATGGTTTATTCAGGGAGCAAAGGACGGAGCTCTACCTCGCAAGGCAACTGCTCTCGGAGAGCCCCGAGCAGAGCTGTGCAAGAACTTTTAACCGGGGGAGGGTTCAGGGGAGGCGACAACTGGTCAGCCAATGGGAAAACGAGGGGGTGTAACTGGGGGCGTTAACCATAAAATGGGGATCCAATCCCAAGAGGGAGGGAGGAGACTGCTCGGGCACCCACCAACCACTTGACGCCCTCCCTGGATCTTTCCAGAACCCAGGGAAGGGCCCCGAAGTGATGGACAGGGCGCCCAAGGGGAGAGAGAGGGGATTGACAGCTGGGTTAGAGGGGGTAGGGATGATTGGCATTTAACGAAAAGTTATATAACAATACCAAGGTTAAACCCACTGAGGATGAACGGGGGGGTACAAGGAACAAACCAAATTACAGAGAACTTTTAAAACATACATGAAACTCATCAATAACTCAACAAATTAAAAACACGCTGCTACAGAAAACAATAGCTAAGGTGGACGTGGTTACCACAGGGATATACGGAATCGCCAAATATCTTCAGACAGGCCCTAGAGACATTATTAGAAAAGTTTAATCCCAAAGAAGGAGTTCAAATTTTGCAATACGTGGATGATTTATTAATATCAGGGGAGACGGAGAAAGAAGTTAAAGATATAAGTATACAACTTTAAAACATTTTTGGAGAAAAGGGGTTAAAAGTATCTCAAAGTAAACTACAGTTTGTGGAAACTGAGGTCACTTATTTAGGACACAATTGGAAAAGGGAGTAAAAGGTTAAGCCCTGTAAGAATTTCAGGAATAGTATCTATATCACCTCCAAAAACTAAGAGAGACATAAGGAAACTTCTAGGCCTGTTCGGATACTGCAAGCACTGGATAGATAAGTACACTCAAGGGGTCAAATTTCTTTATGATAAATTAATAGACCAGGAATCAATGAATTGGACAGAGAGTGACAAAAAGCAGCTACAAGAACTAAAAGAGAAATTATCCTCAGCACCAGTTTTAAGCTTACCAGACCTTAAAAAGGAGTTTGATTTTTTTGTAAACACTGAGGAAGGGATAGCTTACGGAGTTTTAACCGAAGAATGGGGGGGATACCGAAAACCTGTAGCATTTCTATCAAAACTATTAGATCCAGCAGCCAGGGGATGGCCAGCTTGCCTCCAAGCAGTCGCCGCTGCAGCTATTTTGATAGAAGAAGCTCAGAAGTTAACATTACAGGGAAAGATAAAGATACATACTCCATAAGATTTGAAAACAATTTTAAGGCAAAGAGCCCAAAAGTGGCTCACAGATTCTAGAATCCTAAAATATGAAATTATACTAATACATCCAGATAATCTAGAACTAACAACATCAAAAAGCTTAAATCCAGCCCAATTTCTCTCTGTCGAGCCCACTGAAGAGATAGAACACCATTGCCTAGAAGTCATTGATATGCAGACGAAGGTACGAGAAGATCTAGAAGACACACCCCTTCCATATGGGAGAGTATTGTTCACAGATGGGTCATCCCGAGTGGTGGAAGGAAAAAGAACATCTGGATACTCTGTGGTTGAGGGAGAGAAAATGGAAGTCTTAGAAAAGGGAAAGTTACCAAGTAATTGGTCAGCATAGTGCTGTGAAATATATGCACTAAAGAGAGGGCTAGACTTAAAGATGACCGAGGGACCATTTACACAGACTCTAGATATGCCTTTGGTATTGTGCACACATTTGGGAAAATTTGGGAAGGACGGGGATATTTAAATTCAAAAGGGAAAGACTTAATACACACAGAATTAATAAAGTCAGTGTTAAAATCTTTACAAAAACCAGTAAAAATTGCAGTAGTCCACATAAAAGGGCAGAAAAAGGGAAATATGCCCGAGATAAGGGGAAACCAGTTAGCTGATAAAACAGCCAGAGAAGCAGCTTTAGAACCAGGAGAACCAGTAAAAATCCTTAAATTTGAGAAAATACCAAGAAAAGGAGAAGAAAGGATAGAGCAGGTGTTTAGTGAAAAGGAGCAGAAAGTAATAAAAGAATTAGGATTACACCAGGAGGAACATGGAGTATGGTTAACAGCTGATGGACGGAAATTCTTGAATAAAGCCCTAGCCCGAAAAATACTTACAGAAATACATAATTTAACTCACTGGGGAGCCCAGGGGTTATGTGACCATTTCCTAAGGGAAAACGTATGTATTGGAGCACACAAATTAGCAAAAGCAGTTACTGAAGGATGTAGAATATGTCAGAAAATAAATCAAAAAGTTATGAGAAAGACTGAGTCTGGAGGGAGGGAGTTAGCCTTAAGGCCCTTCCAGAACGTCCAAATTGAATTTACTGAGATGCCCCCTGTTCAAGGTTACAAACACTTGCTAGCGATCATAGATCACCTTACCCATTGGGTAGAGGCATTCCCTACAAAAAAGGAAACAGCAGAAGTAGTAACAAAAATAATATTAGAAGATATCCTCCCTCGGTATGGGCTGATAAATAATATTGATTCCGATAGAGGGCCACATTTCACAGCACAAATTCTACAACAGGTAACACAAGCCTTAGGGATAAAATGGAGGTTACACACTGTCACGATCCACTCGTACAAGCGGGGGTCGTGATGGTTCGTTTACTGATCTCAGAGTGCAAAACACAACACAGAGGGGATTTCAGCATTAAAACAAATGCACCTTTTATTGATTGACCATAGCAAATGCAATAGAGGGATTAAGAGTGAGAGAAAGAGATAGAGAAAGAGATAGAGGAAAGGGGGGATATAGCTACCAAACGTGGAGACGGAGTCCTCGTGGTCCGGTCGATGGGTCCGTCCGTCACGTCGGGGAGAGTCTCTCTCTCAAAATCTCTGGTTAACTCAGGGGTTTTTATTATAGTCCTCAATCACGGGGGGGGAACAGGTAAATCTACTGAAGCCACCAAGGGGGAACAGGTAGTCCATGTCCTTAGCAGTAAGTGAGAGCCATTGTCTTCTTGGTCCAACGATCACGCCTCCAGGCAAACATCTCGCTTCAGTTAAGTCAGTCCCCATCCCTGAATTAGGGTTGCAGGGGTCTCATGTCTCAGTCCTTGAGGCTTCATATAGGGGTCTCAATCTCAGTCCTTGGAAGGGGACTTTGATCTCTGTCTGTCACGGTGGTTGTGAAGCAGATGAAGGATTTTCCGTGGGGGACCACCAAAGTTACCCCAGAAAGTTCCCTTGGCCAAGAGGTGGGGAAATTCATAGGCTATTGTCATGAAGCAGGGACCGTGAAGCAGATGTAATCTTCAGGTACAGAACTACCATTACACTGCTCAAAGCCCGTGTACCGTGGCATGGTGACACAGGAAAATGCACCCGCAGATGATTGGCAAGCATCCACCTCGAGCAGGCCAGAACTGCAGTGGGTCCTCGGGGTCCTTATGACGATCGTGAGGCAAATGAGGGGAACTTCAGACAGACTCTTACACACACCCCATGGCATCCCCAAAGTTCAGGCAGATTAGAAAGAATGAACAAGACCATTAAAATGTACTAACTAAACTAATAGCAGAAACTCAACTAAATTGGCTTAAATGCTTACCCCTAGCATTATTACGAATCAGAACACAGCCATGACCAGATATAGGAGTGTCACCATATGAAATGTTATTTGGGCTTCCCTTTTTGTTATCTCCTTATAGCTCTAAAGACTACCTGGAAGGAGAGGAAGTCACTAGAAAATATCTAAAAACCATTGGACAAACCCTAGAAAATCTCAGAAAGAAAGGGTATCTTCCTCAAACTTTCCCTTTGGATGCAAGCGTGCATAATATCAATCCTGGAGATTGGGTATTGATCAAAACGTGGACTAATACCCCGTTGACCCTGAAGTTTGAAGGTCCCTACCAAGTACTGTTAACAACTTACACAGCAGCGCGCACTAAAGAAAAAGGATGGACTCATGTCACAAGAGTTAAAGGGTCAGTACCCCCTCCTGGAGAGAACCCGAGTTCAGCACCCTCACCAGATGAAACCGGGTGGACAGTAACACCACATCCAAAAGACTTGAAATTAACCTTTAAAAAGAAATACGAGATAACAGTCGGTGAAAACCTTTTTCAGTTGCCTCTCCCATAATCAACGGACTCAAAAAAAAAAAAGGGGGGGGGCACAATAGGGGTTAATTTGTGTACCCTTAAGTCAGTTTTGTAAGTCGCAATTTAAATAAGTTTAAGTAATAGATTTATTAAAAAATTATAAGTATTTTTATGTGTTAATTTTAAAGACTGTTTAAGTTTTATAAGTAGCAATCTAAATATGTTTAAGTAATAGATATATTAAAAAGTATGGGGTTTTAATGTGTTAATTTCAAAGGTTGTTTAAGTTCTCTAAGTTGCAATTTGAACAAGTTCAAGTTCAAGAGTATAAGGGGTTTTTTTAGAAAGAAAAAAGTGTTTATTTTAAAGATTGTTTATTATATTAATTAATTAATTAAAAAAAGAAAGAAAGAGGAAAAAAAAAAGAGAATCACCTACAGAACATTCTCTAAAGGTAACTAAATTAATAAGGAAGGGAAGTGAAAGCATGTAAGTGGGTTCTTTAGGAGACCTCTCCACTCCAAGAGGCAAGGCCGGGTGGAGCAAGCATCCAGGAAGGATGGCCCATATCGGACTCTTGGGAGGGATCGTACTGATGATGTTCATAAAGCACACCTATGAAACAAAAGCTTGTACAAACTGCTACCATCCAGTGTACGATGGAGAGGATCTCAGATCCTTATTCAGGGTCCATACTAAAGTGAACCCAAACTGCTTTGACCACTCCCAGTTGAATACTTGCCAAGAGGATGGAAAAGTTTATTGGACCACAAAAACCACAGCTAGTTATGCACAGCACCTCTTTGGGGAATGTCCTATAGGAGATACTTGGTTATGCTTTGAGGCAGATCACAAAGGATTGAGAGATACAATAAAAGAAAAAGTGTTGACAACAAAAATTGAAAAAGGCCTAGACATCCCATCAGGAAAAAACCTGTTCATTGACTTAGTAGAAAGGATCAGTCGAAAATTAAATTTAACCGAGTGCTGGATATGTGGAGGCACACAAATGTCCGAAATATGGCCTTGGGAGAGAATTAGTTTAAGCCCTCTAGAAATTCTAAAATGGAAGCAAACTGAACAGAATACACGGAGTCTAAGAACAAGAGGAAGTATAGCAGTGTCCTCTCATGCCTGACAGGCTTGCAGGCTAGCTCAGTTCTGCATTGCTACTACAAGGGTTGGTCGGGGTTACAGGCAGGGCGAGTAACCTCCTCCCGGTGAGTTCTTGGTTCCCCACACCAGCGAGTGGACCTGATGGAATTGTGACGGCAGCGACGGAAAAAGAGTCGTCTCTCTTTAGGCAGGGTAGAAGGTAGTTTATTAAGGGGAGTCCGGCAAGGAGCTCCGCCTCAGACCACTGCTGCCCAGAGAGAGCCAAGATCAAAGCTTGACAGCCACTTATAAACAGGGAAGGGCTGACAACGGGTCAGCCAACCAGGGAACACAGGGGTGGTAACAGGGGTTTCAACCTTTGAACCATTAACAAATCACAGGAGGGTAGGAGGGGATTCCCTGGGCACCAGCCTACCACTCGACACCTCTCCTGGATCTTCCCAGAATCCAGGGAAGGGTCTCAAAGTGACAGACAGGGCGACCACGAGGAGAGGGGGGGAATTGACAGTGACAGGTGCAGGGAAGGAATGGCTGACAGAAAACATCTGGTTATATACCTAACTCAAAAGAGGGAAAACCAATACAGAACACAGGGGTATACAGTGGACTAAACCATTACAAAAATAACTCAAAAATCCTACAAAAATAACTTAATAACTTAATAAAACAATTCTCACACCACTACAAGGAAGAAAGAAGTGGGATCTCAAATCCAAAATCATTGGGAAAGAATGTATTATGAGGACAGGAACGAGATACCAAACACGTGTAGGAAAATTAATGTGTAAGAGGTACATAATAGTGATAAACTCAAGTGCTAAACGGGTTCCCAAAGGGCCTAACAAGTATTGGTCAACTGAGAACATGGAAAAATGTATCTATAATAAGAGGTATGAATTATATGAATGTATTGACAAAGCTATAAATCCCTTTTGGGGAATAAAAGACCTGTCTCTATTTTGGCAACAGCCTTTTGAAACTAGGAAAGATTACTGGGAAGCTCCAAATCACCTGTTCTGGATCTGTGGGGATATTGCTTATACAAAATTGCCATGGGATTGGTTGGGAAGCTGTACAATAGGGATCATAAAGCCAGCTTTCTTCCTATTACCCAAGAGATTAGGAGCACACCTAGGAGTCCCAGTATATGACAATCTTGGAAAAGTCGAATGAAAGAAAAGAGATACTCTAAAGATCAGTGGAGACCAAAAATGGAAAGGAAAAATACGGACCCTAGAAGAAATCATTAAAACCTATGGACCAGCTACATGGGCGCAGTATGGGTCCTGGGGGTATCGCACTCCAATTTACATGTTAAATAGGATCATTAGGCTCCAAGCTGTCCTAGAAATGGTATCTAACTGAACAGCTCTAGCATTAGACCACATCAGCGACCAACTAACACAAACAAGAGCTGTAATATACCAGATACGTCTTGCTGTAGACTACCTTTTAGCAGATGAGGGAGGAATCTGTGGTAAATTTAATTTGTCTGAATGTTGTTTAGAAATTGATGATGAAAGCACAGTAATTAAAAACATCTGAAAGGAAATCAGAAAGCTAGCCTATGTGGGAAATCAAGAATAGACTCCTCTAATGGAGGAGCGGAATAAAAAAATACTCCACTGGTGGAATAGTTTTTGGTCATTCAAGAGGGATTGGTGGAAGAAAGCTGGGTTTATGATAATTTGCTCAATCACTGGGTTAATGGTTTTACCCTGTCTAATTACATATCTAATTCGAACAATTACCTCCACAGTCCAAGCCAGTATCCAGATCCCTAAAGCAACCAGTCAAAAACAAACCAAAATGATGGTGATAGAGAGTCAAGAACCCAAACATGAGAATGCCAAAGAAATATATGACATGTTCCAAAGATGTAGAAAAATTTATTTTCCAGAAGAAGAGGTAACAAATTGATGCGAGCTAAAGCTCAATCAAAGAAATAGAGGGGGGAGTTGTTATGAATGAATTCTATTCAAATGATCTATGTTTTAGTTACTTAATTGTTAAAACTCCATTAAGGTTGTTAATGCTTGTTCCATTTAAAAAAATTGCCTTATTCCTGTTTTAATATTGATTAATCATCTTATTTACTTCTGTTTGTTAATTATGAGTTTACTTTGTTACCTGTATCTCTACTCCCATTCGTCGGATAGGGTCTGAATATGCAAATAAAAAGAACACTGGAATTCTGGGAACTACTCAAGAACAAAGGACTCTTAAAGCAGAGAACCAAAGTAGAATCCAGGACTGAAATCACCCTCTAAACTAGTGCAAAAAGTAAGACTATCCGCCGTGCCAGCTTTATTTGGTCGCCGTGACCTGAGGGGGAGTTCCCCATCGCTGGACAACTCCTGACCAACGAAGCGAAGACGACTCCCCGGCAAGGGGAAGCCCGCGATGGGAGGGAGTCCCAGCTTCGCTGTGAAGCGAAGTTGTACCTTCTCCTCCGTGTTGCTAAGGAGAGTAGCCAGGAGCATGCGTGCAGCTCCTCAAGCTCTCCCCCAGAGCCAGGCTTTCTAATAAAGGCATAAAAAGGAGCAAGTCTCCTGGCCCTTGATTTTTTTTTTTTTTTTTTTTAACAGAACTTCCATATACACTGTCTCCTGATTGCCAACAGCTTGCCTTAATTGGACATGCAAAACTGGTTCTAGTTTCTTGGCCCTGTTACGTTTAGCAATCGGGCTACGTTCTCTGATGGCCCGTCTCGCTATTTTTCCTCTTTTCCGTCTGCCTAAGGCAGAATCTGCTCAGTCTCATCTTCCTCTTCGTTATTTGTCTCATCCTCCCCTCTGGAGCTGAGTCTGTTGTTTCTGTTGTAGCATATAATCTGTTTCGCCTAGTCTTGATTACAGGAAGAGACATACAGGATTCACAATACCGCTCCTCCCGGGCTGCATGCCTGCGCACTTCGATGACGTTATCGGAAGCAGATCCTTGGCATTCGGGATTGCTATGGAAACTCACAGGCCTGGGAGCAGAGGAAGAATCACTTCTCCCATGGGAAGTTCCCTCTCCGCCCTCTTGATAGGAGGCTTTGCCCCACGGCTGCTCCTCTCGGGGCGGTACCGTGGCCTGCACATGCTGACTGTCCCCTCCTCCTTCACTCTCTTCCTTCATTAGCTGGCGCCCCGAGAGGAACACCCCCGCTCCCCCCCGCTCCCCTTTTCTCGGATGGCAGTGGGAGCAGCCTGGCTGGGGATAAGGGGGGGGAAGGGGGGGGGGCGGTGGCTTAACTGGGGGCTGTGACAGGGGCGGGGACAGAGCCGGGGGCTGGGGGAGCCTGGGGCGTTATCGGGGGCGGTACTGGCAGGAGGGGAGCCGGAGGGACTGATCTCACAATCCCGGGTGGCGCTGGTGGGACCAGGGGTGGAGGGGCCCCGCTTGCACCTGGGCTCGGGTCCCCCCTTAGAGCAAGGGCTATAAGGTCGAACTCCTTCTCTTTTTTATATTCACTACTCTCTGTCAGCTTATAATTTTCCTTACTTTCCCCCTGCTTTTTCTTTAAGACTAGTATATGCTCTTTTTGCTCCGGCTCTTGTCGACAAGCCGACACTATAAATAGCCTGGCATATACCAACTTATCTAAATATCAGTCTTCCCATACGTGGGTGATTAAACTTGATAGTAACTTTTTATTAAGACTCGAATTCAGACTACGTCTGGCTGTTATCTGGTTTGTAAGTCGGCCAGTCTTGTTTTGAGAGTCTAGTAAGCTTAGATTTAACGAACATTTAACCCCTAGTTAACGTGGTCTAATTTCTTAAAACTAATGCTAGGGGACGATCCTGGGAGATGTTATCATTACAATATTCATAAGAAAATGCACACCTTATGCTTCAACGATTATGAGTAAAAAACAATTAGGGGGAGAGAAGAGAAGCCAGTAAGGACAGGATTCACTCTTACAAAGAAGTAGTCTCTCCACAACAGAGAAGTTTTGAACTGGCATAATGTAGTTCTTACACTGAGGTATGAGAAATATCTAAAAGCCTCACATTCAGGTCCTACTTAAGGCTCTAACCTAGGTCTAAAAAGATCAAAAGCCTTTTCCTTTCTGTCATATTGCTCATTTTTATGACTTTTCATTGCAATCTATCACCAGAACACAATTTTTTTCAGTTCAAAATTCTGAAATTCGCAGATGCTTTCATAGTACTAGAAGTTATCAAAGTGTCCCTGAGGACACCTAGAAGTCTTCTGACTCTAGGATGGGGCTCAACTTTGGGTGTTTTCTTAGGCACCTGCGTATTTCAGTGTAGGTGGGAAATGCTTTACTTGCATACATTTCTGTGTTGGAAAGAGTCTCAGCATGTTCAGACACGATAGCTTAAGTATGATTTTTCCCTAATTAATTAAGAGTGCAGGGAGGGGAGCAGATAAAGTGAGTTTTTTCCCAGTGCAGCAGCTGGCATGCATCCCCTGTAGTGTAACCCACACTGGGCCCCCAATTAGAAAGAGTGCTGTTACGAACTCCCTGTCAGCCACCCCACGCTGCCAAAAGACAGCACGACTGGATGCCAGAGACAATCTGATCACCCGTCTGCTGGACTTAAAGAGCAGAATTCCAGTGAGAGAATTAACACTCAGCTAAGGTTTCAGGTGAAAAAAACCTGTTCCAATAGCAATTTTGGCTGCAAGAATCCCTGCAACTTCTCTTTAGAAAAAGACACACAGGACTTAATCTCCTCATGGTTCTTTCAGAGTGTGCAGATCTGTCTGTGGAGTTTCAGGGCTAGCATTTCTTGCTGCAGGGGTGAAAGATGCTGTTGCTTCCAGGGCAGAGAGAGAGATCTCCATAACAGCTGCCAACAGGGCTGATTGCTTATGGCAGTCTACCCCTTTTTTCCTTTATTATGATTGCAGTTATGAATCCAGTTGTTTCTTTTGCATGAGCAAATGAGGTGTAAAAACTTGTCAGCAAACACTGTTCTGTTGTATTCGTTTCATCTACTGTGTCCCCTTAACAAAAAGGTCAGTGAAATACGGCATGTGCCCTTTCTGAAAATCAAATACACAGTTTTTGTAGCAGAGGGAGAACGGGCTGAAAGAGAAGAATGCTGCTTGACAAGAGAATGCTGCATGGAGACCCTCCTTTCCTTAGGCCATTTGTTTTCTGTCTCTCCCTACACTATCATATTCAAGATTCCTTGTATGTTTTATCTCAGCTTTAATACCAGTGCCTTTCACTAGTATTAGACAACATGCACTCAGACCTGAGTGCTGGTGAAATTACATTATTAGGGGTGCAGGGTACTGAGGGTGTGCTATAGAACAACACTTCTCTGAGATGCATTTCTCCCGTCTGCATCCAGCTCCATAGCTCCTGGTACAAGGAAGACACAAACCTGTACGAGTAGCTCCAGAGAAGGGACACACAAATCATCAGTGGCTTGTTCAACCTGGAGAAGGCAACACTCCGGAAAGACACTAATGTGCCTTTGGAAACACTGAGGAGCATACATATAAGAAAGATAGAAAAATATTTTACGAGACTCTCTAGGGATAGGACAAGGGGTGATGGTTTTGATCTAAAAGTGGCAGCCCTCATACTGGATACAGGCAGCTACAGCAGCTGTGTTCATATGTGAAAGAAAAAGTTTACCATAAAAATCCAAACGTGCTGAAGGGTTGGCTGCAGCTAAATACTAAACCAAGCTGGTTTCTGCTTTTAACTGCACTTACACAGTTAAAGCACTTCCTCTCTTTCCCAGGATTTGTCAGGCTGTATCTGGAACCAGAATCGGACCCCAGGATTTGCTCTGTGGAAGTTTTGCAGGACTCCACCTCAGAGCAGAAACAGATACTTATTTCTGTTACTTGTTGGTCACAATCCAGCGGCATCCATACTAAGCACTGTTGTGCTACTTCAGCTGGCAAAAGCAGGACGTGTTTTTACAGTTTTCACGAGTGAGTTTACAGCCGAGAATTGCTAAGCTAACAAGCTTAGCACAACAGAGGCATAGAAACAGAGGCATAGAGAAACTGTAAGTAGTTGACTAAAGTAAGGAATCAGTCTCCAAAAACTGCTTTAAATTCTTTGTGTTTATGCTCAGGATTATCAGTAAAAATATACACGTGGGCCAAATCCTTGTCCCACTGAAATAAACACCTAGTATGCTAATAAAAAAACACGTGTGACTTTTATCAGGACAAATTTATAAATATTTAGTTGAAACAGCTGTTCACCAGAGAAATTTTCAAGGCATGCAACACTCCTTTCTTCCTTCCATGAAGTCATTTGGCCTATCAGCTGTTTTGGTGATTCTTTCTAGATAGGGTCTGGCAAGGTGAAAGCAGCAGTAAGTGCATCAAGAAGAATAATAACAGCAAATGTACACCAGCATGCCAGAAAAGCTGCACAGCCAAACAAGATGCTAGCTTGAAAGTTCTTCGCAAATATTACAAAACTTTGTCTACTAAAGCAAAGAACGTGAAACAAAAATTATTCTAAAGAAGCAGAAGTTATCACTTTTTTATAAACAGAAGTGCTAAAGCAGAGTTGTTGTTCATTTTAGTGTTTTTTGTTTGTTTGTTTGTTTGTTTTTAATTTTGTAAAGCTTTAAAAACATTGACTTTTTTGGGAATTACAGGGAACTGAAGAAAAATAAAATTTTTCTGCATTCCTGTAGACATCTGCAATGTGTTTGATTTCCCTGATTTATAATAAGAATTTTTTAAATAAGATCTTGTCTTTTCTTTTAAAATATGCAAACTATTTGTATTTTTGCATCTTTTCAACAAATGTAATGTCCTCATTAAAGAGTGCAGTGATTGCAATTGCTGTAACTTTACGGTGTAATCAAATATATAATAGTGGTCACTCTTATTACTCATGGAGAACAGCAGTTATTACAATTCACATTTCATGTCATAGGAAACAAAAATATATTTATTAATTGACGTTAAACACAAATACTCTCTAACACTCCTTTACCAGTCCAGTTGAGAATTATGTGGTCCTAATATTCTGAAGCAAATGCTTCAATCCAGTTTGGATCCAGCAGTTCCAGTGCAGAGTGACACCAGGATCAGAGCACAGGCAGCATGAAACACAGGCAGCTCTCCTCCATGTCTGGCAGCCCAATGAGACAAGCAGCTGACAGTAGACTTTGGACATCTGGACATAATTTCTGTTTAGAAAAACAATAAACTTTCTGGATCATCTCTTCTGTATAACAGACATCATTATTCCAGTATTTGAATTGTGCCTCTTCATCTGCACTTTTAACCTAAGAGTATCCTGAATAGTTCTTTGCCTCAGAAACAGAATTGATGCTAACCATTAAACACAAAAAACATAGTCAAGTAATGAGTTTCATCCTTTATTGAACACAAATAGTAATTTTCCTATGGGTAATACTAACACTGAGAAAAAATCCTCACTTATATACAATCTCTTCTACATTATACCTATTATTCAGATTCATCAGAAGTCTGGCCTCCTGACAGAATATACTAAGCTTTTACAAGTAATATGTCACCTTAGGCACTTTTTGTCTCAGGAACATATTTTGTTCTCCCAAGAGCATTTAAAGAAA
This sequence comes from Hirundo rustica, assembly GCF_015227805.2. NCBI lineage: Eukaryota > Metazoa > Chordata > Aves > Passeriformes > Hirundinidae > Hirundo > Hirundo rustica. Next base: position 46,531,215 of record NC_053488.1, read on the forward strand.
GGAAACTCAAGGAGTTTAAGCAGGAGCCTAGCAACAGTACCCTCATATATGCTACTGCTCTCATTAAGCTTGTCTTGGGCTTAATTGCTAACTGAAACAACACTGTGTTTTGGACAATTCAAGCATTTTCAAACAGCTACAAATAGTTAATTTGGTTGCATGAGAGTGACTTATATCATGTGGACACTTTTAAGACTTTGGAAGAATGGTAAATTTATAAGAGATGTTCCTAAGACCAAACAATAACAATTAGTACAATACCATAAACAGATGGTCAAAGACTAACCCTCACTGACACCTAGTCTGGAACAGTCCTGATGGGGCATTAAATGATGGTGATCTTAGGAGTAGAAAAAATTGATATAAAGTTAATATTCAGCTGTGTGCTAGACATTTTGTCCAGAAGGATCCTGTGAGATAGGGTCCAAAGCCCTATGAGATCCAGAAAGGTGTCATCAACTGCCTTCTCTTGATCAGCTGGGTGGGTGAACTTATTATGAGAAGAAATAAGGCTGGATAAGTAGGACTTTCCTGTCATGAAGCTGTTCTAACTGTGACCAGTGACTGTGTTGTCCTTCACATGTTTTTAATACCCCCAAATAATATCCTCCATAATTTTGCAAGACATTGAAGTGAGACTGACAGGTCTGTGTTTTCCAGTGTCCTCCTTCTTGTCCTTCTTTAAAACTGGGACACTGTTTGGCAGACTACAGTTTAGACTGTAGTTACACTTTTCAACTCTAAAATACAAAACATACGAGTTTTGCTTACAATTTCCTCATATTAATGGGATGAATCAATGTGCTACAAGAATATCCCTTTTTGGAATGACTTGATACTCCAACTTGAATCGTGCTGAACCAAGAACATGGTGTTGATGTTGAGGTGGGATAGTGGTTTATGAATGGGCTAGGAGACCAGCTCCAAAGTGATTTCAGCCTTTTAAAAAAAACAGCCTTTATTAAAAGAACAGCTTGGGAGAGGGGTGCCTGGTACATACTGCTGCTGCTCCTGCAACGACTTGGAGGAGAATGCAATCAGTTCTGTCTCTGTAGGGCAGATCAGGGCCTTCTCACCTCACGAGAATCTCCAGGAAGATGCTTGGTGGCTCTTGGTCTAGGGGTGCCGTGGTGATTGAGTACAGTCTGGTCATGGCGACAAGGCGAAAAGCTTTGGTTGGTGGTCTGATGTTCTTTACTGTTTTCCTCATCTAAAGGTGTTGTTTGGATCTTTATTGGTACTAGGCCTTGTTTGTTTCAGGGGTTTTTATCTGCTAATTTAACTTCTGCCAGATACTAGGCCTTATGGGAGTCTTATGTTTGCATAGAAGGTGATGTAATCTTCTGCCATCATGGGTACAAAGGAAGCAGCAGAGCGATACTCGACGGTAAGGGGGGGATATGAACTAAGAACTGATGAACTTCCATAACTTATGAGACATTTACAGAACATTCTGATAAACAACTGTATAACTTAACATTGAAACAGGTAATTAACCTTTAGAAACTTTATTTCCTACAATTCCCCCATCTACCTTTCTCATCAGGCTTAAGCCCATATCAATTTACAGTTTCTGACTCTTGGAAATAGAGTTTTCTCATTTTTTGGTACTGATCATAAACCTTTTTGGCGTTTTTGTGTTCTTGTTCTTGGTTCTCTACCATCATAATTCCAGTTTGTTTCTGATTGGTCATTTCTGGTATTTGTATACTCTCTTGGATTGTGGAAGTTAATACTCGGACCAGGCAAAGGAGTAGGCAGGGTAGACACAGTAAACTTGTTAATGCACAAGCAAAAATAAAAGCCACCTTTTCCCACCACTTTCCTTTGAAGGACCAGAAGTTGTCCCACCAACTAGTACCTACTAGGGGAGTCCACTCTTGGGTACCGACATATGCTATCTCGCAAATCTCTTTGGAGATGTTTTTGATCACTTCGCATCCCTAAGCAGTACTCCAAGGAATTAAATTTGCCACATATTCCTCCTTCATCAGCTAATAAATAATCTACAGCCAGCTGAATTTGATAGATCACTGCTCTGGTTTGGGTTAATTGGTTACTGATGTGGTCAAGGGCGAGGGCTGTTTTGTTGGAAATAATTTCTAGTACTGCTTGGAGTTGGGTGATTCTATTGAGCATATAAATTGGGGTACAGTATCCCCAGTACCTATCTTGGGCCCAGGTGGCTGGCCCGTAAGTTTTAATTATCTCTTCTGGGGTCCAGATTTTGCCTTTCTATTTTTGGGTACTCCCCCTGCCAATTATATTTCTCCTTTTTTTGGTTAGTTTTTCTTAAATTTTCATATAGTGGAACTCCTAGATTTGACCCTGATTCTTTTGGGAGTAGGAAGAGGGCGGGTTTAATGATTCCTATGGTGCAACTCCCTGCCCAGTCTCCTAAGAGTTTGGTGTATGCTGTGCTTCCACAAATCCAAAACAAGTGTCCAGGGGCTTTCCAAAATGCATCTCTCATTTCTGAGGGATATTCCCAGTATCTGGACAATTTTCTTATTCCCCAAAAGTGGTTTATCCCTTTTTTGGCTCATTCACGCAGCCCATACCCCTCGTGGTAAATGTACCCTTCTTTCTTCTCAGTGGACCAGTATCAACTTGGTTCTTGGGGAATCCACCTACTGCTTAAATCTTTTGTTATTACATATCTTTTACAGGCCGTCTTTCCTACTAGGGTCTTATACCTCTCCCCTGTCTTCATAATACATTCTTCACCAATGACCTTTGACTTTAAGTCCTATTGCTCTTTCCTTCTTTGCCCTGTGTTTTGAGGTTCTTGTTCCACTTGTTTCCATTTCAAAATCTCTAGTTGTCTTAAACTAATCCCTTCCCAAGGCCAAATTTCTGTCATTTGGGTATTTCTGCAAACCCAACAGTTGGTTAAATTTAATTCCTTACTGATCCTCTCAACTAATTTTATGAATATATTTTCCCCCAGGGGTATTTCTAAGTAATTTTTCTCTTTGGTTACCAATGTTAGTTGTTTTTCTTTTGCTAGGTCTGTTAATCCTTTTTGGTTGGCTTCATGTTCAAAGCAGAACCAGGCATCTCCTACAGGGCATTCCCCAAGAAAGCGCTGCCTAAATGAGGCTGTATTTCTTGCAGTCCAATAAACTTTCCCGTCTTCTTGACAGGTGTCTAACTGGGAGTGATTAAAACAGGGTTTGCGTTGGTATGGACTCTTATTAAAGACCCGAGATTTTCCCCGTCATAGAGAGGGTGATAGCAGTTAGTACATGCAGTTGCTTTACTCTCTAGGGTGCTACCCATGAGTAGGGCTAACACCAGCCCTCCCAAGAGTCTGGTATGAGCCATTTCTGGTGTGGTGGACTTCACTCGCTCACCTGGTCTTGCTTTGCTCACCCGGTCTTGCCTCTTGCGACTTCACTCGCTCACCAGGTCTTGCCTCCTGGGACTGGGGAATTCTCTGAGGGGGGTAGCAGAGACTTTATTAATTTAGTGGCCCTTAGGAAATGCTCTGTAGGAGATTTAGTCTGCATTGAAGTTGGGGTCTTGACAATAGTACGAATTTGACTAGCTTGAAAACTCTGGAAATATTTATCAAACAGTTATATACCTACAACAATAATTATAAACATCAAACAATAATAATTACTAGAAACCTTTAACTGGTAACAATTACTAGAACCCTTTAACTGGTATACAACATTAATTATAAATATCAAACAGTAACAATTACTAGAACCCCTTTACTGGTATACCAGTCTTTGACATGTTCTAAAACCAGTTTGTCGGTCTGTGGTGATCTTTAGTTGACTTTCAGCTTTGTCTTAGGAGTCACTTTAAGGTCTCCTGAGGTTTGAATTGCAACCCGCTTGGGAGGATCTGTAGGTGGTACTGCTGGGTCTAATCTGTTGTCAGGGGATGACACTGGTCCTTGTACTCAGGTGATATGGGTCAAGCCTCTTTCATGCGTTCTCACTGCGGTGTATGTTGTGAGTAACACCTGGAAGGGGCCTTCAAATTTGGGGGTTAACAGGGAGTTATTCCATGGTTTGATCAGTACCCAATCCCCAGGGCTAACCTGGTGCACGTTGGTGTCAAGGGGAGAGATTCGGGGGAGATATCCCTTCTTCCTAAGACTCCCTAGTGTTTTCTCAATGGTTTCTAAGTATTTTTGGGTTGTTGTCCCTCCTTCTAGATAATCCCCTGTGCTGTATGGAGTTATTAGGAAAGGTAGCCCAAACATAATTTCATAGGGGGAGACCCCTATGTCTGACTGAGGTCTTGTTCTGATTTGTAGGAGGGTGAGGGCTAAATACCTGAGCCAGTTCATTTGAGTTTCAGCAATTAGTTTTGTTAGCACATTTTTGAGGGTTTTATTCATCCTTCCCACCTCTACAGAGCTCTGGGGATGCCACAGGGTGTGCAGCCTCCATTTCATGCCCAGGACCTCAATTACTTTGTGTAAAGCTTGGGCAACAAAGTGTGGTCCTCCGTCTGAATTGATGTTATTGACTAGCCTGTATCAGGGAATGATATGTTCTAAAATTATTTTTGTGACCACTTCTGCTGGTTCCTTTTTGGTTGGGAAGGCTTCTACCCAGTGGGTGAGGTGATCTACTATTACTAGCAAAAGTTTGTATCCTGGCACAGGGGGCACCTCGGTGAAATTTATTTGAATGTTTTGGAATGGTCTCAGCGCTAGTTCCCTTCCTCCAGCTGTGATCTTTTTCATTACCTTTTGGTCTACCTTCTGACAGATTATGCATCCTCTAGTTACTGCTGTTGACAAATCATATGCCCCAATACACAGATTTTCCCTTAGAAAGTGGTCGCATAGTCCTGGGATTCCCCAATGCATTAATACATGTATTTCTGCTAGCATTCTTCAGGCTAGAGCTTTATTTAAAAACTTGTGCCCATCAGGTGTCAACCACTCCCCTTGTTCCCCTTGATGCAGTCTTTAATTCTTTTATCGCTCGTAATTCTTTCTCACTAAAAATTGGTTCTTCTTTTCCCTCTTTTTCACCCAATGTGTCATTTAGCCTGAGGATCTTTACTGGGTCCCCTGGATCTAAAGCTGCTTCTTTAGCCGCCTGATCGGCTAATTGATTTCCTCTCCTCTCAAAGGTATCCCCTTTCTGATGTCCTCTTATGTGCACCATTGCTATTTCTGTTGGTTTAGCTAAGGATTCTAATACTGATCTTATTAGTTCTTTATGTACCAAGTTCTTTCCTTCTGAGTTTAAGTACCCACACTTTTCTCAAATCCTTCCAAAGGTGTGGACAATCCCAAATGCATACCGTAAATCAGTATAAATAGTCCCTTGGTCTCCTAATAGATCTAATCCCCTTTATAAGGCATAAACTTCACAGCACTGGGCTGACCAGCCGGAAGACGATTTCCCTTTTCCTCAATTTTCATGTTTTCTCCTTCTGTAGCTGCAATTATAGCGTATCCTGACATCCTTTTTCCCTCTATACTACTCAACCCATCAGTGAATAATCTTTTTCCATAAGGCATCCTCTAGGTCTTCCCTTACTTTTGTCTGGAAATCTACAAGTTCTAGACAGTCATGTTCCAACTCTGGTGAAGGTTCTCCAGAGAGAAACTGTGCTGGGTTTAGACATCTGGAGGTGACTAGTTCTAAGTCTTCAGCATTCATTAAGATAATCTCATACTTCAATATCCTAGAGTCTGTCAGCCACTGCTAGGCCCTTTGGCTTAGGATTGTCTTTAGACAGTGATGTGTAGACTTTAATTTCCCTCTGCAGGGTTAGTTTCTGGGTTTCTTCTATTAAGATAGTTGCTGCCACAATTTCTTAGAGATAAATGGGCCACCCTCTAGCTGCTGGATCTAGTAGCTTTGAAAGGTAGGGTATTGGCTTCCTACACCCTCCCCACTCCTGGGTAACTACTCTATGTGCAGTTCCCCCTTATGTATTTATAAACAGGTCAAATTCCTTCTTAAGGTCAGGCAAACTCAGGACAGGTGCTGAGGATAGTTTATCCTTTATATCTTTTAGCTGCCTCTCATCTTCAGCTGTCCATCTTACTGGTTCAGGGTCTATCAACTTACCATAGAACAATTTTACACTTTGGGTATGTTGATCTAGCCACAGTTTGCAATATCCGAACTGGCCTAAGAGTTTTCTAATATCTCTTTTGGTTTTGGTGCTGGTATAGATAATATACCTGAGATTGATTCAGGACTTAGTTTCTTATACCCCTCCCCAATTATGTGGCCCAAATAAGTAACTTCTGATGCTACAAATTGTAATTTGTTTCAGAATAGTTTTAAGCCTTTTGCTCCTAAGAAATTTAAGAGTTGTATACTGGTTACCCTGACCTTGCTCTGTTCTTCCCCAGATATTAATAAATCATCCACATACTGTAGAATTTATGCTTTACCTTCAGGGGTAAAGTGCTCTAGCAGTGCTTCTAATGCCTGCCCAAAGAGATTTGGAGATTCAGTGAATCCTTGGGGTATGCATGTCCACCTTTACCGTTGTTTCCTCTTTCTATCAGGGTGCTCCTATTCAAACACAAACCAGTCTCAGCATTCCTCTGCTAAAGGGTGTGATCGTGACACACAAAGCAATCACACAAGACGAGAGGTTTTTGCAGGACAGAGACTTCTCCGATCCAGCTCAAGCTGAGTCAGGGCGGAGAGAGAGCCTCCTTGTTTTTTTTTTACTTTTTATACATTTGTGGGTCTGGCCGAAGATTGGCTTCTGGGGTTTTTCACCCTTCAGGCAAGTGGCTAGACCAACTGTCAGTTACAATTGTTTTCAGGTTAGAAATATGCAAACAAAGGACAGAGAATGAAAAACAAAGGATTTGTTTATGTTACATCTGTGAGAAAAAGGTAGAAACTGCTCCTAATATTGTGCAGTAGCTAAAAGTTCTGACTCCATTTTATGAAAATTCAAAAGGCTTTAAAAAACTCAGAAAACCAGGGTGACATCTCACCCTTTTAACTTTACAAAAAAAGAAAAACAGAAAAAGAAAAATGAACAAATTTACAAAGGGAATATATACAAATTCAATCACTGTCTGTGGAGGAATCATCAGAGTGATCACTCGAGGATTCATCCACTTGGTGGCTTTCAAGTTGATCACGGCTTCCACCTTCCCTGTTAGCTGAACTCTGCCTCTGCGGTCACAGGTCAGGACGGACACACTTTGAAGGTAGCCAGCGTGTCCCAGTGTCCGTGGACACACACGCATACCCTCGCCCCATAGCGATAAGGTCATAGGGTCCTTCCCATTGCTTGGTGACTAAATTTCGGACCCATACCTTCGCTCGAGGCTGTTGCTCACCGTCCAAAGCCTGCAACGTGAGATGATGGTTCAAAATGACAGGATTATTTGAGTTCTGCGGCACCGTAAGGTGATTGATGGTGTACAAAGCCTTTGCCAACCGACTGTGCGGGGTTTCACCCTGCATGCCCCATTTTTGTTTTTGAAGAACACGCTTGAGTATACCGTGAGTGCGTTCTACAATCGCCTGTCCCGTCGGAGAATGAGGGATGCCAAAGTTATGTGACACACCCCATGACTGTAGGAACTGCCGTACCTGCTGCAAGGCATAAGCAGGACCATTGTTGGTTTTCACAGCAGAAGGTATGCCAAGAACAGCAAAGGCCTGCCTCCAGTGGGCAGTGATATCACGGACTTTCTCTCCTGTGTGAGCAGAAGCCCACATCGCAGAGGAGAATGTGTCCACCATGACATGCACATACTTGAGCCGGCCAAACTCGGCAACCTGGGTAACATCGGTCTGCCAAAGCTCCAAGGCTTTAAGGCCTCTGGGGTTAACCCCTGCTGGCAATGGTGCACCAAGGGTGTGACAGTCGTCACACGACTCGACAATTTCACGAGCCTCAGTGGCCGTCAGTTGGAACTGCTTCTGCAGTGTATGCGCATTTTGGTGGAAAAACCCATGCAATGCCTTGGCCTGTGTGAGCACGTCAGGCTGAGGGGCTACCCATGCTGGGTTAGCCAACTTGTCAGCCCTTGCGTTACCTTCCGCTACAAATCCTGGCAAGTTAGTGTGACTCCGTATAAGCAGAACATGGTATGGATGAACTCTGGCCTGAATTGCACACCACAGGGCCTTCAGTAAATCAAACAAGGCAGGGTTACTAACCTCCTTCAAAACTGAACAACCCAATCGCTGTGCAATTTCGGCAACGTAGGCTGAATCCGTGATCAAATTGAAAGGTTCCTGGGAAAATTTCTCAAATGCCATGACAGCAACCCTTAGTTCAACCAGTTGGCCTGACCCATCCTCATGGCTTTCCAAAACCTGCCACTCAGATCCATCCTGCCAGGTAACAATGGCTTTTCCTGTTTTGCCCGAACCATCAGTGAAGATGATGGGTCCTTGCACTGGCTCTTGGCTATTTTTGGGTCGTAGAGAAAATTGAGTATTTTTCGCCACTTGCAATAGCTTGTGGCTAGGCAGATGGTAAGTGATCTGCCCTGAAAAACCCTTGAGAGCATTTTGCAGTGAAACATTGTTCGCATAGCTCCAATCAAATTCCTCCCTCTGAAGCGGAAGTATGATCTTTGAGGGATCTGCATCCATCAATTGCAAACAGCGTTGCTGGCACTTGATTATCAAGCGCGCAATTAATTCAAACAGCGCTGTCGCTGTCTTATGCGCCTGATGAGGCAGGAAGACCCATTCCAAGACGTGCAGAGGATCAGTCCAATTATCATTCCATTGGCTGATGATACCAGTAGGATGTAAATCAGGAGTGGTGATGAACACAGTGACATCAATGGAAGGTTCAATGCGGTACACCTGGCGAGCTGAAACAGCTTGCTGAACCTCCTCCAGCACTTTTTGTGCCTCAGGGCTCAATTCACGAGGTGACTTCAAATCAGTGTCCCCTTTCAACAATTCAAACAAGGGAGACAGTTGTGCTGTGGTCAGTCCCAAGTAAGGATGTAACCAAGTGATAACACCTACCAGCTTCTGAGCATCATTCAGTGTCTTCACCGATTGCACAAACTGCACATCCTGGTGACGGATTGTCTGTTCCAGAATTTTGACTCCCAAATATTTCCAGGGAGGTTGTTGTTGTACCTTTTCTGGAGCCACCTGCAGTCCATGTGAAGGCAGAGCATTCAACAACTGAGGCTGTAGCCTCAGCAGCTCATCCTGGGTGGACGCAGCCACCAAAATGTCGTCCATATAATGATAGACGTGAGCATCAGGAAACTGCTTGCGAACTCCAGACAAGGCACGGGCTACATACCATTGGCATAATACTGGGAAATTTCGCATTCCCTGACACAAAACTCTCCATTGATACCACTGTGAGGGCTTGGCATTATTTATTGTTGGTACCGCGAAGGCAAATTTTGGTCTGTCATCGGGATGCTGAGGGATCGTAAAAAAAACAATCCTTCAGATCCACAATGAGGACCGGCCAGTCCGCGGGAAGCATGGTGGGCCATGGCATGCCCGCCTGCAATGTCCCCATGCCTTCCATCACAGCATTGATCTTTCGGAGGTCTTGTAGAAACCTCCATTTCCCAGACTTCTTTTTGATACAAAAGGCAGGAGTGTTCCAGGGACTGGTAGATGGTTCCAAATGCCCCTGATCCAACTGCTCCTGTACGAGTTCACGAAGGGCGATTAGCTTGTCATGAGGAAGGGGCCACTGGTTCTCCCAGATGGGTCTGTTCACCAGCCACCGTAAAGGAGGCGTGGGACACTCTGTGCCCTTCATCACAATGGCCCCAATCAAAAATCCGTTCCAAATAGCACCCCCCATGCGGCCAAAACATCCCTCCCCCAGAGGTTCTGAGGAATCTCAGCAACATGAGGCCAAATTATGGCCATCTGTCCCTCTGGGTTTGTGACGACCACAGGATTCTGGCTCACGTAGCATTGCTTCGTTCCTCCTAAGCCCGCGATCAATGTCTTTGCCAGGGTCAAAGGCCACTGCAGGGGCCAAGCAGCCAGGGAGAGAATGCTCACGTCGGCCCCAGTATCTGCGAGGCCACGAAGGTGAATCTCCGATGGCGTGGCACCAACCATGGACACGATACACAGTGTCTCAGGACAGTCTTTGGTCAGGACAGCAGTCCAGCGCACTTGAGGCGGCCCAGTAGAGCCGAAGCCACTGTCACCTCGCGACTGGTCCTCGGTTCTGGAAACAGAAGACTTAAAAGGAACAAGTTGAGCAATCCGTGTGCCTTTTGGGACAGTCGGGGGGGGTGGTTGTGGAGACCATTGCGTGAATCTGTCCTGAAAAATCCGCATCAATCAGTCCCAGGTGCACCATGATACCCTGAATGGTGGCACTGGACCTCCCCATCAGGAAGGCACTCATGCCATCACCCAAGGGACCAAAGGCATCCAGGGGAACCTTGTGTATTTTGTCAGAATCAATCACGACAGACTCGGCTGTGCAGACATCAACACCTGCTGAACCGCGGGTGCTGGCTGCAAGCCTGCTGAGCAGATCTCCATTGGTTGGGGCTGAGGCAGAGACATTTGTGTCGGCACGCGTCTTGCCATTGCGCTCCACGTTGCATTTCCCAAACTGCCCAACGAATGACCATTCACATGCACCGTTGCCTTACACACATCCGCAGTGTGATTCGGCCTTCCACATTGTGCACAATAAAACAAGACAGCCATAGGCTTCTGTGCTTTTCCACCCTGTTTCTTCCTGGTCTGAGTGCCCCACTGCTGCTGTTGCACCCTTGGGGAACGACCCAAGCAGGCTGCACAGCAGCAGCCACAGCCGGTTGCACAGCCGCAGGCACGGCTGGCTGGACCACCATAGTCACCGTCGGTTGGACAACCATAGCCATGGCTGGCTGCACAGCTGTACGCATGGCAACCATCTGTTGGCTGGAAGGGGTTACCCTTGCACAGGCCCCAACCATCTCCAACATGGATGGTTCCCCAGGAAGAGCCTCAATTATCCCCTTGCAAACAGCATTGCACTTGCTTCGAGCAAGGAACTGAAGCATGAGCTTCCTTGCTGCAGGATCACTCATCTGCTTCTCAACCGCAGCAGTCAGCCGTCCTGCAAAGCATAGGAAGTACTCATCAACTCCCTGGACGATAGTTGCAAAGGACTGGTGTGGAGTAGCCAGCTTTAAGGTCTGAACCAGGGCTGCCATGCCTGTCTGCTGGCACTGCTCCAGGACCAAGGGCTCAAAACCAGCCTGCCCATAGGCCCTGGTATAATTGCCTGTTCCCATTAGCATGTCGGTATTAACCATATGCCTAGGGTCACCTGGACCCAGTGTCCTATTCCGTTCCACCGCTCTGACTGCCAGCTGAGTCCATTTATGCTCAAAGAAGTCATATTCAACTGGTGGGAAAAGGGCCCGAGCCAAGCTCCGAATATCAAAGGGCATCAAAAGACTGGCGTTAAAATAGCGGAGAACCTGCATCACCTCAGCTGAGCCGAAACCATACTTCCCGACTGCATCACACAGTTCTGTCAAAGCCTGCCAAGCCAAGGGTTGATAGGTGTTGTGAGTAGCACCCTGAAGGACAGGGAAGGCCTGAAGACCCTCAGATGAAGCAGCAGCACCTGCCTTATCCTGCCCTGTGGACCCCACAGGGTCAGAGGCAGGCACTCGGTTGGAGACCGGCTGAACATCAGACACTGCAGGTCCAGCACCTCCAGCACCAGCATCAGCACCATCGTTCAGTCCTTCAACCTTAGCTTTCACTTCCCCCCAGAGCCACCAGTGGTCTTTCGGGCATACGGTCACCTGACACAGGGAAAGTGTCCAAGCTGTGGATGAAGAGCCAACTGTGCAGGAAGCTTTGCTCTTGTCAAAAACTGGCCGCATTCCGGCTGTGTCCCCTTTTGCGCTGAACTTAAACACCTCAGCGCCCACATCCGCCGTAACGCTTGCAGCGGGAGGCGGGGGTGGGGCCGGACCAGCCGCTGCTGCCGGGCCCTCTGCATCCTCAGCGGGGCTGGAGCCCGCACCGGCCGCCGGAGACCGGTCAGATGGCTCCGTGGTGGGCACACATCCTGGCGCAGCCGGGAAGCTTGGGCTGCATTCAGGTGGAGACGGCGACTGCGCCTCCACCACTGCCAGAGTGGCACCGTCCCCCGCCGGCAGCCCATTAGAACTGGCCGTACCAGAGTCTCTCCCCGCCCCGTGAGCACCACCCCCACCGTAGCCCATGGGGCTGGTGCGGGAGGCGGAGTGTCCGGAACCCCCCCGAGAAGGGCCCCTGCAGGGGGGTGGAGGCCTGCAGGCACCACCACCCCTGAGTGGGGCGGAGCTGTCAGCCCGCCCATGGGGGCGGCGTCCATCGAAGGACTGATCGGGACCTTGTCTCCAGCAGTGTCCCCGCCCTGCGCTGCCGCAACAGGCGTCGCAGGGGCAGAAGCGGCCAATGCAGCCGCCTCCGGGCCCGGCCCCGGTGGCAGGGCGGGGAGCACGTCTCCACCCGACTCCATCGGATATGTGATGTCGTGCGGCAGAATGGACAGTGCACAGTGACCGAATCTCGGTCAAATGACAGTGGGGGCCGCCCCCCCGGGCCGTCCCCCCCCCACCAATGCTGGAGAGGCATGGAGAGGAGGTGGCCCCGCCCCGCTCCGTCAGCTCTGTGGCACAGGGACAGGCGGGACCAGCCCCGGGCTCGGTGGGGTCCTGCCCCCCAGCTGCTCGAGACCAGCGCCAGAGCCCGAGGGGGAAGAACCACCTGGCACAGGGACCGGGGGGGGGTGGCGGAGAGTCCGTCTCACAAAGGAGCTGAAGCTCGGACTCAGACAATACCTCTGGGTCTGATATAATGACCCCGCCCCCCTCCAGCTCCCCGTCCTGCTTCGAAACGGGGCTGGTAGCGTGCGAGCTGGGGGGGGGGTCGGCCTCCACACAGCCCACTTAACTAACTTCCATTGCAGCAACAAACCTGCAATTTCCTCATCATATTCTATTTCAAGTATGTCCATCAAACAGGAGATGTTCCCCCAGGAGAAACCATACCTGCCGACTGAGCACAGCATTTGGCGTGGGAAATAGCCCATGCTGCCTGCCCCATGCGAACAGACTCTGAAGTCCTTCCCAGGAGACCTCAGCGTGTTTCTGCTTCAAGAGGTCTTCCCAAAGCTCCAATACCAAAGAGTCCTGCATGGTAGGCATAAAACGGGGAAAAGGGGAAGGAAAACCTCACCAGACTGGTTCTTCCACACGCAGGGGTCACCACTTGTGATCGTGACATGCAAAGCAATCACACGAGATGAGAGGTTTTCACAGGACAGAGACTTCTCCGATCCAGCTCAGGCTGAGTCAGGGCGGAGAGAGAGTCTCCTTGTTTATTTTTTTACTTTTTATACATTTGTGGGTCTGGCCGAAGATTGGCTTCTGGGGTTTTTCACCCTTCAGGCAAGTGGCTAGACCAACTGTCAGTTACAATTGTTTTCAGGTTAGAAATATGCAAACAAAGGACAGAGAATGAAAAACAAAGGATTTATTTATGTTACATCTGTGAGAAAAAGGCAGAAACTGCTCCTAATATTGTGCAGTAGCTAAAAGGTCTGACTCCATTTTATGAAAATTCAAAAGGCTTTTAAAAACTGAGAAAAACCAGGGTGACAAAAGGGCATGCCCAGAATGTGTCTTTTTAGATCTATGATTGTAAACCAGGCATGCTCTCTTGGGATTTGGCTTAGGAGTGTATAGGGGTTAGGAACCGTAGGATGCATAGTCATAGTTCTCTTGTTTACTTCCCTCAGATCTTGAACTACTCTGTATTTGCCTTCTGCCTTTTTAACTGCCAATATGGGGGTGTAATCAGGAGACATGCATGGCCCCAAGATGCCTTCTACTAATAAGTGTTCAATTACTGGTGCCAATCCTTCCCTACCCTCTGGAGATATTGGGTATTGTTTAACCTGGATGAGAGGGGTTCCTTTTTGCATCTCTGTCTTTACTGGTGGGATGTCTAGATAGCCACTTTTTCCTTCTTCTGCCCAGACTTCAGGATGTATCTCCTCTACATCTCCTTTTGTTAGCCTCATAATTTGGACTATTATCTTTTGGGATAATCCATACCCCTAATTGTACTTGTAAGTCTCTTCCTAATCAATTACTTTCCAAATTGGGCAGATACATAAAATCAGCAAAGCACTGTCTCGAATATCCTCTTATCTCAACGTTTTCCACTATTGAGGTTTTGAATGGTTTTCCTTCTGCTCCTAGCACTTTGCAGACCTTTCTCACAGTGGTGACTCCTGCTGGGAGTTTTTTTATGCTAGACTGGTCTGCTCCTGCATTGACTAGAAACTCGAATTCTTCATTTTGGGGACCCACTTCAAAATTTACCAGGGGCTCTTCTTGATGACTCATTGTGCCCCCTAATGGGTAAAGCCCATGACACCCCTAATCATCACCCCTTAAGATCTTCTCTAGGGTCTCCTGCTCTCGAGCGATCGCTTCATTATGGCAGTCTCTCTCTCAGAGCCCTGGCTAGAATGAGAAACAAGCCACAGTTGGAAGGATTTTTTCCTCAGGGTCCCAAAAATCCCAGAGCGGCTGTGAACCTTTTCCCTTAGAGAGAGCAGGCCCCTGTCAATGGCAAAAGGAAGATCTGCACTTGATCTAGGGGAAATCAGGGCTTTATTCAGTCCTTCTCCTGTGTTCCTGCCCCTGCATGGGTCACAAGCCCAGTTCCTGTCCCCCAGCCAAGAGGGATTCCACATGTTTTTCCTGGCTTATATCCAGAGGAAGGGGCTAAATGTGGGGACAAGCCACTACCCAATCAGGGATAAGGTGGGAGTTGAACAGAGTTGGATTACATTCCAGTGTGGGATAATGGGCAGGGAAAAGGGGCAGGGACAAACCTGGGGATGATATATTTTCCAGGGGAACAGGGGAGTACAGAAGAAACCATTACAAAACCCAGTATAAAAATGAAATACAATATAAACCTAAATAATACACAACAACACCTCATCACACTAAAGTTTTTTACAAGTTCTTCTCAGATGTCCTATCTCTCCACAGTAATAACATTTTCTGTTGTCTAGTGGTGTTCCAGGTTTCCTGGTATTATTGCTGTCAGATCTGTCTTTATGGTCTCCAGCTGGGAGCCTTGGTCTATCCCCACTTGGCCATCAGTCAGGATGGCCACCCTGACTGATTTCTGTCTGCTCCTATGCTCTCTTTGGCTACAATTACCATAATCCTTGCCTTGGCCTTAGCTTTCTCCTCTCCTCAACTCTACCCTTCAGGGCTTCCTTTAGTAGCTCATTTATTCTTCTTTCCTGCCAGTCCTCTATTTTTTCTGACTTCCTTCTGATGTCAGGCCAAGATTTTGTGACAAACTGTACTTTTAGAAGCACTTAGCCTTCTGGACTGTCAGGGTCTATATTTGAATACAGTTGGAAGTTTCTCTTTAACCTGTTGAGCCAGGTTGCTGGGGTTTAATCTTTCTCCTACATGCCGTCAAATGCTAATTTTGTGTTGTCACCTTGAGGAATAGATTATTTTATTCCTATAACCATTAAGGACAGATAATCCTCCATGCTCCTCCTTCCCTCCTCTTGGTTTGGGTCCCACACAGGGTCTACCAGGGGCATCTAGTGATCACTAGGAAGTCCCAGTCTGTTTTTTCTCTCCCATATCTGCATCCCTGCAGTTTGAATCATTCTGACCTCCTCCGGGCTAAACAGTATCCTAAGAGTTCAGCTCTCCCCGTGTGTCGATGTTGGGGCCTGAGAACTGGTCTACTTGATTTGATATGCCCACTGGGTCTTCCACTAAACTTCCTAGTTCCTTCTTGAATCCCCGAACTTCCGAGGCTGTTAACGGGTGTGCTAGCTTGAAGACAAAACCAGCGAGAGACTCCATGTCAGGAAAAAACAATTTAATAGGAGAAAAGAAAAAGGTAAAATAGAATAAAACAAAAGCAATAGTACAAAACATCACTGACAAAAACAATTTAATAGGAGAAAAGAAAAAGCTAAAATAAAATAAAACAAATGCAATAGTACAAAAGATCACTGACAGAGTCAGAATACAACCTGACACCATGGTAGTAGCAGTCCAGATGAAGAGCCCACAGAAAGGTCTGGTAGCTCTTGTCCTCTGGGAATCCAGTAGGCAAGGCTGCCTGTGCTGTCCCAAATCCCAGATTATATCCAGGTGGGAATGCTTGGCTCCTCCCCCTGGACGGAGCATCTCACAATGGACTGATATCACTTTATCAGTCTTGCAATGGGTCCTTGATTGCCCATTAAACAGAGATAGCTCCCAGAGGGAGTTATCTATGAGTCATGCAGCAAGGCATTAATGGGCCATTAACAGAAGATAGTCCTGAGGGAGGGGGCAAGAGAAACACTCCCCAACCTAGTTTCAACAGCTCACGTAGATGATGATAGAATACATCCTTTGGGCATATTTTACATTGCAACCTAGGACAATGGGGCATTTACAAATCTGACCCCTACGGCCATCCCACCCACAGGCACTTCCCTAAGGGGAAAGAGTCTCTCTACCCTGGATATCCTGGATCTTGTGTTGCAAAAAGGCCCTTCTGTGAGGTCCTTATCTTGGGAGAGAGCAGGAGGTGTAAAGGTTTGTTGACTGGCCGAAAGGGAGTTGGCATTAAATGAGGATGCACCCACTTCCCAGTTAGGCATAGGTAAAGGGATGATGGTGTTTGAGGGAGAAGGAACCGAACTTGCGGGGGGCGGGCGCTGGGGATGGAGTTGAGGAAATTTGTGGAAGGGCTGAGGAAGAGACTGAGGGTATAGTTAAGTCAGGGGAAGATGGGAGGGAAATAGCTGGAGTAGGTAAGGGATTTGAGGTTGGGACCAGGGTGTTAAGGAGGTGGTAAGGGGATTGGAGCAGTTGAGGGTTTTGAAAGGAAGGGAACCGAGGGCTCAACAGAAGGGGCTGAGGAGGGAGCTGAGGTTACTAAGGGCAGAGCTGGGGGATCTTGGAGAGGGGCTTGGGGCACTTCTGGGTAGACAGGGGGAGGAGGAGGTAGGTAATCGAGGGGGTCCCATCTACTACTAGCTCTTTCCTCTGTCTTGCTCTTTTCTCTTTGTTTTTGTAGTTTACATATTTTTACAATCTCATTGCCTGTGACATCTTTTCCCCAACAGGCTGCATAGGATAGTTGTTCTTAGTCAAAACTTTCTCGGGCCCTTAAATATTGATTTAGTTGGGAACACATCCATAGGTCCCGTGTCCCATACCACAGCCACTCCCCCTGTAAGCCTAACTTAGGCCAGACTTCCATGGAATAATAAATCATCTTGATTTTGTCTAGGACTTTTTTTTTTGTGGCCTCTTGAGTGTCCCATTGATCTATCATCTGCCTGAGGGGGCTGTTAGGGGGAATATTCTTCACCTTTTCCTTATCTCCTCTTTGGGAGCTTTTTCCTTTACTGACGCATTTCCCCATATCACCTCCTTTGATTGGGCCTTTAGGGTGCCCCTACCCAAACAGAAAATTACAGGCTGGTAACTCAACAATTGGGCTTCTACTTAAATCTTAAGGTGCCCCTACCCGAATGGAAAATTAATACAGGAAACACAACTAAAAATTTATATTGCCCTTATTCACCTAAAAGGAAAAACTACAAGCAAACAACACAATGACTAAAACTTACTTGACCCTTTTCTTTTTACTAAAACTCTCTCTACCCAACCAGTTCTATACTATCATACCTTCACTTTCACACTGGGAAGGATGGTGTTTACACACTCACTCCACAAGAAGAACAGAAAAAAAAAAGACCTGGTTCACACATGCCCTCCAGTCAAAATCTTTTCATACCCATTAGCCTACACAAGACTTTGGGCTTGACCTCTCTTGTCAGTCCCTCAAGAGTCCCTCCCTAGATCCCTCACGTACCCCCCGCACCTCGCCCCCCTAGTGGGACTATGGGCACTCCTGGTTAACATCGGCGGGGTCCCTAGCGCTAAGATGCTCCTAGGACCTTCCCCCGTCCTAGTCTTAGTACCATCAAAAAAAGATTTCAGCAAGGTTGGCCCACAGCCAAATTTCCTGCCCCTCTGCTCCCTGGCTATCCCTTCCTCAGAGGAAATAGTGTCAGCTCAAGGGATGCGTGCATGTGTTGGCAGAAGTATTTTCCCCTTGCCTCCTAGCCACCCCTCCCACCGTGAGATGGCTTTGGTGAAAGGGATGAGTGTATGAATTATACGATGATTGCCTTGCCCTCCCGGACTACCTGCTCCTGTGCCCTAGGCAGTAGGTTACAGTCTCCCTCCTTGGGACTGGACAGCGACAATCACCATCTCTCAGTACGTCTGGTCTGACCCTGGAAAACGGGGGCCCTTGTGCACACTTGGTGCTGGAAGTGCCTGGGGACACCCTGTAAAACCTGGTAGGGACCTCTGCACCCTCCAGGGAATGTGTGCAACTCACTCTACACCTAGGCCCTCCATGTGCCTGGATCCGCCTAGGCCACTTAGCCCTTATGAGGGGCACCTACCCCTTCTTGTGTGCCACTCAAACACTAATCACTTCTGCCCACCTGGAGGGGAGGCCCACCTTATCCCCCTTGGAGCCACCTCATTCACTTGAGTTTCTTTCGCTTCCCTCTGTTCCCAGCCAGCCCCCTCATGGGAGTCCAGAACTGCGGTACTAGGAGGTCCTCACTCGCTTCAGGGATCCGAGCTGCCAGCCCCCATCTCACACACACACTCCTTTCGCTCGCTTCCTACTTCCACCCACCAGCTTTTAATTACCAGCACTCTACTGCATCATCTTTGTCGCAGGCTGCTGCTGTTTTCCAGATGGGGCCAGCTGTCCCAGAGGCCCATTAGGGTGAGCGGCCGTCTCATCCCCTGCGGTTCTCTTCAGGTGTGGCCTATCCCCAGCTGTTATTAATGGGCTAGGAGACCAGCTCCAAAGTGATTTCAGCCTTTATTGAAAAAACCCCAGCCTTTATTAAAAGAACAGCTTGGGAGGGGGGTGCCTGGTGCATACTGCTGCTGCTCCTGTGATAACTTGGAGGAGAATGGTCTGATGTTCTTTACTGTTTTCCTCATCTAAAGGTGTTGTTTAGGTCTTTATTGGTACTAGGGCTCAAAGGTTTTAGGGGGTTTTGTCTGCTAATTTAACTTCCACCAGATACTTTACATTGAAACAGGTAATTAACCTTTAGAAACTTTATTTCCTACACTGGGATGCAACATATGAACCGCATATAATCTATGTATAGAAGTTTGGGATAGCTATAAAATGAGCAGTGGACATATGATCACCTAATACTGTTTTTGTTAAAAACTGTCCCTTTCAGTCTTTGACCTCAACCTACTCAATGTATTTCAGAAAGTGCAAACTGCAACACCTTGTCCTGTACAGACAAAATATGGACTCAGCAGTGGGAACTACCTACAGTGTTTCCACAGGGACAGTATTTTCTCTCTGATTGAGTACCTCTCTTTCTAGGCAAGGTGGCACTGAGAATATGCTGAATATGTACCTCTACCAACAATCTTAGCTGTCTTCTCTTCAGTGAGAGACGCTCTCTTTCTGAGCAGTTCCGGCAACAAATCAGCCCCACAACACAGAAGCAGGGTGTCGCTACCACAAACAGCTGTAAAATTAATCTCTGGCTTTTCTCAACACCTGCTAGGATCCTGTTTGCCATCAGACCTTGTCCTTGAATTGATTCTGAACAGCTCTGTATTTCTTTGTCAGTTGGTGCCAGCAAGAAGGTTGGTGCCTGTCTTCCAGAAGAACGTCTAAATGTTAATTTGAAGTGGCTTAGGGAGCATCTGCTTGTATCACGTACAGGAAAGGGAGAAGGATCCCTGCCTAGATGTTTTTCTACTGTGAAATAGGGATTTTCTGTGTGAATGAAAAATGCTGAAAATATGTATTCCTTTTATTGCACAAATGAAGTCTTGGGGCTCTCTTGGTCTACATGGGCTCAGTTGCTCCACTCTCCCTGTGGCAACTCTCCCTTTCCAAGGGGTCTCTCATGACAGGTAGTTGGGCAGCGTTGGGTGCTTTATTCTGTTTTCCCCAGGATCCAGCCAGCAGCTCTGAATCACAACTAAGGCTTTTCTCAGGTCCTTGCTAAGACCTGCTGACCTGGATCAGTCTCAGACACATCACTCCTCCACGGGAACTATGAAATGGCTCTCTGCCCCTGAGAAATGCCTCTGCTCTGGAGTAAGCCATGAGTGGTGCTGGCCTCTTACTCAGTTCAACCAAAAATGAGTTTGAAGTTCTTTCATGCACATCTATAAATGTGTGTGCCCTGAGAGGAGAACACATTTTAACACTGTGTCCCAGGAAAGGCATCCAGAACTAAAAATTCTCATGTAGTGTGATGACTTATGAGATGCTTTTACACTTTTACTCACTTATTTTCTCTTTCCTCTCTTCTTTTCACCCTATGTTCTCCACATCTGTCTGCTAACACCAGACATATATAAGTACAGATATGTTTAATGCTGTCTAGACAAGCACCCTATTAGGCTGGGCTGGGGCAGACATTGCCATAGAGATGAACAAATACTGTTTTGTAGCTGAAAATGAGCTGGCAGGAGATTCATACTTTCTTCACAATATAGTGGCAAAGTCAGTGAAAATGCAGCGTGAGAAAACAACTCTGACAACTATTAGCAAAAGAGCAATAAATAGGAACTTATGTTCTAATTAAGGAGTAGACTCTTCTATTCATTATGTAGGTGAAAAATAGAGTTTTGAAATACCGTCAAAATTGCTCCTGAATGTAACAAAGGCCAGTTAACATTTGCAGTATTTCAGTTTTTGTTGGTATAAAGCATAACTTCGTATCTTACAGTGCTTTAACATTTGAAGTTGATGTTGAAGTTTTAGCTTAACAGGTAGAAGTTCTCCAGTGTTAAAGGGGCCAAGAAAATTCTAGTCTTTGCAAAATTTCTCACTGAAGCAGCATTGCCAGGAAATTGCTGAGGCAGGATCAGGAAAAAGCCACGAGATTTTTCTCACTGCTACAAAGATTCAAAAGAAAAAACTTTCTCTTTTTCACTGTATTGCATAATACAAAGTCAAAACCACCTATCACTTCATTTGCTGGGCATGGTAGCATTAGGTCAAAGGTTGGACATGATAATCTTGGAGGTCTTTTTCAACTTTAATGGTTCTGTGATTCTGTGATTAAGGTTGGAAAAGACCTTGAAGATCATCAGATTCAACCATTAACCCAGCACTCCAAGTCCACTGTTAGACCATATTTTTAATTACCATATCTAAATGTGTTCTTGAACACTTTCAGAGCAGTGCTCACTTCCAGTCCCCTGGGACCTTTCTGGTCAGCCAGGACTGCTGGAGAATAATGGAAAGTGGCTTGGAGGCACTTCCATCAGCTCCCTCAGTACCACTGGGCATTTTGAAGCAGAGCAGCATGAGGTGGCTCTCTCTCTCTCAGAGCCCCTGCTCCATTTTAGCCTCGGCTAGCTTGAGAGAGAAACCATGCCAAAAGGAATTTCCCCTTCAGGGCCTTAAAGATCCCAGAGAGGCTACAAACCTTTCTCTTTAGAGAGAGTAGGCGTTCGTCGATGGCCAAAGGGAATAGTCTGCCCTTGGTCCAGGGGGAATCAAGGGTCTTTATTCTGGGGTCCTACCCCCACAGAGTCCAGAGCTCAGTCCAGTCCCCGTCCCAGTCCCAACAGTGAGAGCCCTTTCCCATGTGGTCTTCTTGCTTTTATCCAGGGGGAAGGGGCTAGAGGCAGGGACAAGCCACTACCCAATCAGGGATAAGGTGGGAGTGGGACAGAGTTGAGTTACATTCCAGTGTGGGACGATGGGCAGGGAGAAGGAGCAGGGACAAACTTCATGACACATTTTCCAAGGGAACAGGGTGGTACAGAAGAAACCATTACTGTTGCTGCCGAGTGTCCCGGCCCCTTCCCCGCTGTGGCTTTTTCCCCCAGGGGGCAGGGGGCAGGGCCCAGAGGCAACACCCAAACAGGGATACGTGGGAGGGGAACAGGGTTCTCATGGGCACTGCTCTGATTAGCTGGACTGCCCCGATCACTTGCCGGTGCCCGAGTGTCCCGGCCCCTCCCCCGCTGTGGCTTTTTCCCCCAGGGGGCAGAGGGGAACAGGGATCTCATGGGCCCTGCTGGGCCAGGACAGATCACAAGATACATAGAAAAAACATTACAAATCCGATGAAATATAAACCAAATTAATACATTACAACATTTCCCCTTTTCTTATTAAATTAAGAAGGAGGAAGGCTCGGTTCATGGGTGATGCTCAGAGTTTGGACCTTGAGTACCTTTAAAGTTGCTAAAGAAAAATGACCTTTAGTGCAAACAAAACTATCTAGAAAAACACTGTTAAGGAATAATGATAATTAGAAGGAGAAGGTTCGGCACTTTCTTCTCCTCCAGGCAGCACTGGCCACTTGTGGAGCCTCTGCAGGTGGTTTTGCAGTTTTAGGGATGAAAGGTTTCACCCACTTGGCTGGCACCCACTTGGGACCTGAGGGAGTGGACACGCAGGCATACCCACGACCCCAGGTGATCAGATCATGAGGACCCTCTGTTTCCCTGGTTGCTGGATCCTTTACCATTGCCGGTGGCTTTGCTTTCAGCTGCAGGAGGCAGTTCTCTCTGAAATGGCGCAGAGTTGGTGGGTTAAGATTTTCAAACGTACAATTTAAAAAGTTCAGAGTGAACAAGGCCATGGACAACTGGATCTGGGGTGTTTCTTGTTTTAGAGACTGATGTTGTTGGTTGAGGACCCTTTTGAGATTCTGGTGGGTCCTTTCCACGATGGCCTGACCTGTCAGGGAGTAGGGGATACCTGGTTTGTGCTCTACTCCCCATTGCTGCAGGAAGCTTCTGAACTCCTTGGATGTGTACATGGGTCCATTATCAGTTTTTATTGATTTGGGGATGCCCAGGAAGGAGAAAGCCTGTGTTAGATGTTTCATGGCATCACTAGACTTCTCCCCTGTGTGAGCAGAGGCATAGACAGCTCCAGAAAAGGTGTCTACAGATACATGGACATACCTTTGCCTACCAAAGGACATGATGTGTGTCACGTCTGTCTGCCATACCTCACAGCAGTTCAATCCCCTGGGGTTTGCTCCTGCACTCAGGGCTGGGAGTGCGTGTTGTTGGCACAAGGGACACATTGACACAATTATCTGGACTGTCCTGAGCCTGTTCCTGAGTTAGGTGGAACTGGTGGACTAGGCCTGGTGCATTCTGGTGAAAAAGCTGATGGCTGATTTTGGCTTGTCCAAAGATGTCTGGGAGTGGGGCCATCTCCACAGGTGCAGCAAAAGCATCAGCCCTTCTGTTGCCCTCGGCTATGAATCATGGTAAATTGGTGTGTGATCTGATGTGCATCACATAAAATTGCTGCTCTCGGTGGGAGATCAGATTTACTAGTTTTGAGAGCAAGTTGAAAAGTGCAGAATTGGAGACCTCACTCAGTACAGCTTGTTCAGCTCTGGATACTACACCTGCCACATAGGCTGAATCTGTGACCAAATTGAATGGTTCAGGAAACTTTTCAAAAGCTCTAACAACTGCAGCCAACTCAGCTACCTGAGGTGATCCTTCCACCTCGACAATATCTTTCTCCCACTGCTGAGTTTGAGGATTTTTCCATGTTATTACTGATTTATGAGATGTTCCAAATGCATCTGTAAAAACGGTTAAAGCCTTTAAAGGCCTCCTGCTCTGAACACTTTTTAATGATAATTTGAACTGAATTTGTTCTCTAAATAATTTGTGAGCAGGCTGATGAATTGAAATTTGACCTATGTAGCTATCCAGAGCAAACTGCAAAGCTTCATTTTTATGAATCAGGTGCTCCAACATTGCTTTTGTTATTTGGCCCGAGTTTATCTCAATTGGGATGTGAATACACTCAAAATCACATCCTGCCAACTCCCTGATCCAGGTCCTGGCTTTCTGGATCAATTCTGCTACCAGTTCCTGTGGCCTGGTCATTCTTTTGGACCGGTGGTGACTGAGGAAAACCCACTCTATGATTAAGAGGGGATCCCTACAGTCTTTGTCCTTTTTTTATTTTTCCACTCTTTCCCACTGAAAAATCATCCCGTGTAAGTGTGGCAATTTGCCTAAAATGATGAATTTAAATGGCAAGTCTGGTGGCCATACAGTCCTGTACCTTTTCTAGGGCTGCTCTTGCCTTTTGGGTGAGGGTCCTAGGAGAACTTAGCTCCTCTCCCCCTTTTAAAAGATTAAAGAGGGGGTCTAGGTCCTCAGTGATCAGACCTAGCCAAGGTCTTACCCAATTTAAGGACCCACACAGCTGGTGGACATCTGCTAAGGTCTTGATGTTATTTTTGACAACCAATTTTTGCGGCACAATGGTCCGCTTACCAATCTCCAGACCCAGGTACTTCCAAGGTGGCATCCTTTGAATCTTTTCCTCCTGAAGCTTGAACCCTGCAGCAACCAAAGAATCAACTGTCAGGTCAAGCGCGTGGGACAGTAAGTCATCATTGGGGGCATACACGAGCACATCATCCATGTAGTGCAGGATGATGGCTTCTGCTGCAGCTGCACGCACTGGGGACAGCAGGGAAGAGAGGTACCACTGACAAATAGATGGTGAGTTTTTCATCCCTTGGGGAAGGAATTTCCAGTGGTATCTTTTCCTTGGGGCTTCTCGGTTGAGGGTAGGAACTGAGAAGGCGAAACATGGGACATTGTCAGGGTGCAGAGGGATCTAGAAAAAACAATCTTTGATATCAATAATTGCCAAATTCCAATTTTGAGGGAACATCGCTGGGGATGGCATCCCTGGCTGGAGAGAGCCCATGTCCTCAATGACATTATTAATTTGACGGAGATCATGGAGGAGCCGCCACTTGCCTTTGTTTGCCTTTTTGATAACAAAGATGGGGGAATTCCACGGAGACGTGATTTCCACAGTGTGGCCTTTAGCTAGCTGTTCATCCACTAGATCCTGAAGCACCTTCAGTTTTTCTTTACTGAGCAGCCACTGCTCTACCCAGACTGGTGAATCAGTTTTCCAATTGAATTTCTGGGTAGGGCGCTCTTCAGTGGCTGCAGCCTGAAAAACCGGGGGGGCATCTGGAATGCCAATCGTGACCCCCCACTGGGCCATCAGGTCTCTCCCCCACAAGGGCTCTGAATAATCCAAAACAAATGGACACAGTGTAGCTAATTGTCCGTTTCGCCCCTTAATTTGCACAACACCTTTTGATTGTGTTGCCTATTTCAGTCCCCTTGCACCTTGTATTTGCTGGGCCACATTTTGCAGTTCCCAATGTGAGGGCCACATCCTTTTTGGTACAATCGTTACATCCGCGCCTATGTCCAAAATTCCTTTGCGGTTTATTACTTCCCCACTGTGATGGACCTCACACCCTATTATGAGTTTGTCCCTCCCAATAACTCGTGTGGGGCAAACCTGTTCCTTGTGCTGTTTTTTCCAGGGCACGGGTCAGGTGCTGGAATTGCCTGAGCTATTATCTGCCCCTTAGGCAGAAACAAAGGTGGGTGAACACAGCGCAGCCAGAGAACTAGTTGTTAAGGGTTTGATGAGACGAGACCAGGAAGGATCTTGATCTCTCTCGGTGTGTACTTGGTGTCCCCACGGATGACATACTTGCAGCCATCATGTTGCAAGGAGCCTAGCACTTGTAGATCCAATGAACCTAAATGCCACTCTGTGTCACTTAGGTGCAAGGATTCTGTCAGTTGTAACCTAAAAGGCTTTTGGAGACATTCCGTGGTTAGACAGGGTCTGCTTAAGTCATGATCTGAAACGGTCATATCTGGTGACTTCTGCTGAAAGGTAGAACTGATTATAACAGGATTATTTAGTTTAACATTTGCATTTTTTAGTTTTTTCTCACCCCCCCCCCCCCCCCCCCAGTTTGCCCCATTTATGTCGGCATGCTGGGCAAGTGAGTGCTTGACATTTTAGTTTTTTGAAAAATTCCCTTTGAACTCTTGAAACCTCCCACCCCCATTGTCCCAAAAGTCTAGAAATTGCTTCTTTAAAGGGCACTGAGATGCCCAATGTCCAGCCTGATCGCACAGGAGACACGTTGTTCTTCTTTTGGGTGGTGGCTGTGGCGCAGGCACAGGTGGCATGGCTTCTGCAGCAGCAGCTCTTTGCGGTGGTCTGAATGCATCTCTGGAACTGTGATTAAGGTGTGCCCTCATGAAAGGAACTTTCTGGGTACAAACATGCAGCATGTCATCTAAGGCTGGAGTTGGTTCCATGGGAAGGCTGAGGATGGCTGCCTTTCACTGTTCGTTTGCATTGGTCAGTGCCATCTCCTCCAGGACCTGTTCTTGGGCTCCTTCTTTCTTAGCCTGTAACTTGACAGCTCAAGTTAATCGCTCAACAAACACTACAAAAGGTTCTGATGGAAGCTGCTTTATTTTACTGTATGGTTGGAAGGACCCATCGGGTTGGATTGAAAAGAATGCTTTTAAAGCAGTCTCTTTAATGCATTTTAAAACAGCTAAAGGAAATTCTTGAGCTTGTTTTAGTGCTGCAGCCCATTCACCATCACCACATAGATGTTCTAACCGAATTGGCAAATTATTATCGACAGCTGTTTCAGAATTTTACCAAAGCTCCAGAAGTAAATCCCTTAATCTTTTTTTCCATGTGGAGTCCCAAAGCCTAAACTGTGTGGATGAAAGGAGGGCAGAAAAAAGCTGCCAGAGGTCAAAGGGAACAATAGGATTCCCTGCTAAATTTGTTTTTAAAAGGCTGCAAAAGTATTCACGTTTGCGTCCAAATTTGGCCTGAGCTTTGCACAAATCCTGAATCGCTTGTAGGGGGAAGGGGTGCCAATTACTGTGGACAGCAACTCCCCTTTCTTGACCGTCGGTATGTGACAGGGGTGGCCGAGAAGCCGGGATAATTTCCTGCTTCCAGGTTCCTGGTTCCCTCCCCCCTCCCTCCGGGGCATGGGAACCGGGACTGTGGGTGGGGAAACTGTGGGAACCAGGAGCAGGGAGGGGCTGGAGGCTTGAGTCACATGGGGAGGAGTTGGAGGATGGAGGTCTGAGGGTAGGGGGCAGAGTCAGAGGAGAGGGCAGTGCCGGGGGCGGCACCGAAGGGAAGGGGGGGTCTGGGGAGAGGAAGGGATTGCGAAAGGGATTGTGGGAAGGAGGGACAGAGAAAGAGAGAGGCTCCTTGTGACGCGAAAGCACATGGCTTTGGCCATTTTGGGAAAAAAAGGAGTCCTCTCCATCTTGCGACCCCCCTTCTGAACTAAGACTAGCTTGGGATTCACTAAGATGGGGGTTTTGTGTACTCGAACTGCCTGCAAAAGTAAACCAAACACAGAGTTTACAAACTGGGGAAGAAGGGAATTTTGGGGAAAGCTTAGGGGTTTCTCGAGGAATGTCCAATTTTGGGGAAGGGATTTTGGGGTCAGGATAGGGAGAAACTGAGGAAAGTGGGGAAAGTCCACAAGGAACCGGCTCCAAATTTTGCTCCAAAGAGCAAAATTTGCTTTTTCTTTATCATTAGGGGAGCTTGATTGAGACAATTCCTTTACAACAGTTTCCCAAAATTCTGGGGAGTTTATTTGCTCAGATACCTCTGGAAATTGAGCAAATAACCACCAAAGGAAATTTTTAAATTGCTTCTTGGAAACATGGGTTTTCCCATCCTCCAAGGCATTTAAAATATTGTAATAGACCCTCTTTTGAGACACAGACAATTTTGCACCCATTTTTGGCTCAGATTTTGAGTTTCTGTGTCCTCTCTATTGTGACTGAGAAATTGAAAGGAAGAAAAAGAGAAAAAAGAAAAACCTCACTGGAGAGAAAAATAACCCCAAAGGGGAAACAGTTTCCTTTTCTACCCCCGGAGGCTGATAAAAGCACTTCGAAGGTGTTTACTCTGAAAGCAAAACCTTCCCCGATAGAGGAAAAAAACCCTTTTCCCTGAAGAATCCCACATCTGAAGAAGATTTTCCCTTAGAAAACCAAAAGTGTTACTCACCAAAATTCGAGTGTTCCTTTCCTTTCTTTCCCAGTTACTCATTTTGCCTGAGACTGACCCTTTTTGGTGCAAAAAGAGCTTCTAGTCTCGGTCTCCAGGATTAGTTATCCACAAACATGTGGTTGCTCTCTGGAGCTGCTTGCCATTCCGGGGGCTTCTTTGCAGCACCCTGATGGGATTTTTGAGTCCAAAGGAGAAAACTGCAGCCCTGGCCTGTCGAATACTGTGTTTTGGGGATACCACAGTGAACGCCAAGCCTGACAGGTCTGTCTCTGCATGAGATTCCTTGACCACATGCTCCCTTGAGTGGTTCTTCCAGCTTTTTGGGAACCTTTTGTGGCTCCAAGGCCCACGTTAAGGTGTCAGTTGTTGCTTTCCCTGCGAGATCAGACGGCCGCTGATGGCAAAAGAAGAGAGTCTGTTCCCGGCTTCTGATGGGATTTTACAGCTTTATTCTCAAGTCCTGCTCTGATTAGCTGGACTGCCCCGATCACTTGCCGGTGCCCGAGTGTCCCGGCCCCTCCCCCGCTGTGGCTTTTTCCCCCAGGGGGCAGAGGGGAACAGGGATCTCATGGGCCCTGCTGGGCCAGGACAGATCACATGATACATAAAAAAAACATTACAAATCCGATGAAATATAAACCCAATTAATGCATTACAACACATTACAAAACCCAATATAAAAATGAAATACAATATAAATCCAAATAATGCACAACAACAGCAGCAGGTCACTGACTGTTTCCTCCTGGATTATGGGGACTCTCTTTTTCTTTCCAAGAGGGCATGGGCCAGCACCTACATGTACTGTTCAGCTGATTTTGGAGTATTTAATCTGCCTCTTCATCCTGGTTGGGTGGTCTGGAACAGATTCTTGGGATATCTGCCTTGTTGGCCTTTCCCCTAATTCTTACTCATAAGAATTCAACCTTAATCATTACCATCATAAAGCTCTTGGCAGTCCAAATGCTCCCTCACACACAGGGCTTCCCCACTGCCTGTCTTCCTTGCCTGTCCCCTCTGAAGGGTTTGCAGACAGCCACTGCAGCACTCCAGTCACCTGAGCTACTACACCACAGTTCCATGCATGGCATAGATTTCCTTCTGAACAGCTTTTGCAGTTTCCACTTGAGGGATGCCAAGAGGAAGTGTCCTTAAAGCAGCAGCACATCATGACAGCTCTTGCTATGACCAGGGCAAAGAGACCTGCTCCTTTTTAATGCCTTTATTAGAAACAGCTCTCAGGCGGGGGGGCCGGGGGGGGGGGGGACATTTCATGCGCATGCCACCGTTGCCGCTCCCAGAAGTGATGATGAGGAGGAGGAGGTATGCAGCTTTGTCCGCTGGTATGCAGGCAGAGACGGGGCTTCTGTCCTTGCGGGAGGCCTGGCCTTGACTTGAAGTCCAGGATCCCCTTTCCAGTCAGCATTTACAGTGTTTAGGGCAAGAGGTTAAAAAAGGTCTAGGGAGATAACTATATTTGTTCCTGACTCATAAGTGTCCTTTAAATCCTTTGATTCTGTGGTGGCTCGATGTTTAGGGGGTTTTCTTTGTTGAGCTGGGCAAGATGTCCTCTCATTTGCATACAAGCTCTGATGTCACTCCTCCTTGTGGTTCCAGGTGCCATTTCCTAGGAAAGAGCAGAGGCACTCCCTGAAGAAAAGAGGGATTTTAACAATAGAATCATTAACGACAGGTAATTAGAACTTTAACTTAACATTGATTTATTTAACATTTTAACTCTGTAACTTTTGGAACAATTTATTTTGGGGATTTGCTCCCAACAGTCCCCCTTCTTTTTCTTTGATCGGGCTCAAGCCCACATCAATTAGCAGTGTCTGGTTCCTGAAAATAAAGTTCTCTCAATTTCTGGTATTGGTCAAAAACTTTTCTGACATCCTTATGTTCTTGATTGTTTAATTTAATTGCTTTTTCTAATCCTCTTAGATTAATTTCTTTAGTGATTCCTAAATTGGTTTGTACTGCAGATATTATTATTTTATTAAACAAGGGAGTAAACAAGGTAAGAAAATTCGGCCTGCTATAGTATGCATTTTAATAAATGCTACCTTCTTCCACCAATTCCCTTTAAATGACCAAAAATTATCCCATCAGCTGGTGTCAAGTAGGGGAGTCCATTCTTGAGTTCCCACATATGCCAATTTCTTTTGAAATATTTCTAATAACTGCACTTTTGTCATCAATTTCTAGGCAGCACTCAGAAGAATTGAATTTTCCACAAATCCCTCCTTCATCTGCTAACAGGTAGTCTACAGCTAGCCTGATTTGGTAGATTACTGCCCTCGTTTGAGTTAGCTGATCACTGATGTGATCAACAGCTAGGGCTGTCTGATTGGTGATTACTTCTAGTACCGCTTGTAGCCTGATTATCCTGTTTAGCATATAAATCAGGGTACCGTATCCCCAGGACCCATCCTGAACCCAGGTGGCTGGCCTGTAAGTCTTGATGATTTCTTCTGGGCTCCATATTTTATTTTTCCGATTTTGGGCTCCTCCAATTTTAATTGTGTTTCTTTTCTCTTATTTGGCCTTCCTTAAATTATCATATATGGGAACTCCTAAACTGGATCCAGATTCTTTTGTTAATAGGAAAAAAGCAGGCTTTATTATCCTGATGATGCAACTCCCAGACCAGTCTCCTGGCAATTTAGAATATGCTGTAGTGCCACAGATCCAAAATAAGTGCTCAGGTGCTTCACAAAAGGTGTTATTAGTTTCTGTAGGGCATTCCCAGTATTTAGAAATTCTTTTTACTCCCTGAAAGGGGTTTCCTCCTTTTTCAACACATTCGTAAAACCCATACCCTTCAGGGTATATACACTTCTCTTCTTTCCTTCCAAGGACCAGAATCTATTCAGATCCCTCGGGATATGCTGGGTAACAGAGCTTTTCATGGTTAAATATCTTTTACAAGCTATTCTTCCCACAGGAGTACTGTATTCTTTCCCTCTTCTTGAAATATACTCTTCTGCTATTATTCTTGCTTTTAGATCCCATTGTTCTCTCCCCCCCCACCTTGCCTCTGTGGCTCTAGATTTTGGGTTGTTTTGCATCCGTTTTAAAATTTCTGGCGGTCCTAAGCTGATTCCCTCCCATGGCCAAATTTCTGCAATCTGGGTGTTTCCACAGATGCAACAATTATTTAAATTTAGTTTGTGGCTAATTCTTTCTACCAAGTCTATGAATAGATTTTTCCCTCGGGGTATCTCTAGACCATCTTTCTTTTTTTATTGGTTTTACTACTGCTTTTTCTTTGACCAGATCTACCAGACCTGCTTTAGTAGTGTCATGTCCAAAACACAGCCAGACTTCTCCTATGGGGCTCTCCCCCAGGAGTCACTGCCTAAAGGTGGCAGTATTCTGAGTCATCCAATCCACACTTTCCCATCCTCCTTACAGGGGATTAATTGGGAGAGGTTAACACAATTGGGATTTAAATTGGTATGGACTCTCAGCAAGGAACTTATTTCTTCTTCTTCTTCACAGAGTGGGTGATAGCACTTAGTGCATGGCTCCCTTGAGCTTCCCAGAGCACCACAAGCAACTAAGGTCGTCATTACAGCCCCTCCCAGGAGTCCAGTATGAGTCATCGCCCACGCTTAACCCACCTGGTCTTGCCTCCTGGGGACTTTATTTTAGAGGGAGCTTAAAATTTAAAGTCCCTAGAGTCCTTTCTGTTTTCCCTTTCTGGCTAACCCTCTCTCCACTCTTTCCTTACAAATTTATTCTCTCCTAGGGGAATACTCCATGAGAGATCATCCTGGGGTCTAAGTACTAAGTTGGGGGTATATAACCAGAATTACTTATTCAACCTTTTTAACTCAAAACAAATTTTCAACTTTTACAAAACTCTTTTGAACACAGAACTGCTCAGAACACTTTAAGGTATATAACAACTCTGTAAACAAATTTTTCTTATCTGTTCATCAGATTTTTCACCATTCTTAGTCACTTTTGGTTTTATTTCTAATGGTTATGTCTCTCGGTCCTTTGGTTATGATATACTCAGGAGAGTCAGTGGGGGATCCTGTTGGATCTGGTCCTGTATCCGGGGGTGAAACTGGTCCTTTAACTCTGGTGATGTGTGTCCGTCATCTCTCTCTGGTCCGCACAGCAGTGTTGGTAGTGAGAAGCACCTGAAGGGGCCTTCGAATTTAGGAGTTAGTGGTGCAGGGTTCCAGGATTTTATTAGTATCCAATCCCCAGGACTGATGTTATGCACTTTAGTGTCAAGAGGGGAATTTTGAGGGAGATAACCTTTCTTTCTAAGGCCTTCTAGGGTTCTCCCTATGGCCTCTAAATATCTTCTTCTAGCTTCTTGTATCTTCTAAATAATCTCCTGTGCTGTAGGGTGTTAATAGGAATGGAAGTCCAAACATAATTTCATATGGTGAAATCCCTATATCAGACCGAGGTCTCATTCTGATACACAAAAGCATTAGGGGTAAGGACTTGAGCCAATTCATTTTTGTTTCTTCTATTAGTTTGGTCAATACATTTTAAAGAGTTTTATTCATTCCTTCTACTCGCCTGGAACTCTGGGGGTGCCAGGGAGTGTGCAATTTCCATTTTATTCCTAGAGCTTTGATTACTTTCTATAATGGAGGGGCAACAAAGTGTGGACCTCAGTCTGAGTCTATGTTGTTCACTAACCCATATCTGGGAATGATGTTCTCTAAAATAATTTTGGTCACAGCTTGTGCCATCTCCCTTTTTGTTGGGAAGGCTTCCACCTAATGGGTGAGATTATCTACTATGACAAATAAGGGTTTGTATCCTTGCACTGTGGGCATCTCGGTGAAATCTATTTGTATGCTTTGAAATGGTCTTAGGGCCAATTCCCTTCCTCCAGGTACCGTTTTCCTCATTGCTTTTTGGTTTACTTTTTGACAAATTAGACACCCTTTGGTGACTGCTTTGGCTAGGTCATATACGCCTATGCACAACTTGTCTCTTAGAAAACGGTCACATAGTCCCTGAATTTCCCAGTGGGTTAATTTGTGCAGCTCTGCTATTACTCTTTGAGCTAGTGCTTTGTTTAAAAACACATGTCAATCAGCTGTTAGCCACTCCCCTCACTCCCCATGAAGAAGTTACTTTAGGTCTTTTATTACTTCTAATTCTTGAATATCGTTTTTTCTTTCTTTACTTCTCCTTCTGGCGTTACTTCCACTTTAAAAATTCTTACTGGGTCCCCTGGTTCTAAGGCTGCTTTTTTTGCTGTCTGATCCGCTAGCTGGTTCCCTTTTGCTTCAAAGGAGTTCCCTTTTTGGTGCCCTCTCATGTGCACTATGGCTATTTCTTCTCGTTTTTGTAGGGATTCTAGCACTGATCTTAGCAAATTCTCATGAATTAAACCCTTTTGAACTTAAGTATCCACGCTCCTCCCATATTTTTCTGAAAGTGTGGACTATCCCAAATGCATATTGTGAATCAGTATAGATGGTCCCTTGATCTCCCTCTAGCAGGTCTAATCCTCTCTTTAGGGCATACACTTCACAACTCTGATCTGATCAATTTGGAGGCAACTACCGACTTTCTCTGGATTGTAAATTCTCTCCATGTATGACTGCGTATCCTGAGGCCTTTTTTCCATCCACTACCCTTGAAGATCCATCTATAAATAAGCTTTTTCCACTTGCCAGGGGTTCATCCTCTAGATCTTCCCTCACTTTGGTTTTTAAGTTAATCAGTTCAGTGCAGTCAGTTCTAAATCTATTACAGGCTCCCCCATAAGGAATTGCACCGGATTTAAGCATTTTGAGGTGACCAGTTCTAAATCCTCTGTATTCATTAGAATAATCTCATATTTTAATATTCTGGCATCTATTAGCCATTTTTGGGCTCTGACTCAGGACTGTCTTGAGATGATGTGGTGTGTGCACTTTGATTTTCCCTTGCAGAGTTAATTTCTGGGTCTCTCCTATCAGGATTGCGGTGGCTGCTATTGCTTGTAAACAAACTGGCCAGCCTCAGGCTACTGGGTCTAATTATTTTGAAATATAAGCCACTATTTTTTTACAGTTTTCCCACTCTTGAGTTAGTACTCCATAGGCTATGCCTCCCTCCACACTAACAAACAGATCAAAGCTTTTCCTGAGATCTGGCAAACTTGGGACTGGAGCAGTACATAACTTATCTTTTAGACTTTTTAAGTGTTGCTCATCTTGTTCAGTCCAAATTATGGCCTCAGGGGCTACTAATTTTTCATATAAAAATTTACACTTTGTGTGTATTGGTCTGTCACTGAGACACACAAAGCAGTCACACATGGACAAGAGATTTTCACAGAGGTCCTTCCGATCCCAGCTCACAGCTGAGTGAGCCGAGAGAAGAAGAGACCCCTTTGTTGATTTTTTTACTTTTTATACATTACTGGGTCTAGCAGAAGACTGGCTTTTTGGGGTTTCCACCCCTCAGCCTCAGTGGCCAGACCAATTGTCAGTTACAATTGTTTTCAGGTTAGAAATATGCAAACAAAGGACAGAGAATGAAAAACAAAGGATTTGTTTATGTTACATCTGTGAGAAAGGTAGAAAACTGCTCTTAGTATTGTACAATAACTAAAAAGATCTGACTAAATTTAAGAAAATTAAAAGGCTCAGAAAAACTCAGAAAAACCAGGGTAACATTGGTCTAACCATAATTTACAGTAACCAGATAGGCCTAGTAGCTTCCTTAAATCCCTTTTAGTCTTAGGAGCTGGGATAGATAAAATACCTGAAATTCTCTCAGGGCTCAATTTCTTGTATCCTTCTCCGATTATGTGTCCAAGATATGTCGCCTCTGATTCTACAAATTGTAGTTTTTCTTGGGACACTTTTAATCCTTTTTCCCCCAGAAAGTTTAGAAGTTTAATACTGGTAGTCTTAACACACTTTCTTTCTTTCCCTGACACCAGTAGGTCATCCACATACTGTAGGATCTGAATTTCTCCTTCAGGGGTGAACTGTTCTAGTAATGTCTCTAGGGCTTGTCCAAAGAGGTTAGGTGACTCAGTGAACCCTTGAGGAAGATGAGTCCATCTCAGCTGTTGTTTTCTTTTTGTGTCAGGGTCTTCCCATTCAAAAGCGAACCAATCTTGGCATTCCTCTGCTAAGGGACATGCCCAGAAAGCATCCTTTAGGTCTATAATAGTGAACCAAGCATGTTCTCTAGGGATTTGGCTTAGGATAATATATGGATTTGGTACAACTGGGTGCCTGGTGATAGTCTTCTTGTTAATTTCTCTTAGATGTTGCATTAATCTGTACTTCCCCTCAGCTTTCTTGACTGCCAGTATGGGGGTATTGTGTGGTAACATACACAGCTCTAGGATCCCTTCTTGTAGTAGTTGTTCAATGATTGGGGCTAACCCCTTGCTTCCTTCCAGAGATATTGGATACTGTTTTACTTGTATAGGTGAAGTGTTTTCTTGCATTTTTATTATTATCGGTGGGATGTTTAACAATCCCTGCTGTCCTTCAGCCCACACTCTTGGATCTATCTCATCGATGTCTCCCTGAATTGACTTCATAATTTGTACCATCATCCTCCCCTTTGGAACAATCCCAACTCCTAAATGAACTTGGAGGTCTCTTCCTAACAGACTTTTTCCAGTTTGGGCAAATAAATAAAGTTGGCTCTACACTGTCTCGAGTTCCCTTTTATTTCTATATCTTCCATTACCGATGTCCTAAAAGGTTTCCCTTCTGCTCCTAATACTTCACAGAACTTTTTACCAATCGTAATTCCTACTGGTAATTTTTTAATACAAGATCTATCTGCTCCTGTATCCACTAGAACTTCAAATTCTTCATTTAGGGGTGCCACTTCAAAGTTTACTAAGGGCTCCTCTTGATGTCTTATTGGGTCCCCTAACGTTACAGAGCCCTTGACACCCCTAATCATCACCCCTAAGAATTTTTTCTAAGGT
This sequence comes from Hirundo rustica, assembly GCF_015227805.2. Taxonomy (NCBI): domain Eukaryota; kingdom Metazoa; phylum Chordata; class Aves; order Passeriformes; family Hirundinidae; genus Hirundo; species Hirundo rustica. The sequence goes on from NC_053488.1 coordinate 46,567,098, forward strand.
TTCTTGTTCCCTAGATATTGCCTTATCAAAACTAAGCTTTTTGCAGTTCCTCTTTATGTGGCCTGTTTCTCTGTAATAGTAGCAGCGTTTGTCACTCAAAGAGACTCTAGGTCTCTCCTTTTCCCTGGAATCATTGTTCGTTCCTGATGATGTACCTGATCTGTCTTTATTTATTTTTGGTGGTGGTACTGAGTTGTTTGCTCTCACACTTTCCCTGGCTATAGCAACCATTATCCTGGCTTTTGCTTTAGCTTTTTATTCCTCCCTTGTCAAATATACTTTCAGTGCTTCTCTTAATAATAAATTAATATTTTTTTCTTGCCAATCTTCTATCTTTTCTAGTTTCCTCTGAATATCAGGCCAAGACTTGGTGACAAATTGAACTTTTAAAAGGACTTGACCTTCTGGGCCATCTGGATCTATGTTGGAGTAAAATTGGAAATTCCGCTTCAAGCAGTTAAGCCAGGTTGCTGGAGTCGCATCCTTCTCTTGTGCATTCTCAAATGCTAGCTTAGTGTTCCCCTAGGCACAGATTCTTTAATTCCTTTTACCATCAAGGACCTATAGTCTTCCATATTCCTCCACCCCTCCTCCTGATTTGGGTCCCAGTTAGGGTCCACTAGGGGCATCTTATGATCTCTTGTGGGCCCCAATCTGTTCTCCCTTTCCCAGATCCTCATACCAGCAGTCTGAATCATCTGGACTTCCTCTGGGGAAAACAATATATTTAAGATGAAATTCATCTCTCCCCATGTATAAATATTTGGCCTTAGGAATTGGTCCACTTGGTGGGAAATACCTATGGGGTCTTCTACCAACTTCCCTAATGCTTTCTTAAACCTCCTTACTTCAGAGGCTGTCAAGGGAGCATTTACAAATCCTACCCCTCCAGCCGCTCCTCCCATGGGGACTTCTCTGAGGGGGAAAAACTGTTCTACTTTAGATGTCTTAGATTGAATACCACAAAATGGTCCATCCCCAGACATAAAACTGCTTGTCTGAGAGTTATTAGTAGAGGCTTCTTCTTGCTGCACATCAGTAGCTGTACACAATGGTAAGAGGTTACAGGGTGGAGGGGCACTTGGGTCCCAATTAGGAGGAGGTAAGCGGATAGCAGTAGGAGGGGGAGAAGAACCCAAGCTCATGCCGAGGAGGACTGGAGGAGGTGTTGTGGGTACGGCAGGTGGGTTAAATAGCGGTGGTGGTAATTGGAGGAGGCAATAGAGAGATGACTGCAGAGGAAGAAGCTGGGTCCGCCACAGAGGGAACTAGAAGAGGAGAAGATACCTCAAGGTGAAGCTAACAAAGTATAGGTGCCAAAGTCATAAGGCACAGCAGGAGGTAAATGGTCTAGGGGATCCCACCTCTTACTGGTCTTCTCTTCCCCTTCATCTTTCTCTTTACTTCCCTCTTTCTTCCCCTGCACCTTTGCACGCCTCCACCCCTGATGGCATTCTTTAGCCAACAAGCTGCATGTAGCAATTGCTCGGGGTCAGAATCATCTTGTGTCCTTAAATACTGATTTAACTGTTCACACATCCACTTGTCTTTGGCTCCACACCATGGTCACCTTCCTTGTATTCCTTGCTTTGGCCAGACTTCCAAACAATAGTGAATAATTCTGCTCTTATCTAATCCTTCTGTGGCTTCTAAGGAGTTCCATCTCTCCAATAGTTCACCTAGAGGGCTATTAAGGGGAATATTCTTAATCCTCTTCCCTTTCCCCTTGATCTTGGAGGATCTTGTTCTTTTGCTACAGCACCCTTCCATAATTTAGGCCTTTAAAAGAATCACTAAGGTGCCTCTATCCAAACTGAAATATACTACAGGCAACACAAGTTTCACAACTAAAATGTCTATTTGGCCTCAAAAGAAATCACAAAGGTGTCTCTACCCGAAATGAGAAGTGACAGGCAACCTAAATCTTACAATTAACTAAATAAGGTTCTGATGCCTGAACTCATGCCAGGACTTGCTGCCCGAACCCTTGCCGGGACTTTTGCCTGTTGCGCGCCACTCACACACACTATTCCTCCACAAGCCCGGAGGGGGGGCCCTCAAACACTCGCTGGGCCTTGGTAGGCCTCACTCACTTCCCCCTGTTCCCGGCTGGTGCCCTTGCGGGAGTCCAGAACTGCGGTACTGAGGGGTCCACACTTGCTTTGGGGGTCCGAGCTGCCAGCCCCCGTCTCATTCACACCTCATTCACTCACCTCCCGCTCCTACCACTGGATTCTCTCAGCAATCCAGCATTCCTCTCCATCACTGATCCCTCGCTGATCCTAAAGTCTGGGGGTCACCAGCGATTCCCAAGGGCCCCTCAAGGCAGGTGGCCATCCTGTCCGGAGGTCTTCCTTGGGTGTGGTGATCCCAGATGAATCCCAGCTGCTATGAACAGGACAAGGAGACCTGCTCCTTTTTAATGCCTTTATTAGAATCAGCTCTGAGGCGGGGGGGGAGGAAGGGGTCTGTTAAAAATGGGCCAGGAGACCAGCTCCTTTGAAAAGGCCTTTATTAGGACAGCTCTGGGTGGGGGCCCGAGGCGTCGCGCACACCGCCACTGCTCGCGTGGATGACACGGAGGAGGAGTTGTTTCAGCTTTGCCACCAAGCAGAGCTGGGGCTTCCGTCCTCGCGGGAGTCCTCAGGAAGACCTTTGCCGGCTCGTGGTCCAGGGGTGTCGTTCTGGTCGGGTGCTGCTATAGTTACAGTGACAACTTAGAAGCCAGTTCTAGTTGGTGATCCGAGGTCCCTTTTTATTTCCCAGGTCGGAGGTGTTGCTCTCAGTTCTTTTGTGTTACGATTGCTTGGTCTTTAGGGGTCTTTTGCATTTTGTATACCTTAATTTGCATATGCCCTCGGGCGCACAGTCTCTAGGGAGCAGTGGAAGCAGTACGCGTTGGGAAAGGGATACAGGTACGTAACAACCAAGGTTTTAGTTCAAGTAATTAACATTAATAACAACAACAGTAAACATTTTAATATGAACACATAACCTCTGTAACTATGACAATGGGTGAACTTGGAATTACAACACTTAACACACGAACGCCCAAATCAAGAGTTTGTATTATTTCACTATCCACAGGGGCAACGTTTCATGCGCATGCCACCATTGCCGCTCCCAGAAGTGACAGGGAGAAGGAGGTATGCAGCTTTGTCCACTGGTATGCAGGCAGAGCCGAGGTTTCTGTCCTTGCGGGAGCACCAGGAGTCCTGGTCTTGACTTGAAATCCGGGGTCCCCTTTCCAGTCAGCGTTTACAGTGTTTAGGGCGAGAGGTTAAAAAAGGTCTAGGGAGATAACTATATTTGTTCCTGACTCATAAGTGTCCTTTAAATCCTTTGATTCAGTGGCGGCTCGATGTTTAGGGGGTTTTCTTTGTTGAGCTGGGCAAGATGTCCTCTCATTTGCATACAAGCTCTGATGTCACTCCTCCTTGTGGTTCCAGGTGCCATTTCCTAGGAAGGGGCAGAGGCACTCCCCGAAGAAAAGAGGGATTTTATTAGAATAGCATTAATAGAATCATTAACGACAGGTAATTAGAACTTTAACTTAACATTGATTTATTTAACATTTTAACTCTGTAACTTTTGGAACAATTTATTTTGACGATTTGCTCCCAACAGCTCTCACTTCCCAGCTGCCCCTGCCACGGTGGTGTCTGGGACACCATTCTGCAGCCCCTCCATGGCTCACATTGCTGCCTGCTCCACACACGGTGTCATGGGGCCTATCATAAATCCTTTTTGGTTGTAGAGTAAGCCAAGAACAATGCTCACATGATATGTTTCCTAAAAAATAAAAAAGGTATTATTTTCTTCTGACATTCCAAAAATATGTTTAATTGAATAGTATAGCAACAGAATTGTGCTCAGAGGTAATAAAGCAAGGAAGTGGCATTTCAAATAGTATTATGGCATATTTATGAGTCCCTTTTCCCTTACCCCTTTTGCATAGTTTTTATACCAGACTATTAGACACAGCTAAGGTGTATATTTTAATGTATGTGTTGATGTACACAAGCCTGTGAGCTGTTAAGAAGTGGAGAAAATATTTTCCTAATAGAACAAGTTGAAACAAATATTAAATTGCCACATTAATTCTCAATCCCAAGTTTTTTGTTCATGGAATGTAACTTTTCTCCATTTCAAAGATAGGCAGATGTGTGCTCAAAGATTTCTGTGAGCAAAAATATGCAAAGAAACCCAGATGTCTTAAACTGTTCTTGCAGAGGTGTATATTCTTGCAGAGGTGTATACTTGACTGCAATGCTGCTTGTTTACTTCAAAAGAAGGTTAATAAGCTGACGATTTCTGGAAGGTTCAACTCAAAAGAGGAATCCCAGGGGTTATAAATCATCTGAAAATTCCCAGGAACAGACTGACAAATAGACTGGGCTAGACCATTCATAATTTTTTGAAAAATATTTTATAGTTAGATTTTAATTTAAAATTAGCAAAAATAGTGAAGATATTTATTAATATGAAGGGATATAGCCCCACTATTTTCCCAGTCCAAATACAGTTTCCATTAATATTTGGTTGCTGACTGGGATGAATAGCATAGTAAATTAATAATTTGACTTGATGATCTTGGAGAGTCTTTCCAACCTTAATAATTGTGGGATTCTATGATTCAATTAGAGATTATTTTTTCCATCCATCGGTGGCTTGTAGATAGAGTGAGCTATGTAGAAAGTAGGGTACCTGATGTTAGTACAGACAGCATTTTGGACAGCATACCCTAAATCAGTTCCTAAGGAGTCCAACTTGTATCCCTGCAAGAACTTTTGCAACAGGACAGCTGGATGCGTGAAGCCCTTCTGTTGCCAAAGGACTGCTGGTGAGGTATGAGCATTTTCCTGGGCTCCTTACCAAGGAAATGACCTGGTTAAGTCTTGCTGCTTTGGCCCACACCTCAGAACTGGATATGCAGAAAGAATCGAGTCAGCTGTCCTGCTCAGACACACTGCAGTATGGTTAGGCAAAGTAGGAAGTTAAGGACTTTTTTATTTTCAGAAGTATGTAAATAAATTATTGTTAATGTTTCTATTAGACTGTAAAAGCCCAGGTAGGTAAAATCATAATGTATGTCCCACTTGTAGCTACTTACTCTCTTGAGTAACAACACTGAGCTTTTCCAAAAACTTACTCAGTCTGTATAAACAACTCTGAAAATCATCTTTCTATTCCTCCTTTTTAGATGTGACGAATACTATCTTCTGTTGTTTATTTAGCACAATCTGAGTTTTCATATTTTATCTAGACAAGATCCAGAATGATCAGTTCTCTCTTCTGACATTAAAACCAGAGTCTGACTCTTCTGCAGGATGAAGGTTTTGTTGTTCAACTCTACAGTCTTAGAACAGCACAAATAACTGAAAGACCTCAAGGTGACTAAAAGTGCCTACAAATCAAATATCTTTCAGATAACCTGAGTTAGATTTTACAGAGTGGTAAAATTTATGGCATGGTGTAATCTTGCTTGACAAAATATTTTTTTATTTTTCAGTTGATAGAAGTGTGAGTATCCTGCTGATACTAGAATCATACTAGAATTATGATTCTGACACTGCTGGTTTCCTTTGCCCATGGTAAAATGAATAATGAAGTCTTAGGGCTGAGTAAACAATCAAATAAGAAGTTCCCATACACTTAGTGGTATATGGGAATAGGACCAAAGACAATGGACATGAGTGGAAATGTGTGGTTCAGATTTGATGAAAGAAGAAGTTTCCCTATGAGGACAGTCATTAAGTGGCAGAACCTATGCAAAGGCTAGGTAGTGTCTGTCCTTCAGTGTTTCAAGACCTGACTGGAAAAAGCCCTTTGCAAACTGGTCTGACATCAGACGTTGACTCTTCTTTGAGAAAAGGGATGGAATAGAGATCTACTGACGTCCTTTCCAGCCTGAATTATTTTGCACTTATGTGATCAGATACAAAAATAATGGAAGAGGTTGCCAAAATTTCATAAATATGAAGAAGTCATCTGCTAGCAGCAAACACATCCCCATGCCCTGCCAGGCTGGCAAGATAAATATTTAATTAGAGGTGCCTCACACCATGCCCTGATGGACACATTGTGAAGGTTCTATCCAGCTATGAAGTAAAACAGTTTGCAGGGCGTGACCATTCTGTCATGAACAGACACAATGTCCTTGTGAGTACAAGCATGCCTTGCCCATGGACAAGAAACATGGAAGCAAGGGAAAATTTCTGGAGAAATCAACACTTGCAGAAAGCCAGACTTTGTTGAAATTTGGAATTGTGAATTATAACTTGGAAGCGGAAATACAGACCACCAAATCTAAGGAGTGGAGAAAGCCAGAAGTTCACTCTGGGCAAGAGGTTAACTGCTGTGGAAAGCACTGCCTGAAGCCTTCAGGTCTTTTCAAAACCAAATAAACAGCGAAACAGATTGGAGTTCAATGAGCCAGAGCTGCAGAAGCCCCCCGGGTGACCATTTAGGGATAAGGCAGCCACTTGGCTCATATATACTGTGAAGTACTGAAAGCCACTATGGTTGCCTTCAAATTCAAGGTATAGTTACTCTTCCAGTAAAATCCTTCAAATTATTCTAAGATAAGGATAATGAACCATTCATTAGTTGGGCACTCAGACACCACTACACCTTTCAGGTTGCAGGACTTCCACTGCATATAGTGTGAATTCGAACTAAGCAAATGTGTGAACAGTGTGAATTTGCAGCTGAGCACCTGCCATTCTCAGGCAGCTGGAGGGGCAGACACCTCAAGTTGTTTTGCTGGAGGTCTTTTTGCTAAAAGCTTCATTAAAAGCCCCAGCTTTCAAGTCAGCTGATGCTGAATCAAGCTGCATCGTGGATGTCACTATAAGGAAAAGTAATGTAGGTCAAACCACTTAGTGCTTTTCTCACAGCCATATATTTAGATCCAGATTAAATGGGAAATGTGAGGGATGCATCTGTGATAAATCTGTCTGTACTTGGTCAGTATGAGCTTTGATGTGTTTTGGTAAAAATATGCTCTTATGATGTGCTATTTTTATATGGTTACAACCTGTAAGGAGAAAAATCAGTTAATTTGCTTAAAAATAAAAGTATTAAGATATTCTTTACTGTTTCTTTTTTCAGCTGTGCAATATTACAAATAAAAATTGACATTTGGGGTTTGTTTATTTGGTTGGTGTTTTTAAATTTTGCAGATTTAAAAATATTACCCGGAACTTCTGAGCAATCCTAAAAAGACCTTGTCTCTCATAAAAATGTAACTATACTGTTACTAATTTCAAGCTGAACTTAGAAAATACACAGATTGCTACTCACTTTTAACTTGGGATCTAAATTAAATTAATTGTAGTTTTTATGTTGCAATAGGTTTGAAGTTTTAATGTTCCTTATAAACGTGTGATTTAACATGTTATTTCTCCTGGTCATCCTGAAGATATTTAACATGTTTGTTAAGCATTCAAAAAGAGATTTTCATTTATACAATGTGTCTTTAAATTGCTGTTGTGTGAAAATACAAATTCTGAACTTCACCATTAGCAATATACAGGGCAACAGACTATGATATGCAAATTCAGAGTTATGACTTCACTACAGGATCAAGCAGCAGAATCTGAACAGCTATGGAAAGCATTTATTTAAAAAAAAAAAAAAATCAAACACAACCGCAAAAAAAAAAAACACCAAAACCCCACAAAAACCCAAACCAACTCCGCCCCCCCAACCCCAAAACACTAGCCATAAAGTGAAAACATACAACAGTATGTATTCTCTGTTTAATTTGAAGTTTGAAACCAATTCCTTTATTGTCATAATACAATATCTAATGATATGTAGTGGAGTAATAGAAAAGGACAAGACAGTCAGTATACATACTGAAAGATGATGCAAAACGAAAAGGCACAGGGTTACGTGTCCTTCCATATAGCTTACAATGTCACAGCACTGACCTGAAGGGACTTTCTCAGTTTATCTGCAGTGATTTTTAGTCCACCACCTTGTTAGGGTGTCAGGAAGTGAAAATGCCAGTTATCCCTGAGTGCAAGCACTGGGTGAAATAATATCAATTATGAAATAAGCTGATCAACCAAGTCTTTCACAAACAGTGGTTAACTTTGTGTCAGATGATAGTCTGGATAGATTCAAGAAGAGTAACCTACAAAGACCTCCATAACCTATAAATAAATATTGCTCTTTGCTGCCTTTCAAATATACCTTTTTTTTTCCTCCCCCCACCCACCCTGAAGCAAAGACTTTCCTTTAAAATATGTCTTTTTTGCCTTAGATAAAACATGACCAAATGCAGATGAGCATGTAATTTCTTGTAGGCCAAGAAAAACTACATGTGTAAATTCTTATCCATCCATACTGAATTGCTCAGGAGCAAATTCCTGTGTTTCTGTCTCTGGCTGTTCTCCGTAGTCCTGTCACTGGGTGCCACTGGAAAGACCCTTGCCCTGTCCTTGCACCCTCACTGCAGGTACATAAATACATTGGTGAGATGCCAAACTGAGGTCCCTTCAATTCTCCATTAACTTCTCCAACAGGAGTCCATCTCACAGGCAACAGTACTCTGCAACATAGGTCACCCTTCCATAAGGTGCAGTCCTTGAGACATAACCTCTGCAAAGGAGGTCCCCCATGGAGTCACAAGTCCTACCAGAGAATCTGATTCCAGCATGGAATCCTCCCTCCATGGGTCTGCAGCTCCCCTCCACGAGTCTGCTCTGGCACAGTTTTCCCACAGGTTGACAGCTCTCTCTCAGGCATCTCCCTACTCTGGCCTGGGCTACTCCAGAGGCCCCAGGGGCACAGGGGCTTCCCTACAACCTTCACCATGGACTGCCTGCCCCTTCTTCCCCACTGCCCTGGGTGTCTGCAGAGCAGTTCCTCTCACATGCTGTCACCACTCTCTTCTCTGGCTGCAATTATTACATCTGCACAATAACTTTTATATTTCTTATTCTTAATTATATTTTCACAGAAGTATAACACAACTGCTGATGGGTTCAGCCTTAACCAGCAACAGATTCCATCATGGAGCCAGCTGGCACTGACTCTGCCAGACATGGAGGAAGCTTCCAGCATCTTCTCACAAAAGCCACCCCTGTAGCACCCCCACTACCAAAACCTGGCCATGCAAACCCTCTTAGCTGAGGAGCTTGTCCTGCTCTGCACAATTCTTCAAGGAGAGGCTGGTGACAGCCATGCCCATTGCCTCTGGCAGCTCTCTGCTGCTTCAGGTCCCTGTGTGCTACCTCTGTACTTCAGTGGCAGCATAGGAATCAAGAAAAAAAAATCCTTTAGACATCCCAGGAAAATCCTTAACAAAGAACTTCGATTCTTAATTTCCAGCTTGCCATCCCTATGCTTCTTTGTTTTCAAAATATCAATTATGATTAAAGCCAGGCATTTACAAAATCAGAAGGAAAGCAAAGCTTCATGGAGTCCACAGCTGCACTGAAAATTCTGCAGTTAACATCCTGCAGATTAGTAATTGTTTTTCATGACAAGCCTGATGTTGACGACACTACCCTTGTTCTTGATCCTCATGTGCAGTCTCTGACCCAAGATGCATTTCCCCAAGAAAGGTTGGAAATAAATTTGAAAATATATTTTTGAGATTTTTGAGATTTGAAGGGAAATATATTTTTCATTTGGGAGAAAAAAAATTTTTAAGGTTTTTTGTTTGTTTGTTTGTTTTGTTTTGTTTTGTTTTGTTTTGTTTTGTTTAACGGGCTTAGTTTTCAGATCTGTTTCATATTAGTTGTTCATAAAAATAACACTCAGAATAACTTTAAAATTTTGGAACTCTTCACTATTGCTGCTGGAGAGAGTTCTCCAAGTACGCATTTTTGCAAATGATGGAGACTCTGTATTGTGATCATAGAGTTTTCACAAAGACAGAACATTAATCAGATATGTTTCATATGAATGATTGAGTGGGGCCAAAGGAGGAAATTTAACACTGTTAACATAGATCATTTAACCTGCATCCTTCCTACTGCTTGTCAAATATTATTCCACTGCTCTGAGTCTGTTCCTTTGTATTTCTGCCCCAAACTTTCTTATAAAGGTGTTCTCTTTGGTTTTTTTAAGGTGGAATTTCCCCTCAGCTGTGTAAGTTTTTTGTAGTGGTAAACAATAAACTGTGAGCACTCATCAGAGCTCTAGATTTGCTTCTGGAGCAGCCCTTCAAAATGGTAAAACACACTTGTGGGTTTAAAAGGCAACACCAAGAGGACAATCATGAACAAAGCTCTTTTTTAATAGTGACAGATACAAACCAAGAAAGCTTCCACTATAAACTATGTAAAATGCATTACTGACTTCCTAACAGCAAGCAACAATTGCTATCTGCAGAGGTGAGTACACTCTAGATTGTAACATGCAGCTGCCTAGTCCTCCATCTGCACATGGTTTCAATACTTCAATTGTAGATGTTCAAGAGGGGGATGTTCTAGTTTTAAGAACAACTAATGACAATTTCTCTGAATTAAAAAAAAAAAAAAAAAGAAAGAAAGCAAAAACAAAAACAAAAACAAAAAACAAAAATAAAAATAAAAATGTGTCATTCAAACAAGGCAGTAGATTAAAGGAGGTGGACACTGTATGTTTATAGCTGTGTTATAACCTAAGAACAAAAGACTGACTGATGCCTTTTGGTCCCACAAAAAAAATCCATTGAACCCAAACCAGATTAGGATGACACCGCCCATGCAAGAAAAGCATGTCTGACATTTTACATGGAATATCTGGGAGGTACCAGGTGGGGTAACTACCTCTCCAGGCAAGAACTTGATTTTCATTAATCACTGTAAAGTACAGCATAACTGGACAAATGTGCTAAATCTAGGAAGGAGTCTGTCATTTGCAACTCCTTTTAATTTATTATCTTTTTAAAATGTACAATTTATTTTTTATAACATGCTGGAATTGCTGAATCCCAGGCTTCAGCAAAGTGGCAAAATACAAAGTGTTCTGTGAATGCATACAACAGACAGACAGACACAGAGATATACACACACATATCTTTGAGAAAGAAGCTCTGTTCACCAATTTAAAAGGGATCTTTTAACTTTTTCTTCTAATCTTTTACTGCCTGTGTAAAGATTTACTTTAATCTTTTACTGCCTGTTCTTTGGCCACTGTTATGAGAAATACCAGGAAAAGGAGAGAGCTATTGGATGAAGGCTAAAGGACTGAAGCTTAGTCTCTTCCAAATGAATGGGAGATGTGCTGTTGGTGAACAGAGTCATGACCTTTTCCAGATACACCCTGCAGGCAGAAAGAGTAAATGATGATACAATTTGTGAGAGACATCATAGAGCAATGCTTTGAAAAAAACTGAAAAAAGGAAAATTTTGAGACAATAAGATTCTGACCATGTCTTTCCATACTGAGGAATTTATAAGTAATTTTAGTTAAAGGGAAAGTTTTGGAGTTTTTTTGGTTTTAAGCCTATGAAGTTAGCCAAAGAATTGTGATTAAGTCCATACCCATCACTTCCACAACTTATCATTTTCTTGATACATGTCCTGAAACACTCTAAAGGAAATGCTATAACCTACTATACAGAATTAAAGGATCCCTGAGCTGTGGCAATTTAACTTTTTCCCTAGCTATATAACTGTTTCTTTTCCCCTTTGTATGTTCCCCAAATACAAATATTTATCTTTCTGTGCCACCCAGACTCTGTCCCTTTTATGATTACTTTCAAGAACCCTCCTGGGTCCAGGTCTGGATGCAGAAATTTAAAGGATATTTGTTTTTTAATACAATCACAGTTGTTGTAATATAGTGTGCTCAGATCATCAACAATTTCAACATCATTGGCAGTATGAACCTGAGTGGCTTTACTCAATTTAGAATGAATTTTCCTTGATTGAATTTATTTACTTACATAGTGGTTAAAAAAAAAAAAAAAAAAAAAAAAATCATCAAAGTACAAACATTTGAAAATAAGCTGATAGAATTGATTTAAATCAAACTGCTATCTTCTACTCCTGCTTTTCCAGAACTGATGAACTAGCAATTGATCCTCTGGTCTTTCATCCCAGACAAATTAAATTTAACTTTAATTTGTTAATAAATAATGAATAAATTAAACTCTGTTTTATAGCCAAATTTAAGTTTGATTTAACTTCATGAAGTGTTGACTAAGGTAATGTTGCAGGTTCTCACTAAATTGCTGAGAATAATTGAATGCATGGCCTATAATAGAAAAACCGTAGTGTGCATTTTTAATTGAACAAATTCTCATGAATTTAAATTAAGTATACTGCATTTAGTGAATCACCTTGAATTGAAAGGTTCGTCTCTTGAACTATTGCTGGGAACAGCAATTAACACATCTGTGCGGTCACTAATGTGAGTAAATGCTACTTTAGAAGTGAAAGTTTAAGAGCTGCCCTTACACTCACGTCTCTTAAACATTCCAGGCATAGCAACATTGCAAGTATATATGAATATATGTTTATGTGTGTGTGTGTGCTTGCATGTGTGTGTGTTGATTGATTTCCTACAGTTTCCCACACCAAAGTACCTGAGTCTGCAAGGAGTCTAGCCCATACTGTACTTTCCCCCTCAAGTTTCTGAATCTTTCTGTCTTATTCAAGTAATTTATCATAATTTCCTTGCAAGAAAATTAGGCATTGCTCCCTGCTCCAGTGAACTTCAGTTAATTGTGTCTCTGTCACACTCAGTCACAAGAGTGGCAATGTCATACAACAAAGCAAGCTGTGTTCTTGAGACTGACCACCCTTTAGGGTCTTCTGGGAATTCAGGAGATTCCCTGTTCCCTTCATGCAGATACTGTTTTAAATATTCCAGCAATCAGGCAGAACAACTTGAAGGACTGACTTAGTTTATAGAAAAACACAAATTCTAGGTCAAGCTAAGTCCTAAATATTTATTTATGCAATTGTTGCTAAATATACAAAGTTTCTTCAAAATATAATCTACTGGCCATAAATAGATTTTTTTTTATCTACTAGTGCTTAGTATTTTGGTACAAATATTTGTATTATTGGACCTGATAACAAATACATCAGTGTCCTGGTAACGTGCACATGCTTTGAAAAGCTAAGTTAGGCAGCTGGGCTTAGTTACATGATTCGCTAATTCAGATAATTGTCCATCACTGCATTCTGGGTCTGATTCTAGGGAAAAAAACCCCTAACTTTTAGTAAAACCCATGGGAACCCTGATTGGAGAATCATTATTCTGTTTTACTCCAACATAAGAATTAGGTGATAATCTATCAGGTTTTTAAAAGAAGCGGGACCATGGAGAAATGTCTTAAAACATGATTTAAAGACTTCTACAGTCTTATGATGGGTGAGAACATTTTCACCTCACAAGTCAGAAGTCAGTAATAGTCAGTGGTCAGTGGTCATAAGATCACTGGTTACAAGATCTTTTAAGGTTAATTATACAATAAACTAGTGCCACAAAGGATATTTCTATTTTTACAGCAATCACTAATTAAATTCTTTCACATGTCTCACTGCAATGCGGACCTTCTTAATCAATCATATAAAGACACACAAACCTACTTGCTACAACCTACTTGCTACACCTTAAAACTTTTTACTATTTCTGTAACTACTTCTGTATCTACACTTTAAAGCTTTAAAACTTTCCACTATGTACTTAGCATGTTTCTGCTTAAACTACAAACCCACATTTTTGCTTATGAACTATGTATCTGGAAGCCTTTTCTAAGATCTCAGGTCAAGGCTTTTCTAAGATCCTGTATTCATTTCTAAGGCTGGACCTACATGCACAGCATTTTGAGAAACTTCTGTGCCTTGATTTCCCACAATAATCAACTGACTTGTCAGGGAGGCGATATAAAATGAGACATAGCATTTTTTTTCCATATAGTAAAAACTGACAAAATTTGTAAAAGCCAGTGATCAACAGACCATGATTGAATTAGGATCCGGGAAGAGCACATACAGGGTAAGAATACCCAGCAAACAAGACAATATAGCCACTCTTTTCTGCTTCTTGTTTTGCAAGTCCAAAGAAGGACTTTACCTGAATTCTTAGGCACCTACTGGTACTGTGGCTGCTGTTTTCCAAGTGCACAACTGGAAAGCTGGGCATCATGAACTAGTACTGATTGTGAAAAAAATAAACACAGTTAGCACTAGTATCTTTTTCTTCCCTTCAACAGCAGCTCTTTGAGCCATTTACTGGAGTAAATTAGTGGAGATCCACTCACTTCACTGTATCTCAGGACAGAAATTTCTCAATTTTTTCCCCTCTAAAGACCCTGAATCATACAGTTTTTTTTCTCCTATAATGCTCTTAAATTATTTTTCTGTCTGGTCTAAAGGAAAAACTCACTTTATTTCAGTCCATAACAAAGTTCCCTTGAATTTTAGTGGATATAGAATTTCACTTTAATTTGTGTAGGCTTAACCTTTGCAGGGTACTTAACTCTATATGCGTAGGTAGCCTCACTGCACTCAAGGAGACTAATCTGACTGTACAGGCCTTGATTTCCTTCCTTTTCTGTATTATTTAAGTGTTCTACATGTTTCAGATCACATCTTCCTATCAAGTGTCCAATGTCAGTCATCATTGCAGAGGAACTACAACAGGTTAAACCAAGAATTCATCCTGGAAGTGTGAAGAACTTCATGTAGTTAAATGTGAACCTGTTCATGTAGCAGCTGATGTCTGTTCCTTCCATCCAAGTTGTCCTCTGATGGAGCACTAGTAAAAAAATCCTGAACATTTGGTTATTTAATGACAAGCTAATCTTATTTGGAAATTTCCCAGAAAACTTGATTTCTTCCATTATTTATGCACAGCTCATTTTGTTTAGTAATAAAAATAAATGAAAACAAAACTTTCATAAATTTGGAGATCATGCATGAAAAACTGACTTACTGAATCCAGCTCTCAGAAAACTAACCTGAAAATAGAACCCGCAGTTTGTCTTCTTAAAATGCCAGCTAGTGGACAATCTTCCCCACTAACTTCCATCTTGTTGCCACAAAAATAATCACACATAATTTGTCATACCTAGTTTATAATCCACATTGTCCCTTTATGGTTTTTAAAATCTTTCAAAGATTTTTTAATGCACTTTCTTCCTCAAATTTATTTGTTGATGAATAGAACTTAAGAATATGAATAGCACAAGTGACTGAAGAATTTGAAAGAAAGGAAAGCTGTCAATGTACGTTCTATCTTTACATTCACATGGCGAGTTTCCTCGTGGTGCTTTTAGAACTTATCCATGAAAGTAATGGAGTGATGAAGATACCATTAATGGAAACTGCATATTCATAAAAGCTACAAACAAATATAATTGAATTTTGGGGTTTGGATGGGTTTACAATGAGTTGTGTGCATGACCTGGCTCCAGTTGCCAAGATACCACCCTCACCCAGAATTTTGTGCACCTTCTAACCACCTTCCTTCTTCAGGTGCTCCAGACAATTCAAAACCAATTAATTGCAGGACCAGGCAGTTCTCAATTACCTCTAGTAGGCTTGAGTCTGATGGATTTCTATACCAGAGTCTTGCCTGTATTGTGCGTTGTATCCAGTGTCAGAATTGGATGGCTGAAGGTGAGAGGTGAAAATAAGACTGGGAATTGCAGCTCATAGTTCCTCTGGTTCCTGTCAGAATTGGAAAAGACAACTTCAGAGTGATTTTCTGGTGACTGTTTTAGATCTATTCATTGCAAGCCATGGAATTTCTCAGCTGCTTTGTAACAGTAAAATTTTGTTCTGCTGCTTTTACCTTTTCCTCAGCCACAACGGCCTGCGAGAGTTCAACTAGTTGGGATGGACAATGGCCTGGCCTCAACTGATTGCCCAGGAGGCATCAACCTGGGGCCATGGGAAATGGGAGTATATTTCCTATAGGAAATAGGGAAATATATGTCCACGTTATGGTGAGAAGGGAGGAGTAATAGGAATTTTTATGCAGATGAGACTGTTAAAAATCAGGTTATGTTTCCAGTTCTCTTCATGATTGTTTAAGTTAGGTTTACATATAAGGTCTCAGTCTCAGTTTTGATTGGACCCTGTACCCCCAATGTTCGATATATAATATTGTGTTTCCTCCATTTTTGGGTCCTTTTGGATTTGACCTTATACAACACACAGCTTATCCCTTTGTTATTTTACCCATTATTAAAGCTCTTTTGTTTTGGGCAATCCAATTGACCTATCCTTTTATTTGCTACATTATTCCTGGCTGGCCTAGTTCCGAGGTAGCGAGGCCAAAACGCCAACAGCAGCCTGTTCTACTCTGTCCACTTTGCAGGCCCATTTTAGGTTATTTGTATAACAGTAATACTTTGTAGGTCAGGACTCTATCCATTTTAGGGATTATAAGTCAGAAAAAAAGATAGAAATAAAGAGAAAAGGAATCAAAGGGAATTGTCACAGATGAGAGGTAATAAAAGGAACAAACTTCTTCTCCCTATGTATAACTGACTGCAAAACAAAGTCAGACTGGTTTTGTAACCACAGGGTGTAACAATCAGGCTTGAGGTTAAACCTATCTTCCTGAGGACACCAGGCCAATCTACCTGAGTGGCATATTTGTAAAAATGAAGTTTTAGAGGAGTGATCAAAGACTAAAAGAGCATTGGAATGTTGGTACCGGACTCCCAGCCAGGCTGAAGGCCAGAACTGCAGGTGCAAAGACATTTCCACTACATCACAACAGAGCATTTTAGAAAGGACTTTTCCCTAAATAGGCTGCTCACCTATTGGGTGTTTCTCAGCATCCTAATGCTCTTGCCAATTTGATAAAGACCTAATATAAAAAGTTTACTTCTTAACTAATGATTTCAGTAAAGTGTTTTTATCAAAGATACTTTAGTTCAATATTAGCAGCTTGCTTGAATTGGTCCTTAACCTCTCTCGGTTTCTCCCTCATTGTCTGAGGTCCATGTTAGGCTTCTGTGTTCCTCTCTTTGGAAGGGTAATTGCACGTCCAAACCCCTTCCTTGCTTCACAATGGGGCCAAACTGCCTCATTCTGTTCTCCCATGCAGGCCTCTGCCTCCTCCTAACAGCTTTGCTTCCAGTTTCCATCAGAGCTGCTGAGGGAAGCTGGTTAAGAAAAAGGAAACTGCAGACAGTACACCCAAACTAGAGAGTGCAGACTTAGAGCAGATCCTAGCAACATAGCTTGTTACAGGCAGCAAACAGGTATAACTTTTCACATGCAGTCACATACACACAGCACAGCAAAGCAGGTTGCTTACCCATGATACAAAACCAGGTCATTGGAAAGAAAGTGAAGGCTAAAACGGCTCAGAGGGATGTTTATACTTATCCACAACCATCCTTGGTGGTTCCAGAAGGAATTTTAGGGTGTTGAGTAGGTTCTGAAATGGCCTGCAGAAGATGGACTGCAGATAGACTACGGAAACACATGTGGTTGTGAGGTAGCAGAGAATGGAGAAAGACACAACAGCTCTGGCTGGGAGTTTATATCTCTCTTCTCCACAGACTTTCAGGAAATTATCTGCAGAGTGTCAGGTGAATAGAAATTACAAGTGAAATTTGTTTCTAGATGATGAAAAAATTTAAGTTAAGTTGTATTAGAAATTTTCTATTACTCTTCTTATTGATTGCAATAAATTTTCTGCCATAAGAATCATAATATAGAATGTCATCTTTATTCTGCTGAGAATAAAAACCTTCAATTGCAGCTATGACTTAGTGCAACCATTGTTCTGCCAAGGATCCCTAAAAGAATCTGTTCATCCCCTCCTCCATGTTGGAGGACAGCATTGTCCACTTCAGCCTCTTGGGGGCTTCACCTGGACAACATTCCCACCTTCCACAGTCAGGTCTTTGGTGTCTAGCTTCATTTCACGGTGCCAAATCTCAACAAGTGGCAAATCCCTGACATTTCGCTAGCTAGGACATATATTTTCAGGTTAGAAGATGCCCCAATGCCAAAGGGAACCCTTGCTCATACCTGGGCATGTGCCATGATGGCCTGCTACCTGCACTGGACCCATATTTGTTATTCAGAAGAAAAAAACCCAAAAAACAACAACCCTAAACAATCAAATCACTCTCTCAAGATAAAGTTTAAACATTCAAACTCTGATGTGTTTCAGTCTTAACAGCTGATGGGTGAAATCTGTGGAGGAGATAGGCAGCTGAACAGACATGAACAGTAGTAGCTGTATATTTAAGGCAAATGATCTGATCCTAATTCACTAAACTTAGAATTATTATCACAACTTACCAGGGGTTTAAATATCAGAAGCTGTTTATGCCCCTTCCAGCCATTATTTCCAGCTAGTTATTTCTCCCTTCCAGCTGCTGAATTTTCCTGAAGCTGACAGATCTGTAAAGCACTCCCAGTGATGTTGTAGCTGTTCAGGCAGGTGCAGAGACGTGCTAGTCAACTGCTTGCACTCAACAAATGGAAATCCAATACGGACCATAGAATAATGCAGTTTTTTAGGGAGTTAAATACCGGTTGTCTTGAAAAACAAGGTTAGTTGCTTATAACCTAGGCATGATAGAGAAGGCTTAATCTTCTATTAGCCTGCATCATGAATGATTTCATACCATTTTAATCACTCTAGTTCTGAACATTAACTCTGAGGGAGATCCCTTCACATGCTGCGGGGTAATAGGAAATTTGCTTCTTACCACCTGTTTCTCTGTATTTTTTGGCTGTATATCCCTGTACAGCATTTGAGGGAGAGACCCTGTGGAGCAACGCTCCTCCCCTGTGTCTCTCTACCGATTCGCTCTCCCTTCACCTTACCCTTTCCCCGGCGCCTGCACAGCGGGAGCCTTCACAGAGTCTTTGTGTCGTCTGTCCCCATCCTTGCGCACAGCGCTGTGGACAGCTGGGCACAAGGCGAGACCCCGCTGCTTCGAACCCTGTGCGATCCCTCGGTGACAGCACCGGTGACAACCCCGCAATCCCGCGCTGCCCCTGCGCCTGGCCGCGCCTCCACTCCTGCACCCGTCCCCGCCCCCGCTCGCACCTGAGGACACCGCCCGCCCCCCTGGCCCCGCGGGAACGCACTGCCCGCCCGTGCCACGGCGCTCCCCGTCCTCCCCGCCCACGGTCTTCTCCCCTCACAGACAGGCACGGCCGAGGCGAAGCGGCGGGCGGGCGGCTGCATCCGCCTTCCTCCCCTTCTCCTCAGATGCCCTTTGCAGGGTTATTATTACAGTTCATAGCTACACTCTGCCGGCCCCCCTCCGCGCCCGTCCCTCCGTGCTGCGCAGCGCACTGGCCGCGCTCCCCGCCAGGGCTGGCCACCGCCCAGGGGCGCGGGATACCCACGACCCGGAGCCAGCGCGCTCCGCTCACCGCGCCCGCTCTCCGCAACCCGCTTCCCGCACCCGGCGATGCCCCGGCGGGGCTCGGCCGCCGGCGAGGCGGGCTCTGCCCTGTGGCTCCCAGACAGCGGGGGGAACGCGGGGCTGCGGATTATTGCAGACTAAGCAGTCTGGCGCTGCAGCATCGTGCGGGGGGAGGCGGACGCGCAGGGGGAGTGTGTGTGCGTGTGTGTGTGTGTGTGTGTGTGTGTAAAGGGGGGATGGAGCTGGCAGCTGACCAGCTACCATCAGAATTAGCTCATTGTTCAATATAACCAGTGCTGGCAAGCAAGCAAAACACAGCCAGAGAGAGGAAACGGGGGGAGAACGGGGGTGTAGAGAGACTTGCCCCCAGTCACCCCCACCCGTGTTTTGTTTTGTTTTGGGGTTTTGTTTTGTTTTGGTTGGTTGGTTTTTTGTTTGTTTGGGGTGGTTTTTTTGTTTGTTGGTTTGGGTTTTTTGTTTTGTTTTGTTTTGTTTGGGGTTTTGTTTGGTTTTGTTTGGTTTTTTGGTTTGTTTTTTCCTCTGAGGCTGCACTTTGGAAGAGGTGCAGTCATTCTTACCCACACCCCCTACCCTCTCTCCACTCCCCCAACTATAAATTCCCTTCTGTAGCATGCTGCCCTTTTGTAATCCACATTTGTGTTTCAGATCATGTAGAAAGGACAGAAAGTGAGCAGGGAGCGGGGGCTTTTGTCTGTAAGTATATTCAATTCCAATCCACAGATTTTTTTTTTTTTTTAAATTTCTTTCTCTCTCTCCCGCTCTCTCCCTCATTCTCCTCCCTTTCTGCTTTATTATCTCTGTGTTTCTCTGTTTCTTTTCATTTCTTTTTGATTTCTTTCTGCCCTTAGGCAGACTTTGCTGCATCTTGGCTTTCCCTTCTCGGTGTACGTTTCCAAACAGGCTTTTTTTAAGGAAAACGAGAAAGTGTGCAGTATATGTATCTAACTCTTTGTCTTTGTGCTTTAAGGCTGGATTTCTAGGCTGGGGATTTTTCTGCACACATGGAAGGGGAGATGAGAAGGGATTATCTAAAATGTTTTCCTTTTTCTGGGTTCTGCAAACATCAAAATACATTTCTGAACCTAATGCACTTGGCTTTGTTAGCATGCATGCAAGGCTTGAGGATAGGTTTATCATCTCATTTCTTCTCCCTTGTAAAATGAATCTCCCTCTTCTCCACCCTGACACTGGATTCCTCTCAGGCTGCTGGGGTTTATTTTTAGAAAGCAGTCATTCTTGCAACAGCCTTTTGTATTTTTGAATGTGCAGCAGTTAAATTTTGGGTTGTTCTTTTGAGAAAAACAAAACAACAAAACCAAAACAAACCATACTTTGCTGAACATGCAGTGACGTGCTGCTTTTTCCAAATATTTCTGTGTACATTTATGGATATATAAGTTTGCAGTTTTAAATCCAATATGTATTTTTGTGTTTGTGTAAACATATGATTCATACCTAATTTCATACATACGCATTACAGGTAAGAAATATGTAATCAATAGAAGATAAGTTTTAATTTTTATTTCTATAAGAAAGCCGATAAAGGAGATATGCTACCAAATATGCTACCAATTCAGTCCATTAAGAAAATGATAATTTAAGGTAAATGAAGTAGGACCTACTCTTTTTTTTTTTTTTTTTTTTTTTTTTTTTTTTTTTTTTTTTTTTTTTTTCCTCTCTATTTAAAATAGGAGGTGTATGTAGAATAGAGAGAGGGAGAAAACTGAAGGTTATGTAATGCAGTGCCATTTCCAAAAATACCTATTCTGTGGGCCATTACATTGTGTTATAGGTGTTCCTTGATTGCAAAACCCCCCAGTTAGTACTACGTCTGGGAACAATGGATCACAAATTACAGTAAACACAGACTGACAGTTTTTTGTCCTCTTGACTGATTTTTATGTATGTTAACTGTTATTTATGGGGCTCTTCAGGTATATACCCAGTGCTAAGAATAGCATAGGGTTCTGCAAATCTAGGTACCAGGGATTCCTTTGTCCTATATTTAAGCCTACAGACCACTGAAGTGCAGAGATGCATGATATATAAGCATATGTGTGGTTAGAATAATTTGCATGACTTTAATCTTAACCACTGAAGCTTATACTTGGTTCACCCACTGTTATGCTGGCAAAAAACAAAACAAAACAACCTTTTAACTATTGAGACAGTGGAATTACCTTTTTTTTTTTAATTTTTAATTTTTTAAAAATTGTTTTCAGATTGTTCTCCTTGTGCTACTTGAGGGAAACTGCAATTCCAAGACTTAACAGAACCTAAAATGGTAAGAATTAGTTGCTTTAGCTGAGTATAAATTTTTTGTGTCACTACAAACCTTATTTCTTTCTTCCCAATACTCATTTATAAATAGGAACAACTTACTTTTTGAGGCTATGGGGACTTGCCATACAATAACTGATGTAATCTGAAAAGCTCCTTATATTGGATCTTTTATTTTCTTGCATTTTTTGAATAAAAATCTGAAATCCATCTCTGTGAAGTAAGGCTTATTTAATTGAAACAAGAAATATTTAAGTTATTTTGAAAATTACACATCATAACACATGTAGCAATACATGCAGATAAAACAATATCCATCAATGCCAACACTGACACATTTATCCCAAAAAGAAGAAACAGGTCTTTGCACTTAGTGAGTGAAAAAGATTTAATATTAGTCTGTCAGGAAAGTACATAAGGTGCAAACTAATTTTTTTAAATTAGGTTAACCTTCTGAAAACACTACCATACTTTGTGACAGACCTGTTCTAGAAAAAGAATGTTTAGGCCTCAAACCTGACTGAACTTACAGGCACTTGTTTGGAATATGTTTAATGAACAACAACCTCTTTCCTTCAGTGCTAATTGTGTTTGTATTTTTATTGATTAAAACCCATTTTTTGTACTCTGAGATACCTCTGCTGACAAACTCTTGATTTTAAGGATATGCATGTAAATATGGCATTCTCTGAGGGAGACTGTCTCAGGATCAGGAGGGCAAAGGTAACAGTATTTTTCAAGAAAAAAGTGCTCAAAGAAGGCAGATTTTGTTTAGTTTTTAATCCTATTGCATTCTTAGTTGAGGATGCCCCTATCTCAGAAGCATATCTAGATACATGTGCTGGCAAAAATGTGATGTATTTTGGATGCTACATAATAAAATCACGATCAAACCTCTGTTAATTAGTATTGAACAATGCTTTAAGTAGCATTGCATATTGTATACATTAGCACAGGATATTTTCCCCAGTGTGAGGTTCTGAGGGACATAGTCTTATGAAGATTGGGTCAATTGCATTAATATTATCCATGTCTGGTTCTTTGGGGTTGTTTAGATATGTGGGAGGGGTGATCATCAAGGAATGATTAAAATAAGCAAAGACGTACTCTTCTATAAAGGCTTTGTTTTTGGCTCCTTCTTTTATATCATTCCTATCTACAAAAATAAACTTGCAAATTCTGGAGTTTTAGTCTATTCTGGAACCTACTTTCATCAAAGTACTTTGCTCATCTGTGTATAAATGAATAGATGAGGGTGGGGAATTAAAAGGGAAATGATTCACTTAAACTGTAAATAGAAATCATGTTGAAATACATGTTGTTCACACAACTGTGGAATATTGGATAAGAAAACTGTTTTCCTACCAACACCAAGGTGACAATCAGCCCACATTTTAGATGTTATACAGTCTGCTATATGCAGTATATGCCTATCTATGGAACAAAAGAGTTTAGTCAGGCATAAAATAGCCACTGATTTCTATCAACAGATGGTTCTATAGATCTAGCAAAGTTCCTGTAGTATCCAATAAAATCAGTTTTGTAAAGCCAGTCTCTGGGCCAGAACATAAAATACAACTTAAAACTATCCAAATGCAAATAATAAAAATGTTGTTACCCACCTGTCTACTCTCACTGTTTGCTTTTCAGTGTAACATACAAACCTCATTTAGCTATTTTTAAAAGTTCCACTTATTTTTTGTGATCAAAGTTAAAATGTGCTATTAGGTTTTACCCCAGTTTGCAAGTTTGTTTAAGATGTGATACTCAGCAGAATCTCTTCTCTTACCACCACCCTTTTCCCCCCTTCCTTTCTTTTCTGGCACACTAACACTGAATGTCATTCCAACTTAGACCAGTGACATACTTTGCTTGGAGTAGTAGTCACACTTGTCTTTGGCATATTTCTTCTTGTATTAACTGCAAGTATCTCTCTAACCATTCTAATTTGCAGGAAATACTCTTTGCATATCAATACTTTCTACACACTGAAATAACATGATGATGAAAATGCTTACTTTGTTTTTAATATCACAGTATATGCAAAGGCTCTACCCTGCTCTCACTGGTCAGTGAATATTCAGCTCTTGTGTTTCAGTAGACTTAGACCTAAAAAATTGTGGGAAATGGCCTTCTTATTCTTTTGCCAGTCTAAAAGTTCATTAATTATTTAGCTAGGCTTAGAGTAAAATTTGAAGTGACTAGAATAAATTTCTTAAGTGAGAACAAATGAGTTCTTGGTTTAACTTCAATATCTTACCCTCTTAGTTTCTTAATTTTCTTTTCTCATAAAATATTTCTTAAACATTTTAAACAGTAAAAGCAAGTTATTTAGCTCATTAGTTTTCAATGCTGCTTCTCTTTTTCCTGGACTTAGAATAACCTGATCAATTAAATCAGTCGTTCTTGTACCTGTTTAATAATAATATCTTCAATTTTAAGAGAAACAGAAAAACAGAAGAGTGAATTTTCTATTATTCTTATAATTTTAACTCATGGACATTTTGAGCCATCTTACACAAGAACATTTGCCATTTGAAGATCTGTCCTTACTGCTGTATATCGTATTTCCTTAAGTGTCTGCCTGAAGAAGAAAGAACCTTTTATATTTATGTGCAATGCATAAAATCCTGGAGTGACTTAAGCAGTCTTTTAATTTGAAATGCTAGAACTTCTGTATACTACCTTCAAAGCAAGTGTTGAATGTCATAAAATATTAACTAAAATTTTAGTGCTAACAAGGGAGGGGGGGAGAAGTTCTAACTAAAAAAGAATTTTTAAAAAATGATTTGTTTAAAAAATTTTCTGCCCCATCCAATAATTGAAAGTAATCCAATAATTAAATAAAAGAACATGTTAGAAGAGTGGGAGTAAGGGAGTCTTAATTCCATTTTTCTGTGATCTCAAAGAAGGCTCCTACCAAAACCAGGAAAGGGTTGGGTTTTATGTTGTTTGTTTGGCCTTGTTATGGTAAATATTAGTTTTTAAATAAAGAAATCAGACCATCATTTTAGACAGCTAGAGAAGTGGTCTGTTTTTTGGAAGCACTCAGGTATGCTTCCAAAGCACCTTTTTTATCTTTTTTTGTGGATTTTAAGTTTAGTTCTGGGAGCTCACAGTGCTGGTGCTTAAGGAATTTAAACTAACAACACTAATAAACGTGTATATCAGTAAATAGGTCCTTAAGAATTTAATTTTGTCTTTTCTGAAAGTAAACAGAAGATAATCTAGAGTCAATCATTAATTTGCTCCTGGCTTACCACAATGAGATTGCTTTCTTGTCAGCATTTCTTACTGTTGTGGAGTCTCTGGGCTGCCTCTTGTACAGTACAGCTGGCATCCCAGAGTAAAAAGCCTCTGGAAGTAGGTCATTTGGGCTGAATGCTTCCTGTAGTGCATCCTTGCCTGAACTGCATCAATTCTGAGGTTATTCTGTCATATTTTGTCATTTACATTACCTGCATTTTATAGTCTTACTTGGGGGAAAAGAGAAATAGGGGATGATTACCTTTAGGGGCAAAACCAGTTTGGAGTAAAGCCCTTATTTGTTAAGTCAGAGGGAAAGAAAAGACAGCCTGCTATTGTTTGAAGAGAAAAGACTCACCATCCCATTTAGTTCTTTGTTTGTGTGGGCTTTTTTTTTTTTTTTTTTCCCCTAGTTTATAGAGAAAATTATAATATTATTTACATTAGGTAAATATATTTATGAAGAAAGTTTTGTGTTTAAGATTTCATTCCAGTTTAGCCATTACTAACCTTTTTCCAGGGAGTTACAAGCAGATGTCTTTACACATTCTGTAATTTTCTGTGCCCCTGGGCTGCAACTGCTCTTCATAATTTTAGGATTATTTGTGGAGAATGGAGTCTCGAATTGATCTGTCAGATGCAGGCATCATTTGGAACCTTTTGTATGCGCTGAAGGAAAAAAAAAAAAAAAAAAAGTAAGATAATGAAATGAGACATTATGTCCAGGCTATTACTAGACACCGGACAAAAGCAGCTCTTGGTCTGGCATGAGAAAACTCATACCTCATTGATTATTACCAAGCCTGGTACTGGAACCAGGATTGGAGTCTCCTTTATGGTAAGTCAGAGCCACACAGGACCTGCAGGACTGTGTTGATCTTGTTCTGTTCATGTATAGCATGGGCAGAATTTGGTCAAGAGAAGTAATGGTGAAGGATGAAAGAGAAATAGTTTTGGCCATCTGAACATGTGTATTGTGCTTTTTTATTGTGCTTATATAATGTGCATGTTATACATTGTGTGTAGTTTGCACAGTGCCACTTGATTGCTGAAAACTCAGGGAAAATTAAAGCCTTTCCAGCTTACAAATTTTGTAAGCAGAAATATAGACCAGTTTTTGCAATACTTGTCATGCCACCTGTTCACCTGAGCAGAAAACAAACTTTTACTTGATTATGAGTAGAAAAGAGGAGTTTAAAAAGTAATTTTTGCCCAAAGCTGTAGATACTGTGGACATTTCAGTGGTACGGTTCATATGCACATGAAAAGACAAAAGCTTTTTATATATTTGTTTCTACTCAGTCAGAAATATGCTCTGGGTGCTAAAATTTTGCTACTCTGCCCCAGCATAGTCTGTCTGAACCAAACTGTGTTGACACATGGAATGGGAGGTTTATGTAATACTAGGTCCAGGAAAAATCTTTACTATTGCTTTCCTCAAAGGCTGAAATTTTGGAAAATCAGAGTAAAGAATATACATCTAGCAACATTACAGATATGACACTGTTTTTTTTAGGACTTGGGATCTAAAGCGATCCCTAACAATATTTTTACTTTTTTCCTGACCTTGCTATATTGTTGCTTTATACTTGAATTCTGATCCTTGTATATGCTGAAGAGATGGGAAGAGTATGACACTTAATAGTTCTAGAACAGCTTCATAAACATAATTCAGTTGGCATCATTGACTGGGACAGGATATTTTAATAAAAATAGTTTTAACTGTTTGTATTTTGGTTTTATTTCAAATATTTATTCACTTCATTAAACCATATTGATTGAGGGCAAAATCTCCAAAGGTGCAAAAAATATTATTTTCAAATGTTTAATGTAGAAACATTGTTTGAGTGTTACATGCAATTAGACTTGGACTTCTGTCTGGCAAATTCATAATAGCACTATTGAATGAATCCCTACTTACATGTTGATGGGAGGATTCCTGATGTTTTCTTCTGTAAATACTACATTAAAATGAACAAACAAGCAAAAACAACCTACCCTCAGAATAAGTAGGATTTTCTCATTCTGCAAGAAGAAGTGTCTCTGGGATAATTTTATTAACAGTAATCTCATTATCTCTACTAGCTTGGCATACTTATGTGGGAGCAAGTTGAAAAAGGTTATAAGAAATTTGTGCATCCTCACTGGAGGTGGTAAAAGCCTTGGCTTAATACACATTTTAAGAAAGAGCCCCTGGCCTCTTCCAGCACTGATGTTTAGAAGGCACACATTGACACCACAGAGCCACTTAGAAAGGTCATATTAGAGAGGAACAAGTCTTCCTTATTTGCTTTAAAATGATTGTATCTGTGATAAATCTCCATCACAAAAGATTATGAGTTTACACAGCGCCTTGGATTAGTCCCAGTGCCCACAGATGTTTTATTACTTTTAGCCTCCAGAGCAGCCATGATACATTTTGTGCTTTTTGTGCCTAGTAGAGGCTGGTAATAGGGAGGCTTCAGGTAAATATACCACAGTGCTTTCAAGCACTTATTAACTATCGCCTACCCTCATTACATCTCTTTTAATGAGGTAAGTAAGGACTGGCTCTATAATGTGGTTCTCTCTCCCATTTCCAAGAGTGTGGCTGGGGCTTTTTAATACTTGCCTGCAAAATGCTGCTTGGGCATGGGGCTGGCACCTCCTGAGGTGAAAGAAAGGCTCTCGTGGCTGGGCTCAGCGGGAAAGCAGTTGACAGAGGCAGCAAGCGCTGCCTGCACTTGGGGAACACCATCCCTGGTTGGATTTCTGTTCATCTTTTTGGTATGTGGGACAAAAGCTGTTGTAGTCCAAAGCAGTCTCTTGAGTCTTCCATAAGTTACAGCATTCAGGCCATTAATTTTGTAAGCACATAGTAATTTTTTAAAAATAAACACCTTTTTGGGGAGGCTGCTTGGTGTATACATTTTGTGTACCCCAGCAGTAGAGGGCCAGGTCTGAGAGGGCACACAGGAGAAGTATTATTCTGGTCTGTCTCTGTTCCTCTTCTTAAGGATTCACTTACTGGCCACTGTTCTTCTTGGATTTTCCCTTAAGATTAAAACTCAATAGAGGGAGGACACTGGATTAAATAGACATTTTGGTCAGCCTCTGACCATGCTCCTGTTCTTCCTCCTCTGTAGCTCAAGTAATTTGTCCACGTTAGGTATGAGACTTCTGAAAAATGATTATGCAACCTTTGGTTCAGGATTTTTGCTGCCATGCTGTGTGTCCACCTGAGTTTACAACAAGATGCTTACGCATTTTGTTCTGCAGTCACCATTAGGTGTAGATGCAAATAGTTACTAATTAAGCTCTATCTTACTGCACTTGAGGAGCAAATTACAAAATCCTATGTAATTAACTGACAACTAGAGTATTATTTCAATTCTCAGCCTTGCTCTTGGTGTTTTTCTGTGTATTGCATGTTAAGTAAAACAAAAAATACTGTAGTACAGAGACAAACGAAAGAAATATATGGGGTTGTACTGGGTTCTGAGTTTGGTTTTTCTGGATGGCTGATTTGCTTATTTTGATTTCTTGATGTTTTCCAGTTTTGGAGAACAGACACAGAAATTTACTGGAGGAACAAAGTAATTTGCAGCCATTTTATTGCTTGATGGAACTTTCCACATAATATACATTTGTTTTTTATTTTCTCTGAAATAAATGTATTCTTTTTCTTTTGAGGAGTGCAATACTCTGGTAATGAGCATCTTAGTAAAATTCATTAATTCACTAAGAAGTTGGAGGAGTATTTATGACCATGTTCACAATGTACTGCTTGATTATTTTTCTCTTACTCTTTGTATGCATGGTAAATATTAACAATGTTTTGCAAAGATTTTTGTGTATTAAGTAAAAAAGCAGCATGACAACACTTGTAGGACACAAGCAGGATTGATCCTAACTGATGCAGAAAAGTGAAAATTGATCTCTTCCTAATAATTGCATTACATTCAGATGGTGTGGAGTGGATTCCTCCCCAGGGAAAGTTAGAAAGTGTTTTCTGTAACTAACCTCATTCAATCACACATGTTAGAATACAGCTAAAGTTTCTGTAGAGGGTTTCCAACTGGATAAAGAATTGGACAGAAGTCTTACATGGAAGTACACATATAAAACATGCAACCTGTATATGGATGAGGACAGGAATGAGTCCTTTGAACAAGCTGATACAGATAAGCCAGGGTAGGAGACTGCATAGGAGCAGACACTTCAGTGTAACCTCAAGAAGAGATGCTTTGAGAACAACAAAGGAAACAACAGATGACAATGGGTTTATAGAAGATTTTCCATTAAAATCTTTAAAAAATATTTTCAAGGTCACTTCCTTATGCGGTGTAGGGAAGGAGCAAATGACATCCTATTCTGTGAAACTGACAGAAATTGCAGAAAAGATACAAAAGGACTGCAAAAATCCCCAAATGCCTAATAAATAAACTTTGTAATTTATTTGTAGTGTGCAGAGAGGAATGCAAGGAGAAGCATATTTGTCTCATTTAGGCCTTTTCACCTCCATGTGGTTGTGTGTTTGAGTCATCAGATGGGGAGAACTAAAAAGTAGAAGTAACATATTCCCCATGAGAAGGCAAAGGCATCAAAAGATGCTGATGCTGAGAAGTCAAAGGCAAATTCAGGTGTACAGCTGTCTTGCCATGTTCTGCTGATATACTGCCAAGTATTATCATTGCAATAGCAGGTAAAGTCTTACAGAAAGGTGTGCCACTTGGAGCAATCCCAGCTGCAGAATCATAATGTGATTCTTCATCTGTTCTCTCAAGCCATTTATCTAACCTTCTTTACTGTGTGGAACTAATGAAGTGAAATAAATGTAAATTATTGGTTTTCACCGTGGTGGTTTTTTTTTTTTTTTTTTTTTAATGTTCATGGCACTGATATGAAAAACAGCAATAACAGAAAAATCTGCTGCCCTGACAGGATGCTGAAATCTTGAAGTCAGGTTATTTGGAATGACTGTCACTGCACCTCAAGCTCAGAGGCTCAGACTCATTAGGTAGAGACACTCAAAAAAGCAAACAAGTTCACAAAATTGTTAAGTCTCACATCTGCTAAATTACATGTTCACAGCATTTTAAAATTAATAAGCTATGGCAATGAAGTTGCACTTTAATTTGGGCAAGTTTTGGTTTCTGCTGTTTCCATAGGGAAAACTTCCTCAGTGAGCCTGTTGCAGAGTCAGCCTATCACATAGCAGTGTCCTGTTTCATCATTAGTACAGCTTCTTAAATATAACAAAGGCTTATCAGAACCTCAAGGACTCATTGAAATAAGGAGTCATGATGAGTACTCTTGATGTAGCCTTGTCATTGCCCTCTCCAGAAGATCTGGAAAATAAAAGCTGTGAGTGATAGAATACTGCTGCCCAACTAATCTCTTAAAAAGCAGCCACTGTTCAGCTGAGAGTTGCTGTAGATATTAAATCTTGTGTGCTAGGTTAGGATCACAGTGGATATTTGTATTTTATATTTTCATAACATTCCCCTCCTTACTTAAAAATAAATTACTGAGGATGGCAGCATCTGTTTACCGCTTGCACCAAAGCAAAGGCTTTGATCCTAGCACAAGCTTGCCCTCCAGATTGGTTTAAAAAGAATTAGTGAGGTTTTCATTCACAAAATTATTTATTTAGTGTTTGAGCAGTGGTACAGTAAGATTGCTTATGCATTTGTATTGTGATTGTGGGATGTTGGTTAGAAAGAAAATGTTTACAGCAGTGGGAGGCATTTGGGGGAATTGAGAAGTACATGATAGGATATGCTGGGAAAAGTAAATCTACAGCTCAAACTAGCTGGCAGCTAAGAAATTTTAAAGAAATGTGGATACCGAAATGAGGAGCAGTGTTCCTTTTTTGGCTATACAACCCACTTCCAGGAGGAGGCTGGCCTCTCTCCCTTTCTCTGTTCTGGATTAGGTACACAGGGCACTCAGTCGTCACAGACACATGTCTGTGAATAAAATGTCATTTTATTGCTACAGAGAAAAGAAGCATGCCTCTTCCTTTCCTTCTTTTCCATACACACCTCTTATCATTCTACTCCTATGCTCTGCAGCCTGTGGTCATTTGTGTCTGCTATTACACTGCTAATCCATGTAGTATATAGGTATCCAATAGCCATTCTTAGTAGTTTTTTGTTTGTTTGTTTATTTGTTTGTAGGCTACTGTAGAATTGCTGGACATGGATCTACAGTACTTGTCATAATTTCCTTTTTGGTTTCATTCCTCCCTGCCTCAAAATTGGTTTATAAGACAAAGAATTTACCTGAAGATTCTCTAGAAGGTGGTTCCTGATTTCCTCAGAGCAGTTGCCCCTCAACAAACTTTTAGTTAAGAAATCAAGGGTGCACTGTAAGTCCTGAATGCAACTTGATTACAAGAATTCAGTTGTGGTTCACATGAGGGGAAAAAAAAAAAAAAAAAAAAAAAAAAAAAAAAAAAAAAAAAAAAAATCCAGGGGCTTCTCAATTGTTTCTTAACTATAAAAACCTTGGGAATGCCTAACAGGAGTATGCTCATTTTAGTAAATTTAGCATGCCATAAATCTGGGTGGGTTTTTTTTGTTTTTTGGGTTTTTTTCCCCCTCTTGATGATTTATCTGAATGTTTGAAAGATGCTCTTAGTGAATAGGAATGAAGAGTGGGTACCAAATAAATTTTAGCATTTTGATGTGACTAATAGAGTATGTTTAGTTCAGCTGTGTTAAAATTATCTTATTTATCTGTTTTAAGGCTGGGCAAAAGGTCGTGCTCCTTACCATTGTTCTTTAAGAAAGCATGGCTTAAAAAGAAAAAATCCAAGAATTAGAATTTTGAAATGCTGGTAAAACAGAGCAAGAGCGAAAAAGTTTCTCAGTCTGTTGGCCAAAGGAGTAAAGTAGACTCTACTGATTTTTAATCCTCCTGGTTTTGAAAAAAACCCCACAAACAAACTGAAACAACCCAGAAAACTATCAGTAGTTCTGGAATCTCAGAGAGCTGGTGAACAGACTGGGTGTCTCTTTTCCTCCACTTTTCCTTTTTCTCTAATATTAAGTTGTATTACTTGTATCTTTTCAGGAGCCTGGAGGCTACAAAACTGAAAGCATACTCATAGAGAACCCATAATTCCCAGTTCTCATGCTGGCCTCAATGTTTCAGGCAGAATTGCATGTTGTTGCATAGCAGTGTCTCACATCGCTCTTCCCAGATCTGAGAGTTCATGGATGAAGCTTCCTGGCTTAACTGTCTGGCTAATGAGGATCAAATACTGAGGATATCAGTGTGAGTCAGCATTATGCAGACTTGCAGTAACTGTAGTTTTCAATCCACCCTAAAGCTCAGTAATTCCATTCTGAATCCTGATACTTTGGTTATTTAAGCCAAGCCTGCACTTGAATAACAGTTACACAGGAAGTACTAAGAAATTAAAATTTGGTGTGTATCAGTGGAAGCATTTATTTAGAAGTGTTTGCTTCATGCTAACAGCTGGAATGTTGTAACCCTTACATCTGCTCTGTAATGGAACATTGCTTTTCTCTGTCTCACAGCTCATCTTGCAACATTTATATCAGTAATTTTGAGCTGCTGTAACTGAATTAATGTTCTATATGTTTTTCTAATTCCTAATTATCAGTATATTTGAGCTTCTAAGTAGTTTCTGCATTTATAAAGCACAACAAGGTGTCGGGGTTTTTTTCTTCCTTCCTTCCTTTTTTTTTTTTTTTTTTTTTTTTTCTTTTTTTTTTCTTTTTTTCTTTTTTTCTTTTCTTTTCTTTTTTTTTCTTCTTCCCTTGTGAATTACAGTAAATCTTAAGTGAACTTCTCTACACCGGTATATTTTTTTCCATTCCAGAATCTTTCTCCACTTGACCAGATTCTAAGCCATGATTCTCCAGTCTTTCAGCATTGCACCCTAAAGTCCTTTGTCCATTCAGGACACTGGTACAGTCATATCAGAACAGTAACTTCATGTGAATAGGTCCATGTGATTAATATCTACCAATATGGGCCACAAAATTTGTTTTTGAAGAAGAAAAGAGGGTACCTTTTTTTGGGTTTTTTTGTTTGTTTGTTTGTTTGTTTGTTTTTCCCCCCTGAGAATTACTGTGAAAAATAGTTTGGGGATTATGTGAAGTATTTTGCAAGTGATGGTAGCTTTTGGAGTTTGTCTTTTTTAGCCCTTGAATGTCACTAGAGGACACAAAAGAAATGATATTCACACTCTCTGACTCTAAGAAGAAGAAGTTTTATTATGATGACTTCGCATATATAGATTCTGGACAATGACCAGGGATTGGAGAACAAGGTTACCACCTCTCCATCCCACTGGCCAGGCTAGAAATCAATCAGTTGACCCTCATCAGAAAGGAATGTGAAAAACAACTCTTGTTTATGTTACAACTGTGAGAAAATTTGACTATAAAATATAACATTCAGAAAGCTAACAGAATATAGCAACACTGAAACTTAGTTGTGAGCTCATTTTACAATTTATACCTTTTCCCTCCTGCCCCATTCCCAAAATCCATTCTCAAACTGCAATTCCTCAAAGTTTTATGAATTTAGTTTGAGGACTCATTTCTTTTTCATCTAACTTCAGGAGCTTATTTTATTTCTATTAGGTTATTTAAAGGGTAACACGGCCTATAATATAACCTAAATACATCTCACAGTCCATTGAAAACACAGACGTTTGTATTCATGATTATGACTACTTCTGTATTCTGATGCTTATGTGATCCTCCCATATACATTTTGTATACTTTTCTAGGGTGAACAGCATGTCATGTGGTAGAGCTGAACTGCTCTTCTATTTCCCACCATGAGTTTTCACACAGAAGTATGACTACACAATAAAATCAAGACATAATTGCAGAATGGGTAACCAGTGATTATAAATAGCAACAGAAGAGCTCAGCGATTGCTTGTTATCTTTCATTCAATTGTTTTAAATATTCAGAGTGAACATTAACTGAATTCACAGAGTGCATTGTGTTACACATTGGTTATTTTATGTCAAACACAGCCAGAGGGCTGAACTGGCTTGTCTGAGATCTCAGATATGAAAAAAAATCTGTTGCTTTAATCAGTAGAAAGCACTGTGGTTTGTACTGCAGAAAAGCATGGGACAACACATAAAGCAGGGACTGCCTTGAGCTCTGCGTTTTAATTCCTCTCTGTGTCCTGCATTATAGAAGAATTCAGTATTTTCTATTGGGGAGAGATTTTACATAATCTTCCAATAATTTCTCTAGGATAGAACTAGTCCAGTTATGATAGCTAATAGTCAACATTCGCCTCCACAGAAATGAAAACTATTGTCATGTTTCAATGAATGCACAGCACCAAGCAGATAAGTAAAACTGGCCCAGCACTTACTTAACTGACAACAAAAGTTTTCATTCCCAAAGTGCAAACAAATCTGAATGGTGTAATTTATAATGATTAGCTGAAAACACTGAAAGTTTGATGTCCTGGCATCATGCAGAAAGAGTTCAGTTCACCAAACACCAAGAGCCCAGGAGAAACACCAAGCAAGAAAATAAATTTAAGAATTTCAGCATTGTATGTAACTTGTACCTGACCTGACAGTTCAGTGTTTATGAGACTGAGATTAAGATTCTGACCTTCATCTTGAAGCTGAGAGGTATTGGTATTTATTTACTTTACCCTCCACAATGCCCAGCTTTGGATCTTACCCATTCTACATAGAAAAATTTTCCTCTAGACATCATAGGACAGCACCTTAACTGTTAAATCCTGCTGCCAGCTATTTTATTGTATGTGTTTTATAATGTGTTGTAATTTCTTTAATGTGGAAAATACAGGGAGCTAACAAGGAATTATAATTGTTTCAGTGATCTTACAAAATTACACATTCTAGTTCACCACTCACTGTGAAAGGGTATCAAAGGCATGGTGCTCTTGTCACATGCAGTCATCAGCAAAGATACCAAACTTCATTAAACAGCTCTTTGCCAGTAACCTCTGGCAGAAGGGAGTGGACATGTTTTCTCACAATATCATCAGCAAGTTCGTTAGTATAGACATCTATAAAGAATTTATTAGACATATTTTTAAAAATCCATCCCATATTCTTAATTATTTTTGTTTAAAAAGTGCCTGTTGAATGCAGATAAACATAAAACAATATAGCTGGAATCCTCTAGGGACAGATCTTGTCATTGGTACAAAAAAAAATGTACTAAACTTTAAACACTCGGGGCCAAGCTCCATTAGCATTAGACATTAGATTTATTTTAGTGATGTGGTCTGTCACATGAACACCACTGCATTTAGTGAATCTCTCTTTGTTAGTAAGACCTTGTATATATTTATATCACTACAGGTTTATCAGCCAGGCTCAATGATTTGGATAAGCCAGAAGATCTTTCCAACCAGCTGTGGACATGGGGGATTTCCAAAGGTAAAGTTATTTATGTGATTTATTTAATACAGTAAAGAGTTTTCTAAAATGAAAATTTTCAGAAAGAAAAAAATTTAAAAATGAAATTGAGTTGTATGGATTTTCTCTTACAACAGCTTCAAGAAAATAGCCAGCTCTCATGATTTCATCATGAGTCCCATGTTACTCTGTTTTTCTTAAAGCCTTGGCTCCTTGCACCATGCAGTTAATTGAAGATCTCAGTTTTCATTTTATAATTATGCTCTTAGCCTTCAGGCTTGCAAAAAACATGGACTCTTGCTGGCTGCACACCAGAAGGAAAACATACTAATTTTCAAAGGCTCATATTTCTTAAGCCTGTCTCATGATTTTACAAGCTTGACATCTGAGTTTTGAATGCTTTTGAAAAAGTCAGTGATAATGCAGCAGGAGGATCTGAGTTATCTTTTATTAAGTATCTTGCTTGTGCTTTACCTGGCTTGAGTAACAAGTATACAAAGCATGGCAATTTTCATCTGAGTTTGACAAGAAGTACCACAACATAAAGGCAGAAGATGTGCTCATCAGACAGCATTAATAAGATTTATTCTGTTACCATTACTGGTTTAATAAATATGAAACTGGACATGAAATTTCAGTGAAAGATAACAGATTACACAGAACCACAGGATGTACATATTTTATTTTCATATTCCCTTTCAATTACTGGCTCAAGTAGGTAAGTAAAGAAGAGAACACGTGGAAAATTATTAAATTTCAGTTATTAACTAGGTTTCTGCTCCCTGTTAACAAAACTGCTACTGTCCATATGGATAACGCTATACTTTAATCTAAACTTTTTCCTCTACAAGGGAACTCTGGTTATTTGCACCTTTATGTGCCAACCTGCCAGTCTTTAAACTAGCATATGTTGCAGTACTGTCATTCTTAGCATTCACAGCATTCCAAAAGTTCAGCTGGGAAGGCTGGTAGCAGCGCCAGAGCATGATTAATGTGCTCTATAGGGTCATACTTATATCAAATGAATTTGCTAATTTTATGAATCAGCTGTGTGTTAACTAGATGATTTTTATTCAAAAATTAGAAGCTTTCAGTAAGTTGTCATTCATCATTAAACAAAGTTTCTCCTGAAGCACAGGAATGAAGCTGTGCACTGTGTGCAGCATAGCAACAGTGCTGCATTATATTGGATTTATGAATAGCTGTGGGTTTATGCTGCACATAGCTTAAAATAAAAGTTTCTCAGAAGGGATAACAGTTTCTCAACTAGCCAAAGCATATTATAAAT
This sequence comes from Hirundo rustica, assembly GCF_015227805.2. Taxonomy (NCBI): domain Eukaryota; kingdom Metazoa; phylum Chordata; class Aves; order Passeriformes; family Hirundinidae; genus Hirundo; species Hirundo rustica. Next base: position 46,603,632 of record NC_053488.1, read on the forward strand.
ATTTTTCCCTTTAAAATTTCTGGATTCTTGCTTTTAAAATACATTTCTCCTAGCCTTTATGTAATTCTTCAGCAGATATTTGGCATGTTCTGGTACAACAGACCAGTTTTAGAACTTACTCCAAATTTTATTTCACAATTGACATTCAAAACCCCCTTAAATATTAATTGCACATAGTCTGGCTTCCAGAAGAAGAGTATCATCTTTAAGAGAAACTGTGCATCATCAGAAATGTTTTTTCATTTGTACTATAAAATTAATCAGGATAAATTGGTGAAAAAATCTGCAGAAAATTTTCAGTCCTCCAGCTGAGCACTTTTATCTAGTCAATGCTAAACAGCTTGAACTTCTGAAAAAATATAGTAAAATTGATAGATTTTTAAAAAAAACTATTATTTGAGATTAAAGTGTTGGGTTTGGGTTTTTTTTCTTTTTTTTTTTTTCCCAAATTATTTTCATGAAACCAACAAATATAAAAGGCTTCAGTTCTTAATAACAGTTTATTTTCAGACCTAGAAGGGTCACATGGAACTTTATGTCTCATGATTGTATGGCAGAATTTCAGGACTGAGATTGTTTTCACAGCTGAAAAGGAACTGCCCAACATAATGCTTTTGGAAATTTGCCCAGACTTTGGTCTGTGTGGTGTGCCTATTTGCATGTGTAAGTTTCTAGTTTTCCCTTCATATCCTCTAATGATATACAAGTAGCATATTTAATAAAACAAAAATAAGTAAAAATACTATAATGAGGATGGAATTTTCTAGAGTACTGTGAGGAAATGTTAACAAATGTTATTTTCTCATTTTGAAATTCTTGCAGAATCACAGAATGTGTAGTTTGGAAGAGACCTTCAAGATCATTGAGTCCAACCCATGCCCTAACACCTCAATTAAACCACGGCACCAAGTGCCACATTCAGTCTTTTGTCAAACACATCCAGGGATGGTGACTCCACCACCTCCCCAGGCAGACCATTTCAGTACTTTTTCACTCTTTCTGTAAAAAACTTTTTCCTAATATCCAGCCTGTATTTCCCTTGATGCAGCCTAAGGCTGTGTCCTCTCCTTCTGTCAGTTGCTGCCTTGAGAAAGAAACCAACCTCGCTTGACCACAGCCACCTTTCAGGAAGCTGTAGAGAGTGATAAGGTCACCTTCGAGTCTTCTTTTCTCCAGTATAAACAACCCCAGCTCCCTCAGTCGTTCCTCACAGGGCTTGTGTTCCAAGCCCCTCACCAGCCTTGTTGCCTCATCTGGATGTGCTCAAGCATCTCAATGTCCTTCCTAAACCAAAAATATCCATATTGGCTCTACTAAACACAGGTTACAACTCCTTACCCTTCTGCATATGTACTGACCAAAATCTGCTCTTTTCCTCCATTTCTTGATGCCCCAAAGAAACAGACCACTAGCTATCTCCAGGAAGGGATTTTGCTCTGTGCTCAGCCTGAAAACTGCTCTTGTGTGCCATGCAGAACCCCATGGGGAGTTCATCTACATAAAAGCAGAATTTATCCTGTCCATTGTGATAAAAACAGTGGGAGAGCCATGAGATGGCTTCATTCCCAACACAAGTAAATTCAGCAAGTATGAACATCCCAGGGAAAATTCTGGGTTTGAAGAGCCAAGAAGGGAAAATTGCTGAAAATTACACTTTATTGGTCATTGGGAAACTGCCATGTGTCTAATTCCTAATTCAGAAATTCACAACCTTCACATCAGAAAAAAAAAATTAACTTGCAATAGATAACTTCAATTTCTTAAACAAAGAGAGGCATTCAGCTTACGTGACAAACACATCTCAAACAATATGAGCAATGAAACACCTTTACAACTCTTAAAACCAAAAAACACAAAATTTTTTTTCCTAACGATATATATTACTAGCTAAACAAATTATTTTTGTTTCAGATCCCATAGTGACAGATCATCAGTGAAGTACTTTGGGCACGTGCCTAGCCTTTAGGCTTCATTCTGTGGCTTAAAATGAATCTTATTTAAATGCCATTTAAAAAACTTTTCTTTATAGGCACAATTAGTATGTATAGTTAGCAAAGATCTATTTGAGGCAGTTGGCCCATAAGGCACACCACTTCTTTATCTACTCAGAACAAGAAAACAATGCAGTGGTTTTTGTGCACTCTTTTTGACTGATTAATATGGGGAAGAGTCTAACTAGTGTATGTTGGTTGGTTAAACACTAAGGTTTTTAAAAAATGAGAGGTCTAACTGGAAAAAGTTATCTTAGTATTAAGATGATCTTTCATAAATAAGATGCACTTTTATGTTAGACCCTTTGCATTTTTTGCTACTGAGGGATGCCTTCATTCATGCCCAAGTGAAAAGTTTTTCTCAGATGCTGCAAGAACTGCCTAGTTTTCAAACAACCTGTTCTCTGTGGCATAAGGTGCTTCAGTCATGTTTAGTAGAAGAACTAAAGCTAGGGAACTACAGCAACATTAAGATGAGAGAAGGGAGCATCACACCAAACATAGGCACAGCTAATATCACTTATGCTTCTCCACAGGGAAATCTCCCCATCTCAAAGGAAGTGAATCGCAAGAAAAGTGAAGCGGAGGGGGCATGCCTGGTTCCAGCAAGTGTCTATGGACAACATTTCATCAAAATCAATTGCCTCTACTCTTTTTAAACATAATTTCTCCATACATATTACATATGGTGTATGGTTTTGATAAGGTCATGGTGTTATATATTGCAAATTGTTTCTGTGTAAATCATCAAGTGTAAGAAGAAACTATGGGACTCTGAGCCTTGCTTTAGAGAATAACAATGGACAAATGTGTACCATAAAAACTAGTTTTTAACATTCTAACTCAAGTGAAAGCTCTCAGAATTTCACACTGTGAATCCATGTTTACAAACATTACAGGTGGGCCCTCAGGCCTGGTTCTATCACAGCAACATCTTTCACTACTCAAACTCCACAGCTCACACACAATTGGTAAACCACTCTCTCCGTTTCCACCAATCCAAACTGCTTCTTGCAGAGGCTGAGAGTCCCCCTTTTTTTTTTCATTTAGATGTAACAAGCCTTCATTGATTGTCTGTATATCTCAATATTTTATCCATGTACTCTTTTGATGTATAGAAGTAGTATGAAACTCATGGTTTCCTTGTGGTAAGTGATTGTGATGCTGCCACGGGATTTGAGACACTGATGAATGGTGCTATTTTGGACTTTAAATATGCTCCTTGGCAAGGTAGCTCTGATGGAGTTATTTTTTATTTCCATGTTCTGAGAGGGTGATGGTACTTTGTTTTTCTGAATGTTGTTCTTTAGACTGGACTGACTTGTTTACTTGTGTCTTCAGTGTGGCTTTCTTATTCAGTGCTGTAGGTGAGTAACTACTTACAGAATACAAGTGAGGAACTGATTCCCTATCAGTGTCCACTCACAAACATGCAGTTATAGTGGGAGCAATCACAAAACTGTAATTTTCATAAAATCTCCTTTCTGACTCCTATCCATCTTATGGAGAAAGATGAGCAATAATTTTCCACTAACTTCTCAAAATCTCTTGATTTTTGTCTTTTTTTTCTTACAAGCCTTTTTTAAAGAAGGGACAAGTTTTAATGTCCTCTTCAAATCCGTAAACTAGGGGATATAGTAAGAAAAATACAGCAAATTTCTGGGAAGAGAAGTCCTAAAGGGGAAAGAGTACATTTCCACAGTACTGTCAACCTGTGGACTTTACATTTTTGTTCTTGCTCCCAAACTACTATAAATACAAAATAACACAAACCACAAAATTAAGCAGTATCATCTACTCATGGAGTGTTGTTGTGTTAGACACAGTCTGAAAGCCCACCTTAATTTTTTATATAACTGTCTTTTAGCTATTCCTTTTACAGGGCAGGCCTTGTTCTGAACTGTCTTAGCTTCTGACTGTTAAATACGAATGCATGCACTGCACTTCAAAATTTCTTTCCTTTCCCTACCTTCTGTATCTTTATTCTTGTACACTTCAATTTCCAGTAGAATAGAGAGGTCTGCTGTGCTGTTTATAGAGCAAGAAGTAATATTCAACAGTTGTGGCATTTATGTATAGTTGTAATTGTGTACTGCTGAAAATGCAGGCTTTTGTAACAATGTGATCTTTAATAATGCAAGTACCCAATGTATTTTAGCTATTTTAGTAAGATTTGTTCAATAAATATGCAAGCTCTAAGAGTAGCTGTGATGTGTCTGTTTCCTTATTACAATAAGGGCAGGGTTTCTGTTACCAATTGTTTTCACCTGCTCTTTTCCTGATTCCTGAGGTTTGTTTCAGAAATATCTGGTGCTGCTTGGTAAACAATAGCTATCAAGATAACCTAAATGCCAGACCTGGATCTGGGAAATGATAGCTTGCTGGACAATGGCAGTCACATAATTGGCTTCCCACACTCATGAGTGGCTGGGTCAGATGTGACACTTGGTGCCATTTTTAATAGCCTCAGGAGGACACTGGGGCTGTGCATGGCAAATATGATATGTTTCATTTTTCATCTCTGGTAGACTGAATTAAATGGTAATTTCACATATGTGAGTAATTTGGTTTAAAACAGTGTTGATTCAGTCCTCTCTTAAAAACACTTTAATTGGTGGAAAAGTAACACATTGCTAAGTTTTAGAACATACATTGGTTCCATTATAGTTTAGATATAGTAGAGACAAAGATTATTTAATATGCATTGTGATTAATAGAAGCTTCCAGAATCAGCAAAAATGGCATACATTTCTGCATCTGCAATAGTGGCCTTGGCACATACATAGCGTCAGCTCTATAAGATTTTTTTAAAAAGGAAAAACGTTATAATTATTATGCATTAAAAAAAAAAAAAAAAGCATATGGCCTTTTAAAAGAATGCCTCTAGGGTCTAATACAGGTATTTTCACCTTTGGGATGAAGTATAAGCTTATATAAATAGAAGCATTGTGGAAAAAAATGCAGTGTATATGTCTCACAGTCAGTTGTTGCTGAACACAATGACCTGCTACTTTTTACCTATCTCATTAAATAATCATTTGTGAAATGGACTAGTAAGAGTATTTTGAAAGCATTATGATCAAATACATTGATTCAGGAAACACTGGTTCCAACTTCAAACTTTTTTATAACATATAATGGAGAATCTGGCAAATCAATATTTGTCCCTCAGCAAATCAAGCAAAAAATAAAACCCCAAAGATGAATTCTGAAAAATACAAATAGTGATGAATACTTGCTTTCATAAAGCAATTTAAGTAGCACAGACAAAATCACTAGTTAGGAACTAACTTGTTACAATTGAGCATGATATTTTAAATGAAGAGTAGGTCAGAATAGTAATGTGTTATCAATTAAATTCCAATACTAAAAGTGCTGCATCATTAATTACCAAATGCAGAAAACATTAATCCCTACACCTTAGAGTTTGTGCTACCAATAGCATACTGAGTATGTGTATTAAAAATCTGACCCTTATTAATAATTTTATTCATTGGAAGTTAGCTAAATTCTGTCTGCAAGCACATAAAACAAGGGGGAAAATCATAAAAAATTTAAATCAATAGTACTGTAGTGCCAGACTCCAATTAAATTCCCACTATTAAAGCTGTACTACCATATTACAAAAGATAAAAAATAAAATCAATATTCTACATAAGAATTTCAAACAGTAAAAGGAAATTTAAATAGAATGGAATGAGCCCAGATCTGTTGCATCAACATCATGTTCTTGTGAGTGAAAAAAAGAACATTAATATAACCAGCAAGGCAAGTGAGGCAACGGTTTAGCACCACTCAGCAATGGCATGGATACAGCTGGAATAAGACATCCTCCTTGGGCTGTCCAGCTCAGAGAACATGGCTACTGTGAAAAACGCCAATCACTTGTTTCTAAATTTTTGAAAGTTTAATAGTAAATAAGATGGTTATAAAAATAGAATTAGAGTAAAAAAATTTGAACAATTAGGGTTAGGACAATATGAGACAATAAAAACAAAGTTACAGACGTCTGGGTGCCTCCCCAGGCAAAAAAGCTCCGGAGAAGGACCCCTGTTAACAAAGGATTATCTCTTAAAAGCAATTGCCTGTTGAATATTCATACATTTCATACATGATGCATAAATTCCATTCAAACAAAGAACTGTCTCTGGTTAGTATCACTTTTTTTCCCTTTAATCTCTATGGCATCTTCAGGGCTGAGCAAGGCAGAAGTTGGTCTCTTCTAATAAGGAAGTAGGAAATTCCTTTTTCTCTGCAAGATTTACATTTTCCTGTGGTTGGTACATAAAAACTACATTTTAACTACAAAACTACATTTACCATACTATCAAAATATTAATACAACATTAACAATTAATACAACATAATACATATAGTAAATATCTTGCATAGAGCCATATAATATGCACTTTTCACAGGTGCACAGTGGCAAGAGCCTGGGGAAAAGCAGCAGGAGTGGTGTGAGTGATGATAGAGACCGAGGTTGATGAGGACTGACTGAAACAGTCGGGTTTAGTCCAAAGTGAAGCTAAAGACCTTCACTCTACCCCTATGCTTTTCATGCATATGCACTCCTATGCTCGGAGTCATAAAAGAGGCTGTGGAAACATCTCACTATTTGAAAAAGGCTCTAAGGTGGAAGGCTAGGAATGTGCTCAGAAGTGGCCAAGGGAGAGACTGTAAGTGCTCATCTGATACTTTTCAGTTCATGTTGGCTCTGTTACCAATTGTATCATGTGAAACTCAAAGCCAGACTTTCCTATAATGAAGTAAAGATAGTCTGGAATCAGAAACTTCTGTCTTTCTATAGCTTCCTAAAAAATTCTCTGACAAACACAGTGTGGCCCCACACACTTCCAGAACTGTTCACAAAAGACTTTCATTTCCCACTCACTTACTACAGGATGAGTCCAAAAGGCCATGATATATGTGCTAAAGCACATGACCCCTTTTTGTGGATCTTCACATCCTTGTTTACTGAGGTTCATTTTGAGTTCTAGTGTAAGTAAGAAGCAGAAATGCAGGAACTTTCTGCTTTGCTGCTGCAGCCATGAAAACATGAACAACTTACATTCTAGTGCAGAGAAAAGAAAGACCAGGAGGAAAAAGAGGGGAAAAAATAAAAAGAAATAAACATGGAGAGAAATATAGCAAGCAATTTAAGAGAAATAAGAAATTCAGAACTTGAGCCTATCTGAACTAGAGCTCAAGAGGTGAAAGGTTTGCAGAGAGAAAACACAAGTGTCACATTACAGTTTGGAACACCTATTTTCCTTCACAGATGCAGAATTGTGAAATGCCCTGTTGAAAACACGCAGGAAGAAACCCTGGTTTTATGTGACAGTAATTTTTTCCCCACCAAATTTTGTGAGTGAGGAGCTGCGGGGGGGGGGGGAGGGGGAGGCAGGCTGGCATCCCCCCTGGAAAAAAGATATAGCAGCACAAGAGACTCTCAGTCAGCTGGGTCAAAGGCAGGATGCAGGCTTATCCCAGCTTGGATCTTGAGATTCTGGCACTTTTTCTGCTCATGAACATGCTTGGCAAAATTCAGACATTCAGACAGTGGCCACCACACTTAGTGTCTGTGTTCTAGTCCTGGAGTATGCAGGTATAACAGAGCAGACATGCTGTACTTTGCAGTACCATGAAGAAAGAGGCCAGTATTTGGATACTGAAATGCTGCCTGCTTATGCTCGAGGAAAAAAAAAAAAAAAAAAAAAAAAAAAAAAAAAAAAAAAAAAAGAGAGAGAGAGAGAGAGAAGAGGAAAACACATCCTGCATTTATAGTTCAACTGCTACATAAACATAGCCTAGAATCTTTAGCACACTAGCACACTGGAATCCTGCTGACTTAACCTATCCATCTGAACTATTTCATAAGTGCATCCAGAGCTACCATCTGTCTGTCAGGGTATGGCCAGAGCACAAGGTGCTGTGTAGGCTGGTGTAAATTGTCTCAGGAAGCAGAGTATCTGCAAAATCAGCACTCACTGGGGGAAAAAAGTCAGAAAAGGTTGCTCATGCTCTTTGTGTATTCATTTCTATCTTGCCATTCCTGATGCTGTCTGAGCACCTTAGCTTCATCCTCCCAGTCAATTTGTAACATTTCAGAGCAGCTTAACTCTGTTCCTGCTCTGAGGGCTCTGATTTGATGCCCTGAGTTGTGGGTTTAAAGCTTTCACCCTATATGTCACTTGGTGTGTGCTGATTTTCAGAGCTCCCGGATTCTAGTGACTAATCTAATATTTTCCAGCTGCTGATTCCAGAGGAAGAGATGTGACCCAACAGCTGATGTTTTATACAAAGGAAGAGTATCCTGTTTGCACAGCACTGTTTCATATTGCACGTGTCCAAAGTTAAATCCATGAATCTGTCCAGACAGATAATAGTTTTGTTCGGAAATTTACTTTGTGTAACTTAAAACAGATCCCAAAAGTTGTAAAAAGTCACAGCACCTGGGACTTCTATTTTCCAGGACACATCCTCAAGATGAAAGGGCCAAGGTGGTTTCTCGTCCATTTTTTTCCAGTATTCTCAGGTGTTTTTTGCAGTCTCAAGTCTCTTGTTGATCTCAACAGACTCCCACTGACAAATATGAGTGCAGAAAGATCTTTGTGATATAATTTCTCCATTCAACACTGGATCTTCCCCAAAGCTGCTTTTCTCAGCTTTAGATTTTACTGTGTGTTTCTAATAAAACTCTCTGTACCCATCCATTCAAGACTTATTGCAGAGTGGGGGAAAAAGAAGTCAGAGAGCAGGATCAGTCTCCTTGTAATAAAGACATTTTGCAACTGATGGAACAACCATGAAAAAGGCAAACAAGGGTGCAGATGCAGGTTGTGGAAACAGGATATAAGATAAAACACACAAGACAAAAAAAGCAGGATGTGTTAGCAGATGACCAGTTCAGAGTTCAGCAAACAGTAACTCAGGTAAAGAAAAGGTAGAGATATCCATATATGGTGAACTGTGACTTAATGGTTAAGCAAGAACGACGGTAGGTTACCATATAAGGCAAAGTTTAAATTCATTGGATGACTGTAGTGTTAAGAAATCCTATATAAACGCCATGATACACCATATAAATTGGCTTCTGCTCATCAATCAGTTGTCCCTGCCTTTTGAATCCTGACAAGTTACCACATACCATCCAGCTTTCTGCAACAAAATTACTGGACAGCAAGCCCTAATGACTGCTCTGTTTTCAAACTTGGCTGCCACAGGTTTTACAGCTACATTTAGGTGTGCTTTCTCACCAGTTATGCAATCATTCTCCTCGCTGGCTGTACTGGCAGCTGCTGGAGTTAAGTATCTCAGCAGGCTGCCAGGGTAGCTCTGCTCTGGAGCCTTTGCTCCCCTGTGAGTCATTTTGGCTTGGTCACTTTTTCCCCACTACTGCCACTTGCTCAGAGGTGAGTTTCTGCCCATGAGTCAGCGGTGTGGCTGTAGAGCCTTGCCTGCTGAACTCCCCTGGAAGGCTCAGGAGCTGTAATATTTCTGGCACAGACTCCTCTATGCTGATCAAAACCACCTGCACTCTCTAATAAATTCACAGTCCATTTACTTTCTTTTCAAGTCTGAGAAATTCTTGGTGTTTTCTTGATAGCCTCCCCAAGCTGGCAGCACTGTTCACAGGAAGGTGGCATGAGGACAGGACTGCATGTGGAGAAAAAAAAAAAAAAAAAAAAAAAAAAAAAAAAAAAAAAAAAAAAAAAAAAAAAAAAAAAAGAAAGGGGAGGAATGCTGTGCTTGTAAATAAAGAGCAGTAAGTTATTAGCAACTTAACTGTAGCAGCAGGAAACATTTCTGTCAGATTCTGGAAAGCCAGCCATGACAGGAAATCATTACATAAAATGCAAAACTGCTACTATTTAAAAGTGCAGTTTGATCAACAAAGGGGGAAGAGAGGGATTTCATGCGTTTCACTCTGAAATACCTCAATATGAGCAATTTGAGGTAGCGCTTTTCAGTGGGAAACCTCAATTTAACAGATTTGCAGTTTGCTGTAACTGTTAAAGCTCACAGCATTGGCAGATCACATATGAGAACGGAAGGAAGAAACTGGGCATTGTTCCCCAAGTTTCATCTGCTGCTTGTCCTGTTACTGAATGATCTGAACCTCTGAAGCCAGAAGAGAGGAGATGGACACTGGAAAGGGGGTGCAAAGCTGGGTACTCCACCTCCCACCTTGCCAGAGACCCAGTGCTTTCTAGAGGTCTCTGCTCTGTTCTCCTTTGCCCAAAGGCTCATAAAGAAGCAAGTTTCAGCCAGAAAAGCCCAAGTCTAGCTGCTGTGAGTCAAGAAACAGCCCCCAGGTGATTTGATAATCCATGATAATACAGGACACATGTCCAGAGGCTGGGGAGAAGCTTGCTGAAGAGAAATGAGAGGAGTGGGATGGATTACCCCAGTCCCAGAAAGCAGGATGGTCAAAGACCTGGAAGGTAAGGAATGACTCCCTGTGGCAGAAAAGAGGTATCTTGATCAAAGCCTTTTCTATGGTTAATGGTATATATTCTAATTTCCAGTAAATTCCATAGAAGGAGAATCCAGGGATACTGTCTGACTAAATCACATGCCAAACCCAGGGATTTTGAAACAGTAAACCATCCAACTGATCTCATGAAGGGGTAAATGCTGAGTTATTCCAGTGGAATTACCTGGCTGAATAAACAAAATCAAAACCAGGTTCATGGGGATGACCCAAAACTTTTGACGCACTTGTGAGGCAGATATTCCAGCTGGGTAAGGGAAACTGCAGAGCTCAGCTCTTATATCCCAGACAGTGTCACTGACACTTCTTACAGACAGGCAGAGTTTGAGCAAAAGGGCATAATTCTGCTTGGGGTAGTCAAATCTTCCTCAGGTGGACTTTGCCCATGCATACCACCCCTGCCTTTCTACCCACCCTGGGATTCTGAAAGGCAAACCTCAGGTTTTCTCTCCTTTCAGGGGTGCTTGGCTGCTACTGATCAGGAAGCTCTCCATGTATTTTAAGTCCACCTCTCTAATTGTGGATGGGTTTCCTTTATTGACAAGGTGATTGTGCTGTAATGTTTCCTCCTGATGGACTGAACTGCTCTGATAGGGAGTTAACTTCTGCTGGGAAGTTTTAGGACTGGCCTAAACAACACTTAATTAGCTAAAAGGTATTTTTTAGATAGTGAATAATTTTCTACTGATTTAGGGATTACAGGCCACAGAAAGGAGTCAGAACCCAGGTTCCCTGAAAACTCAGATTTCTCCAGACGCTCTAATGGACTTTGCATTGCTCTAATGTACTTGAAAGATAAAAACAACCTGGGACTGGCATCAAGAACAGGTCTTGTCCTGCTGGGCCATAAGGAAGGCACAAGGTGCACAGAAACTCACTCTTCTTGCATTAATTCCTGTGCTGCAAAGCCAATACCCTTTTATTTTACACTCCCACTTATTCTACGTGTAAACACTCATATCAGAAATGTGAACAGCAATTCAAATCACAGATTGTGATGGAACACACGATCTTGTTTGTGGATAGTGCAGTAATGTTCTGTCCAGCAGAAGGTAAGGCAAGGTTTGTTCCTACTTTGGAAAACCATATGACTTTGTGTTTATTTCAGACTGGTACAGGTGGACCCACTTCAGGAAGCTTCTTGGAATCAAACATGAAACACTGAACCTGTTCCCTCATAGCCCATTAACAAATCATCCCCATAAGTATAAACTCTTTTTTGAGAGGATAGAGTGCTGTTAAGGAAATGGATTTTTGAGGACTGAGAGAATAATTACCCATATCCTTTATTTTTTTCCCTTTGGAGAAGAACATAATGTTTTCTGGTTAACCTTAAAGTCTTGAACCCTAGAAAATATTATGTAATGTGTTATATTAGGAATATCATGCAAAACCAAGAGAAATAGTTATCCAGAGGCATCACAGCAATAACAAACTATAAGGGATAGGCAGAGATGATAATTTCAGAACATCTCATTTAAATACTGGTAATCTACATAAGAGTTTTTGACTCTATAATGAACAAAACTATCTATAATCTGAGTGGTAGGTATATCTGAGAACAAGATAAATATTTAAATTAGATCATATTTGTTATGAATAAGGTGTGGTGATTGGCTCATGCAAATGAGGAGGAGTTGTTGAGTATAGTGGGGAGTTTTGTTGGGGTTTACAGCTCTTTTGACATGTACTTTTGTTATTCCAGTATCGTTTTGAACCCTTTTCTGTTCTCCCTTCAATGCTCCCCTCCCGTTTTGTGGTCACAGTCTGGCAGTTCTAGCTTACAGGGCTGTAAAAACATGTGGGGGAGGGAGTATATTTGCCCCTTGTAAGAGGCATCGGGGAGTAGGGGGACACTTGTTGCTGGAGGCCTGGCAGGGTAACATCACACCACCAATCAGGATGTGAGAAGGGCTCCACCAATGAAAAGCATTGGAGGACTGATTGACAGGCCTTGGGCAGAAGCAAGTATACATGTATGGACAAAGGTATGGCCTGTGGGTGGGGCCAGAAGGACATATAAGGGCTGTCATGAATATTAATGAGGCTGATGGACTCTCAGACTATAAAAGGCAGAGATGCCATTTTATGAGCTGAGCCTCTAGTGGGCAGAAGGTGTCCCATCAAGCTCCCAGTGCTGTTCCCCCTCACTTTGCTTTGTAATTTTAATGGGTTCTAATTAAACTTTATTTACTCATTCCTGCCCAGGTTTTTAGTAGTTTATAACAATACTGCTACATTTTATATAGATAATTTTTAGCACCAATATTTTTAAAGCAAGAACTAAGCTGGACATCACACTCTTCTGCATTTCATGAAACCCCCTTTGGAGCAATGGAGACAACAGGCCAAGTTTTGCTGGATTATAAATAACCAGATTTGGCCTGGCTCTCTTGCAGGTTATGCAAATTCAGTGTGGACAAGGAAAGCAGATTAGGGGCCTCATGTTGCATTTCTGAGCCAGGATGTTGCTTTTACAGTAGGGGCAGGAGGCAAAGGAGTAGGACAGGAATAGTTGCTGTCCCCCTGGGAGTGGGCAGATAAGGGAATGGCACATCTCCCACACTTCCTGTGCACCATGAAGCAACTCCTTTACCATGGAACAGATCTTTTTAGCTAGTTTGACATCTTAGAGGGCATAAACTAGCATGCTGTGCCCTCAGTATGTCAGTGTGTCAAAGTAACTCAAGGCCAGAGTAGATGTCTTTTCTTTGAGCCTGTGAGAGTGGTGGCTTCTGAACTGGCTCCGGGCAGCAATCAGCTTCTTACACAATTTTGGAGGCGTGTATTCATGGCTAATTGGCACTGCACCACTCACCTTTGAGCTGGCAGGTCTCAACTAGTGTTTCCTCAAAGTAACCAATTTCCATGCCAAGCCTGTTGCACTGACTGATTTTCTGTTTCATTCCTGTTTCTAGAATGATATGTAGGTTCTACTGAAAAGAACGCAAATAAAAGAAAGCAGTAGGTCAGGGAAACTACTTTATCTAATTCATGACTCGCTTATCTTGTACTAGTTGCTAAAAATATTTTTTCCCCACCAGGAAACAAAATTAGATTTATCAATGTCTTGGACCACAGCATTTGCAGGAGTGTGCCCTTCATGTTGCCAATCTGAACAGTCATGGATATCCTGTGCTGTGCTATTTTCTTGATTTACTGCTGATTCCCTAGCAGTCATAAGAAAAACTAGAGAGAAATTCTAACAGTGGATGATGTGTGTGTCCCAGCTTGATACCAATCCATATACTGCTCTTACTCACAAAACTTATTGACTCTGATAAAAGCAAGCAGTTGTAAAACAAGAGTTGAAATCCACAAGAGAGAAAGGTTAGTGGCTGCACCAGAAAAGCCTGTTCCCCAGGGCTAGCATGATATGTGCATCCTGTGCTGCTGGTTGCAGGAGAGCCAGGACGATGCACAGCAGCTGCTGGTGGTCTAGGCAGACCTGGAGCAGCAGAAGGCTTCCCTAGGTATAGCTGCAGTCCTTAAAAGAGGTGCTGTCTCTAAGTCCTTCTAAGCCACAGCTCCTGATACACTCACTGCTTTTGAAAATGTAACTTTAAATTATCCCTGGCTTCTTTTAATGGGTGTAAGAGAAAATAATAGTGATTATTAGGTTTTGTATTGTGAGAGGGTGCAGAAGTCCCTGAGATTAAGTTAAAACTGTGCATTAAAAGTAGCCCAAAGACCAGAGCGTGGCACTAAAAAATTTGGAAAACTAGTCATATTCAATGATTTCTTATGCCGACTACTGTTAGTCACTCTGTATCAGATCTAAAAAAAAAAAAAAAAAAAAAAAAAACCAAAACAACCAACCATAACAACAATAAAACCACCACCAACAACATCAACAGGAAAATAAAAACAAAAGAAATCCACTAAGGGTTCTGTGTTGGAGTGCACTTTTGGCACTCCAAGTGTGTAACTTATCCCCTCTTCCTTGCCCATTTTCATCACAACTCCTCTATAAAACATAACCTTCTTCCTTCTCAGCAGTGCTGCAGGGACAGCCCAGTCACAGAAATACTAAAGGCATAGGGGGATGATGCATTGAAATATTAAAGATGTATGCAGTGGTTGTCATTATTCCTTTCTGAACACTATTGCTACATTGGCTCAAAAGACTGATTGCTGACACTTCAGTACTCTACAAATATGAAATACCTGCCATAGCTAGCAGTACCTTCCTCAACACACAGGCTTTCCCTCAGTTATATTCCTGTACTCCAGCAGCAATATTATTTGGGCTCATCAATAGTTATTGCTCCTCCCTGTATATTCAGCCATGATTTACATGTGAGGAACATTTACATGTTTGCTGTATCCATTTGGGGTTTTGTTGTTGAGTCTACTGTTGATATAAGTTACTGAGTTTAAGTTACTCATGGCTTTCCAAAAATCCTGTCATACCTTTTAATAACAGTAGTCACTGTTGATATTCACAACCCAAATTACACTGACTAAAGTAACCAAGTTTTTCTAAGCCTTTGTAATTCACCTTAGGTGAGTTGCTTCCTAAGACCATAAGGTTCAGACTCATTGCTGATCATAAAGCATGGAATTTGGCCATTATTTTATCCCATGTCTAGGAATATGTTCCTTAAAATAATTCGAATAGTGTCATCCTCCTCTAGAGTTAGCCATGCCTTGCAACAGAAATTTCCATATCCTTCTCTATACCATATGGTATTGTGCATAGGTCTGTACTTTCATCCGTGCAAGATAAGAGAAGTTGGCTTTAGCCAATTAACATTAATTGATCACCAAGGTTTTAAGATAAAATACCAAAAGCTTCAAAGTTTTTTTTTGAAACAAAACAAATTATATGATACAAAATTTTTTAGCAGTCAGCAAGGATTTAATGAGAACAAAATTGAATTCAACCAATCCCATTTCCTTTATGGAAGGTTATAATGAGGTTAAAGGCTTGTGACTAAACAATAAAAGTGATAAATCTTGTCTTTCATTATGTTTTTGGTACTGACTGATGTGATCTTTTGTCTTTCATTATGTTTTTCATATTGGCTGATGTGATCTTTTTATAAATAAATTAGGCAAACCAAGACTGGATGAAATACATTTGTCTGGGAGCAAAACTGGAGAACCCTACCAGAAAAGTGCCCAGCCATTCACAAAAACACAGTTGTGAATTAAGTCCTTATCTTTGTCCAAATCAGTATTTCCAGCAACTAGGATATTGAACCAGGAAGAAACCCAACTGAAATGCAGGGACTGAAGTAAAAAGTACAAGTCAGTGCCAGTGGTGAAAACCAGGAACACTTGAAATTTTCATGACAAACTCATATTTTTCCTTTCTCTTCTTGTTCAAGAAGTGGGCAATATCTCCCACTGCTTAGGCAGTCAAGTTTTTGGATAGTATTTCTGTGGGAGTCACAGTGAATCTGTAGCTACAAGGAGTTAATCTGCTGCTGTTGCTAGAACAGATAACACTCTACCAGATCATACAAACAAAACCATTAACCTAAAGGGCTCATGCAGAACTCAGTCCACTCCTGTCAGCATCTGGTAAACCTCAGATGAGCAGCTGTATCTGGTTTTGGGCAAGGCACTTCCTACAAGATGGGGAGAAGCTATAGGATACCCAGGAGTGAGCAGTGAGAGTAGCCAGGGGTCTAGAAAATGTGCTCAGCAAGGAAAGACTGCATGAAATAGGACTATTTAATTTAACATGAAGGAAGCACAACAAAAAAGGCAGCTGCGAAGGGGCAGAGGAAAAATTTTGTTTCTTGGTCTGTGAGAGTCAGGGCAGAATGCAAAGAGCCTAAATCCTGGTAGGAAGTGCTAGGTTTAATGTTTGAAAGTGGTTTCCTAACCGCTTGGCCTCTGCTGCAGGACATCTTAGAAAGAAAATTGCACAAATTTTACCAAGCTGCAAAAGCCCTCACAACCATGCAGGTAGTTCATACTGCTGAAGAAGGCTGAAGACCTTAGAGACATTTCCAGGCAAGCTTGGTGAGGGGGTAAACATGTAAAGCTGTTTTGAGGGTGCTGGTGCTGTGCTTCTGGACCTCGTGGAAATGTCCTAACCCCAAATGGTGTTGCCTTTGATGCCCGCTCCCCCTTGCCTCTCACTCTTTTTTGTCACAAACCAGGTCTTGCAGGCTGGTTGCAATATCAATCTCCCAATACCTAAATCAGGAATGCAAAATGATGTTAATAAACCAAAGACTCCAGTGCTTTATACTTCCCGTATTTTTATACTTTCTGTACCTGTCCTAGGTTACAATGTAAGATGTGCCCAAAGTATGTATTCTATCACCATCTACATGAGATGTTGAAACTAGGTTGGGCAGTGTTTCCCTTGCCCCCTCCCTCCAGACTATCTTCTGTCAATAGCCCATCAATGCCTTCCTGCATGACTCATAGGTAACTCCCTCCAGGAGCTATCTCTGTTTAATGGGCAATCAAGGACCCATTGCAAGACTGATAAAATGGTGTCGGCCCATTGTGAGATGCTCTGCTCAGGAGGAGGAGCCAAGCATTCCCACCTGGATATAATCTGGGATCTGGGACAGCACAGGCAGCCTTACCCACTGGATTCCCAGGGGACAAGAGCTACTAGACCTTTCTGCAGGAACACTGCTTCAACAAGACCGCTTCATCTGGACTGCTACCACCACGGTTTCAGGTTGTATTCTGATTCTGTCAGTGATCTTTTGTACTATTGCCTGTATTTTATTTTATTTTATTTTATTTTATTTTATTTTATTTTATTTCATTTCATTTCATTTCATTTCATTTCATTTCATTTCATTTCATTTCATTTCATTTCATTTCATTTCATTTTACCTTTTTTTTTTTTTCCTCTCCTATTAAATTGTTTTTTCTGACTTAGAGTTTCTCACTGGTTTTGCCTTCAAGCCAGCACAGTACCCCACTTAAAATATTTAATGTCTGTTTAAGTGTGCTGGTTTCCATGGGTACAAGTAGAGCAATACATAAAACTCTGAACCTTGACTGCTTTCTTGGTACAGCCTTCTGATTAGGTTGTGCTAAAAGTACTGGTTTCCTGGCTGCATGTAATCTAATCACCAGCAGAAGCAGCAGTCGCAGACTGTAGCCCCTGGCCTAATGACCCTATGCTTTAATTGAATACATGATGCACCTACCACAGCAAATGTGAGGAGGAAGCAGTGAGTGAAACACAAGATTCTATTATTTCTGCCACCTACAGTATTTATGTTTTTTCAAAAATTATTTAAAATTTTCACTTTATCTCACTGCTTTAAGAAAACAATTAATTTAAAACAAGGAGATTTTTTTTTTTTTAAAGACACTTACTCAGATAATAAACCAGTTTTCCCCCTCAGATCATCCATCCCACTGACATGGTGCCAAGAAAAGCAGACACCTTCGCCCTTGAGGCAGAACCACCAGGTGCTGTTTCTAAGAGAGATGAACATGGGCCCATGGTGCTGGGTTAAGCATAACAAGGTCACCTGCTCCAGGTGCCCTCTAGTCCACCTTGCTCCCACCAGCTTACATACTTGCCTAAAGAAAGCCAGATTTTAATTTGTTTCTAATTATTTCTGCCTCATGAGGTGATGCAGGGACATGGGCATGGGGCTTGGATGTTTATGACCCCAGTGGATGGATCACTGCATACAGTTCTCTGTTGTGAGGCTGCTGAGGGACAACTTAGGTGTCCCCACCAGCTGCCAAAACCTGTACTGGACCAAATTTTAGACACTGAAAATCCAGACACATGCAATTTATGCATAAAACCTCTTGCTTCTGTTGAAGCTAGAGGTCTAATCTACTTGACTATTGGAAATAACCTTCACCTTTCTGAAATCTACCAGGTAGCACAGGCTGGACATGAACTGCTAAACAAGCTGTCTATTGGAGCATTTCCCTTTAGGAAGATATACAGGAGCAGATTTGTATCTGCAAACCTGCTCCTAACACACAACGTGACAAGGCTAAAGACTGTTATGCTAGGCTCAGCTGGTAACATCCAAGCTGCCTAAGTTTGGCTAGGCACACATAATCACCAGGATAATTATCTGTCCAAAAGCAAGTTTTGATTTCATGTTAGCATTAGGTCTGCCCTCGGAAGTGTGTCTGTAACACCTGTATTCTACCCATTAACTCTAGCACATCATCTGCTTAGCATCATCATCGTCAGGAGGATGTACCTTTCATGTACCTTTAAAATTAATTTTAAATGTAAAAAAAAAAAAACAACTAAATTTCATGTACTTTTCATGTACCCTCATGTACCTTTAAAAGGCAATAATTCATTATTAATGATACTGGATATAGAAGTGAAAAACTGTTTCTGGGATTCACTCTTGCTTAATCCTAAGTAAGATACCATAGTAAGTTTATGGGGTCTGTCAGAACTAGACAGACAATAGATGTGAAATTGTACACTCAAATGTACAACTGTACAATGAAATTAAACAGAAGATGTTCTTTATATTAGTCAAGAAATAAAGAGAAGTTGTTTTGGTTTTTTTTTTTTTTTGAAAAGTACCTCTGAGGAAAATTTGACATGAAGAATTACTTGTGTTTTCTATGTTACATGACAGCAATTTATGTCAATTACTTCGCTTTTCCCCATTTTGCAAATTTTGAAGTGCTTAGATTCCTTTGTGCATTTTTCCTATTTTTTGAATGAACACAGCTGTTAATAAATTTCATTAAAGAAAGCTTTGTACACATTCATTTCCAGAGGTGAAGCCGAGAATTTAGGAAGGTTTACAGTGGTGGATTTCATGCAGGTAATAGGACCATCATCCAACAGTGTCTCTTTAAATTTTAACATCAGGAATTCAGCTCTTTTGCTATTGGAGATAAATGAAAAGACCTAACGCAGCAGAAAAAAATTTCTTCCTACCAGTCTGCTTTCGTACAGCTATCAAATGCTTCTGCATCTGGGCACTCTAAGATATGTGGAACTCAACTGATTAGGCCTCAGATCTGATTTAGTACCTGCACATTAACATCAAACTAAGCTTACTGGCTTCTGCTGTAATGTGAATAAATTGCTAAAAAAAGAGCAATGTGTAATTTTGAAGGGCATTCTCTAAATTCTCATATGGTTCATCTTCATGAATGCTCCAATAGCCTGAAGGTATTTTATCCCAACATTCTGGAATAAAAAATAAAGTTATAAGAGAAACATCCCACCCAGTATTTCCTTTGTAATATATAGTAATAATATATTGGGGTTTAGTACAAGTCTTTGAATTAAATCTGAACTGACAAGACCTGAAAGAATGTCTGACTGGTTTCTTTCACTGTAACTTATATCACTTAATACACTGTTGTAGCCAACAGCTGTTTAGAATATCTCAACTTCATGTTTTCCCAGCAATTACACCCAAGTC
Organism: Hirundo rustica; assembly: GCF_015227805.2. Lineage (NCBI taxonomy): Eukaryota > Metazoa > Chordata > Aves > Passeriformes > Hirundinidae > Hirundo > Hirundo rustica. The sequence continues at coordinate 46,623,479 of NC_053488.1, forward strand.
AAGGACAAAATGAATATTAGTTTCATCTCTGCAGTTAATAGATTATTCGCCTTGTTTTGTTCAATGCCAATGTGTTTACAGAGAATAATGTAAAGATTGAAAGAGTGTGCAGGAGAGACATTTGAGGGAGAAAGTGAGCAAGGTATGGAGGAAGTAGATTTGTCTTGAATTTTTAATGCATTTTTCTTTAATTTTGTCATGCTGCTCATCATAGGAATATAATTAGGTTGGTGTTTAAAGCTGTCTCAGATTAAATGTGCATTTGTTCAGCAAGATGGCAAAGGTCAATTATAACTAGCGTAATTTATTGCAAAAGAGGCTCTTGCTCCCTAGTTGTGTTTGTTGGAGTGCTTTTATTCTATGGCCACTGCCAAATTCTGCCCTCTTCTGCAAATAATTTTTAGTCTGCTGAGAACTCATGAAGAACTGGAAAAAGGGAAATTTATCCAGTCCTGCAATGGTCTGTCTCACAAAACTTGCCTCTGGGGAGCTTCTGAAGCAAGGCCATAACATATGGCATGTGTGACAATTTATCAGATTGTGTCATTTGCAGGGCCTGGCCTGCATACTACAAAAACAATAAATTTCCCAGGGGGTGATTCACACCAAAGTAATTATTTTTTGTTTTTAACTGAGTGTCTGCACTACACATTGCCTTCATATTTATGCTTACTTACACCCCCCCTACGCCACTGTTAGTAATAGCAATTTTAAGAAGATGGGGGAAACCACCTCCAGCTGAGGGGCAGATACGTGATGATACTGTTCCACTAGATTGAAGATCATGTTTATAGTCTGCCAGGGACATAATTTGGAGTTAATGTAGTAACCTGGGGTTCTGCCCACGAACTTTAGGCAGTTTATCAACTGCTTTTCCAGTCTGAGTTCAGAGAAATGCAAAGGCTGCTTTAAACTTCTACCATAGGTAAACATAAAGTAAAATTATTAGCACAGCCTCAGAACTGCAGCACTATAATTCTGCAGCACGGTGGTGATGTAGGAGAGCGGTTAGTGTGCAAGCACACTGTATCTTCTCAAAGCCATAAAAGGAAGGGCTTTTTTGTTTGTTGGTTGGTTGGTTGGTTTTGGGTTTTTATCAGAACGCTCAAATACTCAAGTCAGTGTTTTTTAAATTATTATATCTCTGTTTTTAATCCAAATCTCAGCAACTCTTAAACTAACATTTCAAATAATTTGGAGACATTTTGCCAAAACCTAAGAACACCACAGTATCCAGACACTGTTGTATAAACAGTTTCTCTTCCACCCAGAAATCTATGCCTATGCGGAACAAAACTGGAACAACCCTAACCTTAAAAGAGAAAACATAAAAGAAATACTAATACCTACCCTGGAACTTTTTATTCCTTATTTTATTTTGTTCTTTTTCTGTACAGCAGGACCGCTGCTCTTTGAATCACATGCTTCTCTTGCAATTCAATTAATTATAATTAACTGGGTTGTTACTGCACTCTTCTATGCAATGTAAAAATGCGTGGCCAAGAACAAATCCAGTGTCAGGTAAGGCAAGAATAGAAGTGCAAAGGAAAGGAAAGGTTTGTCTTCCATCAAATGTGCAAATGGGAGAGTAGGCAGAACACTGTTTCCTTGCCTTTACTGGGACTATTCTTGTGCATAAATGCATACATGTGTTCACGTTTTGACAGTGTGAGATTTTAAAAAGGAGATCAAAGAAGCTATGGAAGAGAGTGGAGAGGAGGTTTGAAAATCTCATTCATTCAAGTGCGTTTTTGCCTCTGAGCTTAAATTTGGCTCAGTGCTGTACATCAACCACTTTGTTGTATAGGCAGGCTGAAGTAGGGAAACACACACACACACACACACACACACATGTATACACACATAGACACACTCACAGGGCTCTGTAGGGGTGAAATTTACATTATACAGTGAGACAGTAGAGACACTTCACATGGACAAAATATGCTGAATAACAAGACAAAAATCAGCCCTTCTTATCTACTCAGGTTGAGTAGACGTGAATAAAGATCGGTGGTGTCCTTAGTGGAGGAAGACAAGAGTGGAGCAATTCTTCTCTTTTTTTCCCCCCCATTCTTTTTCCCTTTCTCTATGTTCCTGACCTTCTAGGGGTTGTGATAATTCTTGACACTTCCCTGTTTTCTTCTGTGTTTTCACCACATACAGGATTTTTACATCTGGTATATGTATTTCTTTTTCTTTGTTGTGTCTGCTGACCAGTTGTGATTTGTGCTTCCACCCTCAGCATCCTGTTACTCCCTTGTGCCTATATCTTCACAGCATTTACCATTATTTTCTGCCACCTTTTGAAGACCTCTGAGATGTGTCAAAAGGAGAGACTTCTTGAGGATCTCTGCCACAGAGTAGGATGATTCCAAAGCAGTGTTATCAGAGACCACATTTTTGAGCTCAAAAATTTGTGCAGTGCATAAATATTTGGGAGATTTAAAAGATTATTCTAGAGTGCCTATTTCCTATATGTAAATATGGATGTGTAGCAGGTACAGGGATATGTAGGTAGTACTGCTTTTTACTGTCTTCAGCAGGGTTTCTATTGTGTCAGGAAGTATACCTCCATCATATCAGTAATCTTTAACCAGATCTCTATGAGAAGTAGGACACAACCTTCTTATGTAATAATAAATACTGTAAAACACAGAAAAAACCCCCTCTCCCTGACCTTCAAACTTTCCAAGAAACAGTTTAAGCATTTTCCAAATAAGGCAGCAGTTATGTAGGAAGTTGTCCAGCATAGCAAGCATATGAGAAAGAGATGCCAAAAGTTTCACCTCATTTGCCAGCCTCAAGAATTTTCTACCTGCATGTTTTAGCTCCTCCTCTACCAGTATTCACAAACATGTCCTGAAATGAAAGCTATGCAGAAGTCAGAGGTTTTGAGTAACAGAGTTGGAAGAATTGCTCCAGCTTTTTGTCTCACTTCTAGCATGTTTTCCTAGCCACAGAGGTGTTTTTTCCTAGATTTTTTCAAATCTTCTTGAGTTATGATGAGAAAATAAAAGTAGATGACTGCAAAAATATGGAGTTTGAGGACTAGCAACCCGCCTTACTCCCTTGATGTTCCAAAACAAGTATGCATGGCTCATTTCAAGTTTCACTTGTTTTCAGGTTTTCCTACCTACAGAGTCATGCAATGTTATTTAAAGGTGGCTGCCTTCCAAGCACTCTCTAGCAAAGGAATGCAATACTTCAGGGCATTCTGGTTGATCATATTTTTCCAAATCAAAAATACCACAGACAGGTATGTAAGCATATATATTTCAAAAATCGTAAGTTTTGCTATCAGAAAGAAATACTTTTTTTCCCATTTCTAAAAGCAAACTAATCATAATATGTTTAAGATTATCACAAGTGGTCAAAAGCACATGGAATTTTTTGTTGTCTAATATCTCATTTGAATATTAGGTATGTTTCCACATGAAATTCTCAATCAGTCCTCGACAAATTCTTACGAATATAAAAGACAGCTATTGGTTGCTTCTTATGGAGCAACTTGATTGTACTACAAACATGCTGCACAGCTGACACATTTTTGAATTTGACAATATATCAAACCAAAGAGAACAGGAGCTGAGTTCTGTAATGTTTCAAGTGTCCTGGTCACAGTCCAGTGAAGCACTGGCTCACCTTTTCCATTTAAAACAACCAGTTCCACCGCAGACTCTTCACTTGCAGAAAGTCAGGTAGTACAGCTCTGCTTCTGAAGTGTTTGCCAGAAAAAGGTCTCATCTATGGAAAAACCAGCTTCAGATAGCTTTCCTTATAAACACACCTTAGGTCAAAGAGAAAATAAAAGGGAAAAAAGTAGTGTTGCTACCTGAAACTTTGTTATCTACCCAAATAACTGGTAATCCAAAAAGTGCATCTAGGTCTGTCACATTTTCAGTATCTTTGCAGATGTGATTTTTCATGCTTGGAACGCATGTCTAGGGGCAAAACTGGATTTTGTTCTTCTGGGTGGGAGATCAGACTGTCTGGTTGAAGCACAAGCTACAGATGCCCAGAACACCTGGGCAAATATCTTGCATGCACATTATACAGCTCCTACCAGGCAAACTGATATTTTAAGTTAGGGAAGACACTAAAACTACAAATTAACCATTTTCTGTAGAATGTTCATTGCTGCAGCTTGTTTTATCTACTTTTGTTCCAACAGCTCAAGATTAACAAAACCAAACTCCACAAAATCAAATTAAATATGCAAACCAAACTATCAGAAGTACCATCAATAGAAACAGTCACTTTATTTAACATGTACAGGACAGATAATAAAAGAAGCAACATTTCACTCTGCCACACAGCCCACATTTGGTGTTGAGGAGGAAGGGCAGATAATAATGTTGAATGAATTTTCCAATCAGTACAGGCAGCCTAATAAACACACAAAATGGGAACAGACTTGAGTCTTACCCATCCAGCTGACTCCACTATTACAGAATGTTTTATTTTTGGTAAAAAGGCTAAAAATAAACTTTACTTTTAATAAACAGGCTTTTTAGTTCAAAGGGCTGTTGTAAAAACTTTCTGTGTTCTGGTTTAAGCCAGACAAATCAGAGGTGTTAAGCTAGAGCAATTATGGCATTTACTGGCCATATGTTAAGATGACCTATTACTTAACCTGAAATCTTAACCACTTGAAAAGCATTTTCTAGTATTATTAAAATATATTTCATACCACTGCAGAAAGTCAGATGCTTATACACCAATGTAGATGAGAAGGTGGTGAACTTTATGTACAGCGTTGGTCACCCATTCTGTTTTTTCAAGTGTTTATTTAAACAGACTATTTCTGTCAGTAATGTAACAACTGTATGGAATTTATAAAGGCAAATACACAATATTATGGCTGAAGAAGAACAATATTATTATGCTGAAGAAAAAACTTTTCCAATTTCGACTATTTTAAATGTTTCAGGTTGTTTCCATAGCTGAGGGCTACATTCTTACCTGTGATACATGATGTGAAAAAGGCTGTAAGAACCCCTCTCTGCAGGAAAATAAGGCTTCTGAGAGGCATTATTCAAATCTTAAAATCTGCCTGAACTCCTATTTAGGAAAAACACTCTGCTGGTGAAAAATACAGATGATCAACTAAAATAAATACAGAAAATATTTCAAGGTCACTTCTGTATCAGTTAAATTGTGCTGAAATAAGAGTTTATTATCTTCTTATGGGTTTGGAGAAAAAAAAAAAAAAAACAAAAAACAAAGCAGAATGCAGCACCAGTTTGCAGGTAAACAACAAAAATCTGCTTTTTATGACAATACAATATTGCAAAATGTTAAGTGTTATCTGAGTAATATGTGGCTTAGAATGCACTGGAGGATGAAGATAATATTTCTGCTTAATAACAAGGTAATGTTTGAATTGATTATTCAGTAACTACTGCTGATAAACCTGGGCCAAATATAGGCTGATTTCTTTCTTATCTGATATAGGACTAAGAAATACCCCAAGTTTTAACCTTGAGGTATTGTTTAAGTTGGAGCAAAACTTTTGCCCCATTTTTGTGTTTTCTATAAATTAATATTTTGCAATCTGTTTGTCTCTTTGTTTGTTTGCTTTATTTGTTTAGGATTTTAATTTCATTTTGTTTTCTTTTGTTTTGTTTTCCTTTGTTTTAGTATTTGTAGTTATATATATTCTTCTCTCTGAGAACTATGAGGCCTCTAGGACTTCAGCTTCTCTAAGTCACCTCCAAAAGAGACATCGTAAAGCCTTTAACAAACAAGGAAATTCAAGGGTCTGGGGTCCCTTTCCCTTCAAGTCAGTGATAAGATCATGAAGGGCAAGCCACAAAGCTAATTTGTCTGACGGGGACAGATCAAGAGCTGTGCAAGCAGACGCACTGCAGTGAGTTTAGTGTGCCTAAATTGGAAGTGTAAGCACTAAGGCCTCAGAAGAAAACCTATCACTTCCAAAGGCACATGAAAATTCATGTGTTTCAGATTCTTGATGACTAAACCCATTCTCTTGTGCTTCACTTTGGCATCCTTTAACCGGTACATTGTTGTAATGCATTAATTGGGGTTATATTGTGTTTCATGGATTTGTAATGTTGCCCCTGTTCCCCTTGCAAACTGTATCACATGGTTTGTCCCTGCTCGGCCACGCCCATCCCCCACACTGGAATGTAACTCAACCCTGTTCCACTCCCACCTTATCCCAGATAGGGTAGAGGCTTGTCCCTGCCTCTAGGCCCATCCCCCCGTGGAAAAGGCCCCCGGACAGGCCGGGGGGGCTCTCTTTCTGGCACCAGCGAGGATGGGAAAATAAAGGTATAATCCCCCTCTCCCCCGCCCCGGACAATGAGCAGGCTCTTTCCTTTTACCATCGGTTGTAGTCTGGGTCTCTCTAAAGAAATACCACAGTACACAGGCTTGGAAAGTACTCAGCTTCTGTGTCAATTAAAGGATAAGACATTGCTCCAGATCATGAGACAGAATCTGTAGGACCTAAGATCTCAGTTCCCAGCAAGAATCCTCTCACATCTACACAGTTAAACTTCTCTTCCTTCCTTCCTCTGCCACAGGCTAATATTCCCATAGAAAGAGCAAGTAGAAAGTGAGAGCAGCCTAGTGATAGAAAAAATTTAGCAGGGTTGAAGAGATTCTGGGATCTCCCAGGACTGTTTGCACTTTTTGTATTGGATAAGAGCAGCCCAGAAAACAGCACAGATTGACCTGAGGAAGGTCAAGAAAGCAATCCAGATTTGAGAGCAGCACAGTCTCTGCAACATAGTTACAGCCTGTGGCACTGGCTGCTACTGAGCACCTTCTGCAGAACAAAACAAAATTATCCCAGATAAACAGCTTTTTTGCAACCAGAGTGTTTGTGGCTTTTCTTGTGTAGTGCCACTGTAGAAGGGAGAGGACAGGAAAGGGCCAATGATGAAAATCTATGTATTTCAACTTATCTCCAAAAGAGGAGTTTTGCAATACAGCAGTTTTGCAATAGGGCAGTTTTGCAAAAGCAATCAGCTTCTGGGAGCTTTGCTACAGGGACAGTGGTAGCATCTTCACTGTCCTGTTGCACTGTCCAACATGCCCAGCCTTTGCTCTCTGAGGACACTCCATGTAGTCTGTGCAGATAGGGCTGGCCCTGTCTGCACCCAGCTTCAAGATCTTCACTGACCACTTAGACAGGATGTCCTCTGACTGGCACCTAGGAGCAGAAGGATGTGTGTAGCTGTCACTTGCTAAGCTTAACCCAAACACCAAGCAAAAGAGACAAATGAACTTGAACAGCAAAGCCTCAGGTGCAGAAGGCAGGGTCCTACACAGGGAAGAGTGTAATTCTCCTTTGTATACTGGTGAATTTCACTGTAATGATGGAAGTCAAGCTTATTGAGCCATGTGAGATGTCCCAGAACTGTAAATAAAAGATGAGTTTGGGTCTGGAATCCCATGTCAGTAGGCTTCAATACCTAATCTCATTAACTCTTGGAGCAAGGCTACTTACCTCAAGATCAGACCAAGGCTGATAGGGTTATGAACTTTGAGGGACATAATTCTCTGACAGCATCTGATGGCTTTTTGCAGTGCTTTATTCTTTGGCCACTAGACATGTCCTAACTCAAAAATAGTAGAGCAGATAGAAAAGCCCTCTCACAGTCAGTGTCAGGAGGTCAGCCAAGTGTCACCCATTTAGCTTCCATAAGACAAGGAAAAAAGGACCTTCCACTGAAGGTACAGAAGTAAACAATTTAGAATCAGGAGGAGAAATTTAATTACATGTTGAACCAAATAATAATCAGAGTACCTTCACATTCTATCAGAAAAACAAGGAAAAGAGTTTAGATGGATAAAAAGTAATTTAAAAATATCTAACATATTCTTAATAAATGAGATGTTATTTGCTGTTAAATGAACCAGAATTAGAGTTAATACAGAATAGATTTATGGTTCATGTCAGAATTCATGACTGCAACGGTTGTGCTGGGAACAAATTTTTCCTCTTGGCATAAACTGTGTAATTGGATTTGTGAAGGTCCTACATGTGTTCTTGAAGCTCATAATCTGATCAAGTCACTGCTTAGCATTGCAAGGTTTGTGCTTTTCTGTACCTGTTTTTTACTAATTAGAACATTAAATTTGAGGAGGAAGACAAGGGAGAAATGTTACAAGATTGCACAAAGCAAATTTATTATATAATTTCTGTCTTTATCATAAAAATGGAGAATACATCACATTACAGTACTATGAAGCAAGGGCAGAATATTTGACTAGATAAGATGAAATAATTTTTTTCACCATGTATGAGTGGTTACACACTACAACAGCTAATCAATCTCTGCACTGATTTTTTCAGAAAAGGCTCTGGGTAATCCTTTTCTGCAGTGAGTAGGTTAGAGGGAAGACTAACATGTACATTATGGGTTCAAGACATGATCTGATGGCTTTCTGGATAGCATTTGCACTGCTGTTATAATTGCCTTCTTATCTGACACCTTGACATCCCTGTTAGATAAATCCTGACTTAGAACTGCTCTCAGTCAAATGCAAGACTTTGAAGGAGCTAAAAAGAAAAATCAAAATTTTGACTCGAGGAAGTTATCTCTTACCTCTGTTACACATGAGAAATTATTTGAACACATTGCCATCATGCCACCTGCAGACCTGCAGGAGCAGTACAGATGGTTACGGTGTCTTTATGGTGATGATGTCAGCTTACACTGGCACGCTCGCATTCTTGCTGGCATTGTCAGAAACATTGCATTATGTAAGGTACAGGCATTACACTATCTCAAGCAAGGGAAGTTAAGAAAAAATCTGATCTAGGAACAGCCAAGGAAGAAAGCCAAGTTACAGTGAGACAGCTCAAAGTGTTGCGTACATATAAAATGCCAGAAAAGCTCTTTGACTCATTATCTATAGAACAGTCTCATTAAGAAGACCTAGAATAGCAGAGAAAAAGAGTGTGGCTAGGACCAAAGTTCTCAGCTGCTCCAATGCCATTTCTGATTTTGACCCCTGAAAGTAAGGAGTTGTCTTGTGAACAACTATAATGTAATGTCTGCATTTTGCTATGATTCAAACATTCATTCCCAAACATCTGGTTGCAAAGGTGTCGACAGCTCTGAGGCCTGTGGGAAGCCAAGGCTTCCAGAAATAAAATCCTCCTCTAAAAAGGACTGGAGGGGCCATGGTCTCAGCTCTTGTGTAGCACACTCTAACCAACAAACTTTCCTGTGAAGGGCGGTCTCCATTTGTTCTGGGCTGGCACAGGCAGAGTTTGGATTACTCATTTGTGTACAAAGTGATCACAGGCTCCTTTTGCCTAGCAATAGAGAGCAGTCTTTGGAGCACAGAGAGAAAAAAAGAGGATCCCTCTCATCAGAGCTCTCACTCAAATGTCATAACCACAAAGGCAGAATGAATTTTCATTTAGCTAAATTTTTTTCCTGGCTTTTTCAATTTTTGCTCCAAAGGAGTTGAACAGCAGGAAATGCTCTCACTGAAGAATCCCACAGCCTAGAAGTTTAGTCAATTTTATGGTGATAAGGATGACAAACCCCTTCACGCAGAAAATAGCAAAAGCATGTGCTATCAACCCCCCCTCAGTTAGCCTATGTCCTGAGTAGATGTGGGAGAACTTCAGTCTGGATTTCTGTTCCCTCAGTGAAAGAGACATGCTGAAGTGGGTGGCAATCATTTTGTGTTACAGTTCTAGTCCCCTGAAAAATATCACTGTAGAAGGAGGGTTCTATATTGGGTGGATCTTACTCTCACTGTCACCATGTTGCAGAGCTCCAGTCCACCTGGCGTTGCTTGTCCCCAAGTTCCCCAGGGCACAGTTTCCTTGGAGATCATTGCTCCAGAAAAAGCAACCTTGCTGTCTGCACACCTGTCTTCCTTGCCCAGGGCTCTAGTTCTATTGCTGTAATGGTAACCTCATTTTCTTCCTATCAGGAATTTTAGGGCTCATCTCCCTACCTCCTCTAGTCCCTGGCTTTCTTATTCTATTAAATACAGGAAACTTCATCTGTAACCCATGAATAGTTTTAGTCTTTTGATTTCTTGTTTATCCATCACTTCAATCCAGAACATTCTGTCTACTTTCAATATTTTCCCCTTTACACCAGTTAATAAGTAAATAATCCTTTTAAAATTTAGGATACCCACATAAGGAACCTCTAAATTTAGTTAAGAGACCCACCATCAGCTTGCATAATGATCTACAAAAAAATCTGAAAGTAGTGAGGATAAAGTTTTTGTTATATTATGGTATAACAAAACAGGAATCAAAATGGCCATAAATCCTGACAGCATTTTCAGTGCTGCTATTATCATAACATTACCATACTGACAGTCAACCTGGCAGTGAGGATCTTGGAAGTGACACTGGGGTCATGCATATATATGTTTGTGTACACACATGCATTGCATTGAATATGTCCCTGGTCTAAGCAGAAGCGTAAAAACACAGAGAACAGGAGAAGTTTTGCCAGCTCTAATCCACTTAAAGCCTGTATCACCAGCATTGCCAGTGCTGAGGGCTTTGGCCTGGGCTGGCTGTCCTTGCCCTGTGCAAGCATCATGCACCCAATCCTGACTGATAATTATCTCTTACTGGCATCAACAAACCTGGGCTTCTGCTATTTTGCTAGAGCTCCATATGCTGCAGTCACAACTGAGTGCCATGCAGACATTCTGTACGCACCAAAGAGCCTTTAAACCAGGCTTGTGTACTATTACCACCACATGTGAGCTTCAGATGCTGTTTTCCAGTACTTTGTTATATCCTCATGCTCATGGCAAATAAATCCTTCCATTATGGTGAAAAAGCAATGTAGGAAACTACACAAATAACCAGATGAAATGCTGGGATAATACGGCTATTTCAAAGCAGTAGCTAATTTGACTGTTGAAGAATAAGAATTTGATAGGTAAAGAGTGTATTAGAAGTACCACATCTTTGTCTTTCTCCCAAAAATTCCCTGCAGAGCCTCTCTTCAAGAATGAAAGTTACACAGATAGCAATTAGCAAACTTATTTATATTTTTCAATGTAGAATTTCTTTCTGGGGTGTATATATATATATATATATGTTTTGGTTTTTTTCCAGATGAAGAATAATATTTTTCTGGGGTTTGCAACTCTTCTTTGGTGTAGCCATGGGAACCCAAGTAAGTTCATAGGTCTTTACTACAGATTAAAAGACTCATTATGCAAAGTCCAAGCCTGTGTATGTTCACATCAAATGCTTTACAAAGAAATACACACATTCAGCACATTCAGTCTCATTTACGCTATCTTTAAATGTGAGGATGGGAGTAAAAACTAAGCATTTGGTAAAAAGGGACCCACATTTGAACTGTATGGAAGAGGTAAAATAGTATCCTGTTCTGAAGATATGAACACACACACAGAGACCTTACCAAACCTCTACAAAATACCAAGACTCACTGTTCTTCTTACAAAACTGCATGAAAAGAAAGAAATTAATTAAAATTTTGTGACTTCCTGCCTTTTCTCAGGCAGTGTTTAAATGGTCTGAAAGACTAACCTTCATTGATAGTATGTAGAAAATAAAATAGTCATGTGTTATTTCCTGTTACGCCAGTTAGGCATACTCAGTATATAAGGGGACTCAAATCACCAACAGTCAAAATCATGCATGAGAAAATTACTCAATGAATGTTATTGCTTTTTAAAGCCATTAGGTAGCATCAAGATGAACAAAGTGTTTTCTAAACTACAATGAGGGCCTCTTCACATTGGAGGAGTTCAGCCTAGAAAATAGCAAACACTTAGGCTAGGAAGAAACATTATAAAGGATATATCTCTGTAATTACTGCTGTTTGTCAGAGTCACAGTCCCATGTGAAAAAAACCCCCAAATCTCTTAAAAGAATGGGAACATAAATAAATAAAAGGTAGAGAAAGAAGGTTAAGGTTTTTAGTGGTCTTTACCATATTTCTGGGAAAATGAATTAAAGATTTCACTGTCTGTTGGGGGTTAAGTTTTCCTGTGGAATTTTTCTCCCCTGTAAGTTCCTAGGAGGCTAAATATTGATAGTTAAAGGTGCTTAACCCATACAAAAGAAGTGGATCACTTAGTTTAGCGGGAGGGAAAGGCTCCCAGCAGCTGAGGGTGGTGGTTTTTTTCGGCTCTTGGTTTTCCGGGGAGGACAGTCAGGTGACGGGTAGCTGCGTGGATTCCAATGTTAATGGAGGGGTTCAGTCCTGAGAATTCTATCATCTGTTGGAGTGCCCAGGAATTCGGAGTTTTTTGCCTGCCCTACTGGATTTTGGGTCAGCCCGGGTCCAGCTGTCACAGCTTCTTCAGCACTGCTCACTTTGCCTGCCAGGACACCCCCCTGCCTGCTGGGGACAACCCACCGTTTCCAGTCATCAGCCCCGGAGTTTCCACCATTTCAGTTTGGTGCTCTTGGGGTCCCAAGAGATCAGACTGCCCAGGACTTGTGAGACAAAGCCCCTCGAGGTTCTTGGTTCTGTATTATTATTATTATACTTGCTGTTGTTTTCTGTCCTGTTATATTTACTAGTAAAGGACTGTTATTCCTTTCCCCATAGCTCTGACTGAAAAGTTTTGGTTTTTTTTAATCTACCAAGTTATAACAACACAGAGGGAAGGGGTTGGAATTCCCCATTCCTAGAAAGGCCTGCCTCTCCCTAGCAGATACCTGTCTTTTTAAACCAAGACACTATCATAGCATGTAATTAAGTAGCCAAGTAAATGGATTATTACCTGGAAAAGGGTCAGATCAATAAACAAGTGAATTGGGGAGAAAAAGACAGAGAAGCAGAAAATGTTCTGAAGAGCATGTGTTTACCATCCCTGAATAATTCAGAATAACCATTTCACATGCTGTCTGTTTAATTAATTATCCAGCCTATTAAAGCTATTACAGTAAATTGGACTCCACCCAATTGCTCTGAAGATTGCTCTTACCATGAAAATTTTCTTTTTTTTCTTTTCAATTTGAGATCCCTCCTGGTGCAACTTGTACTCATTGTTCCTTGTCTTGTCCTTGGGAAGAGACAAGCTCTGTCCTCTTTGTAGCTAACCTTAAATATTGGAAAACTCTGGTGACATGGCCCCTAAGCCTTCTCTTCTCTAGGGTGAAAAGACTGAACTCCTTCAGTTGTTCTTCACAGTGCAGATTCTCTGCATCTCTCTCTTTCATCATCTGGGAACTTTCTGCTATTCTGTTTGAAAGCTGTTGTTGAAGTCACTTTGAAGCAAGTACACCTTCAAGATGAGTGAATCTTCAGAACTTACTGAAAACTAAACTAAGACATTAACATGTTATGTAAATGTGATTGTCCACCTGTGCCCTGCACTGGTGCAGCCACCTTATATATTTTGTGCACTTTGGGGCACCACAACACAAGAAACATATTAAACTATTAGAGTGTCCAAAGGAGGGCAGTGGTGAAGGGCGTTGAGGAGAAGCCATGTGAAAAACAGCTGAGGGCAGTTGATCTGTTCAACTTGGAGGAGACGGAGGGGAGACCTCACTGAGGTCTTGTAGTGGTTTCACGTTCGCCAAATTCTAGTTGCCAAATTTAGTGTAGTGGTCTTAGTGTTTATTCTTTTACTGTGGGAGAGAGATAAGGAGAAAAGAAAAGCAGGCTCAATCTTAAAAATAAACAGATAGTTTTATTAACACACACTAAAAGAATGAAAAAAAAATTTGGGGAAAAAAACCTAAAACAAAACAGAATGAAATCTCCAAAAACACTCTTCCCTCCCCTTACAAGCTGTTAACTTTCCTACAAAACAACATAAAGAGACGAAACCTGTAATTTTCAGTCAGTTTTACCATTTGAAAATAATCTTTCATCAATCCTTTAGGAGAAGAGTCTCTCTTAGAGTCATGGATCCCACTGACAACCTAGAACAGTTCTCTTGTGGGTTTTTAACTGTCACAAAAACAGCCGCCTGGGGAAATCTGCCTTTGTGACCCCTCCCATTAGCAGTTTCCCAAGCTGCTAATGGGTCATGGATCTTAGACTCTTGCATGCTGGGGTGTCACCATTTAAAGATGAATAACTCCAAAAGCAAAGGATTCTTCATCTCAAGGAACAGTGATATCTTCTCACTTCTTCACTGGCACAGAGAGCTTCTCATCTCTATCTCTGTTCAAGCATCTTATAGGATTAATATTACTTAGTCCATCACAAACACGTTTGCTCAAATCCACACACAAATCTAAACAATCATCTCCCCAAATGCATATCTTTCCCATGATTTAAAGGGATAATCTAAATATGAAGTTCATTTCCATGGCTCAAATAAGGATGGAATGACAAACTCCTCAACCCCCTGTCCCAACAGTCTTTTCACTCTTGCTCCGCTGACTTCATGCTGTTTCTTCTTTATGTTCACTGTGTCCCTTTCTTTTCTCTCTCCGGGAAGGGTTAGGCTTTGGAAGCTTTGTGTTGCCAGGAAAGGGTTAAATCTCCCCAAGAGTCTTTTCTCTCTCAAAGCAGCTCATGGTGTAAAGATTTTTAAAGGCTGTGCTGTTGAGGGAAGGAAGAACTCACGCAGAAACATCGGAGGTCCAAGCAGCTGGGCAGTCTGGAACCAAGAAAAAAAACAGACAGGATCATAAATGCCTTTTTGGCCCACCCTTCAGTGTACATCAGGGCAGCCTCAGCCTAAAGGGGGCTCATAGCTCTTATCAGGGGCCTGGCAGAGATCCCTCCCTGCTCCGGGGAAGTTTGGAGAAAGTAGTCGTTGTAAAGCTGCAAATTTTCCCCCCTCCCCACCAGGGAGCCGATGGAATCCAGCCAGGCCTTGGGCCAGCTCTCCCCCAAAGGCAGGGGGAGCAGCAGGCCCAACTCAATGTTACCTGTCTCTCTCTGGCCAAAGGGAAAAGGGCTGACATGCAGCATATCAACGTTATTTATATGGTACTTCCCAAAGTTGTAACTGGCATTTTTCAGTGGTCAAAACAGATGCTAATATTCTAATGAACCCTCTTATAGGTCCCTGTCCTTTCTAAAGCAATTCCCAGGTCCTGACCCAGAAACTAATTCCACAGTCCTCCATGACTAAAAAACTTAACTGTGCTAACCCATGACGGGGCTGCAACCTCCTCGTGAGGGGAAGAGGAGGGGCAGACACTGATCTCTTCTCTTGGGTGACCAGTGACAGGACTGGAGGAAATGGCCTGAATTTGTGTCAGGGGAGCTTTAGCTTGGATATCAGGAAAATGTTCTTTCCCCCGAGGGGAACATGTTCTTTCCCCCCTGGGCACTGAACAGGCTTCTTGGGGCAACCATCACAGCACCAAGCCTGACAGAACTCAAGAAGCTTTTGGACAATACTCTGACTTTTGGGAATGGTGCTGTGCAGGGCTGGGAGTTGGATCCGACGATCCTCATGGGTCCCTTCCAGCTCAGCTTAATCTGTGATTCTGTATGTCTTGGTTTGAAAAGACAAGTATCTGCTAGGGAGAGGCAGGGCCTCTCTAGGAATGGGGAATTCCAGTCCCTTCCCTCCAAGTTATTATAATTTGGAAGATTAAAAAAACTTTTCAGTCAGAGCTACGGAGAAAGGAAAAATAGTCCTTTACTAGTAAATATAACAGGACAGACAAACAACAACAGCCATAATAATAATAATAATAATAATAAACAGAACCAAGAACCCTGACTTTGTCTCACAAGTCCCGGGCAGTCTGATCCCCTGGGACCCCGAGAGCACCCAGCCAAAACAGTGGAAAAAACTCTGGGGCTGATGGCTGGAAACAGTGGGTTGTCCCAGCAGGCAGGGGGGTGTCCTGGCAGGCAAAAGTAAGCAATACTGAAGAAGCTGTGACAGCTGGACAGGGGCTGACCCAGCTCCAGCAGGGCTGGCAAAGAGCTCCAAATTCCTGGGCACTCTGGCAGATGATAGAATTCCCAGGACCAGGCCCTCCGTTAACAGTGGACTCCTCACACAGCAAGCAGTTGCCCTACCGTCCTCTCCAAAACCGAGAGCAGAAGAGACCACCCTCAGCTCCTGGAGCCTCTGAGCCTTCCACCTCCCTCCCTGCCCCTCCCCCCCTTCCCCAACCACCCCCCCCCCCCCCCCCCCCCCAAACTAAGTGATCTACTTCTTTTGTGCGGGTCAAGCACCCTTTAAGCATCAGTATTTAGTCTCCTAGCAACTTACGGGGGGGAAAAATTCCACAGGAAAACTTAATCCCAAACACTGTAATTTGCATCCACAGTAATAAGAAATTCTTTATCATATTTAAAGTGTATCCATGGATACCATGTGTATATAGATCCAGTGATTTGTGCAAGTCAACAACAACTGTAATTTGTAAACTCCAAAGATGATAAGGTGCTTTGGTTCAGTCCTAGCCAACAACTAAATACTGCACAGCTGTTGGATCACTCCTACCCCTGGCAAGACTGGGAGGAGAATCACAAAAAACACATGGCCTGAGAGACGAACAAATTAATAGTTGAAATAACGAAAATCACTAGTAATACAATAGTAGTGAGAGGTGAGAAAAGGAACTAAAACACAAGAGAGACAAGTGATGCACAATACAGTTGCTCACCAGACACTGATGCTTAGGCTGCCCAGGCAGCAGTCGTTCCCTGACAGCCAACTCTCCTCATTTACATACTGGGCATGACCTTCTATGGTATGGAATATCCCTTTGGCCACACTGGGTTACTTGTCCCAATGCTCCTTTCCAGTGTCTTGCCACAACTTCTTACTGCCAGAGCATAATGCACTGCAAAATTTTTGATTTAAGATAAGCACTGCTCAGCAACAACAAAAACATCAATGTGTTATCAGTACTATTCCCACACTATTCCCAAAATACAGCACTAACAGCTGCTGGGAAGAAAATTCTCTGTTCCAGCTGAAATAAGACAGTAGGCACCCTTACTCCATGTAATTTCTGTAATTCCAGGTTCCCAAAACCCTATCACTTTCCTCTCTTTTGGTAGATATACACACACAGATAATATTCCCTTAAATTATGACCATCCCTATAAAAGCTTATTGAGTTCACTGAGTGCATGACCCTGAGCTCCTCCTGTCAGAACTAGTTTTCAGGCAGGAAAGAAGATTTGTGGTATTGGACTGTTGCATGTGGAAAGCAGTTCTGAATCCATCACTGCTGTGCTTGTCTAGTGCAATCAAAGTTCATTCTTCATTAATGTGTGATCAAAAAGGAGTCAGGTTCAGAGCCCCAAATCCAGCACAGACAAGTGAAAGCAAACAGTGGCCTGTACTCTGCTTTTGAAAGGAATGACAAAAATGCTTCAGTGATGCCCACTGCAGTACCACTGAGCTGCCTCTGACTCCAATTCATAGTGAAGCTCCAGTATGTCCAGTACAGCAGCACTCTGATGGTGTGACTTCATTCAAGTAGTAGCCTATTGCTAGTCTCCATTCTTCCTCAAATTTTCACACTGGCCATATGGGACAGATAAAGGATAAACAGTTCCTGCTGGTCCCTCCTTGTTTCCCCAGGCAATAAATCACCTAGTGAATGGGTATCAGGGAATCTTCCACATCATTTGTAGATATGATTGGCAGCTGTTGCTCTTTGACCTTCAGCCACTCCACAACAGAAGGGTCCTCTGAGAGACCAGGCAAAGCAGACAGCTGCTTCATTTCCTCTGTCTCCAAGGCAGAGCTGAAAGCCCACTGCCTTTGGGTCTTTGAAATACCTTCTCCATAAGGGTAACTTGTTATCTTCTGACCAACCTTCTACATGAGGTGTAGAGTGGTGTAGCAGAGCATGCACACTTCTGACAAAACTGTGGTTTTTTTGAAAAAATGTGTGAAGTCTTCTAGAATTAAGCTGGAGGACAGGAATGGATGTCCTGAATAACCAGAAAGAATTACATTAAAAGAACTCCCAAACACCAAATTCCAGACAATCTGTGTGCAAAGTAGTAACAAAAATTTCAAAAGGGGAAAGTAGTCACTGATGAGGGAAGAACATGGTTTTAGAGTGATTCATAGGGAAAATTTATATTTTCCTTATGAAAATGTGATGCAGTGTCAATGTTAAAACAGAAATATATAGAAACATTAGTGTATTGGCAAGTTTAAGAATGAAAACCCTTACTTTGCACTAATTGCAGAGAATTAAAATACATTGGGAGAGTTTTTTCTCTGAAATGAGCATTCACTGCTGAAGGTCTCACATCATCTTTCCTCTTTTTTTGTTTTTTTTTTCCTTCCACTGTCTTGTATTATCATATCAATTTATAATGATAACTGCAAGTCAGTCTCCTCACAACCCCCTTGCAAAGGACTCTTGGGCTGCTTCCCCAGAGACAGTATTGCTGCCTCCACCACTAAGGCACTACAGGGTAATTTGTGTGAATGGCCAAGATCCTTGGGAGGTCTTGGATCAATAGTTGCAATTCCCCCATCTCTAAACGAGGGCTGACAACATGAAGAAATGTACAGAACTGCATGGCAAGTTTTACACTGTAGGGAGTAAAAGCTCCAAACTGCACTAGCCCTTTGAACCAACAATGTGGCATGCCATAAAGACATTGAGAGGATTATTAACATTTTCAGAGAAGAATGCCCACTCTTGAGTTATGAAGGATGCATCAGTTTAGTATTACTCATACTAGTGTCAATATTGTCCAAGATAATGGATTATACAACTCTCTGTAACCACAAGAGCTCCTGTCACAACAGAATTATTTAATCTTCAGAATAAAAGCTAAATTAATAGTCAGGGTTGAACCAGGACATCATATTTAAGATCAAGCATAATGCTACTGTTGTCATTATCTTGGGCAGGAGGGAAAAAAAGTAGACCAAAATTTCCCCAGAAATTTACTCAAATGGCTGCAGGATGACTGAGCAAGAAGGCTTTAATGGACAGCAGTGAAATTCACCAAGCTCCTTTTTTTCTGTTCTTACTTAAAACCACACAAAATCATTGAGAAATAATGAAATATCATTTTCCCTATGCCAGCACAAATGACTCCTCCATGTTAGGCAAAGAAAACACCATCTGTCATCTTTTCTCTTCAAGTTATAAAGAACTGACTAAAATACTTTGGGGCTAAATTTCAAGAGGAACTTTACCATTGTCTATGAATTGCAGCGGTGCAGCTAGGTGGTGGGTTCCCACTATCTTCCTGAAAGCATCTCCACAGGAAGGCGTTTGGGCTGGCACACAAAGAGTCACACAGTCTAAGCACACACACACCACAGACAGCTCAATGAATGGGAGACAGGAAGGGTCTTCCATATGGATATCCAACAGGGTTTATTGAAACCACACACCGAAGGGGTCCACGGACAAAAGACCAAGAACAAAGGAGGATCCAGGCTTAAGTATGGGGTAGGAGGGGGTGAAGCAGAGCATCAGGGACCAATGATCTGAGAACCACAGGGTGGTACATAGGTGGGGCAAAGGGTAGCAACAAATGGGAAAGCAGGGAAAGGAGAACATTCTGGGGAACATACATACATGGCAAACAGGGGTTGAACATCTTACATCAACCAAACAAGCCAGTGGAATAACAGAACCTAGGAGATATTAGCATCATGCTGTAAAGCATTATGGGGGAAGTCTTTTTCCTCACCCTATGCTGTGGGGTATTCCTGGAGTTGACAGTACACCCTTCCAGGGCATGACTACTGACCTCTCCCTGATAGGTGCCCCCACAATGACTAACCAATGGCACAGAACCAATACTTGTAGCTCTGGAAAGGGTCTCTGAGCAGCTCCTGGCTGAACAGAACTGGTCAACGAGCAAACCCTACTCTCTGTAAATCATCAGTCAAAGTCTACCAAGATCCAATATGCACAAATGTTAGCCTGGCTTCACCTAATGTACATATGTTGAGACACCTGAAATGTGGCAAGATAAGTTATCCATTTATCTAGCAGATGTAATCTAAATAAATTACTTCCCTCCCCCCCCCCCCCCCCGCCCCCCCAAGAGTTAGAAGCATTTGTCCATGCAGAGGCACTGACATATTTTATGTAGGCTAAGAGAAAAGCAAAGAACATGTCCCAGGTGTTTATAATTCCTTCTGCACAACAAATATTTATGTGAAGACTTCAGCGGAGATTCTTAAGTGAGGAGTCTTCAGTTCAAAAAAAGAGAGAACACTGAATGAGGTCTGTGTCAAAAAAGCCCAAATATAGAAAGAGCTTGAATAAGAATTAACTGATCACTGTGTTCCAGCAGCAGAGCTGGGGAGGGCATCACATAAAAGTAACAGAAGGCAGATAGAAAACAAACAAAAGGAGGTGGTTTTTCTCACAGGATATGGCAAATTTTTGGATAGTATTATTTTACAAAGATTTGAAAAGTGAGTTGGCAACTTCATAGGAGAAAAATCCATAAGCAGTCATTAATTTAATCAAATCCTATAAAAATATTTATCTGCAAATAATCAAAAGTTGAGAGAGTGTATGTGCGAATATTTGTGATGAACTTGTTACAGTCTTCTATAGAATATAGTGGCTGCCCTTGGCCACTACAAGAGACATTCTTATGTTCTTTGAAGTGAATTGTGAAACTCTGAAAATCATTATGGATGTCTTAAATGTTATTTTAAATGTTTTACAGAAGCAGACTATACTGCTTTGGCAATTTAAGGTACATTATGTCATAAATGGCAAAATTTCTTAATGGCATGAGTTATCTACTTCTTTTTACTTTCCCCTGAAGACAATAGGAATTTGTGCAGGTGGTGAAATAACATTCTGTATTTGCAGTCTCCTGTTCTGGTTGCTTAGACTATTTCAAAAGGAATGGAAACATCATTCTTAAACTTCAACATGTTTCTATGCATGTGATTAGATCTAAGGAAAAGATCCATACTGATATTGCATTTTTTTCATGACGTTCAATCTTGAGTTGAAATCAGTCTCTCAAATATTCTGGATCTTGTCCAACAATAACTTCTACTCACTGAAATAAAACCCTACCAAAACACAGAAATTCAAAAGTATTGTGGGAGATCAGTGAATAAGTAATGACAATTTTTCTTCCATTAAGCAGCATCAGGAAGAAAAAAAAAAAAACACAAAACCACAATCAACCTAAAGCCAAAACAAAAAAACCCCCAATACAAACAAACAAACAACCCCCCCCCAAACCCCAAAAAACACAAAACCAAATCCAAACAAAAACAAACAAAGAGACAAACAAACAAACAACACAAAAAAACCACCCCAGAACAAATGCCAGAAAGGAAATGAGGATAAAAGAAACAACTGAAAAAAAAGTAATGGCAGTATAGAAAACAAAACAAAACAAAAAGATAGTTAAAAAATCGCTTATCAACTCCAGATACTTCCTGTTAAAAAGAACAGATAAAATTTCAACTACTGGCCTGTGTGAAGTATGAATTTCATTCTCAAAAGGTTAATAATGTGAGATAGTAAACTCAATTTGTTGGGTGCTTTTAAATGCTAAACCCCTTTCCATTTCTCTGTAACTAACTTAAACTGCCATCTGTCATGTTGCCAGACACTTTCTGCAGAAATCAAGAGCTTCAAAATTTCTCTACTTTGACATGGCTTGAGCTGTCTTTAAATGACACATAAAACCAATCCAGAGATGACCAAGAACTCAGATCACAGAAATGCACGACACATGCACGGGTAACCAAAACCTGCTGGACGGTGGGCACAGGCACACAGAGCCTGTGTGCCTCATAAACACAGGCACAAACAGCATCATCCTGCTTCCTCCTCTGTCTGAGCAGGATAGTGAGGATATGGATCCAGCAGCTGTCCCTGGAACCTGGCCTACCCAGATGCTGCACTGGATGTAGGACCACCTAAGGTACAGGACCTCTCAGATAGAGACAACACTGAGATGACCACTTTGTGATCTCACACATGTGATTGCGACACGCAAAGCAACCACACGGAGACAAGAGATTTGCAGGGCAGAGATGTTCCTCAGAGAGAGCCCAAGGCTGAGCCAAGGCTGAGAGCCTCTCTGCCTGTTTATGTCTTACTTTTTATACATTTGTGGGTCTGGCTGTGGATTGGCTTCTGGAGTTATCACCTCCCAGCCGAATGGCCAGACCAACTGTCAGTTACAATTGTTTTCAGCTTATAAATATGCAAACAAAGGACAGGGAATGAAAAACAAAGGACTTGTTTATGTTACATGTGCAAGAAAAGGCAAAAACTGCTCCTAATACTGTACAGAAGCTAAAAAGACTGACTCCATCTTATGAACAATCAAAAGGCTTTAAAAAACTCAGAAAAACCAGGGTGAATCTCACCCTTTTAACTTTACAAAAAAAGAAAAACAGAAAAAGAAAAATGAACAAATTTACAACGGGAATATATACAAATTCAATCACTGTCTGTGGAGGAATCATTCGAGTGATCACTTGAGGATTCATCCACTTGGTGACTTTCAAGTTGATCACGGCTTCCACCTTGCCTGTTGGCTGAATTCTGCCTCTGCAGTCGCAGGTCAGGACGGACACACTTTGAAGGTAGCCAGCGTGTCCCAGTGTCCGTGGACACACACGCGTACCCACGCCCCATAGCGATTAGGTCACAGGGTCCTTCCCATTGCTTGGTGACTAAATTTCGGACCCATACCTTCACTCGAGGCTGTTGCACACTGTCTGAAGCCTGCAACGAGAGATGATGGTTCAAAATGACAGGATTATTTGAGTTCTGCGGCACCATAAGGTGATTGATGGTGTACAAAGCCTTTGCCAACCGACTGTGCGGGGTTTCACCCTGCATGCCCCATTTTTGTTTTTGAAGAACACGCTTGAGTGTACAGTGACAGCATTCTACAATTGCCTGTCCCGTCAGAGAATGAGGGATGCCAAAGTTATGTGACACACCCCACGACTGTAGGAACTGCCGTACCTGCTGTGAGGCATAAGCAGGACCATTGTCGGTTTTCACAGCAGAAGATACGTCAAGAACAGCAAAGGCCTGCCTCCAGTGGGCAATGACATCACGGGCTTTCTCTCCAGTGTGAGCAGAAGCCCACACTGCAGAGGAGAACGTGTCCACCATGACATGCAGATACTTGAGCCAGCCAAACTCAGCGACCTGGGTAACATCGGTCTGCCAAAGCTCCAAGGCTTTAAGGCCTCTGGGGTTAACCCCTGCTGGCAATGGTGCACCAAGGGTGTGACAGTTGTCGCACAATTCGACAATTTCACGAGCTTCAGTGGCCGTCAGTTGGAACTGCTTCTGCAGCGTATGCGCATTTTGGTGGAAAACCCCATGTGATGCCTTGGCCTGCGTGAGCACGTCAGGCTGGGGGGCTACCCACGCTGGGTTAGCCAACTTGTCAGCCCTTGCGTTACCTTCCGCTACAAATCCTGGCAAGTTAGTTTGACTCCGTACATGCAGAACGTAGTATGGATGAACTCTGGCCTGAATTGCACACCACAGGGCCTTCAGTAAATTAAACAAGGCAGGGTTACTGACTTCCTTCAAAACTGAATAACCCAATCGCTGTGCAATGTCATCAACATAAGCTGAATCCGTGATCAAATTGAAAGGTTCCTGGGAAAATTTCTCAAATGCCATGACAGCAGCCTTTAGTTCAACCAGTTGGGCTGACCCATCTTCATGGCTTTCCAAAACCTGCCACTCAGATCCATCCTGCCAGGTAACAATGGCTTTTCCTGTTTTGCCCGAACTGTCAGTGAAGACGGTGGATCCTGGCACTGGCTCTTGGCTATTTTTGGGTCGTAGAGAAAATTGAGTATTTTTTGCCACTTGCAATAGCTTGTGGCTAGGCAGATGGTAAGTGATCTGCCCTGAAAAACCCTTGAGAGCACTTTGCAGTGAAACATTGTTCGCATAGCTCCAATCAAATTCCTCCCTCTGAAGCGGAAGTATGATCTTTGAGGGATCTGCATCCATCAATTGCAAACAGTGTTGCCGGCACTTGATTATCAAGCGCGCAATTAATTCAAACAGCGCTGTCGCTGTCTCATGCACCTGATGAGGCAGGAAGACCCATTCCAAGACGTGCAGAGGATCAGTCCAATTATCATTCCATTGGCCGGTGATACTTGTAGGATGTAAATCAGGAGTGGTGATGAACACAGTGACATCAATGGAAGGTTCAATGCGGTACACCTGGTGAGCCGAAACAGCTTGCTGAACCTCCTCCAGCACTTTTCATGCCTCAGGGGTCAATTCACGAGGTGACTTCAAATCAGTGTCCCCTTTCAACAATTCAAACAAGGGAGACAATTGTGCGGTGGTCAGTCCCGAGTAAGGATGTAACCAAGTGATGACACCTACCAGCTTCTGAGCATCATTCAGTGTCTTCACCGATGGCACAAACTGCACGTCCTGGTGACGGATTGTCCGTTCCAGAATTTTGACCCCCAAATATTTCCAGGGAGATTGTTGTTGTACCTTTTCTGGAGCCACCTGCAGTCCATGTGAATGCAGAGCATTCAACAACTGAGGCTGTAGCCTCAGCAGCTCATCCTGGGTGGGCGCAGCCACCAAAATGTCGTCCATATAATGATAGACATGAGCACCAGGAAACTGCTTGAGAACTCCAGACAAGGCACGGGCTACATACCATTGGCATAACACTGGGGAATTTCGCATGCCCTCGGGCAAAAATTTCTATTGATATCGCTGTGCGGGCTCGGCATTATTTATTGTTGGTACCGTGAAGGCAAATTTAGGTCTGTCATCAGGATGCAGAAGGATCGTAAAAAAACAATCCTTCAGATCCACAATGAGGACCGGCCAGTCCGCGGGAAGCATGGTAGGTGATGGCATGCCCGCCTGCAATGTCCCCATGCCTTCCATCAACGGCATTGATCTTTCGGAGGTCTTGTAGCAACCTCCATTTCCCAGACTTCTTTTTGATACAAAAGGCAGGAGTGTTCCAGGGACTGGTAGATGGTTCCAAATGCCCCTGATCCAACTGCTCCTGTATGAGTTCATGAAGGGCGACTAGCTCATCATGAGGGAGGGGCCACTGGTTCTCCCAGATGGGTCTGTCCACCAGCCACCATAAAGGAGGTGTAGGACACTCCGTGCCCTTCATCACAGTGGCCCCCATCAAAAATCCGTTCACATTTGCAACCCCCACGCGACCAAAACATTGCTCCCCCAGAGGTTCTTAGCAATCTCAGCAACATGAGGCCAAATTATGGCCATCTGTCCCTCCGGGTTCGTGATGGCCACAGGATTCTGGCTCATGTAGCATTGCTTCGTTCCTCTTAAGCCCATGATCAATGTCTTTGCCAGGCTCAAGGGCCACTGTGGGGGCCACGCAGCCAGGGAGAAAATGCTCACGTCAGCCCCGGTATCTAGGAGGCCATGAAGGTGAATCTCCGACGGCGTGGAACCAGCCATGGACACGGTACACAGCGGCTCAACACAGTCTTTGGTCAGGACAGCAGTCCAGTGCACTTGAGGCGGCCCAGTAGGGCTGAAGTCCCCGTCACCTCACGACCGGTCCTCGGTCCTGGAAACAGAACACTCAAAAGGAACAAGTTGAGCAATTCGTGTGCCTTTTGGGATAGTCAGAGGGGGGGTGGGTGTGGAGACCATTGCGTGAATCTGCCCTGAAAAATCCGCATCAATCAGTCCCAGGTGCACCATAATACCCTGAATGGTGGCACTGGACCTTCCCATCAGGAAGGCACTCATGCCATCACCCAAGGGACCAAAGGCATCCAGGGGAACCTTGTGTATTTTGTCAGAATCAATCACGACAGACTCGGCTGTGCAGACATCAACACCTGCTGAACCGCGGGTGCTGGCTGCAAGCCTGCTGAGCAGATCTCCATTGGCTGGGGCTGAGGCAGAGACATTTGTGTCGGCACGCGTCTTGCCTTCGCGCTCCACGTTGTGTTTCCTGAACTGACCAACGAATGACCATTCACATGCACCGTTGCCTTACACGCGTCTGCAGTGTGATTCGGCCTTCCACATCGTGCACAATGAAACAAGACAGCCATAGGCTTCTGTGCCTTTCTGACATTTTTTCCTGTCCCGAACACTCCATTGCTGCTGGTGCATCCCCCGGGGAACGATCCACGCAAGCTGCACAGCAGCAGCCACAGCCGGCTGCACAGCTGTAGGCACGGCTGGCTGGACTGCCATAGCCACCGTCGGTGGGACAACCATAGCCATGGCTGGCTGTACAGCTGTAGCTACGGCAACCATCTGTTGGCTGGAAGGGGTTACCCTCGCACAGGCCTCAACCATCTGCAACATGGATGGTTCCCCAAGAAGCGCCTCAATTATCCCCTTGCAAACAGCATTGCACTTGCTTCGAGCAAGGAACTGAAGCATGAGCTTCTTTGCCGCAGGATCGCTCACCTGCTTCTCAACCGCAGCAGTCAGCCGTCCTGCAAAGGGCAGGAAGGGCTCATCAACTCCCTGGATGACAGTTACAAAGGACTGCTGTGGAGTAGCCAGCTGTAAGGTCTGAACCAGGGCTGCCATGCCTGTCTGCTGGCACTGCTCCAGGACCAAGGGCTCAAAACCAGCCTGCCCATCGGCCCTGGTATAATAGCCTGTTCCCATTAGCATATTGGTATTAACCATACGTCTAGGATCACCTGGACCCAGTGTCGTATTCCATTCCACCACTCTGACTGCCAACTGAGTCCATTTATGCTCAAAGAAGTCATATTCAACTGGTGGGAAAAGGGTCTGAGCCAGGCTCCGAATGTCAAAGGGTGTCAAAAGACTGGCATAAAAATAACGGAGAACCTGCATCACCTTGACTGAGCCCAGACCATACTTCCTGACTGCATCACGCAGTTCTGCCAAGGCCTGCCAAGCCAAGGGTTGATAGGTGTTATGAGTGGTACCCTGAAGGACAGGGAAGGCCTGAAGACCCTCAGATGAAGCAGCAGCACCTGCCTTATCCTGCCCTGTGGACCCCACAGGGTCAGAGGCAGGCACTCGGCTGGGGACCGGCTGAGTACCAGACACTGCAGGTCCAGCACCAGCATCAGCACCATCGCTCAGTCCTTCAACCTTAGCTTTCACCTTTCCCCAGAATCGCCCGCGGTCTTTCGGGCGTACGGTCACCTGACCGGGGGGAGCGTCCACCAGGCTGTGGAGGAAGAGCCAACAGCGCGGGGCCCTTTACTCTTGTCAAAGACCGGCCGCATTCCAGCCGTGTCCCCATTCGCGCTGAACTTAAACACCCGGGCGCCCGCAGCCGCCGTAACGCTCGCAGCGGGAAGCGGAGGCGGGGTCGGACCAGCCGCTGGTGCTGGGCCCTCCACATCCGCAGCGAGGCTGGAGCCCGCCAGCAGTGCCGCGGCACCGGCCGCCGGAGACCGGTCAAAAGGCTCCGCGGCAGACACACATCCCGGCGCAGCTGGGAAGCTCGGGCTGCATTCAGGTGGAGACGGCGGCAGCACCTCGGCCACCGCAGGGGTCGCGCCGGCCCCCGCCGGCAGCCCATCAGAGCTGGCAGCGCCGGAGTCTCTCCCCGCCCCGCTAGCACTGCCCCCCGCCGCAGCCCACCGGGCTGGCGTGGGGAGCGGAGGGTCGGGCACCTCCCCGACAAGAGTCAATCGGGGGGGCAGAGGCCTGTGGGCACCGCCACCCCACAGCGGAGCGGAGCCGTCAACCTGCCCATGGGGGCGGCGTCCATCGAAGAACTGACCGGGACCCTGCCTCCGGCAGCGTCCCCGCCCCGCGCTCCCTCAACAGGCGGCGTGGGGACTGAAGCGACCAACACACCCCCCTCTAGCCCCAGTCCGGGTGGCAGGGCGGGGTGCGCCGCTGCACCCGACTCCGACGGACGTGCCGCAGCACGGACACCACACAGTGACCGTGTCCCGGTCAAAAGACAGTGGCGGCCGCAACCCTGGGCCGCCCCCCGCCCAACGCCGAAAAGGCATGGAGGGGAGGCGGCCCCACCCCGCTCCGGCGGCTCCATGGCGCGGGGAGAGGCGGGACCGGCCCCGGGCTCGCTGGGGCCCTGCCCCCCAGCTGCCCGAGCAGCGCCGACGGGGTCGGGACGCGGCCCCTCCCCTCGGAGATCAGCGCCGGAGCCCGAGAGGGCAAGACCACCCGGTGCAGCGACTGGGGAGGGAGAGGGAGAGTCCGTCTCATAAGGGAGCTGAAGTCCGGGCTCAGACAATACTTCTGGGTCTGATATAAAAACCCCTCCCTCCTCCAGCCTCCCCGTCCTGCTTCGAAACGGGGGAGGCAGCCCGCGAGGTCTGAGAGCTGGTGGGGGTCGACCTCAACACAGCCCTCTCAAACAACTTCCACTGCAGCAACAAGCGTGCAACCTCCTCATCATATTCTGTTTCAAGCGCCTCCATCAGACATTCCCACAGGAGGAAACACACCTCCCAAATGAAGCACAGCATCTGGCGTGGGAAAGAACCCACGCTGTCTGCCCCACGCGAACAGACGCTGAAGCCCCTCCTGAGAGACCTGAGCATGTTTCCACTCCCAGAGGTCCCCCCCCAGCTCCAACACCAGAGCGTCCTGCATAGCAGGCACACAACGGGGAAAGAGGGGAAGGAAAACCTCACCAGACTGTTTCTCTCACACATCGAAGGGTCACCAATTGTGATCGCGACACGCAAAGCAACCACTCGGAGACAAGAGATTTGCAGGGCAGAGATGTTCCTCAGAGAGAGCCCAAGGCTGAGCCAAGGCCGAGAGCCTCTCTGCCTGTTTATGTCTTACTTTTTATACATTTGTGGATCTGGCTGTGGATTGGCTTCTGGAGTTTATCACCTCCCAGCCGAATGGCCAGACCAACTGTCAGTTACAATTGTTTTCAGGTTACAAATATGCAAACAAAGGACAGGGAATGAAAAACAAAGGATTTGTTTATGTTACATGTGTGAGAAAAGGCAAAAACTGCTCCTAATATTGTACAGAAGCTAAAAAGACTGACTCCATCTTATGAACAATCAAAAGGCTTTAAAAAACTCAGAAAAACCAGGGTGACACACACAGACATGGCACCTGCCTTTGCCCCAGTCCCTGCCATCTCTTCAGCACCTGGGACTCCTCTGGGCCCCCAGGAGAGAGCTCCTCCCTGCACCTGGGGAAGAAAAAGAGGTAGAAATTAATATGAAAAGAAGGTAGGTCAGACTCTGCTAATTGGGCATATGGCAAAGGCAGACAACCATACTTATTTAAAAACAACCAGCCCTTTCTGTCATCTTATCCCTCTGTTTTCCTCCACTTGTTCCTCCCCAAGTAATCTAAATTATTTTCCTTTCCCATCTTTGTTTTTTCCCTAAACAGCCCATTATAAATCCTCTGCAATCCTAAAATGTTCTTCCCCCAACACATCCTATGCCTCCAGGCAGAAAACCCCTCAGTTCAAAAGCTACTCCAGCCTTGACTTTTTATTACAGTTGGTGTCACAGCTAGGCCATGGGATGGTGGGTCCCCTGGGAGGGTCCTGGAAGAGCCTGGACAGGGCTCAGTTCCCACCTGGCTTCGGGCTCCTGTGTTCCTCTGGCTGTGTTGAGGTGGGTTCTAATGCGCAGGCCAGGGCAGGGTGTTCCCATGCCCTTCCATGAGCCACTGGCTCCGACACTCCACAGGGAGGGAGCATTTTAACATCACAGACGTGGCCATGGAATATGAGCATCCCTTTGAGTCCCTTTGAATCCCTTTGTGTCTGGGACTTGTCCCAGGTTCTCAAAATACAACTGAGATTATGTAACCAAAGCTGTACTGCATATCTGGAGAAGGTGTCAGCATGAACCCAACTCAGAGCTACTTGCCCTGTTCACCTCCCTGAGATGCCTGTTTTATTCATCTGCCAAACAATGTAGCTGGAAATAGGGAATAAGAGGCTGGAGAGCAGCATCCCAGGGAAGGACCTGGTGATCCAGGTCAGTGGCAAGTTAGATCTGAGTCAAGTGCCCTGGAAGCCAGAAGGACAACCTTGTCCTGGGGGACATCAGGCACAGCATCACCAGTTGGGCAAGGGAGGAGATTGTCCTGCTCTGCTCTGGGCTGGGGGGGCCTCACCTCAAGTGCTGGGAGCAGTTTGGGACACCTCAATATAACAAAAGACATTGAGCCATCAGAGAGTATCCAAAGGAGGAAGATGGTGAGGGGCCTCAAGAAGAAGCCATATGAGGAGCAGCTGAGGGCACTTGGTCTGCTAAGCCTGCTGAAAGGGAGACTGAGAGGAGACCTCATTGGAGTCTGCAGCTTCCTCCTGAGGAGAAATGGAGCAATAGGCACTGATCTCTTCTCTGTGGTGCCCAATGACTCAGAAAAAGGCATCAACAGGACCTGAGGGAATGGCCTGAAGTTGTGTCAGGGGTCTCAGGAAAAGGTTCTTCCCCCACTTTAGGGGGAAGATTAATGTTAAAATGAAAATGTCTCAAATCGTTTGGATTTTTTTTCTGAACTGTTGCTTAAAATTTTTGTTTACTAATGCTAAATTTAAAAGTACTAGAAAAGCCACACATGCCTTGGCAGTGACACGAGCCCAGAGAGAGTGAGCACCTGTGGACCGGCAGGAGAAGAAGGTCAGAGAGGCTCTGTCGCTAGGACGATTTCCTGAGCAACCCCCTTTGAACACCCCTCGAGGAGGGGCGGGTGGGGAGGCTCTGTCGATAGGATTAACTCCTCCAGACGACCCAATGATTCCCCCGAACGATCGGACTGTGGGAGGGGCCACGCTGTATGTAAGGAATTATGAACTGCACCGCAGCGCCCAGCCCCTAGCCTGGAGCCCTAAGTACTACCTCAGCTCGCTGCTGCCCGGCCGCTGCTGCCGCTGCCCCGCTGGTGTCCTGCTCGATGCTGTTCCGCTGCCGCCCCACCGTCCGCCGCTGCTGCTACCCGGCCGCTGCTCCGCCGTTGCCCTGCCTCGAGGAGCGATGATCGTGATGCTGGCTCTCTCCACTCGGCACATGCTGCGATTCTTTGAGCAAACACAGATCTTCCATGCAGACAAGCTATGGGATGAAGGGAAGAGCAGAAGGGGAAAGAGAAGGAATCGGAGGCTGTCCCGATCCAGAAGATGCAGAGAGAAGATGTGTGAAGAATCAAAAAAGTAATACAGGAGAGTTATAATGTTATTGGTGCTTATTGTACTTTGTTAAGATAAAGAAAGTAATATGTAAATTCTGTATCCGTTAGTAAGAGTTTCCAGTTCCAAACTGTTTCTCTAGAAAACAGAATTCAGTCACATTTCAGTGCAGGCTTTTGGCATACTCTTGATTAATTTTATTCTAAATAACAAAAGCTAATATTCTCCAAGTACAGATAACATTGTAAAAGTTTTCCAAAACTAATTGCCCAGTTATACATTTCAGCACAAAAAACTTCTGGTGTTGTTTCCTAGGAAAGTTGTTTTGTTTGTTTTAGATTGTTAGAATTATTACTGTTTTGCTGCTTTTCACTTTAAATAAACCCATGAGAGTTATTCTGTTTTATTTTCTTTGCTATCACAGCTGAGGTAATATAAAGTTTAAACCAGTTATTATCTTAAAGTATTTAACACTACTCAAAAACTTTGTCAGCCACTACTGGGTGCAAAAATGTCCAATGTTACCCCCAAAATAAATGACAATAAATAATAAATATTTTTTCCAATAAAATAAATTAGATTACTTTATTTAAAATAAATACACCTCTGTTTTGTATTTAAGAAAATTGTGTAGACAACTTTTAAAATTCTCTGATATAGCAATATGAAGCCTCTAAGCTATATGATACTGGGCCACTGGGCAAGATTTGTCATTTAAAGAGAATATATGTATCCGCATCACATTTCTGGTATAACGAGAGTCAATGAATCCACCTACTTCCTCCCAATTTAATCAGAATTAAAAGCAAACTACTATAAATTGCTTCTCCTTAGGCTATCTGTCAATTTTCTGCCATAGAAATACAGCAGAGAAACTTTCTACAAAAAACATGCATTAACACACTGTTTATTTTCCCGAACCCCTTATGCAGAGAAGAGGCACTCGGGCCTTCTTATGCATCTTGTAATTTAAAATACTGTACTATGAAGAATATTGCTCTCTTGACCCAATTTCAGCCTCTGATTTCCAGAGCACCACATAAAAGCTTGTGTCAGAGCATCCTTCAAACATATTAAAGCTCCTTGAACTCTGAGTAGGGTTCAAGTTTCTTCTTGCCATACACACAGGCAGTTGATGTGACTGAAGCCCCTTAAAAGTTTTGCTGTTGTTTGAAACTGCACAGTCCCTCTCCGACTCCTGTTGTGCAGCCTTTGTTACTACCCGACAGAATTACATCCTTTTATCAGCTGAACTACCCACCCCAAATCATGAGCCTCCTGCTTCTAGCTGGCTACATGCATTTCCTTGAACTCTAACCTTGTTTTGCCTCTACATAAACCTGATAATTTGCATACTTTCCTCATCAATTCTCTGCTATGTTTTAGCAGATTGCCCTAGCCACTAGAGAAGGGTGGGTTGGGTTTTTTTGGTGACTTTTCAGGATCCCATCCTAGGACAAAGGTGTTCTTCATCCAGGTAATTAATTCTTTCCTTAAAATGTTCTACTAGTCATCTTTGTCTCACCTAAGGCTGCCTCAATGAGTCGCTCCATATTGAAAAACATCCTGACAACAGCATCATGCAATGAGTTTTAAGCTGTGTTCTGAATTTGGTTATCCACACTTATTCTCCTCACACATCAAATCCTGGAGCACATTGTAATAAGAATCATCTGAAAAGACAAAGACATGCCTCTGTGGTACAGAGAAAGAACTGTTTTATTTATTCCACTAGTTCTCACCAAGGCTAAGAAAACAAGAGTTCATAGGGATAAAGAAGGCTTTTAAGACAATCAGGTTCAGTCTTCTGCCTCTGTCACATGTGAAAAATACTTCAGGTTTTCTGTCTGTGACTGCAAGCCTCAACCAGAGCTATGCTGTCCTATGTTAGTCTATTTACTTACTACTCCCAATATTACATTTATAAGCAGGATGAGATATAATCCAAAACATCAAGTCTGTTTTGGCTGAGAAAATGGAGGCATTTATTATGTCCATACAATTAGCTGATTAAGACAGAATGTATGTTAAAACAATGATGTCATGTTCTGTTCATTAGTCAAAAAGGCTTATTTGCATAATGCCATTTTCTGAAAGCAAATAGCTCAGACATCCAGGATAAATGCACTGATAAGCTGCTAAACATACTTTAAGATTGTAAAAGCTCCAAGGTCTTACCCTGGAAGTACTCTAAGTAGTTTCTATTTTGTATGGATGATAAGGAGGGTATTTTTCTAAGAAAAAATGTCATCTAGGAGGACTGTGCATGACTCTGCAATGCAATGCTCTGCCATGACTCAGGAAAAAAATAATGGAAAAAAACACGCATCCAGCTACAAAATAATTTCTACGAAGTGAATGTATCAGAGTTATTTCACACAATATATGGTACAAAATACAATTACAAAGCTTAAGCATTTCCATTGATCCTGGACATCATAGAGGTCAAAAAAGGTAATTTTTTTTTGACAGTGACCGTGACTCACACAAAATATTTTGGTGATGATGACAGTTCTATACCTATATACACTTAAAATGGTAAAAGGGTCATCAAGTTTTTGCATATTCACACTGACTTAAAAATAAAATAAACAGTGTAGCAGCAAATTTATCAGGAATATGGTTTTGAGATCTAATGTCAGGACAATACCAAAGCAGAGTAATGTGTAGCCATGGGGGTCTTCAGAACGTTTATAGGAAAATGGCACAAAAGCCTACAGTGCTGCCAAGGGCTTTGCAGCATGGTAAATTAAATAATTAAAAGAAAAACCCACAGGAAAAGTGGATCTGGTATTAACTCATCATTGTTCCTCTCTCTCTCTCTCTCTCTCTTTTTTTTTTTTTTTTTTTTTTTTCTTTTTTTTCTTTTTTTTTTTTTCTTTTTTTTTTTTTTTTTCTTCCCATTGTTTCCTCAAAACTAGAGCAGCTGAAGTAGTGAGCAGCTTGAGTGGGTAGAGTGAGACTGGCACAGCTCTGCTACTGGTATAAGACCATAGGAGTAAATTCAGCTTCACTGTTTGTCTGCAGCAACCAGCTCCATAAAACCTGTTGTCTGTCTTTGAGTGAAGGGAGAAAAAAGGAAATACGGCAAAGACTAAAATTCTAAAAGTGTGGTTGTAGAAATCACAACACACTATGTTACTCTGACAATCTCAAAGCTGTAAATCTATGGATAGGTGGCAAGTAGTTTCCAGTGCAGCACAATTCTAAAAACCCACAAAACATTAGCCTTCTAAATAAAGACTGCTGTGGGTAATTATTGCTGTAGGTTCTCTCAGGCAAAGTGCAACATCATGGCATCTTAGTATGTAGTACAGAGCCCTTACTTTAATCCAACATCTACCTTTCAAAGATCTGTAATCTCAACTTCCTATTTTTGTTTTCTCATTGATGTAATAAAAGACCTTGTTTCCTAAATCTGAACGTCATCTTCTGTCTGTGACCTGAGCAATATGTCTTTTCAAGTAAAGTTAGAAAACTTGACAGATTTTATGATTGAACAAAGAAGTCCCTTTTGGTATTTATTATTTCAAACTGGGAATTCCTCACAATGACTGAGATAGTGAGTTAGAACAGGCATATATCCAACAGCCACACCTTGCTGATATTACTCCCTCATAGCAGCACAAGCATGGACAATTTGCAGAATAGACAATGAATGACTGCTTCAAATGAAAGCATTGCCCTAGGGATGCTGCCTGAGTCTCCTGGGGGTCAAAATTGCTTTAAGGACAGCTATGAATTTATCATAAACCAACATTTCAATACCAGAAAATGTGGAATCAGTAGTTCTCACAATTAAATGTATTGTATGTAGAAACCAGGAGTTACTGACATGGTAATTTTTCAGTTATACCTTTTTCCTTTTATTAGCAGGGCAACTATGTATGCACAGATCCATTATGACTACCAAGAACTACTCCTCATCTCCTGTCAGTGATAAAGTTCTGTACACTGCCTCATGGCCCATGATCTGTGCTTCTGACCCTTGCCCAAGGCACAGCTTTTGCAGAATGGTGCCCTCCTTGACCAGCTCAGCAGAGACCCACTCTGTCATTGGCACAACTCGAGGGCTGCCTCTTGGAGAAGCAAACTTTTTGCTGTAAGAAACAGTAAATGACAACAGTAGGGATGGAAAAAAGCAATAAGTTCTTGTAATGGTTTTAATTTAATAAAACCAGGCAGAAACACCAATTAATGTAGGGGTTTTAGTATTTATTCTCTTTTTGTGGGAGGGAGAGATTAGGAGGAAAAATAAAAACAAAACAGGCTTGAGCTAAAAAATGAACAAAAATAGTTTTATTAACATACACTAAAAGAAAAAGAAAACTTAAACAGAATGACACTTTAAAAACACACTTCTCTCCTCTTACAAACTATTAACTTTCTTATTGAACAACACAGAAAGACACAACTGGAGATTTCAGTCATTACTCATTACTTTTTAAGAGAAGAGACTCTCTGAGATTTTTTTAATGAAGACGTTTGCCATACGCCGAAATAGTCCTTTGCTCCCAATGTCACACATCTACTGCCGCCCGGAGTTTTTGCAGACTGTGATGTTCTATCAGCAAAGCTTCTCAGCTTTGTTATCTGGGGTACTATTTACAAATACTTCTTCTCATCTAAAATCATCTTTGTCTCCTTTTAACCCAGGAGCAGGGGGCTTTAAAGTTCCCAAATAAATCTCAATTACTTCAGTTCTCAATTTTGATTAGAATAGCATTCTACCCAAATAATACTAAGATGCTGCAAAGAACAGTCCATTTCTCCATAATTTACCTTAAAGAAATCCGGTTAAAAATGTCCACTTCTTCAATCTTATTCCAATATTATTAGTTCTTTTTCTTCTAATCTAACTGACTTCATTCAGTGTCTGTTCTACGTACCCTCTGTTTTCTTTCTTCCTTCTCTCAAGGAAGAGTTGTGCTTTTAAAGTTCCATGTTGGTAGGAAAGAGTTAAATCTGCCTGGGCTTGCAAGGGCCACTTGCTGATAGAGGAAGCTTGTAGATGTCCTTTTTTTTCCACCCCTTGGTCTCATCCAAGGCAGCTCGGCTCAGAGATGTTATGAAGCTGCAGGCTTTCTTTCTCTGCTGCCAGCGGCAATTAAGCTGGACCATGCCTTGGCCCTTTCTGCTGCAGTCTGAGCACGTGGCCAGCACTGCTGAACTGTAGCCATCCCTCTTCCATGCCAGCAAGCAGGGGAAAGGGGCTCAGCCAGCCCAGGCCCCCTCTGTGAGGGCAGCAGTCCTCAGAGGCCGCGGGCTGGCCCGGCCACCTTGAGGGGCAGCAGGGCCCCAACCCGAGCCAGCCCGCGGCCTCTGATGTTACCTCATGGCTGATTTCCAAAGCAAGAGAGCAACCAATCAGCAGCAGATTAGTTTTAAATGTCCCCTCCAAAGTCGCATTGACATTTTCCATTGGTCAATTTAGTTGCCAATATCTTGGCCAGCTTTTTGATAGGTCCCTGTCCTCCCCTCCAAAGCCAATCCACGGTCAGGGCAGGGCAAAAACATCTCACATTTCTCTATAACCAGAAAACAAAATTGTGCCAACCCATGATAGTTCCCAAGCAGATGAAATTACAGAAAGCCCTTGAGGGTGTCATTGAGGCTTGTCCAAAACAAGTTCAACAACTTTTTTGGAGACAAACAGTACTAGTTATAAAGGCATTTTGGTGAACACCTTCTTGGTTCACTATGTGATGACTGTAGAGAAGCCGCAGACAAGTGTATCCAGGTATCCAGATAAGGCAAGAGATTAAAACCCCATCTATCTTTGGACATAGGTCTTTCACTACACTCAGCTTGCTACAGTCAGGAAAACATTTAAGACCCCCTAAACATTGTTAATTACGGTAGACAACACATTCTCTGGTTTACAGTCAGCACCACAGGACATTTAAGAGTGTTTGCAGGACAAGACTATCCAAACAACTGAGAATTGCTCATAAGACTCTACATACAGACACTATTGCCCAGGTACTCCTACTGTGCACTATTGCTACTTAAGCAATACCAACAATGACATTGTGACCATTGCTTTTGAAAAAGGAGCTAAGATATTTTAGAAGCCACTCTCTTTAAAATTCCACTGATGGAGTATGGCATAAGAGGAACAGAATCCAGTAATTTGAAATTCTTTCATAAAAAAAATATTACAGTACTTTTTAAATATCAGATGATGCAGGCAGATAAAGCACAGAGATGATTTTAAGCCATTATGCCTTTTACTCTTCAAATCAAGAAAAATCAACTCATCACTTGAATCTCCTACCTGGCTTTGCAGTCTGCTTTGAGAATAATGTGAAGGTAGATTCTTTTTGCAGAGGCAGAATGAGAGGTTATACTACTTAAGACAGAGAAGCCAAGGATTAATCACCGTTCAGAGAAATCATGGTTCTCCTTCCAGATACAAGGAGACTTATATTCTGAATTTAATTTTCTAACACACCGTATTACACTGGGAACCAAAATTGAAATAAGCAGGGCTAGCTTTTTTACTTCTTGCCTGTATGCAAAAAAAAAAAAAGGACATTTGTCCGGATCTACAAAGCAGCAGATAAGAGAAAGATGGGCAAATCACAGTTAGATAACATTAATTAAAGGGATATCTAACATATTTACATTAATTAAAGGAATATCTAACATATTTTAAAAATTTATAAGACTTAAGCAACACTCATAAAGAAAATTTGCCCCCTTCTTAATTGTATTTGGTTTTAGATGTAACTTTTAAGAGCAGCTGTTTCATAAAATCATATTTCTTTTGTTTTCCTGCCATCTTGTGGCTTAACCACAAAATGCACATAAAAAAGAGGTACAATTGCTGGTCTGTGAAGTGATTGGTTCTGGAATATTATTTGGCCTAAGCTGTGCTCCAGATCATCATCCCCTCTTCCCTAAACAACATTGCAGCTTTCAACACCATGGACCTGCAGTCCAATGAATTCCTACAACAACCTGATAGCACACCATGGAAAGAAATTGTGCCAGCTAGCCCAGGTCTCACCAGGTGATGGCCCATTCTCTCTTCCAGACTCTTCCCTTGACCCAGTCTACCTAAGCCAGTGAATTTTTACTGCTTTCCTGCTTCTTAGTTAAATACATTAGTTTGAATTATTATGTGAGAAGTGAGCTGAATTCTAGTCTGGGCCACTCACTGAGACAAACACAGTGCTATGTAAGTGAAATATGAAATATTATTAGTTACTCTTCTCACCCTCTAAAAAGCTGCATTTGGCAATATGTACGGGTGCTAAGAATCCAGATGTTGCCTTTTGGGATTCTTTGACATTTACAGGGAATGGTCAAGCTAGCTGATTTAATACAGCTCATACTAAGCAAACAAACATGGAATCCTAATACAATTTATGTCATTTTTATGTGGGCCAACTGTAGAAAATAAAGACTTGCTTTATATCACACTGATTAAAAGGCATCACATTGTACATTTACCTAATCCGGCCAAAGTTAAATAGATGGTTGAAGATCAGACATGAAAAATATTAGAGGTTTGTGACAAAGTTTGGAGGCTTTTTTATTTGGTTGGTTTGTTTTTGTTGTGGCTCCTTTTTTAACTGCCCAATACATGAAACAAAATTATTTTGTTTTTTTTAATGTCTGTGACATATTTGTATGAAAAAAAAAATTCCCATGCTGGATTTGAAAGAGCCTCCTACCAAAGATGTACAGTCAGTGAGATTTAGTGGCTCATGTGGCAGTTTGTGGGTGAACATTACATGTGCATGGTTTTAGCAAGAAGTAGCCTCTTAAGATTTCACTGGCTGAATTTTCTAGAAAGTCAGACTCCTCCAGCAGTTGTCCTGCCAGTTGAAATGCTCTACTAGTCTGACTGAATACACCAAGAGTGGTTAAGAGCAAAACACTTTTGCCAATCCATGATTTAGCAAGAATTTTTCTGGGCCATATAATTTCAGGTGAGCCAGTGGAAAGTTTCAAAACAAAATAGTTTTAGTTAAATATCAGTCCTCCTGCACTACTTGCAGAATGCTCTCTCCAGGACATTCCAAGACTGTGTTTTTCCAGGGCAGGTTTTTCTCTACATTCAACTTTCAACTGTTCTACTTACACCCCAGTTGCAAACCTGGGTATTTGTATTTTGTTTTCTTGAAAGAACATAAATTGGGTAGTTAGAAGGATGGGGAAAACTATCTTAGAAATGAGCTGCAGAAGAAAAGGAATTGCAGGATTCCTTGTAAGATCCTCATAAAGAAGCTGTTGACTTACCAGCTGGATGACCAAACAGTGAGAGAGGTGGTGGTCAGTGGCACAAAGTCTGATTGGAGCAGTGTGACCCAGGGGTCAATACTGGATCTGAACCTCTTTCACATCTTCATTAACGCTCTGGATGATAGGTCATCTGCACCTTCAGCAAATTTGCTGAAGGCACCAAGCTGTGAGGAGGGGCTGATACACCATAGGGTTGGGTGCTGTCCAGAGGGACCTGGACAAGCTGGAGAAAGAGGCTGACAGGAACTTCATCCAGATCAGATGACAATGAGATCCCTGCCAGCTTCAACCATCCAGTCACTGGGTCTGCACTGAAGAACAGTTTAAAGTGCTATACAGCCCATGTATTTTGTGCAACACAGAAGATATGGGTCTAGAAAGTTTGAATTTTACCACAAAACTTGATGGCTTTGTGGAGGCCCAGGGGCCTGCCACGAGGGCAGCTATACCTCAACCCTGCAGGGGCCGATGCAAACAGGTAGAAACACTCCTCTAGGTTATGGTGAGAAAAGCCTCTCTCCCATGGGCCTTTGCAGCCACATGATAATATTTTTAAGTTCTGTTACATTAGTTAGTTAGTTAGTTGATGTTGCCCCTGTTCACCATGTATGTACCCTTTCCAGAATATTCTTCCCTTCCTTAACTCGCATTGGCTTAATTTTGCTGCAGTATTCCACCCCTGTTACACTGTTGGTTTCCCCCACTTCCTATTTACCCCTGCACCACTTCCCTTTGTCCCTATTGGCCCTTGACCCTCAGATCAGTCCCTTTTGTCTTGTATATAATCCTGTGCCCTCAGCCCAATCCTGGTTCTCGCCCCTGAACCTCTATTCTGTGTCCCTGGACCCCCTTCGCTATTCCTGTTTGTGCTCCTGAATAAACAATCTTTGGATATTCAGATGAGAACCCATCTCCTCGCTGTATCATCAGTGCCCTTACAGTCCTGCCCTCCGAGCTGGAGATGCGAGTTGCTCTTCAGGACCCCGTGACAATGCATGCGCAGCAGCAGCCTGTGCAAAGGCCCGAAACTTGCAGAACTCTTGACATACATGAAGGGCTTTTTACCTTTCACAGTTAAAAGCAATTTAATACCTGAAAAAAACCCAACAACTCAACAATGTTTTGAGCTGTACGCTCAGTTCTGAGTATTTTTCACTGCTTGAAATTGCCGGGATCTTCTGCACCAGTGGACAGATTCAAGCAGATTTGAGTGCAATGTCCTGGTAACAGTGAGCACAATAACCAGCTATGGAAAACTGAACAGTCAGAAGAGAGTAATGATAAACACACTGCTGATGATAAAATTAAGCACAGCTCTAGGACCAGATCAACTGGTCAATAAACCAATCATATCACTCTCCTGCAGAATTACAAATCTAGAAAAAACCACCCAAATTTATTAGTGACATGTCAAATAGAGCTGTACTACAGAACATGTATAGGCACAGATAGTGTAGCTACTGTTTATAAGTTCATAACTGCTAAAAAGGACTCAGGCTCAAAATAAATATATTGGGCTACCTTGATAATCACACTCCCACTGACACACTGTCGTTTATTCACCATAAAATAAACAGTTAAGAAATCTAGTAAGAAAATGCTGTTTTTTCCTCAAAAGTATTAAGCAATACTGATAGTGATAATAATATTTTTTCTTTTTGAAAAGTTGTCTAATTCTTGTTGTAAAAGTTGTCTCATGATCCTAAGACAGGATCATGAGAAAAGCAAAAGCGAGCCCAAACTTAAAGGTTACAAAGATAAATTTGTTATCATACACCAAAAGACGGAAAAATGATAATCAAAATGTAGTCTTCAAAGCACTCCTCCTCCCCTACCAATGGTTCACTATCCCTCATACAACATAAATAGACAAAACCTGTAATTTTCAGGCAGTTTCACGATTTAAAATAATATTTAATCAGTTCTTTGAGACAAGAGTCTCTCAGAGTCCCAAAGAGACATCACCACAAGAGAAACAGTCCTCTGGTGGCTCCCATGTCACAAATCTGCAGCTGCCCTAAGGAAACCTCTGCAAACTGTGAAATTCCACCCATTAGCAGCTTTAACACTGCATACGGGTCAATGTCTGCTTATTTAGGGTGCTATTTAAGGATGCCTCTTCTAGTATAAAACCAAAATTCTCCTCTTCCATCTCCAAAATCATCTTCATCTCAAAAAGTAGAGACCTTCTTTTTCCCTAGGAGCGAAGACCTTCATATCACTTTTAACTAGAGCCATGCATCCCCCGCAAACAGCATTCACATGTTACAGGAAATAGTCCATTCTCTGTGGTTCTCAAGAGAAGTCCAGCTAAACGAGGCCACTCCTCTATCCTTTCTCCCTCTTAGGACCTTTCACTCTCCCTTCACTGACTGTCCATCTCATGTTCTGTCTTCTCTACGTTTCACTCCATCCTATTCTTCTCGCTCTTAGGGAAGAGTTAGGCCTTGGAAGCTTCATTTTGCCAGGAAAGAGTTAAATGTGCCCAGGCCGGTGGTGGTCATGTGGTTCTTCCCTTAGGTGACCTAAGGTTAGGCCTTACAGGGCTGGGACAGAGTCTTTGGGTTCTGGCTGCTGCAGCGCCCCTTGCCCAGCTGCAAAACTGCCTTTGATCTCAGCTGCATAATCTCTGGAGCAGCCTGGGCTTTCCTCCCCTCCCTCCATTTGACTCCTCTGCCTGAACATCACCAGAGGGGGGAGGCTCAGCCCCCACAGCTCAGCAGCAGGGTGCCTTAAAGCTGCTGGAAATCTGATTGGGGCTGGGGAGATGGCATATTCTCCTCCCCTTCCCTGGCCTGGGAATCACTGGTCCCAGCAGCTTCCCAGGAAAAGCCCGGACCCAGCCAGGCCGCATCAGGCCTGGAGAGTTGGCCCACCTTAGAGCTGTTCCCTAGGGTCCGGGGAATATCTTCCCTCAGGCCCAGGTCTGTGGCGCCAGCAGTTTTAACATTGTCTGGATGTTAGTAGGCGTAACTTTTCCCTCCCCTGCTGGCAGCCACCTCCCTGGCCCCGCTCAGGCAGGCTGGGCCAACTCTGCAAGGAGGGAGCCAGGACTGCCTTCTTACCTTCTCTGAGGCGGGACGGGAAAGTGTACCATTAATGGGGGCAGAGGAGTGCTTTGAAAGTTTCATTTTGAGTCTCATTTTTCCTTCTTTTGGTGTGTGTTAATAAATTTATCTTTGTAAACTTTAAGTTTGGGCTTGCTTTTGCTTCTCTCGTGTTCCTGTCTCACAGCAGAATTCTGGTAGATACCCGAATCATCACATAAACGGTGCGTTGGCCGGGAAATTGAAATTGGCAAACGTGAAACCACTACATGAGTTGGTGTTTCTGCCTGGTTATGAACCTAACCCAGCACGCACAGAAATACTGCATACCTCAGGCATGACATAGCTATGGTGTAATTTGGGAGTGGTTCAGGATTTACTGTGCAGAGATGGGCCAGAGAGACCAGCAGGAAGGAGCAATAAAAGCTCAGCTGTGGTATTGTCAGCAATATTTAACACTCGTCCTCACAGCACTTTTCTGACAAAAGCTGGTGGCATTGTAGGTATTGCTGTAACTTGTGAAGGAAAGTAACACAGGAAGCATACTCAGAATCACATCAGTTATCTCACATGCTTCACTGACACTGCTCTGCACAGCTGGAAAGCCCAGAAGGTATGAAAATACCTCAATGTGAGCAAGAACGAGTTTATAAGCCCTGAAAGCACCCTGTTGGCTCAGATAATAAAATTAATGTTGAATATGAGTATACAGAGTATCTATAATCTATAAACCTGCTTTGCAGAAAGCTTCCAGATCTCCTAAACTTAAGAAACTTGATGTTTGAGTGCCCAGAGAAGCTTTAAAAAACCCAAACAACTTTCTGTTAAAATCCACCGAGTCCATGGAAGCATAAAACATTTCTACATATAAGGTTTTATTGAAAACATAAGCATTCTCCAATGCAAACTTACCATTCCGCTTTCAAGAAAAAGAAATTTCCATTAAAAACAAACAAACAAACAAACAAACTTACACTGCTGGTTTAAACTAGTAATTACCCATGAGGAAGGAATATCATGTTCAAAGGCATGAAAGCACTGGACTTCAAGGAAGGTAACAGAGCAAGGAGAAATGCAGAAAGCAGCCAGGGACTTGTCGAATGTACAACTTGTCCTAGGTTACAATGTAAGATGTGCCCAAAGTATGTATCCTATCACCATCTACATGAGCTGTTTAAACTAGGTTGGGCAGTGTTTCCCTTGCCCCCTCCCTCGAGACTATCTTCTGTTAATGGCCCATCAATGCCCTGCTGCATGACTCATAGGTAACTCCCTCCGGGAGCTATCTCTGTTTAATGGTCAATCAAGGACCCATTGCAGGACTCATAGAACGATATCATCCCATTGTGAGATGCTCCACCCAGGGGGAGGAGACAAGAATTCCCACCTAGATATAATCTGAGATTTGGGACAGCACAGGCAGCCTTACCCACTGGATTCCCAGAGGACAAGAACAACCAGACCTTTCTACAGGATCACGGCTTCAACAAGACCACTTTATCTGGACTGCTACCACCACCAGAGAGTATCAGGTTGTATTCTGACTCTGTCAGTGATCTTTTGTACTATTGCACTATTTTATTTTACCTTTCTTTCCTTCCTATTAAATTGTTTTTTTCTGACTTGAAGTCTCTTGCTGGTTTTGCTTTCAAGCCAGCAGATATTTTTGGTGCCCAATGTGAGGCACAAGGTACTGAGAAAAGTCAGAATTACAATTTTTTATGGAGGAAAAAAAGCCACCTGTTCGCTATGATGCTCAACATGTTTACATATGTCTTATACCTAGCTCTCTACATTTTTCCACACATGGGGAAGTATCAGCCTGTCTTAATGCTCATGTGTAGACCAGGGTATGGTACCAAAATTGCTTTATTGGTCTATTATGTCTATTTTATGATAACCTCCAAGGCAATGAACATAATTCAGAATATATACTCTTTTTTTTTTTTTTGCTTGTCCCGGTCCAGGATGCTACATCTGGGGCCTCAGCAATCACACCCAGCCCCTGTGGGGAGGGGTAGAGAATGATTTTTTCCAGCCTTTCAAGCCTGGCAGAGCAGTTTTTGAAAATACTGAGTTCCCTCTGGGTGCCAAGGACAGCATAATATTGTTGTTAGCTCTGCTTTGTCTTCTCTGCATGGCCTGCATCATGCTTAGAAATCAAACACTACATGGTGTGGTGCAGCATCTCTTTGAGGAAGAGGGAAGAAGAAATACATGCAAAACAACAGTGTCCATGTCTACACAAGCTGTCACAGAGAAGAAAAGAACCAAAAGCAAAGCAACAGTATCCGCAGCTACGCAGTCACAGAGAAAGGAACCAAAAGCAAGGCAATGATGTCTGTGTCTACACAGGCTGTCACAGAGGAGAAAGAAACCAAAGGTGCCATCATCATCTCCACACAAACAGTCACTGAAGCAGAACAACCTAAACCAGTAGCAGTTGCCCCTATTCAGAAGAAGAAATCGAAGAGCAAATCAGTCCGCATAGTGACTGATGAGGATGTGGCAGGACCTTTGCACCCAGCAGAAGAGAGAGAGCCAGAGATCATCACCTGCTCTCTACCCCTGGGTGAACTGTGTGACCTGCGGAGGGAATTCACCCGCCAGACAAACGAGTCCATCCTGACCTGGCTGCTCCACATCTGGGACGCTGCAGCCAATGACACT
Organism: Hirundo rustica; assembly: GCF_015227805.2. Taxonomy (NCBI): domain Eukaryota; kingdom Metazoa; phylum Chordata; class Aves; order Passeriformes; family Hirundinidae; genus Hirundo; species Hirundo rustica. The sequence continues at coordinate 46,668,411 of NC_053488.1, forward strand.
ATTCTGGATGGAAGTGAGGCCAGGCAACTGGGATCGCTGTCTCAAGATGTGGTCATTGACCAGGGGATTGGGAGAACCCAACAAACTCTCAGCTTCTTGGGGAGACTGCTAACAAGTGTGAGGGACAGATACCTTTGTAAAGAAGACCCCCAGGTGCACCAAGGAAAATGGGGCACAATAGAACAAGGTATCTGATGCCTAGGGAATTGGATGTGCTGGAGATCATTTTCTCAGAAGACAAGAGATTTCCAAAAAGCCCAGATGATGTCCAGTGCACATTGCAGATGTGATTGAGATTCACATGGCTTAGACCAGAGATGTGCTCCCGTTACCTGGCAACGCTGCAATGGAGGGAAGGCAAGGACAAGGTTGGCGTCTTGGTCAATAAACTAAGAATTTACGAGGACACTGTCACTGCCCCATTTTGTACCCATGTCTCATCTGTGGAAACAAGGCTGGCTGAGGAAGTCCAGAGCTCAATTGAAGAGGGCCATCAGAAACTGAAAAAGGAACTTAAGGAAGAAATTTACCACATCTTGCCAGAACCAACAAGAGTCTCTGCCATTAGGAGCAGGCATCTGCCAGCCAGGGAGAGAGGATACACTGCACGGGGTGCCCTCTGTTTTTTTTCTTTGAGAGCATGGAGAAGACATAAGGAAGTGGGATAGAAAACCTACCTCCTCCTTAGCAGCCCAGGTACTTGAACTGAAAAGAGAGACATCTACCACAAGAAGCTCATCTAGAGTCAACTGCTCCAGTCTCTCAGGCACAGAATCCAGACAGTATAGGAAGGATGATATGACTGATCCTCTTGAAGGGACCTCAGGAACATATTTACAGGAAGAGAGCAACATGTACCATGACCGGGAATAGGGGGGGCCCTGCCTCTAGCCAGGTAGAGGGAAGGGACAGTCGGATCTATTGGACTGTGTGGATCCGATGGCCTGGCACATCTGACCCACAAAAATATACGGCTTTGGTTGACACTGGTGCCCAATGTACCCTGATGCCATCAAGGTATGTAGGAACAGAATCCATTTCTATTTCTGGGGTGACAGGAGGGTCCCAGCAGCTGACTATATTGGAGGCCGAAGTGAGTTTAACTGGGAATGAGTGGCAAAAACACCCCATTGTGACTGGCCCAGAGGCCCCATGCCTCCTTGGCATAGACTATCTCAGAAATGGAAATTTCAAAGCCCCCAAAGGATATCGTTGGGCTTTTGGGATAGCTGCTGTAGAGACAGAAGACAACAGACAACAGAATACCTTGCCTAGTCTCTCAGATGACCCCTCTGCTGTAGGACTGCTGAGAGTTGAAGAACAACAGGTACCAATCACCACAACAACAGTACACCATCAGCAATGCCGCACAGACAGAGACTCTGTGTGGCGGTGTGTTTTATTTTGTTGGACTATTAATGAGTTCCATGTATTTTTTAGAGTTCTTTGTAAATTGGTTTGTTCCTTGTACCCCCTGTTTTTCCTTAGTGGTTTTCTCCCTAGACTTGTTATGTAACAGTTCGTTATATGTCAATCATCCCTACCCCCTCTTACCCCTTCTGTCAATCCCCTCTCTCCCTCCTTGGGCGCCCTGTCCGTCACTTCGGGGCCCTTCCCTGGGTTCTGGAAAGATCCAGGGAGGGCGTCGAGTGATTGGTGGGTGCCTGGGGAAACCCCTCCCCCAGTTTGGGATTGGACCTCCGCTATACAGTTAACACCCCCAGTTACACCCCCTTGATTTCCCATAGGCTGACCCGTTGTCGCCTCCCCTGAACTGTTAAAAGTTATTGCACAGCTCTGCTCGGGGCTCTCTGAGCGCAGCTGCCACCCGAGGTAGAGCTTTGTCCGTGACTCCCTCAATAAACCACCTTACTGCACTGTGCCAGAGAGTCGGCTTCTTTCCTGCCGCCGTGGTTGCTTTTACACCATAGCCTCTGTCGCTTGGTGGGGAACCAAGTACCCACGGGGAGGAGGTGGCTTGCGTGCCTTGCCATCCCGACCCACAGAACGCCAGTCGCAGTGACACTGAGCTAGCCTGCGATCTGCATCAAGCGATAAGGCACCACGACAACTCTGTGATTCCTATCCATGAGATGATTCGTAAACTGAAGAGCCAAGGGGTGGTCAGCAAGGCTCGTTCACCTTTCAACAGCCCTATATGGCCAGAGCGTAAGTCCAGTGGAGAATGGAGACTGACGGTGGGTTACCGTGCTCTGAATGAAGTCACCCCACCACTAAGCGCTGCCATGGCAGACATGTTGGAGCTTCAGTATGAGCTGGAGTCCAAGGCAGCAAAGAGCTATGCGACCATTGATATTGCCAATGCTTTCTTCTCCATTCCTTCACCTAGAAGGGTGTGCAGTACACCTGGAACTGACTGCCCAAGGGGTGGAAGCACAGTCCCACCATCTGCCATGGACTGATCCAGACTGCACTGGAAAAGGGTGAGGCTCCTGAACATCTACAGTACATTGATGACATCCTTGTATGGGGGAACATAGCAGAAGTCTTTGAGAAAGGAGAGAAATCATCCAGATTCTGCTGAAAGCTGGTTTTGCCATTAAGTGAAATTCTACTGGGGCCCTGAACAGCAGCAAACCTTTGTCCGGATCAAGCAGGAGATCGCTCATGTGGTAGCCCTTGGCCCAGTCAGGATGGGGCCAGAGGTGAAGAATGCGCTCTGCACTGCAGCCGGGAGCCATGTCTTAGAGCCTTTGGTGGAGGCTGCCTGGGGAGACTCGGGGCTGATCACTGGGATTCTGGAGCTGAAGCTGAAGCTCCAGAGGATCCAAAGGCAACTACACTCCCACAGAGAAGGAAATCTTGGCCACCTGTGAAGGAGTTCAAGCCACCTTGGAAGTAATTTGCACTGAAGCACAGCTGCTTTTGGCACCCCGACTACTGGTGCTGGGGTGGATGTTCAAGGGAAAAGTTCCTTCCATGCATCACACCACCGACACCACATGGAGCAAATGGATTGCCCTCATCACTCAGAGTGCCCGTATTGGAAACCTGAATTGCCTGGGATTCTGGAAATTATAACAAACTGGCCCAAAGATGAGACTTTTGGGTTATCTTCTAAAGAAGAAGAAGAAGAAGTGACATGTGACGAGGAAGTCACCCACCATATAACGAGCTACCGGAAAGACAATATGCCCTCTTCACTGATGGTTCCTGCTGAATTGTAGGTGCTAACCGGAAATGGAAAGCTGCAGTATGGAGCCCCACATGATGAGTTCCACAAGCTACTGAGGGACAAGGTGGATCGAGTCAAGTTCCAGAGCTTAAAGCTATCCAGCTGGCTTTGGATATTGTTGAACGAGAGAAGTGGCTAAGACTCTATCTCTACACCAACTCGTGGATGGTAGCTAGTGCTCTGTGGGGATGGCTGAATCGCTGGAAAAGGAGAAACCCATCTGGGCCACTGAGATTTGGCAGGACATCACTGCCTGAGTAGAGAAGCTGACTGTGAAGGTTTGACACATGGATGCACATGTACCCAGGAATCAGGCTAATGAAGAGCATTGCAACAATGAGCAGGTGGACAAAACTGCTAAGGTTAAAGTATCACAGGTGGATCTAGACTGGCAGCACAACAGAGAAGTATTCCTAGCTCGTTGGGCCCATGATGCATCTGGTCATCAGGGGAGAGATGCAACATACTGATGGGCCCATGACTGAGGGGTGGGCCTTACTATGGACAACATCTCACAGATCATCCACAACTGTGAGACCTGCAATCAAACAGGCCAAGTGGGTGAAGCTTCTGTGGTACGGTGGACAATGGCTGACGTACAGGTATGGGGAAGCCTGGCAAATTGACTACATCACCCTTCCTGTAGTTTTCCCCATGAGATTAGATGGCGGCTGATGGCAAAATTAAGTCTGGCTCTCTGGCACCAGGTTGGGTATTACAGCTTTTATTCTCAAGTCCTGCTTTGCTTGCTGGAGACCTTTCCCAATGACTCACCGATGCCAGAGAGACCTGGCCCCTCCCCCTTCGCGGCTTTTTCCCCCAAGGGGCAGGGCCCAGAGGCACCACCCAATAAGGGAGAAGCAGGAGGGGAACAGAGTTAGATTACATTTCAGTGTGGGGGATGGGCACTGCTGGGCAAGGACAGATCACATGATACATAGAAAAAACATTACAAATCCGATGAAATATAAACCCAATTAATGCATTACAACATTTCCCCTTTTCTTATTAAATTAAGAAGGAGGAAGGCTCGGTTCATGGGAGATGCTCGGAGTTCGGACCTTGAGTACCTTTAAAGTTGCAAAAGAAAAATGACTTTTAGTGCAAACTGTTTAGAAAGACACTGTCAAGGAATAATGATAATTAGAAGGAGAAGGTTCGGTGCTTTCTCCTCCTCCGGGCAGCACTGGCCACTTGTGGGCCCTCTGCAGGGGGTTTTGCAGTTTTGGGGATGAAAGGTTTCACCCACCCACCTGGCACCCACTTGAGATCTGGGGGAGTGGACACACAGGCGTACCCACGACCCCAGGTGACCTGATCATGAGGACTTTTTGTTTCTCTGGCCGCTGGATCCTTTACTATCATATCTGGTGACTTTTGCTGAAAGGTAGAACTGGTTAAAGCAGGATTATTTAGTTTAACATTTACATTTTTTAGTTTCTTTGAAAAATTCCCTTTAGACCTTTGAGACCTCCCGCCCCCATTGTCCCGAAAGTCCAGAAATTGCTTCTTTAAAGGGTTTTGAGATGCCCAATGTCCAGCCTGATCACACAGGAGACACACTGTTCTTCTCTTGGGCGGTGGCCATGGCACAGGTACAGGAAGCACGGTATCTGCAGCAGCAGCTTCTTGTGGTGGCTTGAAACTGGAATTGTGGTTTTGATGAGCCTTTGTGAAGGGAATCTTCCTGGCACACACCTGGAGCATGTCATGTAAAGTTGGAGCTGGTTCTATGGACAGGCTGAGGGGAGCTGCCTTGCACTCTTCGTCTGCATTGGCCAGAGCCATCTCCTCCAGGACCTGTTCCTGGGTTCCCTTATTCTTAACCTGTAACTCAATAGCTCGGGTTAATCGCTCCACAAATGTTACAAAAGGTTCTGATGGAAGCTGCTTTATTTTACTGTAAGGTTGGAAAGACTTATCGGGCTGGGTTGCTAATTGAATTGGCAGATTCTTATTACCAACAGCCGTTTCAGGATTTTGCCGAAGCTCTGAAAGCAAATATTTTTGGAGGTCAAAGGGAACTGTACTATTTCTTGCTAAACTTGCTTTTAAACAGTTGCAAAAGTATTCTCTTTCATATTTGAATTTGGCCTGAGCTTTGCATAAACCCTGAATCCCTTGTTGGGGGAAGGGATCCCAATTACTGTGAACAGCATCCCATCTTTTTGACTGTTGATATGTGGAAGGGGTGGCAGAAAAATCGGGATCGCTTCCTGCTTCCGGGTTCCCGGCTCCCCGCCACCCGCCCCACTCCCTTCGGGGCGCGGGAACCGGGACTGTGGGCGGGGAAACCATGGGAACCAGGGGCAGGGAGGGGCTGGAGGCTTGAGTCATATGGGGAGGAGTCGGAGGGCAGAGGTTTGAGGGTAGGGGGCAGAGTCAGAGGAGAGGGTGGTGCCAGGGGTGGCACCAAAGGGAAGGAGGGGTCTGGGAAGAAGAAGGGATTGCCAGACAGAGGGACAGACAAAGGGAGAGACTCCTCGTGGCTCAGGAACACATGGCTTTGGCCATGTTGGACAAAGGAATCCTCTCCATCTTGTGACCCCCCCCACCGGGGACCACTGAGATGGGAGGTTTGAGCACTCGGACTGCCTGCAAAGGTACAAGCTGGGGAAAATTCACCAAGAACTGGCCTTTTTACCTTTTTATTTTGCTTTTGCAATGCAAACTTAATTTTTAAGCTATAAAAAGCAAAATTTGCATCTTCTTTATTGTTAGAGGAGCCAGATTCAACTATTTTTTTCGTTATAGCCTCCCAAAATTCTGGGGAGCTTATTTGCTCTAATGATAAGTGTGGAAACTGAGAAAACAACCACAGAGTTAATTTTGAAAAAATTGTTTCTTTGAATAATGGGTCTCATCATTATTCAAGGTATATAAAATGTAATAATAGACTCTTTTGTGAGGTACAGACAGCCTTGCACCCATTTTTGGCTCAGATTTTGAGTTTCTGTGTCCTCTTTATTGTGACTGAGAAACTGAAAGGAAAAAAAAACTCACTGGAGAGAAAAAAAAAGCCAAAAGGGGAAACAGTTTCCTTTTCCACCCGCTCCAAGGCTGCCGAAAGAAGCATGCTATTAAACCACTTTGAAGGTTTCCTCTGAAAGCAAAACCTTCCCCTAAAAAGCAAAAAAACCACCTTTTCCCTGAGGAACATTGCCCCTGAAAAAGATTTTCCCTTAGAAAACCAAAAGTATTACTCACCAAAATTCCAGCGTTCCTTTCCTTTCTTTCCCAATCACTCCTTTTGCCTGAGACTGACCCTTTCTCGTGCAAAAAGAGCTTCCAGTCTCTGATCTCAGAGTCATATTTCCACGAACATGTGGTCACCTTCCCTGGAACAACTTGCCATTTGGGGGGCTTCTTTGCAGTGCTTCAATGGGGTTTTTGAGTCCAAGGGAGAAAACTGCAGCCCTGGCTTGTAGAGTCTTGTATTTCGGAGACTCCACAACAAATGCTGGGTCTGTCTCTGTGTGGGTGGGCTAAGTTCCGTGACTCACGTACCTGCGTGAGATTCCTTGGCCACAGGCTCCTCGAGTGGTTCTTCCAGCTTTTTGGGAACCTTTTATGGCTTTGAGCCGCACGTTAAGCGCCAGTTGTAGCTTTCCCCATGAGCTTAGACGGCGGCTGATGGCAAAAGTAAGAGTCTGGCTCTCTGGCACCGGGTTGGGTATTACAGCATTTATTCTCAAGTCCTGCTCTGCTTGCTGGAGACCTTTCCCAATGACTCGCCGATGCCAGAGAGACCTGGCCCCTCCCCCTTCAGGGCCTTTTTCGCCCGGGGGGGGCAGGGCCAGAGGCAGGGCCCAGAGGCACCACCCAATCAGGGATAAGCAGGAGGGGAACAGTTAGGTTACATTTCAGTGTGGGGGATGGGCACTGCTGGGCAAGGACAGATCACATGATACATAGAAAAAACATTACAAATCTGATGAAATATAAACCAAATTAATGCATTACAACTCTTCCCCTGTCTTAGTTTGAAAGACAAGTATCTGCTAGGGAGGGGCAGGGCCTCTCTAGGAATGGGGAATTCCAATTCCTTCCCTCTAAGTTATTATAATTTAGAAGATTAAGGAGGCTTTTCAGTCAGAGCTATGGGGAAAGGAATAACAGTTCTTTACTAGTAAATATAACAAGGCAAAAAAAAAAACAACTACAGCATTAATAATAAACAGAACCAGGAACCTCAAGGGGCTTTGTTTCACAAAGCATGGTGCAGTCTGATCTCTTGGGACTCCGAGAGCACCAAGCTGAAATGGTGGAAAACTTCTGGGCTGGTGGCTGGAACAGTGGGTGTCCCCAGCAGGCAAAGGGGGAATGTCCTGGCAGGCAAGGGAGGCGTCCCGGAAAAGTGAGCAGTACTGAATAAGCTGCAACAGCTGAAAAGGGCTAGCCCAGCTCCAGCAGGGCACGCGAAGGGAGCTCCGAATTCCTGGGCACATGAGCAGATGATGGATGATGGTAGAAGTCCCAGGACCGGCCCACCATTAACAGTGAACTCCTCCCGCAGCAAGCAGCAGCCTGACTGTCCTCTCCAATGCCGAGAACAGGAAGTGAACCCTCAGCTCCCCCAGCCTGTCCTCTTCCCTCCCCCAAACTTCGTGTGATCTTCTCCCTTGAAAATATACTTCCCTTTAGCCACCCCGCCCTGGCTCTCGCTAGCTCAGTTATTCAGGGGTTTTAGGGAAATATATTTAATAGAGACAGATTAAGGACTTCAAAAGAGTGGCTCTCACCCCCTGGCTTCTGTCCAAGCTTTATTCTTGATGTGATGTTCCAGGAGCCCAAGAAGAGAGAGTGTGAACAGGAAGAGACAGTGGTTTATCTAGTTTTGGGCCAAGGAAAGATATTGAGCCAATAAGGTCAGAAGTAGGTATGATAGGGAAAAAAGGTTAAACTATATAACACAGGCTTCAGGGGGATTCTGAGGGGAAAAACCATTCCTCAGAGGAACATAACATCTCCCCCTTTTTTGTTTAAGAACATTAGAAGAAGAACATTAGGTTACACGGAATGTGGGTTTTCCCACCAATTACAGTTGGTGGGGGAGTCAACCTGCTTTAGGTTTGCCAACTCTATGTGGTTGACTTCTGAGGCAGAAGGTATGAGACTATTGATAGCCTTGAAAATCAAACAGCATAGGATCCCGAACGCTATTGTTACAAGGAAAATAATAACAAGAAATAACAAAATTTTTTAACTATAGAAGTCCACCACCCTGTAAGTCCCCAGCCTTTGAACAGTTCTTTGATCCAGTCCTCAGATTCTTGCTTCACTTGTCCGATCAATCTGTTCATGCTTTGAAGGGCAGCATGGATGTTTGGAGCTTTTGAGGTCAAGTGTAGGCAACATAGTCCTTCAAATTCCTGGTATTCATGCCCATGAAGTAACAAGAGATAATCTATAGCAGCATGGTTTTGGAGAGTGGCCTGTCTGGTAATTTCCTCATCTTCTAGGAGAGAGCTGATGGCAGTGGATGTTAAATTTGCCTGTTTGACTACCCAGCACTCTAGATGGCCCAATTCACCTAGAGCTTTGGCTGCTGCAACCCACGGAAGGAACAGGGACACAACAACTCTTTTTGACTTGGCCCAATGAAAAATTTCTGAATTACAATTTGGATCCAACTGGTCAGCACTCCTCTTTTGAATTTTGTTTGCCGATTTGTTTTTGTGAGTCCATTCACCAATTAAAATTTCGTTGGGTGTCAATACGGACAACTGCCCTATGGTACATGGCCCTCCTAAAAGCTGAGGCAGAATTCCTGCCCATGCCCGACCCCCACAAATCAACAATCCCTTGGGGAGGCTTCTCTTGAGTGACATGGGTTTTCTGCCTCAATATGGCTTATCTGATGACACCATCTTTTTGCAGAAAACTCCCTACAATACTGTTTTATATTGTGGTACTCATTAATGTTAGGAGGTTTTGGGTAGATAGAAAAATGTATGCAGAATGATGCAGGGGAGGAACCCAATAACTCTAATTCTTGGGGTTCCTGAGATACCTTGGGCAAACTTGGCAACCACTCCTCTAAGGGGTTCATGATCATTCCAGCTTTCTGCTGATGACCCTTCTATGGTCGGAAGGTGTTTGGAATTTCGTTGGACCTATGTGTGTCTAATCCTGCTGGAAATTCTCCAGCCTGTAATGGAATTCCTACCAGACAGGTGGACATAGGATTCTCTGTTGATGCAGTGGACAAACATATGTTTTCCTGCGGAAGTGTCTGTGCCAGGGTCACCCAGACGTTTTGACACAGCTGAGGGATGATCCATGCAGCTGCAAGACTGTTCAGCAACAACAAGATGACAACTTGTATGGGGTTCATCACAGGGTTGAGTGTGAGGTAGGTTTTCTCTAAAAAGAAAAACAAACATTTTTAAAACATGTTAAAAGTTTCTGTCTCTGCCAGAAGGAGTCCACATCTAGGAAGATTCTTTTTCCTCCATCCGGCGGCGTCTTCTTTTGGATGCAACGGCTACTTGCCTCTTATCCCCTTCTGCTGGAGCTGGATTTTTAGGGACAAAAGGTTTCACCTACTTCTGGGGAATCCACCGAGGGCCTGAGGGAGTGGCCACACACGCATAGCCACAACCCCAGGTCACGAGCTCATAGGGACCTTTGGTTTCCCAAGTTTCTGGGACCCTAATCATGACCAGTGGACGCTGAGACAATTTGAACTGATTGCCACTGTTAAAATGGCGTACCACTGGTGGACTCATGTTTTCAAATGAACAGTTCAGAAAACTGACGGTAAACATGGCTTTGCAGAGTGTCCTGGTTTGGGACAAATTTGGGAGAAAACCCCTGTAGAGGATCCCTCTAAGGAAGCAAGCCCAAGTGGCCCCTCCCTCCAACCAGTCTGGAAAAAACCACCTCTTTGGAGAAAAGTGGAAAAAGCTATTTTACTAAACAAATGAAGTGCATACAAGTATAAAGAATGAATAATATGAAAACAATAAAACCTTTCCTTCTGAAGTGAGATGGCAAATTGAGAAAGTCCTTGCCGTGGGTGTAGCTCAGCTCTCTCTCGGACTCTCCTCAGTCCCAGTCCCTCCGGCGCTGCTGGAAAATGCCAAGGTCCAGGCCCCGGTGGGCCGCAGGTGCAGCCCCCAGTGCTCCCCTGGGTTTTCAGTCCAGAGCAGGTTTAAACAGTTCCAAGAAAAAGGAAAAAAAACAGTCCAGGAAACTTCTCTGCCCTAGCTAGCTGAAACTAACTAAAAGCAAAAAAAAAAAAAAATCTCTGTCCTGCAGTCTCTCCAAGCCTCTGCCGAACACGCTGTCTGCAGAAGAATGTGGAGGACTCAGGCAGTTTTCTCAAAACAAACTCCACGCTTCTCCTTGCTCTTAGAACCAGTCTTAAAGGCACAGGACTCAATATACAGCACAAACAGAACAGACAACTGGGGATACAAGCATCATAAAGTTACCCTAGGACATTCCACCCCTTATCCCCATATCGTCACTTTACTAAAACTAATATATACTCCAGCTCTACACACACATACATCTATATAAAAAACAATATGCAATATACAGCTACATACAGTGGCAGTACCATTCAGCACACAGCGATAATTACACACAGTTCTCACCCAACAATCAAATCTCCCTGGGGTACACATCGTGTGGTTCCATCTTTCTGCATTACCCACCATGTGCAGCCTGGCCCCTGAGCAAAGACAATCCCACGGATGGGATCCTCCGTACTTGAAGCAGAATTGATCCAAACTGTCTTCCCTAACAAACCTCTTGCATGTACTACTGGGACTTTCTCTCCATCTACTGTATGTAGGGACTCAGATTGGGCAGGGCCTGCTCTGTTGGTGGAACCTCGGGTGTTAACTAACCAGGTGGCCTTTGCTAGATGCTGCTCCCAGTTTTTGAATGATCCCCCACCCAGTGCTTTCAGGGTGGTTTTTAGCAGTCCATTGTATCTTTCTACTTTCCCTGAAGCTGGTGCATGATAGGGGATATGGTACACCCACTCAATGCCATGTTCCCTAGCCCAGTTGTTGATGAGGCTGTTCTTGAAATGAGTTCCATTGTCTGACTCAATCCTCTCAGGGGTACCATGCCTCCAAAGAACTTGTTTTTCAAGGCCTAGAATGGTGTTACGGGCCGTAGCGTGAGGCACAGGGTAGGTCTCCAGCCATCCTGTGGTGGCCTCTACCATTGTGAGCACGTAGGGCTTGCCTTGGCGGGTTTGGGGAAGGGTGATGTAGTCAATCTGCCAGGCTTCCCCGTACTTATATTTGGACCATCGCCCGCCATACCATAGAGGCTTCACCCGCTTGGCCTGCTTGATGGCAGCACACGTCTCACAGTCATGGATAACCTGAGAAATACTGTCCATGGTTAGATCCACCCCTCGGTCTCGTGTCCACTTATAGGTGGCATCTCTGCCCTGATGGCCTGAGGCCTCACAGGCCCATCGAGCTAGAAACAACTCTCCTTTGTGTTGCCAGTCTAAGTCTATCTTTGCAGCTTGATCTACCTGCTCGTTGATTCGGTGCTCCTCATTAGCCTGACTCTTGGGGACATGGGCATCTACATGACGGACTTTGACAGGTAGCTTCTCTACCCGAGTGGCAATGTCCTTCCACTCATCTGCAGCCCAGATTGGTTTTCCCCTATGCTGCCAGTTGGCCTTTTTCCACTTCTCCAGCCATCCCCACAGAGCATTGGCTACCATCCACGAATCAGTGTAGAGGTAGAGCTTTGGCTGCTTCTCTCTTTCAGCAATGTCCAGGGCCAGTTGAACAGCTTTGAGCTCAGTGAGTTGGCTTGACCCACCTTCTCCTTAAGTGGCTTGTGCAACCTGTCGTGTCGGGCTCCATACGGCTGCTTTCCACTTCCGGTTCATCCCTACGACGCGGCAGGAACCGTCAGTGAAAAGAGCATAGCGTGTTTCTTCTGCTGGCAGTTGGTTGTATGGTGGAGCTTCTTCGGCACGTGTCACTTGTTCCTGCTCTTCTTCATCCATGAGACCAAAGTTTTCACCTTCCGGCCAGTTTGTAATTATTTCCAAAATCCCAGGGCGATTTGGGTTTCCAATGCGGGCGCGCTGAGTGATGAGGGCAATCCATTTGCTCCATGTGGCATTGGTGGCATGGTGGGTAGAGGGAACGTCTGCTTTGAACATCCATCCCAGCACTGGTAGTCGAGGTGCCAGTAGGAGTTGTGTTTCAGTGCCTACTTCTTCTGAGGCGGCTTGAACTCCTTCATAGGCAGCCAAGATTTCCTTTTCTGTTGGAGTGTAGTTGGCTTCGGACCCTCTGTAGCTTCGGCTCCAGAATCCCAGTGGTCGGCCCCGAGTCTCCCCAGGCACCTTCTGCCAAAGGCTCCAGGACAGGCCATTGTTCCCGGCTGCAGAGTAGAGCACGTTCTTCACGTCTGGTCCCGTCCTGACTGGGCCAAGGGCTACTGCATGAGCGATCTCCTGCTTGATCTGGGCAAAGGCTTGTTGCTGTTCAGGGCCCCAGTAGAAATCGTTCTTCTTGCGGGTGACCAGGTAGAGAGGGCTCACAATCTGGCTGTACTCAGGAATGTGCATCCTCCAGAAACCTATGGCGCCTAGGAAAGCTTGTGTTTCCCTTTTGTTGGTTGGTGGACACATTGCTGTGATCTTGTTGATGACTTCAGTGGGAATCTGATGCCTTCCATCGTGCCACTTTACTCCCAGGAACTGGATCTCTCGGGCAGGTCCCTTAACTTTGCTCTTCTTGATAGCAAAGCCAGCCTTCAGGAGAATCTGGATGATCTTCTCTCCCTTCTCAAACACTTCCATTGCTGTGTTTCCCCACACAATGATGTCATCGATGTACTGTAGATGTTCTGGAGCCTCACCCTTTTCCAGTGCAGCCTGGATCAGTCCATGGCAGATGGTGGGGCTGTGTTTCCACCCCTGCGGCAGTCGGTTCCAGGTGTACTGCACGCCCCTCCAGGTGAAAGCAAACTGAGGCCTGCATTCTGCAGCCAGAGGAATGGAGAAAAATGCATTAGCAATGTCAATTGTGGCATACCATTTTGCTGCCTTGGACTCCAGCTCGTACTGGAGTTCCAGCATGTCCGGCACAGCAGCGCTCAATGGTGGAGTCACTTCGTTCAAGGCACGGTAGTCCACAGTCAATCTCCATTCTCCATCAGACTTGCGCACAGGCCAGATGGGGCTGTTGAAGGGTGAGTGGGTTTTGCTGACCACCCCTTGGGTCTCCAGCTCACAGATCATCTTGTGGATGGGGATCACAGCATCTCGAGTTGTTCTGTACTGTCGGCGATGCACTATTGAAGTGGCAATTGGCACTTGTTGCTCTTCCACCTTCAGAAGACCTACAGCAGATGGGTTCTCTGATAGTCCAGGCAAGGTATTCAACTGCTTAACACCCTCTGTCTCTACAGCTGCTATCCCGAATGCCCACCTAAATCCCTTTGGGTCTTTGAAATACCCATTTTGGAGGAAGTCTATGCCCAAAATGCATGGAGCTTCTGGGCCAGTCACAATAGGGTGTCTCTTCCACTCATTTCCAGTCAGGCTCACATCAGCTTCCACCAAAGTAAAATCTTGTGAACCCCCTGTCACGCCAGCAATGGAAACAGATTCTTCCCCTACATGTCTTGATGGGAGTAATGTGCACTGTGCACCAGTGTCAACTAAGGCCTCATATTTTTGTGGTTCTGACGTGCCAGGCCAACAAATCCACACAGTCCAAAAAACACGGTTTTCCCTAGCCTCTACCTGGCTAGAGGCAGGGCCCCTCTAAGCCTGATTATCCTTATTTCCCTGGGTAACCGGAGCTGCTTCCTTCTTGCTAGAATTTCCTCTCACAGTCTTGCCATCCAACAATTCATGCAGCCGTTGCGTCATAGCATCAGTAGATTCTCCATCCCATCTTTTCATGTTTTCTCCACAATCACGCAGGAAGGACCACAGCTTAGCCCGTGGGATGCCTTTTCCCTCTCTATCTAGGGAACGTTTGCGAGTGGTGCCAGAGCCCCTAACTTGTACTGCAGAGATCTGGAGAATGTCCTGCTTGAGTTCTTTGTGATTCTCCTCTATCTTGTCTTCTAATTTCCTCATACGCGTTTCCAGAGCTGCAATTCTTGCATGTGTTGGACCATGCACGGCATCTGCATAAGTTCAGAGCTTCTTCGCCATATCAAGTACGGTCTCCTCTGTCTCATCCCGCTTCATTATTGCTAAAGCAGAGGAGTATTCTTGTGGCCCAAGTCGTACAAGTTTTCGCCACATCACAGGTGTACATGGTACCAAGTCGGGGTTCCTAGTGTTTATGTCATCTGAAAAGACAATCTCCACCACTGCCATTTCCCTCAAGCGCTGGATCCCTTGTTCAATGGTTTTCCACTGGGTTTGCTGCATATAGAGATCGTCGGCACACAGATATCTTTGTGCCACACTTCCCAGGACCCGTTCCCAGAGACTACAAGGACTAGCTTCCCTCATCATTTCTTGGTCAATAACTGGATCATGTGACAGGGATCCAAGATGTCTCGCTTCAGTGCCATCCAGTATTGTAGCCTCGCCTGCAGCATCCCAGAGATGGACTAACCAACTAATTATAGATTCATCAGGTTGTCGAGTATAATCCTTTCTTAGGCCACGAAGGTCCTTCAGGGAAAAGGACTCAATAGTATCTCCTGCTCTTGCAGCATTTGGTCGGGCTCCTGATCTTGTAGCAGTTGGTCGGGTTCCTGATGTTGTAGCAGTTGGTTGGGCTCCTGATCTTGTAGCAGCTGGTTGGGCTTCCGATTTTCTATCAGTTGGTTCGGTTTCTGACTGTGTATCATCAGTTGCTTCAGCTTCTGATTGTGTGTCAGGTGGTTTGACTCCTGACTGGGTGTCAGGAGGCATTGAGGATCCTTCACCTGAATCATCGTCTACTGGTCGATCGGTTTTGTCCGTGTGCTTCTTTCCCTTCTTTACTGCAGCAACTGCCAGTGTCTTAGCCTCACTGTCTGGTTTAGCTGCAGCCTGAGTGACTGATTTATCTCCCTGCTCCCTTGCCTCTATCTGCTGCCCTACAGTGTTTAGCAGTGTTTGACTCATTCTAGAAAAGCTATAAACTATATAGAGGAAAGTCACCAGGTGAAATACCAGGGAGGTGGGGTCTTTAACATTCAGGAGACCCTGAACATTCTCCAAAAGTGATGTAACTGACTCAAAAGAGAAGAAGGAAAGAAGAGGCTGAAGGGCCTCATCCCCTACTCCTCCTCTAACAAACTGGGTGCAATTGTTGATAAATCCCCCAAACATGCTGCTGGAACTAGGACGCAGGGTAGGACGAAAAAACCATAAACCGAACATACCCAGAACAAACTCCAGTATCTTTATAAGCTTCTTGTTAACCATAATCACCGAACCCAGCAAAATAACTATTCTAATTTGTGCATTCCTAGTGTAAAAGCTGTATGTTAGGGACAATATTGGAGCTATTTCTGGGTAAGAGAACAAACCTAGGGACCAGAAAGGTATTAAGACCTCAAAAAAGCCTAGGGAACAGAAATGCAGAAAAGACTCCATTCTAAGAGACATTAGGAATTCAAGAAGCAACATGGCCACTGACTGTTTAATCCCCACCCAAAGGACAACTAAAAAAATGCAGTTAATAATAATCAATACAAGTTTTTTCCACTCTCTCGAGCCCCGCAGTGGGTGCCAGTTAGAAGTATGTCCTGGTTTGGGACAAATTTGGGAGAAAACCCCTGTAGAGGATCCCTCTAAGGAAGCAAGCCCAAGTGGCCCCTCCCTCCAACCGGTCCGGAAAAAAAAACCTCTTTGGAGAAAAGTGGAAAAAGCTATTTTACTAAACAAATGAAGTGCATACAAGTATAAAGAATGAATAATATGAAAACAATAAAACCTCTCCTTCTGAAGTGAGATGGCAAATTGAGAAAGTCCTTGCCGTGGGTGTACCTCAGCTCTCTCTCGGACTCTCCTCAGTCCCAGTCCCTCCGACGCTGCTGGAAAATGCCGAGGTCCAGGCCCCGGTGGGCCGCAGGTGCAGCCCCCAGTGCTCCCCTGGGTTTTCAGTCCAGAGCAGGTTTAAACAGTTCCAAGAAAAAGGAAAAAAAAACAGTCCAGGGAACTTCTCTGCCCTAGCTAGCTGAAACTAACTAAAAGCAAAGAAAAAAAAAAAAATCTCTGTCCTGCAGTCTCTCCAAGCCTCTGCCGAACACGCTGTCTGCAGAAGAATGGGGAGGAGTCAGGCAGTTTTCTCAAAACAAACTCCGCGCTTCTCCTTGCTCTTAGAACCAGTCTTAAAGGCACAGGACTCAATATACAGCACAAACAGAACAGATGATTAGGGATACAGGCATCATAAAGTTACCCTAGGACACAGAGTTTCTCAGGTGGAGACATCCACACAGTTTTACTACTCTGTCTCGCCAGGACCTGTTTGAGCGTCTGATGTTCTCGCTCAACCACAGCTTGACCTGTGGGGGAGTGAGGGATGCCAGTTTTATGTTCCACTCCCCACTGCTGGACAAACTCCAGGAACTCCTTGGACGCGTACACTGGACCATTATCAGTTTTGATTTCTTTTGGAATCCCCAACACTGAAAAAGCTTGCACTAGGTGTTTCTTGGCATGTTCAGTCTTTTCCCCTGCATGGGCAGAGGCATACACTTTGCCTGAATGTGTGTCAATGCTTACATGAACATATTTGAGGTGTCTAAAACTAGGAATGTGCGTGATGTCTGTCTGCCATACCTCACAACTGCCAAGGCCCTGGGGGTTAACTCCCATACCCATCAATGACATCGCTTGGACCTGGCAGTTGGGACAGGTGGCCACAATGGCTTGAGCCTGGCTCCATGTTAGCTGGAACTGATGGATCAGGCCTGGCACATTCTGATGGTATTGTTGATGACTCAGCTTTGCCTGTTGGAAGATATCAGGGAGACATGCTTTTTCAACTGGTGCAGCAAGGGAATCTGCCTGACAATTCCCCTCTGCAATTTCACCTGGCAAATCAGTGTGTGATCTTACATGCATCACATAGAACAGATGTTCTCGATGAGAAATTAAATAAATTAGCTTTGAAAGCAATCTGAAGAGATGTTCATTGTCAATTTCTTTGAGCACAGCCTGCTCTGCTCTGGACACTACCCCCGCCACGTAAGCAGAGTCTGTTACCAAATTAATTGGTTCTGAGAACTTCTCAAAGGCTCTTACCCCTGTGGCTAGTTCAGCCACTTGGGGGGATCCCTCCACAAACTCCACATCAGCTTCCCAACGCTGAGTCTGAGGATTTCTCCAAGTCATCACCGACTTGTGGGAAGCCCCGGATGTGTCCGTGAACACTGTGAGAGCCTTGAGTGGTCTCCGACTCCTCTTCTCATGAGGAATGAGGTGGAATTCCTCATTGAGCAACTTGTGAGATGGGGCATGGACTGATATTTGTCCCCTGTAGCTGTCCAGAGATAACTGGAAACTGGCATTGCTCTGGAGCAAATGCTCAAACATCTCTTTGGTAAATCTCTTGGGAGAGTTCCTTTCCTCCTTAGAAAGTTTGACTGGAAGGTGAATACATGTAAAGTCACAACCAGTCAGTTCACACAATCTCACCCTTGCCTTCCAAATCAGTTGAGCTATCAACTCTTGTGGCTCAGTGATGGTCTTGGATCTTTGGTGAGAGAGGAAGACCCACTCTATGATCAAGAGTGAATCTCTCTGTCCCGCGATCCATTGAAAAATCAAACCATGCAAATGTGGCAGTTTTCCTAGAACAATGAATTGGAAAGGTATGTTAGGCTCACATCGATGAGCCTGCCTCTGCGATAAGAGATAAGGCCTTCTGTGTACCTTTTCGATTGCTGTCTTTGCCTCTGGGGTCAGTTCCCTGGGAGAAACCAGCTCCCTCTCCCCCTTCAATAAATTGAAGAGAGGGTCTAAATCTTCATTTGTGAGGCCTAGACAAGGTTTTACCCAATTCACAGACCCACACAAGGAGTGGAGATCTGCTAGGGTTTTGGGATTACACTCAATTTCCAATTTCTGTGGAACAATGGTCCTTGCAGCTATTTGTAGACCCACGTACTTCCAAGATGGCATCCTTTGAACTTTATCTTCCTGCAATTGAAATGCAGCAGAGGTTAAAACCTTAACCACTAGGTCAAGCATGTGTTGGAGTATAGAGTCATTGGGGGCACACACAAGTAGATCATCCATGTAGTGAAGGATGATGGCATCCTTTCTCTTGGCACGTACCGATGACAGTAATGAGGCTATGTACTGTTGGCATATGAAAGGACTAGATTTCAGACCTTGGGGAAGTACTTTCCAGTGATATCTCTTCATTGGGGCCT
Organism: Hirundo rustica; assembly: GCF_015227805.2. Lineage (NCBI taxonomy): Eukaryota > Metazoa > Chordata > Aves > Passeriformes > Hirundinidae > Hirundo > Hirundo rustica. Next base: position 46,686,946 of record NC_053488.1, read on the forward strand.
CTCGATTAATGGTAGGAACCGAGAATGCAAACCGTGGGGCATCTTCTGGGTATAGAGGAATTTGGAAGAAACCGTCTTTGATATCTAAAACAGCCAATTGCCAGTCTCGAGGGAGCATTGTTGGAGAAGGCATCCCTGGCTGGAGTGGTCCCATGTCCCATGTCCCAAATAATTTTGTTTATTTCTTGGAGGTCATGGAGCAACCTCCATTTGTCCTTTCCCTGTTTCTTTATTACAAAGACTGAGAAATTCCAAGGGCTTGTTGTCCCTTCTAGGTGACCTTGAACCACCTGCTCCTCCACAAGCTCCTCAAGCGCCTTGAGCTTCTCTTTACTCAATGGCCACTGTGCTACCCATCTTGGGTTATTGTCCAACCACTTTAGTTTGTGGGTAGGGCGCTCCACAGTGGCTATTTCCAAAAATCCTGGGGTGTCTTAGGAATGACCAATTGGACTCCCCACTGTGACATGGTGTCTCTCCCCCATAAGGGAGGCTTATATTCAGCAACGAATGGATGGACATTTGCCAATTTTCCATCAGATCCCTCAATTTGCGCTGTATTTTTTGAGACTTTTGCCATTGTGATTCCTCCTATGCCCTGAAGTTTGCCTGCCACAGGTTGCAATCCCAATGTGATGGCCACATGCTCTCAGGTATAATGGTAACGTCCGTGCCCAACTCAAGCACCCCCTCCACATGGAGGCGGTCTGACCCACAGGCTAAGTTACATGCCACAGAAGGTTTGTTCTCCCCCACCACCTCTGCCCAGTAGACTTCCGGTGATTTTCCATCTGCTAGGATCTCAGCTGGAACGGGAATGGCCTGGGTAAGGACTTGCCCCTCTGCCAGGTAGAATGGTAGGTGCGTGCAACGTGCCAACAGCATGAGGCCTGTTATCTTTCCCTTAACGGTCATGGGAGCTACCTCAGCCTCCAAGGGTGTGTGTGCCGTGTCCCCAATAACAAAATACTCACTGTTCGGTTCCATGTGGTTAACCTTCATGTCCTGTGAAATGTTTTGCAGGTCCACTGTAATTACTGTCCAATCAGTAGATCTGAAATGAAAATCTTTGGTAGTCACGAGCCTCTATCAGCCTCGTGGCTGCCATACCTTGTTAGTTGAACATTTGACATTTTTATTTTTCTGTACCCCCACACCCTGCGACCTGCCTTCCCCCTTTTTTGTTAAAAGAGAGACATTTGCCAGGGTATGGCCTTGTAAATTTCTTTCTTGGTGCGTCAAGGAGATAAAATCTGGGCCGCGCTGTCAATTCAGTTTTTTTGATTTTTGGACTTGCGTTTCCAGTTTTGTGGGCAGGCTTTGGCGAAGTGTCCTGGCCTTTTGCAGTGGAGGCAGATGATGTGCTGCAGCTGGTCTGATGACATTGGTTGCCTCCTTGGTCCTGGTGCTGCAGCTACCACAGGCTTTGAGTGTGTCAGTCCTGGATTGCTTTCAGGTGCACTGAAAAGTTCTGCTCTCCTGGTACAGGCTTCTTTCATCTGTGTGAGACTAGGCGATGGGTCAAGGGGAAGGCTAAGAATGATTCTATGACAGGTCTCATTAGCATTCCTCTGAGCCATCTCCTTAATCAATTCTGCCTGTACCACTGGGTCTTGCACTTGGCTTTCCACTTGACCTCTCAGACGATCCACAAACTGCAAGAAATTCTCTGAAGGAAACTCTTTAATGTTAATATAACTGGTCTTTATCTCAGTTGTTGGAATCTGATAAAACATTTTTTTCTGCAGCATTACAGATCTTATCTAAAACTGACTTGGATAATTGGGTTTGCTCCTCCGCACTAGTAAAATCACCATCCCCGCACAAATGGTCATATGTGACATCATTGTAATCGCTGTCCTGAGCATCAAGAGTTTGCTGAATTTTCTGCAATACTGTTTTCAAAGCTTTTTTCCACAATCCTTCCCATAGGTCATATTCTGAGGGACTTCATAGGCATCTGAATAAATCTTTAATGGCACTGGGTACCATCTCATTTGAATTGAAGGTAGCTTTCATCATGCCCTTAAATAGTTCACTGGATCTCCCAAATTTTTCTCTGCATTTTACACAGCTCTTTTTTATCTTGGTATGAAAAGGCATGATACTCTCTGCAGACCTGTCTTTTGCCGACATATACAACAGGAGCCACAGCTGGTATGCTTTCCTGCTCATTATTCTGAGTTGCTAAAAATCCTGCTGCTTCTCCATTGCCCAGGCAGCCAGAGGGTGTTGTCCCACCCCGCTCCCTGGGGTCCAGCAACAGGCAGCTCCTCCCTCCTCCCCCGGGGCCCCAGGTTAAGCTGGTCCTTAGCCCTTCCTGCAGGGGGGACCACCCCCCCTCCCTGCTGCTGTGGGCTGGCAGCCGCCTGTCCCTATCTTCCCCCACAGCCACACTGGCACTGGTGATTGCAAGGGACCCTCCTCCCTCCCCCTTTGCACAGCTGCTCGCAGAGAGGGGGAGGCACTGGGGGAAGCGTGGGGTGGGGGATTGGGTGAGAGATATGGAGTCGGGGCGGGGGTTGGGGGGAAGAAGGGATAGTGGGAAGGAGGAGGAAGAACATGGCGGCTGCCATCAGGGGCCACCGCCTGGTGCGGGCGTCCCAGGGTCTCATCCACGCGGCCAGAGCCCTGAGAGGAAAACACTGTATCTTGCTAAGGAAAAACAGGTGGGAGATGTGGATATAAAGAAGATGGGTGGGTTTGAGGAGCAGAATTCAATATGGAATCAGGAAAACGCTGATCTCAGGGAGTTGCTGAGAGGTTTTGCATGTCTGTCTGTTATTTTCTGCTTCTAACAGCTTCTTGCGTACTTGTGAGAATATTGGAATAAAAAAGGAATTTTGTTTTCCCCATTTTCAACCTTTAAAGTTATTAATTTTCCCACATCCCAAAATGAAATAGAATTTATATCTTGTAAAGCAATATTTGGAACTTCAGCTGACAGCCAGCAGATAAATTTTGTTAAGAGCTTATTAGAAAATTTTACATCTGTTCAAATGTTTCTGCGTTGTTTAAAAGCACTCTTTTGATTAATCGATAAACATATGCCCATGTTTCTGATGTTTTAAAAACAAACTGTTTGAAAAATCTAACCCCTGATGTGAAAAACTAAAGACACCGCGACATCCCGCTCATCCCGAGATAAGAAAGAAGGCGGGCTGGCCGCCGCTCGGGGCGGCTCTCTCTAGCTGCTTTTCCGGACTGCGGGGGCCACGGGAGGGAGGTGTCCCGGCGCTGGCCTCTCTCCTGGGACTTTCCCATACCTAGCTCACCCCAAAACCAAAAGTGATTTCCCCCGTACAGAACTCCAGCCATTCTGCAGAGTAAAAAAAAAAAAAAAAAAAAGAAAAGAAAAGGAAAAAAAACAACAACAACAACAACAACAAAAAAAACCACCACCAACAAAAAACCGCATTCCACAACACGCTGCGGCACAGGGTCCTAGTGCCCTCCCACCATTAAACTATAGGGATCTTATAGCGGACCCTGGAGCACGTGCTGCAACGTCAGGGTTTTCCACCTCAAGGCCGACTCACTTTTGTCGTAAAAGCAAACTCCCGACCCTTCCTAGCACCCCCAGCTGTGCAAAAACAGCTGATAGTGACTAGGTAGTTGTACCTCGCAGAGAGCTTTTTAAACCCCTTAAAGAGGGAGTCACGCTTCATGCATGGGCTTATTAATATTTTATAACAAATCCACATTGGGGGCCAACTGAAAATATACTTCCCTCTAGCCACCCCCCAGCTCTCGCTAGCTCAGTTATTCAGGGTTTTAGGGTAATATATTTAATAGAGACAGAATAAAGGTTTCAAAAGAGTGGCTCTCACCGCAGCTCCAGCAAGCTTTATTCTTGATGTGATGTTCCAGGAACCCGAGAAGAGAGAGAGAGAAGCAGGAAGAGACAGGGGTTTATCTAGTTTTGGGCCAAGGAAAGATATTGGCCCTCAGCCAATAGGGTCAGGAGTAGGTATGATAGGGAAAAAGGGTTAAACCACATAGCACAGGCTTCAGGGGGATTCTGAGGGGAAAAGCCATTCCTCAGAGGAACACAACAGGTAGGGATGTCAGGAAAATAACAGAAATCAAGAAACCTGAAACCTTGGAATGTACATTTTGAGACGGTTTTCACTTTGTTGACACAAAGCTAAAAAGGAGCACTTTTTGGTGTGTTCTGGAGCAGAGTTCTCTGATGTGTGTGTTGTGGGCAGTTATTGTGCAGTTTTATTTGGGGATTTGTGTAGTTGTGCTCATTCATGCATATTTCACATTTGTAAGTAACATCATCATGCTTTGGGATCTGAGGGTTAATAGGACAGTGCAGACCCCTATGCACAGTTCTGTGGATGCATAAATATGACTCAGTGACTCCTAGAATATACTGTCTCTGTGACAGATCACATCCTCAGCTTCAAAGTGACCAGAATAGCTTCTTTGAGTCTTTCGACATAATAATTTCAATTAGAAGAACGACCCCAGATCCACCCAACACAGGGATAAGAACTGCAGTCTTTTTTCTTGTTGATGGACTTCTCTTGGGGGTTAAGTTTTCCTGTGGAATTTTTCCCCCCCATAAGTTGCTCGGAGACTAAATACTGATGCTTAAAGGGTGCTTGACTCGTACAAAAGAAGTGGATCACTTAGTTTTAGGGGGAGGGAAAGGCTCCCGGGAGCTGAGGGTGGTGGTTTCGCTGCTCTCAGTTTTTCCGGGGAGGACGGTCGAGCGACGGCTAGATGCGTGGAGTCCACGGTTAAGGAAGGAGTCCGGTCCTGGGAATTCTGTCGTCTGCTGGAGCACCTGGGAGTTCAGAGCTCTTCGCCTGCCCTGCTGGATCTGGTTCAGCTCGGGTCCAGCTGCCACAGCTTCTTCAGCACTGCTCACTTTGCCTGCCGGGACACCCCCCTGCCTGCCGGGACAACCTACCGTTTCCAGTCATCAGCCCAAAGTTTCCACCGTTTCAGCTTGGTGCTCTTGGGGTCCCAAGAGATCAGACTGCCTGGGACGTGTGAGACAAAGCCCCTCAGGGTTTTTGGTTCTGTTCTATTTGATTATAATTGCTGTTGTTGTTTGTCTGTCCTGTTATATTTACTGTTATTCCTTTTCCCATAGCTCTGACTGAAAAGTTTTTATTAATCTTCCAAATTATAATAACATGGAGGGAAGGGATTGGAATTCCCATTCCTAGAGAGGCCCATCTCTCTGTAGCAGATAACATGTTTTTTCAAACCAAGACAGCTTTCCTTGTATGTACTTATGCAGATAAAATGATTAGCTCCAGAGTTTTGTATTACAAAGCAGATCGTTACTTACAGTTCCAGGCAACAAATGGGACCAAGTGTTTTTATGTCCGGTTGTGTCCCCGCTCCGGGTGGGAGCTGACCCCCAGCTAGCTCGGGTCAACACAGACACAAAGTTTCCAGTTCGTTTTGGCTTCTCGGCTTAGCAGCTGGACCCAAAGGTGACAGTCAACAGCAGCAGAAGAGAAAAGGCTGGCTCTCAGCTTAGCAGGTTAAAGGATGTTTATTAGCAGAGATCTCCAAGCTCCGAGGCGAGCGGCTGAGAACCCAGTGGCTGAGAGAGTTTTCTCCTCCCTCCCACCCCCTATAAGCAGGGGAGGGTCCCAGGGAGGATACAAAAAAGACCACAAATCAGGGGTTTCAGGGGGTAACAAGGTGTGCCCACCCCCAAGCTTCAGACCACTAAAATCCAGAGCCAAAGGAATTTCCCCCAGGCTACCTATCACCTGAAGCCCTCTGCCGGAGATTTCACAATCTGGGAGGGACCCCGGGAGTGATAGGCAAGCTGCCCCAGAGAGGGGGGTTAGGGCAGAGGGGATGTTACATGTCATGTGAGGTATGGGATGATTGACACAAAACACCTTATTATACAGACAACACAAAAGGGATACAGAATTGGGGATACAGTAAAACGAACCATAACATAAACTTCTTACAAAAATCTAATAAAACAGTTCTGCACCACCACATCTCCCCCTTTTTTGTTTTAATGACAGGAGGAGGGCTGGAACGGAGGAGGATGATATTCGAAGTCCGGGTAACTCTCGGTGAGCCACTCTGGCTGAGTGGGCCACTCCATCTGAGGTTCATCCTCTGGGTGTCTTCTGTCTTCTGGGTCTTCCTCCAGTTCCACGTCTTCCTCCCATCCAGGCACGGATGATACAGCAACATGGTTCACAGAGGGGGCATGTGTGGTGCTAGAAATTAATCTACTTAACATTTTTTTGATGATACCAAATCCAATTAAAATTAACAGAATAACAAACAAAAATAACAAAACTGATTTCAAAATTGAACCCACCCAGCCCGAAATTCCCCAGTCCCCAACTAAGGAGCAGGTGAAACTTCCTCAGCACAAGGGATTGGCGCTGGACAGGTTCCATCGGGACTAGAAGAACTAAAACAAACAATCAGCATTTGAGCAGGGGTCATTCAGGAAAGCGAAACCATCCGGGGAAAAATCTTCCCTCCTTTTCCTCCTAAAAGCTGCCTGAGTAACCTGTGGCAGTTTCTTTTTCTCCCCCGAGACCTTCGGGACATAGGGCCTCACCCATTTTGATGGTAACCATCTCGGCCCCGTGGGGGTGGACACGCAAGCGTACCCACGGCCCCACGTGACTAAATCATGAGGTCCCTCTGTCCTTCCAGTCTCAGGGTCCCGGACCATGACTGGCGGCCTCTCTTTGATGTTTAGCTGAGGGTTTGCCCCGAAATGACGAACAATGGGAGGGTTTAAAAACTCAAATGTGCTGTTTAAAAAATTCAAAGTGAATAGAGCCCTGGCCAATCGGGTCTGTGGTGTTTCTGTTTTCAACACCGGTTGTTGTTGGTTAAGGACCCTTTTGATTTCTCTGTGGGTCCTCTCCACTACAGCTTGGCCTGTTGGGGAATGAGGGATGCCGGTTTTATGACCCACTCCCCATTGTTGCAGGAAGCTGCAGAATTCCTTGGAACGGTACGCTGGGCCATTATCAGTTTTTAATTCTTTTGGGATGCCCATGAAGGAGAAAGCCTGGATGAGGTGTTTAATCGCATCCAAGGTCTTCTCCCCTGCGTGGGCAGAAGCAAAAACTGCACCGGAAAAAGTGTCCACAGACACGTGCACATATTTAGATCGGCCGAATTGGGGGATATGTGTCACATCAGTCTGCCACAGCTCACAGCTGTTCAGACCTCTGGGGTTTACTCCTGCACTCAAGGTGGGGAGTGCATGCTGATTACATGAGGGACACGTAGCCACAATTGCCTTGGCCTGTTCCCGGGTGATGTGAAACAGGCGAACAAGGCCAGGCGCGTTCTGATGATGAAGCTGATGGCTGAGCTTTGCCTGCTCAAAAATGCTCGGCAATGGGGCCATCGCTGCAGGAGCAGCAAGAGCATCAGCCCTTCTGTTCCCCTCAGCTATGAACCCCGGCAAATCGGTGTGTGATCTAGTATGCATCACAAAAAATGGCTGCTCCCTGTGGGAGACAAGCTTGACAAGCTTAGAAAGCAGCTCAAACAGTGCGGTGTTAGACACTTCCTGCAGTATTGCTTGATCTGCCCTCAATACCACCCCCGCTACATAAGCGGAGTCCGTCACTAAATTGAAGGGTTCGGGGAACCTTTCGAAAGCCCTGACAACAGCGGCCAACTCAGCAACCTGAGGTGATCCCTCCACCTCGGCAACATCTGCCTCCCACTGCTGAGTCTGAGGGTCCTTCCAAGTCATAACTGACTTGTGGGACTTTCCGGACGCGTCCGTGAAAACTGTCAGGGCCTCTAAAGGCTTCCTGCTCCGAACATCTTTCAAATTCAGTGTGAATTTGGCATCCTGATTAAAAATTTTGTGGGCTGGCCGATGAATTGAGATTTGCCCAGTGAAGGAATCTAGAGCAAACTGCAGTGCTTCATTTTCCTGAAGCAGGTGTTCTAACATTGCCTTTGTAATCTGGCCCGATCTTAATCCAATTGGAATGTGAATGCATTCAAAATCACACCCTGCCAATTCCCTGATCCGAACTCTGGCTTTTCGGATCAGTTCAGCCACCAGTTCCTGGGGACGTGTCATTCTCTTGGACCTTTGATGGCTGAGAAAGACCCATTCTATGATTAGAAGTGGGTCCTCTCTGCCCTGGTCCTTTTTGATGTTATTTCTCCATTGGAAAATGACTCCATGGAGGTGTGGCAATTTCCCCATTATTATAAATTTGAAAGGCAGGTCTGGATCACACCTGTGAGCCTGCCGAGTGGACATGAGATGCTGTACCTTTTCCAGCGTCTCCTTCGCTTCCGGGGTTAGTTCCCTGGGAGAACTCAGCTCCTCTCCCCCTTTCAATAAATTGAAAAGAGGGGCTAGGTCCTCAGTAGTGAGGCCCAGCCAGGGTCTCACCCAATTCAATGCTCCACACAGCTGATGGACATCTGCAAGGGTCTGAATTTTGGCCTTGATTTCCAATTTTTGCGGCACAATGGTCCGCTTGCCAATTTCCAGCCCCAGGTACCTCCAAGGTGGCATCCTTTGAACCTTGTCTTCCTGCAGCTCGAACCCTGCAACAACCAATGCATTAATTGTCAGGTCAAGTGCGTGGGACAAGACATCATCGGTGGGAGCACACACAAGCACATCATCCATATAATGATGGATGATTGCTTTCTCTGCGGCTACGCGGACCGGGGACAGCAAGGAAGCTACATACCACTGGCAGATGATAGGTGACACCTTCATCCCTTGGGGAAGAACCCTCCAATGGTAGCGTTTCCTCGGGGCCTCTCGGTTAACAGTGGGAACCGAGAATGCAAAACGTGGTGCATCGTCAGGGTGTAGGGGAATATGGAAGAAACAATCTTTTATATCTATAACAGCCAATTTCCAATTTTGTGGGAGCATGGTCGGGGTAGGCATCCCAGGTTGAAGAGAGCCCATGTCTTCTATCACATTATTAATTTGTCTGAGATCTTGGAGGAGTCTCCACTTGTCCTTCCCCGGCTTCCGGATAACAAAAACCGGCGAATTCCAAGGGCTGGTGGTCTCTACAATGTGACCCTTAGCTAACTGCTCCTCCACGAGCTCTTCGAGCGCCTTCAATTTCTGTTTTGAAAGTGGCCACTGTTCAACCCACACTGGTGCATCTGTTTTCCAATTCAGCTTGTGGGTAGGGCGCTCCTCAGCGACCGCCGCCCAAAAATCCTGTGGGGGGTCTGGGATGTCAATCGTGACTCCCCACTGGGCCATCAGGTCTCTCCCCAACAAGGGTTCCCTATAATCCAAAACAAAAGGGCGTAAACTGGCCAACTGCCCTTTTGGCCCCTTAGTTTGCACCACACTCTTTGATTGTTTGGCCAATTGCATTCCCCCTATTCCTTGCACATGTCCTGCCACGTTTTCCAAGGCCCAACGTGACGGCCAGTGCTTGGCTGGGATTACAGTCACGTCTGCGCCTGTGTCGAGCAGGCCTGTGATGTTAATGGCCTCATCACCCACCTGTAACTCACATCCCACCTGGGGTTTCACTTCTGTGATGTTGTGCACGGGACAAGCTGTTGGTATGTTGTCTTCTTCCAGGTGTTCCCAGGTGGGTATGATCTGGGCAACTGTCTGCCCTTTAGGTAGGAATGTTGGTGGGTGAGTGCAGCGTAGCCAGAGAACGAACTTTCCAGGATTGTTATCAAGTGTTCCTGGAAGAATTTCGATCTCTTTTGGGGTGTGTTTGCAGTCTCCCACAACGATGAGCTTACCTTTGACCCTTGGCCAGGTACCCTGCTCACTGTTGTCAACTGACACAAAATTCCAGTTGTCGTCTTTCAGGTGCAAACCCTCCGTGAGCTGCAACCTGTAGGGGGTATATTTAGAATTGGTTGTCAAAATTGGTTGTGCCATGTCATGGTCCGTGTAAGTCATTTCCAGTGTGTTATGTTTGCTGCCACCCTGAATGGGGCACTGCAGCTTCTCCTTCTTTTTCCCTTGGCTCCCTTTCCCCTCCCCTCCTGCCCGGTCCACCCCATTTTTTTCCTCATGCAGGGCGGACCTGCGCTCTTTCACCAGTTTTTTTGTGAGGGTTTAAACCCTCTCCCTTTTTCCCCTTCCCCTCCCCCTTTTTTGTTTTTGAGGTCCTCTACTTCTTTCTTGAGGGGGCATTTGGAAACCCAATGCCCCAAATTCCCGCACAAAAAACACTTCTGGGAGCTTTGCGCAGAATGCTTCTTCCCGGTGTTCGGTGTTTTTCGGGAATCTTCAGTTTCCATGGCTGCAACTTGATGAGGTTTGGGCCGTGGACCTGTAGAGAAGCTCATACAAGGCACTTTTACGTGACATACTTGAAGCATGTCTGGTAAGGTTGGTTTGGGGTGTAGGGGTAAACTTAAAATTGCAGCACGACATAAATCATTTGCATTTGAAAACGCGATCTCCGATAAAATGTGTTCCCGAGCCATTTCATTTTTGACCTGAGCTTCAATAGCTCGGGACAGCCTTTCTACAAAATCTGTGAAGGACTCACTTTGGCCCTGCCTGATTTTCAAATAAGAAATCGCAGGACCTTGTGTTTGCATGCTGAAGAATGCAGTCAGGGCTGTCTCTCTCACTACGTGGAGGCACTGGACAGGAATGACCACTTGGTCAGTGGCTTCTGCCCACTGCCCCTCCCCAGCCAGGTGGTCGAGAGTGAGAGGGATTCCCTGAGCATCAACTCTGGTGTTAACATGGTTGAGGAGCCCTGGTAAGGCCTCCTGGAGCAGCCTTTTCCAAGCTGTGACCCATAGGATGTACTCTGTTGGGTTTAACAAGCAAGAAAACAGGTACTTTAAATCAGCAGGCACCACCTTTTCTGCAGAGAGATCTGCTCTGAGAAGCCCTCTGAAATATGGTCCATCACGGCCATATATCCTGTGAGCTTTGCAGATCTCTTTGATGGTGTCTCGGGGAAATGGGTGGTACCCTGCTCTGTTGTTACCACCGCGGGCATTGCGGAAGGTAACAGGGGCAAGGGTGGGAATGGAGCAGGAGCTGGCAGCTGTCTCTGCTCCCGTTCCCTGCCCGGGCACTTCCGGGTTTGAGGGAGCTGGGACGCCTGTGCGCTGAGGCACTTGGTTGCCTGGCAACCGAGTCCCTGCAAGGGCCGCGGCTTGCCCGGGGGGTGACATCATCGAGGAGTGGGGGGGCAGGGGGGATCCCGGGGAAGCGGGGTCGAGCCCCGGTGGGGCGGGACCGGGACCGGGCTGCTCCGGGGCGGGCGGCGGCGCGGCGGCTACGGGGGGGAAGGGGTGCCGCAGTGCGCACGCGCAGCCACAGGGGGTTGGGGGGGGGCAGCGCGGCCGCGGCACGCGGGGCGGGGGCGGGGCCCCGCGGGTCGGGGCCGGCACCACGTGGGGCGGGGGCGGGGCCGCGCGGCTCAGGGCTGCGGTGGGCGGGGTCACGCGGCAGGCACCCGACGTCAGAGGGGTAAGGCGGGGCGGGGAAGGGGGCGGGGCCGCGCGCTGCGGGCACCACGTCACCGGGGTAGGGAGGGGTGGGCGGCGCTGAGGGGGCGGGGGAGTCCCCCGCCATGCGGTCTCCGCCATCTTGGGAACCCCGAGAGGACCACGTGGACCTGGACCCGATTCCACCCGCCACGGAAAACAGAACGCGGCATTTTTGAACCGGGAAAAGCGGGGAGGGAGGGTTGTCCCGTGCAGCATGGCCAGTGCTGCCCGAGACCTCCCTCCTGGCTCCACCGGGCCAGCACCGGCGTGGAGGCAGGGGTGCCCCGGAGGCAGAGCGGGCGGGCGGGACCCCTGCCGCTCCATCGAGAACGCTTTCCCGGGGACATGGGGACCGGGGAAAAGAGGTGGGGGGAGGAGGGGGAGAACACGTTTCTCCGTTGGGCTCTTTCGGCATTCCCTTTTGAAATTGAATTGCCGAATTTAACTTCATTGCTACAGTAAAATACTTTGTAGCCTTTTTGTCCCCAGTTTGAATCAACCTAATTAATTCCTTTTCTACAGTGCCACAGAAATGTGGGCTGCAGAGACTGTCCGGAGAGACTTGGGGAAAATGCACATGAACCCAGCGAACAAAACTTCTTAACTCGCCTTTTGAGATTTTCAATTTGGCCTCGTTAACTACTGACGCATAATTATAATACAACCTTTTCTGAGCAGTCGTGAGCTTTCCGCCCATGTTTTCGATACTAAGTTGCTTTTGAACCCAAACCCAGATGAAAAGCACTCCCCCCGCGGACCCGTTCGCTCAAAATCACAGGAGGTTTAACCCTTTAGCTGCGCAGCTATTTTTGGAGGATTTTTTCCTCCCCAATAGATCCCCCTCCCTCGGGGGAACCCTAAAACCAGTAAGTATGTCCCTTTGTGGGTATACTTACCTGTTCCTGTGCCTGGGGGGTGCGTAGGTCTGGATGTTCTGCTGCAAGAAGGACTCCGTTCGGGGCTCGAAGCTCCCCTTCTTTCCCCTGGAACTTGCCTTGTTTAAAAGTCAATTTCACAGGGGTGCGTGACGCCCAGAGACTGTTCTTCGGGCTAAATCAGCCCCAGTCTGTTCGCAGGGTCCGCCTCGTCTCCGGAAGGGCCCTGCGTGGGCGCTGGACGCTCTGTCACCGTGGAGCCGTGCTCCACGTGGTCCAAGCTGCTTCTGCCGGCGTGGTGTGCCCCAGGTTGGCGCGCCAATTATGTCCGGTTGTGTCCCCGCTCCGGGTGGGAGCTGACCCCCAGCTAGCTCGGGTCAACACAGACACAAAGTTTCCAGTTCGTTTTGGCTTCTCGGCTTAGCAGCTGGACCCAAAGGTGACAGTCAACAGCAGCAGAAGAGAAAAGGCTGGCTCTCAGCTTAGCAGGTTAAAGGATGTTTATTAGCAGAGATCTCCAAGCTCCGAGGCGAGCGGCTGAGAACCCAGTGGCTGAGAGAGTTTTCTCCTCCCTCCCACCCCCTATAAGCGGGGGAGGGTCCCAGGGAGGATACAAAAAAGACCACAAATCAGGGGTTTCAGGGGGTAACAAGGTGTGCCCACCCCCAAGCTTCAGACCACTAAAATCCAGAGCCAAAGGAATTTCCCCCAGGCTACCTATCACCTGAAGCCCTCTGCCGGAGATTTCACAATCTGGGAGGGACCCCGGGAGTGATAGGCAAGCTGCCCCAGAGAGGGGGGTTGGGGCAGAGGGGATGTTACATGTCATGTGAGGTATGGGATGATTGACACAAAACACCTTATTATACAGACAACACAAAAGGGATACAGAATTGGGGATACAGTAAAACGAACCATAACATAAACTTCTTACAAAAATCTAATAAAACAGTTCTGCACCACCACATGTTTTAAATCGACTTTGTAGCTTCTTGTGCCAGCACTGTAAATGGCAATGCTGCATAAAATATGATTCTAAGTATATCAACTCACATTATGTAAATAATATTAAGAAGATCATTGGTCATAACACACATGGTATTTTTCAGAGTTCCCAACTTGTCTCTTTGGATTGACCTAAACAATGTCTTCCACAGGAGGAAAAAGGTGCTGTTGACAAAGGAGCTTCCTGGTGTGGAGGAGCAGAACCTGGCATGGTGCTGTTCTTGTGCCTCTTTGCTCTGATCCCCTCAACCTGGGCCTATAGCAGCCCAGGTGCCTTCATTTTCTTTTGGGAAAATAACCAAAGCAGCTCAGTTATTTTCTCTGTCTGTCTGCCATTTGTTGCATACCACTGAGCTATTTCTGTCAGCCAGGTATAGGCTCTTAAGAAAGGAATCCAAAGGCGCCAGGTAAGAGCATGAGTCTGGAAAATGGAGAGGGAAAGTAGAAATACATCTCCCTATGTACTAACCAGCAGTGACAAATCACACCAGGGGTGGCTCACAGAGCAATACATACTTGACTGATGAAACCCAGAGTCTTCTGGGTGCACAAGGGGAAGAGTGGAACCATCTGATGGAACCAAGGGCAAGAGGAGATCTATTGGGGCAGAAAAGCTGAAACCTGCCAGGATTCAGATGGCTCTTTACCCACTGGCTGGCAGCTGACAGCTATTTCTGGTTGCCCCTGGGCCAGGGAAAAAAAAGCAAAATGAAGCACAAAGGGGAAGAATAACAATAAGTCTTTTAGCCATTAATGTTAACACTTGTTCTTGAAGACACAGTTACAAATGGAAAAAAAAATAACCCTTTCTTTTAAGCTTTGCTCTTTATGTATCTTCATATAGGAGGAACTCTGTGCTACTTCATAGGAGCAAGCACGTGCTGTTTAATATACCTTGGTCAATAAACATCTTCCTGATATACAAATAAAGGGCCAGACTGTTCTCAGTCATACCTGCTGCCGATGGAGCATCACTGAGCCTCTGTACAATTTGGGGTAGCTCCAACTATTAATGAAATGCTGTGCTTATGTTTTCACTCCTCTTCAACCCTGTACTGAGCACATGAAAGGAAGGCACTGAAAAAATCTTTTTCCCCGCTGTGTCTTGGAAGGAGCCATAGCTGGGCAGAACTCTGTGCTGCTGTGTTTGTTACCTTTCATACCTTGATATGCATTACTGAATTTCATCCAGCAATGATCTAGATAAATCAGACTGTTAATCATTATAGATTCAGGTCCAGCTGAGTAATGCTGGCAAGGGATAAAAGGTGGCTTAAAACGTTGCTGCAACTTCTAATATTGACTTGGCTCTCAGAGATTGTTCAGCAGTCTCTGCTTCTTATTTGATAAATTTAGATATTTTTGTGTTCATGTACATATTCAGATCTTAATCTGTAATTTTACTGCTAAATTCATAATTGGGCCACTTCAAGTATTCCATTGTATTCCTGCTTCTGGACTATGCCTATTCCCACGATATTTGAATGCCTTCCAATAATAACTGAGTTCATGACTGCATTCATGTTCTCTTTTCCACTCTGAAGGGGTAGAAGAGGATGTAAGTATTTGCTGAATTTTTAGTTATGTGCATGTATATCATCCTATCCTTATATTAGTTAGAGGATTCACGCTCTAAGGGGAGCCCTTCACTGCCACTCCAGCAATGTTCTGAATTACTCTGTCCAGAAATTTTACCTCCCAGATATAAAGAATCTGAAATCTTGCCAGTAGGAGTTTATATATCTTCTGGAACCAAGATCATGAAATCACAAAATCACAGAATGGGTAAAGATGGAAGTGACTATCAGCACAGTCATCTGGTCCAACCTCTCTACTCAAACCAGGATTCCTAAAGCAGATTGCACAGGATTGTGTCTAGGTTCTGGAATATCTCCAGTGAGGGAGATTCCACAGCCTCTCTGGGCAATCTGTCCCCATGTGTGGACATCTGCAGAGTGAAGGAGTTCTTCCTTATGTTCAGCAGAACATCCTGGACATCAATTTCTGCCTATTTCCTCTTGTCCTACTGCTAAGCACCATGGAGCAGAGCCTGGTCTATCCTCTTGGCACCTTTCTTTCAGGTATTCCCATATATTCTCAGTTATCCCATCTTAAGACTGAACAGGGCAAGCTCTTGTCACTCTTTCCTTATAAGAGAGCTGCTCCTGTCCTGTCATCATCTTTGTAACCCTCTGCAAGTCTTGGTTTAGAGCTCTGTGTCTAGACTAGGCAATGTGCCAGCTTGAAGGCAAAACCAGCAAGAGACTTCAAGTCAGAAAAAACATTTAATGGGAGAGAGAAAAAAGATAAAACAAAACACATGCAATATTACAGATCACCGACAGAATCAGAATACAACCTGAAACTGTGGTGGTAGCAGTCCAGATGAAGTAGTCTTGTTGAAACAGTGTTCCCACAGAAAGGTCTGGTAGCTCTTGTCCTCTGGGAATCCAGTGGGTAAGGCTGCCTGTGCTGTCCCAGATGCCAGATTATATCCAGGTGGGAATGCTTGACTCCTCCCCCTGGGCAGAGCATCTCACAATGGGCTGATATTTTATCAGTCTTGTAATGGGTCCTTGATTGCCTATTAAACAGAGATAGCTCCTGGAGGGAGTTATCTATGAGTCATGCAGTAAGGCATTGATGGGCCATTAACAGAAGATAGTCTGTAGGGAGGGGGCAAGGGAAACCCTGCCCAACCTAGTTTCAACATCTCACCTAGATGGTGATAGGATACATACTTTGGGCACATCTTACATTGTAACCTAGGACAGGCAAATACTTCACTCTTATTTTTTTCTCTTTCCTTTCTTTATTTTCTTCTTATTCTGCAATGCAGCTGATGATGGGTTTTGTTCAGAAAACATGGTATTGTGCAGGGGCTTATCACGGAATTTTATATAAATTTCTTTATACAAAAGAAGAATGAACTCTTAATTTATGTTCCAACTGAATTAACTCTGATAGGGAGTAAAGGATTTTGAGCTGTTATTGTTTTATAAAGTGACTTTACAGGTGTTCTGCCTGTCTCTTTGTTACCTTTGTTATCTTCAGGACTTATATGTATCCCTACCACTGGTCTCTACATCTAACTGTGCATCTTTCTTGGTCAGCCTCTGATATTTTTTGTTACATGAATGCCATGCCTCCATTGAGTGCTATACACTCATATCCTCAGCAGCAACAAGGTTGTCTCAGCCACAGAAAAATGAGTTCTTCTCCAGGAGAAACAGCCTGAGAAACAGCCTCTGACCAGCCTGGGGTCAAGGCACTGTTCTGACACTTGTGTCGTCATTCTGCTAGCAGGCAATGTGCAGGACAGTGTGCAAGAATCTGCAGCGAATCTGCACCCCACAATTTCATATGCTGCTCTTAAAACCTGAGAGACAACCCAGCACGTGTAAAGGAGCTGAGGGACATTTATCTAGGAACAAGGGTTTATTTTCAGAGTGCTGCTGCATTTGCTGCTTGTCAGGTATTGCTTTCCTTCTGCCGAGTTGGACACTAAGAACTCCCAGTATAGTTTTCCCTCTCCCTGCTGCTGGGCAGCAGAAAATGTGGTGTTGTCTTCACTTCTTCCATGGCTGCCAGGTGTGTGTGTGTTCCACTTGCAGTGTGAGTTGTAATAGAACATGATTAATTTTAAAAGTGTGGAGGGTGTGGAGGCCTAGCTGCCAGTGAGCCACAGCTTCTTGCAGCCTGGATATCCATGCTGGTCTGAGACACTTCAAAAAGCTTTTTGGTGGATGCTTTTATCCTGCTGTGACACCACACAGCTTTTCAGAGCATTTTGTACTATTCGCCAAGGCAAAGGGACTGCTGGGCGGTCTCCTTTTGTCACTCCATGTGGCCAACAGCATGCTCATTTGTGGGGACAGCGTCCTTAGTACCCTTCTTCTGAAGAACCTGCTGTGTCAAAAACTTCTGCCTTGATGGTATTCTGCATTCAGAAGTTTGATTACAGTGTGTCTGCCTCTTTACAGCATGTTTGCACACACCTCTTTACAGCATGTTTGCACACTGTAAAATACAATCTTCAGCCAATGGACCAGCACCAGGCTCACACACCACAAAATTGCAAGCAAAAGTCTTTGGAATTACAGGAAGTCTGTCCTTTTTTGGAGAGAATCATTCTGAACCCGGGAAAACCCCTGCTGTGGTGCCATGCCAGGACTTCCTTAGACATTTAACAGCCATCTGACCATCATCTCAGCTCTAAAATATTAGACTATAATTGGCTAGTGCTGCAATCTGCTTTTAAAGGAAAAGTTTCACTAAGTTCAAATACTTCAAAAAGATTGGAAGGTTTCCCCTTTTGTACTTGGAAGAATTCTTTGTTAATATGTAAATAATGTAAAAAATTAAAGTTTAGGATTTCAGTAGAAAATATCAAAAGTAACTTTCTACTTAGCTTGTAACCACAGATTTGGAAATACCTGATCCGTCTCCAGTAGTTTTCAAGTGTGTACACATTTTTCAGCCACAGTAAGACACTTATGTTGCACATCCCAGTCTGAACTACAGCAGATGCCACCAGGATATGATTTTTTCAAAGGTAATGCAGGTAACAGTACTGTCTTCCCGTGCATGCATACAACACAAGTGCTGTCATACATCAAATATATCAGCTTTACTGAGTCACATACTGGTAATCATAGACTCAGCATAGACATCCTAATTGCTTAATGTTGAGTATGAAAAGAAAACAAAGCAAAACCACATCTGAACCCCCAGAGCCTTTATACACAAAACGGTGTTGCTTCTGAAGATCATGCTGTCACAGAGAGATCCCGTGTTGGATGGCATCAGTTCATAGCTATGATATGCTGTGGTATAATTCAGCAAAAACCACCACTGGGAATTAGCCGGGACCACTTTTCAGCTTCACAAACTGTGCCTCAGATGAAGGAATTTATGCTCAAACTCTCACAGATACGCAGTTACTGGGCAGCCAACTCCACTTCTGCAGGTTTGAAGCAGTTATCCCAAATGAAGGATGAAATGTTACAGAAATCCAGCCTTTCCCATCAAACTCCCCTACTGACTGAACTTGGATCACTTCACCACAGTATAAGAGAATGGAGTAGGGTAGCTGAGAATTGCATTTTTCCTGCAGTGACCTCAAAGGAGGTAAGACAGAGAGTAAAAGGTGAGACAGGTAGATGATCTTCTCCAAAGTTATTATTCTTGCTGTACTTATTTTCAAGGGAAAAATCTGTAAAAGAGTCATGGTGGCTTGCATAGAGCTGCTATGCCCCCGCCAGATGTTTCAGCTGACCTCAAAGGGAATTCTTGAAAAATGAATGGATGCATGTACTTTAAATTTCAGCCCTTCTTAGTTAGCAAAACTTTTTGTACAACTTCAAAGAGTTCTAAGAAATGGATAAAAGAATCTCAAGTATAATAGATCCATTAGCATGCATTTTCACCCACTAAAGACAGGATCTTTAATCCTCCTTTATATATTAATTTAGAGCATATTTTATTTATTAAATTTACCATATGAATAACATTGTATTACCCTTTAATGAGGAAATATAGTTATTGAATGTTTTATTAAAGTCTTGTTTTTTTTCAGGAGCTTCAGTATATTTTTTCAGGGCAAGTTGTTCAAGGCTTAACAACAACATAAAAACATTAAAGCAAAAGAAGAATGATGATTGTATTAGGATGTTACTTAACTATAAGTACTAAAAAGTTTCACAAGCACAAATGACATTTTTGTACATCAGGGTTTTTTTGCCATTTCTGTAATATATCACTACAATAGTCACATGCTGTCAAATAGATAACAAGCAAGTGTAAGTGGTCATACATGTTGATGCACGTAAGTTTTTCAGTTCCTATCGATCACATTCAACAGAAGTATCAAGATAGCTGAAGAGCCTGGCCCTACTTTTGCAGACTGATTGATGCACAGCTTCTAACTCAAGACACAGCTCTGGGTGGGTGCAAGATCGGTTCTGGGGGATCACTTTATAGGAAGGATCCTTTGTTAGGAAAATGTGGGCTAATTACAAGTAGAAACGCCTCACTTATGAGGTTAAACTACCCAGGAACCAACTAGACTGTACTACTTGCTCCCAGACCTTGTATAAGAGTGTTTCCCTAAAGCAAAATCAGTAAGTTGTGGAATAACTTCCTTCAAGCATTTACAGCTTACTTAAAGGCAAATTATTTCCTTAGGACCTATAAAATGTCTTCTAGCTGCAGATAGAATTTTAACAAATAAATATAATGGTATGCCAAAAATTTGCATATACTCTAATCCTTGTTCAGTCTATGAACTGAACAAGGTTTTGTTTTGCTAATACTTTACTGTGGAATGAAATGGCAGAAATCTGAGTAATTTTGGTTGCTATTAAAATAATGTATATAAACAGAAAAAGTCATGATAAAGCATTCTTAATGCAAGCTTGAACAATGTATGTTTTCATGCCCAGTGGAACTACAATTACACTTTCTTCTCAGAAGTAGTGGAATGGTTTCGGGGGTTTTTTTGTTTGGTTTGGTTTTTTGTTTGTTTGGCTTTTTTGTTTGGTAGTTGTTGTTTTGGTTTTTTTTTTTTTTTTCCTTGCATGTAAATCCCCAAATACTTTTTCAATTTTATAGATTAAAAAATTGCTTCATACATCAGTTTTAAAAGCATTGGTTAGGTATTTCCTTCCATTTTGTCTGCTGAAGGACTATGAACTTGGAAGAAAACAGTTCAAAGAAACTCACAACATTTATAAGACACCTACTGCCATAAAACCAAACAAAATAGCATTTTGTTTCAAATGCCACCTAGGAACACTAGATAAATGAAGTATATACATTATGGTAGGTAGTTAATAATCCCCATGTTTTCACCTGCCGGTATTACTGCAAATTACACTGTTTCCATGACATGCCTAATGAACAATTTACTATTTTCATAAGCAGTCACATGCATTGAAGGTAGGATCACCAGACACCTTGAAGCAGAACCAGAGAGACCAAGCGTACTAATCTGTTTCGCGGGATGACAAGGCAGCTGGTGTATGAAATGACACATCTCTGCTGACATGAGCGAGCAACATTGACCTAAAGCATTTCTTCTGGAGCCGCTGCTCCTGCTGCTTCCTGAGTGGGTTTCTCCATGGGCTGGGAGTTGTGCATGGGGGCTGGGCTGTGGCCGGGCTTGTGGCCATCATGGGTGCCATGACTGCTGGCGCTGCCAAGGCGCGTGGAGGCCACCACGGCTTTCACTGCGGCCTGGGAGAGAGAGGACCAAGCAAACATTCCTTAGGGGGCATGGCCTGTCTGCGGCATGGCCTCAACACTGTCCCAATAGGGAATGCAATTGCAACTGCATTTAGTCTACCTGGGAAGGTCACCTTTGGATACCTGCCTGGGCCTGGGTGGATTCAGAAGGCCACCTGGTATATTTGATTGAGGTTTAAAATTGCTGCTTTCACAAGGTTATGAGTTGGGTGACATGAGCACAACTTTTTTTTCAGCTATACCTGCTTATTTGTTTTGTTTCGGGTTTTTTTTTAGAAATTACTTCAGGTGTCCCGCATTGAAGTAGAATGTCAAAAAAAGAAAGTCATCATCTTCTGTCATAATAATAACAACAATATTATCACTGATTATTCCATGAAAATTTCACAAAGGAACACAATGTTTATCACTATTGCACTGTTGCATATTTCAAGCACAATTTTGTGGAGCACATGGGCAACTTCCTAACTATAGACATATAAAAATACACACTGAGGGTAGGCTTTCATAGCGCATGAAATATCACAAAATGAAGACAAACATGAAGACAGTTACATTAACCCTTGCCTTGAAGAGTTTTATTGCCTGAAAAAAACCAGACATACAGAGGTGAGGAAAATAAATGCTAATTTCTGTGTGTGACAATTCAAGCTATTTTTTAATTGGCAGCTTTTGCTTAGGTATCAAAGACGTGGGTCTGCAGCAAGAGATGAAGAACATAGCAAGTTCTGTGGATTGTTTGGAGAGGTAATCACACACACACACACACACACACACACACACACACACACACACAAAACCCAAAAAAACAAAAAACAAAACAAAAAAAACCACAAAAAGAAACAAGCAAGAAACTCCCACAAAGAAATAAAAAGGAAAAAAATAAGGTGTTAATGAAAAAGAGATAACATAAACATTGTCAATAAAAAAGAACCAGCTGCAACAGGTTATGAAGAAATACTACAAGTCATATACCAATGAAAGTGGCAAGAATTTTGAGAGACTAGACCTCTTAAAGGAAAAATCACAGACAACCACATTAGTGGTGAGAGGACTTTGGAAAAGTCATTGAAAAACAGAACAAGCCACTCAATGATACTAC
This sequence comes from Hirundo rustica, assembly GCF_015227805.2. Classification (NCBI taxonomy): domain Eukaryota; kingdom Metazoa; phylum Chordata; class Aves; order Passeriformes; family Hirundinidae; genus Hirundo; species Hirundo rustica. The sequence continues at coordinate 46,708,630 of NC_053488.1, forward strand.
AATGTCTAAAGGTGCTTTCAATGTAATTTACACTCAGAAGCACTGTTGGATGTTTATGAAACAAATTCAACACAGCCTATGAGAAACCAAATCCTGACTGAGACTTTTAGAGTTACTCTTTAAAATTTGTCTTTACCCAAAGAAAGCCTGCTGGTGGACTTGTATGTTGGGAAAGAGGAGATAATTAATTACATATTATTCTTACTAACAAAACAACACCTAAAGTGTGTACTCACTACTTTGATGTCTGCAAAGTGTGTACTCACTACTTTGATGTCTGCAAAGTGTGTACTCACTACTTTGATGTCTGCTTTGGTTTTAGTTTTTTGATCAGAAATTAATTGTCTATAAATTTATTGGGTTTTTTTACAGAGTTAATAATTGTGGAAAATTATTAACTCTACAATAACTGCTAACTTCAATCAATCCTCTTAATATTTGGAGATTTGATAATTTAATCTTTAACAGAGAAGTGCTGAAGAAATAAAATTAGAAAAAGTGATACTTTGTAATCGCAAAAGATTCAATTGATTTACTGTAGGGGTGTCTTGGATTATGTAACCTAAAAACGTGTAACTCAGGGTGGGGGGCGAGGGCATGGGCACGGATGCCTTCTGATAATGGCCCAGCTGTTAAAACCAGGTGGGGCAGTGTTTCTTTTCTCTTTCACCATCCCTCTATCCTCCAGGGGGATATCCTATGATAATGGCCCATTAGGGCCCACCAATGACATGACACAGTCCATCATCCCATATTGAGATGCTCCACCCAGTTGGGAAGGAGCCAGCTGTTCCTGGCTAGATAAAAACTGGGACTGAAGGACACAAGGTATCCAGTTTTTCCACTGGATTCCTGGAGGAAGACCAGACCCATCTTGTCACGACTGGACTTTCTACAGGACCATCTCTACTCCACAGAACCACATCTGTTATTCCAGGAGGACTTACTTGGACTGCTTCCAACACCCTGACCAACAGGGTGCCAGGTTGTATCCCTGACTCTGTCAAGGTTTTTTCCAGGATTTTTGTTTGCTTCCTTGCTTGTTGTGGTTTTGTTTGTTTGTTTGTTTGTTTTGTTTGTTTGTTTTGGTTTTTTTTTACTATTCCTAGTAAAGTACTGTTACTCCTATTCCCATATCTTTGCCTGAAAGCTCCTAATTGCAAAACTATAATAATTAGGAGGGAAGGGGGTTTACATTCTCCTTTCCAAGGGAAGCTCTAGCTTTCATTGACAGACAACTGTCTTTCAAAACCAAGACAAGGGGTCTAAATAAAATGAGCTTCAAAAAATATCTCTGGTGTAAAAAATAAAGAAAAATCAAAATGTCAATGTGAATTATAACTGCAATCCCTGAGAACTTTGTAAATGACAAAACTAATTTCTTTGCCCTGTAGATATTCTCTGCTACAATTCTCCACTTAAAAAAAAAAAAAAAAAAAAAAAAAGAAAAAAAAAAAAAGCAGCCAAAGTTAAGGCTCAGTTTTTGTGAATTGGTTTTTCTATGAAATTTATGAAATCTTTCAGTTAAGTTGCTTTTTACTCTTATTCCCAGGGCTACAAGGGCAGCTTCACTGTAGCTGTTACTAACAATTTCTGTGCTGAAGTATCCCTGGAATTATCTCCTGAGCAGATGAAAATCTTTAAAAACTGAAGATTGGATTTGGGGAGAAGAAAGTTTCCTGATACTATGTCAGTCAGGTGCCCAGTTGCCTGCTATTTTCACCTGAAGATGTTTCCCTGCTTCTTCCCAATGTACATACGTAGACTGGATGGTAAAGGAGTGTCCTGAGGACATTTATGGACTTACACATCTGAAATGCTCACTCTAGTTCATACAGAAGGATGGCTTAAACCTTCTGCTTTGTATTGATAGGCATGGGTAACTCAGGGTGGGTTAGGAATCAAAATATGCTTTAACAGATTAATTTTCTTTTAGATTTATGGATGCTCATTTAAAAATTACTCAGTATGTTGTTCTTTCTAATCAATATTCTAAGGATACACCAGCAATATAGGGCAGAGTGATGGACAGAAGCAAGAAAGGAAGAAGGAAAGAAAAAATGGAAAGTAAGGACTTTGTGAAAGCTGTGTACATTCTCAGCATTCCTATCTGTGTAGGCAGAGCTTTCAATCAGCTTCACATATTTTTATTCATTTGGCTTCAGTCATTGACTAAACCAGCTTCAAACTTTTTCAGTCTTCCTCAGACATCTTAAATAAGAACCTTCCATAATACCATGGAATATTGTCCTCAAAAATGTGCAAGGTTTCTGCAAGGCTACTAATTTAATTGCTTGCTTTCATAGCCAAAACAGAGACTATGAGCAGAGACTTGCCTTAAGTTTACGCCGGGCATTGAATTCTTGAAGTTTCTTTTGTGCGTTGTCCATATGTGCAAAGTTTATTGCCTTCCCTGTGACCCATGGGTGCTGCAATGCCTGTAGAGTGGTGAGGCGTTTCTTGGGGTCTAAAACAATCAACTTTTTAACCTGCATCACAAGCAAGAAATAAAAACGACTGTCAGCTTTATTCTTCATTCAAATTTATATAGTTTTGTATTTGTGGGCTCTGGTCTTGGTTTGGGGAGCATCTTAGGTGAGATATTCTAAAAAACCAATAAGAATTTTCATTTGTGTCTTTGCAAGTGTTCTGCTTCTGGCATTTCTTGGTCCTCCATAAATAACATCTGATCAAGACAGCCATTAAGGGGGAAGAGAGAAGAGAAAGAACCAACTGGTTACCAACATATCATGGGTATGCAGATGCAGATGACCTGTATCTATTATAGGCTCTTTTGTGTCTGAATTGTCACAAAAAACCCTAAGAAATTCTCAAAATCTCTGAGTAGTATCACTACTTTTAGATTTGGACAAGTTATAAACTGGATTAGAAGGTTTAAATTATGCATATGCAGCTCATACGAACTTGTACCACGCGGTCCCTGTCAGGTATATCACAAAGGAAATGTTTCTTTCAGTCACTGTAAAACCTCATGTACACATAAAAGAAGAAAAGCACTGTAGAAGTGTTTCTGTCTTAGCCCATGCTGAAACTAATGCTGTTTACACCATTTCTTCTATCACCAAAGCCAGCAAACCTGGACTTTTACAAACATGACTAGAATATTTTTGGGAAAAAGGCACTGCAAACATACCCCTGTGACTGGAGATGGTCCTGCTGGACAAAAAGTGTGTCTAGTCAAGTGACATTCCCTGGGTTTTATTGTATCTCTGGACATGTAGTGTTTTATAAAAAGAAGAAAGGTGAGGATGGAGTAACAAAGTACACAGATGGCTTTGCAGAGCCACACTTACCCAGCTCTCCTGACTGCAGACCCTCTTTAGCAGAGTGCAAGTGATGGCAAAGGGCTCCACTGCTCCTATGTGCCCAAGGGTGAGGGAAGACTTGCTTTAGGGTTCTCTGAAATCTCCCTACAAAGAGCTTTTAAAGAAAGTTGGTTCCCTGAAGTGTGTGCAGGAGAATAGGCATTGTGGTGAATTCTGCTTGTGTCTCCAAGGAAGACCTTGAGTTAACCAAATCACTTCAGCTGAACACTGAATTGCCCACAGCATGGGTTTTGAGAGTCATGGTCATCATCACCTACAATTTGCTATGCAATGTTGAAACCTGAAAGTTTGAGCTCTACTTTACTAAAACAGTATGGAGCAGTTTGGACAAAAGCTTTCCTGGCAGACTGCTGTTTATATGGAAGTAATTTTTTTTTTTTTTTTTTTTTGCCTTAGAAAAACTTCATATATCATAAAACAATGAAAAAGTAGTTTAAACTTTGACAGTCCTTCCACTTAAAATATCCTGAAGTACTTCACTAACACCAATGATGCAGTGTTTTGTGACACAGTTTGTATAAATATATATGGAAGAAAACATTTGTGTTTTCAGTGCTAATGAAATAACTGAATTATGCAAGTTATTATTCAGAAAAGTCATACTCAAGTATATCTATCTTTGCAGATCAGTGTCTCCTGGATCCAAACTACTTTATCCAGTAATAAAATAATACAGTGCAGATAGCATGCCAGTCCTTGCATTTTGCTAATGGAGAATATTTAAAAGTAGTCAATCTTTCCTCACCTATTAAAAAAAAAAAAACCAAACCAAACCAAAAAAACTTTAATGGAAAGAAAAAATATGTCAGAAGGAAGCAGTGGGGGGGAATTTAATTCCTTTTATATTCTTCTCCAAAATTCAGGCTTGAAAACTGCACAAAAAGAAGGACTTGTTTCTACATTTCCCTGAAGGTGTTTGCCCAAAGAAGAGGAATGGTGAAACACTTAGAGCTGGAAGGAGAGGCAGGCATACATGAATACTATGACAGCTGCCAACAATCTATGGCTTACTTCACAGAAGAACTTGAATATCCATGTTCTGAGTGCATAATTACAGCACTGGACTAACAGGGGATATTAACAGCACCATACTATAGCAAAGACAAGAGGAAACTATTATGAACAATTAATTAACCAATTATTCTTCTCCCCCCCCCTCCTCCCCCCCCCCCCCCCAATGGACTTTTCCTCAATGGCAGAAATACTAAATACTCCAGTCTCATTTTTGCTTTACTTACTAAATCCTTGGCATTCAGAGACACATCATCCCACCAGGGGGAGACAAAGTCATATTCACAGCTCAGGATTCTCTTAAACATATACTGATCTCCCCTTTCATCATAAAATGGTTCAAAGCCACAAAGTCTGAAATGATAAAAAAGAAATTAATTTAATTAGTCCTGTGTTGTTAGAAACAGTTCATGGTAGTATTTTTCCCTACTTTGTGTCCTGTAGATCACTTTGGAAACCAGACATGGTTTCCAGACTCATGAACTCCTAATTCTACAGAGCAGAGAAAAATGTGGTTGTAAGTATTCTTAAGCACAGGGAAAGGCTTTTCTAATAATAATTTTACTGTTTTCATATGTGTTAAATTGGAAATATTAAAACAGGGTGAAAGAGAATTTATCAGGATCCCTGTAACTCTGGCCAGAGGAATAGGAATTAGCTGAGGAAACCCATCTTACACCTGAAGCTAGAAGTTTCTACGTATCCAATTAGGACTGATTTTTGGTAATGTTCATCCCTGTACATTTTTTTCATCCTATCAGCCACAATATGTAAGAACCTTTGGTAAGTTTTCATGATCAGCCCTCATTTTTACTTAGATAACCTACAATGCAGAAGTCTTGTGATCTCACTAATGACTGCATTTATAAATATATTGAATAGAGATCCCAGCAGAGATACACACTGCTGGCCCCAGGGAAAGCAGACTCATAGATGTCGTTTCCATTTGCATAATGTCCTTTTTTATCACTTCACTTTAATCATGCCTGCACATATAATCAGATTTTTTAAAGTGAATTTCCTATTCAGCCAGTATGTGATCTGAGCTTAACAGAGGAAGTCTGTCTGCTCCTCTCCCTCCAGGAAATGCAGCAAGCAGTAAGATGATGAGAAGAAAATAACAGCAGAACGTAAAGATAAATCAACAAATCTAGAAAAGACTTATATTTCAACTTATTTTTGTATTTTTAAACACAATGTGCTTCTGAAAAAGGAGGTTGAGGTTCAAGGAAGAAATAAGGTTTTGGAAGTGGTGCATAGCCATGGGTGGAACAGCATCACATTCCACTGCTGAAGAGGAGAAACACTTCATTGCAAGCATATTCTACACACATTATTTTTCCAAGTCTGGCAGAGATGTATTAAAATACAAGGATTCAGTCTCCAAACCTAGTGTTTCGGTAGGTGGTGGCCAGCCAGAGCCCCTCTGCTGCTCCCCTTCTGTTTTCTGCCTCTCCCATCACCATTTCTGGTCTAGCAGCAGGTCCTTGCTGTCCCCATGAAACACCCCTGAGCACAGCCCCTCATTGGCTCAGCCCAAACTGCCTTTTGGATCAAGGTAACCGATGACAGTAAGAACCTGCTTAAGTCTTGCTGTGACTCTGCTGGGAGCCTCCTAAGTGAACTCTCTGCTTTCACTGTAACATACTACTATCACCTATTGTTTTCCTATTAACAATTACAATAGCAATTCTACTTAAAAATCCATTGCAGCAGACAGATTTTCTTCTTCTACATGCCAAAATAGATGTGAAAATCTAGAGATTTCAAATTAGATTAATTAAATCAGTGCAAGACTACTGTGGCTGCCCTTGATTTAACTTTATTTTGAAAGAACATTTTATTATTCTGATTCATTTTAAATCAGTTACCTTCAAATAAAGGAAAAGTCAATGTAAACTGCTTTAAAATGTGTAAAAATGATGGTGTTTTGTGTCCTTTTAAGTAACTTAGTAAAATAACACCTTTAATTAAATCCATGCAATTTCAACTACAGACAAAGTCTTTGTACTTGTTGACCACTGTCTGCATCTCAGACATGCAGAAGGATTTCTAAGCTGCTTTATGAATACAAAAGGACTGCTCGTCTTTGTTTCTATGTGTTATTTGTTTTCATATTGTATTTCATTTTTACATTGGGTTTTATGTTATAATAGTTTATTCTGTACTCCCCTCTTCTCCTGTAAAATGTTATATCCTGAAGTTTCTCCCTGCACTTTCTTCCCTGTCCATCCTCCCACACTCCTCCCAGTCCCCTTGTACCGGCCCTGTCTGTCATTCGGCTGTTCTTCCCAGCTTCTGGAGAATTTGGGTAAAAGACATTGAATGATAGGGCAAAAGCCAAAGAGGTTCCTCCCTTTGTGTTCCCCATTGGTTTCCTTGAATGTCCCTCCAACCCTGTTCCACCTTATCCCTGATTGAGTGTTGGTTTTTCCCCTCCTTTAGCCCCTCCCTGCATATAAGCCTGGACCACAAAGCCTCAGCTATGACTTGGTTTGAGCTGCAGTTTGAGGCAGGTGTCTGAACAGGATGGGACAAAGACTGGAATAAAGATCTTGGATTTGCACTCAGATCAAGTCTGATTCCTTTTCTTCGCCACCGATGGGGTTTCTCTCTAGTGATAGGGTGGAAAAGTCCCTTCACGGCTCCCCAGGTTTTTAGGACCCAGGGGAGTTTTCCTGTCTTGTCACAGTGTCGAGCTAGCCTGGGCAAAACGGAGCCAGTAGCTCCATAAGAGACAAGTGACACCTCTTGACTTTTAAAATTATGCATGTGGCTTCCCCTGAATTATGACAGTTATCAGATATTAATATAATTTGTCTCAGGAAAAACTGTTCTGTCAGAATGTGTGTCAAAGTTTTTTTTTAATCAAATGGTAAGTCCACTTTTAATGGCAAGATACAGTTTTATGCAGATCCTCTACAACATGGTTGTTAACTCTTAACATCCACTCCATTTTGGGGGGACAATCAAGAATGTTTCGGTTTTTTCTGACTCTATGTAAGCAGGTTTCCTTTACTGAACTATGAGACTGAGACATGCAACATTGTTGTCTGGACTCCAGGATTAATGACTTTGTAATTTTACATGTACCTTTCTGGTCTCAGTTTCTAATCCACAAAGCATTACACACAACAGAAGAGTTTTAAATGTGGAGAACTGTTAAAACTAAATGGAAGAGACCGCCAGGTGGATTTTTGCCTGTCTTGTTCTGTAGATCAAATTAGATTTTGGGGTGGGAGTAGGACAGGATTAGAAGGAGGAAGAATAGAAGAGTATCTATAGGCATGCAGCCCCATCCAGGGCAGGAACTCACACACTTGTATTTACAAACATGCAGAGGTTTAGTGTGGCTTGAGAGCATCTCCTCAACAGCTGGAAGGTTTTGAGAGGCTGCATATAGAAAACACCACTCCAGATATTCAGACAGGAGTTGTTTGGAGTTTAGTTGGAGCTTGCTTACACTTGAAAACAAGTTTTGCTTAAGAAAGGCTATTAGTTTGAAGTGAAACAACATAATTAAGCCTTGAGTAACTAGGAAAGGCCATAATTTAAACTAGGTGGCTTTGTAAAGGGACAGCAAAAGTCACCTCTTGAGTCTTAGGGACTGCCTTGCTGGCAAATTTCACATCTCTCTGTCAGGAGTGGAAACCTTATAAATGACAAGAAATGAACACCTAGCAGACAATATCTGACATGTGATCTTGAACACAAGGTCTGGATTTTAAACCAGACCTTGACACAAAGAGACACACATTTAAAAAGCAGCAAATAACAAAATGGCAAATAGGAATATTGTAGTCTCTTATTTACAGGTACCCAAGAGGAGACCTGTGAATTATTTGAGGTTTATGTGCAGAACAAAAGGTGAATGTTTTCTGACATTATCATTAGAGTGTTTATATATCCTTACATGGACTTTTTGTAGAAACTCTAGAGAATATAATTCTTTCTTTGCAAAAGAGAAAAATAATTGGGTTACTGCACGCTGTACTTGCTGGACAGAGCAAGTAGTAGGGGAGGGATAATGGCCTCCATGTATAAAATTCTCCATATCTTTAAGGTACATATATAAAATCCCCTTTTCTTCCCTTAAAAAGCATCCTAGAAGTATAGTATATAATTACACAAGCCATCTTAGCACTGTCATTGCTAAGAGTCTACATTGTCTCATAATTATTCTCCCATAAAGAACAGAGTCAATACATCATATGGTATTTTCCCTTCTCAATATCTTTCCTTTTAAAGATTCAGTCAATACAATCAAGTAATTACAATTCTTACCAACTGAACCATGTCTAGCCACAATAAGACCTTGACACAAATGCCAGTTTAAACACAAGTGTTTGGAACTTTTGGTCCATATTTCTTCACATTAATATCATGATTCTGCACAGACCTTGCTGCTGTGCAGGAAGTGTTATATTTACCAAATATTGAAACTGAATATTTTGCCATGCTCCTCTAGGATTTGACTTACTTCAGTAAGATCAGGAATATAATAATTAAAGTTTAGGATCTTGTCTTTTCCAATGGGACAGCTCAAAGTGTCATGAAATCCTGTGGGTTCTAAAAAGTGAACCTCTCTGTAGCACTGTCTGCACTTACAGGATGTAGGTGATAATCCCCAGGGACCACATGTCCACTTCAGGACCATAGGCACATCCCCGTAGTATCTCTGGTGCTGTAGAGGACAAAACACTTGTCAGTAACACAGAAGTTGAGTGAAGAAATAACAGTTACAAAATAAATTAAAATCCATGCACTGTCATGTCTTTTATAAAAAGTTAGGACTGCCCATTCAAGCCCTTAATTAGGCAGGTGATTCCCTTCACTGATTATAAAACAAGAGAAGTCAGAGAAGTCATGACCAAGCACTGCCAGAATAAAATGAGAAGTGTACTTTAGTTTCACTTTTTTTTTTTTTTTTTTTTTTTTTTTTTTTTTTTTTTTTTTTTTTTTTTTACATTTGTGAAAGAAATATTTTACTTTGTGTTTTTACAAATACATCAACAACAAAAATGAGGCCAAGGAAAAGCTCCATCCTTTATTGGTTGCAGAGGCAAACACTGGAACCAAGGATGAAGAAAAGGCTGAGGTACTTATTGCCTTCTTTGCCTCTCTCCTCAACAGTAAGGCCTGGTTATCCTCAGGGAACCAGCCCCTGAGATGGCAGACAGGGACAGAGAGCAGAACAGACCCCGTGCAATCCAGGAGGAGAGAGGTAGTGACCTGCTGAGCCACTTAGACACAAGTCCATGGGACCAGGTAGGATTCATCCAAGGGTGCTGGCGAAGGAGTTTGCCAAACTGCTCTGCATCACTGATCATCAGTTCTGTCTAACTGGGAAGGTCCCAGATGATTTGGAGGTTGGCTACTGTGATGTCCATCCACAAGAAGGGCAGGAAAATGAACACAGGGAAGTACAGGCCTGTGAGCCAGACCTCGGTGCCAGGGAAGATCATGCAGAAGATCATCTTGAATGTGATCAGATGGCACATATAGGACAGTACAGGGGATCAGGCACAGCCAGCAGGAGTTCAGGAATGGCATGTCCTGCCTGACCTACCTGATCTTTCATGAGCAGATAATCCACCTGGCAGAGGAGGGGGGGGCTGTCGATGTCTGTGGGGACTCTATTAATGTCTTTGGCAGTGACTCCCATGGCATTCTCCTGAAGAAACTGTTTGTTCATGGTGTGGACAGGGTGGTGTCACTGGGTGAAAAACTGTCTGGATATCTGGCCCCAGGGAGTGGTGGTGAATAGAATTACATCCAGCTGGTGGCTGGGTACCAGTGGGATGCCCCATGGCTCAGTGTTGGGACCAGTCTTGTTTTACATCTTTATCCTGATCTGGATGAGGGGATCGAGGGTACCCTCAGTTTGCAGATGACACCAAGTCAGGTGGGGACTAGGAAGCTCTACAGAGGGATGTGGACAGGCTGGATCCATGAGACAAGGTTGATGGGATGAAGTCCAATGAGATTGAGTGTCAGTTGTGCCTTGGTCCACAATAACCCCTGCAGTGCTACAGGCTGGGGGCAGAGTGGCTGGAAAACTGTTGTGCAGAAAAGGGCTTGGGTGTGCTGGTTGACAGTGGCTGAACATGAGCTAGGTGGCCAAGAAGGCCAAGAGCATCCTGGCTTGTGTCAGCAATAGTGGGGCAGTGATCATCCCCTGCCCTGTGCTGGGCACTGGTGAGGTCACACCTCAAATGCTGTGTCCAGTTTGGGGCCCTTTACAACCAGGAGGACGTTGAGGGGCTGGAGCACGTCCAGAGAAGGGCAATGAGACTGGTAAAGATATACAGAATAAATCCTAAGAGGAGCAGCTGAGGGAGGTGTGGGTGTTCAGTCTGGAGTAACAGAACATTAAGAGCTAATATGTGAAATACAGTTTTATGAAACTAACTGGACTGGAATTAGGTGCTGCCCTAAAGCAGATTTGGCAGGTGTGTGTGCTTTGCAGGCAGTGTCATACAAGGTGATGTGTCTTGGATTATGTAACCTAAAAATGTGTATTCTATTTCATCTGTTGAAAGCTGTTTTTTGGGAGATGTTTTATCCTTCTCTTGTAACTCGGGGGTGGAGGGGGTGGTGGGGGGGTGGTGGTGTGGTGCAAGTGCCTTCTGATAATGGCCCAGCTGTTAAAACCAGGTGGGGCAGTGTTTCTTTTCTCTTTCACCATCCCTCTATCCTCCAGGGGGATATCCTATGATAATGGCCCATTAGGGCCCACCAATGACATGACACAGTCCATCATCCCATATTGAGATGCTCCACCCAGTTGGGAAGGAGCCAGCTGTTCCTGGCTAGATAAAAACTGGGACTGAAGGACACAAGGTATCCAGTTTTTCCACTGGATTCCTGGAGGAAGACCAGACCCATCTTGTCATGACTGGACTTTCTACAGGACCATCTCTACTCCACAGAACCACATCTGTTATTCCAGGAGGACTTACTTGGACTGCTTCCAACACCCTGACCAACAGGGTGCCAGGTTGTATCCCTGACTCTGTCAAGGTTTTTTCCAGGATTTTTGTTTGCTTCCTTGCTTGTTGTGTTTGGTGGTTGTTTTTTTAATTTTTTTTTTTTAAATTCTTTTTTTTGTTTTTTTTTGGTTTTTTTTTTTTTTTTTTTTTTTTTTACTATTCCTAGTAAAGTACTGTTACTCCTATTCCCATATCTTTGCCTGAAAGCTCCTAATTGCAAAACTATAATAATTAGGAGGGAAGGGGGTTTACATTCTCCTTTCCAAGGGAAGCTCTAGCTTTCCTTGGCAGACTACTGTCTTTCAAAACCAAGACACAATGTCACCTGAATTGCATTATCCGCTGTTCTATGAGGTAACAGGGTGATCTCATGGTCTTCTTCATTGTCCTCTTTCCTTTGAATCTACAGTTATAAAAGCAAATGTAAGTAACAAAACAACATACCACAGTACCCTGGAGTTCCACAAATTGTCTTCATGGTCACATGATCTTCCACCATCTTGGAAAGTCCAAAGTCAGCTGTTAAAATGGTTTGGGAATATTAGTGTTCTTACTCCCTGTCATAATGTGGGGTTTTATGTTGTATACGCTGTGAGTGCTCCCGTTTTAAGGTCATCTTACCTTTGTTAACTCCTCCTTTGAAAACCCCACCCCTACAACACTCTGTATAACCTCATGACCCTGCCCCTGCCTCCTTCATCTTCACCCCCTCTCCAGCCTGGGGTGGGGAGAAATAAATTGATTCTTGAGCTTAACAAAACAGAGACTTGTCTCATCTGTCTCCATGCTGGAGGCTTGTACCTCCCTGAACACGGTGATCACTGTTGCCACACAATGCAACAATATGCAATTAAATAATCATTTATATGTTAAATGAATGGTATTAATATTTCCACAGGTAATTGTTGATTTAATGGATCTACCCATGCTGCAATCTGGAAGCAATATTTGCTGTACAAATGAGTATTCCTGGCTCTTGCTTGACAGAAACGTAGCTTGTATTTTATTCTGAAAATTAGAGAAAGCCAGTGCAGTGGGAGGCAAAAGGGCCTACAAGCAGAGATCCAGAAATATATTTTAGGCATATATTCAGTTTCCACTCTTTGAGTAACCCAATAAAATTATCATTACTATTTTGGGTTGCTTTTTTAGTCAAGGGTCAGAGTATGTAGTCTCTGCAAGACAAAATCCCAGCAGTATTTTGATAGAAGGCTTCTCGGGGCATAAAGAAGGTGACAGAGGAAGAATTGATCATCCTTTCTCCAATGTTTCCACACTGAATTACTATTCACAGAGCTAGGGCCTTTGTGACAATACACACTGTAATTGCATGACTCCTTTACAAAAGTCATGAAAATTGAAGTGTTCACAATTTTTTTTTAGAGTTAAAATAATATATTATATATATTAAAAAATATACCAAGAATAAACTGAGCTTATTAAAATTCCAGTTTAGGTGATGAAAATAATCTTTGCCTTAAAAGCACAAAAACCAAAGTACTTGATTTTATTTTGTTAGACCAAATATAAAAGGGAATGTTTTGACTCAAGATCAAGATACAAATAGGTCACTTGTTCCTAAATGGCTATCCTTCTTGCATTATCATTTGTCCCTCCTTATCCCTTCTACGGCACTGACCATGCTTCAGAGAGTTTCCCTGTGCTCTTTCCAAAGATCTCTCCATGTCCCTTAAATCTGCCTTCAAAACAGAAACCAGCCTTGCTCAGTTTGCTTTCTACTACTTACCTGCATGTTTTTATTTTCATACTAATGTATCTTTTCTCTTAAGGTACTAGTTTAACAGAAAAAGAGGAGCATAGAAGTGGTGCACAGAACTTTGTGCTGTTCTCATGATCATTCTTGTTCCCAGTGCTTTAATCTCTGCCCTATTCTGCATGATTTTGGCTATAAATTCTCTAAGTAAGAATCTAGTTTTGCGTTTGACACCATCATGTACAGCTCTGCTGCTGAAGTAATGTGCTGTTTATTCAGCACTGGCTTCAAATAGGGTGATCATGAGATGCATATACTCCAGACATCATTTAGCACATATTACTGATGCAAAGGCACCAGGGAAGCACACACACATTTAATGCTGCTCACCAATTTTTAATGGTGCATCTGGTGCTGGTGTTGCATACAGCAGATTTTCTGGCTTCAAGTCTCGATGCACAATCCCATTTGCATGCAGATACTAAAAAAGAGGAAGTAAAAGCATGTAAGTGAGAATGGTCAAGCATGAGTTGATGTCTTTCTAATTGTCTATAGCAGCAGATTAATATTTACTCTGTGTCACACAGAGTTACTTCACTAATTTTCAGCAGTTCTTTTTTCTGCAAACTTGCTCAGCGTAGGATCCTTGGATTTATACTGTAATCTGAATAGGAAAATAAAATTCGGGAAGGCAAAGATAACATCATGTTCATTTGGGAACAAAAACATCTCAGAAACTATCCTTGAATTTTAATACAGCAATAGCTCCTAAGAAGCAATCTAATAGATGATGAGATGCCAAAGTCTGGCTTGGAGGAAGGTTGTTTCTGCACATCATAACATTCTGAGAGATAGGAAAATGGTCACATAACTATTAAACAATTAAATAGACATATTTGAGTAGAAAGGATGCAGTAAGTGACCTGAGCCAACTACAAAATGGTTGGGGTCTCTTAGTGGACACTTCTCACAAGTTTTAAAACCACTCAATTGCAAAGTCTGAAAAATCTATCTGTCTTGCCAAAGTACATGTAGTACATGCAAATTCACTTACCATTGAATTCCTGCCTTGCACTAATGGAAAAAAAAAATTCGAAAACATTTCTGCCATTTACACTGCTATGGACAGAAATAGAAAAAAATATAATATACAATATAGTGATAGAAAAAAAAGGATAAACTAGTGAGAGAAATTCTGTATTTCTTATTGATAAAATACTCACACAAAACTGAAGTCTTAGAAGAGAAGTGCTTAAGGGTAGAATCACATTATCTTATTCAAAAGTCTCATGCTCTAGATTTTAGTAGCAACTCTCTCAGCTGTGTTTTCACTACCAAAAACCCCCAGTCTCTGTGCTTATTTATGCAGGAAATGATAAATGGTTGAATATCCACCTAGACAACACAGCTATAATGTGCAATTGAGTTAGCATCTGAGGTGAATTCTTGACTGTGTGTCTCACTGGAATTTTAGTTCCTATAAATTGCCAGTGATTAAATAGCATTAAGGAGGAATACATTGCTCTGTCCTTGGGCATTGTTTTAGTGACAGAGTGTGCTTTTCACATGTGTTTTTCTCACAGTGCAGTAAGTGTTCTTTATTGACTTTCTCTGCAATCCCAAAGTCACAGGATTTGTCATGATGTGGCTTTTAGAGATCAGCCAAAGACTCTCACCTTACTTCACAGTGAAATTTAAGTGTTTGTTCCAGCTTTCTGCAGTGAGATAACTAATCAATTTTTCAAGGTAAAAACAGCCTACAGCATATGGAAACTGATAGACTGTGCACTGCTACATCATTTAATGCAGCCACATGGCTGCGAACAATCATGTCCTCCCTGCATAAAAACATATCTTCATCATGCCAGACATAACTGTAGCAAAGATATTCCCAAGCACAGCAGTGATGTGTTTCTGACATGCAGAAGTAATAGTGGCACACAGGGGGTGAACCAAAAGCCATCAGACTGTGTTGGATAGAAAAAGAGGTCTGAACTGATCTGTGTTCATGTGCTGCAAATAAGTTTAGCTGCCTCTGTAGGAGTGAGAAGGATCAGACATTTCACGATCACTCAATGGAAAACAGACCCTTCCAATTCATCTGCACAAATAATCCTTGACCAAATTTGTGCAGAGGAATGTTCCAGCGAAGTCTGCCGTCTCTTAGCAGGTACTTCTTAACACATGCCCATAATCTTAAAAACATTTTCTGCTGTGAGGCTGAAAACAGAAATTTTCTTCTCTTTCCCAAAACACATTTTTGTGGGAGGGAATCTTGGGAAAAACTTTAGGGTTCAATTTTTCCTCCCTTTTAAGTCATAACTTGAGACTGGCTTGTGGGGCTCCTTCTCAGACACAGCAAGAACCATAACTGAGAACATCTGCTAACCATGCTTGTGCCTCATGACTGAATGACTTTTTAAGCAATTATTATGGAACTTGGAGTGTGAACTGTGGTTTTTTGGTTTTTGTTTTTTTTTTTACAAACTCCCATAACTCCAAGCAGGAAAATTTCCCTCCTCTGTCCAGCCCACTATTTGCACAAAACCCACACATGGGTGTGCCCAACAAATGAAAAGTGCCTCAATAACTTAACCCATGCCTTTCAAAGATTGTCACTGTAATAATCTGAGCCCTCTCTCTCATGTGCCCTCATCACAACACCTGCACCTACTCCCTCTTCACCATACCTCCATTAATCTTCCCAGCATCTAATCCAGAATTCCTGCCCAGATATAGTAACTCCTCTGACATCTCTCTGCAGCCTACAGAGGTCCTGCCATGGTCATACTCTACAATCAGTCTTTCCTGTTCTTTTCTCTCTCATCCATTGTTTCTCCTGCTTAACTTCCTGTTTGGGCTGGGACAAGACATGCACCTGGCTAGGGATGCCTCATGCTCCCAGGTCCTGGGTTTAACAGACCTACAGTTGGCAGCTTATATCTTTCATAGCACATCATTTTTTTTTTTTTAATTTTGCCAATAGGGTCAATAATTCTGTTGTGAACTAGCAGACAGAAGGGCAATATGTATTATAAAATCCCCAAAACCAACCGAACAAAAATCCCCAGTGGTTTTATGGATACAGATACCCCATCCTTCATGGAAGTACCAGCTGTGTTCATAGGTCCCCTGAGGGGATAGAGAGCTGGCTGGATGTCTGTAAAAGGTATCTGCATCCACACAGCCTTATTAATAAAGGTCTCTAGCAGACGCAGTGACCTTCTGTCCTCCAGCCTGAGTGACCTGTCACTGAGAACATTTCCTGCTCCACACCCACCTTGCAACATTCATTTTCAGCATGGCTCCATTATTTAGTAGATACTCTGGGACTGACCTGTTTCCAAATTTTCATCAGTCCTAATAGCTCTGCTCCCCCTGTAGCATTAAAGCTCCTGGTATTGACAGGACTAGTACTTGGTCATGTGTAAATATGAAGAGCATTCTGAGCTAAAATATCTTGGCTTAGAATCAGGTTTATTTAAATTAGCACAATCTACTTTGTATAACAATTTATATGTGCTACATTTTGATTGCTCTTGCTTTATTTCTCATATACCGATTTTAATAAAAGTTATGTTCCTTTGCATAACTTCAAAGACTTTCCCAGTTTGTAGTCCAGACTTTGGCATTGTGCACTTCCATTGTAAGACGGGTAGTGTGTGCTCTCCTACTTAGGTACTATGTCTCTTAATGACTTAGTTATGTGATCAAATTAGAGGATTGGTGCCCTGGTACCATGCCAGAGCTCTTTATGAAGAGCTTTATGAACCTAGGCATTACTGAATTACATCACTTTTCCCACATAAAAGATATGTATAAGGCTTGGAAAATACTTCATTTCTATGGCTGGATGTAGAGTTTGTAAATGCATAGCACTACAGAACAGTTTAATATAGCACGCACATTAAAATGTGATCATGATGTGGTACTCTCACTGTAGCTGAAATATTCAGTTTTCACTTTCTTCAGATTTTCAACAGAGAATGCCAGCCAATAAAAAAACCACAAACACCTCCCAGGTAATCTGGGAGAAAAGTTTTATAATAAAATTGAGTAGCACAGTCTTATTACTCTTTGATAAACTTTGAGGTCGGACTCATCATGACACTGGGTCATGCTGAGTCTGACATACAGGCCCTTCTCTGCAGGACTTGCTTAAAATGAAGGCCACTTTCATCTTGGTCTTTACTCCTGGGGTACACAACAGCAACTCATGACCAAACAGTGAATAACTGACTATGACTGCAACAGAAAGATTTTTTTTTTCCCCCTCTAAGCTTTTTCCCCAAAAAGCTCTCACTTTGCAGCATGAAAGCTTCTTTTGTTCTTTGTTTTGTTGTTTAGTAATTCAGGTACCTATCTAACTGTAAGATTTTATGACAAAAGGAAAAATGTAAAACTGCTTAAAACTCTGGCCCTATCCCTTAATTTTTTTTTATTATTATTACCCATTTCACAGAACTGTAGAAAAGTAGGGCTGTAATGAACCTGAATCATCCATTCCTCTCCATGCTCCTTGGCAGCATCAATTACACCTACAACAGTTTGTTCAATTTATTCCTGCACACCTCTGCTATTAGAGACTCTACAATTTCCCCAAGCAATTTATCACAAGGTTGTGCTTTCCTGACTGTTAGAAAGTACTTCCCTGCAACTCACCTGGATTTTGACAAGAGCAGATGAAATCCACTGCTTTGTTTCCTGTATAATGGAAGAGGCAGAAAGCAGACTATCTCCTTTTTTCGCAAGACACTTTTGAGTACTTCTCACCGTGTACACAACAATTCTTCTCTCTAAGAATGCAGGACTTTTGTTTGGTCAGTCTTTTCAGACTTTTGGTCATTCTTGTTTTCTCCTACAAGAAAGTGTCAACTTGCACTAATGTGTTGAAAATGCAAAAATTCATTCCAGTAGCTGTGACCTGACAAACTTTATAGAATATATAAATAAATGTATTTGCCTTTTTTTCCCCCAACATATACCACTCCTGACTACATTTTGATCCAGTGTAACCTTCAAGTCCTTTCTCTTTTTTTCAGTTCTTGACAGTACAAAAAGAACATTGAAATTTAGTAAAGTTATTATATCCCTAATCCTATTCTGCAATATACTTGCAGCTTTCTCCAATTTTATGGTGTCCAGAATTTTTGTAAGCGGACTTTCTATTCCATCATATGAAGTTACCAACAAAACACACTAAAAAAGCAGAGCACACAAAGCTTCTTCTGAACCTCCACTTTGATCTTCAGATACGCTGATACACATTCTCTCAGTAGAGACAACCAGTCTCTAACCAACTTAAAATCACATAACCTTGATAGTATTTCATTAATTTATTGTAAAACTGTCAGATGAATCAAATACCGAAAGCTTTACTTATGTCAATTAAGTACAATACCTTCTGCTTCTCCCCCACTAACTAATACTGTGCTTGACAAAAAGTCAGACAGATTTGGCATGGCTTGATCTGAACAAAGTCCTGCCTTGCTTGTGACCTCCATGCCTTGTTATTCCCCAGGATACCCATATTCTTTTCTTCATTATTTACTTCAAATTTTTGTGGGGAGTGAAGTTAATTTCTTACTTCTTCCTGTTGAAGTGAGTACTACATTTGTCTGCTTTGCTGCCCAGCCTCCCTCAGAAGTGAGTGTTATCTATTAAACCTATTTTAGGCTTAAAAAGCTTGTTCTTACAAGATTGTACTATGCAGGTCACTGGGTGTAAACAATTTAAAAAAATATATAAATTTGAATACACTCTGAAGCTAATTTTTATTTAATATTTTCTTATTCTAGGATAATCTTTTACAGCTTAGTCACTGCTATTAAACATACTAGACATCTGGGTATAGCTGAACATTTAATGGAAATTTAATGGAAACTAGCAGAAAAAAAACCCCACGGAAACAGTGCTTCCTTCTTCTAGACATCTTTCAATAGGTCTCTTTCACCTGTAGCTCTTCTTGTAAAGATGATTGAGTTTGCTACTCTTGTCTCCTGGTAGATGCATTCATATTTTCTGCCTGGGCCTTCCTGGCTTCAGCCTTTGAATTCCTGGTGCCATTCAATCCCAGGCATGAAGACCCTCACCTGCTCTCTGCTTCTCCATGTGTCTGTGTTTAACTCCAGGATGGGCTCTTCCTGAGCAGTGATATGCATTCAAGGACTGATGATGCATTCAAGGCAGATTTCTGTGTGCATTAGCAGTGGGGAGAAGCCTGTTGTCTGATGTGGCTGGCTGGTGCAGTGGTTTCGTTATTAGTTATTCGTTATTCATTAAGCAATTTCTGTCCAGGATGCTGATAATATGACAGCCATGATCATGAATATCAGATGCACTCCTGTTTTCAAAGGAAAAATTTCCACCAGTTTTCACTGCTTGACAGAATATATTTAGGACTTGTGTGCTGAATTTATTACAAAACCAGGACTGCAGGGTTTTGAACCAAAGCCAGCACTGGACATCTTCTGCTATAAGTGCAGTATCACATGCATAAGGAGCTGAAAACAGGGAGTTCTTTTGCTCCCTTTTCAGGAATGTCTAGACTTGTAATTAAGCTCTTTCTGTAGCCCTCAAAAAAGCTGCACAAAAAAAAAAGGATCCTTGCATAATGAAAGCTATTACACAGTAATTTGGTTTGATTACAGCCATATATTGTTTGAATCAGCATGTTTAATTGACACAGAATTTTCATCAGTTAAGAGGAAGTTTAAATAAACTTTTTAATAAACCAGAAGGATATTGGGGAAAAAAATTCCCTGTGTTCTAGTCCTAGAAAGGTGAGGGATTCACCATATACAAGTAGAATGGGAAAGCCAGTCTCCATCTAAGTGGTGTCTAAAATCATCATTCAACACAGATCTTACAGAGTACACAGAAACATTCAAAATGCATCACTGAAAATGTACCTGGAATCCTACATTCCATGTTGGTGTAGACTTTGGAAAGAAGGCACATGCAGCTTGGGGAATTGAGAGATATCTAAAATGTTATAGCTCGTGAGCACTTCTGCAGAGTTACAATCTCACGTGTGTGTTAGCCAATTTGCACTTCACAGGTCCAACAACTGCACAGAAGTTACAGATTGATAAGAGGATATGGTATGTGACCTGGAGCTACTGTAGGCTTATCCTAGGGGAAACGAGGCAGTTCTTCTAGATCTCATTTTCCACAATTTTGACACTTTTGAGGCATATAAGCTACACAGATGTCAGAGTGACATGTGCAAAGGGATATGGGGGCACATAATAATTTGGTTTTGAAACAGTGCTGTCACCACTGAAATCCATGTAAAATTCCCCTACTTCAAATTTGTCAGAGTTTATTTAAAATATGTATAGTAATATGACAACTTGTTTCTGTGCTTCCATTTATCCCTTAGGCAGCACATAACCTTGAATGCAGAACAGGACCTGAAATCCTATATGCTTTGGAAATTCAATAGTGTTGTTTGTGCTGATTGTGAAAAAGTGCATTTATCTGTTGCTTACATGGTAAAAACATTATTTAGGATTAGATTTTTCCTGTACAAAATAGAACACAAGAATGGAAATAATTTTGAATATACAGGGATTGTTTTAAGAGGTCTTGCAGAAGTATATGTCAGAATTCCTGCTTAAAGAGCTTCAAAAAAAAGAGAAACCAAATAAAAAACCCCATCAATGGTAATGTCAGAAGCCAGCTCCACAGGCATGAACAAGGCTTCAGTAATAAAAGCGTGAGATCAAGTTATAGTTATATACACATCCTTCTCTCCCCTTTGCCACCATTCCTTTCTGGTAGTCACATTGGTTTTGGGACTGAATGAACAGAGGACTACTTTATCACCACAGAAGACAAAATCAGTATAAATTGATATTCTGGATGTATTATTTCAGCAAGTTTTGGAATTCAGCATCTGGATAACAACAAAACAGAGACTTAAAGGCCACAAATAACGAAAACTCCACTAAACATCTTGCAGAAATCTGATTCTTTGCACTTACCTTGCTTTTACTGGTTTCTCCGGAAAATATGATTATGCCATTATGTTTGCTACTTGAGAAACCAGCTTCCAAGTATTTTCATAAAATGTCAACTAGCCTAGTCAGATTCATTTAACTGAACATCGTTTTAGTGGAACAAAGAATATTTGCCTTTATACTTAGCACAAGTATTTACTAACACGTTTGATTTGATTTACAATTTCAGATAATAAATCTGTGTATTATGAAAAAGAATAAAGAAATTCATCAGCATAGATGAATAAATCTAAATATCATTATTTTCTTTGCTGATGTATGATGCTCAGAGTTATGAGATAGATCAGATAGGAAGCTTTAAATTACGCAATTGTGTTATATAAAGTTTCAACTGTATTCCCCATAGTTAGTTTTGGTTTACATTTGGAAGCATTTTTATTTTTTTTAACATTACAGCTTTTAGGAGAATGAAGCGGCCTTAGGGATGATGACACTACACCAGGTGTGGTGACAGCAGATCATGGACAGTAATTTCTGTACAATCTGACATATGTAGAGATGGTAACACACACATCTTCCCACATAATTCGCAAATGAGTGGGCTTTGTGCAGAGAGCTAACTGTCTGCAGTGACATGAAATCCTCCTCCTAAACTGTAAGTAGGCTACAGCATCAGAGTAGCTAGAAGAGCTTTGATATAGTGGCTTTTTCTTACTTCTATCCGGAACAGTCATCCATATGCAGACTATCTGAATTCAGGGAAGAATTAACATACATTTACCATGTTGCTCACACAACCACTCTGTTTAATTCTTTTTTTGTTGTTGTTTCATTTTTTGTTATTGTTGGTTGGGTGTGGGTTTTGGTGGTGGTGTTGTTTGTTTGTTTTGCTTCTTTGGTTAGTTTGTTAGTGTTTGGGGGGTTCTTTTTTTGTTCTGTATGTCTGGGCTACAGAAGACAAAGATAATGCATCTTCTCCTGCAATTGCCCAGACCCCTCATATAGGGAAATCTTCCCACTGAAGTCTCCACACAGACTGGGCACCTTTTCCAGTTGCATATGGAAAAGGTGAAGAATATATTTTTTGGGGGAGAAACTCAGTAATTTATGGTGAAATTCAAAAGAATCATTGTAATAGATGCAGGGTAATGCCACAAAATTGGAGTGAGCAGCGCTTACTGAACAGGTGTAACTTGATCTGTCAGTATGGCTGATGTACAGTACACTCCTCTGTGAGGTGCAAAGAAGCCCCAGGAGACCTAAACTCCCGCAAAACCCGCATCCTTTTTAAAGCAAAAGACAAAACCTAGCAGTGTAGTTTTTCCTTGGTATGAGCATTCATTTCCTCTACAGTTTTGTTCAACTCACAGAACCTCTCTGCTCAACCTAACTTCACTTAGCAAAGCTCTTACAATGAACCCTCACAGTGTGCTGAGGTTTTATAGTTTGTACAGAGGTCAGAAGACAAAAAGCACCACAAACACATTACATTCTACCACTTTGTTATACTCACTGTCTTCACCATCTTTTACTTTATTGACCACAGGCACATTATAAACTAAGAAACAAGTCCCTAATAAGCAAGAGTTTTTAATTAACTTCAAGACATAAAAATAATTTAAATTGCATTAGAGATAAAATTATTTTAAGACCAGCCTAAAAAAAAAAACCAAACCAACTGTTGTGGTGCAAGTTTCACTTAGTTGTGATATTTGCTTTATTGTCAAATGGTTTGTTTTGTGTACCCCTGTTTGTTTCCCTTCATGGTTCCTCCCTGGAATTCCTCCTCTGACAGTTAACTCTCAGTCCCCCACTCCTCCTCCTCTAGAGTCTGCCTGTCATCTTGGGGCCTTCCCCTGGAGATAGAAAGTTCTACCAAGGGTGTCAAGTGAGAGGTCAGATCCAGAAGAGTTCCCTCCCCATCATCTATTCTGGTTTATGGAAATGTCATTCACCCATGTGACTCCTCCCTAGTGATCCCTGATTTGCTGACTCCCTGCCTCCTCCCCTTGTCCCACCCCCAAAATAAAAGGTGCTGTCAAGCAGCCTGGGGTGCTCTGTCTGAGCAGCTCTTAGCAGGTGAGGAGGTCTCCCCAGATGCTCCAATAAAATCCTTGTGACTACTCTACAGAGTCCTTTCTTCACTTCTCTGCCACTGTTGTAGCATTCTAACAGTGCCTGCTGACGAGGTTCAGGGAACCAAGGACCCACAGGAATCAGCTCTGCTGGTGCTACCTGCTGGCTGTACCTTCAGCTCACCATGGTGCCTGACCTAGCCCGGGTGAGCGTGACACAACACCTCGAAAGGCACCACAACAAACAACCTCAAAAGCTTTGTAAATACACTAATGTGCCTTTGTAAAGTAATGAAACTACAGCAAATTTGAAAGGAAGCAGAGAGGAATTTTAGCCAATGGCATAAATCTACAGAAAGGCTTTTATCAAACTGCTATCCCTATATATAACACAAAATTCAGCAAGATCCCTGCAATTCTAGAAAATTTAAAAATTAAGTAGATTCTCTATTCTGAGCAACTTATTGAAAAGCAAATACAGGTTTTGCAGGCCAGTAATGTCATTGGTTTTTCCACTGGGAAATTGAAAAGATACAAATGAAAACCCATCTAGAATAGATCTAAAGCTATTGTCAATGATATCTGGTGCTATCTCAAGTCCCAATAACCTTCATCATCAGAGAGAGGCAGCATTAGGTTTCACTGACCACAGGGATTCACCAGCCACAGCTCTAGGATACTGGTAACAGAGCTGTATTACAATGCCCTAATTAGCCACAGGTGCACATCTGTTCATTCTGAACCAACATATTTTAGTTTTCTTGCAAGAAACTGGTGTTTTGCATTCTAATCAAAGCACTAAATTTCATTTTTATTTATTTATCTCCCTTTTTAAGAGGGATATTTCATAAAGTAATGTAGATCTTAAAGGTATAAGTTACAGTCTTTATTGTGTACTCTTGAATGAGCAGTTTTTGTTCTGCCTGTACTGTACACTACAAAATTAAGCCATGTCAGGAAGTGCTCTTGGGTGCCAATACTCAATTTCTACACTGTTCAAATGTTTAGAAAAGTCCTGGGTACAGTTGCACTGATCAAAACAACACCCTGTTTCTCAAGCAAAAGGGTATTCCCATCAGGCAACTTGAATCTGGTCATTTTTTAAAAGGCTGGCACAATTTAATAGCATGGGTATTGTCTGTAACAAGCCAGCTGGCAGTGAAAAACTGTAAATTGCTTCATAGGTGAGATTTCAGATTTAATAAGCCAAGGAGGATGACATTTCTCTTGTCCATCCATGAAATTCTCATTCCAAATTAAGCATTTAAAAAAAGTCAATGATTTTTAATGGATATTTTTTTCTATGGGATATTTATAATCCTGCATTTGAATTCTTCTTTATGCATAAATAACACACAGGTGTTGTTTTCTTTTAATTAAACTGCTTTCTTTGAATGGTCAAGTTTGGCCTACATTGGCATCAATTGTTAAGCTTAATATTGACCACACATATAAGCTGCATAAACCATATTATTAAAAAAATAATAATATTTTTTTTAATTTTTTGTTACAGACTTTTTATGAAATGTAGTTTTAAACAGCTTAGCCCTCAAAGAACATGGAAGAGCCTCCACTTATTTGCTAGATGTGAGCCATCAAGCCGTCCAATACAAAAGCCAACCTCCGTCTTCCAGGTGCCATTACATTAAACCATGGTGGTGGTATGGCAAATTGATCACAGCCTCACAGAAGTGTGACACGTGCACTCTCCTCTTCTGAAATCAGGAACGAAAACAAAATATCATTTCTGTTGGTAGCACCATACCTCGCGTCTCCTTGCTCGAGGAGGCTTGCAGGCTGGACCTGCCAACTATCCTAAACTTTCATGGTTTTTGCAACACAAAATTTACGCTTATAATGAGAAAATAAGTCTATTATGCTCTGTCATGGGTATTAGCAATTGAGAGATGGGGACATTGTGAGTTCTGATCAGAAGCCAAATCTATTGAGCATACAAGGTGTTTATATAGGGTTTTTCTTGTATGGCATGTATATAGGGTTCTATTTTTTGGTAACAATTTCTCATTGGATATTCCTCATGACATCAGTTACGTGGTATCATTACTAAGATTCACAAATATTTCTTGGTCTATTTTTTGGTAACAATTTCTCATTGGTTATATAGTCTTCATGACATCAGTTACTTGGTATCATTACTAAGATTCACAATATATTTCTCGGTCACTTCTATCCAGGGATCAGTCACACGTATCTGCCTCTCCCACAGTTCCTGCTCATCAGGCCTAAGATACCAGGCTCCTTTATCAATTCCATTGTACTCTCTGTTTCATTCGCCATACCTCTCCCTTCCTTTGTTCAACCAAAAATACATGTTTAAGTGACTTGTCTATTAAATTTTTCATACACTGTAAAATACCAGGAATAACCATAACAATACATAATACATAATAGGTCTAATACATCATAGGTCTAATACATATAAGCTTATTTTAACTGAATTTCTTATTCATCTACTAAGTCTTAGACTGATTTTTCCCAGAATAATTAAACCTGATACAAAGATCCATTTCCACTGAGCACAGGAGCTCTAACTCTTGAGGCTCAAGGGACACCAGGGAAAGATAAGGGGTCCATTGAAGAACAATTCAAAAAGTTGAAAACATTAAGGGCTTTCTGCAGTCTCTCAGCAGGGGTGCGATCTCCAGATCCCACCCCCCTGCTAAATTTAAGAGATGCTTGAGAGAGCCATGAGCCTGTTGAATGATAGATTGGCCTGTTGGGGTATGAGGAGTACCTGTTTTGTGCATAATTCCCCGTAAAGCAAAAATGGCAGCAACTCGATGGGCAGTTTAAGCTGGGCCATTGTCTGTCATTACTTCAGATAGTATACCAAGAATTGCAAAAGCAAAAGTGAAGTGTCTACAAACATCTTTAGCTGTCTCCCCTGAATGGGCTAATGCAAAAAAGAACACCAGAAAAGGAATCAATAGAGGAATGAATGTATCTTACATGGCCAAACTCAGAGAAATGGGTAACATCTGACTGCCAGACTTGAAGGCTCTGAAGCCCTCTGGGATTAACAACTCCTGCAACAGAGGGAAAATAACACCTTTGGCAATCAGGACAAATAGCAATAATTCCTGAAACTTGAGCTTTAGTAATGCCAAAGTGTTGAATAAAAGAGGCAGCATTTTGGTGAAAAAAAGAATGGCTCGATTTAGCCTGTTCCATCTTATCAGGTAGAACAGATTGCAGTACAGGCATTGTTAAAAGGTCAGTTTGCCTGTTCCCTTCAGCTAAAAATCTGGGAAGGTCTGTATGTGATCGAATATGCATATCAAATAAAGGAGAGGTTCTATTTTCTAAGGAAAAGACAAGGAGCTGCAGCCAATAAAAAAGTTGAAAATTTTCAACCTCTTTCAAAACTGATACTTCAGCTCTCCTCATGATTCCTGCAACATAAGCTGAAACTGTAACCAGATTAAAAGGAACTTTTTTGAAAGAAATATTTTGAAAAGCTCTGACAACAGCAGCAAGTTCAACAATTTTGGGGGACTCCATCATCTGTGGATACACATGCTTTCCAGGCACTAGAAGAGGGGTCTCTCCATACTACCGCTGATTTATGAGAGCAACCAGAACCATTTGTGAATACTGTTAAGGCTTTAAGTGGAAACTTACTCCTCTTTGGTTTTTCTATCAGTTGAAATAAAGGGGTTAAAAGTTTATGTTTTGGAGGATGTATTGAGATTTGACTACTGAATTCAGCAAAGGCCATCTGAACAGCCCCTGATTACTGAAATATCCAATTCAACTAAAAGGTGACAATAGGCAGGAAAATAGTGGAAAATTCTACTCATGCAAGAGAAGTGAGTCTCTGTCAGGCTTTAACAACTAGGTCGTTGGTTTAACAACTAGGTTGGGTCATCATTTCATGTTGGATACTGATGGTTTTGGTTATTTGGTGTGTTAAAAACTCCATTCAATGACAAGAAAAGGGCCTGGTGCCTTGGAGTCCCATTGATAAATCAAAGCGTGGGGCTGTTTTGCTGGACGCAGAATTATTAAAAAAAAGGCAGCTCAGATGCCCAGTGTGCAGCTTATCTGTTTACTAAGGCATCAGTTATGCATTGCAGAGCCAATTGAGGTTGTAAAGTAAGTTGTCTAGGTGAGGTCTGAGTCTCCTTTCAGCAGTTCAAACAAAGGACTTAGCTCTGCATTTGAAATCCCTAACAAGGAGCAAACCCAGTTAATTATTCCCAGAAGTCTTTCCACATCATGTAAGGCATGAATATTTGTCTGAATTTGCAGAGCTTGGGGGGAAATTGAATGAATTCCAATGTGCTACCCGAAATACCTCCAGGGAGGGTGTTTTTGTACCTTTTCAGGAGCTATGCAAAGCCCTGCCTGATTTACACGTTTAGTGACAAGTGCTAAGGCTTTCTCCATGACTTCCTGTTGTTCAACTGCTGCAAGAATATCATCCATATAATGGTACAAAAGAATACTGGGCATTTGTTGACGAACAGGATTGAGGACTTTAGCAACATACCACTGGCAGATAGTAGAGATAGCATGCCCTGAGATAAAACAACCTAGTGATATTGCTGCAAGTGTGCTTGCATGTTTGTGCTAGGAACTGAAAAGGCAAATTTAGGAGCATGCAAAGGAATATCAAAAACCCAATCTTTTAAATCAATAACAGTCAGATGCCAATTTCTGGGTATCATGGTAGGAGACGGGAGATCAGTCTGTAATGTTCCCCATGTCTACCATAGCTGCATTAATTTTCCAGAGATCGTGGAATAAACACCACTTGCCAGTTTGCTTTTTGACAACAAACCTAGGAGAGGACTGGTAGAAGGGACAGTATGACCTTTTTGGAGTTGTTGTTGGACCAACTTTGTTAATACTTGCAGTTTCTACAATAGTAGGGGCCATCAATCCACCCAAACTAGATTTTCTGCTTTCCAGGTTAGTTTTAAAGTGTTGTGTGCTTCAATGACCCCCAGTAAAAATCTAATTGCATTCTAAAGACCCACTGGGAGAGAACATCCTTCCCCCATAGCACCATTGGCACTGGTTTGACTGAGGCGAAGTGCCCCTTGGGGCCTTTGATCTGTATCAAGTGTCATCTTTGATAGCTTCGGCTGCTCCCTCCAATTCCTCAAAGTGCCTGAGTCACTTCAGTAAGGGTCCACTGTGGGGCCCATTTGGCTTGAGAGATAACATCAGCCTCTATGAGGCCGACAAGTGTTATCTTTTGTCCTCGTAATGTCAGGGTACACCAGCATGTGGGGCATTGCTCTAATATGGGTTGTACCCAGCATATTTGCGGTGTCCCACTGGATCCAAATCCCCCTTGTTGCTTTACATCTGTGAAAGATACACTCATGGTTTGGGGAAGTAAAATCAGTTGAGCTGTTCAAGTTCCCTGCGGAGTTGTGGAACGTGGTTGAGGTGTCCAGATGGTCCAGGCCATGATCATAATCTCATTGTCAGAGTCAGAGTCAATAACCCCAGGAAGAATGAACAGTCTCATGAAAGAGGTAGGCAACTGACCTAAAAACAGTGCATGCATACAGTGCCTTGGTGGTCCAAAAACTCCTGTGGGAAGCAAATGAACAGATGCATCAAGTAACGTTACTGTGACAGAGGTTGCCAGGTCCAGTGTGGTGCTCCCTGGTGTGGCGGATTGTAAATCAGGCCCAGCAAAGGCTGATTGTGGCAGCTAGGCTGAGGTTTGCGGTGTTACATGCCTCTATCATTTCCAGCAAGGTGGGTTCCTCCTTAGGACCTAAGCAGTTTTTACAGTCCTCATTAGCATTTTCAACAGTTAATTTTAAAAGCAACACCTCTATGGCAATGTTAGTCTCAATTTGTCTTTCAAGAGCTTGTTTTAGGTGGTCAGTAAATTGCATAAAGGCTCAGCATCTGGATCTGTTGGTCCCAGATCAAAGTGTATTGCATTGTGCTCTGTGTTATTTATTTTCGTATTGTATTTATGTTTTTTATTTTTGTTGTAATGTTTTGTTCTGCACTCCCCTGTTCTCCTGAGAAATGCTCCAAGGTTTATCCCTGCCCCTCTTCCCTGTCAATCCTCCCTTGTTCTTTCCAGTCCCCTCCTACGGGCCCTGTCTGTCATTCGATTGGTCCTCCCGGCTTCTAGAGAGTTCAGGTAAGGACATTGAGTGATAGGGCAGGAGCTGAGGAAATTCTTCCCTTTATGTTCTCACTGGTTTCTTTAAATGTCCCTCCAACCCTGTTTCACTCCCACCTTGTCCCTTATTGGATGTTGGTTTGTCTCCTCCCTTAGTCCCTCGCCTGTATTTAAGCCCGGAGCTCATCACCCCGTGCTGGAGTTGCCCGCCTGAGGTTCTGGTGTCCCTGCTGGGACTGAATAAACACCTTGGAATTTGCCCTCCAGCTGAGTCTGACTCCTTCCTCTGCCATCGGTGTGGTCTTGCCTGTGACAAGGGGAAAACCCCCTTAGCCACTCCTCGGGGTTCCAGGATCCAGAGGGGTGTTCCCCATCTGATGGCAGTGTCAGGGCTAGCTCGGGTGGATGGCAGCAGCTGCTCTGAGAAGGACACTGCGACAGAAATGGTCCCCCTCCTCCTCACTGCTAGAGCTGCCATCAGCAATATAGTCTGCTAACGACCATGAGACAAGGATGCCTTTTCCACCTTTGACTGGGCGGAGCAGGGGTTGATGGCTGCAGCTGCTTTTCAGTATCAGGAACACCAGTTTCAAGCAGGCAGGGAGAGGCAGAGTAGGGTGAGACAAAGCAGGGTAGGGGGCTGGCAGTATCTGCAGAGGATACAGCCTGAGACTACTCTTGCTTTTTCAATGTCTCAAAAACTATTCTCCAGGACGGGAGCATATGCATTGCTGGCTCATGTCCCATAGTAGCTAAATCATAGAGCTTCACCTCTACGTCATCCCAGACAGCAGCTGTGAGAATAGAAGGGGCAGTTACGTTGGGACACTAACAGCCCCCCATTTCAGAATAAGTTTCAAATCCAGCTTTGGCAAGGATTTGTCATGTTTTGCAAGCAAAGAAAGCATAATCTTAAAAATGCCTCTCTCTCTGTTAAACATGCTTTGTCCCATGCTCCCCCCAGCTCACCTCCTTCTGCGTGGAGGGATTGTTTCAGGCCCAATTCTGGTTCTTGCACCAGCACTTCCAGTTCCAGGGGGCTTGTCAATTGCAGCCAGCTAGGCTGTTCCTTGCTCCTCACACGGGGCTACCAATTTTCAGCCATTGAGAGACGGGGACATTCCAAATTCCAATCAGAAGCCTAATTTATTGAGCCTACAAGGTATTTATGTAGGGTTTTTCTTGCATGGTACATATAGAGTTCTATTTTTGGTAACAATTTCTCATTGGTTATACATTCTTTATGACATTGGTTACTTGTAATCATTACTAAGTTTCACAATATATTTCTTGATCACTTCTACCCCAGGGAGCCTTTATCTGGGTCTGTCTTTACCATGGTTTCTGCTTGATCAGGCCTAAGATACCAAGCTCCTTTATCAATTCCATTATGCTCTATTTCATTCCCCATACACAGGCACTCAGTGAAAAAACCCAAACAACTTCATGGACACTTACTTAGGATCCCAGAACAGTGAGAATTCATAAGATCCATTACCATCCTAGCTTTTAAAACCTGAATTTTTCTTCAGGTGATGACATTAGGAACATGCATTTCTGTTGTACTTTACAAGGTACCAGCAATATTTGTAAGGAAATCAGGTCTTTTAAAAAAATCAGACCCATAAAAATTAGCAATACCTGTAAGAACATAACTGGAAGGAGGTATAAAATTCCCATCTGTTAGTAAGAGGAAGAGGTCAGGTTAACCCATGGATATCTCTGATACATTGGTGACTGCTTCTAGTGAAAAACTTTCTCAGATTGCACACTAGTATGAGTTTTCTGTAAAGGCATATTACGTGTTTGTGCAGACTCGAAAATGGAAGAAAATTTCACGTTCTGCTGGGAATTGCCACAACTTCATCAAGGCAGTCCATGTTCATTGTTCAGACACCTGGAATTCTGAAATATCATGTGCCACGCAGAGAAATGCCAAATTGTAGACCTGAATTTGCTAGCAGCTCCTCTTTTCCAGAAAGGCCAGGAACAAACAGATCAAAATGGGATGTTTAATTTCTGCCTAACAAAGAAACCTCCCTGTGGTTTTGCTGCTCTAGTCCAGTACTTCAGGCAACACTGCCAATTTTTAAAATACATCATATGATTGTTGTTTTAATATCCAGAAGGCTATAAATATTTTACTTTATGAGACCTGCTAATACAGTAAGAAATTTAATTTAACTTTGTATTTTTGTCACTGAAAGATTTTCAGAAACATGTTTCCAAATATTTTTCCTGGTTTCTACATGAATCTCTCATAATTCCAAATGTTGCTGTTATAATGGAGATAAAAAACTACTAAATTTTGTAGTTTTATAAAAAACTACAAAAACTAACTTTCTGTTCTGTATGTATTCTGTTAGTGTGCCATACACTTCCCAGCATTCGGAAAATCCTTGTAAAAATGCTTACAAATATGGACAAAACTGTTGTGCTGTCACGTACTCTACAAAGCCATGGAACAGAGAAGAAAACCTTAGTATTTTGACTTTGTGGACAGATTGTATTCCCAATACAAATAAGCCAACCTTTCCCAAATTACAACTTCCAGAGCTGTTCCTCTAAGACAGTGATAAACTGTTGTAATACAAGTGCTTTCCAGGGTGAATAGTGATAAAATATGTCTGAGAACCTGCTGTCACCTCCAGCACCTGCCTCAGGGTCTGTGGTCAGAAAAGAAGAGCTTGGACTGCAAAAGCGTCTCAGGTGTTTGCCTTACAGGCTAGTGGAAATTTTCAATTAGGACTTAGAGCAGAAAAAGGATCAGCCACACACTACAAATGGCAAATAATCCCATGAAATCAGTGCAAATGTTTCTGTTATCTTCAAATAAACCAGTGTGTGTATTTAGTGTTTTGTACTGCACTACCACCCCAATTCAAAAATCCCTGTACCCCTGATCAGCCGACAGTCACTGTTGTGTCTCTCAAAGAAGGTTGAAGTCTTTCAGTTTAAAACTGTGGAATTAAATTTAATGACCAACACTCAGTCACTGTGCTCTGAGGGCTGGAGACAGGGTGACAGTATGTTTTTCTTTTTGTATTTTATTCTAGGTTTGTTGTTTTGCATTAAGTACAAGAGACTTAAAGATTAGTATTAGAGTTAAATTTATTCCCATACTAAAAGGACACAACAGGATAATTAATAATCTGGTCCACAAATTCTTGTTGTCCACAGATTTTTATTGATTAGCATAGCAATCTGTATGAGATATAAAATGTATTTCTAGTTTTAGAGTAAATTCCACATTGAGGGAATGACTGTATTAAAAATTTGTGTATAGAAAGTCTTCTACTCAATATATCAGTAAATAGATTATGTAATGAGAAACAGGAATGCCAGCTGGGATGAAAGACATTTTCTTTCAAAAATAGATTTCTGAATCTAAATATAAATCCATATAAACAAGAAAAAGCTATTTTGACCTCATTCAAGTAAACAGCTAAATTCCTATTGATCAGAATGCGAAAACAACCTGACTGAAAAACTGTGAAGAGATGACTGAAAATTATATCCCTTCTTAACACCGTGACTTTCATCATCTTGATGTTTAAAATGCCATAATTTATGGGGTGTGGTTTTGTTGTTTTTTTGTTTGTTTGTTTTGTTTTGTTTTTGTTTTGTTTTTGTTTTTTTTTAAATCACAGAGGTTTCTGGCTGGCAATGACCTGGATTACAAATGTAAAATATTATGGAGCAACACAAAAATAAAAATTCAAATCATTTCACGGTTTTGCATGGTATAATTATACAAGAGGAACCCGAGCCCCTTCAGCCTTTGCAGGCTATAGTTGAACAATTCCATAAGACTAAAAAGTGCTAAGAGAAGCTAAATCAATATTAATTTCAACATTTTCAGAACATAGGGTGCCACTCTGTGACAGCTATAGCTGGTCTATAGCTGCACAAATAATTTGGCCATGATAGACACTTCCTCAACCAGTCTAGCTCATTAGGGAATTGAAGTAAACAAGTCCCCAAGTATGAAGGTGATAGGCTGAATTCAAGATCACATATGAGACCAAGCCAATCCCTTTGAACCAAGGATGCACCCACATCATTGGCCAGTGAGCTGGGCAGTGTTGAGACCCTTACCCAATGAGGTGTTTAAGAGGGGGAAATTCAAAGCCCCCATAAAAAGGGGTGCCCCACAATACAATCTGGCTGTTGCTGCATGAACTTCGGTGTGTGTATGTCGCATTCCTGTCTCCACCAACAGCGACACCACTCCTATCCCAGAACCTCCTCTTATCAAACCATACCTGGACTAGGCTTAATGGCAAATGTGAATAGAAACACCAATGCTAGAGAAAACAATAGCCTGTACTGTGCACTGTTTACAGGGAAAAAAAATCATCCTCTTCAGAAGTTCTGATCCATAAACCTCATGCAGCAATCACAGATGTGAGAATGTCTGGATTTCAGTGAAGTATCTAACATTACCTCAGGTGTCTTATTGGTCTTGCTGAAGGTTGCACTGATGAAAATAAGAGATCAGTAGGAGAAATGCAAAGCAGACAGAAGCACAAAGCAAGGAAAGCACTTGGTGTTGAGAAACCTGTTCTGAAAAACAAGGGATTAGTGGAGGAGTGGAGAGACTGTTATTTGATGAGAAAATACCAAATTTGCCCTGTTCAGCAATGCAGAGTAGAGGTTTGAAGGAGAATTTGACCACCTCTACAAGTACATAGCAATAAACACCAGGCAGGATGGAAGGAACAGGCTTAAGCAAAGGCATCCTTGGCACCAAAAAAAAAAAACCAACAACAACAACAAAAAAAACCACCAACCAACAAACAAACAACCCCCCCAAAAAAAAAAAAACCACAAACACCACCAGAAAGTACCTATGAATATTTTTAGAGCAGAAATGCGAAAAAGGCTCCTCACTTGAAAGTTACAACTATTCAGGGCAACCTTCCAGCAGGAGTATGTGTGGGTCAAACCATGAGCTCCTTCTAAGGTGATGCTCAGTACAGCTATAAAGACTACATGCTATGTTTTTTTTTTTTGGGGGGGGGGAGGGTGTTGTGTGTTTTTGTTTGTTTGTTTTTGGTTTTGTTACTGTTTTTCTTTCCTATTTGTACTAAAAGGTGCTGGGTTTGCATGGAAGGTTTTGGAAACAAGGGGACTACAGGGGTGGCTTCTGTGGGAAGCTGCCAAAAAGCTCCCTCTCAGTCCAATGGAACCAATTCCAGTTGGCTTCAAGACAGACCCAAGGCTGACCATCAGCAATGGGAGCAGCAACTCCAGGATAAAGTATTTAAGAAGGGGAAAATTTTCCCTCACCATAGAAACAGCAGTTCAAGGAGACAAGTCAGAATATTTTCTCATTAGCACACTGTGATTTAACTGGTAATAAATTAAACTGATTTCCCAAAGTTGAGTCTGCTTTGCCTGTGATGGAAGTTGTTGAGTGATCTCTTCCTGGCCTTATCTTGACTCAGGAGCTTTTTCTTGTTCTTTTCTCCCCTGCCCATCTGAGTAAGGGAGGGATAGAGCAGCTTAGGTGGGCAACTGTCATCCAGCCAGGCTCAAGCCCCACATACAGCTTTTTGAAAGGTTTTTAGCTGCAGTTTCTGGTGGCTTCTGTGTGTTGTGCTAATTTGCAGAAATAGGACTCGATGCACAGGCAATCTGACTCTATGCATCAAATCCTAAATCTTGGGTAAGAGCTGGCTGCATGCATGTGTGCAGCTGGGCTGGAGGAGGACGCCAACTGAAAGTAGGAAGGCCAAAAGGGAAACAATGAGCCAGGAATACTTTATTTCATTGATGTACTGGAAATGACAAATACATCCTTAAGTACTGATGTCAACTCAGTGCTTGCCAGGGTGAGCATCACACTGAGAGTGATGTCTGCTCAGCCAAAATCCCAGTACACAAACCACTGCAAACAAGTAAGGGGAGATGACTTTTCTGCCTGCTCAGTGATGCACTAGAAGAAGTTCAGATGAGGAATGTCTTCTGTCAGGTAAGGACAACTCAAGCTGCTAACATGTCAAAAGGAAATGATTTAATGGGCTGCTTAGCTCCCATTCAAGGGATAATGTGGTGCAGATAGATCTTGTAGCTCTGGAATAGTGATAGAAAGGAAAGGTACTGCTGAAAATTACACCTTTCAATCTGTGAGGCTCAGATAAAATTGGCAAACATATGTTTCACTGAGACTTTGTCAAACACCAAAGATAGCACTTCAGACTGTGAGGCTGAGCTTCTACACAGTTGTCTGTGATGAGATTTCCTGTTTATGTGTTTGCTTAGGTTTTAAATGTTAACTTATGTCGATTTTTGGATAATTATCATCCTTCAACTTAGCCCACATAATCCTGCTAATAGATTGCCTATAACCCACCTTTGCTTCTCTTGCTGCTCTCTCTCTCTCTTTTTTTTTTTTTTTTTTTTTTTTTTTTTCCCCCACAGAATCACAGAATCACAGAATAATGAGGTTGGAAGAGACCTCTAAGATCATCAAGTCCAACCTATGCCTTAACACCTCAACTAGTCTATAGCACTAAGTGCCATGTCCAGTCTTTTTTTAAACACATCCAGAGATGGTGACTCCACCACCTCCCTGGGAAGACAATTCCAGTGCTTTATTATTCTTTCAGTGAAATTTTTTTTCCTAATATTTAACCTGTACCTTCCCTGATGTAGCTTGAGACTGTGTCCCCTTGTTCTGTCAGCTGCTGCCCGGTGGAAGAGACCAACCCCCTCCTGTCTACAACCTCCCTTCAGGAAGTTGTAGAGAGTGATAAGGTCACCTCTAAGCCTCCTCTTCTCCAGGCTAAACAACCCCAGCTCCTTCAAACGTTCCTCATAGGGCTTGTGTTCCAAGCCCCTCACCAGCCTCGTTGCCCTCCTCTGGACACGCTCAAGCATCTCAATATTCTTCCTAAACTGAGGGGCCCAGAACTGGACACAGTACTCAAGATGTGGTCTCACCAGTGCCAAGTACAGGGGAAGAATGACCTCCCTACTCCTGCTGGTCACACACAATTCCTAATGCAGGCCAGGATGCCATTGGCCTTCTTGGCCACCAAGGCACATTGCTGGCTCATATTCAACTGGCTGTCGACCAGCACCCCCAGGTCCCTTTCCGCCTGAACACTGTCCAGCCACACTGTCCCCAGCCTGTAACGCTGTAGGGGATTTTTGTGGCCAAAATGTAGAACTCGACACTTAGACTTATTAAACTTCATGCTGTTGGACTCTGCCCATTCATCCAACCAATCTAGGTCTCTCTGCAGAGCCCTCCTCCCTTCCAATGGATCAACACAAGCTCCCAGCTTAGTGTCGTCTGCAAATTTACTAATGAAGGACTCAATGCCCTCATCCATGTCGTCTATAAAAATATTAAATAGAACTGGTCCCAATACAGACCCCTGAGGGACACCATTGGTGACTGGTCGCCAGCTGGATGCTGCACCGTTCACCATCACTCTTTGGGCCTGGCCATCCAGCCAGTTCCTAACCCAGCGAAGAATGCTCCTGTCCAAGCCGTGGGCTGCCAGCTTATCTAGGAGTACGCTGTGGGAGACAGTATCAAAGGCCTTGCTGAAGTCTAAATAGACAACATCCACAGCCTTTCCTGCATCTACCAGACGAGTTACCTGGTCATAGAAGGAGACCAGGTTGGTCAGACATGACCTACCCTTTGTAAACCCATGTTGACTGGGTCTGATACCCTGGCCATCTTGTAAGTGCTGTGTGATAGCACTCAGTTTGAACTGCTCCATTATCTTACCTGGTACTGAGGTCAGGCTAACTGGCCTGTAATTACCAGGATCCTCCTTCCTACCTTTTTTGTAAACGGGTGTCACATTGGCCAGTTTCCAATCGCCTGGAACCTCGCCAGTGAGCCACGACTCCTGATAAATGATGGAGAGCGGCTTCACAAGCTCATCTGCCAGCTCCCTAATCACCCTAGGGTGGATCCCATCTGGTCCCATTGATTTATAAATATCCAAGTGTCCCAGCAGTTCTCTGACTGCCTCCTCTTGGATAACAAGAGGACCATTCTGATCCCTGGCACCACCTACCAACCCCTGAGGACAGTTGTCTTGAGGATAAGCTGTCCTACCAATAAAGACTGAGGCAAAGAAGTCATTAAGCATTTCCGCTTTTTCCTCATCTTTAGTTACTAAGTTGCCTGCCTCATCCAATAAGGAACCGAGGTTGGTTATACCCTTCCTTTTATCATTGATATATTTGTAAAAACTTTTTTTATTATTTTTAACAGAAGTTGCCAAGTTAAGTTCAAACTGGGCTTTGGCCTCCCTGATTTTTTTCCTACATGCCCTAGCAGCTCCCTTAAATACTTCCTGAGAAATCAGTCCCTCCTTAAAAAGATGATACATCTTTTTTTTATTTCTAAGTTCCTTCAAAACCTCATTGCTCATCCAGACTGGACGTTTGCCTCGTCGACTCATCTTTTGGCACACAGGGACAGTCTGTTCCTGTGCCCTCAAGATTTCCGTCTTGAAGCACACCCATCTCTCCTGGACTCCTTTGTTTTCAAGGACTGTTTCCCAAGGAACTCTCTGAATAAGTCTCTTAAATAGGCCAAAGTCTGCCCTCCGGAAGTCCAGTGTAGAGATCTTATTGATATTTCTCCTTATTTCACCAATTATCGAGGATTCTATAATTTCATGATCACTGTGCCCCAAGCCGCCTCCAACCTCCACATCACACACCAGTCCATCTCTATTTGTGAACAATAGGTCTAACATAGTCCCTCCCCTGGTGGGCTTGCTCACCAGTTGTGACAAAAAGTTATCCTCCACACACTCTAAAAACTTTCTAGATCGCTGTTTTTCTGCTGTATTAAGTTCCCAGCAGATGTCTGGTAGGTTGAAGTCACCTACAAGAACAAGGGCTGATGATCCTGAAACATTGTTCAGTTGCCTATCGAATAAGTTGTCCACCTCTTCATCCTGATTGGGTGGACGATAGCAGACTCCCAGGAGGATGTCAGCCTTGTTGGCTTTCCCCTTAATTTTTACTCATAGGGACTCTACTTCATCATCATTAGTTTCAATACCTATGACATCCAAAACTCCCCTAATATAAAGGGCCACCCCTCCACCTCTTCTCCCTTTTCTGTCTCTTCTGAAGAGCTTGTAGCCATCTAGCGGAGTGCTCCAACTATGTGAGTCATCCCACCACATTTCTGTGATGGCAACAATATCATAGTTCCGCTGATGCACCATGGCCTCTAGCTCTGCCTGTTTGTTACCCATGCTGCGTGCATTGGTATACATGCACCTTAGCTGGGCTACTGATTTCTCCCTTAACACAGTCTTATCATCCTTGGGCCTGCTTCCACACAGCCCAGTTGCATCCCCTTCCCCCTTCAAACCTAGTTTAAAGCCCTCTCAATAAGGTCTGCCAGTTCATGGGCTAAAAACCTCCTGCCCTTAACAGAGAGATGTATCCCATCTGATTCCAGTAGAGCAGGTGCCATAAAGGTTGCTCCATGATCAAAGAATCCAAAATTTTGCCAATAACACCAACCCTTGAGCCATTTGTTAAAGATGTGGGTTCTCCTATTTCTTTCATCATTTTTCTCTTCCACCAAAGGAACTGAGCAGAACACTACTTGTATACCTGTCCTATCAACCTCTTGACCCAGTGCCCTAAACTCCCTTTTAATCGCCTTGACACCCCTTTTTTCAATCTGATCACTGCCAGTCTGAAGTATCAGCAGTGGGTAATAATCAGAGGGCCGAATCAGCCTAGGAAGTCTCTCAGTAATGTTTCGTACCTGGGTTCGAGGGAGGCAGCAGACCTCCCTGTGGGATGGGTCAGGTCGACATATGGGGCCTTCTGTCCCCCTCAGAAGGGAATCACCCACTACGATCACCCTTCTTTTTTTCTTGATGTTAGAGGTAATAATCAGTTTTTTAGACGAGTCGTAATTGGAAGTCTCACTGGGCAGATAATTTTCTTCTAAATTATCTGTCTGGCTCTCTAGACCCAGGGCCTCATACCTATTCTGAAGAGGCACCTGGCTAGGGGATGGAGGGCAGGAGGGATTATTGTTACTACCACCCGAGCAGGGACCCGTTCCCATTCCCCTTCATCTACCAGGTGCCCCTCTATTGCCTGAGAGTGAGAGGCATATGGGTCCTCTGACTCCTGGTGGGCCTCCCTTAAGGATGTAAGGGCTGAACTCCACCAGTCTACTTCCCTTTCACTATCTCTGATACTTCTTAATCTTTCAACTTCCTCCCTAAGCTCAGCCACTAGCGAAAGGAGGTCATTCACTTGTTCACACCGTAGGCAGGCCTTCTCCACATCATCCCCTGAAGCCACTGACAAGCTCAAACACTCCGGGCAGGAATGGGCCTATACAGACACATCCTTTTTGGAGGGCTCTACTTGGTCACATACACCTGTACCAACCACAGATTTTGACCGGGTTGAAACCATTGTTTAGGAGAAAGCCCAAGATTAATAAACCAATATAAACACTACACCAAACTAGCAAGAACCTGCAGCCCTGCCTGCTTGCCCTGCCTGCGCGAACTGCTGCGCAAACTGCTGTGACCCTGTTTGCCTGCTCCTGTTCGCCGCGCTCCCCGGTGGTCTCTTATGATGAGTCACTCAGGAACAAAGGAAGCTTCACCTCCCATTCCTGAATGGCCCTCAATGCAAGCTCACACCTGCTCAGCGTTTTTATGATGAGTCACTCATTTTTTTTTTTTTTTTAACTGGTTTCAATGTACTTTCTCTCTCCAGTTCTTCATTCCACATGGCAAATGCAACAGGAAAATAGATGCTTAGGTGTATTTATACACCACAAGATGTACTATGGGTACATCCCAGATGCCTGGATGAACTCCTGGAGTGAAGTCATTTTTGCAACAGAAAAATGCAGTTTTCAGATGCAGCAAGGAAGATATTGTCATGGAGAAAGGTGCTGCTGCACAAGCCTCTGATTTAGACCAGACTCAAAAACAGGCTGATGATGCTACCATATGCTGTTACATTTAACTTATATAGTGAGACTTTTCTGGACTGAAAAACAAGCAGGGAATTTTGGAGAACATGAAAATTCTCATTTTGCAAAGGAAGATTAATAAGTGAGATGCAATATTTTACATATATAAGATGATAAATGTAAAGATAAGGTCTATCTGAGTGATCAGGAAAATTTGTTTAATTTTGAATTATTTTACTTTGAGCATGGGTGCCTGAAATATGCGACAGGAGTTTTCCCTGAATGGGCTGCAATCAGGTTCAAACCTACCAATAAGAAATCTATTAAGCCTGAAGTCCATCTTCTTATGAGCAGAGATTAAACATGTGGGCTTATTTGTCTTAACAATAGTTGTAGGCTGTGAGAGGAAATAAATACTGTTTGTCTAGACAAGAATGGACAAAATGTAAAGCGGAATGACAACCTACAGCTGTAACTTAATCACTGAGGTCAAAGGAGGTTTCCAACATGAATGCAGTAGCAAAAAGCTGACTGGTCTCATGATCACAGCTCTGTGACAAGATATATCTACGATGGCAACACCAAAACCCCTAGAACTTAAGGAGGCAATGGAAACAAGAGGTTGAATTTCAGATTTGAGCACCCTTCCAAGGGTCCAAAAGTGAAGTCAGGGATACTTTTTCCATACTGCGGAGTCAAGCGGACCAAATTTAATGGCTGTGTTTACTCCACTGGCTTCAGTGCAGCATTGATGATCTCCATGGATGGAGTATTTAGTCACAGTAAAATCTGTACTTCTATGCAATACTTACCTGTTTTTCAGTATAGGATGTAATTTTTTTCCCCCCCTCCTAAATCAGTAAACAAAAGCTTTGGGACTTCAGCTGCTGCAGCCATGATTCAGCTTTTTTGAACTTGCAGAGATGACAGTAACTGTGCTTAGTCAAATACTATTATAAAAATCGCAACGGTTTCATACAAACCGATGTTGTTTCCAAACAAGGAAACAGAAACTCTCAAGCACACTGTCAAACATATGATTTAGCAGGAACAGATCAAAAATGTTATGAAAACTTATGAAAATGTCAACATTTTCCACCTTTAAAATTAATTTACCACTCCTACCTCTTTGATAAATGCAATTATCTTAACTGTCACTGTGCTTAAGCTATCTCATCCCATGTTTTGGAAGATTCTATAACAGAATTGTAACAGTATGCATGTGAATTATGAGCAAAACCTGGTATTTTTCACACAAAAAGATTACCACAGAGCCTACCGAGAGCAGGTGACATTATTACAGACTATCACATTATATGGATGACTGTATGCATACAAATGTACACCAGCACATTGTACAAGAACTAAACCAAACCAGACACATTTTCTTTAGATGAAAGTAAGTGCATTTAACCTGTAACACTCTGGTGCAAAATTAAGAATGTACATTTCAAGTAACATCACTTCCATGTGGAGCTGTGCTTTTGTACCTGTACATCAATCCCTACTGAACTTGAGGGACATCCTTGACCAGGATTTTAAGGCACAGTTTGGTGAGTTGTGACCATCCTGGAAGGAGGCAGCATGCAGCTGGCTGCCTACCACATGGGGCAAAGTTACGAAAGCAAAGGGAAAGGTCATGCAATAGTATCTGCTGTGAATGCCAGGAAAGTATTACATTGTAGTTGCTTTCTGCTGGAATGCCTCTTATTTAAAAAGCTCTGAAAAAGAGAATAAAATTATTTCA
The DNA here is from genome assembly GCF_015227805.2 of Hirundo rustica. Lineage (NCBI taxonomy): Eukaryota > Metazoa > Chordata > Aves > Passeriformes > Hirundinidae > Hirundo > Hirundo rustica. Next base: position 46,750,549 of record NC_053488.1, read on the forward strand.
GCTGAGGCTGTATTTGCTTTAATTTTGTGGGTGAAAGGGCATATAAATTTGTAGTTCCCTATTCAAAGCATATTCCTCCCCTTTGTCTAGCCTGCATGAAATCAAGAAGGACTAATTCTGGAGGTATGATTACTCAATGTGAACTAAACATGCAAAAATGAGCTAATAAAATCCCTAGAAAATGTGTGATTTTTTAGTAAAATACTTTCCAAAACCAAAGTATTCTAAAATTCAGGACAGGACCTGACCTGCAATCTATAGTCTAAAGGGCTTCAGTCTTTGGGACAGTTCTACCTGCTTCAGTCAAAGCCTAGCAGTGCACAACCTGAGGCTATACATACCACATCTTAGACACCAAATACACTTCGTGGTAGTGAACATTTAAATATGTGAGTCTGTGACATCTCAGTCCTTTCCTCAAGACAAGCCACATCTTTTTCAAGAGAAATGCCTAAAATTCTGAACCCTAAAAACCTAAAAAACAATTACTAAAACAAAGCTTTCATTTTGGCAACCGAGAAAACCGAGATCCATTGTATATTTGTAAATGGCTGATGGCCATTATATATATTCTTTCCAGCCACATCTGAAGGCACCATTTCTTTTGCTTTAAGAACTCCTTCTCAAGACAAATCCTGGATAGAAAACTGTTGTTGCAATGCTGGCTAAAGGCAGAAATACATGGGTTTCTCTTCTCATTTTCCATCAATCAACAAGGCACAACTGAGGCTCCAAGCAACCCTCTCTGCCCCAAGCTAGGCAGCATGCACGACTGCTGCTTCCAGTGCCCGGACCCTCCTTCTGGAGGAGGCAAAGCCACCCCAGTAAGACCCAGAAGAGGGCAGTGGGATGCTTGTCCTAGGCTGACTTTATGATGCTTGTATCCCCAATCGTCTGTTCTGTTTGTGCTGTGCTGTGCCTTTAAGACTGGTTCTAAGAGCAAAGAGAATTGCGGAGTTTGTTTTGAGAAAATGGCCTGACTCCTCCACATCCTTCTCCGGACGGGGTGTTCGGCGGAGGCTTGGAGAGACTGCAGGACAGAGATCTTTCTGCTTTTAGTTAGTTTTAGCTAGCTAGGGCAGAGAAGTTCCCTGGACTGGTTTTTGGTTTTTTTTCCTTTTTTTCTTGGGACTGTTTAAACCTGCTCTGGACTGAAAAAACCCAGGGGAGCACTGGGGGCTTGCACCTGTGGCCCACTGGGGCCTGGACCTTGGCATTTTCCAGCAGCACTGGAAGGACTGGGACTGATAAGAGACTGAGAGAGAGCCGAGCTACATCTACGGCAAGAACTTTCTCAATTTGCCATCTTACTCCAGAATGAGAGGTTTTATTGTTTCATATTATTCATTATTTGTATTTGTGGGCACTTTGTTAAGTAAATATTTTTTTCCACTTTTCTCTGAGGAAGTTCTTTCCCAGACCGGTTGCGTGGAGGGGCCGTTTGGGTTTGCTCCCCAGAGGGACCCCATTCAGGGGTTTTCTCACAAATTTGCCCTAAACCAGGACAGTGCTGCTTAGTGGCGCCTCATTGCAACAAGGGTGTTCAAACTCTTTTTGCAGAGTGGTGTATTTTCCAGCCTCAGAAAGTGTACCCCAGCATAGCCTCAGCTTTTTTAACCCAGATTTAATGTTTGGTTTATTCCAGTGTCTCCATGTTACATCTCACAGCATGCCATTTTTCCAACAGTATGTTGAAATATCTTTTTGTTGAAATCAGGTAAGGAAGCTTAATAAAAGCCAAAGAGACTTTTAAATATTTATTTCTAAAATTCTGTTTTAGTTGGCTGCATTTATTTCACATGCAGAATGCTTTCATCTGAGCACACTTTTTTGAAACACAAACCACAGGTATACTACTAAAGCACATTAAAGAGTTTTCTAAGTTAGTTAAAACCTAAGATTTTACTTTCAATGTAACTGTTTGATTCCTCGAGAACAGAACAAGACCACTACTGTAATCAACAATATCTGCAGGTATGTTCATTCCTGCCAAATTGAACACACTACCTATTAGAATGAATACTCAGCTGTTGTTTGTTAGCCAAGTTTCCCTGCTTAGACACCCCTTTAAAATTAACAAAAAATGCAGAGGAAACACAGCAAAGGAAGATTTATGACAGATCACAAGGATGAATATCTATGCCAAGTTCAAAGTGATTTTACAAGTCATTGAAATAAAATGATGTTTCTGAATAGAAATACAATGTCACTCAGAAATACCTTTCTGCCTAAGTATAGTGCCTATCATGTTTACTACTTTTGTTTAAAGAAACTGACTCTTTAAAATTTCTACGGCATGAACTGAACACTTAAATGATTCTCAGGAGTGAGACTCTCCATTCAAAGCAAATATCAACAGGGCCAGAAGTTAACGGGGGATTGAACCTCCTGAAACGAAGTAAAACCCACGCAAATCAGTAAAGAGAGGCAAAAATCTTTCACTTTACAAAACATAACCCTCCCCCTAAGTTAGGAAGGATGTAAATAATATTTTCCTGGCACAGAGATTAAAAGAAGAGGATTTCAGAACTACCTTACCACATTCTCTGGTCCCTGTACATTACTAAATCATTACTTAGAGAATCAGCTGCTCATTATGATAAGGTCCCATATGTCCACACCATTACAGAAACAGCGGTCCTTTAATCTAATTATCATGAAATATTATATACAATTACCTCGATTGTCAAATATTGCACAAATTTTACTTGAAAATTTCACTCTTTTGTATTTGAAAGAAATTTTACACATTTAGGTTTGAAATTCAGAGTAAATCAAAATTGATAGCAGATGAAGAAATTACAGCATGCCAGATGCTACAGCTTATTCTCAAATCTCATGTGATTAGTTGCTGTGCAAATACAAATAACCTTAGGGGCCCATGCTTGCATTAGAAGGGAAGAACAACAGGCATAATGCTACATTCAATTTTGTTTCCGCAGAAAACTTTGCATCCAGGCAGGGGCTCAGAGCTGAATTCTTGACCTCCCAACACCGCAGACACGTTTCTATGCTGGGCACTGTGAGGAAGGGACGAGACATTTAAGAACTGGAGAGGATTTATGGTCTCCCACCCTTCATTCTTTTGCATTTATTGATCAACCCAAAAGCATGAATCCATCTGTCACTAGACAGGATTACAGGAGGAATGACACAGAAGGTTCTGACACCCCTCAAAAGAATAGTGAAGAATTCTATCTCCCTGTCCCTCAGGAAGATAACCTCCTTCTTTCCCCACATGCAACTTAGAGCTCTGAATACTGACAAAATGCAAACTATTTTTTCTAATCAGAAAAAATGTGAACTCCCCTTGAGTGCTGCAATGGTAACAAACCAAGATCGTGCTGCAGCAGCAGAACAAGAAATAAGAGTCAAGAAGGCCAGTTATGAACATGTTTGCAGTCTGCTGGAAGGGGGGCACACCCTGCTGGGTACACAGTGCTTTTCATTCAGCATTTTTGATGAGCAGGCTCTTGTGAGGTCTTAAGGGTCTCCTGTTTAAAGGGTTGCCAGGGTATTTTCCATCACTTCTGGCTGCAGATGAGAATTTTTATAGAAGCTGTGTCAGAGATCATTTTAGCTGGTCTTTAAGGAAGGGCTGTGATGAAGGGGTTTGTTGTTGTGGTAACTGGCAGGAGGTCCAATAGGGAAGCCTAATGACCAACCTTATTTTTCTAGTGTCATTCCTTCTTATATGTCCAAAGTTGCATGAAAGGATTTCAGCCAAAGACCCGTGCCAAGTTTACAACACATTGGACATAGCTCTGAAACAAAACTCAGCTCTCCAAGGTAGATTGTTAGTGTTTGAAAACAATAGCCTAGTGAATTACTTCTTTTCTTTTTTTTAGCTGTGTCTTGCCATATATCTTAGGTTGCAATGCAAGATGTAAGCAAAAGCATGTATTCTATTACTATCTGGAGCAGTTCTTAATCTCTTCCATGTCCTATCCCTTATAACTTGGGAGGGGGTGCGTGTGGGCAGGGTGAGTAACTTCTGTTAATGGGCCATCTGTTAAAACCAGGTGGGGCAGTGTTCTTTATCTCTTTCATGATCCATCCTCCCTCCAGAGGGATATCTTCTGTTAATGGGCCTTTGAGTCTCACTGCATGACTGATAAAATTACATTATCCCATTGTGAGATGCTCCATCTAGCAGGAGGAGCCAAGCATTCCTACTTGGATAGAAATCTGAAATTTAGAACACTACAGCAGCCTATTTCCACTGGATTTCCAGAGGAAGACTGGATGACTGGATGCATCTACATCACCACTGACTGGACTTTCAGAGGGAAACTACACCCTTCTATAGGATCATTACTTCAACAGAACCCGATCTGTCACTCCAGGAGGACTGCAGCCCCCTTTTAATTAGACTGCTACCAACACCTTGACTAACAAGGTGTCAGGTTGTATTCTCAATCTGTCAGTGTTTTTTTTCTTGGTGTTTCTTTTTGAAGCGGGGTGGGGGGGGGAGGGGTGGATTGTGGTTTTGTTTTGGTTTTGTTTTGGTACTACTGCATTTTTATTTTAATTTTCCTAGTGAAGATCTGTTATTCTTATTCCCATATTTTTTCCTGAGAGCTGCTTAATTTCAGGATTATAATCATTTGGAGGGAGGAGGTTTATATTTCCCATTTCAAGGGAGGCTCCTACCTTCCTTAGCAGACACCTGTCTTTCCAAACCAAGTCACCATATTAAATAATTCCATCATCTTTGCCTAGACAACAGACATCAGCTCTGTGATTTTAAACATATCAACCTAATTGAAAACTGACAGAAAGCTATGAACTGGTCCATGACTTTTCATTATTTAGGTACAATTGGTCTGTATTTCATGCAGAAAGCAAACAATTCTAAGAAACAATTAAGAGAAAAGGTCGTGGAAAATAAAGTCCAGAAAGAACAGTAAGTAAAATAGTAATATAGTAAGGGATTAATAATTTACTCTCAAAGAGCCACATGCCCATTCTCTGTAACATCATATCAAGTACATCAAACCTGAAGAGTGACAGCATTTCATGAACCTTTGCTTTCAACACATTAAATGCTTTCTGGGGAAGAGAGCGTCATCTGAGTTACAGATCTAAACCCAGCCAGATCTGGTGTTCGTTTTTTGGGGAATTTGGCACAGGCTGGAGCATGGGGAGCTGTGCAGGCCAGGACTATGTCTTGTACATCTATGTGGTAATGGGGACATGGCAGTAGAGGGCACCCTGCCAATGCCAGGCTGCTGCCCATCACCTCCAAAGCCTGAGGTGTGATATGAGCCACAGAGCACAGGTACACCAGAGAACAGTCCCAATGTGTGATCCTGAACTCAGATTACTGGGTTATCTGCAGCAGACCTCAAAAAGACCGGCAAAATAGACATGGTTTGCTGGTTATTTCAATTTCTATTTACCAGCAAGTTCTCTTGCACAATGTTAACCCAACTATATCACTAATCCACTTATCTTATCCAATACTGTGTAAAGTATCCTTCTTATATTATTTAAGCAGTTATTTCTTCATTATCACTAAGACGCTATAAAAAACTATAAAAATCTTATGTGCATTCCTGAAACTCAATAATCTGCTCAGACAGACCTGCTTCAATCTGCTGCTTGCTTAGCAGAGATGGAGAAAATGCAGCACATCTGGAAGGCAAGAAGGTCTGTACCTGACTACATAGGGGTAGTCAGGTACAGAACACAGAACCCTGCTTTGAAAGTGGCAGCTGGAACACCTCCATTGATAACACTAGTGACAACCCAGCACAGGACCCATCCTGCAGTCTCACATGGAAACAACTGCAAAAACATGTAGGGCTGGAAATGGTTATTTATTAGTTTAATTTTTGACAGGTTTGCCCTTCTAGACAACCATATATTCAAAATTAATGCAACGACTTATGCTTTCACAGAAAACAAGATGAACCCTTTGAAACAGTCAGATAACTTCTGATTTGTTAAGAGTATTTTGTCTGAAACTATGTTGTTCTTGAAAAAAAACCTGGCTTAGGTTCATCTGTTTGATTTACCAATAGGCATGTGAGCACCAGAATACTTAATTTACAAAATAAATGTAACACATCTGGGTATAGAGTAAATGGCACTACCCTACTGCACCATTTGGAGGATGGGAGATGTGGAAAGCACCCATCATGAAGGGGAACCACCCCTCCATCAGTCCCTGTACAGGAAGCAAAGATGCTGGAAGACCCTGACCTGTGCACCTCTGCACCAGTATCTTGCATTGGCAGAAGCAAAGCAGGAACCTCCCTCTGCTCCTGTGCATGGTGATGGGAGCCCTGTAAAACTGAAGAAGAAGCAGCCACTAAGAGGTGGAAGACCCTCTCTGAGAAGAAGATGGCTTTGCACCAAGCAATTCTCAGTTGCCACTAGGCAGGGAACGGAAGTAGCCTGTTATACCTTGTCTGCCTGCAGTGGAAAACCAGCACTCGCTTGCTTGTTGATCCTCCCTACTTTGGATTTTCAATGAGAATCAAAGTCAGAGGGAGGGTCTCAGAAACAAAAACTAGGGTTGAGATTAATAAAATACAGGAGGTAAACCCCGATTGCATAGAGCTCCTCTTCAGGACATCTGCTGCATAATTTTTGTCTTCTGCCCTTTCTTTCTTTAGGAAGAAGATGTAGGGAGTAAGTCTGCTCCCTCCAACTATTAATTCTTCAGACTACTGAATAATTTCAAATACATTTTACAAGAAACTAACACATTAACAACGGTCTCTCTCACTAGGTGGAAAAAATTAAGCAGCCAGCAGAAGAGATCTTTTTCCCATTGTTCTGTGTTAAAATGTAAGACGTGCCCAAAGTATGTATACTATCACCATCTACATGAAATGTTGAAACTAAGTTGTGCACTGTTTCCCTTGCCCCCTGCCTCCCGACTATCTTCTGTTAATGGCCCATCAATGCCCTGCTGCATGACTCAGAGATAACTCCCTCCAGGAGCTATCTCTGTTTAACAGGCAATCAAGGACCCATTAGAAGACTGATAAAATGATATCAGCCCATTGTGAGATGCTCCGCCCATGGGGAGGAGCCAAGCATTCCCACCTGGATATAATCTGGGATTTGGGACAGCACAGGCAGCCTTAACCACTGGATTCCCAGAGGACAAGAGCTACCAGACCTTTCTGCAGGAATACTGCTTCAACAAGACTGCTTCATCTGGACTGCTACCACCACGGTTTCAGGTTGTATTCTGACTCTGTCAGTGATCTTTTGTACCATTGCATGTGGTTTTATTTTTTTTTTTTTTACCACTTTTTTTTTTTTTTTTTTTTTTTTTTTTTTTTTCCTATTAAATTGTGGGTTTTTTCTGACTTGGAGTCTCTCACTAGTTTTGCCTTCAAGTCAGCACACCCATCAAGGAAAAGGTTACAAGACAAGATGCTCATTCTGTATACATCTGAATGCTCATGTGGTGCTCAGACTAAAGACACTTTAATGAAGCACCCTCTCAGAACTCAGGAAGAAAGAACTCTTATTTATGAGAGACATGAAGCTATCAAATTTCTCTTTTCTGAGTTTGTTCAAATATTAATCCTTCCCCACAGCCACACGCAAAACTTATTCCAGGGTGGTTGTATCTGCACATAAAAGATTGTTGAATTTTTTTGTTAGAAATGGTGTTCCATACCACACATTATCATCTTTGTGGAATTTTAGATCAAATCTTTGTGGAATTTTAGATCAAATCTTTGTGGAATTTTAGATTAAATCTTGATTTTTGAATGAAGTACATAATTTTAACAGATTTTATTGCATGCCTATTGTCATAATTTTAATTTTAAACCAGGAGGAAACACCAATTAATATAGTGGTTTCACGTTCACTAAATTTTGGTCTTGGTACTTACTCTTTTTGTGGGAGAGAGACTAGGAGAAAAACAAAGCAGGCTTAACTGTAAAATTAACAAATAGTTTATTAACATACACGAAAAGAATAGAAAAAAAGAAAGTTAAAAAAAAACTAAAACAGAATGAAACTTCAAAAACACTCTTCCCTCCCCTTACAAACTATTCACTTTCTTACAAAACAATATAAAGAGACAAAACTTGTAATTTTCAGTCAGTTTCACTATCTGATAATAGTCTTTCATCAATTCATTAGGGGAAGAGTATCTTTTAGAGTCATGGATCCCACTGACAACTTAGAACAGTTCTCTTGTGGATTTTAAACTGTCACAAAAACAACCGCCCGGAGAAACCTGCCTTTTTGACCCTTCCAGGAGCAGTTTCCCAAGCTGCTTATGGGTCATGGGTCTTAGACTTTTGTATACTGGGGTGTCACCTTTTAAAGATGAATAACTCCAAAGCAAAGGATTCTTCACCTCAAGGTACAGAGATATCTTTTCACTTCTTCACTGGTGCAGGGGCTTCTCATCTTTATCTCTGTTCAAGCATCTTATAGGATATTACTTAGTTCATCACAAACACCTTTGCTTAAATCTACACACAAATTAAAACAATCATCTCCCCAAATGCATATCTTTCCCATGATTTAAAGGAATGACTTAAATATAGAGTTCATTTCCATGGCTCAAGTAAGAATAGAACAACCAACTCTTTAACCCTCTGTCCCAATAGTCTTTTCACTCTTGCTTTACTGACTTCATACTGTTGTTCTTTATGTTCACTCTGTCTTTTCTTACTCTCTCAGAGAAGGACTAATCTCTGGAAGCTTCATGTTGCTAAGAAAGAGTTAAATCTGCTCGGAGTCTTTGTCTCTCTCTCTGTAGCTCATGGTATTAGATGTTCAAGGCCAAGCTGATGAGGGAGGAAGAACTCACAGAAACATCAGAGACTGGAGCACTCAGGCAGTCCGGAATCACAAGAAAAACTAGGCAGGATCATAAATGCCTTCTCAGCTGTAATAAACAGTCAAGCCCAATTTCGTAAATCAGAATACAGAATTTTATTTCAAGAATTAAATTCAGTCTCTAACAGCCATAATTAAAAGGAACAGCATCGAACCCCAGGTTTTGGTGCTGGGTGAACGCAGAAACGGACTCTGTTGCTCTGAATCTCCCCTGTTCACACCGTGTGTCCTGAGCTGCTGGCTTTTATACAGTCTTTTGCTGAGAGTGGAGGGCTACCGTGTTACTCTTGTCCCTCTTCTGCTTCATCAGGTATTCATGTCCATTTCTCCGGTTGGTTGAATAGGTTCCTGAGGTAGAAAAATGTCGTGATTGCTTACTCCAGAGTGGTGTTTAGAAATGTTAAACTCGGCTGGAGCAGATAAGATACCCATCTGGTGTTGATCGCAGTGTTGTTAGCAGGTCCATCTCCGGGGGAGACACGGTTTATCTAATCATCTCTTCCATTCACTGAGTGAACGGGTGTTCTGATGGCTTCCTGGTAGAGGCCCTCCCTGTCTCTCAACCCTCGTGTCTCCCTCTCACATTTCGCTTTCAAACCCCAAGTACATTTTATATTTTACAGAGCTTAATTCAGTCCAAACGTGAATTAACTTTATATTACATATCACAAGACCGAACACGAATTAACTTTAGGTTACATATCACATCAGCCCATCCCTCGGTGTAAATTGGGGTGGCTTCAGCCCAAATAGTGCCCATAGCTCCCATGAGGGCCTAAGAGAGATCTCTCCCTGCTCCAGAGAAGTCCGAAGAAAGTAGCTGTTACAGAACAGCAACCTCTCCCTCCCCCACCTTCACCCGGAAGCTGATAGAATCCGTCCAGGCCTCAGGCCATCTCCCCCCCGAAAAGGGGGGAGCAGCGGGCCCAGCTCGATGTTACCCGTCTCTCTCTAGCCAAAGGAAGAAGAAAAAGGACCCACCTACAGGAAATTCACGGGGTTTTATATGGTACTTCCCAAAGTCGCAGCTAAAAATTTCAGTGGTCAGAATAGATGTCAATATTCCAACTAACTCTCTGATAGGTCCATGTCTCTTCTAAAGCAATTCCCAGGTCCTGACCTGGAGAATTATTTTACATTTTTCTATAACTAAAAAAACCAAACTGTACTAACCCATGACATCTTTCCGAGTTCCTTCTAAAAAAAAAAAAAAAAAATCCATCATTGCATCACATACAAAGATATAAGAACCCCAGTGAAGCAGGCACAGCCAGATGCAAGGAAAAGGACCAATTTGCAACCCTGATAATTTATTATATCTAGCTCTACAGTTCTTAGATTTCCTCACTAAAATGTAACTCAGAGTTATCATATTTTATTCCCATAAATTATGATAATAATTACAAAATATAGTAATATTTTATAGGCAGGAAACCACAATGGTAAAACAAGGCAACTTTAAAACACGAGAAATAAAAGATTCGTATGTTTACTTCCTGACAGACAGCATGCTGAATTTCTCCTATTGCTGCTCATCAGATGGACTCAGCTGAGCATAGTATTCGGAAAAGCACATTTGAATAATGAAATATACTGTTTGTTAACACTCCAGGTCCTGCTCATCCTTACTACTGCACAATAACTTGTGTCAGAAAATACAACAAAATCCTCACATCCAGCACTGTTCACCAGTCAAATTTGTCAGTCCAGAAATCAAACTATCATTGGACTGTGTGCTTCATTCAGGCACCATCTAACATAGCTCCTGAAAAAAACCTTGATCACGCACTACCTGAACCAAGGAGACACCCTGTTTCTTATAAATACCTGATCTCATTATTTCTAGCTCATGAAGTAAAATCATGCACTCAGGTCTATTTAAGTGGTAAATATGGGGTGGTGCTGTTAGCTGAAAACATTGGCTTTAATATTCACCTCTGCCAGGGTTTGGTTCTTCCAACATGGAAATCTGTGCAAAGCTCAACTGAAAAGAAGGAGTGTGTGAAATTCAAAGTCTAGGCACTCCCTGGATTTTTTGATAGAAACAAAAAATTGGAGTTAAAAAGCTCCAGAAAGCATTCTTCACATATCAGCAAATGCATGACAACTTCATATAAACCAGTCACTCAGAGACATAAAAATCATCAGGAAATAGCAAATGAAAAAGGAGAAAACCTTCATTACAAGTTCCCAAATATCCACAGTTACTGACATTTAGGGATCAGTTAGGGATCTTGAGAGATTAAATGAGGAGTCTTGATGCACTCATACTGTCAGGGCCACGGAAATGGAGCCACCGAACTGAAACACTGACTGATAATTTTTTACATAGCCTATTTAAAAGGGACCAGTTTCAGTCAATCTAAGTTTATGACAAATCCTTGGCATGTCAGGAATCTCCCCCTAGAAGGGCAGAAATTCTCTTACTGTTTTTTCACATTACAGGCATGGGTGTTCTGGTAAGTTTCCATACTACCTAATGAAAAAACCGCAATTTTCCAAACAGTTGTTTTGCTGAGAGGATGCTATTTTAGTCAGTCTAGTACTATAAAACTGGAGATGCAAAATTGCATAAGGTTATAATAATACTACTGAATAATGTTTTGGCATTTTCTTTCTTTTTACAGGTTCCCTTGTAATTTACTCCTGAAATCAAAGTCTCTTTATTCCTTACCATCATTACTGATGCATGAACAGGAAGACAAAAGGAGATAAGCCTGTCCTTGCTTAGTTCTATAGGCACAGTTGGCTTAGGAAACAGAAAAACACAGTCCTGGAGGTCTGGATAAAAGGGTTTCCTGAGGTTTCAGTAAATCTTTTTGGGGATAAAGCAGTGGCTTCTACAAAGGTGCTTCTATTTCAATGTAACACTTAACCAGATGCCCTTCAGTCATCAGTGAAATACTGCAGTATGTGTCCACACCACTATCACTTTATCAAGGCTCCACAGTTGGCACGAAGGGCAGCAGTTACTGGTGGCACTTCTGCAATGTCAGTTAATAATTATCCTCTGACTTTTCATGCATAGCTGGGTGGTTTTCTACTTTGGCATTTCCGCTAAGGCAATTCCTGACATCTCCTCAGTCATCATCAATTTTTCTTGACTCGTTCTGTAGCATCCAGCTGCTAATCTTTTACTGTTTCTACACAGTTTGTGAGGATCTCAGGACACTTTAGGAACTTCTCCAACTCATAAGCCTTCAGAGCCCTGTCAAACTCACATAGCAACATTTACTTTTTGGAGATGCAGAATGTACAGTGTGTCCCATAGGAACAGGTACTTAAGTGCCCTACCCTTGCAGTTTGCAAAATACATGCAATAAAATCATTTTAATAAAAGGAGTATTAGCAATTTAAGGTCTGAGATAAACTCACTCTTCTTCCTTTGTTTGTGCTTATTAAATGCTAATTTTGTGCTGGTTAACATAGAGAAGAGTAATGTATGGCCGTCTAAAGACAAGACTCAGACTCACAGAGCTGGTTTCCTATGCCAGTCCCCCTCTAAAGGAGATGCCCAGGCCATCACCAAACAATGCCTCAAGAATCAGCGAATCAAGCAGATGGACCCAGCCTTCGGATGGGGTCAGCACCCTCTTCAACACAGCATTTTCAACAATCCGTCTTATAAATGAAGGTGCAGGAAAATTGCCCCTCTCCCTGAGATGAATAGGGAAAAGGTCAAACCCTTGAGTACCCAGTCAGTTCTTAGACAGCAATTTCCCTGCAAATGTTTGTCTCTTGGACCGAGTACCAGCTACTGACTCAAACACAGCATCATTTGGCATTGTATTTGTGGTGTGCTGAAAGTTAAAGCAAGTGCTAATGAGTCACTTTCATTGTTACTTCTAAATATTTTCCGAAATTAATACTGTATTGAT